>NW_027361733.1:18172500-19642500 GCF_039654945.1 Dendrobates tinctorius | reverse complement strand
GGCCACTTTATTAGGTACACCATGCTAGTAAGGGGTTGGACCCCCTTTTGCCTTCAGAACTGCCTCAATTCTTCGTGGCAGAGATTCAACAAGGTGCTGGAAGCATTCCTCAGAGATTTTGGACCATATTGACATGATGGCATCACACAGTTGGCGCAGATTTGTCGGCTGCACATCCCTGATGCGAATCTCCCGTTCCACCACATCCCAAAGATGCTCTATTGGATTGAGATCTGGTGACTGAGGAGGCCATTTGAGTACAGTGAACTCATTGTCATGTTCAAGAAACCAATCTGAGATGATTCGAGCTTTATGATATGGCGCATTATCCTGCTGAAAGTAGCCATCAGATGCCTGTTCTTAGCTGAGAGGAGTGGTACCCAGTGTGGTCTTCTGCTGCTGTAGCCCATCTGCCTCAAAGTTCGACGCACTGTGCGTTCAGAGATGCTCTTCTGCCTACCTTGGTTGTAACGGGTGGCAATTTGAGTCACTGTTGCCTTTCTATCAGCTTGAACCAGTATGCCCATTCTCCTCTGACATCAACAAGGCATTTCCGGCCACAGAACTGCCGCTCACTGGATTTTTTTTCTTTTTCGGACCATTCTCTGTAAACCCTAGAGATGGTTGTGCGTGAAAATCCCAGTAGATCAGCAGTTTCTGAAATACTCAGACCAGCCCTTCTGGCACCAACAATCATGCCACGTTCAAAGGCACTCAAATCACCTTTCTTCCCCATACTGATGCTCGGTTTGAACTGCAGGAGATTGTCTTGACCATGTCTACATGCCTAAATGCACTGAGTTGCCGCCATGTGATTGGCTGATTAGAAATTAAGTCTTAACACACAGTTGGACAGGTGTACCTAATAAAGTGGCCAGTGAGTGTAGTTTTCGGGGCGCAATAACTTTCAGCTGCTCTCAATTTTCTCAGCAGAACACTATTGTCCTCTAATTATGCACATGGTGCTGAACTCGAGACACAAAACAGAACATTGATTGGATGTGCCATGTCATCTGCATCCTCCACAGCCATCTCCCAGAAATAAATATGTTCATCCCCACAATAAACATATGACACAACAAACTGTTCCTGAAAGGAGAAAAATGTTGGCGGTAACCCCTTAACTGCTGGAAAGTACAAAACGCTTCACTTAGGAATAATGAGTAGGTTTAATCACATCAAGAGCTGCATTCAAAATTCTGCTCATTTTCTATACCTGACTGTTGTGGGATCCCAGATCACCATTAGAGCTTCAGCTCCGTGCATATTTTTTACACTTCAGTTACATCAAGAGCTGCATTACTACCCAGCTGGCTTACTAATACCAGAATAATCCATATTATGGGAACGAAGATGACACCAGAATAAAGTGACATGTCTCACAGAGAAACCGAGAGAACGGCACAAAGTCTCCAAGGCCAAATAGTATAATTGTATGCGCAGCTTTGGGAGTGACTAGAGAGTAAGACAACAATATTGGTTGCTCTCAGTTTCAATCTTTTTTCATCTGGCTACCACAGTTCCAAAACCATTTTTACTAGACACAACAACGTAACACAAGATCAATATGACAACGTAATGCAAATTATTTACAAAGTTACTTAACATTATGAGAAGATACATCAGAAGTAGAAAAGGGCTTGAAAATCATAAAAAAGGAGCACATGTAGGTGGCTGGTGAGCTGGTCTTCCATCGGTTTTGTGAGATCTTGTTGGGCAGAAAGCAGAACCTGGGATAGTATGTGTGTATTACGGCAATCAGGTAACAAACACTGAGTGTGCTACTCATCCTCATGTAGAGAGGGAGACTGAGTGATACATTCCACTTATAAGTAACATTTCTTTGCAAGTTTACACTTGTTGAGATTTTATATTAATAACTTTTGATGACCGAACCAAATGTATTAAAATACACATATAATAGATCACCCATCCTACTACAGGAAATATGAATTTATTTTATTTGCATTCATACTCCAGAGCTGCACTCACTATTCTGCTGGTGCAGTCACTGTGTACATACATTACATTACTTATCCTGTACTAATCCTGAGTTACATCCTGTATTATACTCCAGAGCTGCACTCACTATTCTGCTGGTGGAGTCACTGTGTACATACATTACATTACTTATTCTGTACTAATCCTGAGTTACATCCTGTATTATACTCCAGAGCTGCACTCACTATTCTGCTGGTGGAGTCACTGTGTACGTTACATTACTTATCCTGTACTGATCCTGTACTGATCCTGAGTAATATCCTGTATTATACCCCAGAGCTGCACTCACTATTCTGCTGATGGAGTCACTGTGTACATATATTAAATTACTTATCCTGTACTGATCCTGAGTTACATCCTGTATTATACCCCAGAGCTGCACTCACTATTCTGCTGATGGAGTCACTGTGCACATACATTACATTACTGATCCTGCGTTATATCTTGTATTATACTCCAGAGCTGCACTCACTATTCTGCTGGTGCAGTCACTGTGTACATACATTACTTATCCTGTACTGATCCTTAGCTACTTCCTGTATTATACTCCAGAGCTGCACTCACTATTCTGCTGGTGCAGTCGCTATGTACATACATTACTTATCCTGTACTGATCCTGAGTTACATCCTGTATTATACTCCAGAGCTGCACTCACTATTCTGCTGGTGCAGTCACTATGTACATACATTACTTTACTTATCCTGTACTGATCCTGAGTTACATCTTGTATTATACTCCAGAGCTGCACTCACTATTCTGCTTGTGGAGTCACTGTGTACATACATTGCTTATCCTGTGCTGTTCCTGAGTTACATCCTGTATTATACTCCAGAGCTGCACTCACTATTCTCCTGGGCAGGGCTGCCACTAGGAATTTCAGGGCTCCATACTGGCAACACTTTCGGGGCCCCCTTGAAACTCCACCCAGGCTCCACCCCAGCTCCGCCTCCATCCCACGAACCTTCCACAGTCCCATTGCCCTTTCTTGGAAAAATCCACTTTTGCACCAGGTCCTCATCAATCACACATTAACAGTTCCCATCACCATATCATATACATAGCCAGCAGCTTTTGTAGATTCTTTTGGCTGGGCTCTATTCTACTGTACATTATTAAACATTTCTAAAAATTTCCAATACAATTTAGGTATATTTTTATTCATTTTTCAATTTTTAAAATAACGAATAATATCACATACAAGGGACAAATACCACTGACCATGACCAGGCCACATTTTACCACCACAGTGACCGAATAATAGCACATGCAATTAACAAATACCATCACACCATGACCAGATAACATATTACCACTAGTGATGAGCGAGTACACTCGTTGCTCGGGTTTTTCCAAGCATGCTCGGGTGTCCTCCGAGTATTTTAGCATGCTCGTAGATTTAGCTTTCATCGTCTCATCTGCATGATTTGCGACTTGTAGACAGGCTGAATACATGTGGGAATTTTCTAACAAACAGGCAATTCACACATGTTTTCAAGCTGTCTAACAGTCACAAATCATGAAGATGAGACGATGGAAACTATATCTCCATAAACTATATAGTTTCAGTGGACAGGTAATACAGTGATCATCAGTGACCTTATACACAGGAGTTCTGTATATAGTATATAGCGTACAGGTAATACAGTGATCACTGGTGACATTGTACACAGGAGCTCTGTATTTTTAAATATACAGTGTATACTGTGTGTGTACATGTAATGCACTGACTCACCAGTGACATCTTGAGATGAAGTCCTCCATCTTTACTTTTCATCGTCATCCAGCAAAGACCTCCATCACTTCTACAAGCCAGGGCTCGTCTCTGCAGGAAATAACACAGTTATCTAGAGCACCACTTTGCAGAGCCCAATACTTAATTTTTCCCGACTTCTACACTACACCAGATGAAGAAAAAAAAGGCGACATAGTGTCGCTCAGTACAGTAACAGGACCCCATTCATTGTAAACAGTATCCTACAAAAATAAAATACATCACTGCAGTAATAATATCCCTTAATTAGCCTCTACAGTAATGATATTCCCCATCCTGGCCCCTTGTGTCTCATTCTTGGCTCCTGCCATGTTCTCCCATCCTGCCCCCATATGAGCTCCCATATAAGCTGTTATCCTGCCCCATATGAGCTCCCATCCTGCTGCATATGAGATGCCATTCTGCCCCATATGAGCTCCCATTTTGCCCCATATGAGCTCCCATCCTGCCCCATATGAGCTGCCATCTTGCTTCCATCTGAGCTCCCATCCTGCCGCATGTGAGGTGCCATCTTGCCCCCCATATGAGCTGCCAGTCTGCCCCATATGAGCTCCAATCCTACCACATATGAGCTGCCATCTTGTCCCATCTGAGCTTGCATCCTGCCCCCATATGAGCTCCCTTCCTGCCCCATATACAGTTTGGTCCATATATATTTGGACAGAGACAACATTTTTCTAATTTTGGTTCTAGACATTACCACAATGAATTTTAAACAAAGCAATTCAGATGCAGTTGAAGTTCAGACTTTCAGCTTTCATTTGAGGGTCTTCACATTAAAATTGATGATGGGTTTAGGAGTTTCAACTCCTTAACATGTGCCACCCTGTTTTTAAAGGGACCAAAAGTAATTGGACAGATTAAATAATTGTAAACAAAATGTTCATTTCTAGTACTTGGTTGAAAACCCTTTGTTGGCAATGACGGCCTGAAGTCTTGAACTCATGGACATCACCAGACGCTGTGTTTCCTCATTTTTGATGCTCTGCCAGGCCTTCACTGCGGTGGTTTTCAGTTGCTGCTTGTTTGTGGGCCTTTCTGTCTGAAGTTTAGTCTTTAACAAGTGAAATGCATGCTCAATTGGGTTGAGATCAGGTGACTGACTTGGCCATTCAAGAATATTCCACTTCTTTGCTTTAATAAACTCCTGGGTTGCTTTGGCTTTATGTTTTGGGCCATTGTCCATCTGTAGTATGAAACGACGACCAGTGTGCCTGCATGTGGCTGGATCTGAGCACACAGTATGGCTCTGAATGCCTCGGAATTCATTCGGCTGCTTCTGTCCTGTGTCACATCATCAATAAACACTAGTGACCCAGTGCCACTGGCAGCCATGCATGCCCAAGCCATCACACTGCCTCCGCCGTGTTTTACAGATGATGTGGTATGCTTTGGATCATGAGCTGTACCACGCCTTCCCCATACTTTTCTCTTTCCATCATTCTGGTAGAGGTTGATCTTCATTTCATCTGTCCAAAGAATGTTCTTCCAGAACTGTGCTGGCTTTTTTAGATTTTTTTTTAGCAAAGTCCAGTCTAGCCTTTTTATTCTTGATGCTTATGAGTGGCTTGCACCGTGCAGTGAACCCTCTGTATTTACTTTCATGCAATCTTCTCTTTATGGTAGATTTGGATATTGATACACCTACCTCCTGGAGAGTGTTGTTCACTTGGTTGGCTGTTGTGAAGGGATTTCTCTTCACCATGGAGACTATTCTGTGATCATCCACCACTGTTGTCTTCCGTGGGCGCCCAGGTCTTTTTGCATTGATGAGTTCACCAGTGCTTTCTTTCTTTCTCAGGATGTTCCAAACTGGAGATTTTGCCACTCCTAATGTTGTAGCAATTTCTCGGATGTTTTTTTCTGTTTTTGCAGCTTAAGGATGGCTTGTTTCACCTGCATGGAGAGCTCCTTTGATCGCATGTTTCCTTCACAACAAAACCTTCCAAATGCAAGCACCACACCTCAAATCAACTCCCGGCCTTTTATCTGCTTAATTGAGAATGACATAACGAAGGGATTGCCCACACCTGTCCATGAAATAGCCTTCGAGTCAATTGTCCAATTACTTTTGGTCCCTTTAAAAACAGGGTGGCACATGATAAGGAGCTGAAACTCCTAAACCCTTCATCCAATTTTAATGTGGATACCAACAAATGAAAGCTGAAAGTCTGAACTTCAACTGCATCTGAATTGTTTTGTTTAAAATTCATTGTGGTAATGTCTAGAACCAAAATTAGAAAAATGTTGTCTCTGTCCAAATATATATATGGATCTAACTGTAAGTTCTTATCCTGCCCCCATATGAGCTCCCATCTTGCGGCTTTCAGTACAAAAGCAAAGTAAAAAGAAAAAAATTCTCCTTTCTTGGCCACAGCCCAGCGATGCCCTCTCCCTCATTTATTTCGACTACATATGACAGTGACGTTATACGCTGTTGACGTGTGCGCCGATGTCAGCTGTTGGCCTGTGATTGGCTGGCAGGTGGTAACTATTGCTGTGCAGAAAGCTGGAGGCTTTCTGTACCGCAATATATTGCAACTGAATATGCCTCCTCAGATGCACATTTAGTTGAAAATTGGGGGCCAGGAAACCGGATTGCGGTACCACGTCTTGACGTTTTGACTGCTATTTTTACAAGCAGTGTCACTGAACCAGTCAGAGCCCCTGAATACCACCACTGCAACCAGTGTCTTAGGGTATGTTTCCACAGTCAGTAAACGTTGCAGGTTGGATGCTGCATACATCTGCAGCGTCCAACCCGCAGCGTCCAGATGTTACAGCATAGTGGGGGGGATTTTATGAAAGCCTCCGGCTTGACAGCTTATACATACATGCGGCGCGTCTTTCTAGACTGCAGCATGTCTATTTATCTTGCGAAGACACTCAGTCACCGCAAGATAAATATCAATAGTGAAATTTAATGGACGCGGTGATTCCACATAGTTCAATGAAAACATGCAGAATCACCAGCGTTCAAAAGCCGGCAGTGCTTTGGACGAAGCGGACATGTGCTGCGTTCAAAGCGCTGCCAATTACTGACCGGGGGAACATACCCATATATATATATATATATATATATATATATATATATATATATATATATATATATATATATATACACACTCACTGGCCACTTTATTAGGTACACCTGTCCAACTGTGTGTTAAGACTTAATTTCTAATCAGCCAATCACATGGCGGCAACTCAGTGCATTTAGGCATGTAGACATGGTCAAGACAATCTCCTGCAGTTCAAACCGAGCATCAGTATGGGGAAGAAAGGTGATTTGAGTGCCTTTGAACGTGGCATGATTGTTGGTGCCAGAAGGGCTGGTCTGAGTATTTCAGAAACTGCTGATCTACTGGGATTTTCACGCACAACCATCTCTAGGGTTTACAGAGAATGGTCCGAAAAAGAAAAAAAATCCAGTGAGCGGCAGTTCTGTGGCCGGAAATGCCTTGTTGATGCCAGAGGTCAGAGGAGAATGGGCATACTGGTTCGAGCTGATAGAAAGGCAACAGTGACTCAAATTGCCACCCGTTACAACCAAGGTAGGCAGAAGAGCATCTCTGAACGCACAGTGCGTCGAACTTTGAGGCAGATGGGCTACAGCAGCAGAAGACCACACTGGGTACCACTCCTCTCAGCTAAGAACAGGAAACTGAGGCTACAATTTGCACAAGCTCATCGAAATTGGACAGTAGAAGATTGGAAAAACGTTGCCTGGTCTGATGAGTCTCGATTTCTGCTGCGACATTCGGATGGTAGGGTCAGAATTTGGCGTAAACAACATGAAAGCATGGATCCATCCATCCTTGTATCAACGGTTCAGGCTGGTGGTGGTGGTGTCATGGTGTGGGGAATTTTTTCTTGGCACTCTTTGGGCCCCTTGGTACCAATTGAGCATCGTTGCAACGCCACAGCCTACCTGAGTATTGTTGCTGACCATGTCCATCCCTTTATGACCACAATGTACCCAACATCTGATGGCTACTTTCAGCAGGATAATGCGCCATGTCATAAAGCTCGAATCATCTCAGATTGGTTTCTTGAACATGACAATGAGTTCACTGTACTCAAATGGCCTCCTCAGTCACCAGATCTCAATCCAATAGAGCATCTTTGGGATGTGGTGGAACGGGAGATTCGCATCAGGGATGTGCAGCCGACAAATCTGCGCCAACTGTGTGATGCCATCATGTCAATATGGTCCAAAATCTCTGAGGAATGCTTCCAGCACCTTGTTGAATCTCTGCCACGAAGAATTGAGGCAGTTCTGAAGGCAAAAGGGGGTCCAACCCGTTACTAGCATGGTGTACCTAATAAAGTGGCCAGTGAGTGTGTGTATATATATATATATATATATATATATATATATATATATATAATGTGCTCACCTGTGTCTTGCCTCTCTCTTCTCACTTCTTCCACCTTTTTTCTCTCCCACTCTTATTTTTATATTTCCTTCTGCCTCCTTCTCCCTGCTTGTCTGTGGCTCCACCCCTGAAATTTAGCCCCGCCCCTCCATAGCTCTTCACAGTCTGAGAGCTGTGACATGCTGGAGTGGAGGGATGCATTTCACAGGTCCTGACTGTGCTACTGACTGCAGGTGTGCAAGGCAAGGCAGAGGGTGTACTAAGAAGCACGACAGGGCACAGTGCAGGAGCAGAGCGTGTGCTGAGAAGTACAGCAGAGCACAGGGCAAGAGCAGAGTGTGTGCTAAGGAGCACGATAGAGCACATTGCAGAAGCAGAACGTGTGCTAAGAAGCACGACAGAGCATAGTACAAGGGACCTGAATACAGAGCGTGGCCAAGTAGGGACCAAGCAGGCCTAGCAAGAAAGCACAACAATAATCAGTCATCTCCCATAGGAAGAGACAGCCTGATATAGGGCATAAACGCTGGGACTTCCGGGTCAGATCCTCCAGGACCATAGAGATGTCAGAGATGGCATGGCTGCAGTACATGGGCGGACATACCACCTGTTCAGCCGGTGCACTGCACTGGGGCCCAGAGCCCTCCAGGGGGCCCTTCAAGGCGGCTAATGATGAGGGCAATCTGGCCATTTTCTCTGAGCCCGAGGCTCCGGGGGGGCCCCTGGCCAGATTGCCCTCATGTGTAGCGGCGGGCAGGGAGCGATCCAAGCAGCTCCGCCGCCTGCAAAAGGGAATAGCAGGAGCGGAGCTGCAAGGATCCATCCTGCTTCCTGCCCGCCGCCCGCGCTTCCTGTCTGACACAGAGAGGAGCGCCGCTGAATGACATCATCATTCTGCGGCCGCTGCTGTGTCAGAGCGAGGAAGCGCGGGCGATGCTGCGGACAGGTGAGAGGAGAGGTGGTGTTTGTGTGTGTGTGTGTGTGTGTGTGTGTGTATATGTCTGTCTGTGTGTATGTCTGTGTGTATGTCTGTGTGTGTGTGTGTGTAGGTTAGCCTGGCCCTGGAGGAGATGGGGACATGAGGAGAAGACTGTGATGGGGAGAGAAGGCCATGATGCCTGGGGTAATGGGAGAAGGCCATGAGGGGGTAATGCGAGGCCATGATGGGGGTGATGGAGAGAAGGCATTGATGGGATCATGGGAGTGATGGGGAGAAGGCAATGATGGGAGTGAGGGAGAGAAGGCAGTGATGGGGTGATGGAGAAGGCAATGATGGGGAGAAGGCAAGGATGGGGTGATGGGGAGAAGGCAATGATGGGGTGATGGGGCAGACAATGATGGGAGTGATGGGGAGAAGGCAGTGATGGGGTGATGGAGAAGGCAATGATGGAGTGATGGAGCAGGCAATGATGGGTGTGATGGGGTGATGGAGCAGGCAATGATGGGAGTGATGGGGAGAAGGCAATGATGGGGTGATGGAGCAGGTAATGATGGGCAGAAGGCAGTGATGGGGTGATGGAGCAGGCAATGATAGGAGTGATGGGGTGATGGAGCAGGCAATGATGGGAGTGATGGGGAGAAGGCAATAATGGGGGTGATGGGGAGAAGGCAATGATGGGGGTGATGGGGAGAAGGCAATGATGGGGGAGATGGAGAGGGCAATGATGGGGTGGTGGGGGAAAAAGAAATGATGATGGGTGGTGGGGGAAAGGGCAATAAATGGGGGTGGTGGTGGAGGAGAAAATGATGGAGGTGGTGGAATGGGCAATGATGAGAGTGGTGGGGAGAAAGCAAAGATAGTGGTGGAGGAGAAGAAAATGATGGAGGTGGTGAAGAGGGCAATGATGGGGTGGGGGAGAGGACAATAATGGGATGCGAGGGGAGGAGGACAATGAGGGGTGTGGGGGATTGGGATGGGAGGAAGGGGGATTTAAAATGGCCTTAGGAACAGGGGGAGGTGGAGGAAGACATTATTATCGCTTATTATGTCTAACACAGTCCCTTAGTATATAGTGTACTCACTAATTCTGTATAACACCATCCTTTGTTACATAGTTTCCTCTTTTATTATGTATAACACCATCCCTTATTGCGTACCATCCTCTTTAGTTATATATGGTGCCATCCCTTATTATATAGCTTCCTCTGCTGTTATGTATAGTGCTGTCTCTTACATAGTGTATTCTTGTTAATTTTGTTATTTACAGTGCCCTCTTTTATTACATAGTCCCCTCTTTTTTTAGATATAAAATGACTGCTGATCGAGGAGCCGGTAACCAACCTACCAGTCCATCAGCTCCTCCATTAGAAAGGAAGCTTTCCTATGCTTCATCAGCCATCATTGCATTATACAGCTAACAAGACAGGATGGTATGTAATAAAAAACAGGGCTCTATATAATTCAATATGTAAGTGACGGTACTGTACTTAATACAAAACAGAGAAAAAGCTACTGACCAAAAAGAACTGGGATCACCACAATATATATACACAAAATAATTTTATTGAATATCAAACAGACCATGACATGATTAAAAACATTAAAAAGTCACTCCATGACTATTGGAGTGAACCAATGAGGTTAGTAATATAGCCCTCTAAGACTCCCCTAATACATTTGTACAGTATGGGTAAAAGTTGATACCTGGTCACAACATTGATACAATAGCTAGGCAAATGTAATAATACCCTATCCATGCATGAAGATATAAACAAAATAGATCATGAACCAAAAGGTATCCAATATCCTGAAAGAGAAAGAAATGCACTAATCCCCAGCCTACCCCCTCAACAAAAAGGAGACATAATATGGAGGCAAATCAGCAGGAAAAGTGTTTCTGAGCCCTGATTCAATGGTTCAGAAACCAGGTGGCCAAAAGCGCATATAATAAGTGTTGTGTGCATAGCTCTCATACCATACCACAAAATAAGGGGAGCATGTGGATGATGCCCGACGCGTGTCGCTACCGCAAGGTAGCTTCGTCAGGGTGTATATATATTGTGGTGATCCCAGTTCTTTTTGGTCAGTAGCTTTTTCTCTGTTTTGTGCATTGTCTACTTTGTACTGACCACTGGTGTATCCCCTTGTTCATTGTTGGTGGTGCCCTCCACACCCTTTCTATTATAGGTACTGTACATAACAAGAGAGGGCACTGCGTAAGGGACAGTACTATACATAATAAAGGAGACTATGTAATATATATACACACATGTATGTGTGTGTGGCTATATAATATCTATATATATATATATATATATATATATATATATATATATATATATATACACACACATACATACACACACAATATACACAGTATCTGAGAGTTCCCAGGGGAGGGAATGAACGTCTGGAGTCTGAAGCAACCATGAGGTAACCCTGATGGGGTGTGATAACTGTGAGGCTGAAGAGCCTGAGTACTGGACATTGCGTAACCTGTGTGACCACAGGGATAACAGAGGGAAGCTCTGTCATGAACGCTATGCTATGGATATGAACTTTATGTTGCTGCTGTGGGTTTATGATGCTTGAATAAACCGCATGGACTGTTATAGTTTTATGGAAAATCCGTGCCGGATCTGATTTTTTTGGCTGCCAAGCGAATGTCCCCAACCTTGAATGAAAGCGCTACCTTACAATATATACATATATATTATATACACACACACACACGTAGCTTTGATGCCATAAAAGGAGGGGGGCCCAGACACATTTCTTGCACAGGGGCCCCAAGCTGTCAGTGTCCACCCCTGCTGCAGTCTGACTATGGGGAAACGCATGCACGCTAGACAGTCATGGAGTCGAGTGAACAACCAAAGAGTCAAACACGGGAGGTGCGTGTGCGCACTTGATGGCAACCCCGGACCAGCCACGACACCTGAAGTGAGAGCAGCATGACAGTACCCCCTTTACGCCCTTCTTTCTAATGCTGGAAAGAAACTTATACAAAATCTGGGGTGCTTGGATATTCTCCCTGGGTTCCCATGACCTTTCTTCAGGGCCAAAGCCCTTCCAATCAATTAGGAAGAGCGTTTTCTCTCTTACCTTCTTCATGGCCAGGATATCATTCACCTCAAATTCATCCCCCACGCCCACAAGCTAGAGAGAGTGACCCGGAGATGGAAGAAACCGATTGAGTACCATGGGCTTGAAGCGGGACACATGGAAGGAATTGGGAATGCGGAACGAGAGGGGTAACTTCAATTTGTACGCCACATCATTAATACGCCTTAGGACCTCAAAAGGACCAAAGTATTGGAGCCCTAGTTTGTATGATGGTACCTTGAGGCGAATATATTTGGAGGAAAGCCACACTTTGTCACCAGGAAGATATGGAGGAGATTCCAGGCGCCTTTTATCGGCATGTAGTTTCATCCTGTCTCGTGCTTTTTCAAGAGCGGTTTTGGTCTCCTGCCATACCCTGGAGAACTCCACGGACAGAGAGTCGGCCGCAGGCACTTCCGAGACAGGAGGTACCAGCAAAGGCACACTGGGATGCTGTCTGAAAATGATGAAGAAGGGAGCCTTGGAGGAAGATTCGAAGGGTTCATGTCACTTTCATGAGTCCACATAGAGCTCTCCAGAACCGGGAGGTGAATTGAACCCTTCTGTCCGACACGATGTGCAGAGGGAAGCCGTGAATTCTGAAGATGTGAGCGATGAAAGTCTTCGCCAATTCGGGAGCAGAGGGTAGACTGGGGAGAGGAACAAAATGAGCCATTTTTGAGAATCGATCCACAACCACCAGGACCACAGTACAACCAGAGGAACAAGGCGAATTGGTAATAAAATCCATGGCTATGTGCTGCCATGGAGCCGAAGGTACTGGAAGAGGAAGCAGAAGGCCGGAGCATGGCTGTCTGGGTACATTGTTTTGAGCGCAGTATGGGCAAGAGACCACAAAGTCTTTGACATCCTGGAAAAGAGATGGCCACCAATAGTAGCGGGAAATCAGGGAAAGTGTCTTCTTGACACCAACGTGGCCAGCAATCTTGGACAAATGTTCCCAGCTTAACACTCGTTTTCGGTTGTTCTCAGCTACAAAGGTTCTTCCCGGAGGTAAAGTTGTCAACTTGACAGGAGCCACGGTAATTATCTTGGACGGGTCGATGATATGAGAAGGTTCCTCTTCGTTATCAGTCGACTGGAAAGATCTCGATAACGCATCCGCTTTAACGTTTTTATCGCCTGGCCGAAAATGGAGTTCAAAGTCAAAGCGGGCGAAAAACAATGACCACCTGGCTTGCCGGGGATTAAGCCTTTGTGCAGACTGAATGTACGCCGGGTTCTTATGGTCCGTGAAGATCTTGAACGGATGTATGGCACCTTCTAGTAAGTATCTCCATTCCTCCAAGGCCAACTTAATGGCCAATAGCTCTTTGTCACCAATGGAGTAATTCCGCTCAGTCGGGGAGAATAGTTTAGAAAAGAAGCCACATGTGACTAGGTGTCCTGAAGAAGACTTCTGCAAAAGGACTGCGCCGGCCCCAGTAGAGAATGCGTCTACCTCGAGAGTGAAAGGTTTACAACCTCAAGACGATGAAGCGCTGGAGCAGTGGCGAAGGCTTGCTTCAAGGATTGGAAGGCGTCCTCTGCCTCAGAGGGCCAAGCATTTGGGTTAGCTCATTTGTGGATAAGGGATGAGATAGGGCGTACCAATGAGGAAAAATGGGGAACGAACTGCTGATAGTAGTTCGTAAAGCCAAGAAAGCGTTGGATTGCCTTCACCCCATGAGGTCGTGGCCAATCGAGAACGGCAGACATTTTCACCGGATCCATGCGTAGACCAGATTCCGAGATAATGTACCCCAAGAACAGTAAGGATTAGAGTTGAGCGACTTTTGGTTTTTTAGGGTCGCGTTTCGTTTCGTGAAACCCGACTTTTCCAAAAGTCGGGTCGAGCAAGATCGTCCGATTATAGGGAAAAGTCGGGGTCGTCCCGAAACACGAAACCCAATGTAAGTCAATGGGGAATAAAAGTCGGCAGTGAGAGGAGGACAGGAAACACACCTACAGTGCCCATTTGAATGCCAAAAGCATCAATTCTTCTTACTTAAGCTTGTCAACCTTAATTAACTTCATAATACAAGTTACGCACTGAAAAATGGGGGTTATTTGGCTAAAGTTGTGGGGGGGGGGAGGTCTGGCTGCAGGTTTTCATGTGCCCTGGGCGAAAGAGCGCCCCTTTAACACATACCACAACTCATCATGCTCCGATACGGCAGATAAATAGCGGTATAGTACAATGAAAAATACCTCACTTTTTACATCTCATGACGAGGCCCATCTATTTCTCCATACAGAATCATTGGTCCCATATAATGTTTGAAACAGTATATGATGAGCTCCACATAATGCTACAGTATGGATAGCGTACACATTCAAAATATATGTCTATACAGCATGAGGCAGGCTCAGATGGTGTTAGGCCCAGTATGGATTGCACGTGATTGCACAAAGGTTAGAAAGGGTACCGTATCCCTGGATAACATGTATGGATAGCGCACACATTCAAAATATATGTCTATACAGCATGAGGCAGGCTCAGACGGTGTTAGGCCCAGTATGGATTGCACGTGATTGCACAAAGGTTAGAAAGGGTACCGTATCCCTGGATAACATGTATGGATAGCGTACACATTCAAAATATATGTCTCAGGAGGCAGGCTCAGACGGTGTTAGGCCCAGTATGGATTGCACGTGATTGCACAAAGGATAGAAAGGGTACCGTATCCCTGGATAACATGTATGGATAGCGTACACATTCAAAATATATGTCTATACAGCATGAGGCAGGCTCAGACGGTGTTAGGCCCAGTATGGATTGCACGTGATTGCACAAAGGTTAGAAAGGGTACCGTATCCCTGGATAACATGTATGGATAGCGTACACATTCAAAATATATGTCTATACAGCATGAGGCAGGCTCAGACGGTGTTAGGCCCAGTATGGATTGCACGTGATTGCACGTGATTGCACAAAGGTTAGAAAGGGTACCGTATCCCTGGATAACATGTATGGATAGCGTACACATTCAAAATATATGTCTCAGGAGGCAGGCTCAGACGGTGTTAAGCCCAGTATGGATTTGACGGCCCAGATTACACAGCGGAGGAGCAGGGAGAGGTAAAGATTGCAAATGCTGGGGCCCTGCCCAAGCAAGGGGGGCCCACTCGTGGGCGTCGGTACTGGCACTGGGCCCCTCATAGTACAGCGGTGTGTCTGACGGCGGGTGTGCACCACCACCGTCAGAGACACTTGATTGCACTATGAGGGACCCTGTGCCAGTGCCCGCGCCCAAGAGTCAGCCTACCCACCTGTCCAGGGCAACGGCACTCGCACGGTGTCGTGCGCTAGGTGTTGACCCCGGCCATGGGGGGGAGGCAGCACAGTTAGGGAGTTTTAGAAAGTGGCATATGTTGATGTTGGACATTCAGCTGATGCAAAAGGCGAAATAAGTGAAGTACCAGGAAGAGGTGGACCAAAGCAAGCCATTTTTCTGTCACCCTATGTGTCATCAGGGAAAGGTGGGACAAAATCCTTGGAAACCCATGCGTGGTTCATTTTAATGAAGGTTAGATCATCCACATTTTGGGTTGACAGACGGGTCCTTTTTTCTGTCAGGATTGATCCAGCTGCACTGAAGACTCTTTCCGATAGCACACTTGCAGCTGGGCAAGCGAGCTCCTGTAAGGCATATTGGGCCAATTCAGGCCAGGTGTCCAGTTTAGCAGCCCAATAGTCAAAGGGGAATGACCTGTGTGGGAGAACATCGATATGGGAGGAAAAGTAGTTTGTAACCATAGTTGACAACTGCTGTCTCCTGTCACTTTCCATCGATGCAGTATTACCAGTTGTGTGAGCGGTATTTGAAAAATCAGTCCACAACATTGTCATGAAACCCCTGTCTCCAATGCCACTTCTGCTGTGTGCACCACGAACACCTCTGCCAAGCTGCCCCCGGCCCGTACGGCTCGTGTGAGAACCATCACCGCTGCTGTGTGCTGGGAATGCCTCAAGCAACCGATTTACCAGAGTTGCTTGTTTATTAGCCAATATTAGGTCAAGGTTCTCCTGTGGCATGATGTTTTGTAATTTGCCTTTATAGCGTGGATCCAGGATGCTGGCCAACCAGTAGTCGTCATCGTTCATCATTTTGGCAATGCGGGGGTCCCATTTTAGGATCCGCAAGGCATAATCTGACATGTGGGCCAATGTTCCCGGTGTCAATGATGCACTGCGAGTGCTGGGTGGAGGAGCACTTTCTGGCAAATCCACATCCCTCCAGTCACGCACAAACCCTGTACCAGACCTTGCCACGCCAACATTTTCACTTGCCCCACGAGATGCATCCTCCTCCCCTAAGTAATCATCCCCATCATCCTCCTCCTCCTCCTCCTCTTCTTCCTCCACCTCGTCCAGGAGAGGTCCCTGAGCAGACAATGGCTGAATGTCATCAAGGATTCCCTCCTCCTCTTCCTCCTCATCAACATTGGCTGCAGACGCCTGCTCCTTAAGTTGCGTCAAAGTTTGCATGAGCAGACGCATAAGTGGGATGCTCATGCTTAGGATGGCGTCGTCTGCGCTTACCAGCCGTGTGCATTCCTCAAAACACTGAAGGACTTTACAAAGGTCTTTCAGCTTCGACCACTGCACGCCTGTCAACTCCATGTCTGCTCTCAAAGTGCCTGGCCGTGTATCCTCCCACAAATGCATTATGGCCTGCCTCTGCTCGCACAGCCGCTCCACCATGTGCAGGGTGGAGTTCCACCTTGTTGCAATGTCGATAATGAGGCGGTGGTTGGGAAGGTGGAGCAATCGCTGCAGCTTCTGCATACGAACGGAGTGTACAGGCGACCGGCGGATGTGCGCGCACAGTCTTCGCACCTTCTGGAGCAGGGCTGTTAACTCCGGATAATTTTTGAGGAAGCACTGCACCACCAGGTTCAAGGTGTGAGCCAAGCAAGGTATGTGGCTGAGTTTTGAAAGGGCTATGGCTGCCACAAAATTACGGCCGTTATCACTAACTACCTTGCCTGCCTCAAGATGTACACTGCCCAGCCATGACTCAGTTTGTCGCTTCAAGTACTCGGCCAGCACCTCGGCGGTGTGTCTGTCGCCCAAACACATCATCTGCAACACAGCCTGCTGACGCTTTCCACTAGCTGCTCGATAGGGGGACACATCGTGTGCAACAGTGGCAGCTGCAGATGGAGTGCTCGTACGACTGCGCTCTGTGGACGAGCTTTCGCTTCTGGAGGAGGAGGAGGAGGGTCGAACGCCTACAGCCAACTGTTTCCTATACCGTGGGCTAGGCAGCACTGTCCCACCACCGCTGTCCCCTGTGGACCCTGCATCCACCACATTAACCCAGTGCGCAGTGATGGACACGTAACGGCCCTGGCCATGCCGACTGGACCATGCATCAGTTGTGAGGTGCACCTTTCCGCTCACTGACTGCTTGAGTGCATGGACAATGCGGTCTTTCACATGATGGTGGAGGGCTGGGATGGCTTTGCGAGAGAAGAAGTGGCGACTGGGTAGGTCATAGTGTGGTACTGCATAGGCCATGAGTTCGCGGAAAGCTGTGCTTTCCACCAACCGAAAGGGCATCATCTCAAACGAGATTAGTTTGGCAATGTGGGCGTTCAAACCCAGTGTACGCGGATGAGAGACTGAGTACTTTCTTGACCTACTCATAGTGTCTGGGAGGGTGAGCTGGACTTGAGAGCTGCATATGGTGGAAGTAGCGGTGGACAGGGCGGACTGAGAGAGGGTTGATGATGGTGATGGAGTTGGTGTTCTTTCTGATGGCCTAGAATCAGTCTTTCGTTGATATAACAGTGGGATTCCCTGACTGCTGTGGTCTTGCAACGACACCTCAACATTTGCTGCTGTGCTAACCGGTGGGCTTACAGTGGGGGAAACAATGTAGCGTTGCTGACTACCTTCGTTGTGATCAGTTGCACATGTGGCACTTGAGGTTTGGTGTTGTGTCCACGCTTGCAAGTGCATGCTGGTTAAATGTCTAAGCATGCAACTGGTATTCAAATTTTTCAGATTTTTCCCTCGGCTAAAGGTCTTTGCGCACTTCTTACAGATAACCTTGGCCTGATCATGAGGATTTTGTTCAAAAAAGTGCCACACTGCACTCTTCCTACTTTGGCAGACATTTTGCGGCCTAGCACGCTGTGATCTTTTGACCCTCTGGACAAGCTGTCCAGCAACTCTTTTGATGTTTGGAACCTGTCTTTGGAGTGCTCCGGGCCTGCCAGATAACAGCTGTTGCGATGTCGATGTCTGCTGTGGATGCTCCTCATCTGAGCTATTGGAAGCAGCACCCTCTTCCCCCAATGGATGCCAATTTGGGTCAACAACTGGGTCATCCATCACCTCCTCTTCTATGTCATGTGCACCTTCCTCTGTGTCACCGTGTATGGTGGTATAGTGTGCGGGAAGGGGCACCTGAGTCTCATCAGGGTCAGAATCTGGCTCTGTACACTGCGAGGACAATGTAGTGCTCTGAGTGAATGTACCAGCAGAATCATCCATCAGCGGCTGTGCATCAGTGCACTCCATGTCAGATTCATCTTGGCCTGGGTAATTCACCATTTCACTTGATAATCCAGGCATGCTATGTGAAAACAGCTCCATGGAGTAATCAGTAGTATGGCCTGCGTCATCCTTCAATCTTGGTTGGGGTGAAGGACACAAGGAAAGGTGTGGTTCATGAACATGAGCCTCCAATGACGACTCAGTGCTTTTACTTTTTACAACTGAAGAAGAGGAGGCGATAGAGCTGGAGGCTGAGTCAGCAATGTAAGACAAAACTTTTTCCTGATGCTCTGGCTTTAAAAGCGGTTTGCCAACTCCTAGAAAACTAAGCGTTCGAGGCCTTATGTAGCCAGATGATGACGCAGGGTCAGCACCTCCTGCATTCGGTCCTATTTTGCTCTTGCCACTACCATCAGATCCACCACCAACACCATCATTACCAGCTGCCAACCCCCGCCCAATTCCACGGCCTCTTCCACCAGCCTTCTTCATTTTTGGTAGAAATGTAGACAAAATCCAACAAACTATATAGTAATGTAAAACAAGGTACAAGGTGTCTATAGGACAGGGGAGATTTAGAATTTCTGCACACACTTGTGGACAGTGGACACTTTTGGATTGTGTGAGGCCCACTGATATCTGAGCGCTATGTGACAGGCTCGATGGCACAGCTGTGACCAAAGTGACGAGAGGATAATGGAGATTTTGAATCTCTGCGCACACTTTTGGACACTGGACACTTGTGGATTGTGTGAGGCCCACTGATATCTGAGCACTATGTGACAGGCTCGATGGCACAGCTGCCTGTGACAAAAGTGACGAGAGGATAATGGAGATTTTGAATCTCTGCGCACACTTTTGGACACTGGACACTTGTGGATTGTGTGAGGCCCACTGATATCTGAGCACTATGTGACAGGCTCGATGGCACAGCTGCCTGTGACAAAAGTGACGAGAGGATAATGGAGATTTTGAATCTCTGCGCACACTTTTGGACACTGGACACTTGTGGATTGTGTGAGGCCCACTGATATCTGAGCGCTATGTGACAGGCTCGATGGCACAGCTGCCTGTGACAAAAGTGACGAGAGGATAATGGAGATTTTGAATCTCTGCGCACACTTTTGGACACTGGACACTTGTGGATTGTGTGAGGCCCACTGATATCTGAGCGCTATGTGACAGGCTCGATGGCACAGCTGCCTGTGACAAAAGTGACGAGAGGATAATGGAGATTTTGAATCTCTGCGCACACTTTTGGACACTGGACACTTGTGGATTGTGTGAGGCCCACTGATATCTGAGCGCTATGTGACAGGCTCGATGGCACAGCTGTGACAAAAGTGGCTAGAGGATAAGGGAGATTGGATTGCTTTTAAAAAAGCAGTTTGCGGAGCAGTGGGTAAACAGCAATGCCAGCGTGTCAGGAAGCCTTAAAAGGCAGCCCAACAACCAACACCACTGATACACCACTATATAGCCTCGCCTTGCACTGCACACACAGTGACTTGTGTGTTGTGCAGGCCAAATCGCTAGCAGCAGAAGCAGTTTTTTTGTCTTCTTCCCTGCCTAACGCTCTCCCTACAGAATCAGCAGCAACCTCTCCCTATACTAAGATCGGCAGAAGTAAGATGGCGGTCGGCGTGCACGCCCTTTTATACCCCCTGTGACGCCCACCAAAGCAAGCCAATCACTTGCATGCCCTTCTGAAAGATGGTGGTGACCCGTGCCTAGGTCATCACGTTGCCCACAGTGTCCGTGGATCCTGATTGGCTGAAAAAGAGCGCAAAACAAACTTTTGAAACGCGACTTTGGCGCGTAAGTCGCCGACCTCGTGGCCGACCTCATCCTAGGGTCGGGTTTCGTTTCATGAAACCCGACTTTGCCAAAAGTCGGCGACTTTTGAATTTTTTCGACCCGTTTCGCTCAACTCTAGTAAGGATGTTTGTTCAAAGACACATTTCCCGATCTTGGCGTAAAGGCGGTTCTCCCTCAAACGCAGAAGTTCTTGGCGCACATTCTTTCTGTGGGCAGACAGATCTGGACAAAAAGCGAGGATATCGTCCAGGTAGACTACTACGCCGGAGTACAGCATATACCAGAAGATGTCGTTCATGAACTCCTGGAAAACTGCTGCAGCATTGCAGAGGTCGAAGGGCATGACCAAGTACTCGTAGTGACCGTCTCAGGTGTTAAAGATGGTCTTCCACGCGTCACCAGAACGAATATGGATCAAGTTGTAGGCCCCACAAAGATCCAACTTGGTGAAAATTCATGCTCCTCTTAGCCGGTCAAAGAGCTCTAGGATCAGTGGCAGTGGATACTTGTTCTTTACCGTGATGCCATTCAGCCCTCTGTAGTCGATGCAGGGACGGAGGGAGCCGTCCTTCTTTTTGATAAAGAAAAATCCCGCTCCTGCGGGTGAGGAGGACTTATGGATGAAATCTCTGGCTAGATTCTCCTGGATATACTCCGACATAGCTTGGGTTTCGGCAGGAGATAGCAGGTATATTCTACCCCTGGGAGGGATAGAGCCAGGAACAAGGTCAATTGGGCAGTCGTATGGTTGATGTGGAGGCAGAGTCTCTGCCTCCTTTTTGTCGACGACATCTGCAAAAGACCAATAAGCCGAGGCAGACCTGTAGGTGCTGAGGACGGACAGGCAGAATTCATCGGATGGACGGGCAGCAGACACTTCTTCTGACAGGATGGTCCCCAACGGAGTACATTGCCGGATCGCTAGTCCAGAGTTGGCTCATGAGTCTGTAACCAAGGGAGACCAAGAAGAAGCGCATGAGAGAAAGTCGACAAGATGTGGAAGGAGATCTTCTCTCGGTGCAGGGCTCCAATCTGCAGTTCAATTTCTTCGGTGACCTGGGTAACGGTCTCCTGCAAGGGTTTGCCATCGACCAAAGCTATCAGCCAAGGAGTCTCCAGGGATCTGACAGGAATCTGATATTTTTTACCTGCCTCGAACCTGATAAAGTTCCCTGCCGCGCCTGAATCTACATAGGTCTCCTCAGAATAATGCTTGGAACCAAAATTCAACAAAACAGGCACGGTCAGGGGAGGAGAGGAATCACATATAACTAGGGAGGCCTCTCCTACCAATCCTAGGCGGAGAAGTTTTCCGGCTTCTCGGGACATGAGCGAAGGAGATGAGAAGGACTCCCACAGTAAAAACAGAGTCCTTGTGCAAGCCTCTCCCTACGACGCTGTTCAGCCATCTTAAGACAGTCCACCTGCATAGGCTCAGATACGAGGCCTGCAGAAGAAGGCACAAGTCACAAGTGGGGAGGAATACGAGTAGACAAGGAGAAATGAGGTGGTTTCCTTTCTCGGGCTGCCTCACGGGCATGCTCTTGGAAGCGCAAATCAATGCGTGTCGTCGCAAGAGAGATTAGGTCCTCTAAAGAAGTAGGGATATCCCTGCCCGCCAGTTCTTCTTTAATCCGACCGGACAAGCCTCGACTGAAGGCCCGTACGAGGGCCTCATTGTTCCAAATGTGTTCAGAGGACAAAGTGCGAAAATGGATGGCATATTGTCCTACAGATAGAGTACCCTGATGGAGGTTGAAGAGGGACTCGTTGGTGCAAGCTAGACGACCCGGCTCGTCGAACACCTTGTGGAAGGTGTCCAAACAGGTGGAGAGCTGAGAGACGAGTGGATCATCACACTCCCAGAGGAGATTCATCCACGCTAACGCCTCCCACTCTCAGTGGGAAACTGTAAAGGCCACTTTAGCGTGATCGGTGGGGTATTGCTGCGGCAGGAGCTCAAAATGTAGCTGGCATTGGTTCAAAAAACCCCGCCACAACTTGGGGTCACCACTATATCAGGGTGGTTTGCATAAATGGGGCAGTGGGTGCCGGACCGAGGCTTGGGCAGAGACGGAGGCAACAGATTGTAGGGAAAGGAGTCAGTTATCTACCAACGCCATTATAGTTGAGAATATGGGCCTGGGTGTCACGCTGCTGAGTGAGCTCTTGTTGGAGACTGGCCAGCTGGGAGGCATTCCCAGGATCAGAGGACTGTAAGGCTGACAAGCGGGTCTCTATGGATTTCCAAAAGGACATAATCCTAGTCTGATTCTCCTGTAGAAACACCAGTTCCTTTCGGGCAGTCCCCGTGGAAACAGCGAGGTCCATGGCCTAATTATACTGTGACGATTCCTGGAGTTGACCCTCTGGGTCGTGATACCAACCCACCCAGGGCGAGCTGACCTAGTGAGGACCACCCCCTATACAGGGAGTGTCAGGGGCAGACCCAAGGGGGTAAAGTACCACGACTGCTGGAATCAGGTGGCCGGCTCATAGAAGACACGAGTGAGTGTGTCTAGCAAGGTGCAGAAGGGAACATGCAGGATACAGGAGTGTGCAAAGCGTGGACACAGGGGCACGCTGGGTATTGGATCATGCAGAGCATGTACACAGGGTACGCAGGGTTCAGGACAGTACATGGGGGGCACGCTGGGTACTGGATAGTGCAAGGTGCATACACGGGAGCATGCTGGGTACGGGAGCACGGATGGCGTGCACTGACAAGCACGCTTGGGTACGGAGCAGAGCGCGTGCAGGAAAGCACGCCTGAGTACAAGGCTAGGTAGAGCGTTTGCTTGGAAGCATGCCAAAGTGCAAGGCAAGGCAGAGGGTGTGCTAAGAAGAAAGACAGGGCACAGTGCAGGAGCAGAGCGTGTGCCAAGAAGTACGGCAGAGCACAGGGCAAGAGCAGAGTGTGTGCTAAGTAGCCCCACAGAGCACAGTGCAGGAGCAGAGCGTGTGCTAAGAAGCACGATAGAGCACAGTACAGGGGACCTGAAAGCAGAGCGCGGCCAAGCAGGGACCAAGCAGGCCTAGCAAGGAAGCACAACAATAATCAGGCGCCTCCTATAGCAAGAGGCAGCCTTATATAGGGCAAAAGCGCTGGGACGTCCGGGTCAGGTCCTCCAGGACTATAGAGACGTCAGAGAAGGCATGGCTGCAGTCTGGCTATGGGGAAGCGCATGCGCACTAGACAGAGTCATGGAGTGGAGTGAACAACCGCAGAGTCAAACACGGGAGGCGTGCGTGCGCACTCGGCAGGAGCCCCAGACCGGCTGCGACACCGGAAGTGGCGACATTAGGTGCCGAGTCCCAGGCCCGGGTGAGAGCGGCGTGACAACCCCGGCCTGAATGTGATAAAAACATTGAATCTAGAAAAAGTAATGACCATTTGGCCTGTCTTAGGGTTAACTATTTAGCTCATTCAATATAAGCAATGACTTGATGAACTGCCCCCGCCAAAAATGTCTCCATTCTTCAGAAGCTAATTTGACAGCGAGAAGCAGATGAAAATTTCCTAGAAAAAATGCACATTCCCGCAAGTTGCTCAGAGCTTGGGAACTTTGAGATAATACAGCCCCTACCCCAACTTCTGAAGCATCCACCTCCAGAATGAACGGTTCCTGGAGATCAGGTTGGAATAAAACTGGAGCTGACGTGCAACACTTTCAATTTTTAAAAGCCCCAATAGCATCCAGGGACCAATCCTTAAGATCCGCCCCCTTACATGTGAGATCACTAAGAGGTTTAACGATCAGAAAAAAAAAAACTAATACATTTTCTATAATAATTGGCGAATTCTAGAAAACATTGCAACACTTTAAGGTCACGAGGTAGAACCCAATCAATTATGGCCTGCATCTTCCCAGGATTCATCTTAAACCCTTCAGCCGATACAATGAACCCCAAGAACAAAATTTCTTGAACAGAAAAAGTACATTTCTCCAATTTAGCAAACAAAGAATTCTCTCTCAGCTTTTGTAATACAAAGAGGACAAGTTCATAGTGCGAAACCAGGTGGGGCAAAAAAAAATTGAATATCATCTAAATAAAGCACAATAAACCTTCCAATGCAATCAGAAAAAATGTCATTCATATAGTACTGAAATACTGCTGGCGCATTGCTAAACCCAAAAAGTAGTACAACATTTTCAAATAGACACTCAAAATCATGATGGTTAAATCATACATCTTCCCAAAAATCCTATATCTACTTCGCTCTCTTCCTTTAAAAGTTCCCACTTCTTCTCTTACAAATCTCCAAGCCTCATTGAATTCCTTTATATGGAATAACAAAAGACCCAGAATAGCAAAAAACATTCTCTACAGTCATAAATCTTATGGTGGAGCTGGTTCCCCAAATATCACAGCTTATTACACTGCAAATTTAGTCAAACAAAGCGCATTCTGGTGGCCACATGATAAGACACCAGCTTGGCATGAACTAGAATTGTCTTTTAACAATTATAAACCTCTTCATCTACTAATTCTGAACCAACTCCTTCATAAAAAATTAATTGAAAACTCTCATCCAATTTTTCAAGCTATTTCTGAAGCTTGGAAAAAATTTTCTGTTCCAAAAAGAGGCTCTAATAAAGAAGTCACATTAAAAAATTTGACCCTATCAGTTATTTTTCAAGCATCCAATCAGACTATTGACCCCATTTGGTCTGCACTTGGTCTTAAAAGACTCAAAGATTTACACGATGGTGCTCTTTGTACACCTTATAACAAACTCAAGAATAGATTTCAATCTACTACTCCTGCTTTCTTACAATATGTCATCCTTAAAGACAAACTCCATGAGTTCCTTGCTATTTCACTAAGAATTTCTGAACCAGCAGTTAATCTTATTTGTAATATAGACCATAATATTTTCTGGAGTTTTGAGTATACTTACAAGTGGTGTAATAATAGTTATGCAGTGGTCAAGACTCAAAATATTATCAGATGGGAAAACGAATTACATACAATAATTGACCCTCCTGACCTTGAACAGGCATGCTCCCTCTCATACGCCTCTACCATTTCCTTATCACTACAAGAGACCCACTTCAAACTTTTAACGAGATGGTATTATACCCCTGTAAGACTCCATAGAATCAACCCTGACAATTCTCCGCTCTGTTGGAGGGGTTGTGGAAGGCCAGGAAATATATTGCATATATTTTGGCAATGTCCCAAAATTGTTCCCTTTTGGAGAAAGGTTTCAAATCTTATCGATTTTATCTTAAGAACGCGACTTATTTTGTCTCCTCATCTGGCCCTTCTTTCTCTAGACGCTGACAAAATTTACCCTACTAACAGGCTGTTGATTATGCACATTTTACTAGTTTCCAAACACAATATCGCTTTCCTTTGGAAAAATCCAAAACCTCCACAAATTAACGATATTATAGACAAAATTAGCCTTCATCATTCCTTTGAACTGAAATTTGCACATATGCATGATCAATTTGCCAAACATGCTAGGAAATGGTCTAGATGGCTGGAGCTGTTCTCTTAAGGTCTTCAACCAGAGTGCGCCTGCCTAGGCCCCTTTGGGGTTAGGTCTTTGGCTTGGAACAAATTTAATATATTATATGCTTAAATACTTACCTTTGTAATAGTTCATTGTATAATATGCTTCTGCATTAACAAGTTACATTTTATGTATTCTTTACATTTGGACATTGTTGTCCTTCCTCTTTTCCTTTTCATCTTTCCTTCCCTCCAATACACCTCTTTCCCATTTATTAAAACTCCAATAAAATGTTTGGAAAACAAATAGACACTCAAAAGTTAAAATTGCCATTTTCCACTCATCAACGTCATAGGTGGCCTCCCCCTGTTTCCTGCAAGCTCCAGCAATGAGCCCATAACTTTTCCGGCACATGTTTTCTGACATGTGCCCCTAAGAGCCGCTGGTAGAATCGTGATCCACGTAGATTAACAAGTTAAATGCCACTGTCAATCTCTGGCATTTAACATAATCGCACCAGAAGCGCATCATTTGCTCTGCCCATCGGCACCCGTGTCACATGACTGTGGGTAGCCAATCCATTGGCATGACAACCATGGGTCTGCAGGAGACCCCTGTGGTTGTCAGTGCTAGATAGCTATAACGCCGCCCTGTCGCCGGAACTCATAGCATATGTGCATTTTAGCTACACATAGCGGAGATGAAGCCCTGCTATGTGCAGCACAGACAATTGGATGATGGTAGCTTCTAGTCTCCCATGAAGACTAATGAAGCCAGTAAAAAAAAAAAAGTTTTTAAAAATATTTGAAAAATTTAAAAGAATAGAAAAAAAATTTAAATCACCCCCCTTTTGCCCCTTTCAAAATGAAATCATTTAATAAAACAAAAACACATATATTTGGTATCTCTATGTTCAGAATCGCCTGAACTATCAACATATAAAAAAAGTTAATCCAATCATTAAACAGAGTAACGAGAAAAAAAGTCAAAACACCAGAATTACGTTTTTTTGGTCGACGCAACATTGCATCAAAATGCAATAACAGGCAATCAAAACATCATATCTATCCCAAAATGAGAGAACTAAAAAACGTCAGCTTGGCACACAAAAAATAAGCCATCACCTAGCCCCAGATCTTGAAAATTGAGACAATACAGGTCTTTGAAAAAGGTGACTTTTTTTGTACAAACTTTGTATTTTTTTCACCACTTAAATAAAAAAGAACCTATACATGTTTGGTATTTTCGAACTCGTAATGACCTGGAGAATCATAATGGCAGACCAATTTTAGAATTTAGTGAACATGGTAAAAAAAAAAACAATTGTGGAATTGCACTTTTTTTGTAATTTGATCGCACTTTGAATTTTTTGTCCTGTCGGTCAAAAGTACAATTCGTCCTGAAAAAAAGAAGCCCTCACATGGCCATATTGATGAAAAAATAAAAGTTATGGCTCTATGTAGAAGGAGGGCAAAAAACTAAAACTCAAAAAGGAAAACCCAATGTGGGGAACGTGTTACTTTACGGAAATCTAGACTAGGATGGAGACCACCATCTTTCTTTATAACAAAGAAAAACCCAGCAACTACAGGTGAGGAGGAAAGATGGATAAGACCTTTCCGTAAACTTTCATTCACTGTGGGTCGCCAATGCATTGGCATGACAACCATGGGTCTGCAGGAGACCCCTGTGGTTGTCAATGCTAGATAGCTATAAGCGCCGCCCTGTCGCCGGCACTCATAGCATATGTGCATTTTAGCTACACATAGCGGAGATGAAGCCCTGCTATGTGCAGCACAGGCAATTGGATGATGGCAGCTTCTAGTCTTCCATGAAGACTAATGAAGCCAGTAAAAAAAAAAAAAAAAAGTTTTTAAAAATATTTGAAAAATTTAATAAAAATAGAAAAAAAACTTTAAATCACCCCCCTTTCAAAATGAAATCCTGTGTTGCCATCTTTTCAGTTAGCCATTAAAAGGTATCAACCACTGAGGACTCTCAATTATGAATATTTTTCTATCTACTGGCTAACACGGTACAAAGATATACATCTTTCCTGTATTCATTCACATAAACGTTCATAGCGGTACGTTCAGTTCCAGAAAAATTGTACAGGTAAGCTTTAGGTAATTTGGCATTATGGAGAAGATTAATAGCACAATCATAACAATGATGGCGAATTTATATCTCTGCTTCTTTTTCCGAAAACACACCTACGAAGTCTTTCAGTACCCCGGCAAACCCTACCGACTAGCGGAGCAAATTACTACAGAACTAAGAAATCTCATATGACTAGGGATAAGCGACTTTTCCTTTTTTCGGGTCGAGTCGGGTTTCATGAAACCCGACTTTCTAAAAAGTCGGGTCGAACGAAATCGGCCGACTATAGGGAAAAGGCGGGGTCCGATTGAAACACGAAACCCAATGCAAGTCAATGGGGAAGCAAAGTCAGCAGGAAGTGGAGGACAGTAAACACACCTACAGTGCCCATTTCAATGCCAACGACATCCATTCTTATTACTTAAGCTTGGCAACCTTAATTTACTTTATAATAATAGTTACACATTGAAAACTGGGGGTTATTTGGCTAAAGTTGTGGGTGGTTGGGCTGGCGCCAGGTTTTCGTGTGCCTTGGGCCAAAGAGTGTCAGTGCACCTGTTACGTGTTACAGAACCACTCAGCACCCAGAATATGTTGTGCAGTTATATGTATGTATAATAGGTTCTATGTGAGATGCATGTCCCTAATGCATCAGCCCACAGGCTGCGCCCCTGGGCAGAGGGGACACGATATTCTCCTTTTGTCTGCCCTCCCCCCACCTTTGTAATTCCCACAGTAAACATCGGCAGGCTCCGGCCACCTGCGGCTTTTGTAATGCATGTCTGGCCTGCCACTTTTCTATTGGCCTGCCCTCTGTATCTGTGTGATATATTCTGTGTCCTGTGAGTAAAGTGTTGTCAGACTGGAAATACGTGAAGAAGCAGTGATCTTTTATATGCGCCCATGTAACCAAGGAATTCCAGCCAGCTATATTCATTCAGACTCCAGCCAACGCAGAGCGGACCTCCGAAAACACGGGGTGGTACTGAAAGAGGTACCCCAGCTTGGGTAGACCCCGTTACAGTGCCCTTTTAACACATACCACAATTCATAATGCTCCGATACGGCACAGAAATATAGGTATAGTACAACGAAAAATACTTCACTGCTTACATGTCATGACTGATATCTATTTTAAATTCTACAATAGCTCAAAAACCAGACAGTATATTACTCCATACAGTATTATGGCCACCACCTAGTGTGCCATACAGAATATTGAGGCCCATATATTTCTCTATACAGAATAATTGGTCCCATATAATGTTTCATACAGTATATGGTGAGCTCCACATAATGCTACAGTATATCTTGGTCCCCATGGATGATGCTCCACTGTCTTATGGGCCCAAATAATGCTCCATATATAATGGGTCCCATTTCTAATGCTCCAGTGTATAATGGGCCCCGTAAATGCTGCTCCAGTGTCTGATGTCCCCCATTTGGAATGCTCCAGTATACGTTGGTCCCCATGGACGATGCTCCAGTGTGTTATGGGCCCAAATTATGCTCCATATATAATGGGCCCCAATTCTAATCATCCAGTGTATAATGGGCCCCGTAAATGCTGCTCCAGTGTCTGATGTCCCCCATTTGGAATGCTCCAGTATATGATGGGCCAAATGGATGATGCTCCAGTGTATGATGGACCCCATATATCATTCTCCAGTGTATATTGCTCCCCAAAAAATGCTCCCAACATTTAAAAAAATTAAATACCTCTCTTCGCTGGGCACTGCTCTACTCTGGACTACTCAGCATTGCCATTTTAAAGCTCTCTGCACTTGTACTGTTTCAGTAGAGGGCATACAGACGTGATGTCATCGCGCTCTGTAACCTGAATGTCACTGTCAGGAAAGGCGGAAGACATCACGGCAGTGGAGCAGGGAGAGGTAAGTATTGCAAGTGCTGTGGCCCTGAGCAAGTATTGGGGGCCCACTCGTGGGCGACGGCACTGGCACAAGGTGACCAATCGGGTGGTCTTTTTCACAAAACTTTTCTGGAAAAACTCAGAAACTGCCCCCAACTGTGTCCTTGGTGGCTTTTACAACTCGCCTGGTACACACGCTACACTCACTATCACCGTCAATGGCTCACAAACACCATATCAACTCCCCTGGGATACAGCTCTGCCCGTGGAGAGCTTCATCATCTTGGGTGCTTTAACACCGGCCCAGAGGATCTGCAATGCAGCGTCGGCTACTCTAGCCGAGTACCACGGGTGGCGTCACGATCCCCCTTTTCCAAATTAATTATCATACCATCTTCCCCCTCATCTGAACTGTCATCTTCTTTATTGGACACCCAGGGCCACGGACCAGGTCCCAATCACCACCGTGACATACTTCCCCCTTAAGAGCCTGAAAGGCCCGGTACTGAGTAACTCCCAGCCCTGCATGGCATTTAATTTTAACACCAGATAACAAGGATATATTGGATAGTTTCAACATTATAGAACTACTTATATATTTGAGGAGGCAGACACAGACGCTGTCATGGTCAGTATGGATTCGACAACAATCTAAAAAGTCGAAAAAGGGTACAGTATCACCAAATCCAAGGTATATATAGTATAGTTTCAACATTCAAAAACTATGTATTTATTTCAGGAGGCAGACACAGACGCTCTGAGGCCCAGTATGGATTACACATCAATATAAAAAGCAGTAAAAGGGGAATGGATCCCAAGCGTACTGCTGTATACAGTGTTGGGGTCATTTGGTAATATACATATATATTTCAAGAGTAACACACAGCCTCTCACAGGCTCAGTATGGGTTACACAAGAATATAAAAACTTGAAAAAGGGTAATGTTTTACAATCATTCAGCTGCAAACAGTGTTGATGTCATTTTAAATCTCCTTATATTTTACCAGAGTAAGACACAAACTCTCACAGGCTCAGTATGGATTACGCCCGAATATAAAAATGAGAAAAAGGGAAATGTATTCAAAACGTACACCAGTATGCAGTGTTGGAGTACTTTGAAATCTTCGTTTATATTTCAGTGTCAGTCTGCCAGTCCAGACTCTCCGCTAGAGGAAAGTAGATGGATAAAAGTACAGTCGTAAAGTCGAGTGATTTTAGATGTTTTTGAATTAGTAATCACAGGAAAAACTCCAGGGAGAATTCGCAGAGGCGATGCTGACCCTCAATAACTTTAACTGTGGATACAGCTAAAATGCAAATTAGTGAAGAAAAGGTTGCTGTATTGCAGTAGCGTCGATCCCATCACAGTAACTCTCCATTAAATTGTGCTCACAGGGAGAGCTGTAGACATGGTCCTCACTGCCTATCATGATCTGTCTGGTCACTTTGGAGTGCAAAACACACAAGCCACAGGCCGTAGGGGATTCTATTGGATTGCCATGAGAGGAGACATTGAAAAATGGTGGCAGGAATGTCACACGTCTGTGACTATGAAAAGTGTGAAAGGTGATCATAAAGCACCACTGCATCCGATTGTGAGTTGACGTCCATTACAAATGGTAGCCATTGGTAATCTGAAGGTAGAGGCCAGCAGCACAGGACATAGCTACATCTTAGCAATCATGGATCTGTACACCAAATTTGTAGTGGCCTTCACTGTGATGGATTTAACTGGCCAGACTACACAGCGGTGGAGCATGGAGAGGTAAGTATTGCAAGTGCTGTGTCCCTGAGCAAGCAGGGGGGACCCACTCGTGGGCGCCGGTACTGGCACAGGGCCCCTCATAGTATGCCAGTGTGTCTGACGGCGAGTGGGCCCCCCACCATCAAAGACACTTTATTGTACTAGGAGAGGCCCTGTGCCAGTCCCGTTGCCCAAAGGGTGGGGCCACACCTGTTCAGGGCAACAGCACTTGCCCGGGTGCGGCAGGTGTTGACCCTGGGCCTGGGGTGGGGGGGGCAGCCCATTTCGGGTGGTTAAAAAAATGGCATATGTTGATGTGTAGGCTGGACTTTCAGCTGCTTCAAATGGAGGAATTGGAGAAGTCAGAGGAAGAGGAGGACAAAAGCGAGCCTTTTTTTCTGGCAACCTATGTGTTATCAGGGGAGGGTGGGACAAAATCTTTTGAAACCCATGCATGGTTCATTTTAATGAAGGTTAGATCATCAACATTTTGGGTCGACAGATGGGTCCTTTTTTCTGTCAGGATTGATCCAGCAGCACTGAAGACTCTTTCAGATAGTACACTACCAGCAGGGCAAGCGAGCTCCTGTAAGGCATATTGTGCCAATTCAGGCCATGTGTCCAGTTTTGAGGCCCAATCAAAGGGGAATGACCTGTGAAGGAGAGCAAGTAGTTTGTAACCATAGTTGACAACTGCTGTTTCCTGTCACTTGCAATCGATTCTGTATTAGCTGTCGTGTGCACGGGACTTGAGATATCAGACCACAACATGGTCAGGAAACTCCTGTCTCCAACGCCAGTTCGGCTGTGTGCACCACGAACACCTCTTCCATTTGGCCCAGTACAGCTCGTGGTAGAACCTGCACCGCTGCTGTGTGCTGGGAATGCCTCTAACAAACGGGTTACCAGAGTTGCTTGTTTGTTCGCCAATATTAGCTCTAGGTTCTCCTGTGGCATGATGTTCTGTAATTTGCCTTTATAGCGTGGATCGAAGATGCTGGCCAACCAGTAGTCGTCATCCTTCGTAATTTTGACAATGCGGGGGTCCCTTTTTAGGATCCGCAAGAGATAATCACATATGTGGGCCAATGTTCCAGGTGTCAATGCTGCACTGCCAGTGGTGGGTGGAGGAGCACTTTCTGGCAAATCCATATCCCTCCAGTCACACACAAACCCTGTACCTGACCTTGGCACACCCACATGTTCTCTTGCCCCCTGAGAAGCATCCTCCTCCCCAAACTAATCATCCCCCTCATCCTCCTCTTCTTCCTCCACCTCATCCACGCCAGTTCCCTGACCAGACAATGGCTGACTGTCATCAAGGCTTCCCTCCTCCTACTCCTCCTGTTGCTCCTCAGCTGCAGATGCCTGATCCTTGATGTGCGTCAAAGTTTGCTTGAGCAGACGCATAAGTGGTATGCTCATGCTTAGGATGGCGTCGTCTGCGCTTACCAACCGTGTGCATTCCTCAAAACACTGAAGGACTTTACAGAGGTCTTTCAGCTTTGACCACTGCACACCGGACAACTCCATGTCTGCCCTCAAACTGCCTGCCCGTGTATCCTCCCACAAATGCATTGCAGCCTGCCTCTGTTCGCACAGCCTCTCAACCATGTGCATGGTGGAGTTCCATGTTGTAGCAACGTCTATGATTAGGCGGTGCTTGGGGAGGTTGAGTGCAGCTTCTGCATACGACTGGAGTGGACGTTTGAGCGACGGATGTGCGAGCACAGTCTTTGCACCTTATGGAGCAGGGCTGTTAACTCCGGATAATAAGGAAGCACTGCACCACCAGGTTCAAGGTGTGAGCCAGGCAAGGTATATGTGTGAGTTTTGAAAGGGCTATGGCTGCCACAAAATTCCGCCCATTATCACTGACTACCTTGCCTGGCTCAAGATGTAGACCGCCCAGACATGACTCAGTTTGTCGATGCAAGTAGTCGACCAGTACCTCCACTGTGTGTCTACTGTCGCCAAAAGACATCATTTTTAAAACAGCCTGCTGCGGCTTAGCGCTAGCTGTACGATAGTGGGACACCTCGTGTGCGACACTGACAGATGTGGATGGAGTGCTCATGCGACTGCGCTCTGTCGACAAGCTTTCACTTCTGGAGGAGGGTCGAACGCCTACAGCCAACTGTTTCCTATACCGTGGGCTAGGCAGCACTGTTCCACCGCCGCTGTCCCCTGTGGACCCTGCATCCACCACATTAACCCAGTGCACAGTGATGGACACGTAACGGCCTTGGCCATGCCTACTGGTCCATGCATCTGTTGTGAGGTGCACCTTTCCACTCACTGATTGTTTTAGTACATGGACAATGCGGTCTTTCACATGCCGATAGAGGGCAGGGATGGCTTTTCGAGAAAAGAAGTGCCGATTGGGTAAGTCATAGCGTGGGACAACGTAGGCCATGAGCTCTCAGAAAGCTTTGCTTTCTACCAAACGGAAGAGCATCATCTCTAATGAGATCAGTTTGGCAATTTAGGCGTTCAAAACCAGTGTACGCGGATGAGAGGATGAGTACTTTCTTGTCCTACTCAGAGTGTCTGGTAGAGTGAGCTGGACTTGAGAGCTGCATATGGGGGAACTAGTATTAGACATGACGGACTAAGAAGGGGTTGCTGATGGTGAGGGTGTTGATGGCCTAGATTCAGTGTTTCCTCGCAAAAATATTGTTATTGCCTAAATGGTTCTTGCCTAGCGACGACACCTCATCATTTCTTGATGGTTGTGTGCTTAGTGGTGGCCTTACAGTGGGGGAAGCGATGGAATGTTGCCGGCTAACTTCAGTCGGTGCAAGTGCACATGTGCTACCTGAGCTTTTGTAGTCCGTCCACGCTTGCAAGTACATGTTGGTTAAATGTCTAAGCATGCAACTGGTATTCAAATTTCTTAGATTTTTCCCACTGCTAAAGTTCCTTTGGCACTTCTTACAGATAACCTTTGCGTCATCAGTAGGATTTTGTTCAAAAAAGTGCCACACTGCACTCTTCCTACAATGGTACAAACTTTCAGGGCTTGCACGCTGTGCTAATTTGACCGTCTGGCCAAGCTGTCCTGCAACTCTTTTAGTTTTCTTGCCAAGTTTTTTGACAGCTATGGGCCTGACGGATAACCGCTGCTGCAATGATGATGCCTGCTGCGGATCCTTCTCCTGTTCTGACTTATTGTCACCAGCACCCTGTTCCCTCAATGGATGCCAATCCGGGTCAACAACTGGGTCATCCATGACCTCGTCTTCAATGTTATCTGCACCTTCCTCTGTGTCACCGTGTAAGGTGGTATAGTATGCGGGAAGGAGCACCTGAGTTTCATCAGGGTCTGATTTGGGCTCAGTAGACTGCGAGGGCAATGTAGTGCTGTGGGTGAATGTACCAGCAGATTCATCTAGCAGTGGCTGTGCATCAGTGCACTCCATCTCAGATTCATGTTGGACTGGAGAATTCAGGATTTGACTTGATAACTCAGGAATGGTATGTGAAAAGAGCTCCATGGGGTAATCAGAAGTGTGTGCTGCAGCATCCATCATTTTTGGCGTGGGTGAAGGGCACAACGAAAGGTGTTGTTCCTGACCAGAGGCCTGCACTGATGACTCTGTGCTCGCAGTTTTTGTAACTTCAGAAGAGGAGGCAATAGAGCTGGAGGCTGTTTCGGCGATGTAAGCAAAAACCTGTTCCTGATGCTCCGGCTTTAAAAGCGGTTTACCTACTCCCAGAAAAGGGAACCCTAAAAGCCTTCTTGTGCCAGACGATGGCGCAAGCTCAACACCTCCTGCCTTAGCTGCTATTGTGCTTTTGACAATACCAGCAGATGCACCACCACCACCATCAGTACCAGCTGCGCCCCCCGCCCACAGCTCAACACCTCCTGCCTTAGCTGCTATTGTGCTTTTCACACTAGCAGCAGATGCACCACCACCACCATCAGTACCAGCTGTGCCCCCACATCCGCGGCCTCTTCCACCAGACTTCCTCATGTTTGGGAAAATGTACCAAAAATACCAGAAGAGAAATGGTACTGTATGAGGAGCGTACAGCTGTGTAAGGTGTATGTAAAAAGTGAAATCTCCGTATATATTTTGGGAGTCACAGACGCTCACCCAGTATGTATTTGACCGTAATCCAACAAGCAGATATACGGTACTGTATCAGAAGTGTACAGCTGTATACGCTGTTGGTGAAAATGTCAATCTCCATATATGTCTTTACGGAGTGTCACACACACACATGCTGACTCTGTGTAGATGTGCACTGACCGTAATAAGAACACCAAATATCCGATACTGTTTGATAATCGGACAGCAGTCAATACGGTGTATGGAGAAATGGAAATGTCCATATATGTATTTACAGAGTGTCACACACACACGCTGACTTTGTGGAGATGTGACCGTAATAACTAAGAACAGCAGCTATCCGATACTGTTTGACAATCGGACTGCTCAATACGGTGTATAAAGAAATGGAAATGTCCGCACATGTATTTATGGAGTGTCACACACACACACGCTGACATTTCCATTTCTTTATACACCATATAGAGCAGTCCGATTGTCAAACAGTATCGGATATCTGCTGTTCTTATTACTGTCACATCTAACCAGAGACAGCATGTGTGTGTGACTCTCCTTAAATACATATAAGGACATTTCCATTTCTTTATACACCGTATTGAGCAGTCCGATTGTCAAACAGTATCGGATATCTGCTGTTCTTATTACTGTCACATCTAACCAGAGACAGCATGTGTGTGTGATTCTCCATAAATACATATACGGACATAAATGGAATAAATGGCGCTATAACAATAAATAATAATAATAATAATTTCCATTTCTTTATACACCGTATTGAGCAGTCCGATTATCAAACAGTATCGGATATCTGCTGTTCTTATTACTGTCACATTTACACAGAGTCAGCGTGTGTGTGTGTGTGTGTGTGTGTGTGTGTGTGTGTGTGTGTGTGTGTGTGTGTGTGTGTGACACTCCATAAATACGTGCAGTGTGCAAACAGCAATGCAGCTGTCAGGGAGCCTTATAAGGCAGCCTAATAACCAACAGAGCTGCTGCACAAAAAAGTGTGAAAAAATTAAGGATTGGTAACTGTGCAGAAAAAAGTAATAAAAATATTTTTGCTTTTAAAAAAGCACTCTGCACAGCAGTGTGCAAACAGCAAAGCAGCTATCAGGGAGCCTTATAAGGCATCCTAATAAACAACAGAGCTGCTGCACACAAATATATCCTCGCCTGTCACTGCACACTATACTGGTGTGTTTTACAGTGACATTCGCTATCAGCACAAGAAATTTTTTTTTCTTTTTCCCTGCCTAAACACTCTCCCTATTGAGAACGATCAGCAGCAACCTCTCCCTATGCTAAGATCAGCAGAAGTAAGATGGCAGTTGGTGGTCACGGCCTTTTTTACGCCCTGTGACGCCACACAAAGCCAGCCAATCACTTGCATGCCCTTCTCTAACATGGTGGGGGCCGCTGCCGACGTAATCGCGTGTGTGTCCCTCATGATTGGCTAAAAATAGGTGCTGGAAGGATTGTGGGAAACGCGACTTTGGCGCACAAGTCGGCAACCTCATGGCCGACCTCACGCTATGGTCGGGTTTCGATCGGCAAAACCCGACTTTAGCAAAAGTCGGCGGATTCTGAAATTGGCCAACCCGTTTAGCTCAACTCTACTTATGACAATTGAGGCTCCACTTAACAATATCCTTCCGACACCAATCGATAACAGGATTGTGAATAAGTAGCAATGGAAGCCTCAACACAGGAGATGGACTCAGCAGGAGATGGACTCAGAGTGATGTGTTCCCACTCGCAGTGTGAACTTCACCTTTACCAGCTGGACAAGATTCTGAAGTAACAGTGTCCTGTCAATGGCAAGATTTTGAATGTATCTTTCCAACCTAACTGTTCCTAATCCTAATTTCAGAATCATTCCTGAATCAATATTTTTGGAGGCAGATCCGCAGTCAATGAAAGCTAACTCTGATAACAACTGGTTCTTGAAAAGTAATTCCACATTTATCAGTACTTTATCTGAAGAGTAAAAAGGTATCTGAAAGTCTGGGTTGTCCCCTCGACAATAACCCAAACTTAGGTATTTTCTGATGATTTGCTTGCTTCAGGGCATCCTTAAGAAAATGATGAGCGCAACCACAGTAGAAGCAGAATTTGAGATTATGATGATATTTTCATTCAACGACATGAGAGCTGTCAGCTCCAGCTTCCATCAGTCCCACATCAGGTAAGTGGACAGTTTCAGGGGTATTGACTGAAACACCCTGCCACTCACCATACCTCTCCTGAATTCTGAGATCCATCTGAATGGCTTGTGTCATGGCTCACCCAAAGAACAAGATGGAGTATGCAGAGCCAGAGTGTCCTTAAGTGTTTCAGAAAGACCTTTATGATACTGGCACCTGAGAGCTGCATCATTCCACAGAACTTCAGTGGACCATTGGCTAAACTAGGTACTATAGTCCTCCGCGGTGTGCCCCCCCGTGTCAGGTTCACTATCCTTGCCTCAGAGACCTGGATCCTGTCAGATTCATCATGAATCAATCAACCCGAAGATGTCATAAAAGGCGTCAACAGAAAACCGTTCTGTGGCTTATGGGGACAAAGAAAATGCCCAAATCTGAGTGCACCCTCGCAGTACCTTAAACTGTTCTTTCTCTGCCGAAAATTTGTCAGGAAGGCCACTACTGGATCGTGAGATTCGCCACCTGATCGCAAAGTGTACGAATTGGTTACATACTGGTAGGGGAAAAAAAAGTATACAGCCAGTCACAACTTGATGCTGAGTCAAGAGAGTTGACATAAGAAAAAATTAAAAAAAAACTTACATATGAAAGGTAGACTCACCAAACCCTGACTGATGCACTAGCAGGATGCAGCAGACCTCCATTGATAAAAGCTTAGGGCAGCGCAGGTGCAACCCACTGATGAAGACAGCCAGTAACCAAAATAAGTAAAGGAGGAGCTGGCTGCCTAGTGGGAAAAATGCACACAGATAAGGCTTGCATAGGACCTCAGTCACACAGATCAGTGTGGTGCAAAGTGTCTGAACAGCCTATTGATCACACCCATAGTATTAGCAGGTGGGCTGTTCAGCAATATATACATGCATCACACAGAAAAATTAAGCCAACATGAAGAGGCATGGCTGCATCCTGCAAAAATGATAAAAAGATTTTAAAAAATGGGAAAATGGGGTATTAGTTACTATTTTGACCAAAGCAGATAAGCTTGCAACCCGAATGTCAAGGGTCCCCAGATTTTGCAAGTCCCTAACACTAAATCTGACCAGCTAACATAAAAAAAACTTCAAAAAAAAAAAACATATGAAAGGTAGACTCACCAAACCCTGACTAATGCACTAGCAGGATGCAGCAGACCTCCATTGATAAAGGCTTAGGGCAGCATAGGTGCAAACCACTGATGAAGACAGCCAGTAACCAAAAGAAAAAATAGTTGGCTGCTTAGTGGGAAAAATGCACACAGATAAAGCTTGCATAGGACCTCAGTCACACAGATCAGTGTGGTGCAAAGTGTCTGAACAGCCTATTGATCATGCCCATAGTATTAGCAGGCGGGCTGCTCAGCACTATATACATGCTTCACACAGAAAAACCAAGCCAACATAAAGATGCCTGGCTGCACCCTGCAAAAATGATAAAAAGTGCAAAAAGATTAAAAAAAAAAGAGAGTTGGTCATAACAAGAGGAGTAAGACAAAGGCAACGTAAGGTCCCAGTCCGAAGTCAGAATTCCAAGAAGAAATCAAGACAAAGGGGTTAGGTAAACAGCTGGTCAAAAGGAATGGTCCAAGGTTAGGCAGCAAAAGACCAGAAATAGATCACTGGAAAACAAGGCACAGACACCACTGAGCTAAAGCTACAACTGGCAATAATCAGACACTGACAGCCAGCTAAATAGCCAGGTAACCATCCAGAACAGGATACAACTGGAAGAAATCAGAATGTCCCTGCCCGCTGGACTGTCACTCAAAATGCCCCTGCCCCAGATTGGACATCTGAGCTGTCACTAACAATACTGAGAGCTCAGCATGACCCTGATTCTATAGGGTGGCTGAGATGTGACTCACTGCATCCAAGACACAGTGAGTGGTGAAATCTTGACAGGTTTCTTAACCCCTTCACGCCGCAGCCCTTTTTCATTTTTGCTTTTCTGTCTTTCGCTCCCCTTCTTCCCAACCATGTGAGAGCTTATTTTTTGCAGAACGAGATGTACTTTTGAAAGACATCATTGGTTTTACCATATTGTGTACTCGAAAACAGGAAAATAATTCCAAGTGCGGTGAAATTGCAAAGAAAAAGTTCAATTATACAACTGTTTTTTGGATTTTTTTTACCATGTTCACCAAATGCTAAAACTGACCTGCCATTATGATATTCAAGATCATTACGACTTTGTAGGTACATTTATAGGTTGTTTTTTATTAAATGGTTAAAAAAAATCCAAAGTTTGTTAACAAAAAAACTTTTCTAAGACCTGTAGTGCCTCCATTTTTCGTGATCTGGGGCTGGTTGAGTGCTTATTTTTTTGTGTGCTGAGCTGTCGTTTTTAATGGTACCATTTTGGGGTGGAAACAATCTTTTGATTGCCAATTATTGCATTTTAATGCAATGTTGCAGCAACCAAAAAAAGGTAATTCTGGCATTTTGTCTTTTCTTTACGCCGTTTACTGATCGGCTTAAATGTTTTAGAGCTTGACAGATTTGGCGATTCTGAACACGGTGTTACCAAATACCGTATGTGTTTTTTTATTGTTTTATTTTGAATAGGGCGAAAGGGGGGTGATTTGAACTTTTATTTTTTTTATTTTTATAATATTTTTAAAAACATTTTTTGCTACTTTTTGCATGCTTCAATAGTCTTTATGGGAGACTAGAAGCTGCAGTTGTCCGATCACCTCAGCTACACACAGGCGATTATGTTCAAAACAGCTGACATGTGCAGAGAAAGATGTGGGCTCAGCGCCGGAGCCCACATCAAAGGGAGAGACTCGAAATGCGCTGTACATATACTGGGCATGTCATGAAGAGGGGTTAACAACCCATTCAAAAATTATCCCTATTTTGAGATCAACAATTTTCCTGTTTGGAAAATGAAGAAGACATCGAACACTCTGCTATTCCCTTGGTTGTACACATACTTCTGATTACTAAAAGCTCACTTGCTTTTCATTGGAAGTGTAATAGATTGCATCTTTTGAGAATGACCACCAGTACATCAGAGAACTTCACTGAGCAAGTTATCTTGAGTAAACAGTATTTACTTCATATGGGTAAACATGAGATAAGAATTCAGTAGCACACAGTCCATGCTGCTGCCATAATAATAATAATAATAATAATAATAATAATAATTTTTATTTATATAGCGCCAACATATTCCGCAGCACTTTACAATTAAGCGGGGACATGTACAGACAATAAATTCAATACAAGTTAAGACAATTCAAACAGTGACATTAGGAGTGAGGTCCCTGCTCGCAAGCTTACAATCTACAAGGAAATGGGGGGACACAGTAGGTGAGAAATGCTTGTTAATTCAGGTCTGGCAATTATAATAGGGATTTTCATATAAAGCTGCATGATCCGGTCATCAGCCCGTGTGTTTAAGTGCAATAGACAAGTATCAAGTGCAGTTATCATGTGCATGAAGGGTGTGGAGACAGATGAATAGTAGGGTGCAGATTCAGAATAATATTTGGAAGGAGGGAACAGGGCAAAGTTAGCTTGCTGAGTAGTTGATGTGGTAGGCTTGTTTGAAGAGATGGGTTTTCAAAGCGCGCTTGAATAGGTCAGGGCTAGGTATCAGTCTGATCGTCTGGGGAAGTGCATTCCAGAGAGCTGGAGCAGCACGAGAGAAGTCTTGGAGACGGAGGTGCGAGGTTTGGATTACGGGGGATGTCAGTCTTAGGTCATTTGTAGAACGGAGGGCACGTGTAGGGCGATAGACAGAGATGAGAGAGGAGATATAAGGCGGTGCAGAACAGTGGAGAGCTTTGTGGGTGAGAGAGATGAGTTTATACTGGACCCTGTAGCGAATAGGTAGCCAGTGTAATGACTGGCACAAGATGGAGGCATCGGTGAAGCGGCTGGACAGAAATATGACCCTGGCTGCCGCATTCAAGATGGATTGGAGAGGAGAAAGTTTGGTAAGAGGGAGACCGATCAGAAGAGAGTTGCAGTAGTCCAGACGAGAATGAATAAGAGCGACAGTAAGAGTCTTAGCAGTTTCAAAGGTGAGAAAAGGTCGGTTTCTGGAGATGTTTTTAAGATGCAGGTGACAAGAGCGACTGAGTGATCGGATGTACGGAGTAAAGGAAAGTTCAGTGTCGAATATGACCCCAAGACAGCGGGCATGCTGCTTGGGAGTTATGGTTGAACCCTCCAGGGTTATTTCGATGTTAGGTAGAGTGAGGTTAGTAGAGGGGAGAAACACAAGAAGTTCAGTTTTAGAGAGATTTAGTTTCAGATAGAGGGAGGACATGATGCTAGAGACAGCAGACAGACAATCCTTGGTATTTTGAATTAGGGTAGGGGTGATGTCAGGGGAAGAAGTGTATAATTGGGTGTCATCAGCATAGAGATGATACTGGAACCCAAGTCTGCTGATTGTTTGTCCAATAGGGGCAGTGTATAAAGAGAAGAGGAGGGGGCCTAGGACTGAGCCCTGCGGGACCCCGATAGTAAGGGGATGAGAAGAGGAAGAGGAGCCGGAAAAAGATACAGTGAAGGAGCGGTCAGAGAGGTAGGAGGAGAACCAGGAGAGGGCTGTGTCCTTGAGGCCTATAGAGCGGAGCATAGTGAGGAGGAGCTGGTGATCCACAGTGTCAAATGCGGCAGAGAGATCCAGGAGAATCAGCAGGGAGCAATGACCTTTCGATTTAGCTGTTATTAAATCATTAGAGACTTTAGTGAGGGCAGTTTCAGTAGAGTGTAAAGAGCGGAAACCAGATTGTAAGGGGTCGAGAAGAGAGTTATCCGAGAGATAGCGGATTAGACGGGAGTGGACCAGGCGTTCCAGGAGTTTAGAGATGAAGGGAAGGTTAGAGACAGGTCTGTAGTTAGCAGTGCAGTTCTGGTCCAGGGATGGCTTTTTAAGTAAAGGGGTTATGATGGCATGATAATACACTCAAAAGTGAAAGTAAAAGTAACAACAACAATAGAGAGCTTCCCTCCCCACAATACTGCAAACATATAACTTCACACTATCTCCATCTGCTGTCAGGCTAGTGTAAAGTCCTCCCTTCACTTATAATAAGTCCTGATCTGTTGCATATGTCAACAGGAAGTGACCCGACCCTCCCAAAATTCACGATATCAGAGAAAAGATCATACTCCATAAATCCTTTGAACAAAAAATACCTACAGTCAATAATAGTCGTGAGAAATTTACAAAAAAAATTGTCCCGCTGGATAACTTTATTTCCTTAGAGTCAATAAAGTCAAAACGCATCTCTTTTTCTTTCTCGTCAATTGATATTGATTGCACTTAATGTCTTTTTTAGTTACTTGATATTTGTTAATAGCTATTTGACATTCATCGTGTTATTCATTATTATACAATTTCAAGGACCACCTGGTCATTTTTCCCCTTTTATCCTCTTTCCCCCCATTCCCTCCCCCCCCCCCTTGTTATTGTGAAAATCCTCTAATAAAATGTTTGGAAAAGGAAAATGAAGAAGCAAATTATTTTTATCAAGATTATTATTATTATTCTAAGCTTTGCCAAAAATTTGTCTAAACAGTTTTTAGATTTATGTGCCCTGTACAGCAGGGTTCCCCAGATCCAGTCCTCAAGGCCCACTAACAGATCATGTTTTCAGGATTTCCTTTGTATTGCACAGGTCAAGCAATTATCACATGAGCAATACTAAGGAAATCCTGAAAGCATGATTTGTTGGTGGGCCTTGAGGACTGGAGTTAGAGAACCCTGCTGTACAGGGTAATCTTCCTAGAATCAGTACAGTACAGCTGTAGAACACAATGAACAAACAGGAGAATTGAATGGTTGTCTATTTAATGTGACAGTGCAAGTGGTAGCAGCAACTGCACAGTATGAAATATGATGGGCCAGGCAAAGCTATTTGAGGTCAGCACTGGCAGCCACAGCATAGCAGCAGAACAGTGTAGATCACAATGGACAAGCAGGCAAATGCTATGACTGATCTATTCTTTGGCAACAGCAGTAAGTGAATAAAAATCCATTCCTCATTTTGACAATTGTAGAGGAGAATCTGTTCCCAACGGATGTGACAATAGATCTATCTATAGATAGAAAAAAAATCTGTGTTAGGCTGGGGTCACACTTTACAAGAAACTCGCACCTCAATACCTGGCACTGCCGCCGGCACTTGGACCGGATTGTGCGACTGCATAGAAATACATGCATCTGCACGCTTCTGTCCAAGTGCCGGCGGCAGTCCCGGGTATTGACATGCGAGACTTGTGAGAGTTTCTCGCATGTCTAACCCCGGCCTAATATGTAATGTTTTTTCCATTTTTTTTAATAAATAAATAATGTTTTTTACAAATGGCATGGTCTCCCGCTCAATTTTCTGCACCAGAGAGGGAAAGCCGACAGCCGGGGCTGATGTTTGTAGCCTGGGAAGGGGTTAATATGCATGGAGGTTCCCAGGCTATGAATATGAGCCCGCAGCTAGCCTTTATGGCTATTAAAATAGGGGGGCCCAAAAAAGAAAATGACATGGGGTCTCCCTATAATTTATAGCCAGAAAGGCTATGCAGACAGCTGCGGGCTGATATTCATAGCCTAGAAAGGGTCCATGGATATTGGAATCCTCCCTGGATACAAACATCAGCTCTAAGCCGCCCTGAAATGGCGCATCTCTAAGACACGGCCAATTCCAGCCCGTAGCCTCTCTCTTCCCACTGCCGTGTAACGGTGGCATATGGGGTAATAAGGGGTTAATGTCACCTTTGATTGTAAGGTGACATTAAGCCCGGTTAATAATGGAGAGGTGTCAATAAGACACCTCTCCATTATTAATTCTATAGTTAAAGGGTTAAAAAAAAACACACAGCCAGAAAAAAGTTTAATGAAATAAAACAGTACACAGTTTTCCATATTTTTATTGCAAGCCCAAATCCAAGCAAAGCCCTCGATCACCTGAAAAAAAAAAAAAAAAAAAAACACAAATACTCCCTGTTTCAATGTAGCCCATTATCACGAGTGTCCAACCACAAATCCAGCTCTGCTTCATCTGGATGCATGACATCCAGGTATAGCAGAGTTTGTAGATGACCAGTGGAGATCTTCGGCGTTCGGCTACACTGTGTACGTGACCGTAGATAACCCCCGTCCACGTTCACGGCATTTCTCACGATAACACGGCAGTTCTCACGATAAGCTAAGTTATCGCGAGAACTGCAGTGGACATGGACTTCCGGCGGCGGGACAGGTAAGATCTTATGTTAATTAGCAGACATGCGTAGTAAGCTGCGTTTACGCAGTTATTGCGCATGTGACTAATCATTAGATGCGGTTTTACCGCATCTAATGATTGTCTATGGGAAATTCACACTGCGGTGACGGAGCGTCGCCGCATTGTAAACAGACATGCTGCATTCTGAAAAGACGTGCCTCATGTCCATTTACGCAGGCCTCTTGCCTGCATCTTTTAATGCATAGTGGAGACGGGATTTCATGAAATCCCCTCCACTATGCTGTAATATCAGGACGCTGCGTGTTTGACGCTGCAGCTGTACGCAGCATCAAACACGCAGCATTTCCTGACCGTGGAAACATACCCTAAAGCAAGGATAGTCCAAAGAAAGAACTTATTGTGTCCTGTATGATTCTCTGTTGGTTATGATCCCACAGGGGTTATAGTTCCGGCAGAGTCCAGGGGTGTGATGTCCTCAGATGGGGTCCTTTACATGGTGGTCCGTCCTCTGGCGGCAGCGGTCAGTCTCCGGGACCTTCCACTGAGCCCCTAGTCCATAAATATGTGCGGCCGAAGCAAATAGGGATGCAGCTCCTTTGGAGTCCAATGGGAGCCGTTGTGGAACAAGTAGCAGGAAGGCTGCAGGAGTCCGTCTGGTACTCGGCTTTCCCTCCTGTGCATGTGCACAGTACTCACAGTAATGGAGCGTATGGCACCTCTATCTCCTGCAGTCACTGAGCGCTCGACACCTCTCAGCGCAGCGGTCCCTCAGCATTCAGCGGGGCCCAAGCAATGCGGCCTGTCACGGCGTTGGTACTCGGGGGATGGAGCGCATTGCTCACCTGACTGCGCGCTGCTACGGGTTGGTGCCAAACTGACTGCTGCTGTGCGCACTTTTCTTTTTATGTAACCCCACCTCCCCGGGTCATGAGGTCGGTCTGGCTCCTCATTTCTTCCCCCCGGCAACAGGGAAGGCAGCCTCAACAGTTCTGGACCCAGCTCGGCACAGGAACCCGCAACCCGGTCCTTCTCCTTCTCCTTATAAAGGTATAGTTGGAGAACAGTAGGGATCCCAGGACAGATCCTTGAGGGATGAGGAGATCGTATAGGAGACACTAAATGTTAGCGAAGTATGAGGCGATCCAGGAAAGGGAAAGGTCTTTGATGACTATGTCATCTTCATAACTGACATTGTACCTTCATCTAAAATAAATTTATTCTGTAGCAAGCCATTAGTAGAGTGTTTATGAACAAGCTTGCTGACAGTTTCCCCCCCCCAGAAAAAATAGAAATGTCATTTACAAACTAAACAAACTATTGGCTTGGAAATGTTAATGTTCCATAGATATTTAGGTGTTATTCTATCATTATCCTTTACCCCAAGTATCAGGTGGTTCTCTAATAATTCTCCATGATTTGTAAAAGTGCAACTTCACTATTAGTTTTCACAATACATTATCCAGAATATATATTGTAGCTATTGTGAAGCAGGTCACACCTCTGGTCTCTTCATCCTTAGGTGCTCCACATCTCACAGCTTTCCACCATGGGGCAATACATGTCTGATCTGAACGCTGTGGGTATTGGTGTCCCATTTGGCACTGGCTTAGTAACCACATCCTTTATAATTAGAAGTTTGGGGGAAGTACAGATTTCCATTTTCTATTGTACACACTACTTCAAGATGTGGTATTGTTATGCAGCTTCCTACCACCCATCAGCCTCATCTGGCCCGTGTATTTGAAAGCTGACACAGTACAAATTAGAGGGGCAATCATAGAGCCTTGATGGGCGGATGATCAAACACTCGTACTGTGGAGGATTTTGTGTAAAAATATACAACAGCCTCAGCCATGTGTAACTGCAAATCCACAGACTAAAATATTAACATATGGTATCCTGTCATTCCAAGAACAGACTTCAACAAGACACGAGTCCGGGGAAGTACACAGATCACGTATGAGTTGAAGATCTCCTTTTGTCATTCTAGTAAAAGATGTAAAGGGAATTTTCCCAGAATGAGAAACCTGCTGCACTCACTAGTAACAAGTAACCACTTGTTGATTTCCGATCACTTGAATCTCCAGCCCAGTCTGCATCCACATAACCTCTGAGAGTGAGATCTCCTGATGCAGATATCTTAAGATTTAGTCTTTGAGTTTATTTAAGATATTGAAGAATTCTCTTAATTGCATTCCAGTCTCTTTGGCGTGGCTTTCTTACACGTCGGCAGAGAATTCCGACTGTGGCTGTGATATCCGGATGAGTTGTGGTTGCTATGTACAGAAGCGCCCCCACTGCTTGTCTGTAACTCTCATTGCTGGGTAGCAGATCTTCTTCTCCTTCCAACTTTAAGTAGGATGGATCCATTGGTGTTGACGCATCTTTGGCTTCTGACATTCCAAACTGGTTTAATATTGCAGAAATTTTAGAACTTTGGTTGAGAAGAAAACTCCCATCTTCCTCTCTCTGGATTTGTATTCCAAAATAATATGTCACATTTCCAAGGACCTTAGTCTCAAAGTGCTATTTGAGAATGTCAACTAGCTTTGCAATTTCATTTTCATTGTTGTAGCTCAGTAAGCTCCAATGTCTGGAGTTGGTGAAGGGACTCCATCTCTTCATTAGTGGCATTTATCCACTTCTGCTGCTGTGAACAGGCAGTTTTTGCATCTTATCATGACTGTGGCTCTGGTTCAGGAAGTGTTCTGACCATACAGTACAAGAAAAGCGTCAAGCTGGGACACCTTTTTTGGCCTTTTTGCTCTCCTGACTGGAGGTAGAATTGGTTCTTCTGTGTCTTTCTTGGTGGCAGGGCCAGTTTTAGGCAAAGTGGGGCCCTAGGCAAAGTTTAAAATGGGGCCTCAAATGCTTAAATATTGCACATCACACAAAAGCATTTCGGTTGTAGTTACGTGCGCTGAGTTCAGGCCGCTAAATGAGTGTGATCGACAATATTGAAATCGTTCAACACTTGTTTCCCGACCTCTTTCCACCATTTAAGAAAGAATGATGGGAACAGAACAATCAATAATGGATCACTAATAGATCCCCATAGAGTATCATGTTATCAGCAGCACATCTACAGTTTACACCGGGCGATGTGCTACTGAGAACAATGATTTTTGTTCCAGCATAAACAATCCAATTACTCGATGAATATGTAGCATTTTAACATAGTAACATACAGTTATGTAACATATAACATATAAAAAAGGAGAAACTGAGTCCAAAACTACATGCAAGATAACAACTTTATTGTTTCAAAAAAGACAAAACAGGGAGCAGACTCGGTGAAGGCACTTAATTAAAATCAGATGTAGAAAACTAGTGTCATTAATAGCCGGATACAAAAAGAAAACCCTGAGCAGTAAAGTCAATGGCACAACAGGGTAGATTTACACAAGAATATCTCATTTGTAATGCTGGCAAAAAACGGTATATACTGTGATAAGGAGACTCTCTAACACTCAATCAATGTAATTCTCTGGACGTATAGCACTCCTAGGTAGTGACAAGGTAATGAAGAGAGAGGAGTGATCTAATCACATATTGCACATTTGCCCAATGTAATGGTCATAAATAAGGTTACAGCATACCCATCATGTCAGCCGCTGAGAATACCACTGTCCAGGGAGACCCCAACGCGCGTTTTGTGGTACAACCGCTTCCTCGGGGGGCGTGGCTAACATAGTGACACATGCTCTGTTAAGTTTCCGGTCTCAGGAGTCACATGGGCGCGGTGGTTCAATCATAAAGAAAATAAATCGTGCCTGCGCTGTGAAAGGAAAAACTATACCTCAGCCCTCACTGCCCCAACAGGAAGTGACACCGTGGAGGGGACGGCTGGCGCCTAGTTGTCACCCAGAAACGGAGCACGCCAGAGGAGGCAGCAACGGGGGAAGGGGGAGTTACACTTCACGGCGCTCAGCTAGAGTCATGGCAGACAAACTGCACCTTGATAAAACAGCACTAGTATAAACCACCAACATCGTTCTCAATTATATATCATATATAGTGGATCGGGTGACCAATACCTATAGGAATGAAATTACAGACAATAACAATGGAGCAATTTCAATAAGATGTACATTTCAATTATACATAAAGATGGTAATAGTCAAGGGGGGATCAGTAGGTGCACAATATTCCCCAAATAATAGATACTGTGCAAGTTTGTTATATATATCTCAATGTACGCATGCACACAATAAATGCGTGTACGCGCACACGCACACGCAAACTCAAATACCCCTCAAATACATAAGACAAAGAGGAGACAAGTACATACAAATACATATATGCATATATAAAGATGCACATCACAATCCATGTAAATATCAAATTGATATGTACGGATACAATATTGCATCAACACAGAAAATACTAAGAATACTAAAAAATGTATTTATTAGTGAGGGTTTTTCTTTCTCTTCTTTCCTGATCACTGTACCACGGCGTTCCAACCTTTGGAAAAGAAGAATCCAGGAAATGACCAAATGTTCCCATATATGTGTGTAACATAACGTCCAAGAACTTCAAATAGAGAATGACAAATGGCACAAAAAGTGACAAGAAGAACGGGTAGATAACTGCAGGCAAAAATAATAAAACAGGGGGGTTAAAAAACATGTATGAACAACATTAAAATCAAAATATACAAAATGGGAGGCGATAATGCAGGGAGGCAGGGAAAACCAAAAGGAACAGTCTCACAAAAAAGACGCAAAGCCCAGGGACTCATTGAGTCCATGGGGAGTCATTGTACCAAGGATGGTTATCCACCTACATTCACTCTGGGCGAGAAGGCGTTTTATATCACTGTCTCTAATCCCACTCTTAATGTGCTGATTGCCCCTCACCATGAAAGATTTAGGATTACAGTCATGATAGATTTTGTAATGTCGGGGGATAGTTTTCAATTGAGACATATCCAGTACATCCGCCGCCGCCATGATGTCCCGGACGTGCTCTCTAATTCGCACTTTTAACTGTTGAGACGTCAAACCAATGTATATTTTAGAGCACCCACAGGTGGCGTAGTAGACCACCTGGGTGGTGCTACATGTAATATACTGGCGGATGGAGAAGGTACGCACTCCATCAGCTGATTGAAAAGAGGACGTCCGCAGGACGTTTTTGCAGGCCACACAATGGCCACAGTGAAAACATCCCTGTGGAGGCCCACGGGAATCAAAAGCATTTTTTCTATAGGGAACATAGTGGGAGTGTACTAGCAAATCTCCCAAATTAGGGCTTCTGCGATACGTCATGTGTGGGCGCCTTGACAGAAACCCTTTCAAACTGGGCTCGGTTTGTAGAATATCCAAGTGTCTATCAAGGCCAGTATATTACATGTAGCCACCTGTGGGTGCTCTAAAATATACATTGGTTTGACGTCTCGCCAGTTAAAAGTGCGAATTAGAGAACACGTCGGGGACATCATGGCGGCGGCGGATGTACTGGATATGTCTCAATTGAAAACTATCCCCCGACAATACAAAATCTATCATGACTGTAATCCTAAATATTTCATGGTGAGGGGCATTCAGCACATTAAGAGTGGGATTAGAGACGGTGATATAAAACGCCTTCTCGCCCAGAGTGAATGTAGGTGGATAACCATCCTTGGTACAATGACTCCCCATGGACTCAATGAGTCCCTGGGCTTTGCGTCTTTTTTGTGAGACTGTTCCTTTGGGTTTTCCCTGCCTCCCTGCATTTTCGCCTTCCATTTTGTATATTTTGATTTTAATGTTGTTCATACATGTTTTTTTAACCCCCTTGTTTTATTATTTTTGCCTGCAGTTATCTACCCGTTCTTCTTGTCACTTTTTGTGCCATTCGTCATTCTCTATTTGGATCCGGTGAAGTTCTTGGACGTTATGTTACACACATATATGGGAACATTTGGTCATTTCCTGGATTCTTCTTTTCCAAAGGTTGGAACACCGTGGTACAGTGATCAGGAAAGAAGAGAAAGAAAAACCCTCACTAATAAATACATTTTTTAGTAATCTTAGTATTTTCTGTGTTGATGCAATATTGTATTCGGTACATATCAATTTGATATTTACATGGATTGTGATGTGCATCTTTATATATGCATATATGTATTTGTATGTACTTGTCTCCTCTTTGTCTTATGTATTTGAGGGGTATTTGAGTTTGTGTGTGCGTGTGCGCGTGCATGCATTTATTGTGTACATGCGTACATTGAGATAAATATAACAAACTTGCACAGTACCTATTATTTGGGGAATATTGTGCACCTACTTATCCCCCCTTGACTATTACCCTCTTTATGTATAATTGATATGTACATCTTATTGAAATTGTACCATTGTTATTGTCTGTAATTTCGCTCCTGTAGGTATTGGTCCCCCGATCCACTATATATGATATATAATTGAGTACGATGTTGGTGGTTTATACTAGCGCTGTTTTATCAAGGTGCAGTTTGTCTGCCATGACTCTAGCTGAGCGCCGTGAAGTGTAACTCCCCCTTGCCCCGTTGCTGCCTCCTCCGGTGTGCTCCGTTGCTGGGTGACGATTAGGCGCCAGCCGTCCTCTCCACGGTGTCACTTCCTGTTGGGGCAGTGATGGCGGAGGTATAGTTTTTCCTTTCACAGCGCAGGCGCGATTTATTTTCTTTATGATTGGACCACCACACCCATGTGACTCCTGAGACCGGGTACTTAACAGGACATGTGTCACTATGTTAGCCACGCCCCCCGAGGAAGCGGTTGTACCGCGAAACGCGCATTGGGGTCTCCCTGGACAGTGGTATTCTCAGCGGCTGACATGATGGGTATGCTGTAACCTTATTTATGACCATTACATTGGGCAAATGTGCAATATGTGATTAGATCGCTCCTCTCTCTTCATTACCTTGTCACTACCTAGGAGTGCTATACCTCCAGAGGATTACATTGATTGAATGTTAGAGAGTCCCCTTATCACAGTTTATACTGTTTTTTTGCCAGCATTACAAATGAGATATTCTTGTGTAAATCTACCCTGTTGTGCCATTGACTTTACCGCTCAGGATTTTCTTTTTGTATCCGGCTATTAATTACACTAGTTTTCTACATCTGATTTTAATTAAGTGCCTTCACTGGCTCTGCTCCCTGTTTTGTCCTTTTTGAAACAATAAAGTTGTTATCTTGCATGTAGTTTTGGACTCAGTTTCTCCTTTTTATAGCTTTTGTGAGTCGGTCCTACCTCTAATTTTGGGGCATTTATGTGCACTTGCACAGTATGAATTACAATCTATCTTGAGGGTTTTTGTTTTGAACATATAACATATGTAACATTGTAACATATGTAGTCATTAAGGTTGAAAGAAGACTTTAAGTCCATCTAGTTCAACCCATATCCTATCCTAACTTGCCCTAACATGTTGATCCATGTTTAGTATAATACACCTCATAGTCGTCCATAAAATATAATATGCCCCATAGTCCTCCATATAGTATAATACACTACCTATAGTCCTCCATATATTAAAATACACTCCTCAGTCCTCCATATTGTATTATACACTTCCCATAGTCCTCCATATAGTATAATACATTTCTCATAGTCCTCCATATATTAAAATACACTGCTCAGTCCTCCGCATAGTATAATACACTCCTCATAGTGCTCTGCACTGCCATAGTCATCCATGTAGTACAATTCACTTCCCATAGTATAATGCACCCCATAGTTCTTCATATAGGGAATTTAGATTGTGAGCCCCATCAGGGACAGTGATGATAATGTGTGCAAACTGTAAAGCGCTGCGGAATATGTTAGCGCTATTTAAAATTAAAGATTATTATTTTTTATTATATAGTATAATAGAGCATAATTCAGCCACCCCAGGGAGTATAATGCAACCACCCAACAGAGTATAATGTAACCTCCCATAGAATATAATGCAGCCCCCCTCATATAGTATAATGTAGCCCCCTCAAAGAGTTTGATGCAATCACCCCTCATAGAATATAATATACTACAGCCCCCCATAGAATATAATGTAGCCCCATCAAAGAGTATGATGCAATCCTCCCTCAAAAAGTCTAATACAGCCAGACAGTATATAACACAGCCACATAGTTTATAACACAGCCTCCGCCATAGAATATAATATACCCCCATAGTATATAACACAGCCTCCCCCATAGAATATAATATACCCCCATAGTATATAACACAGCCTCCCCCATAGAATATAATATACCCCCATAGTATATAACACAGCCTCCCCCATAGAACATAATATACCCGCAATAGTATATAACACAGCCCACATAATATATAACACAGCCTACATAGTATATAGCACAGCCACGTAGTATGCAACACAGCCCACGTAGTATATAGCACAGCCCACATAGTATATAGCAGAACCACGTAGTATATAACACAGCCCACGTAGTATATAACATAGCCAACTTAGTATATTGCACAGCCCACATAGTATATAACACAGCCCGCATAGTATAGAACACAGCCCACATAGTATATAGCACAGCCCTCATAGTATATAGCACAGCCCACATAGTATATTGCACAGCCCGCATAGTATAGAACACAGCCCACATAGTATATAGCACAGCCCTCATAGTATATAGCACAGCCCGCATAGTATATAGCACAGCCCGCATAGTATAGAACACAGCCTACATAGTATATAACACAGCCCACATAGTATATTGCACAGCCCACATAGTATATAGCACAGCCACGTAGTATAGAACACAGCCCACATAGTATATAGCACAGCCCTCATAGTATATAGCACAGCCCACATAGTATATAGCACAGCCCACATAGTATATAGCACAGCCCACATAGTATAGAACACAGCCTGCATAGTAAATAGCACAGCCCACATAGTATATAACACAGCCCTCATAGTATATAGCACACCCCACATAGTATATAACACAGCCCACATAGTATATAACAGAGCTCACATAGTATATAGCACAGCCTACATAGTATATAGCACAGCCCTCATAGTATATAGCACAGCCCACATAGTATATAACACAGCCCACATAGTATATTTCACAGCCTGCATAGTATATAGCACAGCCACATAGTATATAGCACAGCCCACATAGTATATAACACAGCCCACATAGTATATATTATATAGCACAAACATCCCACCCCCCTAGAATGGCCCCACAGTCCAGGACTCACTTTTATATTAAAAAAACCACTTTCCTCACCTCTCCTCGTGCTCGCGCTGCTCCTGGCTCCTGTCTCAACGGCTGCTCTGCCTGGCAGACAGTGAGTGTGCGATGACCGTGTCAGAGGCAGAGCGGGGAATGATGGGAGCGGAAGCGTCAGCTGACGCTCTCTCCTCCATCATTGCTTTGAACTGTACCGGCAGGCGCTGGTATAGTTCAATGCATCAGCAGCCTCACGAGCCCCATAGCGGCTGCGTGATATGCTGCTTGATGGGGGGCCCTAGGCTGCTGCCTGGTCTGTCTGCCCCTAACGCCGGCCTTGCTTGGTGGCTTCAGATGTTATCCACACTTCAGTGTTTTCCTTTTCGGCATCTGGGTTTGGTGATTGAGATTCTTGTTCTTGCTTCTTAGGTTGAATAACTGGTGTAACCATGGAATTTGAGTGATAGTTTTCATCAATCACAAAATCTCTGCTGACTGTTACTATATTGGTCTCTGGGTGCACGATTCTGTATCCCTTTTGAGTGTTGCTATAGCCCACCAGGACTCCTTGCATTGCATGTGATTCCCGCTTGGAACATTTTTCTTTGGGAACATACACAAACGTTTTGCTTCCAAATATCCTGAGGTGCTTCAGGTTAGGCTTCTCGCAATTCCACAGCTCATATGGAGTTTTATTTGTGGCTTTACTTGCACTCTGTTTTTGAAGATAGCAAGCTGTCATGATGGCTTCTCCCCAATATGTGTAGGTAGATTCGCATCAAACAGCATACTTCTTCCACTTTCACAGAGAGTACGGTTCTTTCTCTCTGCAATGCCATTTTGTTCTGGGCTGTATGTGTAAGGAGGCTGACCGGACCGCGGGTACCTGCATGCCGGGTCCGGAACTAAAAAGGCTGTATCCTCTGTTTCCAGGGGGGAAGACTGAGAGAGGCGCCCTTGGCAGTGGAAAGAGAAGGAGAGGAGTAGAAAAAAAAGTCTGCGGTGTTTAGGGGAGCAGGTCCTTTAGAAGCGCAGACAGAAAAGCAGGGGCATGCGCACGCAGAGTTCATTACCTGAACCGTGGTGTTGCACATCCCATGGCTGTCTGTCACATGTGCGCCCGTCGTCACTAGCGTATGACGTCAGTGTTATGCGCCGCATACGACTGATGCACATGCCGCATACGACTGATGCACAACAGCCGCTGGCCTCTGCTAGGTCGGCGGCCATTTTGCTAAGTAAGCGCCGGACCTGCAGAGGAGGAGGAGGAGGTCGATGACTTCCGGCGCTGGGAGCTCAGGAAGGTAAGAGGAATCTTCGCTTTCTTTCTCTCTCTCTCTCTCTGTCTCTTTGTCTCTCTATGAAGCCAGGATAAATGGCCAGGATGGATATATGGGGGGGACAAGAAAAAAGGACCAGGATGGATATATGGGGGGCAGGAAAAAAGGACCAGGATGGATATAAGGGGGGTGGCAGGATGGCTATATGAGGGGCAAGAAAAAAGGACCATGATGGATACAAGGGGGCGGCAGGATGGATATATGGGGGTCAGGAAAAAAAGGACCAGGATGGATATAAGGGGGGCGGCAGTATGGATTTATGGGGGCAGAAAAAAAGGACCAGGATGGATATAGGGGGGCGGCAGGATGGCTATATGAGGGCAGGAAAAAAGGACCAGGGTGGAAATAAGGGGGGCAGCACGATGGATATATGGGAGGCAGGAAAAAAGGACCAGGATGGATATAGGGGGGCAGCAGGATGGATATATGGGGGGCAGGAAAAAAGGACAAGGATGGATATAAGGGGGGGTGGCAGGATGGATATAGGGGGGTGGCAGGATGGATATATGGGGGGCAGAAAAAAAGGACCAGTATAGATATAAGGGGGGTGGCAGGAAGGATATTTTGGGGGGCAGGAAAAAAGGTCAAGGATGGATATAAGGGGGGTTGCAGGATGGATATATGGGGTGCAGGAAAAAAGGACTAGGATGGATATAAGGGGGGCAGCAGGATGAATATATGGGGGACAGGAAAAAATGAACAAGATGGATATAAGGGGGGGTGGCAGGATGGATATATTTGGGGCAGGACAAAGGATCAGGATGGATTCATATGGGAAGGCCAGGATATATATGGGGGCAAGGATGCAGATATATGGGCGACCAGGATGGATATATTTTTGAGGAGCAGGACAATGGAACAGGATGCTTATATATGGGGGGCTCCAGGATGGATATATATGGGGGAGCCAGGATGCATATATATATATATGGGGGAGCCAAGATACATAGATATAAATGAGGGAGCCAGTATGCATATATATATATATGGGGCAGCCAGGATGGTTATATATGGGTGAATCAGGATGCATATATATGGGGGCCAGGATGGCTATATGGGGGAGCCAGGATGCATATATAAGTGGGACCAGGATGAATATATGGGGGGGGCAGGACAATGGACCAGGATGGATATATGTGGGTCCAGGAGAGATATATGGGGTGGGGCAGGACAAGGGACACATGAGGGTCAGTATGGATAGTTGAGGGCAGAATGGATATCTGGGGGCCAGGATGCACAAGGGACATAGAGGGCCAGGCTGGGGCATATTATAAAATAAAGGGGGCCAGGTTGGGTGAGATTATTAAATAAAGGGGCAAGGATGAGGGACTTAATTACTGTTTGGCGGCCAGAATGAGGAACATGCTATATTAGTTTATGGTGACAAGTGGGGAGCATAATTTTTTTAGGGTCCAATTAGGGACATTATTACTACTGTAATATAATTTAATTTTTAGGAAACTGTTTTCCATGGAGAGCTCAAAAGGGGGGTCCTGTTATTGTGCAGGGTGACACTATGTTTTTTTTCTTCATCTGATGTAGTGTAGAAGTCAGGGGAAAAAGTGAGGAAAGTGCTCTGGAAGCAATCAGCTATTGATGACTGTGTGTTATTTCTTGCAGAGATGAGTCTTGGCTGGAAAAAGTGATGGTGGTCTGTGCTGGCTGAAGAAGAAAAGGGAAGAAGCACTTCAACTAGAGACGTCACCGGCGAGACTGTGTATAACGTATAGATGCACACTATACACTATAGACTGTGTACAGAGTTCCTGTGTATAATGTCACTGGTGATAACTGTATTACCTGTACACTGACACTATATACAGAGCTCCTGTGTATAATGTCAACAGTTCTGAAGGAGATGGCAGAAGAAATTTTTTAACCCCTCTCCATAATCTTTGAAAATTCTTGGAGAACAGAAGTCCCAGAAGACTGGAGAAGAGCAAATGTTCCTATCTTCAAAAAGGGGAAGAAGGTTTACCCAGGGAACTATAGGCCTGTGAGTTTGACTTCTATACCAGGAAAGATCTTTGAACAAATTATTAAACAACATGTATGAAAGTACCTGGACAAGAATGAAGTGATTAAACAGAGTCAGCATGGGTTTGTAACTAATAAGTCATGTCAGACTAACTTCATTTCCTTCTATGACAGAATCACTGATTGGGTGGATCAGGGAAATGCTGTAGATATTGTATATCTTGACTTCAGCAAAGCATTTGACAAAGTATCTCACACAATCCTTATTGAAAAAATGGCTAAGTATGGAATGGACAAGGCAACTGTTAGGTGGATTCATAACTGGCTTAGGCTAGTTTCACACTAGCTTATTTTCCACGCAGCGCTCAGTGCCGCTAAACCCCGCCCCCTGCCGGCTCCCTGCCCGCCCCATCCGGTCATCGCCGCCTACTATCGCACACGGCTGCATGCGATCTGCGCACCCTATCTTTAGCATAGGGTGCGCAGACTGTGCGCTGGCCGTGCGCTAATAGGATTTTAGCGTGCGCTGCGCACTTTTGAAGGTGCGCCGGTGTGCACCGAACGCACCATGTTGCATTTTGGCGCGCTTGGTGCAGCGCACGCTAAAATCTTACTAGCACACGGTCTGCGCACCCTATGCTAAAGATAGGGTGCGCAGATCGCATGCAGCCGTCTGCGATAGTAGGCGGCGATGACCGGATGTGGCGGGCAGGGAGCCGGCAGGGTGCGGGGCTTAGCGGCGCCGAGCGCTGCGTGGAAAATAATGATCGGACCCAAAGAGTGGTCATAAATGGCTGCACATCCAGTTGGAAGAATGTCTCAAGTGGGGTACCACAGGGCTCTGTCCTGGGACCTGTATTGTTCAACATCTTTATCAACGATTTAGATGAAGGAATTGAGGGTAAACTGATTAAATTTGCTGATGACACAAAGCTAGGAGGTATAGCTAATACTAGAGAAGAGAGAGAGAGGATTCAAAAAGATATAAATAAACTGGAGCAGTGGGCAGCAACTAACAGAATGGTTTTTAACAGGGAAAAATGCAAAGCACTACATCTTGGCAATAAAAATGAAAAAGCATATACAAAATGGGAGGAATAGGGCTAAGCAACAGCACATGTGAAAAAGACTTGGGTATACTAATTGATCACAGACTGAATATGAGTCAACAGTGTGGTGCAGCAGCAAGAAAGGCAAATGCAATTCTAGGATGTATAAACAGAAGCATACAGTCTAGATCACGTGAAGTCATTATTGCCCTCTACTCCTCTTTGGTCAGACTTCGTCTGGAATACTGTGTCCAGTTTTGGGTGCCACATTCTAAAAAAGACATCAACAAACTGGAGCAAGTTCAGAAAAGAGCAACCAGAATGGTGACCGGTCAGCAAATCCTGTCTTATGAGGAAAGGTTGCAGGATTTGGGAATGTTTACCTTGCAGAAGAGAAAACTGAGAGGAGACTTAATAGCTGTCTACAAATATCTCAAGGACTATCACATTGTAGAAGGGTCATCTTTATTCTCATTTGCACAAGGAAAGACTAGAAGCAATGGGATGAAACTGAATGGGAGGAGACACAGATTAGATATTAGAAAAAACTTTTTGACAGTTAGAGTGATCAATGAGTGGAACAGGCTGCCACGAGAAGTGGTGAGTTCTCCTTCAATAGAAGCCTTCAAACAGAGGATGGACAGACATCTGTCTGGGATGATTTAGCGAATCCTGCTTTGAGCAGGGGGTTGGACCAGATGGCCCAGGAGGTCCCTTCCAATTCTACGATTCTATGATTCTATCTATGATCACTGTATTACCTGTACACTGACACTATATACAGAGCTCCTATATATGTCACTGGTGATCACTGTATTACCTGCCTGCTATACACTATAAACAAAGCTCCTGTGTATAATGTCACTGGTGATCACTGTATTATCTGTACACTATACACAGAGGTACTGGTGTTCACTTTATTATCTGGACACTTTATACAGAGCTCCTGTGTATAATGTCACTGGTGATCCCTGTATTACCTATACACACACTATATACAGAGCTACTGTGTATTAGGTCACTGGTCATCACTGTATTACTTGTACACTGACACTATATACTGTACAGAGCTCCTGTTTGTAATGTCACTGGTGTTCACAGTATTACCTGTACACGGATACTATATACAGAGCTCATGTGTATAAGGTCACTGGTGATCACTGTATTACCTGTCAACTGACACTATATACAGAGCTCCTATGCATAATATCACTAGTGATCCCTGTATTACCTGTACACTGAAAGTATATACAGAGCTCTTGTTTATAATGTCACTGGTGGTATTAACGGTGTTGTTGGTATTGTGGTTTGTATTTCTGATCAATATTGTAGTATTCGGTCACTATGTGGTGGTAATTTGTGGTCTGGTTATGGTATGGTGGTATTTATCCCCTATATGTGGTATTATTCGGTCACTATTTGGTGGAACGTGTAGTCTAGTTATAGTGTGGTGATATATAATTGGAGTGGCAGGATGGCTATATGGGGGGCAGAAAAAAAGGACCAGGATGGAAATAAGGGGGCTACAGGATGGCTATATGGAGGCAGGAAAAAAGGATCAGGATGGAAATAAGGGAGGCAGCACAATGGATATATGGGGGGCAGGAAAAAAGGACCAGGATGGATATGAGGGGGGCGGCAGGATGGATATTTGGGGGGCAGGAAAAAAGAACCAGGATAGATATAAGGGGGGTGGCAGAATGGATATAAGGGGTGCAGGAAAAAAGGACCAGGATGGATATAAGTGGGGCAGCAGGATGAATATATGGAGGGCTGGAAAAAATGACCAAGATGGATATAAGGGGGGTGGCAGGATGGATATATTTGGGGCAGGACAAAGGATCAGGATGGATTCATATGGGATGACCAGGATATATATATATATGGGGGGCAGGATGCAGATATATGGGCGACCACGATGGATATATTTATGAGGAGCAGGACAATGGAACAGGATGCATATATATGGGGGGGTCCAGGATGGATATATATGGGGAGCCAGGATGCATATATATATATATGGGGGAGCCAAAATGCATATATATATATAAATGGGGGAGCCATATATACATATATATATATATATATATATATATATATATATATATATATATAGGGCAGCCAGGATGGTTATATATGGGTGAATCAGGATGCATATATAGGGGGGCCGGGATGGCTATATGGGGGAGCCAGGATGCATATATAAGTGGGACCAGAATGAATATATGGGAGGGCAGGACAATGGACCAGGATGGATATATGTGGGTCCAGGAGAGATATATGGGGTGGGGCAGGACAAGTGACACATGAGGGTCAGTATGGATAGATGGGGGCAGAATGAATATCTGGGGGCCAGGCTGCACAAGGGACATAGAGGGCCAGGCTGGGGCATATTATAAAATAAAAGAGGCCAGATTGGGTGAGATTATTAAATAAAGGGGGCCAGGATGAAAGACTTAATTACTGTTTGGAGGCCAGAATGAGGAACCTGCTATATTAGTTTATGGTGACAAGTGGGGAGCATAATTTATTTAGGGTACAATTAGGGACATTATTACTACTGTAATAAAATATAATTTTTAGGAAACTGTTTTCCATGTAGGGTTCAAAAGGGGGTCCTATTATTGTGCAGGGTGACACTATGTTTTTTTTTCTTCATCGGATGTAGTGTAGAAGTCAGGGAAAAAGTGATAAAAGTGCTCTGGAAGCGATCAGCTATTGATGACTGTGTATTATTTCTTGCAGAGATGAGTCCTGGCTGGAAAAAGTGATGGTGGTCTATGCTGGCTGAAGAAGAACTTCAACTAGAGATGTCACCGGTGAGACAGTGTATTACATGTACATGCACACTATACACTGTAGACTGTGTACAGAGTTCCTGTGTATAATGCCACTGGTGATCATTGTATTTCCTGTACACTGACACTATATCAGAGCTCCTGTGCATAATGTCAACAGTGATCACTGTATTACCTGTACACTGACACTATATACATAGCTCCTGTGGTGATAACTGTATTACCTGTACACTGACACTATATACAGAGCTCCTGTGCATAATGTCAACAGTGATCACTGTATTACCTGTACACTGACACTATATACAGAGCTCCTATATATGTCACTGATGATCACTGTATTACCTGCCCGCTATAAACTATAAACAAAGCTCCTGTGTATAATGTCACTGGTGATCACTGTATTATCTGTACACTATACACAGAGGTACTGGTGTTCACTTTATTATCTGGACACTTTATACAGAGCTCCTGTGTATTATGTCACTGGTGATCCCTGTATTACCTATACACACACTATATACAGAGCTACTGTGTATAAGGTCACTGGTGATCACTGTATTACTTGTACACTGACACTATATACAGAGCACCTGTGTATAATGTCACTGGTGTTCACAGTATTACCTGTACACGGATACTATATACAGAGCTCATGTGTATAAGGTCACTGGTGATCACTGTATTACCTTTACACTGACACTATACACAGAGCTCCTATGCATAATATCACTAGTGATCCCTGTATTACCTGTACACTGAAATTATATACAGAGCTCTTGTGTATAATGTCACTGGTGGTATTAACAGTGTTGTTAGTATTGTGGTTTGTATTTATGATCAATATTGTAGTATTCGGTCACTATGTGGTGGTAGTTTGTGGTCTGGTTACGGTATGGCAGTATTTATCCCCTATATGTGGTATTATTCGGTCACTATTTGGTGGAATGTGTAGTCTAGTTATGGTGTGTTGGTATTTCCCTTTGTATGTGGTATTATTTGGTGCCTATATGCTGGTAATATGTAGTATTTTTTGGTAACTATGTGATCTGTTTATGGTGTGATGGTATTTCTTCCCTATATGGAGTATTATTGGTCTTGGTATAGTGGATTGAGTTGTATATGGCAGTCATCTGCTCTCTCTGATATTAATTAGGAGAAGATTCTTTATTTCCATTAGAGATTAGATACTAGGATCACAGCTTCAGAGATGCTACAGGGGTTCTCCTATGAAAAAAGTAATCACCTCTCCACAGGATTAGTGATAACTACTGTAGTGATGAGCAAGTATACTCATTACTCAGGTTTCTCTGAGCATGCTCGGGTGGACTCCAAGTATTTTGGCGTGCTCAGAGATTTAGTTTTTGTCGCCGCATCTGCATGATTTGCGGCTGCTAGACAGCCTGAATACATGTGGGGGTTGCCTGCTTGTTAGGAAATCCTCTCATGTATTCAGCCTGTCTAACAACCGCAAATCATGTAGCATGCGGTGACAAAAACTAAATCTCCAAGCACGCCAAAATACTCGGAGACCACCCGAGCATGCTCGGTGAAACCCGAGCAACTAGTATACTTGCTACTTGCACATCACTAGTGATAACGTATTGATTGGTGTAGGTGGGAGGGTCTGACTCAGAGACGTATCTAGGGGGGGCAGCCGGGGCATGTACCCCGGGAGAAGCCTACAGGGGGGTGCAGTCGGGCCGCCTAATGCGGCGGTCCACAGTTTCTCACCCGGCAGTTGTATTCTGCCGCGTCCCGGACTGGGAGTCGGCCATTCTCTTTGTCGGTTGTCAAGCTGCTGCGCGCCGGCTGCCAGGAATCAATTGTACTGGCGTCTGTACAATTGATGCTCTGACCGCCGGGTCAGAGCGACGCCAGCAACGTGATCAGGTCATGTCATCACGTTGTTGACATCACTTGCTGGCACCCAGAAAGGGGAAGAGCATTGGTGGTAAGTGTGCTCCACTCAGGAGCTGAGGAAACCACTGAAGGTTAAAGGGGGGGGATTTGGAGTGAGGATGGGGGATTATTTAATGTGCGGGGAGATTTGGAGTAAGGATGAGGGCTTATTTAATGTGTGGGAAGATTTGGAGTGGGGATGGGGTTATTTATTTTGTGGGGGGTTTGGAGTGGGGATGGGGGTTATTTAATGTGTGGGGAGATTTGGAGTGGGGATGGGGGTTATTTAATTTGTGATGGGAATTTGGAATAGGGATGGGGGTGTTATTTAATGTGTGGGGAGATTTGGAGTGGGGATAGGGGGATTTAATATGTGGTGGGATTTGGAGTGGGGATGGAGGAATTTAATGTGTGTGGGGGGGATTTAATGTGTGCCGGGAGATTTGAGGACACAAAATGAAGAGTATGTATGTATGAGGGCATGTATGAGGAAACAGTATGGGAGATGGGTGCAGACACAGTATGATGAGTTGGGGATGGGTGCAGACAGTATGAGGAGCGAACGGGTGAATGTATGTGGACACAGTATGGGGAGTGAGGGTGATGGGATGTGTGCAGACACAGTATGTGGAGTTGGGGGGGGTATCTGTGAGCAGACAGTATAGAGAGTGAAGGGGTAAATATATGAGGAGACAGTATGTTGAAAGGGGAGGATGTGAGAGGAGACAGTATGAGGAGGGAGGGGGAATAGTGTGAGGCAACAATGTGGTGGGAGAAAAGTGAGTGGGCACAGAATAGAGACTGAGTAGTGGGGACGTAGCATGAGGGGACAGTGTAAGGGTACAGCCAGGAGGGGATATTATACCAAGGAGGGGGAGTGTGATGAAAAGGTACAGTATAGAGACTAAGCCCAATAGGGAGGACACAGTGTGAGAGGACAGTGTGAAAAGGTATCCCAGTCTAGAAAGGAGAGGTCAGTGCGAAGAGCATGTACCAAAAGAGCAACAGTGTTGGGTCATATTTTGTGCAGACAAAATAGTGAGGGGCAATTATTTATTCAGGGGCTCGGTGTACTGCAGATATTTTTATTCAGGAGCATTATAATGGTACTGCTCTCCAGGTTTGTGCTGATTCTTCAGTCATTCTATGTGACTGCAGACTTCTGAATTCTCACAGTGCTCACTGAATGCTGTTAGTATTCTCTTGTGCCGGTAATTTACATACATGTGGTCACATGCTGACTAGACGTGTGGCCTCACTCAATGAAAATGAATGGAGCGAGGCCGGGCACGTCTAGTCGGAACGTGGCCAGAAATGTATTAATCACATGCTTGTGCGGACATGACCGTGTACTCTTGCCACCGGTAAGGTAGAATCCTGAAAGTGTGCAGTGCCTTCGTTATGAGAATTCAGAAGCTGCAATGTCAGGATTCAGCACTGCAGGCTCCAGTAGTCATCACATGGACACTTCACTCATATGCGATTTTCATACTAATGGATGGTCCTGTGACAACGAGCTTCTCTTCCTGCTTCTTTCAGTTTTTCACTGAACATTGAGAGCATTAAGAAGAGCAGCTCGTCTGTACATGACTAAGCCCACATGTACACATTCAGTATTTGGTGAGATTTTTACCCCAGGATTTGTAAGCGCCGATACCAGGAGTGGGTGAAAAATGCAGAAGTGGTGCAAATGTTTCTATTATGCTTTTCCTCTGACCATTCCACTCCTGGTTTTGGCTTACAAATACTGGGGTAAAAAATTCACCAAATACTGAATGTACAGTTGTGGCCAAAAGTATTGACACCCCTGCAATTCTGTCAGATAATACTCAGTTTCTTCCTGAAAATGATTGCAATCACAAATTCTTTGGTATTATTATCTTCATTTAATTTGTCTTAAATGAAAAAGCACAAAAAGAATTGTCCTAAAGCCAAATTGGATGTAATTCCACACCAAACATAAAAAAGAGGGTGGACAAAAGTATTGGCACTGTTCGAAAAATCATGTGATGCTTCTCTAATTTGTGTAATCAACAGCACCTGTAACTTACCTGTGGCACCTAACAGGTGTTGGCAATAACTAAATCACACTTGCAGCCAGTTCACATGGATTAAAGTTGACTCAACCTCTGTCCTGTGTCCTTGTGTGTACCACATTGAGCATGGAGAAAAGAAAGAAGACCAAAGAACTGTCTGAGGACTTGAGAAACCAAATTGTGAGGAAGCATGAGCAATCTCAAGGCTACAAGTCCATCTCCAAAGACCTGACTGTTCCTGTGTCTACCGTGCGCAGTGTCATCAAGAAGTTTAAAGCCCATGGCACTGTGGCTAACCTCCCTAGATGTGGACGGAAAAGAAAAATTGACAAGAGACTTCAACGCAAGATTGTGCGGATGTTGGATAAAGAACCTCGACTAACATCCAAACAAGTTCAAGCTGCCCTGCAGTCCGAGGGTACAACAGTGTCAACCCGTACTATCCATCGGCATCTGAATGATAAGGGACTGTATGGTAGGAGACCCAGGAAGACCCCAAGACACAAAAAAAGCCAGCTGGAGTTTGCCAAAACTTACCTGAAAAAGCCTAAAACGTTTTGGAAGAATGTTCTCTGGTCAGATGAGGCAAAAGTAGAGCTTTTTGGGCAAACGCATCAACATAGAGTTTACAGGAGAAAAAAAGAGGCATTCAAAGAAAAGAACACGGTCTCTACAGTCAAACATGGCGGAGGTTCCCTGATGTTTAGGGGTTGCTTTGCTGCCTCTGGCACTGGACTGCTTGACCATGTGCATGGCATTATGAAGTCAGAAGACTACCAACAAATTTTGCAGCATAATGTAGGGCCCAGTGTGAGAAAGCTGGATCTCCCTCAGCGGTCATGGGTCTTCCAGCAGGACAATGACCCAAAACACACTTCAAAAAGCACTAGAAAATGGTTTGAGGGAAAGCACTGGAGACTTCTAAGATGGCCAGCAATGAGTCCAGACCTGAATCCCATAGAACACCTGTGGAGAGATCTAAAAATGGCAGTTTGGAGAAGGCACCCTTCAAATATCAGGGACCTGGAGCAGTTTGCCAAAGAAGAATGGTCTAAAATTCCAGCAGAGCATTGTAAGAAACTCATTGATGGTTACCGGAAGCGGTTGGTCGCAGTTATTTTGGCTAAAGGTTGTGCAACCAAGTATTAGGCTGAGGGTGCCAATACTTTTGTTTGGCCCATTTTTGGAGTTTTGTGTGAAATGTTCAATGTTTTGCTTCATTCTCTTTTGTGTTTTTTCATTTAAGACAAATTAAATGAAGATAATACCAAAGAATTTGTGTTTGCAATCATTTTCAGGAAGAAACTGAGTATCATCTGACAGAATTTCAGGGGTGTCAATACTTTTGGCCACAACTGTATGCATGTGGCTAAGTGTGCATATCACATGCGTGCTCGGGGGCGGGGGTTCGCCAAACCGAATTCTTGCCCCGGGTGCCGGAAAGCCAAGATACACCTCTGGTCTGACTAATGGGATCCAGTCGGCAGAATGAAGTTTTTCCAGATTAGACTGGAGCAGTATGTCCAACTCGACCACTGATCCATTCAATCACTCTGTGTCTGCAAGCGCTGCTCTTGTTCTTTTCTGGAAGCCCCAAAGAGAATGAATAGACCTGCAGTCAGACATCTGAACTCCTGCTACATTTTAAATTGGAGATAAAGTGTCCTGTCAGGGATAAAACTTCCCCATTCTTCCGATCAGTGCAGTTTCTAGTTGTCGGACCTAAGTGATCACCTATCCCGTGGAGCCCATAGATCGGTGAGAATTTGTTTTAACCATAGAACCCTTAATGTAAAATACCGCAAATTTACATCCTAGTTATGGGGGCACACAGTAGATGTGCAGGAGCCCCCTGTATTTTAAAGTCAATGCTCCACTATAATGGGTACAATGACTTACAAATATTTGCATATAGCTGTAGGGTGGGCTCCTAGAGTCCATTCCCTTGGTGGGCCCCAGACACCCCAGTCAGACCCTGATAAGTTTAATAGATCTGGAATAAATCATTTGTGTGTCTCCATCTGTGCATCATCTACAGTAGGCCGATTCTCTCATACACAGACAGGAAAAACAGGAAACACAGTCACATGCTCTCCCTGTGTGAGCCTCGTTCTAACTTTATAAACAGTATACAAATCCAGCAATTAAAGGCTTATAGACAGGAATGGAGTTGTTGCACCAAACATTCCAACACCACTCTTCCTCCAGACTCTGGGACCTTGATTTCCAAATGAAATGCAAAATTTACTTTCCTTGTGGAGTGTGTCAATGACTGCCTTCTGGACATCTGTCATGTCAGCAGTCTTCCCCATGATTGTGGAGACTACTGAAACAGACTAAGGAACCTATACTAAGTTAATTATTTGTTAATTATTCTAATTTCCTGAGATAATGACCTTTGGGTTTTCATTGACTATAATCATCAAACACTAACAGAAATAAACACTTGAAATAGATCACACTGTTTGTAAGGAATCGAATATATGAGTTTCACTTTTTGTATTGAAGGACTGAAATATATGAACTTTTTCATGATATTCTAATTTTGTGAGAATCATCTGTACATTATGTATCCTGTACTGATCCGGAGTTAGATCCTGTATTTTACTCCAGAGCTGCACTCACTATTCTGGTGGTGAAGCCACTATGTAAAGTGCAAAAAAAAACAAAAAAAAAAAAAACCTTACATGTAAAATCCCCATCATGATTTCACTTCTTCAAAGTGCACACAATGAGGGAGATAATCAAAAACTGTCTAATAGCAAAACTGGCTTATGACTGCAGATAGTGATACAATGGAGGGGTGACATGACAAAATACTAATTGCAACAAAATATCCACAATTTAACACTTGAATATTAAGATTGTGATTTTGTTGAACTTGTAAAGTTTTTTTTTGCTGACACTGTAGATACATTTGTCCTGTATTGATCATGATTCATGAGTTACATCTGTATTACTCCAGAGCTGCACTCACTAGTCTGCCTCTGATCAGGCAAGTCACATCCCACCCAAGTTGTAAGTCAATTAAAAAAAAAAAAAAAATGGCAATGGCTGAGTCATTGCCAGAGAAAAGTATAATGGGCACATTGGTTAGTGACGTAGTTTGTGTCCAGTAATTATCTAATGTTGCCTCGTGTCATAATCACTATTCACCACACAATGCAGGCAGGGCAAGTTACTGTTACTGAAAATGCAAGAATTAACTAGATTTAGCTTTCCCTCCTTCACTCATCTAAAAAAATAAAGGGAACTAAATATTTTAATACAGCATGTCTAATCCTGGGAGAAGTGTGGGAGTCTTCCATTTCCCCCCCAACCACCACCACCCAAGAAAAACAGATGGTAAAAAAGTGACAAAGTGTAAATTTGGCCTAAACACCAACAATTTTATAGGTTCCATGGCGTTACCTGTACAATTGGCGGTAACTACCAGGATGCAAAAGCTTGCTGGTCCTTGACAAGAGGTAGGGACACAGCGCCACAACTTGATTGGCATTTATGGTGCCCTTATAGAGCTTTGGTTTTTTAGCAGTATTCCCCACCCCCACTAGTAACAGGGGTAAAAAAGATTCTCTTTTTTTGCCATTTCTTTGGTTCATTTTTAGCCCTGTAGAACACATCTTCAGTAAATTGTATGCACAATACAGAAAGTGTGTTTACTTCCATTAGGTATATTAAATGTGCAATGATATCGGGAGTGTTCTCCTTTTACCATCCTCACAATAGGATTTTTTTTTTTTTTTTAACTGGGTGGGGAAAAATAAGTGTAAAAACAAATAAAGCTAAAACCATTGACCATCTTTACAGTAAACAGAACCTAAGTACTCAGGATTTTTTTTTTATTACAGGCTTATAATATACAACAGTTTAATATTGTAAGATTTACAAATATGTAAAAGCTGTTGGACGCACAAAACGCAACATGGCACACTCACTTCTTATAAAAAAGTCACTTCCCTTCCCACACAATTTCACACATATTGCTTTAGCGAGGCACTTAGCGCCACACTTTTCCTTTTTTGTTAAATATTCTAAATTTGACCAGTTTACAAAGAAAAAAAAAAAAAATAATAATATTGTATCAACTTTCCCTCAACCTCAAGTTGTATAAAGTTTCACCATTATGTACAAAAGACCCTTAAATTACATATAAATAAATATGTACAGTAAGAAAAAAAAATTTAAATCAATTATTGAACTACAATGCCTACCTCTGGGCAACTCATTGCCACCCCAACAGAGCCAAATCTTCAGACCTCAATTGTCTATTTAGATTTAAGTTACTAAGTTTTATTAGTGGCTCATTTCAAACCACTATTAAAAGTGATTTTTGTTTTACCGATGGGCCCAATAATAAAAAAAAATAAATAAATAAAATAAAAATGTGGGGGAGGGACAAATAAGTAGGACAGAGAATTAAGAATGTATTTTTTGTATACAGTAGTTAGGAGGAACAGAAAAAAAAAAAAAAAAAAAAGTGACTGGTAAACTCAGAGCAATTGGCAAGGAGGTTCAATTGATATATATATATATAGATATATATATATATATATATATATATATATATCCCCCTAGTATTAGGAGAGTCTGGACCTCATCCTTTAAAACAATGTGGAGAAGTTGCTAAAGGAAAAATGGAGTGGAGTGAAAATAAAAATAGAGGCAAAGAAACTCAATTCAAAATTAAAAACAATTTAAAAATAGCTTGTTAGAGCTCAAGTTAAAAGGAAATATGCTATTATGGCTGCAGTCACACCTCTAAAATACATGCATACAGGCCAGTTCACAAGTCGAAATTTTCGCTTATGTCTACAACCTCTGGTAAGCATTTATTTCATATTAAGAAGAGGGATGGGGGAGGTGGTGGGGGTATAATAAAAAAAAAAAAAAAAAAATTATATGATAATCCCTGCAAGATTCTTGTGGTCCTAATGAAATGCATGGGAGGTAAAGAGGCTGGAAGTAGAGTGCAAAAGGATTTTCTGGAAGAAAATTCTGGTGCTTGTAAAAGTTCCCTCTCAGCCAAGACATTGGGCAGCGGACGAGAAAGTAGCACCGTCCCATAATATTCCATACGGTCTCCTGTCCACCCGCCCGGTCATGGATCCTCACAAAATAGAGTTCAAAAGGAAAGAGATAGGTCCCAGCCTCATATGTTCCTCTAGTCAAACATTGAAAGTTGTCCATATTACATCCTCATTTTCGGTGTTTGTCCATCTTGTCCAAGCCTTTGTTGCTTTCGCCAGGGCTCTGGTCTCCCGCGTTCATGTACATTTTGTCTGCAATTTTTAATGCCTCGTTTAGGTAGTTTTGTACGGAGGTCATAGCAGCACAAATTGCAGCACTCCCAAAACCATGCGTGATGAGGCTGAAGTGAGCTAAACAACTTTGGATTCCAGGCTCCAAGATGGGATTTGGCCTTGCGTTACCCAATGGCGTCCTGTCCTGTGTGAGAAGGTCTGTGAATTCTTTGCAGATTTGTCTAAACAAAGAAGAAAAAGGAAAAACATTTTAGGGATTGACTTCTGTAAATGCAAAAAAAAGTTTTAATACAAGTTGGAGTACTATTTAATAGATTTGTCAATTCTCTCTATTCAAGATTGAGACTGACAACTTCATTTACTTTCTTAAAATTTTGAGTATATTCCTTAAAAAACAAACACACAAAATTTAAAATCTTTTCTTTCATTATAGAAGTTTAGTACAGTAAATTAAGCGCTTAGGGTCACAACAAGATTTATCTCGCTAGATATCTATTGATATATTTTATACAATCTCTCGGTGTTTCATGGAGAAGCAAATTGGGACATATGTTAGTGCCTCATCGCTTTCATCAGATGTCTATATAGTTTCCTGTAAGCGATTTCTCCATAAAATGAGCAGTCTCTTAGTCAGCACAGAACAGTTTTAGAAACACCTGCAAAGTATTAGCAGGGATCCACAAAACACTTAAGAGTTCTTGTTGAGATTTGTACCCGTCATGAAACCTCATTTAACATGCCGGGCGCAGCAGGCTTCAGTAAACGAACATTTATAACTCACACAAAAGTTGTCTTGTGAGGATGAAGAAGCTTTTCTAGATGGAAGTTTGCAAAACGCAAAGAGAAAAAAAAAAAAAAAAAAAAAAAAAAAAAAAATTCTCCAAATGCTCCATGGAAACCTTCATGACATTTGTGTTTTGAGGTATAAAGATTCTCTTTTTTTCATGCCATGAAATCAAAAGATTTTAGCTAATGCTAACAACCCAGGTTAGTTAGGACTTTCTCACAACCGAGCTTTGCAGGTCAGAATCAAATGCCTGTAAAGGTGGCAGAGTTGAGGTCAGGAGACCTATGATCACAAACCTAAAAAGTCATTTTTTGGGGGGAGCACTATGCAATCTAGCCAACCAAAAGGCTTAACAATTAGCATAATATATGGAACCTCTCGCCCTAAAAAAAAGGTTCATGTATTGAATCTAACTTAGTGGACCCATTGATAAGATCTAACTGTCCTACACCCTTATGGTCAGCATTGTAATTGCATTTTGACTTTTTTTCCCCCCCCCTGAGCCATACTGCTCTTCAATAAAACGCAGATCCAGCTAATGGGTCAAGTTGGAATGATCTCTCAACGTTCATATGAAATCTGAACTTTAGTTAAGCATCTGGGGTGAGGACCTAGAATTTTTTTTTTTACCCCAATCTTGCATTGAGGGAAAAGAAAAAACCCTGGACTGATTGAATAAGGTTATGCAATCCTGCTTTTTGGTGGAACATTTTTAATTTCACAGTCTGAAGGTCACACGGTCAACAGGATGCCAAATTAACAGATATGCAAATTGCCTCTTCAGTGAGCAATTTGCATATTTATTTTCCCAGAGGAGCATGTATGGAATTTAAGTCTCCCCACTTTGACATGCCAGGCCTGGCATGTCACTCTTCACAAGGAGAAACATTACCCCTTTGATCCCAAACTAACAGAATGTTACTCAAGTAAATCCTAATCTGGCCACTTACTTTGCTGCAAGCAGCATGTTTTTGCGATTTGCCATCTCATTGCGTTCCATATGCGGCCGGCTCAAGTATTCTGCCACTGCTTTGGAGGGGAATTCGGTTTCGCACACATAACCAAAGTCACGAGCGAGGTGTACGGCTTCACCTGCAGAGAGAGAAAAAAAAAAAAAAAAAAATATGGGTTCCCCATCAGTTAAAGTGGACCTGTCATCAGATAAAAGTGGCAAGTCTTTGCCTTTGTATTTAGTTAAAATTACACTCCAATTCTGGTAAAAAGAAGGATCGTTCTGTCCCACATGCCATCCTGTGATCCCCTCCCAGCGTTTACTCCAAATAATAATTAGCAAATTCCTGAAAAATTTACAATTGGAAATATTTGCCCAATCTTTTCATTGTGCAACAGTTAACCATTTGTAAAGCGAGTCAAGTTCTTCTTGGCTACAGCTCAAGTCAACAGGTTTCCACCATTAAAGGGCTTTTAACTATGATTAACATGCTATGACACCAACCTTCCACCAGTGACGTCAGCAGCGTCACATTGGCTGCCTTCCTCCTTCCGGCTGGCAGGTTCAGACCAATTTTTTCAAGTTTTTCTCGCAACGACCTCCCTCCATTTTTAGATTTTGCCCTGATGAAAGAGACAAGACACGTATTTAGTATTTCAATACAGCCATCAAGGCGTTTAACCCAAAAGAACAGCTCAGACAAGGGCGTCACTCCAGAGAACAAGACTTCACAAGAAACCAGTGATGTCACGGGGCAGGATTCCCTCACAATGACTCTAAACTGTATCTATCACACAATGGATTAGAGTGATTGAATTTCATTAGAACGAGGCTCCCTGGAGACATCTGTATGGGAATTCCCATCCATAAAGATACTCCAGCAATTCAACGCAACTATATTTCTACCCATCCACCACATCTTCCCATTTCACCTTCTACAAACAAACGAGATTCAGCTATTTGTGTAACATCAGCCACAGGGACAGATGTTTTTTGTAGTTTTAAGTTGCTAACCCCATGCGCTCATTAATTCCAGCTATTTATAGATAGAAATTAGCCATATGTTAGTGTCACACGCTTAACCGCAGCTTCTTCATGTACACATTTCTACAGTGACACGGTATCACCGAAAGGATCCAAATTACGAGTGAAGCCACATGCAGAAGAAAATATGTATTTTCTCTTTAGTAAAATATATTGCTTACATTTTTATTACCAAATATGGTTTTTTTAACCCTTGTTAACCCTAAGGCTACATTTCCACAATGAGCTTTTGGATGTTGAAATTTTTTTTTGGCACCCATTAAGCAAACGAGGCTACTTGCATTGTTATCACTTTGTCTCTTGTTGGTGGGTTCAGTTTTAAACAAAACTGTTTAGTTTTGACACTTCCTGGTATTCGGCTTTTGAAAGGGAAAAAAAAAAAAAAAAATATAAAAAAAAAAAAAAGGCATTTGCCAACTACACGCTTTTTGATGCGTTTCTGCCACACTAAGAATGAATGTACATTTTTTATTCTTTTTTCTTTTACCTGTGGATTTTCTGCATCTAATGCAAGTCTATGGGAAAAACCAAGACATAAAATTCAGCGTACCCACAAGAGAAGTAGACATGTTGCAGATTTGAAACACGCACCACAGGTCAGTTTACATAGCATATACATTATATATTAATAGTACAGTGGGCATTTTTGAAGCAGCGAAAAGATGCAACATCAAAAACTCCCCAAACCCTCATTGTGGCCACACAGGTTTAGGCCTCATTCCCACCTCAGTGTATGTTAGCAAAAATTAGGGGTGGAACCTATTAGAGAAAAAAAAAAAAAAAAAAAAAAAACCCCACACTAAAAAGAGAAATGGAACCATTTTGTATTTTTGGAGCCACTCCTGGTTTCGACTTTAAAATACTGATGAAACCTGGACCAGAAAAACTGATGTGTGAATGAAGTCTTAGTGGATATTCACACGGAATTTTGTTTTTGTTTCGCTGAAAAATCCACATCCAAGAGACAAGCAGTTTTTAGTGAGTTTCTGGAGCAAAAACGTATGTCGATACTTTGCATGTTTTCTGCCTATAAGCCGTTCTGAAGGGTTTGGTTTTTTTTTGTTTTTTTATGAGGATTATAGCGTGAAATCCATGCCAAAAACTGAACATATCCTTAAAAGTATTAGCCATCTTATTAACCAGAATCCAAGGACCGGAAAAAGTTTCTTTCTTAAATTTATTGTTGCAACTGGTTCATATTCAAATTAGCAGAACTGTCAGGCGGTGGCTGGAAGATGTGGTCTAACGATTTCTCGCCCATCTCATGCGATGGATCCTACATGGCTCCGTTTATGAAGCCTTTAGAACAATGCTTGCCATTGTTATAGTTGCAGCCACATCGGAAACCGTGGAAGGAAAGTTGTGTTTCACTACAAGTGTTGCCGATTGTGAACACCTCCTGTCCTCTATCATTAAATAAAAAGCAGTTGGGCGAGTTTCAATGGCCGGGGGACATTATACACATTAACTATTTAGAGACCACTTAAGCACCCAGTCGTTTACCATCTGCTGCAAGACTACAAATCCCAACAGGCCCTGAAGATAATTGTGAGATCGGTTACTATTGTATCAGGATTGGAAGAAAGATGACAAGACTCCATTTATACAGCTGGATATAGATAAGACGGCTTACCCCCAATACAATGTTTTGGGGTGTGGCTTAAAAAAAAAAAAAAAGAAAAAAAAAGGACTAACTCAAAGCTAGGGGGGGGGAGGGGAGAACAGGTTACTTAGAAGTATGCATTCTTGCATTGTGTCAAAGTTCACATTACTAAACTAAGATTTTATTTTTTTTTGTGGTTTATGTGGAATTTTCCCTCCATACAGGTGGGAAATGGCAAATTTTAACTTTTGTTATTAATGGATACGCACAAATGGCTCCCAGATCAAAGACTCAATACATCTGCTCTCCATCTCTTTTCAAAGATTTGATCAATCTCAGAAGAAGTTTCCTTTGCACTGTCCACATTCTTATCGTCCAATTAAGGAGACCCAAACGTTTGTCTAGATGTTTTTCTAAGTTTTATTAACTTTACATGACAACCAATACACACAATTCTAGAAGCGATATAGAGGGAGTCTGAACACTTACCTTCTCAGTACACCTCCAAGTAAGGATGCGTTCAAGCATTCAGGGGGCGAGAGTCGCCTCTGGACCTCTGCTACAGTAACTTTGTACTTTGAGGTGGAACTCAAGAGTGATAGTCTTCCTGGGACTGAGCAGAAGACCTCATTTGGATTGATGACTATTCCCATCAGAGAGTCTTTCTGGTAGGGCATGTTGAGGGTGTTTTTGCCTGTGGAGAAGACAATACTTAAAATCATTCAAAAAGGTAAGGTTTCTTACAAACTAATGGACTTTAGTGGTCAAAGATTTGCGGTTTATCAAAAAGACGTATCTAATCATGGGAGGTTTCCTCCAATCTAAAACCAGATCAACTCTAGGCCATAAAAAGGGCTTTGAACCATACCAAAGCATCATCTCAGACTTTGTAAGTTCTACCCATATTTCTGAGAATCTTAGTGCCCTATTTAGGCCACTTAAAATATAAAAGAAGTCAACCAGGCATTTATAGGATTGGCCCTAGTACATGCCTTCATTAATGAAGTGCTTAATCTATCTTACCCAACGACAAGAAGTAACCATGCCCACCTGAATCTTAATTTCTTTCCATTAAACCCAACATGGGGGTAAACTGTCCTGCAAAAAGATATTTGAGCAAGCTGGGCCAGAACGAATTTATACCCACACCTTAATGAGCGCATATATGTATTGACATGTATACAAGGGTGTGGAGAAACACAAGAGCACGTGTTTTCGAAGCTCAGACCATTTAGAATATTTATGCACTTCTGGAATCCTCTTTTAAAACCTGAAGAGCACGGAGAGGTTTACATGAGCATTAGGAACACAAAAGACTTATGTCAATATGGAGCACTGTATATGACATGTCTCTCCAAACATGAGAGAAGTGTAGAACAGGGATCTCATGGAGAATTTGTTTGGATAAAGACAGGTTGGGAGTAGTTAAAGAAAAACTGAATACTTACATGAAGTCCTTGACAAAAAAAAAAAAAAAGTTTTATGCACACTCAAAATATAAATAGCTTATTAAATTTAACCATTTTCATATTCGTTCTGACAGATCGAACATGCATATAAAACGCCATTTTCCAGACAAATTATTTCTATTTTTTTTTATTATTGTTTTGGAAAAATAAAAAAAATTAGAAAACGTCTGTATACAATCTAAGCAGCAAGGGAACAAAATAGAAAGATTTCACAATCCAGATTTCAACTCTATGCCCAACCTGCAAGAATACTCCAGCAATTAACTCCCTCCAAAAGCAAGCATGAACAGAGAACAAGCGAGGTATAATGCCAACGCTGTCAAGTGTCTGCTATAATGTTTAGGTTCTCCATGACAGATCAATCTGCACAGCAGTTCAAGCATTCCTAATAGACTCCATTTAATAAAATGATCCATAAGACAGTGCCAAAAAACACAAACATACAGGTAGAACTTAAATTTATTAAAAAATAAAACTGTTTAAGAGAAGACAAAACACGAGAGCAAAGCAATGTTTGTGATATCAAAACTGCACCAAAAAAAAAAAAAAAAAAATCAACTAAATATTTTTAACATGACACAATCTTTGTAATCAAGATCGTTTATAGAATAAAACGTTCTGTTTTCACTCAATTTGCAAGTGTTAACGAACATTGGATGCACTACGATTGAGGTAGGAAAGAAGAGGGAAAAAAAAAACAAAGTTTTGTTTAACAAACAAGTACAGAAAAAAAAAAAAAAAAAAAAAGAAGTGTAACGGCGCATTCTTTCTATTCACACCCTATTTGAAATTAATTACAATACATCAAAAATTGGAAACAGTCTTATGAACAGAAGACAGACAAGATTAGTTTGGAGAACATCACGATTCGTACTACGTTTATATAAAGAAAGTTGAACAAACCTTTTTTTATGACCGTCTGGTCATGCATGATTAAACCATGGTCTTCTAAACTCTGTATGGATGGAAGAAAAAAAATAAAATATAAATATATTTGTATATAAGTTTGCTTTTTTTCATTGAAGTCCAATATTTTTGTATCTTAAGAATTGTAAAAAGTTACATTTAGTAGTCATTTCTTTAGTTTTACTTTTTAGAAGAATTTTTCAAAACAAAAATCAAGAGTCTTGTCAGTAATGTACTGCACAGTTAGAATTTTTACATTTTTCTCAATGTATGGAGTAGATGAAAGTTAGTGGAAGTACACTTGCAAATTTCATTCTTGGAACAATAGGTTTTGGAGAGTGAAAATTAAAGTTGGGCAATCAAATGATTTAGTTACCCTCGAAAATAAGCCCAGACAACATCAACATGCTACATGCTGGCCCGATGTTAAAATTGCAGCGAGGGGCTCTTTGCCAACAAAGCTTGGAAAACTTATTATAAAGTTGGGAATCCAGCCCTGACAAGCAAAGTTTTCCCGCATTCTTATGCCAGGAAGGCTCTCCAAAAGAAACCCTATCCTTGACATCATATGAATTTTATAGGGAACATTACCGCAACATCCTCCATCTGCTGGCCAATGTCTGGTAGACCTAGATTTTCTGCAAGGCTTGCGGAATCTAGACCATGTCCATGTCCATGCTGGAGAAGAATATCAGGCCTTCTTTGGAAGTCTCTTCCCAATCTTCCCGAGCTAGGATCCAAAGATGGGATGTGATGAACCAACCCCGGTCTGCCGTGATGGGAAATTCCACTGTGTTCTTGGCTTTGACGGCTTGGCCATGCCTGCTGTTGACTTGGAGGAGGGTGAGATGTGTGGATCGAGTTGAGAGAGAATGGGTCTCCAAGGTGGGAATAAGGGTCAGACTGGGAATAAGGCAAAGGCTGGTATGGAGGTGGAAAATATGGTGGCTGGAAGTCAGAGGACCCCGAGTGAGAAAGTGGGGGAGCTGGGCTGTACAAGTGCTGGCTGACTGATGACAGATGGGGTAACCTTGGATTACCATTGCTGCCATCATGTCTGTCCTGTATAGGAAACAAATGTAGAAAAATTAATACTAAAATCAACTTTAAGAGCACAAACATCCGAAACATGCATTTTAATTGTAAGCTCTTGAGGTCAGATAGTGAAACTCCAATTAGAATCAATCAACATTACCCACATTTTTGCTTTCAAGAGATAGACCCTCAACTCAATATTTTTTTGCATTTTATTTTAGAATAATAAAATCTGACCTGCTTAAATTATACAATTTTGAGTGTCCCTTAAAATTTCTGGTAACAGGAGATGACTGGCCATTAGGATTGTACCAGTAAAAAATGTTGATAAGTAGGTTGATCTGTGGTTTTTAGCAGATTACAACTTCACGCTTATTAAAATTAACAGGGCGAGCTAATCAGTAGAGAAAGGAGCCCCAACAGACTCCGCTGTGACCCGTCCTCCCTGCTAAATACCTCCTATTGATTTCAAATGGCTGAATCTAATCAACAGGAGCCAAAACAACCACAGCCTACAGACCGTGACCAATGGAGAAAAATGAATGACTGTGACCAAGGGGAAAGGATAGAAAAAAAAAAAAAAGGGATGAAATGCCAAAGAGAGCGAGTCAACTCATGACGCCAAGATCAATCACCAAATCGTATGTAAACTTCTAATAATGATTATTACCAGAAAAGGGGAAAAAATATATATATAACCATAACAAACAGTAACAAAGTTCTGGACAGACGAGCAAGACATTAAGCAGTTGGAAATAATTCTTTATCATTGCTGCTCACCCAAACCTGTCTGTATACATAAAATGCCCTTGTCTCTGGCGCCCACTACTGTCCAGCCCCAATACTGCACTTTCCACTTGTAATAGGACTAAAATAGCAAAAATCGCAAAGTATTCTCCGTATATGGGGGAAAAAAATAGAATAAATAACTGCATAATCAGGGGTAATTTCTTCATCCATGAATCACAACATACATTGAGCATGCAGTATAGCGATAAGCCATATATGATGCGCTGAACCCATTTAGATGGATAACTTAGAGGCTGCCAATAGTATACATACTATGCCAAACATGCACATATGTAGCAGAGCCGAGCGCTCACCTCACACTCCTCCTCATACTTGACATTATCTGCTAGTTTCCACAGCATGGTTGTGCCCAGTCAGTCTCCACACAGGGTGTCTAATAGCCTAGGCTCAGCACTGTATTCCCAGGTGTCAGCAGTAAGGGATCAGGCATGGAAGCTCTTTCACTACTGACTATTTCCCTCTAACTCCCTGCCCTCCCTTAATGCTCCTATTATGGGAACTCCTCCCCAGGGAGGGGGCGGAGCCTCACTGCTAGAGGGGGGTAAGCTGAACCAATCCCAGGCTCTGAGCGCTCAGGCCACGCCCCCATGGGCATTCCTGTGCTGCCCAGCCTCAATCACTTGCTCAGTGGCCTGCTAATCACAATATTATCTGCAGAGGAAATGTTACAATCTCCAAGCAGCAGCCTCAATGTTTTCCTTCACACTTTCTTATCTAAACATTTACAGGCTGTGATGATTGAGCCCAGCAGGAAAAAAAAAATAAAAAAAAAATAATATACTAATAATAAGAACATCTTCTATTAAAAAGGGCAGAACCTGAGAAATCCCAGAATTTTTTTTTTTTTTTTAGGTTAATTATTGCAATATTTCTCATGCAAAATGTGATTTTTATACAAGTTTATTTATACTGTGTAGTATAGCATTATATTTACTCTGCACCATATATGTAGCAGGTGTATTCGCGCTATATCTTTTTTTGTATTATGTTTTATACAGGCAATACTATATCTACATTATAAAACAGAAAAAAAAAAAAGAATAAATGCACAGTGATTTTATAGCTGGTAGACATAGTGATTATAGGATTGTGCACTTGTTATTGCATTTTTCTGTGAATTTATACTATGTAGGTAAAGTGTTGTCTTCTTATACTATAGTGGGGGGGTTGTAATTTAATTGGCCTAATATTGTGTAGGTATAGCAGTGTGCCTATAGACAAAAAAAAAACAAGTACATATATTACAATGTATATACACCTACTCACTATAAAATCATGTATATTTATTGTTCTAGTACAATAATTTCATAGTGGGTATATGGTTATATATGTATTTGTCATTTCATTTTTCTGGGTTTTTATAGTGAGTGCGTATTGGGTCTACACATGGTAGTTTAGGGTGTATTTGTCATTTCAATTTACTGTCATATTATAGTGTCAGTGTGTAGGTATAGTATGTTACATATTTTTAATTTTTTGTTTTTTTGTTTATTAATGCATAAGTAATGCATAAGTAAAGTAGTACACAACAGTATACATATCCACTATAACCGTAAAATAAAACAAATACATATTACAATTACCCCTATAACGTCATTGTAATAATATATATATATATTCTCTATAATAATCATTTTATAGTGGGTGGGTGTCTACACATTGCAAGGTGTATAGGTTATATATATTGTTTGTATTAGGTGCATTTCTTTTTTTCTGTGTTTTATAGAAGTGGTTATAGGATTGTATCTACACCCAGTGTAATTTAGTGTGCATTTGTTATTTCAACTTACTGTGATTTTATAGTATCATCTACACACATTATTATCCTATGGTAGGTCTATTTTTTCTTTTTTACATATTTTTTCCGGTTTAATAGGTTACAGTATTGTCTACACACATTCTAATAGTGTGGGAGTATAGATTACACTATACCCAGAAAAAAAAACAAAAAAAACAAACATACTACAATGAGTGTAAACACCTGCCCACTATAAAATCATTAGAACGAAAAAAAAAGTATATATTTTTTGTTACAATTATTTTATAGGTAGGTGTCTACACTCATTGTAATATGTGCATTTGGGATTTCATCTTTTGTGTTTTTATAGTAAGTGGGTATAAGATTGTGACTATACACATTATATTTTATAGTGGGTAGGTATAGTATTATGGGACACTATATAAAAAAAAAATAGGTAAAAAAAGGCAAACAATAAGTATGAGTGTGGACAATACTATACCTACTCATTATATAAACAAAAAATATATCAAACGCTACAGTAGGCGTGTAAACAATAACATACCTACAGTATACAATGATAGAATTGAAATAAATACTATATTACAATGTGTGTAGATTAATATATATCTCCATTTTTTCAGTAATTTATATGGATCTTAAAGGGATGAAATATGCAAAGTTAAAAGAGATTTATAAAAAATGTAAATATATTAAGTCATAATATGTATTAAAATATATCTTAATTAGGGCGATTGCAAAGGAAAAGAATGTAGAGTATGATGTAGTCATTTCATGGACAATAGCTGCCAGCCGGCTGTTTCCTAGTTCTTGCAGGGCACAGAGCTTGTATCAGGTCTGGTTTCTTGATTCTTATGCCTCCAGCAGGTTTTTAAGTAGAAGGTTTGGGATTGGCACAGATAATAAGCAGGAGAAGGAAAAAAAAATACTTAAAGTGTCCATTTAAATAAATCCTTGACAAGCTCCCATTATAACTCTTGCCTTGGGGAGAATGTGATAAGCTCTTATTCTCTGCCAGGCTTTTCACATGTGGGCAGTGCCAGTCAGACAAGGGGTGGTGGGCACCAAAAGCTTTAAGGTCTAGAGAGGAAAAAGGAATGGGGGCAAGCATCCTAATTCACCAAACATTACTGTCAGGGCGGATTGTATTTGAATATCATTTGGGAGGGGTACACATACTTCTATTCCTAAACTCATAATATTGATGGCACATTAGAAACAGGCGTGAAACCGAAGCATCGCACTGATTGAGACAGCGACAGGAGCCACACAGACTCACCAGGGCGGCATTCACACAGTGCGCCAAGTCAGTGCAAAAGACGCAGCTACCCCAGTCCATACAGGGAGAAACTGCCTTGTGCAGCATATTTGCTTTATTAAGCTACTTATAAAGCATTATTCGGTTGCAGTATTCGCTTTATTATTTGGTTTGCATCAGGACCAGGAAAATATAGTGAAGAGTTTTCCCCCCCTCATTAAATATACCACTTTGTCACTTTGTATAGGGTTACAGATGTACATTCAAGTAAAAAAAAAAAAAATATATGGGGCTATCAACAATATTAAAATTAATATAATTTAGGTAATAATGGGGACAGCACATTGCATAGTCTTATAGTCCTGGAAAGTTTTACTAATCAGATATTCCACATCGGAGAATATTATATTATACACATACACTATTGTACAGCAGTGGATATACTAATATATATAATTTGGAATATGTCTTCAGTCTCCCAGGGAGTAATAATGAGGCTGACCACAGAGAATGCATCTTGTAATCAGCACTTAATCTTCATTAGCATTTCTGGTGGGGGCCCAGGCTGGAGAGGATGATGAGAGTTAAATTCCCTTGTTGTCCCATAGAAAAGAAAAAAAAAAAAAAAAAAAAAAAACCTTTGAAATGCAGGTTTGTCCTGCAAGTAACAGCAAGTGCCCGGCGCTATCCAATGTCCAGGGATATCTGGGGGTTCAGAGGCGGTACCCAGAGGAATGAAAAGGGGACTACTACTCTCATTTTCTGTAAAGTTTCTCAGGGGAAGTTGTGGGATATCTTAAAAGGGAGGAGGAGGAGGGGGGAGCAATATAGTAAGTGGAAGGGTCTACTATTCATCTACCCAGAGCCCAATGCAAGGAGAGGCGCACTACTACTCCTCTCATCTTCTGTGGTAAGAGAGAGGTTGGGGAAAGAATATACTAAGTGGAAGGGACTACTACTCCTTTCTGCAAGGGAAGACATAGAATTGTGCTACCATTTTCTGCAAAGATGTGTATATACTAAACTTTAGAGAATAATCAACGCCCAGATCTGGGATATTAATCAAGTGTCTTTGTCATGGTTTTACTACTAACTAAATTTTATACCAGTAATAATGATATTATATATATATATATATATATATATATATATATATATATAATCAGCTTGCATGATAAGTTACATCAATTTTCGTTTGCAGCTCACAAACCACTGATTTTTAATACAAGACGGTTGTTAAAAAAAAAAACACGACTGCGAAAAACTGCATGTACAACTATACCGCATAATGTCGCAGAATTGTAAGACAAAAAGCAGGATGCAGGAGTGTATAGAATATATATATATACACACTTTTCTATAATTTACAAGATTAGGTCGCAAGCCTGGTTATGTTCCCACTGCGCCATTCCCTTTTTTCACTATATGGCATTGATTAGGAGCAGCATGTGCTGTGTGTTGTGATCCTGGGACCATTTTATTATATTTCGCATTATAGATGTCATTAGTTGTGGGAAGGAAAGTTTAATCTGAGGATCAGAGGAAGAAATAGCTGCTGCGAGGGAAGATTACAGCAAAGATGTCTCTCATTGTGATTCTTATTCCTCCTACATCCAGACAGGATTAAAATCACACATTTACCACTTAGTATTGTCATCACCTATTCTGCAAGGTGGTGGGGAGGGCATATAAGACTTACATTACTTTAATTTTTTTTCTATTAGTACAAAATGGTAAAAAAAAAAAAAAAAAAAGAAATTCTTAATTAAATTGCGGAATAGCAAAATATAAATTCGTTGTAAAATATTCCCTATATTGCAACATCTGAAAGAAAATCTCTTTATCATTGTGTAACTGGGGGGCTTTGGTGAAGTGATATTAATGCAGATGAGTCCACTGATGCCTCACACGTCCCCCCCCCCCCCCACCTCAGTATTTAGGACCTTAATATTAATGGGGAGAACATTAATATTTGGGATGAGGGGGGTACTTAGCTCTCTGATGCACAGAAGGGATCTTGCAGGAGTCTCCCTCCAGGTAAGGCGCACCAGGTAATGAGGCGTCTTCCCCCCTGGAGACTTGGGATCTTGCTGCCAGAACTCCCCCAGGAGATCGTAGCTGCCGCTTCCTCGGGTGTCAGGGTGTGAGCTCCATACATGTGTAGGAGGCAGGTGAGGTGCAGAGAATGGTGCCGCTTACCTGCCATTCCGGCCTCCCCAGCAGAGACATCACTCCTGGGATTTGGGTATATTAAAGCAGTAACAGTTGCAAACTTGAATGTTACCTGTAGTCATCCAGCACCTAGACACTATGCATCTGCTACGCATGCGCACTGCCACCCAGCCCAAAAAAAAACCCACATAAAAAAACTCACCTTACTGCGCATCTTCCAGCCCCTTACACTGCACCTCCTCCTTTTATCCACAGGCACCTCTTCCACTCATGTGAGTGCAGGTAATGTGTCTGTGAGGCTTATTACGGAGAGCTGAGGACATTATCATCAGTAATAATAATACATTTTAGTCTCAGCTTTGAATCTGGGTATCAGATGTTTTGGAAATGGATTGCAAAAATTTTGGCTTAAAAAAAAATGCCAAGAAGTCTGGGATCTATCTATCTATATATATATATATATATATATATATATATATATATATATATATACTTTCTTTTATCCTGCAGCACTTTACAGACATACATCACTGTCCCCATTGGGGCTCACAATCTACATTCTCTATTAGTATGTCTTTGGTGTATGGGAGGACATACAAACTCCTTACACATGATGTCCTTGGTGGACCCCAGTGCTGTAAATCCATAGTGCTAACCACTGAGCCACCCCCAGTCTTTCATAGGGTGTACTGCCTGCTGAGGTGCTTTGCCTAATCATATTTTCCGGGATACCGATGCTAATGTATCCCACCAAAAAAAAGAACTGCCCCTGTGTCTAACTGTATGTATGGATTGCTCAGATATCTAAGCCTGTCATATGTGATACCGAGGCTTAGATACACAGCTCATCACTATCATGGTGCCTTCTCCGTGCTTGCTGGAGCCTATCCACTGAAGAACCAATTCTGTGATGCCGGGTTCACACGTAGAGTATTTGGTCTGTTTTTTTTCAGTTCAGATCCAAAAGAGTAAATGAGTGTTATCTTAAAGGCCACGTTCACACAATCAGTATTTGGTCAGTATTTTACCTCAGCATTTGTATTTTACCTCAGTATTTGTAAGGTAAAACCAGGAGTGGGTGATAAATACAGAAGTGGCAACATGTTTCTATTAGGCCAGGTCCACACAATTGGTATTTTACCTCAGTATTTGTATTTTACCTCAGTATTTTATCTCAGTATTTGTAAGGTAAAACCAGGAGTGGGTGATAAATCAGGAAGTGGTGACATGTTTCTATTAGGCCAGGTCCACAGAATCAGTATTTGGTCAGTATTTTACCTCAGTATTTGTATTTTACCTCAGTATTTTACCTCAGTATTTGTAAGGTAAAACCAGGAGTGGGTGATAGAAACATATTGCCACTTCTGTATTTATTAGGCCAGGTCCACACAATCAGTATTTGGTCAGTTTTTTACCTCAGTATTTGTAAGCCAAAACTAGGAGTGGGTGATAAATCCAGAAGTGGTGACGTGTTTCTATTATACTTTTCCTTTGATTGTTCCTCACCTGGTTTTGGCTTATAAATACTGAGGTAAAAAACTCACAAAATACTGATTGTGTGAACATGGCCTTTATGCTATCCATATGCTCCATTTTTTTGTGGCTTTCTTTTTTTTTTCTTCTTTTTTTTTCTAGTTGGTGAAATCTACCTGAATAGGCTTTTGTTATTTAAACGTGTTGGATGTGAATTTCGGTTGTAGAAACACACCTCTTTAGTGTTTGGATTTTACCCATTCATTTCAGTAAGCAATCTAAATGTGCAAGCTAAAAAGTCTGGCATTGTTTTTGTGTGGGGTTTTTTTTTGGTTACTTTTCAGCATCAAAAGCAAACACAATACATATGAATAAGTGCTGAAATTATGCATGGATTTTAGAGGCAAGCTGTGGATTTCAGCTTAGAAACCTGTGTAAAATCCTCACGGAGTGAACACTCTGCTTTGCAAAGCTTAGTTCACATGGAGCAAAAACACAACAGATTTATATAGCCCTGTACGGACATTATTATCTCTGTCCCCATTGGGGCTCATATACTATATTACCCATCAGAAGACATAAGGAGAAAATACAAACTCTTTGCAAATGTTGTCCTTGGTGGGATTTGAACCCAGGACCCCAGTGCTGCTAACAGCATTAACCACTGAGCCACCATGATACCAGTTTTCATATGTCCATTTTCTGCTACATATTCAATTGTGGCAAATTTGTTGCATTTTAAGATTTTTTTTTTATAGAAATCTCATGCAAATGCTGTGAAAAATCCCTGCAATGTAAATATATGCATGTCTGCCAATTTGTGCGAGTTTCACACTTTGCCATGTAAAAGATGAAGTCTTCATCAGTACATGCCACAGCAAATATCATTCTGGGACCTGTGATGCCGGTGATCCGCTGTAAAAATTGTTCTATGTGAACGTAACCCAAAGGATAAAATGTGCAGTGAAAATCCGACAAATACATTGTCTTATAAATATGCAGTTTCTGCCGCGGATTTTTTTCTCAACATATGAATTTATTAAAATAACTAACATTTTTCCCTCCATGATGCAGACTGGTGAGAATGTTCATAGTCACAGATTAAATATGCTGTGGATTTTCCAGGAGGAAAATATATACACCGTGTATTATAGTACCAGAATTGTGGATTAGACTTTACAAAACTCACACATTAGGGCTCATACTCACTTGCGAGAGACTCGCACGATTTTCGTGCTAGTCTCTCGCATGAAAACCTGGCACTGCTGCCAGCACTTGGACCGGAGTGTGCAGCTACATGTATTTCTATGCAGCCGCACGCTCCAGTCCCAGTGCCGCCGGCAGTGCCAGGTTTTCATGCGAGAGACCCGCACGAGAATCGTGCAAGTCTCTCGCAAGTGAATATGAGCCCTTACGGGGAAAGTCCACAGTAGAAATGAACCTCTGTTGTTGATTTGAAATCAGTGAATGTATGCTGCAAATTTTCACTGTGGATTTTACCGTCCACCATGGAGAGGATGAAAAGCGCTCATTACTGCAATGAACGTCGCACAATGCGGTGCAGATTTTGCTGCGGCTTTTCTGGTGAGGAATATCCATAGCATATCTGACCCACATGGCTGTAGCTTTGGGGTATATTCAGGGACTAAATGCAAACTTGCATCAAAATTGAGAAGTTTTGCTCCAGGTTCACAAAAACCTTGCGTGTTTGCAGTCAATGAGCTGATATAGGGCACTAACATACTGTATAGTTACAGTATATAACTCTGTGTGGGTGATGTGTGCCACCCTGCTGGCAGTTGCATAGCTGTAGGGTTTAACCTCTTGTGACTGTCTCGTGATCATTGCTGGCACATTTCACCATTAGTTATCCTATGTAAATACAAAGATTGGGCGTCTGCTTCACAATGGCTACAATAAAGCAGAGTGTTCCCATAAGGCCACATTCACATATTCAGTATTTGGTCAGTATTTTGCCTCAGTATTTATAAGTCAAAACTAGGGGTGGGTGATAAATACAGAAGTGGTGACGTGTTTCTATTAGGCCGAGTCTCACATGTTAATACCCGGCACTCGGATCGTAGCGTGCGGCCGCATAGCAATACATGGAGCCGCACGCTCAGCTCCCGTTGCCGGGTATTAACATGTGAGACTCGGCCGTATTCCTTGCATGTGTAATGCCGGCCTAATACTTTTCTTCTGATTGTTCCTCTCCTGGTTTCGGCTTACAAATACTGAAGAAAAAAAAATGACCATATACTGATAGTGTGAACGTGGCCTAAGGGCCCCGTCACACATAGCGATCTCACTAGCGAGATCGCTGCTGAGTCACAAGTTTTGTGACACGACGGCGATCTCACCAGCGAGATTGCTGTGTGTGACAGCGATCAGCGACCGGCCCCCCCTGCCGGTATCGCTGATCGCTGTAGGAAAGCCCTGGACATTTTTTTGGCCGCTGTTCTCCCGCTGGCCAGCACGCATCGCTGCGTGACAGGCGGGAGACCAGCGATCAGCTGGTAACTAACGTACACATCGGGTATCTAAGGGACGTGTGTCACTTAGAAACCCGATGTGTACCTTAGTTACCAGCTCCCTGCATCAGCGCGCTGGTAACTAAGGTACACATCGGGTATCTAAGGGACACATGTCCCTTAGATACCCGATGTGTACCTTAGTTACTAGCGCGCTGATGCAGGGAGCTGGTAACTAAGGTACACATCGGGTTTCTAAGTGACACACGTCCCTTAGATACCCGATGTGTACCTTAGTTACCAGCTCCCTGCCTCAGCGCGCTGGTAACTGAGGTACACAGCGACGCCGCGCGCTCGTCGTCGCTGGTGCTGATCGCTGGTAAAGCTGTCTGTTTGACAGCTCACCAGCGATCATGTAGCGACTCACCAGCGATCCTGACACGTTGATATCATTGTCGGGATCGCTGGTGAGTCGCTATGTGTGACGGGGCCTTAAGACTGAGACTAGACAAAGACATTGGCCATGACACAGGTCACACAGACAAAGACCTTTGCTTCTTTTGACCCGTTGAGGCTGAGCTGCTGTATGACAATCATCTTGGCCTGCTGGTACCAGTGAGGCATCACCATGTTATATGTGAAGCAATACGTATCTGGGAGGAGCCGAGCATTATATGACCATCCAGCTTTTTTTTTCCTTCTACTGACACACCAGAGAGGAATTGATGCAAGGATACTTTAGTTTGTTATGGGATTGTTCACATTTATCCGGAGCATCAGTTGTTGCGCCGGACCCTTTGAAGTGCCGAATCAGTAGGTTCTTCATCTTTTTGATGTGGTGTAAAGGGGTGAAGAAGAGCACAAAAGGGGTTACCTCTCTTGCTCCGTGTCCGGAACCACCTAGCCAGACAGCAGGGTTGCCGGAAGGGAAGATTTTCTGACCTGGACCGTCTAGACCATGTGACCATGGGGGGCAGTGTCCGGAAAGAAGGGGCGGTGGACAGTAAACTGTGCGGCGTAAAGCAGAGCACACGGGACAGAGAGCAGGCTGCTGCACCGCGCTCCTAGAGAGTTCCACGTCTAAGGACAGAGACTGAAGGACAAGGTGGTGTGAGCGTCGTATGTGGACTCGGTAGCCTCCGTGACCAGAGGAGACTTTCCCCCTGATAGTACAGAGACAATGACATGGGCCCGCAGTGATGAGCTGGAGCCCCTGTGTGTGATAAAGAGCCTTAACAGTGTGTGCAGTATTGCTCCTGCGGTGAGACAGGCTATCATACAGAGACTCAGAGCAGGGAGACCCTGGTTCGCATAAGCTCCCAGCCCCCAGCTTTAACCCCTGGAGGTCCCAACTTCATCTAGAACAGACTTTAGAGAATGCAAGTGCCGCTGTTGCCGGTGCCGACGTGGGAGAAGTAGACTCTTAAATCAAGCTTTCACCGGACTGATAAGTGATAATTACCTGAGTTTAACCGTTTAAACGCTGCATTACCGTTTAATTGTTTCCTTCAGCTCCATTATTCTGCTTTACTGTTCTACTCTGTCACATTTAACCCCTGACTGTTCCTCCCTGCGTGGAGAGAAAACCCTTGTAAATAAACGTTTAACTCTTGGACCGTCTCGGATCCGTGATGACATCCTTCGTACCTGCAGATTATTACAGCGGCACACCAACTTTGCAGTAAAACTGGTGATAAAGCCTGATTATAACTGATGCTGTTTCAATACTAAAAAAAAATATCCTGGTGCGCTAAATATAAGGAAACCTCTCCTAACTCTGCTGGGTATGGATAGATGGGGGTTTATTGCATCACAGAAAAAGAAGTGCACGTCCTTTCTGGCCACCATGTATCAAAGGTGTTCTAAACTGGTGTAGGGCCATTATTTCTTCTTAGGGTGTTTACAAATTTCATTTTGACACCTGTTCATTGGTTCCATCAAGGCATACGTCTGAAGCTACAATAAAATGGGATTCGGGCATATGCGCCAATGAGGCCATAGAGTATAATGGTGCCAACGGAATGAACATGTGCATAGTAGACTGTGTCTGAGTGTCCACCTCTATACACCTGAAAATGATGCACGGCAGAGTGCACGTTATTCTGTCAGCACCATTGTAGTCTATGGCCCCGTTGATGCGCGAATCAAATTTTGCGAGGGGTTCGGACATAAGCCCCTACGGGAACAACAAACAGGTGGCAAAACGCACTGTGAAAGCACCCATCCTTAATAATAAAGAACCTGGGTCAACCCAAATTTGTCCTCTCTTAAATATTAGTTCTATGTACAGTGGAGTTTCTGGGCACCTGTACCCAATCTTTCCTGATTTTATGCCATCTGATATGATTTTATGGCACACAATGCAGTTTTGTGATGACAGAAGACTGTTTTGTGGCATGCAAATGACTATATGGCACAGAATGCAGCGTATGAAGAAAATAATGCCTGCAATGGCGCTGTCGCTCCACCCTTATTCAAATGAAATTTTTATTAAAGGTGTCTCTAAAAAAAAAAAAATCTTGAAAAAGTGATTCATTTATATTGCTTCCAATCTACCTTTGCATCTTCTGGGTTTCAGCGACAGAGCCATTGCAAGCATCATTTTCTTCATATTGTGACTTCTTCCATTGGTGAACACAGACCCGTACTCTCCCGGAGAAGTGATCCACACCAGAGACGCCATAGAAAGCAGTCACCACAAGTCTAACACACCCAGAAATAGGGTCTCAAGCGCTTTGTAGGGTCACTTTTAAATAAAGTGAGCACCCACTATACAGGCTTGCTTCCATGTTTTCTTCTAATGTTAGTAAGAGGCGTTGTCCTCTTTTTGTTTTTTCCACTGCCAATGACTATTTTGTGCCATATTATATGATTTTGTAATAACAGGTGACTATTTTGTGGCACTGTTCCTTTTTTTTCAGCTTTTTCATTTTGCTACACAGAGTTCATTTTCTTTATCTTTTACTTTATTTGATATCAATTTTGACTCTTTCAATTATGGGAATTGTTTTCCATGTAGAAAGTTCACTCTTTGCATCCTAAAATACTGGACAGAGTTTTATAACTTGATCATCAGATTTTACTTCTGTTTAAACCCCCATGGTCATCTGGAGTTTTGACACAGTTCTTGCCTAAAAATGAGTCCAAAAAGTTGGCAACTCTTGGCATTTTCACTCAAGACCTGGACAGCACCAACGAGGGAGAATGGCCAAGTGTGGCCTACAATTTAAAATACGCCACAGAAATGGCATATATTAAGACAGAAATTTACTGCAGTTCCTTTCTTTAGTATAGCCTTTGAAGTGGCGCATGGAAGCTGAAAGAGGCACCAAATTCATTAACGGGAATCTGTCACCAGGTTTTTGCTACCCCATCTGAGAGCATCATAATGTAGGGGCAGTGACCCTGATTAAGTGATGTATCAATACCTGGGCTGTTTGCTGTCAGTTCTATAAATGTTGAGCTCTGTATAACCCTGCACAAACCACTGATTGGTAGCTTTCTGCCTATGCACAGTGTACACAGCTGCCAATCAGTGGTTGGGGCAGGGTTATACAGAGCTCATCAATATAGAGGACTACCTGGAAGCAGGTTTACTAGTCCTCTAGTTCTAATTTCCTGCTGATAAAACCGTGATTTTATCAAGGCTACACTAAGCAGCCCGGTAAGTGATACATCACTGGAATCAGGGTCTCTGTCTCTACATTATGCTGTTCTCTGATTAGGTGGCAAAAAAGACTCAAAGAATTTGCTGTATCTTTCTCCAACACATTGTTAATTTAGACAAGTGCAAAACGCCAATATTGGTGAATCAAAGGCATGGTATACAAATTAAAAGTACAGCATATGGAAACTTTTTCGCAGAAAATTGTAGGAATTTCTAGTGAAGAAGGAGAACAAAAACCTTTGTGCGGTATTACAGGTCTATGGAGTGTAGAAATTGCAATTGTTGAAGTATATGGAAAAAAACGGTAATCTTGTCCAGCACTCAATCTCCAAATTTCCAGATATAAAATAACATTATTAATCCATTAAAAAGATAATGGACAAAAAGCACACAAGTTTAAAAACAGTGCATCCTGAGAAAAAAATCCAGGATATTTATCTCAATATGTGCTGTTTTTAAACTTGTGTGCTTTTCATATGTTTACTGGATTAATAAAGCTCTTTTTTATATGTAAATTTGGAGATTGAGTGCTGGATAAGATTATCGTTTTTCTTTATGTATTGCATTATTCTTCCAACCAGGATCCAATGACCTTGCACTTCTTGAGAGTTAAGTTTATTTCATCAGGTGAGTTGAGCGTTCCTCTCTGTTTCATTTTTGTGAATGATACTATACAACAACTGTAGGCTTATGTTTGGGGGGACTGTATTAAGCAATAACGATGGCATGATGTGACAGCATGTTGCTCTATAGACTGTATTGTATGACCTCACTGTTTTGCATGTCTTGTCTACCTGTTATTTTTCATGTTGTAAACAGGAAGATAATTATTGCTGTATTATCCCAAGTAAAACAGTTTATACTCCAAGAATATCTGAGTGCTGATGATTATGCTGAAAGCTGAAATCTACAACAGCAATCACATCGACGTCCTAGCTATGTAGGAAAAATGTCCCATTAGTGGACAGGTTATAATGATCATTGAAAATTTTCCTATTCCTCAATTTGAGTAGTAGTGGAGGAGCTGGGATTGATGCAGTCATATTATAAGATCAGGGGTCAATATCCCCAGTGTGGTTGCAGAAAACCTCATGAGGTTGTGGAGGCAATTATTTATATTACCCAATGATGCAAGATACCCTTACCACATAAGAGAACAGGTATCATTTTACACAGACCCAACTCTATGGGAACTGTATTGGCGGCCATATTGGTTCTCACACAGATTTTCCAGGAATCAATTTTCCTTGACTTGATAGAAGCGGATGATCCTGTTGACAGTAGTTTTTGATTTTAGGGGACGATGCTCTGCTATCTATGTAAACACTTGTTTGTAGGATAATGGGGGGCATTAGCTTGTGTGTGGTTAATTAGCAGCGTGAACGATGTGTGAATGTCCTCGCTCAGGAGTTGCAGGTTAAGATAAACCAGATCATCATTAACCCCTAAAGGTGTTCATTTGCAAATGTTAAATAAATAGGTGCCACCTTGCATGACCCCCCCAGAGGGGATTCATACTGTGCCCCCTATTTTCTATGGCTCATAATGAAGCCATGTCAGGGTGTTAATCTCATTTATCCCCTGCAATTCCCAGCATCATTGGGGACAGAGAATTGGCCCTCAGGACATGGGCTGTCAGTGGTTTCTCTGTGTCCTGCTGAGTTTAAAGCTTGTGCTTCCCTCAGCCCTTTGTGATATCGGACTTCTCTTCTAGGGATGGCACCAGACTCACTGGATCAGCAGTGGATTGAAAGACACAAGCCACGTCAGATATTCCACTTCATTTACTCATTTTCTGGGCAAGTTAGTTGGGCGCTATCACATTGAGATTTCACACGGGCTAGAGAATGGCAAGTAGACAATTGTGGTTTAGCCACATTACCAAAAAAGCAGCAAAAAAAATCTTGTCAAGTGCCCTAGGCGGATTTGTCATACAAAAATCTGGGAAAGCTTGGCGACAACTTTATAATTGCTATATTGGTTGTTACTAGTGATGGGCGGGAACCCTCGACACTGCTCGATACTCGATCACGTATTGGGGGTGCTCTGGTCTACGTAAGAAGCTCATATGTATCATTTGAGCTGCGCGCTTCACTGAAATGGGTTAATCCCCTGCTGGTACTCCTCTGCCAACCGGACTCTTTGTGAGCTGTAGAACTTCGGGGACAGAGAGAGATCGTCCATCCTCCAGAAATTGCTCGAGTTTCACATTCACTTTCACTATACTCGCTACTCGAGTCGATCACGTTAGAGTGCCCAAAGTGCTCAATTCGGGTACTGAGCACCAGGTACGGACTGGGACTAAAATTCAGGACTGGCATTTAAAATCACACAGGTGCATGCCATCCCCGCCCCCGAGCACCAGATGGGGATATATTACTAATATTACCCTGGATTGAAAAAAGCAAGATTTACTACAAGACCAATATTTCTAATGATACAACATGGACTGCTGGGGTAAGTGACTTTGTGCTCCCCCACAGCTCTTAACAGTATGGGTGTCTTGAGAACACTGATTCTGTTAACAACATAGCAGACAAGGCTGCCCTCGACCAGACAGGCCCTTCTGGCATTTGCCAGATGGCCAGTCCGGCCCTGCTGAGTATTCAAGCATTTCAGTGCTCGATCATCACTAGTTATTAACCGTCTTCCTCAGTAAATCAGCCACTTTATGGTCAATCATTGGCATGGCATGACCATATGTATGGCTGATGTCGGTGACATGGCTCTTGTGACCGTTACTCTTGCTTATTTGCATAACATGTTCCTGCCCATGGTATCAATTTGGTTTGGGATTAAGCCTTATTCACTCATTTTTGCTATCCATGTGTTTTTTTTCCATGGACAGCGCAAGGATATTATGCTTAAGCTGAATGATGGCCCAAGACCACTGCACGGAAGTTGCAATAAAATGGAACCAATTGGACTTTTTGCAAGTTGCATGTTGAGGTTCCTTGTGGGTTGCAATGTGCCCTTATTCACCTGTATTATGCTGAGACATACAGTAGCATCCCCATACATTGCAGATCAGCCCTATGGCTTGTTCTAGTCCGACTGACAATCGAGAAGAAAACAGTTACCCCTGGGAAGATCCATGCTGCCGTTATCCCTCATCTCGCATCCCGATTTCACCGATATCTGCATCCTCACGATAGTGGGGGAATACAATGGTGGAAGATGGAGCTGACGGCTCCTTCTTCCACTAATCAGCACATATGAAGAGACAGCAGATACGATAACGTCACTATATTGCATCTGCTGTGTGGAGCACCAGTATACTCTGGTTTTCCTAATGAAAAAGTTAGTCCAACATGGTCAATCCTGTCCACCGTCTTCTGGATTTTTAGATATAACACCAGCAGCGCTGGCTGCCACTTCTACTACTTGTTTCACATGGTGGGATTGCCAGATCTGAGGGTGCTGCAGCAGCTGCCAATCCTGGATTCCTCAGTTGTTGGGTTATACAACCCCATAAACCACCTTTGCCAAAACATGGTATCCATCCACAGACAGCTGTTTCGGGGTATTGCCCCTCAAACAGCTGTCTGTGGATGGATACCATGTTTTGGCAAAGGTGGTTTCCTTCATTGGAGACTGCCCTTCCCGTGGTTGTTCCTTCCCGGGGAAAGACCTGGCTGGTCATTGCTTGTGTTGAGAAACATATGATGGTGTCTCCGCGGCTTCTGTTTTGCATACAGTATATAGCGGGCATGTGCATGGGCTCATACTGTATATAGGGGGCTGTCAGCATACTTAATTCTGCTCAATATTAAGTAATATAAAATAATAATTTTAACTAATATAGTAATATAAAAATTGAGCAGAATTTATTTCAGCGTATTGCTTCTTCCCTCCACAACAGTCACAGTCTTTCATGTGGCCCGTCAGGAAAATTAATTGCTCACCCCTGGCATACAGCGATCTTTAGCTGTGTTACGGCCAAAGTACAACAAAAGTGCCATCATTTGTAAACTAATCCATTTGGCAAGTTGTCGCAGTTTGGGGCTGCACCACAGCCTGAGACTTTCTCAATGTTTTATTGCAGTGGGTTACTACACATTTATGCAATAAAACACCTAAGTGGAACTGTCCTTTAAATTATTTAAGGGGCATGGCTTTGACAACTTTTTATAAAAAATCTGGATTTTTTTAAAATCCTAGACTAGAGACCCACCTCTGCAAAATGCAAGTGCACTTTCGAGGACCATATGGATCTTTGTATTAGGCCGGGTCACACTTGCGAGTGCAATGCAAGAATATCGCGCGAGTCTTTCGCCTCAATACCAGACACTGTCGCTGGCACTTGGGACAGGAGTGTGTGGCTGCATGTGTTTCTACGGAACTGAACGCTCCGGTCCGAGTGCCGGCGGCAGTGCCGGGTATTGAGGCGAGAGACTCGCGCTGCACTCGAAAGTGTGACCCCGACCTTACGTGGATGCCCATTGATTCCAAAGTGGACAAAACCTTTAAATCTTGGAAGAAAAGTGACAGAGAAACGGTTCCGCTGCGCAAGGACTACACAGATGGTTCTAATATGATTGCTGGCTTGTTTAATAGATTGCATTAGCTGCTACCTCGTATCACAATGGGCTCATACATGTTTAACAAACTCCACACCTGTCGACACGTTATAAAAGTAATGGCTCCCGGGGTGCAGGGTTATAAAACCACCCACAGGAAGGGATTCTCCACGCTGGTCCAGACCGACATCAACAGGAAAAACTATTACAAATCTGTAAATTCACAATCAGCACAAAAAAAAAATAGCAAAAAAACTTATGTTTACAGAATGTATCGACCAACTAAAAAAAAAAAAAAAAGATTGTTAAAAAGATTTTCCCGCTGTGATTCTGTTCTGTCAAATTGTAAACTGTTCTTAGGCGGTTTATGATGTGTTCTCACAGTTTTTTTTTTTAAAGTCTTTTTTTATGCCTTGTGATATTCATTTTCGTTGTTGACAGCAAATTCTTTGAAACGGTGTACGCAGCTCACAAATTTTGCGCAAATAGATAATGTCTTTATTGTCTTAAACTTTTCTTGTGACTTTTTAGCTGAAAAAGTTACGCATTTTGCAAAAGGCACTAAAAAATGGACAGAAATATTGGGAGTACGTAAGATCACTCCTGGGGGAGTTGAGTGACTGGAGTACGTATGACAAATTTTGGGACTTTTTCAAAAGTTGCAAATAATAAATTAGACGAAAATATCTGGAAACCCTAACAATACCGAACTAAAAAACAAAAAAAACACAGACAAACACATAACATGACTTTAAAAGAGGAGCAAATAGAAATATGAATGCGTTTAAAAAGGCACAAAACAGTAAAAAACAACAAAAAATAGGCGCAAATGGAATAATGAATCGAACCCTGATTTTTTTTTTTTGTGTGTGTGGAAATTGCTAAAAAGATTCAACAGCAATGTGGCTTTCTCAATGAAGTGAATAAGAAGAGTGTCACAGTGTCAAAAACAAGATAAAAACGCATGTTAAAAAAAGCAAAGAAAAACACAATTTATAGGTGCAAAAAGTCTGCAACACCAAAAGCTCTTCGTATGAACATAGTCTTAAAGTGTTTTTCATGTGTTAATCACACTTTTTATCAGATTTTTTTGTATGCATTTCTGCTGAGATTTTTCCAGCGGAAACAAGCCCTATTGCTTCACCCGTTAATAAAATTTTAAAAATCATCAAAAACAGCTTGGAAAAAACATCAAAAACTGCATCACAACAGGGGTGTTTTTACAAAACTGTGCTCAAATCACAATTTTTGTTTTTTTAAAGAAGAGGTTTTTTGATGTAGATATTCAATCAGAAGAAAAAACTATGTGTGAACGTACTCAAGGGAACATTTTACATGAGACGATTTTTATGGTCACGGTTTGCAATGAGGTAAGTATATTAGCTGGTTTTGCCTGTAAAATCCACAAGGCCCATAACCACATCCAAAACTGTGACAATTGGATAGTATGACACTTTTCACAGCTGAGGGTTTGTTACAGTTCTATCTGGTCTAGATAATCCTCTGTGACCCTGTGGCACATATTTACTTTTATTTATTAGATGGCGGGTTGGAGGAAGGGGGTAATTTCATATTCCCTGCCCCCTATTTTTCAGACACGGTCACATGGTTTTTTTGGTAAAATCAGGACTGCTAGCACGAATCTAGTCAGGAGAGGGTAGGGATTTGTGCTGAGCCCACAGGGGATGTTCTAGACTGGATGCAATTGTTACAAACTCCCAGCTGTCAGAAGTATTAGGTCTGTACAGGTTTACAGTCTCTGGTAGCAAGCAAATATGTTCCAATTCACTGACATAAAGCAGAGACAATGGGCAATGGAAACACATTGGGGCAGATTTGCGATACGGTCTGTGTTGCCCATAGAAACCAATCACAGCTCAGCTTTCATTTGTCAAGAGCAGCATACAAAATGAAAGCTGTGTTGTGATTGGTTGCTATAGGCAAGAAAAACAGTTTTTCTTTTAAACCGGATCACAAGTGTCACGGGGTCCTTCTCCGGTATCACACAATAAACAGTGAGGGAAGTGTGAACAATCCCAAGACCTTTATTATAGGCAAAATTAGAAGGTCCATAAACAATCCACTACACGGAGGATACAATAGTCCAGAACACGTATGCAGTTCAGTAACAGGATAAAATGTCCAAGGAGATGAGAGTCCAAAAATCCATCAGTCAGAGGATAAAAAGTCCATACGTTTCCCTTTCTCTCTGACGTGCTGTGTTCACATGATGCTCTCCACACAGGAACTGCCTTCCCCCCTCCTGTCCTTTCCAGCCCCCTCCCTATGTCCAGGAGTAGTCAGACAGGTTGGGGTGGTTTTCAGTTCTCCCTTGCCTGACAAAGGTGCCTGGGGGATTAAGATACTACAGGGGGTCATCAAGAGACATAGATAGCCAGGCTGCAGACATACAAGGCAACAAGAAAAACACTATGAAAATTAGTGAAATAGAAATATACACAAATAATATCCACATAGCATATCACACCATCACAACCTCTCCCCCCTCATAATAAGGGAGCACACCATGAGGTCTACACAGACCTCTGGCCTGCTCACGTTAGTCCACATTGCTCAATCGTTTATAGTTCCTTGTACAGTGGCAGGGGTAGGTCGGCCTGGGGAGCCTATGGTTCTTCTTGTCGAGACAGTCCATCGGCGCTCTGGTGTTGGCTTCCCCGCTTGTATTGGATGGAGAAGCTGTAGGGTTGTAAGGACAAGCTCCACCGCAGCAATCTTCCATTGTCCCCTGGTACGCGGTTCAGCCATGTGAGGGGGTTGTAGTCTGTAACAATTGTAAAGTCTCTGCCATACAAGCATGGCTGCAATTTTTTTAATGCCCATACGATGGCAAGGCACTCCTTTTCAGTCGTGGCATAGGCAACTTCCCAATCCAGTAGTTTCCGACTGACAAAAGCAACAGGATGTTCTTCTCCGGCGGCGTTCACTTGGCTAAGAACTGCCCCAATCCCAAAGGTGGATGCATCTGTCTGCACGAGGAAAATGCGCTTATAATCAGGGGCAGCCAAGACAGGAGCAGTGATGAGGGCGGTCTTTAACACTGAAAAGGCATCCTCGCATGCAGTCGTCCACCTCACATTCCTAGGCATGTTCTTGGGGGTCAGGTCGGTTAGGGGCTGGGCCAAGGTGCTGAAATTAGCAACAAATTTTCGATAGTATCCAGCAGTTCCTAAAAATGCAAGTACCTGGTTTTTAGTCTGGGGTCTACACCAGTTGCTAATGGCTTCCACCTTGGCAGGCTCAGGCCTTAGGGTCCCATCCCCTACTCTATGCCCGAAGTACTGCACCTCAGCCGTCCCTATTTGGCACTTATCAGGGCAAATGGTCAGTCCTGCAGTAAGGATACAGTCTAGCACTATGCCCAAGTGTTTAAGATGTTCCTCCTAGGTGGTGCTAAAAATGTCAATGTCATCTAAGTAAGCACAGGCAAAGTCCTGACATTGTTGTAACAGTCGATCTACCAGTCTCTGGAAAGTAGCGGGGGCAGTTTTCATCCCAAAGGGCATTCCCAGGAACTCAAAAAGCCCAAATGGAGTAATGAAGGCCGAGCGCTCCCGAGCGTCCTCCGTTAGGGGTATCTGCCAGTACCCCTTGCTCAAGTCTAACGTGGTCACAAATTGGGCACTGGCCAGACGATCCAATAGATCATCAATCCAGGGCATGGGGTAAGCATAACTCTTGGTGGCATCATTTAATCGTCTGTAATCAACGCAGAATCGTGTTGTACCATCCTTCTTGGTGACCAGGATGACGGGAGAGAGCCAAGAACTGTGAGATGGCTGAACAACTCCCAGTCATTTCATCTCCTCCAGTTCGTTCTTTATCATACCCTGAACAACCTCTGGAACCTGGTAGGCAGCCTGCTGGCTGGGGCATTGTCCAGGGGTTTCCACATGGCTGGTGAGAGTAGTCTTCCCCAGCATTGAGGAGAAAGCAGCAGCCCTTGGCAGTACGGCGAAAATATCGTCCTTTTGTATATCCGATAAATGGGAGCCCAGGGACACTTGTTCCAATGATCCTCCCGCTTGAGCAACCTGGAGGAGATCGGGGAGATACTCGGCAGCGGCGGTATCACTGGGGGGGTGGCAGACAGCTAGAACAGGCAGAGATCGGTTGTGGTAGTCTTTCAGCATGTTAATGTGGACTGTTTTCTGTCGTCGACCACTAGCATCCAGGGCAATAACGTAGTTAGTGTCATTAATTTTCTTGACAACCTGATAAGGGCCTTCTCATACTGCTCGAAGCTGGTTGGCAGGGGAAGCAGTAATCATGAGCACTTGTTGTCCTTCCATAAATTCCTGGGTCCTGGCATTACGGTCATACCAGGTTTTTTGTCTGGACTGGGCCATTCGCTGATGTTCTTTAGCCAAGGTAGCTAGCTGGGCGAGACGGTCTCTGAACTCTAGAACATAGGGAATGATTGGCATTCCGGTGTCTGAGATATCTCCCTCCACATGTTCTTTCAGAAGAGTGAGAGGCCCACGGACCTTCCGGCTAAACAGTAGTTCGAAGGGAGAGAACCCTGTGGACTTTTGGGGAACCTCCCGATAGGCGAAGAGGAGATGTGGCAGGTACTTTTCCCAGTCTTTTTCAACAGCAACAATAGCCCTCGGCATATTTTTTAGGGTTCCATTAAAGCGTTCACATAGTCCGTTGGTCTTTGGGTGGTATGGGGTGGTGCGGATGACTTGAACACCACAGGTATGCCATAGGGACTGGACCAGATCTGACATGAACTGAGTGCCTTGATCCGATAATATTTCACTAGGAAACCCTAACCGGGTAAAGATGGTAACAAGGGCCTCGGCTACCTTAACTGCTGTAATACTGGACAGGGCCACAGCTTCAGGATAACTAGTGGCATAGTTCACCACGGTCACGATATATTTTTTCCCCGACCGGCTAGGGTGGGCCAGAGGACCTATGATGTCGACAGCTACACGTTGAAATGGTTCTTTAATTATGGGCAGGGATTGCAGGGGTATCTTATGTCGAGCTCCTGGATGCCGCATTCGCTGGCACACATCGCAGGTTCGGCAATAATGGACTACCGACTGCAAGATGCCAGGCCAGTAAAAACTTTGGGTGAGTCTCTTTTCAGTCCTTTTCCTCCCTTGATGCCCAGCCAAGGGTATGTCATGGGCCAGTTGGAGTAGCTCCCATGTGCCCAGTTTCTGCCTTTCACCTAAGGGCTGCTAAGGTAGTGTCACCCTCTATTTCTCTCCTAAACTCCTCTCTGTCCCAAGACTCTCCCAATGTAGTAGCAGCGAACGTATCACTTACCAACTCTGATGCGGTTCGTGGTGGTTGCTCCCCGGTGAGGTTCGGATGATGTAGTGCTTGAAGGGCCTGTAGTCGGGTGACTGCGCCCACAAATTGGCACTCTAACTAACCAATGTCGTTCCCAAGGAGGATATCTGCAGGAAGTCCTCCCATAACTCCAATCCAACCCAGTTTTTCTCCACAACCATAATCCAAACGCACAGAAGCTCGCTGTATATATTTGCGGGCACCCCCCGCCAAGACAATGGGAATTCCCGGACCCTGGTAAATTGCCTCGGGTTGAACTACACGGGGGTCAGCGATAGTCAAGAATGCCCCCGTGTCTCTAAATCCTGACACTTTGTATCCATCAATTAAGACATCCTGCAGGTGGCGTTGCCGTTGCTCTGGGTAGCTAAAGGACCAAGGCCGGAGTCCATACACTCCAGGAGGGGTATTGTCACGTGGACCTGTCCTGTGTGACATGACCAGCAGGCCGGTAACTAAAACAACAAGACGAGGCATGTGATACTGTCCTGTGTGACACGGCCCGCAGGCCGGTAACTAAAACAAGACACGGGGAAAGGGGAAACAGTTACAACGGTGGGCCCTGCGATAGGGAAAGGGGACGTTGAGACCTCCTGCACTCCCCTGAGTCAGTGTCCCTAACGCTCCTACGTTCCCTATGACGGTTCCGCACCGGGCGCCGAACACGAACCTGTCGCCCTAGCAAACCCTACACCTATCCCTTACTAGGGAGCTGGGTGGCGCAGGCACTGGCCCCACCGCTGTACAAATGCACACTAAGGAAAAACACAAACAGGGAAACACCACTTAGCTTTACTCTGTTGGCAACAGATTCCACCAACAGAATGCAGCTCTCCTCCTAAATCGCTGCCACCAAGCTCTGTCAGAGGTACAAGGAAATCCCCTATGACTCCTTCCACACCAGGACTAAGACAGTGCTGCAAGGAACGCTCTCCAGCTCCTTCCTCCACCAAGGATGGTTGAAATGAACACTATCACCAACACTGATTGCAACACCTGTGACTCTTTTATAGCAGCGCTAGCAATCACACCTGCATTATAATCATGTGCACTTAACTAAAGAAACCAGAGTGCAATGACGCTCACCACCACCGGGGGGCAAACTTAGAACAAACGACACCACAGTGCAATAATCCTAATGGCCACCGGGGGCAAAAACCAACCTTAAGCACAGCTTAAGAAAAAAAAAGGTTACCTGTGCTTTTTATCAGTTCTGATCCAGCATGGATCATGACAGGTATCGATGGTGCCGTGGTTGGTGGTCCACTCTAGTGGGGGTGGTGGTAGCTCTTCCTCAGGTGGGATGGAGTGTACAAGACTCACTGGACGAGGTGGGGCTGCATGGGGCTCCCTCCGAAACCTTGAGGGACAGCCAGACTGCAAATGTCCAGGTTGCCCACACCCATAACATCTCCTCTCTGTGATATCCCTAGGTTGTGATCGGAACTGTTGGGGCCTAGGATTGTGAGGAGTGATTGTCATCGGCTTGCGACTAGGTGGAAGGGCATATATAATCGGAGGGGGACAGGGCACGGGAGCAGGCCGTGGTTCATTGTCCAGAAGCCTCCTCCATTGCTGCCAGATAGTAAAGGCTTCATCTGCCAGGGCTGCAGCTCTATCCACGATACATGGCATGCGCTCCCCGACCCATTCCCGTACCTCACTTGGCAAGAAATTGTTCTATAAGGAACGCCTGTATAACATCTTCCACAGTAAAAGCGTTTTCGGCATCCAGCCATCTCCGACATGCCTGGGATATCTTATGTGCATACATCCTAAACGATCCCCCTGTGGTGCATGGGAGGTCTTGGAACTTGGCCCTATATGAGTCTGGGGTGATAGCATGGTAATCCAGGATAGTCCGCTTTACAGTGTTATAATCCCGATTCCGCTGTGAGTCAATGGTTCGGTAAGCCTTCGCCATGCTACCGATCAGGATCAGGAGTCCTATTAACAAGTGCATCCAGCAAGAGTGGGGCACCTCCATCACAGCACACTGCAGCTCAAAGTCCTTGAAGAACCCCTCCACATCTCCAGAAGCCTAATCAAATGGCTTAAAGTCTGTCTGGGTGATCCATACAGGTTCCCAGATCGTTGGGGTTATACTCCACATTGCGTTACTCCCTCTTTCAAGCTCCATTGCTTCTTGTCTCCGCTGTGCCCGGTGGGCAGCCTCCTCCTTGTACTTCTGAGAGACGCCTGGGCCCAGAACAGCCATCTCTTCTTCGTACCACACCAACCACTGGCTTTTTTGGATGGGGATCCCTGTCTCCAGCGTTTGTCCTTCAGACATCTGGGAGGAGGTGGCCTGGCTAGCACCCACCAGTAGGTCAATTAAGGTTTCTTTAGTCAGTCCCTGGTAGTTCAGGCAAAGGTCTCTGGCTCTCTCCTGTAAACTGGATACAGTACAATTTCTGTACTCTGTGGGTGGTTCTCCATTGGGTTACACTCTGTTGATCCCACCGCTGCCACCAATTGTCACAGGGTCCTTCTCTGGTATCACACAATCAACAGAGCAAGGGAAGTGTGAACAATCCCAAGACCTTTATTATAGGCAAAATTAGAAGGTCCATAAACAATCCACCACACTGAGGATACAATAGTCCAGAACACGTATGCAGTTCAGTAACAGGATAAAATGTCTAGGGAGATGAGAGTCCAAAAATCCATCAGCCAGAGGATAAAAAGTCCAGATGCTTCCCTTTCTCTCTGACATGCTGTGTTCACACGATGCTCTCCACACAGAAACTGCCTTTCCCCCTCCTGTCCTTTCCAGCCCCCTCCCTATGTCCAGGAGTAGTCAGACGGGTTGGGGTGGTTTTCAGGCCTTCCATGCCTGACAAAGGTGCCTGGGGGATTAAGACACTACAGGGGGTCATCAAGAGACATAAATACAGTCAGGCTGCAGACATACAAGGCTACAAGAAAAGCACAATGAAAATCAGTGAAATAAAAATATACACAAAATTATATCCACATGGCATATCACACCATCACAAGTCTGCTAGAAAGCTGGAAAACATTTCACTATCCAGGGCTTCCGCTTTACGTGCATGATACTGAGAAGACCCTTTAAGTTGGGGATCCAGCATCTGTGTCAAATCTATGGTCATAGGAGTTCCACATGTATCCACCATAGCTTTTTACCACCCACAGATTTAGGGGGTTATTTCCATCTTCATAAATGGGTATTGTCAGGTAGTGCTTGTAAATAGAGATGAGCGAACCCCAACCAAATAAACTGGCTCCTTCGTGTTTATATTTTTTCGCCATTGTCAAGAACTCTGTTTGCTATCAATGAATAGGAACATTACAGGAGGAAAGAGAGAGAAAGAAGGAGAGAAAGAGGGAGAAAGAAGGAGAGAAAGAGAGACAGAGAGAGAAAGAGAGGAGAGAGAGCGAGGGAGAAAAATCGAGCGAAAATGAAGGAGAAAGTGAGAGAAAACGAGAGAGGGAGAGAGAGAAGGAGAGAGAAAAAGAGAGAGGTAGAAAGGCAGGCAGAAAGAGAGAAAGAAGGAGAGAAAAAGAGGAGAGAGCGAGGGAGAAAAATCGAGAGAAAAAGAAAGGGAGAAAGAAAACGAGAGATTGAGAGAAAGAGATTTTTTCCCACTCCAAAGTTCGGGTTCCCAATCATTTCTATGGGGTTTGGGTTCAGATTCAAGTTTTTGTACAGTTCTGGTACCCGAACCGAGCTTTGGACTAAAGTTCAGTCGAACCCAAACTTCCACTGCTCTGCTAATTCCTAAATACAAACAATTTAGCAATTTACATCGTTTTAAAATTTTCAGTCGTCCTGGAGATGTTTCCACTTTTGTTTTGTTTACGGTTTGTTGCTTTTAAGACCGACCACCGCTGCAAAACAGTAGAACATATGCAGTGCTTACAAGCTCTGTTCTATTGAGCTTGTAATGGCCAGGATTACCAGAACACACTCTTGCCTCCTAAACCCGGCCAGTGAAAAAGCTACACAGCAGCAGTGGTCGGTCTCCTGGGTAACGAGCTGAAAACAAAAAGAGAAAAGTATTAATATTTGAAGAGTCGCTGAAAATTTTAATAGGCAGTAAATTGCAAATATGCTTGTTTTTACCATCACTATCTGACATTATCCATCAATGAAGATCGGAATAAGCTTTTAGGCTGCGACAACGAATCCTTGCAGACCTTTACTTATGTCTGTGTCCCCTAAAATATGCGGAACCACTGCAGTCCGACACTTGATCTTCTCCAATGCCGATAAGTTTGTGGGGAGGTTGAGCTGATGGACAGGTCTGCCTGTGGTGAGAGGCGGAGGGACGGCGCAGTGTGGGTACGGAGGCGCTGAGATGGAGAGAAAGGGGTGCCGTGTTGCAGTTTGACCATTAGAGGGCAGTGGGGAGTGTAGGAGAGTGACTGTGTAACGGCTATTGGTCAAGGTAACTGTCAGGTGATAGTGGGCGGAGCTACCAGGACTGGGAGTATAAAGGCTGAGGGAAATTCTGGAAGGTCGAGTCAGCCAGGGGAGCTCACTAGATAGGAGGATCTGCCGTAGAGAGAAAGACGGTAAAAAGCCTTCAGAGAGAAACTGACAGTTGAGATGGTCACGGGGGGTGGCCCAAAGGACAGTAGCCGCACACGGAGACGGTCTGGGGATACCAAGTGGACGGTGCACTTTGAATGGTGAAGCGCTGTGGTAGATGTGCCTAGGGCAGCCACAATGGGAAGTGCCACAAAGGACACCACGACGGAGAAAATAAGAAATGAAGGTACCCTTGTCTGTGAACAAAATGACTGTGAAATTCCTGTGATGAATTGCGGTGGTCGTCAGAGAGGCGGCCAATAAAAACGGACCTGTTGAATATAACCCCTGTCTCAGTCTGGTGTCTGTCGGTGGCAAGCAGTGGGTCACCCCCCATTCCTGTTGGATCAGCACTCTCCTCGCCTATCCTACATTTGGCGTAGTCGACAGGATCATATGCCACAAATACAACACCTTCAGTGGCAAGCCTGCTCCCAAGTACCACTGGCCCCCCAAGCTGTGCAGGGTGAAGAATTTTTTTGTTCTCTCCTTTTCCTGTGGATTACAATTTGGACCTGCGCTTCGGATTGCTGGCTGCCAATAAGTAAAACCGGAGCAGAAAAGTGTACTGTTAAAATGGCTGTGGCATTTCAGCGTCAGGAAGAGACACGGGAGTTTGCAGCCGTAACGGACAACCTAGGACTGTGTCGCATCCGCCCCTGGGGGGAGCGACTTACATCAGTAGACAGCTGTCCTCCCATGCTGGACCTTGGAAAATGGGTGGAGAGGCCTACCAATGCCACATCCCCGGGAGGGAGTGGCCCTGGTGAAGAGACTCATTGACGCCAATGAGCTGCTTGGCGCCAATGAGTCTCGGGAACTCGGGCGATATGCGACACTGCAGTCGCCGTGGCCTCGGACGCCTGGAGTGGAAATGGCATCAGGAAGTTGAAACCCGCCGGGAGACCTGCCCCTGGGAGCCATTCTCGGTGCCCCGTACCCCGATGCAACCGCCGGTGGAAGAAGCTGGACAAGTATCTCCTGCGGAGCCATCGGGCCTGGAGGCCGCCCCTGCCGGACGGCAGAGTAAAGATCCGTGGCGATTAGAGGAGCTGCGGGAAAGCCTGCTGGGAGCCACGACGCCGGGGATGGTGAGCGATTCCCCCAGCCCAGCTGGCGGTACGACAGAAAGATCCCGCCCCCACGCCCAGTGCACAAGACAAGTCCCCGAGCCCTGACGCCAGTCATCGGCCCCTCCGACCGAACTCCCACTCTCCAGCAACTACGGCCCTGGATGACGTTACGCCTCCTGACAAACATCCCAAGCCACCACGCCCGGCGACACCGGTGCGGAGCCAACCTGCGGCTGCCCCTGCCGTGATCTGTCTTCGGGCCGCGGCTTGTTCACCGGAGCCTGCTGCCACTTCGGCCCCGCCGCATGACACCGCGGCCTACTTACCGACACCCGCGGCCGCCGCTGTCCCATCTACGGCCATGGCTGCGGCCTACTAATCGGAGCCCACGGCCGCCTTGATTACGGCTGCGGCCGGCTACACAGCTTACCCGATGACACCTGGGCCATTTCTGCCCCGTCCGCTACTCCGATTGCGGCCTGCTCCCCAATGTCTGCGGCCACCTCTGCTCCACTCTCGGCTGTGGCCCACCCACCGGACTCTGCGGCCTATACCAGACCCTCTGCTTGGGTTGCGGAAATTATTGAAAAGAAGAAGGCCAAGGAACGTGAGGTGTGGGCGTTACTCCATGAGAAGGGTAGGCTGCCATGTCTGTTCCACGGTCATACGGGCGGCTGGTACATATGGACACCGGCAAGGGCTACTGTTTCATTAGAGATCTAACCACCGGTTATAAAATTTATTTAAACGTGGCCTTCATCAAACACGGCCGGGTTCTGCAACCGGGAGATCTAGTCTCCTATTACAAGGAGTATTGCCCCCGCGGCTACTACACGGTGGCCGTCATCGCCTACCCTGAGGGGTACAAGCCTCCATAAAAAAACGAGGACTCCTGGGTCTCGAGCATCAGAGACACTCGAGGCCCAGAGATACTGCTGGCATTTCAGAGACTCTACAGCTGTGGAGTCCCCTGTTTTAGCGAAACATCGGCCGCCAGGAGGTGGCCCGGAGCACCTATACAATGGACTGCCGGGACTGCAGTGCACCGTTGCACAATGAGGGGACTGTTCCGCGTCCCCATGGAAAGCATATCCTCCTCCTGATGCAGCAGGGATGCCTAATGGGAGTGCTTTTCTTAAAGGAAGGGGGAGCACCCTTGTCCTCCTTTGGTTAATACTTTAATTTTTGTTTGTTTGGAGTGCATTGTTTTTGTTAAAAAAAAAGTAAACAGCTAAAAAAAAAAGTTTTGATAAAAAACGTATTGTAGTAAATATGGTAATGTGTGGAGTAAATTTGACATGTTGAAATGTTATAAAAAAAAATGTGTGTTCAACAGGTCCCGGGTGCTAGGAGTATGCCAACCATGACATATTTAAGTTGGCAGGACGACGAGACAGGAAGAGTGTAGACAGACAGTAGTCCTTGAGTCAGGCCCCAGTACCACGTATCCCCAGAACAAGATTGTCGAGGACGACAATGGACAAAGGAAGGTGGAATGTGGGGAGGTTGGGCTGATGGACAGGTCTGCCTGTGGTGAGAGGCGGAGGGACGGTGCAGTGTGGGTACGGGGGCACTGAGATGGAGAGAAAGGGGTGCTGTGTTGTAGTTTGACCATTAGAGGGCAGTGGGGAGTGTAGGAGAGTGACTGTGTAACGGCCATTGGTCAAGCTAACTGTCAGGTGATAGTGGGCGGAGCGACTGGGAGTATAAAGGCTGAGAGAAGGTTCTGGAAGGTCGAGTCAGCCAGGGGAGCTCACTAGATAGGAGGATCTGCCGTAGAGAGAAAGACGGTAAAAAGCCTTCAGAGCGAAACTGACAGTTGAGACAGTTACGGGGGTGGTCCAAAGGACAGTAGCCGCAGACGGAGACGGTCTGGGGATACCAAGTGGATGGTGTACTTTGAATGGTGAAGCGCTGTGGTGGATGTGCCTAGGGCAGCCACAGTGGGAAGAGCCACAAAGGATGCCACGACAGAGAAAATAAGAAGTGAAGGTACCCGGGTCTGTGAACAAAATGACTGTGAAATTCCTGTGATGAATTGCGGTGGTCGTCAGAGAGGCGGCCAATAAAAATGGACCTGTTGAATATAACCCCTGTCTCAGTCTCGTGTCTGTCGGCGGCAAGCAGTGGGTCACCCCCCATTCCTGTCGGATCAGCACTCTCCTCGCCTATCCTACAAGATCACATGTAATGAAATTTTAACCCCTTCTCTTCAATATCCAGATTTTGCGTTTTCGTCCCCCCCCTTCTTCCAAAACTCTTTTATGTTTCTGTACACATAGACATATGAATGAGGGACAAGTTGTACTTTTGAAGAATGCCATTCATTTTACCCCATAGTGTAATGGTAACTGGAAAAAAATTCCAGGTGCGGTGAAATTGGGGAAAAAAACCTGCATTTTGGGGGTCATTGTCTTTACGGCGTATGGTAAAAATGACCTGGAAATATGATTTTCCTCATCAGTACGATTATGGCGATACCAAACATGTCCAGTCTTTCTAGCAATTTAGTGGTGAAAAAAAATCTGAAGTTTTTTTTTTTAAAAATGGAGGGTTGTGTGGCCATTACTCAGGTCTCATAACATTTTCATTTTCTTGGTCGATGAAATTGTGTGAGGGCTTATTTTTTGCAGCCCAAGTTTTTAATGATACAATTTTGGGATACATGTCATTTTGATCACTTGTTCCAGCATTTTTTTTGTGGTTATTGCAGTGACTAAAAAAAAGTAATTTTTATGTTTTTTTGTTTACGAATCAAGTTAATAATTTTAATTTTGTTAGGTTGGACTTTCTTTTTACTTTTCACTGTATTTATTAGTCCCCTTAGGGGACTTGAACCTGCAATCATCTGATTGCTTGTACTATATACAGCAATACCATAGGATTTCTGCATATTGTAAAAATCATGGTCTCCTTTGAAGCCCAGCCACTCACAGGGCTTCAAGGGAGCTCGATAATTACAGGCACAGAGGTCTAAATAGACCTCCGGCTGTTATAGCAACCCATGAGCGACCCCTAATCACGTCTCAGGTGCCCTGAGGTGCATAGAATGATGCCCTCCAAGCTGAAACACTGTTAATGCCACATGGGGGCATTTAACAGGTTAACAATCCCACACACAGCCATTGCCTGCTGGGTATGGGGCAAGCTCACCTGTAAGCCTTCTCCATACGCCCGCTACCATCTTGCTCCATATGTAATATTTTAACTGCTACTGTTCTCCAGAATCTGACATTGCTTTTCTACTGTTTCTTGTAAAATGGCCCTCTGTTCCTTGCATATTAATCTAGTAACTTTAGCGAAGTGGGTGTGGTCTTTGAGAAGAGTTGACACCCACTTGGATAAAAGACTAGATTTCCATGAAGGGAAGAAGGGGCCATATCTCATGAATGGAGAGGGGCTTAGTGGTGACTTAGTGGAATGTGGTGTACTCGAGTTTGCTTATTGCGAGTCTGACAAGATGATAGTTGATGGTATGACAAAGACATTATCAAGAGCCAAGTTTGTGGACTTCAGAACCGCAATGGGACTCACAGGATAAGTAGTTGTTGAGTGGGAGAGTTGGAATATGTTTGGTGCAACAACTCCATTTCTGTCTATGAGTGTTCAGTTGCTGGATTTGTATGCTGTTCACAAAGTTTAAAAAAAACTCCCAGAGGCTCACACAGGGATAGCATGTGACTATTTCCTGTGTCTGTGTATGAGAGATGCAGCCTGCTGTTGATGCTACACAGATAGAGACACACAAATGGTTTATTCCTGATTTATTACGCTTATCATTTATTGTTCCAGTTTGTTCCTGAATAAAGAAGCTCTTTTGTCACACGCCTGGAGAGTATCCTGAATAATCCGCTGGTCTTCCAGAGAGTTATGACACACTCGTGACTGCACTAGATGCACAACCAGATGATGAGCTTACACTAGAGTATGTTAAAGGCAAACTTGTGGATGAATTCAAGAGAAAAACGCAGCATGTAAGCAGCAGTAATGAATCCAGAGTGGAAAAAGCTTTAAAGACACAGGATTTTCCTAAATATAAGAGCAGTCTAAGAGAGGCTCGTGAATGTTTTGTCTGTAAAAAGCCCGGCCACCTTAAAGCAGACTTCAGAATTTGGAAAGCAAGAATGAGTCAGTTTAAAAAGCCGAACAGTCATCAAAGGGTTAAAATAGCTGTAAAGAAAGATTCTGAATGTGTTGAAGCTGCATTTAATGCTAGTACATGCTCATCTGCAAAGCATATATGGTGTATAGATTCTGGTGCAAGCAGCCATATGACAAATAACAAGGATTTCTGCACTGACCTTAATGAAAGCAAGTCAGAAAAGGTCATCTTAGCTAACGGTCACTATATGACTTCAGAGGGAGTAGGAGATGGCTACCTCCACAATCCAGTTTCCTCAGCACAAAACAGAAAGATCCCAATAAAGGATGTTCCCTATGTTCCCAGCCTTGAAAGCAATCTTCTGTCAGTAAAGAAGCTCGCGCAAAAGGGTAATGTAGTTACTTTTAAAGATAACAGCTGCATCATCTCAAAGAAGGGTCACACTCTTGCAGAAGGAAAAATCCAAGATGAACTTTATCAGCTAAAAAGCAAAGAAATAGTGTACAGTGCTAGACAATATCTACATAAAAACTGTATCCATGTATGGCACGTACGTCTTGGGCATAGAGACACACAAGCAGTAAGGAAGCTAGCTCAACTTGCAAATGGTATTGAAATCAACCAGTGTAGTCAAATGATGAAGTGCACTAGCTATTCAAAGGGAAAATGTCCAGAAAATCCTTTCCTAAAATAAGCACCACTAGATCTGCACAGCCTCTGGATCTGATACATACAGATGTATGTGGTCCAATAAGTGTTAAATCTCCTAGCAAAAAAAGATATTTTCTCACATTTATTGATGACTACTCCAGATATACAGTCGCCTACCTGCTTCACAGTAAGGATGAAGTTCCACAGAAACTTGAAGAATATCTTGCTGAAGTGTTTAACAAATTTGGAAGAATGCCAAAAGCCTTGCGTGCAGATAATGGATCCGAATATACAATTGGTACGGCGCAAACCATTGTGAAAAAGGATGGAATCGTGTTTCAGACTACCATTCCATACAACCCAGAACAAAATGGCATTGCAGGGAGAGAGAACCATACTCTCTGTGAAAGTGGAAGATGAATGTTGTTTGATGTGAATCTACCTACAATGTATTGGGGAGAAGCCATCATGACAGCTTGCTATCTTCAAAATAGAGTGCCAGGTAAAGCCACAAATAAAACTCCATATGAGTTATGGAACTGCGAGAAGCCTAACCTGAAGCACCTCAGGATATTTGGAAGCAAAACGTTTATGTATGTTCCCAAAGAAAAACGTTCCAAGTGGGAATCACACACAAAGCAAGGAGTCCTGGTGAGCTATAGCAAAACTCAAAAGGGATACACAATCCTGCACTTAGAGACCAATATAGTAACAATCAGCAGAGATTTATGATGAAAACTCTGGATCTCTCTCAAATTCCATGAAGTTACACTAGTTATTCAACCTAAGAAGCAAGAATAAGAATCTCAATCGCCAAACCCAGATGCCGAAAAGGAAAACACTGAAGTGTGGATAAGCTCTGAAGCCACCAAGGAAGACACAGAAGAACCAAGTCAATCTCCAGTCAGGAGATCAGAAAGGCCAAACAATGGTATCCCAGCTAGACATCTTTCTTATATGGTCAGAATACTTCCTGAACTTCCTGAACTAGAGCCACAGTCATGGCAAGAGATGCAAAAACTGCCTGCTTACGAGAAGCAGAAGTGAATAAATGCTGGAAGGAGAAGAAGATCTGCTACCCAGCAATGAGAGTTACAGTCAAGCAGTGGTTGCGCTTCTGTACATAGCAACCACAACTCATCCGGATATCACAGCCACAGTTGGAATTTTCTGCTGATGTTTAAGCAAGCCTTGCCAAAGAGATTGGAATGCAATTAAGAGAATTCTTCAATATCTTAAAGAAACTCAAAGACTAATGCTTAAGATATCTGCATCAGGAGATCTTACTCTCAGAGTTTATGTGGATGCAGATTGGGCTGGAGATTCAAGTAATTGGAAATCAACAAATTCAATTTCTTGGTCCAGAAGAGAACAAGTGTCAGTTGCATAATCTTCTACAGAAGCAGAATATATGTCTGCTGCTTATGCAAGACAAGAAGTAATTTGGTTAAAACAACTTTTTGGAAAATTTTGACAAGCCACTAGCTCAACCAACAGTTATCTATGAGGACAATCAAGGATGCATTAAACTTGTCAGCAGTGAGAAGTGCAAGGACTAAGCACATTGATGTAAAACATCACCACTTACGTGACTTAGTGGAACGTGGTGTACTCGAGTTTGCTTATTGCGAGTCTGACAAGATGATAGTTGATGGTATGACAAAGCCATTATCAAGAGCCGTTTGTGGACTTCAGAACCGCAATGGGACTAACAGGATAAGTAGTTGTTGAGTGGGAGAGTTAGAATATGTTTGGTGAAGCAACTCCATTCCTGTCTATGAGTGTTTAGTTGCTAGATTTTTATGCTGTTCATAAAGTTAAAAAAAAATCTCCCAGAGGCTCACACAGGGAGAGCATGTGACTATTTCCTGTTTTCCTGTGTCTGTGTATGAGAGATGCAGCCTGCTGTAGATGCTACACAGATAGAGACACACAAATGATTTAGTCCTGATTTATTAAGCTTATCATATATTGTTCCTGTTTGTTCCTGAATAAAGAAGCTCTGTTGTCACACGTGCCAGATTCAGGAGAACAGTGGCTTGTACACCACATAAAAATATATATATATATATATATATATATATATATATATATATATATATATATAATATATGGCAGGTGGTCCTCTGTAAATTGGGTAGTGGGCCACGATGTCAGCCTAAAAACCTTTTAGTGCATGTCTCTGGCCCCTTTTGCGATCTGACCATGTCTTGCACATCCCTCAGCAGTGGTCATCCGCTGCTCATCATTCAGCCCGGGCAGCTCATTATCATAGGGCCCTCGGGGCGATGATGAAGCTGTTTGAATGGATTATGGCAGCTTGGCTATATATTAGATTAGCCCTAAACCAGTCCCATGCCCGAGGCCTGCAAGAACTAATTTATCTCTCAGTGGACTGATCCTTTACATTAACTAGTAGCCACATCTTCCTTCTTCGGCCTTATCATGCTTCTCTAAAGGCCCTTTTACATTTAGCGATGCACCAGCGATCCGACCAGCGATCCGACCCGGTCAGGATCGCTGGTGCATCACTAAATGATCGCTAGTGAGCTTCCACACAGGAAGATCTCACAGCGATGCAGCAGCGACGCAGCGGACGATACTCACCTTTCACACACAGCGATCCTGCGTCCTCCCGCCCACGTCCAGCGTCGCTCGTCTCACACAGCAGGAAGCCCAGCAGGAAGCGCCCGACGAGAAATGGAGCCGCCCGATCAGCGATGGACAGCGGGGGAGCCGGTCGGAGGTAAGTATCACACATAGCGATATCGCTAGCGATATTGCTATAACGTCACAAAATCAGTGACGTTTTAGCGATATTGCTAGCGATATCGCTATGTGTAAAACCTCCTTATGGCTGATTGATCTTGTTGCCCCATCACATGGATACATCATCCATATCAGAAGGACAGTCATGCGCTTTACAATCATAAGTAATATTCCTGTAATTAGAGAAGATTGCTGGATTATCAAATGTTACTTGTGTAATAAAGTGCAGGAGAGATATATGTCACCACGGAGCAGGCAGACAAACAGTAAAAGGGGAGGTTTATTTACAGGGGATAATACTGGTAAAACATACAGTATAACAGACAAAATAATGTGATGGGTTTATTTCGACAGAAGGAGAAATATACGGGGTTAAAACAGTAGAAAAAGTTATTCTCTGACGAGGCAAACTTATCAGTTCTCAGGGGTCTTGATTGGAGAGATCCTCTGGTCCAACGTTGGCACCGAGGCACCAGCGGTGCTTGATGTCCTCTGTCTCTGGGGTCCTTGAAATAGTCCAGCTGTAGTATGGGGGGTTTACGCGGGGGTCCAAGGGGTAGGAAGATGGCGCTATCCCCCTGTGCTCACGGTCCTTGCCTCTGCTATGACCGCGGTGTTCTCCCACTGGGGTCAGGGACTCTGCCTCCCACAGTCTCTCTCTGCAGGTCAGTGTCTCGTTACTGAACACCCCTTGGTCACAGGGGAGCGTCCCAGCATATGTTCCGGTCTCTCTGCTAGGGAGCGTCTTATCGGGGTATGCGGTCTGTCTGTGGGGCAGGGTCTCCTCTAGGAGAGGAGTCAACAGCCTTCATGGCGGTGCAGTGACAGGCCTCACGTACTCACTGCACACCGCCTGTGTCTGCGGTATCTCAGTTTCCAGCCGCTGCACCTGTCTGCTCTCTGCTCCTGCATCAGCGTCCTCCCAATTCTCCTCTCTGCGCTGCTCTGCTGAAAGCCCACGCAGTTCTCCGGCTCCCAGTCCTGACCTCTTCCTGATTGCAGTCCAGTCCCCTAAAGCATCCCCTGGGGAACCTAGCGCCCTGCTCGATGATTCTGGGCACGGAGCCAGGAAGGCAACTCCCCCTTGGCTCCTTCAGTGTTTCACCCCTTTACACTTGTTTTGTCCTTTCTATCAACTTCCATATTCCATAATCATTTAATGGAATCCTTCCAGTGTGTCAGTCGTTACTGCAGTTCTGAAATTCTGTTTATGAACAAGAAAGTCCTGGATGAACAGAACTAAAGTTGAATTTATTGCCAGATGCAATATCTCTGCTTGTAATTTACGAGTAGCGATATCTGCAAATATCAGCTCATATCTCAAATTTTCTTCTTCTTACCCTTTTTTAGCAGAAGTCACAAAGAATTCTTAAAAGTGTGAGAACAAAACCGAGCTGTCGTCCTTCCATCAAATCTGAGGTTACCCTTCACCCTATGATGTATCGATTCGAGGAGCTTTGAAACCAGACACCTGCAGTAGCAAGAAATAAGTATGAGGGCCATGTTATGTGATCTACCTGGAAAAAAAAGAATTATCAGAGAGTTCTGACAGCTCAAGATGAGACGAAGTCCTGAAATTTCTAACATGAAATGTACAAGAAAAAAATATCTGTATTATGTGCACGTTAATTTTTTTAAAAATATTGTTGCAGTGCAATGACTTTACCTGCAAACTGTCAGCAAGATGCTGCTGGATATGTCATATTTATTAAGTGTATTTAACACTTTCAATGCAGGATGTAACTCAGGATCAGTAAAGGATAAGTAATATAATGTATACACACAGTGACTACACCAGGAGAATAGTGAGTGCAGCTCTGAGGTAAAATTCAGGATGTAACTCCGGATGAGTACAGGATAAGTAATGTAATGTATGTACACAGTGACTCCACCAGAAGAATAGTGAGTGCAGCTCTGGGGTATAAAACAGGATGTAACTCAGGATCAGTCCAGGATCAGCATGTAATGTATGTACACGGTGACTCCACCAGCAGAATAGTGAGTGCAGCTCTGTATAATACAGGATGTAACTCAGGACCAGTACAGTATAAGTAAAGTAATGTATGTACATAGTGACTGCACCAGCAGAATAGTGAGTGCAGCTCTAGAGTATAATACAGGATGTAACTCAGGATCAGTGCAGGATAAGTAATGTATGTAGTACACAGTGACTGCACCAGCAGAACAGTGAGTGCAGCTCTGCTAAGCTGCTGCTCATTGTGGTGATTGTGGGTGCGGTCGACACTGATCCTGCTGTGTGCTCCTGAACTCCAGAGAATCAACACCTCTCCACCCAGGGACCTGCTCTCTCTCCTACCCAGAGAGGGAGTGGGTTTCCTGGGATGAGTGAAGGAGCCAAGTCCCAGGCTTCTGTTTCCCGATCCAGGCCGGCGGGGAACAGAAGAAACCAGCAACCGGCCTGCACATCAGAGGACTTGGGGGTGAGACGCTCCACCAGGAGTCGCAGCAATGTGGCTCCTACTCCCCTCAGGTCTGCAGAGAACCAGAGAAGCCGTAAGGCTTCCAACGTGGAGGAGAAGCCTGCTAGCAGCGTGCAAGATGGCGGTCCTTCCGGAGGTAAGGCCGACCTCGCTGAGGAAAGTTGGGGGCTGCAGAAACCAAAGGAGTCTGTGTCCACCTATGCCTCCCGGGTCATGAGCCACCTCCGTGAGTATGAAGAGGCGAGTAAGACCATCAGGAGGCACCAGGAGGAGCTGCGCTGCGCAAGCGCCAAAGCTGCAGGTTCCTCCAGACCCAGGAAGACCCAACTCCAGGCAGAGGTAAAGCAACTGAAGCTGGATATTAATGAGCTGGAGGTGAGGAAAGCATTCCTAAGAGAAAAAAGTGGCCCATTTAAAGAAAAACTAATAAATGAGGACAGATTCAGAGAAATGGCTGAAAACAGAGAGCAAAGGCAGATGGGGCTGAAGCCTGAGAGCCAGGTGGATGATGATGATGACGATGATGATGATGATGACCAGCAGAAAGGCCCACCTGGCAGCCTGCAAAGTCACCTGCAGGCCACGTGCAGCGAGCTCCCTGCTGGACAGGTGACATTGGCATCTGGTCGCAGTTCTGCTGGCTCTGGGGAGGACAGTGACAACAGTGGCCAGGGAGGGGCACTAATGGTGGAGATCAAGCTCCTGGAGTCCCCAGTGTGCCTTCAGAACTTCCATCTTGGTGATGATTTACCAGAGGAGGTGTGGTGCCCCCAGGGTTATGGTCGCCACACTGGCTTTGCTTTCCTCCAGGGGAGAGTAATGCCAGGCTTGGAAGCAGTGATGGGTCTCTCCAGCAGTTAACCTAATGCATGCAACACAGTTCCACTCCGGGCCAACAGGGGGAACTCTGAACCAGGATTCTGAAGAGGAGTGTCCTCTGCGGGCCAGGAGGAAGAAGGGTCAGATAGTCTGCGGAGGGTGAAGTGTGCAGACGGGAGGTGCGAAGCTGAGGTTGAGCTGCAGAAGGCGAGCTCCCTCAGCTTGAGAGCACACAGAACTGGAGCCTGGTCTCCACGGTGGTACGGATACTGACGGTCCTACCACAGATACCAGAGGAGTAGGAGGCTGTAAATGCCCTGCTCCTAGCAAAGACTTGGGACACAACAGCAATTGACTAGTGAGTCAGGACTCAGGAGAGGAGTCCCCGAGAGAGGCTACAGCTGTCTGTCATACAAGTAAAGTTCTAGGAACATCTGAAGAGAGGCATTTCAGAGTAACTAAGTACCGGAGTGCGTCACACTACAAAGCACTAGGAAGGAGACTGCACAGCCCTTCTGCTGAGAGAGAATCCTGATCTGCTTCTAGGCTAACCTGCTCCAATACCATCTGTAATCAGGACTCTGGACTGCATATACTCAGTAAAGGTACAGATTCTACAACCGCTGTGTCTTGTCTGTTCCCTACGCTTTCGGCACTGCTACATCCCCGTGCCAGCTACATCTACACTGCCCTGGGACTACAGTTCCAACTGTGGGGAGCTTTACCATCTAAGCTGCACATACCATCAGTCCCAGTGGATCTGTATGCAGCGTTGGCCTAACATAATATTTTCCAAACACCACGGGTGGCGTCACGAACTATTCTACCATTAACTACATCTCCCCATTGCTTGGGCACCCAGGGCCACGGACCGGGTCACCGCTGCTGTGACACATCCCTCTGACAGCGGCCCGGTACCGAGTACCCCACAGCCCTGGGAGGGCGACCCAGAGGCACCTGGGGACCAGAAGAAAAAGGTAAAGAAAAACAAGCCGAAGCTTCAGGAAGTGGTGAGTTACGTATATGCCCCCCTCCCTGTACCCCCAGAGTCAGCTGCAGGGTCAGCTCGCTGCATAAGCCCCGTTGCCCAGCCCAGCCCGGGTTCTGCTGTGGATCCGGTGCAAAGGCGCGGGGAGAGTACAGAGCATGGCAGTGAGGTGCAGAGCTCCGTCTCTGCTTGTAGTAGCGGGGACGTAGCAGCAGGTGCCTCAGCTGAGAGGCTGGACAGTGAGGGCGGCCCGGCAGCGGGTATATGGTTAGGCCACGAAGCTGTGGTGTGCTCCTCAGTGGGAGGGGGGAGCGGCCCAGTGTCAGGGGCAGCTCCGGTAGCCTCGGTGCCCCGAATGCTGTTGCCGCTGTACACTTAGTTGAGAAGCGGCCGCAGTGTGAGGAGGCTGTTGGGGTTGGGCATTCCGATCCTCCCAAGATCCTGTTCTGTGTTGGTGCTGCTGGTCAGCAAGATCCTGATGTAAAGGATCAGCGGTGCCTCACAGCAGCAAAAGATCAGCGGCGCCTAATGAAGCAAAGAAACTTACCAACTGATGATGCGGAGGGCACCCGTAAGTCCGGGGATGAGGTCTCCTCCAGTTCTGTGGAGGAGACTGAGCCCCTTGTGCCTGATGATGCGGAGGTCAAAATGCCACCCCCTGTTGTCACTGGTCCAGCAGGAGTGAATGTGGTTGGAGGTGTGGATGAGGAAATTTCTTTGTCTAGTGGTGTGGTTGCTGGTTTGGTGGAGAGTGAGGGTGTTATGGAGGTGGGTAATAGTGATACTGTTGGTGCTGATGTGGTCACTGGTCCGGTTGCCCCCCCAAGTAGTGGCAGTACCCGTTAGTAGTTATGCCGCTGTCACCTCTGGGGGAAATAGGGCATGTTGCAGCGGCATCTCCTGGAGGCTCTAAAGAAGGGGGAGAGATCACTAACGGTAGAGGGTCGAGAGGTTGATATATCCTTCTGGATAGAGAGGCATGGCCTCGGGGCCTTCCGAGAGCAAAATGGGGGAAATGCAGTGTGGTCCCTTCCGACAGCCGGGCCAGGTAGTGTGCGTAGGAATGTGGTCCGTCTTCGGTGGAGGGGCAGTGATGCGTGTCCTCCAAGGTCTAAGGTTGTGGAGCTCCTGCTGAAGATGGGCTTCAAGGCTATTGACATCTGCACCTTGATACAACCCTATTCCATGCCTGAGTTTGATGTTAGCTTTGTTCGGCCAGAGGGGCTTGAGCTCTTCTTGTCGAATTATGAGTTGGCAAAAAATGAGCCCAGCTGGCGAGACTTTGCCATCCAAGCGGTGTCTCGCCAAAATCAAGTCAAGAAAGTGACCGTGATGACTTGTAACGAGTCGCTTTCTTGTTATGACATCATGACGTGGCTTGGCAGATATGGAGAAATAGTGGAAATGCCAAAGAAAAACCGCAATGAGTATGGTATCTGGTCAGGGGCCTGGACGTTTATGGTAAAACTTAAGCGTTCAGGTGGTACGGTTGCCCACATTCCATCATCTGCCTTCCTGGGTAGAGATCGTATCCAGGTCTTCTACCAGGGGCAGCCGAAGCTCTGTCACAAGTGCAGCGACCCCACACACTTCAGTGCAAACTGCACTGTGTAGAATTGTGCATTGTGTGGGGATATCGGCCATCTTGCTGCATCTTGTGTGGAGATTAGGTGCCACCTGTGTGGTGACTTAGGTCACCCATTCAGCCGTTGTCCTCGCTCCTTCGCTAATGCAGTCGTGACCCCGGTGGGAGAAAGCCGTGAGGCTGATTCTGCTGGCAGGGGTGAGGGAGCTGAGGGGCCAAGGAGGAAAAGCAATAATAAAACGCCTGCCCAGCCCAGCTGAGGCGTCTAGACAAGCGCAGATAGGAGAGGGAGCTGGGCGAGCCCTGGGCTACTGCGGTGACCCCTGTCCTGGATGCCAGTCTTGCTGCTGAGGCCCCGAGGGATGATGAGTTGGATGAGGAGGTCAGGAGGATCCACAGGGAGGAAACTGCCACTGCCTCCGAATCCTCCCATTATGAAAGTATGGATGAGGATAATAGGCAGTGGCTAGAGAACAAGCGTAAGCTCGGCACCAAAAAGAAGAGAAGGGAGATAAAACATCTTCTCCCGCTCTGACCAAGGTACCTAAGGAAGGAAAAACTGACTCCCCTCTGGTTGGTCTTTCTAACCGGTTCCAAGCCCTTGAGAACTTCTCTTCCTCTGAGGAGGAAGCTGAGGGTGAGGTTCCGGCTTCGGCGGAGCTTACAGGGGGTGACGAGTCTCCTTCTTCTGGGAATGTAAGGTCCCTGGAGGGAGGGACTGGCCCAGAGTCCGGAGACGAGGACGACAAAAAGAAAAATCAAATGGGAATGGACACCTCTGTGTCATTAAAGAGGGGGAAGGATTCCTCCTCTGAGGCAGAGGATAAGGGGAGCGGGAAGAAGAAAGCCATCTAACTCAACCACCAATGATGGCGGTACCCACTCTGTTGACGCTTGCGTCCATTAATGTCGCCAGCATAAAGTCAAATACAGCCAGATTTGCGGCCTTTGATTTTCTCAGCTGTGTTGAAGCTGACATTTTCTTTTTGCAAGAGACCAGACTGCCATACATGGCAGATGTGTTCAAAGCCAAGAGGGAGTGGAGACTCGGGCCCTCCTATTGGTCTCTTGTGGCTGAGCCGTATAGCGGAGTGGCGGTCCTTTTTACCACACCGGTGGAATGCCGGAGGGTTATTGAGTTAGAAATGGGGAGGTGCCTGATCTTAGATGTCCTCATGAAGGGACAAGAGCAATGGCTTATTAACATCTATTGTCCCCAATCTAAATGGGACCGGAAGTGTCTTTTTATGAGGATCAAGCCCTACCTTTTTACAAGTCGGCAGGTTGTCTTTGGAGAGGACTTCAATACTGTCATGAGGCCCCGAGATAGAGGAGATTCCAGAGACAAGCTGACTTATGATAGCGTCGCCCTTAATTGTATAGCTAGTGAGGCTCGCCTGGTGGATGTCCACATTCGGCATACCCCAGGCCACGAGGGGTTCACCTATCATAGAGGTAAATGTAGGTCCAGAATAGATAGGTTTTATTTAAAGGAGGAAGCTGTCTCTTCAACAGTGTCTGTTGTTGAGGTGGAGTTCTCCGACCACTGTTTAATTTTGTTTTCTCTGAATGTTACAGAGACCCTCCGGATGGGAAGAGGCTTTTGGAGGCTCAATTCATCTCTCTTGGAAGAAGCGGATATAAGACAGTCCTTTGAGGATTTTCTTCAGAGCCAGGTACCCTTACTGGATCTTTGTAGTAGTAAGTCAGAGTGGTGGGAGATGTTCAAGAAAAGGGTGGCGAGATTCTTCCGCCAGCTCTCGAGCCTCAGGAGTCTGAACAGGTACCGCCTGTATCAGGGTCTGAGGAGGAGACTCGAGCATCTTGTCTCAACTGGAGGTAGCCGCGAGGAGATCTCCAGAGTGAAATCTTTGCTCATGAGGTGTCAGTACGATAGACACGCATCTTTGGTTTTTGAGAGGGATTACGGGAAGTACCACTCGCGCTACCCTTACAGAAACTGCAAGATGTCAGTGAATAGTAAAGTGGTTACAGGACTGGTCAACACTACGGGGTCCCTGAGGCGATCCAGATCAGGGATCCTGGAGGTTGTCAGATCCTTCTACTCGCACTTCTTGGGGAAGAGGGATCTTGATTGGGATAAGATGTCGGCTTTTCTGGCTGAAGCCGTTCCCGAACCAGGGGTAGACCCCTCTCTTGACGTTTTGACAGAGATGATCAGGGAAGAGGAAGTTAAGTTGGTGATTGAAGGGCTTGCCCAAAAAAAAATCGCCCGGTCCAGATGGCTTAACATCTGAGTTCTATAAGACCTTTAAGGACGCTTTGGTTCCCCTCTTGCCTGAGGTATTCAATAAGTCTTTCCTCGGGCACTCTGCCAAAGTCAATGAGGAGGTCTGCCCTGATCATCTTGTCAAAGAGTGAGGACCCATCGTGCATTGAGAATTGGCGTCCCATAGTGCTTCTCAATGCAGACAGGAAGGTTCTGGCAAAGGTGCTGTTTAATCGGCTGGTGAAATTTGCACCCCGACTCCTTTCAGAGGCCCAGCATTGCTCTGTTCCAGGTCGCAGCACATTTAGTGCTGTGCTTGGTGTCCGGGAGGCGGTGGAGCAGGGTAAGGCTGGACACTGGAAGGGGTACATGCTGTCACTGGACCAGGCAAAAGCGTTTGATCGGGATAATCATGAGTACCTCTGGTCTGTCCTTCTGAGATATGGCCTGCCGGTGGGGTTTGATGATTGGCTTAAAACCTTGTATGGTGGGACAGAGAGTTTCCCGCTTGTGAACGGTTGGATTGGCAGTTCTTTTGAGGTTGGATCTGGTGTTCGCCAGGGTTGTCCATTGAGCCAGCTGCTGAATATGTTTGCAATTGACCCACTTCTTAGGAGGGTGGACCGTTGGCCGGGATCGGGATGAACCAGGCAGCACCGGAAAGCCACTCTGAGGGTGGTGCGTATGCCAATGATGTCACTGTTTTTGTTTCCTCTCATGAGGAGGCAGGGTGGCTGATGTCAGAGGTAGATCGCTACTCGGAGGCATCCGGGTCCAAGATCAACCGGGATAAGTGTGAGAGTCTCTGACTGGGAGGAGGAGATCCTGGTTTTGATCTCCAGGACACAGGACCAAAAGTCTCTGCAAAAGTCCTTGGCATTGAATTTGGCCAGGGGGATTACCCCAAACAAAATTGGGACAGCAGGCTAGAGATTGCCACTCAGAAGGTGAACCAATGGAAGGGTTGGTCTTTGACCCTCAGGGAAAGGGTAAACCTGATCAAAACTTACCTGCTCCCTTTACTGATTTATCTGGGCAGTGTGTGCATCCTGCCGGAGTCTCTCTGGACTCAGGTCTACAGTTTGTTCTTCCAACTGTTATGGGGGAATAGACTGAACCTGGTCAAGAGGGAGGTTACTTACCTTACGAGGAGACTAGGAGGGTTGGGTATGGTCAACCCTGTGGTATTCCTTGTGGATACCTTCATTAAGATCAATATTGCAAACCTCTGGAAAGAGAGGGCTCCTCCGTGGGTATTCTCCTGTAGGGGATGGTTTCAGCCTTTCTTCCAGGAATGGGAGACAGGAGGGCAAGTGAAGGATCTTCGCACTCCGCATGGACATCTTCCGGCTTACGCTACCTTGGTTCTGAAGGTAATTCGCCGGTGGGGTCTGGGAATGTGGGAGATCAGGACTCTGCCAAGGAAACTCCTTGACAATAGGGTTCTGTTGACCCGTTTCCAAAGGCCTCTGGTGCTCAGGGATTGCCCAAGTCGGGACCTTGGGGTGGGTTTGCATCTTTTGAATTCTATCAGGATCCCCTCGAAGTTTTGGGACTTGGCTTGGCGCTGCTTCCATGGGAAACTGTGTGTGAGGGACAATCTGAAGTGTAGGAGCTCTGAGGACAGGAACTGTCCTCGGGAGCATTGTGGTTCCGTGCTGGAAAGCATGGACCATTTCCTGCTTCATTGTCCCTTTAACACAGAGGTGTACAACAGGGTGGGCGCCTCCATTGGCTGGTCTCGGCTGGCTGGTCTCTCCTATGTGGAGTGGGCCTATGGAGCATTCAGAGACCTTGGTGGCCGGGACCGCTGCACATTATTTCTAGTCAGCGCAGTGGTTAGGTATCACACGTGGAACGCACGGTGCTTAGTATCGAAGACTATGGGACTATGGGACTATGGGACACTGGAGTGTTTGGGGAAACACTGGCACTGCCTGATCTGGCCTATGGATGTTGGACATGGACTGAGGCATGAGATGCAGGACCAGCTCTCAGGTCAATAGGGGGTTGGGAATGGTGGGCTTGTGTGTGGGGTGTTTAGCTTAGTATTGTATAGTTTGTGGTTATTTTATTTAAAAATTAAAAAAAAAAAGTATGTATATAGTTTTTGTTTGCTATTCTTTATTTTATTTTGTTACTAGTTTGTTGGTGACTAGACCAGAAGGTGTAAGTACTTAGTATTAGTTATTATTCCGTATATATGTATATATATTCCTGTTTCTGTTATTATTATTGTTATGTTTTTTATTTTTATAATAAAAGATCTACAGGAAGAAACTCAGGATCAGTGCAGGATAAGTAATGTAATGTATGTACACAGTGACTCCACCAGCAGAATATTGAGTATAGCTCTGGGGTATAATACAGGATTTAACTCAGGATCAGTACAAGATATACAGTTGTTCTCAAAAGTTTACATATCCCGGCAGAATTTTTGCTTTCTTGGCCTTTTTTCAGAGAATATGAATGATACCACCAAAACCTTTTCTCCACTCATGGTTAGTGGTTGGGTGATACCATTTTTTGTCAAACTGCTGTGGTTTCTCTTTTTAAATCATAATGACAACCCAAAACATCCAAATGATCCTGATCAAAAGTTCACATACCCCATTCCTTAATACCGCTTATTGCCCCTACTAACATCAATGACAGTTTGAAGTCTTTTGTGTTTAGTTGTAGATGAGGTTCTTTATTTTCTCAGATGGTAAAGCTGCACACTCTTCTTGGCAAAAAGCCTCCAGTTCCTGAAATTCCTGGACTGTCTAGCATGAACTGCATGCTTGAGATCTCCCCAGAGTGGCTCAATGATATTGAGGTCAGGAGACTGAGATGGCCACTCCAGAACCTTCACTTTTTTCTGCTGTAGCCATAACAGGTTGACTTGGCCTTGTGTTTTGGATTGTTGTCATGTTGTAGTGTCCAAGTCTGTCCCATGGGCAGCTTCCTGGCTGATGATTGCAAATTTGCCTCCAGTATTTGCTGATAACATGCTGCATTCATCTTTCGTTCAACTTTGACCAAGTTTCCTGTGCCTTTGCAGCTCACACATCCCCAAAACATCAGCGATCCACCTCCGTGCTTTAGAGTAGGAATGGTGCTCCTTTCATCATTGGCCTTGTTGACCTCACTCCAAATGTAACATTTATGGTTGTGGCCAAAAAGTTCAATTTTGGTCTCATCACTCCAAATTACCTTGTTACAGAAGTGTTGAGGCTTGTCTCAGCTGTTTTGCGTATTGCAGGTGAGATATTTTGTGGCATTTGCACAGTAATGGTTTTCTTCTAGTGACTCGACCATGCAGCCCATTTTTCTTCAAGTGCTTCTTTATTGTTCATCTTGAAACAGCCACACTGCTAGTTTTCAGAGAGTCCTGTATTTCAGCTGATGTTATTTGTGGGTTTATCTTTTGCATCCTGAACAATTTTCCTGGCAGTTGTGGACAATATTTTTGATGGTCTACCTGACCGTGGTTTTGTTTTTTCAGAGCCCCTGATTTTCCATTTGTTAATCACAGTTTGAACGCTGCTGACTGGCATTATCAATTCCTTGAATATCTTTGCGTTCATTCAGTCACCATGACAGCACCACGAGAGAGGGGATCCGCCCTTCGGGGACAGGAAACCTACAGACATAAAAAGGGCGGCCCTCTCTCCCACCTCAGTTGGTTTCCTGTCCCTGACAGGGGATCCCTTCAGACATACCTTTGGATCACTGATGAAGGCCCAGGCCTGGCGGCCGACTCAGGCAGCGGGGGTCCCCTGCCTTGGCCTGACCAGAGCTGCGGAAGCGCCGCACGGCAGTGGAACTGTTGGTGCAGGCGGTGCCAGGTGGAAGTAGCCTCCAGGGGGAGAGTCTACTTCAGCACGCCCAAGAGCAGGCACCGGGTGAGTAGGCCCGGTTTCCTTTCCCCCCAGGGCCGGGCGCTGTCCTTTCCCGTGGCCGGGGGGCGCAGGCCTGGGTACGTCCGCACTATTGCCAGGCGTCTGCTTCCGCTTCGGAGGGCGGCCGTCGGTGTGAAGGCGCGGACTGGTGCATGGCCAGCCGCGCCGCATGACGCGCCGGTCGCGCGCTGCAGGCCGCGACCCTGACGTCAGAGGTGTGCGCCTCTTGAGGAACTGGGGGTAGCGGCGTGAGCATGCGCGGCGTCCGGGGCCGCGCGCGCCGGCCGGGGGGGGCATCTCGCCAGCCCCCGTCGGGGTGCGGCCGGGGGGAGGTGCCGGGCGCAGGGAAAGAGGTACGCGGCGGGCCTGATGGACAAGACCTGCAAGCCCCAGAGGGGGCGGTACTGTGGCTACATAAGGGCTTAGGTCACAGTGAGAGCTGCTTCTGGCCCTGTGTCATTCCATAATGGCGTCGCAGGAGCAGCCAGAGCCTCTGGAGGAGACGCAGCCTCAGTCTTCAGAGAAACCGGAGCAGCGATCTAGTAGCAGCAGCCGCTCTGAGAAACATAGGTCCACCCAGAAGGCGAGACCTGAGAAGTCCACGAGCTGTAAGGGGTTGGCGGCTCCGTTGGACCCCCCACAGAACCCGGTACTGCGCTGTTATAAGCCAGGGTAAGTGAGCTACGAGAAAGTTCACCGGGGTGATTATCTCTTCCCCTTATGTTCCCTCTCTCCCATTCTACCAGGGGAAAAAGTGATCGGGGAAAAGCAAGCACAGAGAGTGTGCCGAATGCTGAGTCCCCCTCCCGGATGGTCAGGGAAGGAAGCTCTGTAGACCCTGCATTCAACGCCTGGTCTCGGAAGAGACAGCTGACTTTACCTCCAGTATAAGGGAGATAGTCAGGCAAGAAGTCAGGGGTTCGGTTAGATCCCTTTCTCCGGCAGGGTCTAGAGAAATATCCCCCAAATCCCTGGTTCTAGTCTGCGATAGTGATTCGCAGGAGCTAAAATCGGATTTATCATCTTCCTCGACTTCTGAAGCCAGATTGGGCCAGTCCTGTTTCCCACTGGAGCAGGTTAATCATCTGGTAAAGGCGGTAAATACTACAATGGGGATTGAGGTGACCCCAACCGAGAAGTCAGTACAGGACTCTATGTTTCGGGGTTTGGACCGGAAAAATCAAAGGTCATTCCCTCTGATAAAGTCAGTGCCCTTATCACAAGGGAATGGAAAAACCCGAGAGGAAGGGTTCCCTACCTCCGGCTTTTAAAAGAAAGTATCCATTTGATTAAGCAGCTTCATACTCATGGGACAAAGCCCCAAGATTGGACGCGGCTATAGAGAAGGCATGTAAAAAGACTTCCCTACCCTTCGAGGATCTTGGTAGCCTAAGGGACCCTCTGGATAGGAAGGCTGATGCGTTCCTTAAGGGAGCTTGGGAAACAGCAGCTGGAGCCCTACGGCCAGCAATTGCGGCCACATGCACTTCCAGGTCCTTAACGGTTTGGTTGGACCAGCTGGAAGAACAGATCAGGGGTAAAGTCCCAAGGCAGGACATCCTTTCCTCCCTATCTACAGCTCAGGGGGCAGCAGCCTTCCTCTCTGACTCGTCGGTGGACTCAGTGAAGTTAGCAGCCAGATCCGCGGCCCTCTCCAATGCCGCTCGTAGGGCCTTGTGGCTCAAATGTTGGCCAGGGGATATGCAGGCCAGATCTAAATTATGTGGTATCCCATGTGAAGGGGTCTACTTGTTTGGCAAAGTTCTGGATGAGCTGTTAGAAAAGGCAGGCGACAGCAAGAAGTGCTTTCCATATTTGGAAGACCGCCTTACAGAAGAGACTCCTACAGAAGGTGGTTCTATCGTAGGAGAACATTCAGAGAAAGACCCAGATATGACACCAGAAGAAGAGGTAGGGGGTATATGTTTAATACCTCTCGAGACCGTAATAATGATCCCAAATGACTGACGGACCAGGTGGGAGGGAGGTTGTTATCCTTCTACCCAGCATGGTCGCGTATTTCAAATTGTCCTTGGATACGGATCATCATCAGAGTAGGACTGGGGTTCGAGTTCCAGCAGACTCCGTGTGAGAAGTTTATTCTAACTCCCATTCGTTCTCCGTCCACAGAACAGATGGCGTTGGAGGCGGAGATCTACGATCTTCTCCAGAAAGGTGTTTTGGTCGAAGTTCCTGAACTACAAAGAGGTAAGGGGTTTTACTCCCCCCTCTTTCTAGTCAAAAAGCCAGATGGCTCTTATCGTACCATTATTAATCTCAGAAGCCTTAATAAATTCATTAAAATCTACTCTCTCAAAATGGAGTCTGTAAAATCGGCGATTAAACTGCTATTCGGTGGATGCTTTATGGTAGTCCTAGACCTTAAAGACACCTATTATCATGTCCCGATACATGCAGATCATCAGCAATTTTTAAGGGTGGCCATCTCACTGGGTGGAAAAATAAGCCATTATCAGTATAGAGCACTTCCCTTCGGGGTGGCGGTGGCACCCCGGGTCTTCACAAAATTAATGGCGGAGGTTATGGCCCATCTGCACGAACAGGACATTCTCGTAATTCCTTATCTGGATGATCTCCTAATTGTGGGGAATTTGGAGCCTCACTGTGCCTCCCAATTAGGGAAGGTAATATCCAGCCTTCAGAATCTAGGTTGGATCATTAACTTTAAAAAGTCACGACTGCAGCCCCTGAAGGTGCAACAGTTCCTAGGCCTTACCCTAGATTCTGATATACAGGAATGTCGGTTACCAGAATCTAAGGTCTTAAACACCCAACATCAGATACATAGGGTAATAGATAATCCATCGATTTCCCTTAGAGGGGCTATGTCACTTTTGGGCTCACTTACGGCGTGCATTACAGCGGTACTCTGGGCCCAACTCCACACAAGAACCCTGCAGTGGGACATCTTACACAACACCCGTCGGTTAGAGGGTTGCCTCGAGAGTAGAGTCACCTTGTCTAACGCTACCATTCAGTCCCTACATTGGTGGTCCCTGAGTTCGAATCTGCATACAGGTGTTCCTTGGGTAAACCAGATCTCCCGAATTCTAACTACGAATGCTAGCCCCAGGGGCTGGGGGGCTCACATGGGGGATAACTGGGTCCAGGGAGTGTGGTCTCTGTCCGAACAGAGATTCTCCTCTAACCTTGAAGAACTGCTAGCAGTAGATTGGGCGGTAAATGCTTTCCTTATGTCCCTACAGGGCGAACACGTCAGACTATTCTCAGACAACCAGATCGCCAAACTTCACCTCCTATCCCTCACAGCTCTACATATAAAAGGGAAACAAAATCTAACGGCCGATTTCCTAAGCCGCAACAAGCTCAAACAAGGAGAGTGGACACTAAAAAAGGCCGTCTTCGGGCAGATCGCACACAGGTGGGGCCATCCAGAGATAGACTTGTTCGCCAGCAGAAGGAACAGTCAGCTCCCCTTATTCTGTTCTCTGGATCCCAGAGAAGACCCGTTTGCAGTAGACGCTTTCCTGATTCCGTGGAGCTTCGGCCTAGCATATGCCTTTCCCCCGCTGAATCTGATTCCAATGGTGCTAAGAAAGATCCGTGAGGACAAGGCCCACGTTATCTTAGTAGCCCCATTCTGGCACAGAAGGCCACGGTTTCCTTGGCTGAGGAAGATGTCGGTATCTCAGCCATGGATTCTCCCCGAGCTCCTGGACCTTCTATCCCAGGGTCCAGTTTATCACTCACGAGTTTCCAACTTACATCTAGCGGTATGGAGTTTGAGGGGGTGCTGCTAAAGAAGAGGGGGTTTCCCATGGTCTAATCAACACCCTCTTAAAAAGTAGGAAAGCCTCCACAACAAATATCTACGCCAGGGTTTGGAAGAGGTTTTTGGCAGTGTCGGGGGCGGAGGTCGGTCAGAAAATCCGCGTTGATCAGATACTGGAATTCCTCCAGAGGGGGTTGGAGATGGGCCTAGCCACAAATACTCTTAGAGTGCAGGTTTCGGTGCTAGATGCCTTTTACAACTGCAACTTGGCAAGCAATTACTGGGTGGCAAGATTCATTAAAGCAGCAGCAAGATCCAGACCCATTATTAAAGACAGGATGGTCCCATGGGACCTCAGCTAAGTTTTATCAGCTCTCACAGAGCCTCTCTTTGAGCCTATTGACTCCATTCCCATAAAAATCCTGTCATTCAAAACTGCCCTGTTGGTTGCCCTAACGTCAGCCAGGAGAGTTAGTGATCTGCAAGCCCTCTCTAGGATACCTCCATTCACCCAGTTCGCAGAAGTTAGGGTCACCTTAAAGCCAGACCCCTTATATCTACCCAAAGTCGCCACGAAATTCCACAGGCTTCAAGAAATAGTCCTCCCATCCTTCTACCCGAACCCCTCTAACCTGACCGAGCAGAAGCTCCATTCCCTTGACGTGAGACGGTGCCTTCATAGTTACATTTTGGCCATGGAGCCATGGAAAAGGGACAATGCGCTGTTTGTATCTTTTCAGGGAGCTAGGAAAGGACTTAGAGTGTCCAAGAACACCCTAGCTAGGTGGATTAGGGAGGCTATCTCTTTTGCTTATACAGCAGGTGGGCTGGAGATTCCGGAAGGCATATGGGCGCACTCTACTCGGGCCATGGCAACATCCTGGGCAGAGAGATCGGAAGTATCCATCGAGGACATATGTAAGGCAGCTACGTGGTCCTCTCCATCCACGTTTTTTAACCACTATAGATTAGATGTAGGTGAGTCCGCTGACCTCACATTCAGGAGAAAGGTGCTTGAGGCAGCTATCCCTCCCTAGAGCTCTCCTCATCTCTGTAATTCTCTCGTGGTGCTGTCATGGCGACTGAATAAATGCTCAGCTACTTACAGGTAGCGGTGTTTTTCAGGAGCCCATGACAGCACCTTCACATTCCCTCCCTCTGCTTTCACGTCTTGGATCAGCACCTTTACTTCTGGTTAAAAATTTGGCACGGGAATAAAGTATACTTAGTCTGACTGTGCATATATGAATTGCTACTAACCAGGGAGGTCCTCTCATGCTCTGTAATCCAACTGAGGCGGGAGAGAGGGCCGCCCTTTTTATGTCTGTAGGTTTCCTGTCCCCAAAGGGCGGATCCCCTCTCTCGTGGTGCTGTCATGGGCTCCTGAAAAACACCACTACCGGTAAGTAGCTGAGCATATCTCTTTCCTGTTTTATACAGTTGACCTACCTTTTCCCATATATCCGTTGACACTTCTTTTGCTTTCCCCGTGACTCACAATCCAGAAATGTCAGTGGCTGGATGAAAGATGCAAGAGTCTGTCTGGATCCCAGAAACTCACTCAGCTTTTATGCACACACTGATATTACAAGCAAATTGGTCACAGGTGAGGATGTTACCGTTAGTAGCCATTCAAACCCATTTGTGTGAACTTCTGTGCATGTTATCAGGCCAAACTCACCTGGGTTAAACATACAGAGAAAAATGGAGTCAAAACCCATAAAGATAATAAGAAATCGGTATAAATCTTGTTTTTAATGATACAAAGTTTTAAGATCAATCACATAATAATACAAACAAAGACAAAGCCATTTGACACAGGTCAGAGTGCACCAGAATTAGAATAAAATGTGCTGCATGGTGAGCACCAGAAACTGGGATAAGGCCAATACAGTACCCTAGAGACCCCTTTATGGGTTTATGGCTCCATTTTTCTCTGTATGTTTAAGCTATTAGGGAGCTCCATAGAGTATATTCCCAATATTATCCTGGTGGTACACTAGGGTTTTGACAAAAGAGTATGTGTTCTGTACTTGAGATAACGTTATTCAAAATTACCTGGGTATGTTAACTTTTGATCAGGGTCATTTGGATGTTTTGGGTTGTCATTATAATTTAAAAAGAGAAAACACAGTAGTTTGACAATAAATGGTATCAACCAACCACTAACCATGAGTGGATAAAAAGATTTGGTGTTGTCATTCATATTCTCTGAAAAAAGGTCAAGAAAGCAAAAATTCTGCCGGGGTATGTAAATTTTTGAGCACAACTGTAACTCATGATTAGTACAGGATAAGTAATGTAATGTATAATATACAGTGACTGCACTAGCTGAATAGTGAGTGAAGCTCTGGAATATAATACAGCATGTAAAGCGGGATTCGTACAGGATATGTAATGTAATGTGAATGTACACAGTGACTGCACCAGCAGAATATTGAGTGTAGCTCGAGTATAATACAGGATGTAACTCAGGATCAGTACAGGATAAGTAATGTAATGTATGTACACAGTGACTGCACCAGCAGAATAGCAAGTGCAGATCTGGAGTATAATACAGGATGTAACTCAGGATCAGTACAGGATAAGTAATGTATGTACACAGTGACTGCAACAGCAGAATAGTGAGTGCAGCTTTGGAGCATCATACAGGAAGTGGCAGAACCAGTTTGCTGTGTGTGTGTTTCGACTAGAGAGAGCTCTTGGGAAGGGAGGTAAAGTTTTCCATCCAGGACTTTTTGTCTGCCCCCTTCCCAGGAAAGAAGGCTCATTTTGGGACCGGCCTCTGGGGCTGGGCCCCCGGCTCTCACCTCCTGGTCCAGGTGAGCAGTGGGTAGGATGACTCCCATTCCGGCTAGGGTCACAAGATCTAGCCAAAGGTCAGGCAAGGGATCCAGCATGAAGACCCGCAGGACCCCCAAGGCCATGGCAGCGGCAGCTCCTTCCCCCAGAGGTAGGTCGAGTACGAGCAGGGGTACTGCAGCGGTGCCCCTTGATTGGGGCACCAAGGTGGTGAAAGAAACCACCGTGGGCTATGGTTCCCGCATCCATGCGCACCTCTGTGAGTATGAGGATGCCTCAAGGAAGCTAAAATCCTTCTGGGGGGAGTTGAGGGTAGCTAAGAAGAGGTCTGACAGGGCCTCCGGCAATAAGAAGGCCGAGCTATCCGCCATGCTCAGGAAGCTAAAAAAATCCATACAAGACCTGGATAACCGGCAGATGTGAGTTCCTGGCCAGCAACGGGCCCTTCTGCAAAAAGCTGGAGAATGACGACCGGTTCAGAGCTATGACCGGTGGGGCTCTAGAGGGGCCCCAGAGCTCCGGCCAGGTGGTGGAGGAAGAGTAATGCAAGGAGGAGGTCGTGCCCTACCCACTGCCTGGTGGCCTAGTAAGAGATCTCCAGGCGTCGCATAGTGGGATAGCCCCCAAGCAAATGGCTCTCCAGTCAGATTCTGGCCCTTCAGAGGGCAGCGGGAGTGGGGGGAGGATGAGGATGATGGTGGTAGTAGTAGCAGTGAGAGGGGCTGCCTCGTCATGCAGCAGATCCGGCAAATTGAGTCCCTGGTCCGTTTTAACCAGCTGAGGTTCGGGGATGAGATCTGCGACGACGAGGCAACCAGGAGGGGGATGAAGAGAGAGGCTAAGAAAAGGAAAAAGAAGACATCTATTGTGCAGAAATTTGTGTATGTCCCCCTCTCACACGCTACCCACCCCAGCTCGGGCTCTATTGTGGGTCTGCAGCAAGGGAGTGGGGAGATTACAGGCCATTGACACGCAGGGTGCTGCCTCTGTTTGTAGTAACGGAGGGGGTAGTGCGGCGGATGTGTCTGATATGGAGCACAATGTGGAGGGTGGCCTGGCAGCGAGCAAGAACTATGGTGTTACAGCCGAGACCGCATCTCCAGCAGTGAGCACTGGGGTGTCTGGGTCCCCCACTTATGGATCCGTTAAAACTGGATCGCTTCTGGGGACCCAGGCACCTAGTAAAGTGAAGGAGGGGCCTGCGGTTTCGGCAGAGCCGGCTCATAAAAAGAAAATGGTGGGGTCAACTCCCCTGGCTTGGGTCAGTGGTGAAGCCGCTGGTGGATGCTGAGGGGGAAGTGGCCTAGCCTGGGGCCAGACTGTTTGTGGCCCAGGGTGTGGTGGTGGTGGTGGGTGCTGTGCCCCAGGGGACTGGTACCGCCGGGGGGCCCCTGGAGGTGGACCCAGCTCCGGGTCAGCTCTGGGGGTCCCGGTGCATCCGGTCTTGGGGGGCGTGGCCTCCTCGGCACCCGTTGCCCATGTGAGTGCAGCTTTGGATAGTTGTGCTGTGCGGCTGGGGGCGTGGCTTCCCAAGCAAAAGGAAAAACAAAGATCTTAGCTGCAGTCAGCAATGCAGCAGGGACTGCAGCTGTAGCAGACAGCAGCAAGGGCACTTGCCTGGCGGGGTCCCCTGAGTCTGGGGGCTTACCTGCAGTGAGGGCGCCGGTGACAAGGCAGGATAGAGCTGGAAGCGGGACTGCTCCTGTCTTCCTCCCTGCCAGTGATGGAGGAAGCCTGTGCATGATGTGGGGGCAGTGCTGCTTAAACCCTATGGCAGCACGATTCTTAAAGGGACAGCAACACTGTGTGTGCAGAACTCCCCAGCAGGGAAGATGCCACCAGTAGGTGGTGGTAGCAGTGGGGAAACAGAACCTGGAAATACCCAAAAAGTGAGGCAAAATGATATTGACCCCAGTGTGCATGTGAATGAGAGTGGGGTGACTGATGGAGTGGATGAGGAGGGTGCGGGTATGGAAGTGTCTGTGGTTGAGGTTGCAAGTCGCAGTGTGTCTACGGTGGTAAGTGTGAATGGGGTGGCAAGTGTGAGTGCAGTGTCTGTTGGCAGTGAGAGGAAGGAGGAGGGGGTCGGTCCAACTGCCCCCCTGGCCACTGTCCTCGGCGTTATTCTGGGGTGGTGGCTGGAGCCTCGGGGTCTAGTCAGGGGGTTTCCTCGCCTCTGGACCTCAGGGATAGCGTCTTTCAGCGCCGTTTCCTGGAGGACCTCAAAAAGGGAGAACGGACGATCGAAGTAGAGGGTAGAGAGGTGGACATGGCCTTTTGGCTAGATAGATATGGCCTGGCTGCCTTCCAAGATAAAAGGGAGGGGGAAACGGTTTGATCCCTCCCGACAGCTGGGCAGGGGTTGGCCAGGCGGAATGTGGTCCATCTTCGGTGGAGGGGCAGTGAAGTGTGCCCGCCAAGGGCGAGGGTTGTGGAGCTCCTTCTGAAGGTGGACTTCTGGGTGATGGACATCTTTACCCTGATTGGCACCTCCTTCTACATCAGTTTTGTTCGGCCAGAGGGCTTAGAGCTTTTCTGGTCAAATTTTCAACTGGCAAAGGGGGAGCCCAGCTAGCGAGACTTTGCTGTACAGGCGGTGTTTCACCAAAATAGTGTAAAGAGGGTGACCGTTCTGACAAGTAACGAGTCACTCTCTGGGGTCTACATCATGACGTGGCTTTCCCGTTATGTAAGGACGAGTTTGGCATTTGGTCAGGGGGCAGGACCTTCATGGTAAAGTTGAAGGTTTCAGGAGGTACGGTTACCCACATCCCCTCCTCAGCATTTCTGGGGAGGGACAGAATCCAGATCTTCTACCAAGGACAACCCAAGGCCTGCCACAGGTCTGCCACTTCACCGCAGTCTGCAAGGTGCAAAAGTGTGCCTTGTGTGGCGGGGTAGGCCATCTTGCCGCAGCCTGTGGTGACATTGTATCACCTGTGTGGTGACCTAGGTCACCCGCACAGCCACTGCCCCCGTTCCTTTTCCAGCACTATCTCTGGCCCAGCAGGGGAGAGCCAAGGGGGGGTCCCTGGTGGTGCAACTTCTGCTGGGGCTGAGGGTGGAGGCATGAGGGGAGCTGAGAGGTCAGTGAGGAAAGGCAAGGCTGTTACATCTGCCCACCAGTGGCAACAGGTGAGGCGCCGTAAGGGCAGGGGGCAAGATAAGGCTCAGGTAACTGGGGTGATGAATGGCAGCCGAAGCCTCTGAGGCCCTGGGGGAGAAGGCAGTGAGCGAGGAGATCCGGAGGATGGAGAGGGAGGCGTTGGCTGATACTGATAACTCTTTCCAGTATGAAAGTCTGGATGAGGAGGTGGTGGAGCAGCCTAAAAAAACCGGTGACAATCATACCGGTAAGAGTCGGAAGAAGAGGAAGAACAAGGCTAAAAAATCTAATGCCCCCCCGACCGCTAGGGTGCCTACGGAAGGGCTCACCGGCTCCCCTCTGATCCTCTGATGAGGGGGCGGATGCAACATCTGGGCTGCCTTTGGGGAGTGGCGAGGTCACACTCCTCTGGGGGGGACTACCACGGGGTCCAGGGGCAAGGAATCTAGTTCAGTGAAGGAGGTGTCCAGTGTTGTGAAGGAGGATATGGACACCTCAATGTCTTTAAAGAGGAGGGGTGAGTCGGGATCCTCCTCAGAGGGGGAGAGGAAATCGGGGGGTACGGTTAAAAAACAGGCCGTCTAACTCAATCACCTATGATGGCAGAACCTACCCCGTTGACTCTGGCGTTGATTAATGTCGCCAACATAAAGTCGGATACGGATAGATTTACGGCCTTTGATTTTTTCACCCATGTTGAGGCTGATATTTGATTTTTGCAGGAGACCAGACAAACGGACCTGGGGTCCATCCACAAGGCAAAGAGGGAATGGAGGAGTGGGCCCTCATACTTGTCTCTTGGGACGAGCCGTATAGCTTCGGCTCATCAATATCTATGGCCTGCAATCTAAGTGGGACCATAAATGTCTCTTCCTGAGGATCAAGCCCTATCTTTTTACGAGCCATAAGGTGGTCTTCGGTTGGGATTTTAATACTATAACCAGACTCCGTGATAGGGGAGGCCCCGGAGACCAGCTGGCTTATGATAGCGTAGCGTTGAATAGCATAGTAATTGAAGCTCGCCTGGTGGATGTCCACATCCGGCACACCCCAGGTCAAGGGAGTTTCACCTTTTATAGGGGAAGCAGTAGGTCTAGGATAGATAGGTTTTTTTTAAAGTAGGAAGCCGTCTCTTCTGCAGTGTCCGCTGTTGAGGTGGAGTTCTCCGATCACTGTTTAATTTTCTTTACTTTGAATGTTACAGAGACTCCCCGCATGGGGAGAGGCCTATGGAAGCTGAATTCGTCCCTTCTGGAAGAAGAAGAAGTAAGACAGTCCTTTGAGGAATTTCTTCAGAGCCAGGTACCTCTCTTGGGTATTTGTAGCAGTAAGTCTGAGTGGTGGGAGATCTTCAAAAGAAGGGTCACAAGGTTCTTCCGTCAGCTCTCGAGCCTCAGGATTGGCAGCTGGGGAGGAAACTCAAGCAGCTCATCTCAACTGGAATGGGACCAAGAGGAAATCTCCTGGGTGAAGACCTTGCTCAAGGGGTATGATAGGCACACATCCTTGATTTTTGAGCGGGATTATGGGAGGTACCGCTCGCCCAACCCTTACAGAAACTGCAGGTTGTCAGTGAATTGTAAGATGGTGACAGGACTGATCGACAGTACAGGATCCCTGAACAGATCCAAATCAGGGATCCTGGAGGTGGTCAGATCCTTCTACTTGCACCTCTTGGGAGGAGGGATCCTGATCGGGATGAGATGTCAGCTTTCCTGGCTGAAACCATCCCTGAGCCAGGAGATTACCCCTCTCTTCATGTTTTGGCAGAAGCAATCAGGAAAGAGGAAGTGAAACGGGCGATTGATGGGCTCCGGCCCAAAAAGTCTCCCGGTCCGGATGGCTTAACATCCCAGTTCTATAAGACTTTTAGGGACTCTTTGGTCCCCCTCTTGAATGAGGTGTTTAATGAGTGCCTCTCCACTGATATTCTGCACAGTTCAATGAGGAAGTCAGCCCTGATTATCCTGTGAAAGGGTAAAGACTCGTCCCGTATTGAGAATTGGCATCCCATAGCGCTTTTCAATACGGACCGAAAGGTCCTGGCAAAGGTACTTTTTAATCGGTTGGTGAAGTTTGCGCCCTGGCTCCTTTCGGGGGCCCAGCACTGCTCTGTTCCAGGCCGCAGTACATTTAGTGCTTTGCTCGGTGTCCAAGAGGCAGTGGAGCAGGGCAGGGCAGGTCACTGGAAGGGGTACTTGCTGTCCTTAGACCAGATGAAGGCCTGTGACCGGGTTAACCATGAGTACTTCTGGTCTGTCCTTCTGAGGTATGGTCTGTCTGGGAGGTTTGTTGATTGGTTGAGAGTTTTATACACTGGGGCAGAGACTTTTCCACTCATGAACGGTTGGGTTGGACACCCTTTTGAGGTGAGGTCTGGTGTCCGCCAAGGCTGTCCTCTGAGCCCACTGTTATACGTGTTTGCGATCGACTCCCTTTTAAGAAGGGTGGAGCGCGGACCGTTGGTGGTAGTTGGGATGGACCAGGTGGAGCCAGAGGCCGCCTTGAGGGTAGTGGCGTATTCTGATGACATTTCCCTTTTTGTATCCTCGAGAGACGAGGCAGATTGGGTGATATCTGAGGTTGAACTCTACTCGGTGGCATCCGAGTCCACAATCAACCGGGACAAGTGTGAGAGTCTCTGGCTGGGAGGTGAAGATCCAAGTTTTGATCTCCCGGACACCCTTCCGGGGCCTCAGGCCACAGCAAAAATATTAGGCATCAGTTTTGGCCCAGGGGACTATCCCCAGCAAAACTGGGAGGGCAGACTTAAGATTGCCACCCAGAAGGTGGATCAGTGGAAGGGTTGGTCTTTGACCCTAAGGGAAAGGGTTAGTGTTGCCAAGGGCTATTTGTTTCCTTTGCTAATATATCTGAGCAGCGTCTGCATCTTGCCAGAGCCTCTGTGGACACGGGTCTACAGCCTGTTTTTCCAATTATTATGGGGAAATAGGCTGAACCTAATCAAGAGGGAGGTCACCTACCACACGAGGAGACTAGGAGGGTTGGGTATGGTCAACCCAGTGGTGTTTCTAGTAAACACCTTTCTTAGGGCAAACATCGCCAACCTCTGGTTAGAGAGGGCTCCTCCATGGGTATTCTCCTGTAGGGGGTGGTTTTGGCCTTTCTTCCAGGAATGGGAGACAGGAGGGAAGGTGAAGGACCTTCATACACCTCATGGGCATCTTCCAGCTTATGTTACCCCTGTTCTGAAGGTGATCCATCGGTGGGGTCTGGGAGTGTGGGAGATCAGGATCATTTGGAGAAGGTTTCTTGACAATAGGTTCCTGTTGACCCACTTTCAGAAGCCCCTGGCGCTCAGGGATTGCCCAAGCCGGGATCTGGAGGTGGGGCTCGGGTTATTGAACTCTAAGCGGATCCCCTTGAAGCTTTGGGACTTGGCTTGGCGCTGCTTCCATGGGAAGCTGTATATGAGGGACAACCTGAAGTGCAGGAGCTCTGATGACCGGGATTGTCCCCGTGAGGAGTGTGGTGGTATGCTTGAAAGCATGGAGCACTTCCTGCTTTGGTGTCCTTTTCATACAGAGGTCTACATCAGGGTGGGTGTTTCCATTGGCTGGCCCAGGCTGGCAGGCCTTTCCTATGCGGAGTGGGCCTATGGGGCATTCAGGTCCCTTGATGGTCAAGATCGGGGCACTGTTTTTTTAGTTAGTTTAGTAACTAGGTTCTACACGTAGAATGCACGGTGTCTAGTGTCTACTCAGCGGAAAGTCCTCCCCAGGGAAGAGACGATTAGGAACATCCTGGGTGACCTGGCAAAAGTACGCTCGCTGGAGTTTGAGAGGCTGAGTGCAGGGAGGGCCTCTCCTATGGAGGGGTTTCTCCTTTAATGTGCCCTAGGGAGAGTTAGGTTCTGTGTGCCTGTGATAGGGTTGAGTTAAGGGGGTTTTACACATAGCGATATTGCTAGCAATATCGCTAAAACGTCACTGATTTTGTGACGTTATAGGGATATTGCTAGCGATATCGCTATGTGTGATACCGCCGACCGGCTCCCCCGCTGTCCATGGCTGATCGCGCGGCTCCATTTCTTGTTGTCTGCTTCCTGCTGGGCTTCCTGCTGTGTGAGATGAGCAACGCTGGACGCGGGCGGGAGGACGTCAGGATCGCTGTGTGTGAAAGGTAAGTATCGTCCGCTGCGTCGCTGCTGCTGCATCGCTGTGAGATCTTCCTGTGTGGCAGCTCACTAGCGATCATTTAGCGATGCACCAGCGATCCTGACCGGGTCGTATCGCTGGTCAGATCGCTGGTGCATCGCTAAATGTAAAAGGGCCTTTAGTCTTTTTTATCCTTTTATCTTTATTTTGTAGGGTCAGATAGATGTGTAGGGACAGGGAGGGACAGATAGGAAAAAATAATTCAGCTCACCCTTATAATGGTGTCCTCACAGCCTTGAAAAGTTGTAATCCAAGCAAGGAAGCGTCTCTGCTTGACGTCGAATACTTGTAGATAAGAATAATATGTGTTCGAAACGCGTCCAGTTACTCTAGACATTCCTTCCTTCAGTATATACTGGCTGTTAAGCAGCTTACTTTTTAATTCGTTTTCAATAAGACTTTGGATTTTATTTCTTATCTACGAGGGACGGATAGGGACAGTCTTTAGGGACAGGTAGTTAGTATTAGGTTAGTAGTGAGGGTCAATGAGGGACAGGTAGGGAGTGATTGGTAGGGCTATAGGGACAGGATTTTCTCTTTTGTGTTGTTAGGGAGGATCAGGGTGATGTGCGGTAGATTAGGGTGAGAGCCTCTATGGTCTCCAGTTCCTGGTGGTGGGCTGTGACTGCACCAGCAGAATAGTGAGTGCACCTCTGGAGTATAATACAGGATGTAACTCTGGATCAGTACAGGATAAGTAATGTAATGTATGTACACAGTGACTCCACCAGCAGAATAGTGAGTGCACCTCTGGAGTATAATACAGGATGTAACTCTGGATCAGTACAGGATAAGTAATGTAATGTATGTACGCAGTGACTCCACCAGCAGAATAGTGAGTACAGCTCTGGAGTATAATACAGGATGTAACTCAGGATCAGTACAGGATAAGTAATATAATGTATGTACAAAGTGACTCCACCAGCAGAATAGTGAGTGCAGCTCTGGAGTATAATACAGGATGTAACTCAGGATCAGTAGAGGATAAGTAATGTAATGTATGTACACAGTGACTCCACCAGCAGAATAGTGAGTGTAGCTCTGGAGTATAATACAGGATGTAACTCGGGATCAGTACAGGATAAGTAATCTAATGTATACACACAATGACTCCACCAGCAGAATGAGTGCAGCTCTGGAGTTTAATACTGCACATTCTCCAGAGCTGTAGGTAAGCTGTGATTTTGCCATTTATGTGGAATAATTCTGTTTGTAACCAATATAATCACAGATGAACATACATTTTAAGACATTCATTTTGTCAACCCAATAACAGTAATTCAGCCAAAACAAGTAATGCTGCGAGCTCTCTAGCAACTCTTGTAATATTGGACGCGGCACCTGCCTTTCTATGAAAAAGTTTGTATTTGGGTCAGTGTGAGGCAGTAAAAGGCAAGCATTGTTATCGTGGTAGTAAAGCATTGTATCATTGATCAGTTATGACAACACAAACACTTGGTATTAGTTGCTGAGTCATTTTAAAAACGACGGAGGGAAGTAATCGTTGTCTTTGCACCCGTTTTTGTCGTTTTCTGCTCCTTTTTATATGTTAGAGATTTCCATCTTATTTATACTTGAATTACATTTGTTGTATTTCTTTTTTATATTTTTTGCTTTTCTTGTCAGTTTCTGCTTGCTATGAGCCATAGTGGATATGATTTGAACAGTGTGATATTTATATTTGCGTAAATTTGGCGCAATTTCACTCCAGGTACGTATGGGATAAATGACTACTTTTCCTAGTTACAAACAGAAACTTTAATTTGACAAGTATTTAAGCACATTTGTTATTTATCATGCCCTTTTTTATGCAAATTGTGCTGGTGATGTTAAAAAAAAAGTGCTGTCTACATCCATATCATTGGCCACTATAGGGTTACTAACACTTTAAATTCTCCAGTGACTTCCATACCTCCTGGCCATACACAGCATATGAAGTCCAAGACAGGTCAACACCACCATGTACCCCCAGGAGAGAGACTCCGCTACAGGTTATGTCTGCTGCATTAGAGTATAGCTAAGGAGCTTTGGAGCCCTTATACTGGACAATCCCCTTTAAATTCCATCGTTCCCTAATTTGATCCTGGATTGGATGGGGTGTCCAAACTAATGCAAACTGATTGAAACACATTTTTAAAAATATTTCAATTTCACCCCTCCTTCACCTCCTGAAAAAAATGGGACACCTAAGCTGATGAGCTTCTACTATCTGCCCCGGGCCGCGGCAAACATATTGCTCAGCAATGCGTTGTGTGACCTGAGGCGACGGCAGAGGTTCCTATCATTCCATATCTCTCGGATGACGTCAGAACCGTGCGGCAGGTTCTAAGGAAACCCCCCAGGACTCTTGTCTTCAGCTGACAGACACGCTGGTGTGGTTTGACCGGACTGTCCTGACAATGCGACATAATGACCCACTGTGGAGAAGTAGAAGTGGACTTGTCCTCCTAATGGTCCTACGATGGCTATTTCCTATATATTAAGGGATAAGTAGAGAGGAGTGGGGGAGTGTTTAGCCTTCTAGTGCTGAAGGGGTTAAGTCAGTACAAAGTATTTAAAACCAGGGTAGGAAGTGCTAAAATCCAGGGCTGGGGGCAGTGGTTTATCTATGGGGGTGCAGACATTACAGTTAAACCCAGACACCAATGCCAGAAATGGCCCAAAGGGCTACAACATGGGGCATCCTTCCAACATCCTTTTTGTCTAAATTCCACACAATTTTCTGCTTGCTCTCAATAAACAAAGAAATTTTTCTTTTACGTAGTAAAATTGAAAACCGCGTTAGGCTGTGTTCACACGTTGCTTTTTTAATGTGTTTTTTTTTCTGCAGCCAAACCTGCTCTCTTGACAGTATAAAAGCTGCTTCCAGAAAGCAAGTGTTGCTGCCCTTTTCTGGTGTGTTTTTGCTTCATTTCTTTTATCCTTTTTTTGATGCAGATTATATGTGTTATTTGCCTATACATGTTTAATAAAAATTAATTTAATTCGCAAAAAAAGCTGGAAAAAATGAATGTTTGCATTTTTGCTGCGTTTTTGCACTTTCACATTGCTTTCTATGGTTACAAATGCAGCAAAATTGCTGAAAGAATTGACATGTTGCGGTTATCAAAAAACGCAGCGGTTTTCCACATGAGATTTGTGAAGCCTCATAGCTTTTGCTGGTATTGTGAAACGCAGGACGTCAGGATCGCCTCGTCTGACAGGTAAGGGTACCGTTACAGCTAGCGATGCACCAGCGATCCCGACCAGCGATATGACGTGGTCAGGATCGCTGGTGCATCGCTAGGTGGTTGCTAGTGAGCTGCCACACAGGCAGATCTCACCAGCGACATCACTGGGGAAGGGGATCGCTACTTGTCAGACACGGCGATCCTGACGTCCTCCCGCCTGGCTCCACGCGTCGCTCGTTGGCGCCACAGGAAGCCCAGCAGGAAGTGGCCGATGAGGAATGGTCCAGGAGCTTCTCGCGCGATCAGCGATAACCAGCGGGGGAGCCGGTCGGAGGTAAGTATCACATGCAACGATATCGCTAGCAATATCGCTGCAACGTCACAAAATCGGTGACTTTACAGCGATATTGCTAGCGATATCGCAGTGTGTAACGGGGGCTTAAGTAACGACCCCCAACCCCTGCTATGTCGCTGGTGAGATCTGCCTGTGTGGCAGCTCACTAGCGACCACTTAGCAATCCACCAGCGATCCTGACCGCGTCACATCGCTGGTCGGGATCGCTGGTGCATCGCTAAGTGTGACAGTACCTTTACAGTGTATCAGAACCTTAGAACCTCTCACAACTTTCTCAGGCTCGTGATTCACAAATCTGCCTGCTTATTCATTGATGATGCCCCTTTGCTCCATAATGGGGCAGATGTCATTCCATTCTCACCTTCTTTCTTTTGGCCTAATACTTGTGTACTTTTTCTGTGCCACAACCATGTTTTTTTTGTAGTAGGCCACGGTTAGACTTGCGAGAAACTTGCATGATTCTCACATCTTAATACCCGGCACTGCAGTCGGCACTAGGGACCAGAGTGTATGGCTGCATGTATTTCTATGCAGCCGCGCACTCCGATCCCGAGTGCCGGCAGCAGTCCCAGTTATTAAGATTCGAGAGTCTTGCGAGTTTCTCACAAGTCTGACCCCGGCCTAATACAAAAAACATGGTTGGGGCACAGAAAAAGAACACAAGTATTAGGCCAAAAGAAAGAAGACTCCCATTGTTGTGCAATGATTTTAATGCTTATTTGATCAAGACAAGATAACGAACTAACCTATGTTATTTGTTTACTTACAGGGTATCTTCTCAGTTTTCTTTTCATCTTAGATTCTGTTTGTTAAATGTCCACATTTTGTACGCCTATGCATTGGACTTATGCCAACACATGAAGTGGCTCAATTTTTTTTTGGGGGGGGGGTTTGCTTTAGTTTTTTGTACTTGTACAAACAGGGGCGTGGCTCTTTATTTTTGGGCTGTTCACATTGTATATAGCTTTCCATGGGCAGATGTTTGAACAGCCAGGACCTGGTCCTGCTTTGCCCTTACCTATCTTGAGGTCTGCTGTCACATAGTTGGGTGAACTACAAGAGCTAGGTACCATCCTGATTGGGGCACATCTTGTCGCGGTGGGACAGTTTTTATGCTTTTTTTTATCAAAGCAATGTTATCTAAGTACCCTATGTTATTTACATATATTATTACTATTTATTCATTTACATACAATAGGACATTTGCTCATTTTGTTTAAATCTTAGGTTCTGTTGTAGATCCTGCCGACTACGCCAAGTGTAAGGTCGGTGGGCCGAGCTGGGGGGTGGTCCCTCTCTTACTGCGCAGAGATGTAACAGAGACACGAATGAGGCAAATGCCGGGTACAACAGGTCCAAGTTTATGTTCTTGCCGTCCGCCTGACGGCCTCCGAAGTACACCGCACTTCACTTATCGGCCCTCCGTTTTCAGGGCCGTTTCCCGCACACCGTACTTTACACCGGGGACGTACATATACGTACCGTCCCCTCTTCACCTGTTGACGCTCCTGTCCGATCCGTCACTGTGGCTGCCTTAGGCCTGTAACCAACAGTACTTTTACTGAACAGTCGTCTCTCTCAATACGGTATGCTTTACCTCGGTGCCTCGTCTATACTGCGGTACTTTCCTGTCAGGACCACCCCCTGACGTTCTCTCTCCTCAGTCCCCCTGGTTTGGTTTTCCTCAGAGTGCACAAACTGTCGTAGTCCTCCTGTCACTTGAGCTCCCCCTGGGGACTGGAACTTTCTGGAATCCTCCTTCAAATTTATACCTTTCCCGGTTCCCTGTAACTCCGCCCCCCATGACCAACGGTTTCCTAAGCCCTAAGCTGATGTCAAGTCCTTTGCTCACACTCCTCCCTGCCTTCTAATGGTCAACCCAAGGTACTGCACGTCCACTACACTTTCCTAGCTATTTCCCCACTGTAGTAACTGACACCTACCTAAACTGTGCAAACCTTTCCTTCTCCACTCTGACAAGTCCGTCCGTCCGTCAGGTCACCTTCCCTACACTGTCCCATCTAAAGATGGGTGAATCGACTCATAGGACCCGGCCCATCAGCAACATCAGTAGCCTCTGGATGTGAGCCTTTAGAACCGCTTCTTACCTCCTGGAATCCATGGCTTGTCTTTTGATTAGCCAGCCTGAAGCTATGTCACATGTGCGTCATGCCACAACAATGACATCAAGATAGGACCACTATTTTAAAGGAGAGCCCTAGATGTCATTGGATAAGGAGAGACTATCCAGGCTCGTGACTCATCCAATGACCTGCAAATTAATTTGCACCAACTTTTCTCCTGACTGTTCCTAACCTTCCGAAGTCAATGGCCTCTTCATACACAGTAGATGGCTGTCGGCCAAGACAACCATCTGTCCTGTCTCCCCCATACACAGAAAAACTTGGTTTGGATGAGCACTCCTATGCCCAAAAGCTGATCTCTCCACTAAACAAATGGTTTGGTTGGTGAAAGTCAAAAAGCCAGATCTTTCCTTCTCTAACATCAACTATCGGGAAAGATTCAGAAGGCGCCATACACATTAGATGGTGGTCCTTCAGTCAGCTCTCCAATAACAGCTTGAGCTTATTCATAAAACTGTTTTTTAAGGTTCACATGTACTGTAGTCCTATCTGCACATGGACTGTACATTGGCCCTGTAATAGTCAAGGACATAATTCAAGTGAGCACTTTTCCACTCGGACCAAGAGTCAGATTGTATTATGCTAAATGACATATAAAACGCTCCTCCACACAGACGTACAGAACTCCGGTCCAACCCTCACAATATTCATGTGATCAAGATCCCAAGGTTAGAGATGGTGTTGGGTAGTGGGTAGCCAAAGTTGAGGATCACATACATTCACCAAATCCCTGGGGACGATCTTTACCTTGAGCTTTCAAATTGGTAAACGCATGGGTCTGTACTGGTGACATCTGAATCTCCATCGTACACCAAGCCTTAACGTTTTACCACCATCTGTAGATCCATTACACGCCATGGCTAACAGAGCAGACACTACGCCATCCTTGCCAAAACAAGCTGCCATATTGTCTTCTAGATACACTGCCTAATAATCCTGAATGCAGGAGGAGGACTCCATGACGTTTATTTCCTGCTGGTCCTTTTTAAGGGGACAATAAAAATTCCTTTAAAATTTAGTGGCGGCGGCAGCAGCATTTTATAGGAGCCCTTTAAGATTGTGGATACAATGTTTCTTGCACAACAGTACACATTATTACCTGCTGAAATATACAAGGAGAGTACACAAGCAACAGTGTCCCAGCAGGCGGCGCTGCCCCATAAAGGGTTTTTATTGGGATAGTAATGGCGACCCCTGTACTCTGGCACCTTCTATAAAGGTCTATACCTCTGCTAATGTCCTGTGTACAGTAAACATACAGCACAGCGGGGCACCTCTGTCATTGCAAATGGCTTTATTTGGGGTAAAAGCCCTCCGATCCCCCAGACAATGTGTATTGTCACTATAAAACAATAATTACTGACTTGACAACCTGTGTCTATGAACCTCTGGGCCTTTCATCTGCACCTAGATCCATTATACGTTTTTGATCATCCTGATTGCTACTTTATGATACAAATTTTGCAACAGTTCCAAATGATTTGCCCTTATCCCCCAGGCACTGCAGCCGGTATTGGTAGAAACTGTTTTGTTTTGTTTTTTCTTCCCTGTCATCCAAGAGCCGTAACTTTTTAATTATCCGCCGACAATAGGATTTATTTTTTTGTAAGACAAGTTTTTTTTTATTATTGACTTCATTTATCAGACCCTAACATATAATATAAATCTATTCATATATTTTTTTTTGTGGGATAGAATGGAAAAAAATAGCAATTCCAGCTAATGTTTAGACTATTTTCACATGAAAATAAGAACGCTATGAGATTTCACAAATCTGATGCACATGCTTTTTTTTCTGACTGAATTTGAGGACTGCAGCGTTTCTGCAGAATGTCAGTTCTTTCAGTACTTTTGCAGCGTTTTTTCATCCATAGAAAGCAATAAGAAAGTGCAAAAACACCGTAAGAAAATGCAGCAATCGGGTTTTGCAACGTTTTTGCTGTGTCGTTGGTGACTAAAACTAACTTTATTGAACATGTGCTGTAGACAAATCACAGATGTAATCTGCACAAAAAAAATGCAGCTAAAAAAAAGTTGAGGGGGAAAGAAGCAGCAAAACGTCTGCGTATCAGCACAAGCAAGGCCACGTTCACACTATCAGTATTTGGTCAGTTTTTTACCTCAGTATCTATTAATCAAAACAAGGAGAGGAACAATCAGAGGAAAAGTATAATAGACACACGTCACCACTTCTGGATTTATCACCCACTGCTGGTTTTGGCTACTAATACTGAGGCAAAATATTGACCAAATACTGAACGTGTGAACGTGGCCTTAGGGATTTGTTTTTGGGGATTCTAATGTTTAGAGGCTATTGTGATTACATGTAGTGTGTGACTGGTGGCACAGACAGAAGAGGGCCCCAGTGCCAGAACAATATATGGGCCACTTGCAGTCAAATAGCAAATCATAATGCACAATTCCACCTGCTTTAGAGGTGGTAGTGCCCCTCTTACCTCTTGGGCCCCTGTGTGTCTGCACAAGTTGCACCCCTGGACTGGTGTGTATGTAGCTTGTGTCTAGTGTGTGACTTGTCTCCTTTCGAGCACATCTGGGACTACATTTGTTTGCAACTGTAGAGGGAGCTGCCAGCAGAGGATCTTGATGATTTGCTCAAGTGCATTCAGCACGGCAGAACATTCTTCAGATGACCATTAATAACCTCACTGATAGCAGCCGAGGCTGTAAGTGTCGGGATTTCTGTATGTTGCTCATACTCAATACTGAATAAATCAAGATTTTATATATACTGTATATATACATAGCTCCCAAGCATCCCGATTCCTGAGGGACAGTCCCGCTTTTGACACCCCCCTCCCGCGTCCCGCCCGGGACGCTATTTTTCCCGCATTGCACTGAGCCGCCACGCCCCCCCATGCACCGACCCCATGATCCTTGCTTTCCCAGATAGACCCACCGCAGCCTGCAATGATGTGGCTGGGCTGTGTTCTGTGCGCACAGGACCTGTGAGAGGGGATGAGTCAGGGGTCACATGATCGGGGGCCGCTGTCTGTGTCTGTTTGCACTCTGCAGGACTCTGCTGTGCTGCTTGTTATGGTGCTGGATGAGGTAAAGTTTCTGTGTTGGGTCAGGAGGGGTTTACAGTGTGGATGTAGCGGAGCCGTGTGTGCGCGAGGTGTACGGAACAGAGCCATGCACGTATGAGGTGTACGGAGCGGAGCCATGCGTGTATGAGGTGTATGGAGCAGAGCCGCGCGTGTACGACGTGTACAGAGCGGAGCTGTGTATGTGTGTGTGTGTACGGAGCAGAGCCATGCGTGTACGAGGTGTACGGAGCCACGTGTGTACGGAGCCACGTGTGTATGCGGTGTACGGAGTGGAGCCATGTGTGTACAGGGCGTACGGAGCAGAGTCGCATGTGTACGAGGTGTGCAGAGCTGCGTGTGTGCGAGGTGTACGGAGTGGAGCCATATGTGTACTGGATGTACGGAGCGGAGCCAAGTGTGTACGAGGCATACAACGTGAGCTTTTCCCACGGACACAGGAGTACACGGCGGAGCCCCGAGGAGTACTTTAAAACTTGCACATGACATTCCACCGGAAGTGATGTACTGGAAGCTGACCGAAATTAGGTAATTTCATGAGAAGATTGTGACGGAACCAGGAATGCTTCATATCCATCACAATGTACTCCTCCGACAGCGCGGCCATCAGGATCGCCTTGGAATCAGGGATGCCGGCCATGTGAGTGGATCATGATATGTCCTGCACCGGGAGGCTCAGGTGGGCACTACAATGGGACGGGGCTGCTAAAGTATCTTTATAGAATTTCTTTCTTTCTCTCTCTGTTTCTTTATTTCTCTGTTCTTTCTTTCTCTCTGTTTCTTTCTCATTCTCTGTTCTATCTTTCCCTCTTTTTTTCTTTCTCTCTCTAATCTTTCTTTTTTTTTCTTTCTCTCTCTCTGTTCTTTCTTTCTCTCTCTGTTCTTTCTTTCCCCTTTCTTTCTTTCTCAGTTTCTTTCTCTACTTCTTTCTTTCTCTCTCTGTTCATTCTCTGTCGCTCTGTTCTTTCCTTCCCCTCTTTCTTTCTTTCTTTCTTTCTTTCTCTCTCTGTTCTTTCTTTCCCCTTTCTTTCTTTCCCTCTGTTCTTTCTTTCTTTCTTTCTTTCATTTTTTCTCTTTCTTTCTCTCTCTGTTCTTTCTTCCCCTCTTTCTTTTTCTTTTTCTCTCTGTTCTTTCTTTCTTTTTTTCTTTCTCTCTTTCTCTATTTTCTTTCTTTTGCTCTCCCTCTGTTCTTTTTTTGTGTCCCCTCTTTCTTTCTCTTTGTTCTTTCTTTCCCCTCTTTCTTTCTCTCTGTTCTTTCTTTCTTTCCCCTCTTTCTTTCTCTCTGTTCTTTCTTTCCTCTTTTTTTCTCTCTCTTTCTGTTCTTTCTATCTGTTCTCTCTGTTCTTTCCTTCCCCTCTTTCTTTCTTTCCTCTCTTTCTCTCTCTGTTCTTTCTCTCTCTCTGTTCTTTTTTTCTGTCCCCTCTTTCTTTCTCTCTGTGTTCTTTCTTTCTTTCTCTTTCTTTCTTTCTTTCTTTTTCTCTGTTATTTCTTTATTTCCCCTCTCTATTTTTCTGTGTTCTTTCTTTCTTTCCCCTTTCTTTCTTTCTCTCTCTGTTCTTTCTTTTGCTCTCTGTTCTTTCTTTCCCCTCTTTCTTTCTCCTCTTTCTCTCTGTTCTTTCTTTATCTCTCTGTTCTTTCTTTATCTCTCTGTTCTTTCTTCTTTCACTCTGTTCTTTCTTCTCTCTGCCTTTCTCTCTCTGTTCTTTCTTTCTCTCTCGCTCTCTATTTTCTTTTTTCTCACTCTGTTTTCTCTTTCTTTTCCTTAGTACCAGTCAGTGTGCCCACAGTACCAGCCACTGTGCCCATAATGCCAGCCACTATGCCCCCAGTACCAGTCAGTGTGATCAGCAGTGCCAAATGGGTGTGGTTGTACGTGGACATGGGTGTGACTTGTCACAAAATGGGTGTGGTCGGGGCATGGCCTAAAATTTGCGGCTGCGCGCCGCAGCCTTTGTCCCTCTTTCCCATCTTCAAAAGTTGGGAGGTATGATATATATATATCCGCATAGCCACATTCACTATAATATCCCACTTCATCCCGTCAGCCAGAGCTACCTGACTACTACCCCTAATATCCCGCATCATCCCGTCAGCCAGAGCCACCGGACTACTCCCTCTAATATCCTGCATCATTCCGTCAGCCAGAGCCACTGGACTACTACCCCTAATATCCCAAATCATCCCATCAGCCTGGTGTCAGAACCAGAGCGCTAGGTGGAACGGTCCTAACTTACATACCAGGGATCCCTTTAAGAGAGGCCTGGCATAAGAACTAGAGCGCTGAGTAGATTTGCCCTGACTTCCATACCAATGATCCCTTTTATAGAAGCCTGGGGTGAGAATCAGAGCGCTGAGGGATTTACCATAACTTCCATACCGGAGATCCCTTTAAGAAAGCCTGGGATCAGAACCTGAGTGCTAAGTGGATTTGCCCTGACTTGCATACCAAGGATCCCTTTAATAGAACCCTGGGGTCAGAATCAGAGCGCTGAGGGATTTGCCCTAACTTCCATACAGGAGATCCCTTTAAGAGAGCCTGGGGTCAGTACCAGAGCATCTGAAGGCAATTGCCCTGACTTCCGTACCGGGGATCCCTTTAAGAGAAGCATGGGGTCAGAACCAAAGCACTGGATGGATTTGCCCTGCCTTCCATACCGGAGATCCCTTTAAGAAAGGCCTGGGGTCAGTACCAAAATGCTGAGTGGATTTGCCCTAACTTGCATACCAATGATCACTTTAAGAGACCCTGGGGTCAGAACCACAGAGCTGAGTGGAACGGTCCTAACTTCCATACCGGGGATCCCTTTAAGAGAGGCCTAGGGTCAAAACCAAAGCGCTGGATGGATTTGCCCTGACTTCCATAAGATCCCTTTAAGAGGGAAGATGTGCCTATGGGATGGAGGATGTGTGATGTGTATATGGGCACTGGAGGGGGGATTCATTTCTGTCATGTGCTCTGTGCTCCTTTCTGGGGGGCAGATAATGGCTGGGAGCTTATGTTCCCAGGGATGCTAGATTTCTCCCACCATGTCAGTGTCTGCTGAGGTGTTGTCAAGTGGGAAAACTTGCTCATAGCAACCAATCACAGCTCAGCTTCTTTTAACCAGCTATGGTCAAATGAGAGATGCTTAGTGATTGGTTACAAGGAAAACTGTTGCTTATAGCAACCAATCACAGCTCAGCTTCTTTTGAACAGCTCTGGTGAAATGAAAGATGCTTTGTGATTGGTTGGTGATACATGCACATACATACATACATACATTCAGTTTTATATATAGAGATATATATACATAGGATAGGAGGTACCCAGACACAATTCTCGCATAGGGGCCCCAAGCTGTAAGTATTCTCCCCTAAACTCCGACATCTACAGGGTAAGTGGCAGGGACTTCACTTCCCACTATTGCATGCATTATACAACTATCATTTACTGCCTATGTAGCAGGCCCAGCTCCTGAGCACGCTTTATATACCCCCTTGCCCCAATTCTGACCTTCAAAACATAGTACCAAATATATGATCTGGGTTCCTATCACTTTCATACATTTGGATATCCTATAGATTACAACATTTGGAGGTATTTTATTTGTATGCAGTTAGATCTTCCCTAATAGCCCAATCACGAGATTGACACCTGCGCGGTAATCATATGATTGCCATAGAGTTGCATTTTTTTTAGAACTCCCTCCCTCCTCCTAGCAGCCACCCACCCCATATAACACAGAGATATAGTACATCCCAGGATTGTAATGGCGTTCAATGACAGGACATGAATTTTAGGGTAATTCTGTCCTCCCAGGTGTGTGCTCAAATCATCCGGCTCCAGGCAAAGTTATTTTTATTGTCAGCTATAATTAACCATACAAGCTGTACGAGCTGACATCAGCAATCAAAGGGGGAAGGTCTGGGCTTTATAACACCGTGTTCCTTAAAAAAAAAAAAAAAAAAAAAAAAAGCTGAAGTGTTGGGGCCGAAGATATATAGATATATACAGTATATCAGTAAAATAAGGTGTAAGACCTAAAAAATATACATGCACTGATTCAGCCGGCGCAATCAACTATATGTACTGTACATGGCGTCTATGAGATGGAAATCAGCCTGAAGAAGACCTAAACCAAAGCTTATGTCACATTTATTCTAAGGGCCTCAGTCATTTTTTTATCCATTGTACCTTATAAATCCATCAATCTAAGGTAAGTATCGTTTCAGGGAGTAAGATTTATGATAATTTACCTTAACCCCTTAAGGACCAGGCAATTTTACATTTTTTGTGCTTTTTGGTTTCCTCCCCTTTTTTCCAAGAGCCCTAACGTTTTATTTTTTATTTTTTTGCTGACATCACTGTACAAGGGCTTTTAATTTTTCTGGATAATTTGGACTTTAAAATGCAAGGTGTTGCGGACTACGTTGGTGCTTTAGAAATTAAAACTATTATTACTTTTTAATTACACCATCTGTTTTACCATGCATTGTTATGGAAAATGGGGGGAAAAAAAATTCCAAATGCGATGAAAATTAAAGAAAAGTAAATACAGAAAATCAAAGTTGTTACAAAAAGTTAAAAGTAATAATTGGTAATTATTAATTTCTGTACAATTACATACAAATTCTCTCCCCCTATTCTCCAAATAAAATGTTGCCATATTTAACCCAGCAGAGAATGAATGACCACTATCTCCCAACTCTAACCCAAAAATACAGGATGGCATTCTCATCCCCCCCATCTGCTGGGGGATTGGACTCCACAGGTCTCCGTCTTCCGATCACAAATACCTGCAACGTCACTGATAATAAATTATGAAGAACTTCTTGAGGCTAAAGTAAAATAAATATAAATCACAATTTGTAGTTAAAAGTATTTTCCGTGTTGACACTGAGTCTTTTCCTAATCATTTGTGTCTATCTGGGGGAAGCTATGAGTAAAATGCATGGTCATGTGTGGTATTTATGGACGCAAGTAAATCATATGAAGGTGGCTTGTAAACCTCAATGGGCGAAAAAATGGCTTTTATCATAACTGCAAAAAACCTGATGCAAAGGATTCTGGGAAATGTAACTAAAGTAGGTCAAATCCTGTGCTCATTCCTAGGATATCTGACATTAGGTTCTCTAGGTCTATACTTTTCCTACATTAGTGTAAGTCCCCACCCAAAGGGCTAGAAAAAAGTGAAATCCGCCCTGGTTGCCAATTTGTGATGCCCAGAAGGGTTGTCACTCCCTTTCTCACATGTAACTTTGAAGTGAGATTCTTTACTTTGATACTTTGCAGAATTTGCTTCCTGGTCCAGGAGGCAAATTTATCTTGGACCATGAAGAAAGGATTTTATTTTCTTAAATCAACAAACACTGTATGATAGGGAAAAAATGTTAATTTTTGCCCAAAACAATTTACCAAAATTTCAATGAAACCAACAGCTGTCCAAGATTTATGGCACCAAGCTATGGATCATGAAGAAAGGTTTTTATTTTCTTAAATCAACCTTTTTACGTGTCATCAAACTCTGTATAATAGGGAGAAGATGTTAATTTTTGCCCAAAACTATTAACCAAAATTTCCATCAAACCAACAGCTGCCCAAGATCCATGATGTCAAGCCATGGATCCATGACAATGGGCTTTTTGTAAACCTAAGAAAAAATGTTTACTAATTTTGGCCTCAGAAAAGTAAATACTAACAAAAAATAGATTAATAACGATAAAATGATTGAAGTGATAAATCCGCGCCATCAATTGTGTTCTCATCATTATAAGGCCAGGATCACACTTGCGAGAAACTCGCACGAGTCTTGCATCTCAATACCCGGCACTGCTGCCGGCACTTGGAACCAGAGTGTGCTGCTGCATGTATTTCTATGCAGCTGAACGCTCCAGTCCGAGTGCCAGACTCGTGCGAGTTTCTTGCAAGTGTGACCCGGGCCTCAGGGTCAAAAAGGTAAAGGCACCAATATATAATAGAATCACTCCTTTTTTATTTTTCTGCCAACATAGACTTACAATGCTTATTTTTTGCAAGACGAGATATAGTTTTGAATGATATTGTTCATTTTGCCATACAGTGTACGGAAAAATAGCAAAAAAATTCCAAGTTCTTTGAATTTTTTTTTTTTTTAAAAAATGCAATTCCGACACAGTTTGTAGGTTTTATCTTTACCGCATTAATTGTGCAGTTAAAATAATTTAACCTTATGAATCTCCTCAGCAGCATTGTAATACCAACCTTGAATAGTTTTTTTTTTTTTACTACTATAATGGTTTAACAAAATTTTAACTTTAATAGAAAAATTGGGTTTGTGCCACCATTTTTCAAGACCCATATTTTTTTATTTTATGTTTCATTAAAGGACTTATTCTTCTCATGGCAAACTGGTGTTTTAATTTCTCATTTAGGGTACATGCTATGTTTTGACAGATTTCTATTACATTTTTTTATAGGAGGTACATAGATAAAGTAACAGCAAATTTGTCAATTTCGTTTATTTTTCTCTACAAAATTCAAACACCCTGTAGTAAGTAAATAAATAGTAATAGTACATGTGAGTCTCAAGGGGTACATAGTTAAGAGATGGGATCTGGTTTTGATCTGCCTTTATTTATTTTGAGGTCTGCTGACACATAGTGACGCAACAGCGAGATCGCTGTGTGTGACACTTATCAGCGACCGGCCCCCCTGCCGGGTATCGCTGATCGTGCTCGAATGGCCTGGACATTTTTTTGATCGTTGGTCTCCCGCTGGCCAGCAAGCATCGCTGCGTGTGGCAGGCGGAAGACCAGCGATCAGTGAGCTGGAGCCTGGTAACCAAGGTAAACATCGGGTTTCTAAGCACCACGCGGCGCTTAGAAACCCAATGTTTACCTTGGTTACCAGCTCCCTGCACCAGCGCACTGGTATCTTAACGTACACTGCAGGTAACTAAGCGACGTGCGTCGCTTGTTACCCACGTGTCGCTGTCCTGATCGCTGCTGAGATCTGCCTGTTTGGCAGCTCACCAGCGATCATGTAGCGACACACCAGCAATCCTGACAAGTTCATATCGTTGTCGGGATCGCTGGTGAGTCGCTATGTGTGACGGGGCCCTTAGGTACCGTCCCAACTAGGTGCACCTTGTCGCGGTGGGATGGCTTTTATGTTGGTTTGAGCAAAACAATGTTTGCGAAATGCCCTATGTTATGTCCATGTACTATTTCTATTTATTTACTTATTACAGGGTATTTGATCATTTTATTTTTATCTAAGGTTTTGCTTGTTAAAAAGCCACAGTGTGAATATACACCTATGCATTGCACTTATGCCAACATGTGCTCCTGCACAATTTTTTTAGGTTTTGGTTTATTGATTATACAGTAAAAAGAAATCTCCTATGATGCTCAGCCTGTAGCTGGATATCATAGGAGAAACAACATGACAGCATGGGGGACCTTTCGTAGACCCCTGGTCATGTGAGCTCATCAGTTCCCCACAATCAGAAGAGTTGATGAGTGCCCAAATGAATGGCCAAGTCAGATTGTGGTGCTTAAATGCCATTCTCCGTAATTCACAGCTGCATGTAAGTGGTTGATAGCAGTGATTTTCAGTAGCGCTGATTGCTGCTGTTAAAAGCTGATGCCAGCCATGAAATATAACCAGCATCTGCCCTGTGTGGAGCAGGCTCAGCTCTGGAGACCGCAGCTTTAAACACATTAACATGCTCCATTAAATAATAGTATGTCATGGAGCATTAAGGGGTTCAAACTGACCAAACCAACTTCAGTTTGAGCCTATTTTTTTTTCTCTGGGAAATGAGCCACTGCCAAATATGTCTGACAGCGACTTTCTCCCCTCTCCCTATTAAAGTAAAAAAAACACTTGGTCAAGCCAAGCATTTGTATGGTAGAGATGGGAGAGATAGCTGTTGGCCAAACAAGTATCCATTCTACCGCAGATTTCTTTGACGTCAGTGGTTGGGGCACCAGCAAATCACTCTGCCATGGCCTGGGTATTTAGACAAAGGGCCATGGCAGCAAACTGTTTGTCCCAAGTGAAGGAAACCCTATCTACAACTCAAGATAAAGTCTACCATGAATAGTTGTTCATTTTCCACCTCCACGAACATATTCTTGCATATTGTCTACTTATATAATGACCTCACTGATCACGTCTTTGGATCCAAAGCCCATCCCACAGTCAGTGGCAACCTGTAAAATCCAACCCAACTGATTCACATTATCTTATACATGTGTTAAATGTTGTTTCCTTGACTATCCAACCATTGTCCAATACTATTGCCTTTTTGAAAATGTATCCTAAAGAATAACTGTCGTTTGATTTTTTTTTTTTTTTTCCACCGTAAATCAACAGTACACATGGAAATAAGAAACTTTCTAATATATCTAATTAGCGAAATCTGCTTCTTTTTCCTCCAGGACTGATCATTCATTCTCAAAATTCTCAATTCACAGGTAAAATCTGCCTTAATTGAATGCAGACTTTCCCAATACTGAGTTGGAGATGACAGTTGGTGCTCATAATGTTCTATGGAGAACTGTAACTGGAATTTTCAGAAGAATGTCTGTGCCTTCCTCTAGCTCCTACATAGAATTTAAAAAGCACCAATGGTCATCTCCTATCTCAGTAATGGTAATAATATGTTTCACTGAATAACAGATTTTATCCTTGAATTGAAAAATGAAAAATCAGTGCAGGAGGAGAAAGAAGCAGATTTCTCGAATAAGAAATGTTACAAAGTAGTGTATTTTCATGCGTACTGTTGGTTTATTAAATAAAAAAATCATACAATGGCTATTATTTAAGTCTATATGTCTTACTTTTAATCTCGTTTTTACTTTATATATATATATATATATATAGATATTATTTTTTAAAAAAATTATTTTAGTATTAATTTATTTTTTTTTTTTACTTTGCAGCCCATATACCGGACAATCATTCCTATGTTTGACTCGCCCTGATACCCAGTTTTCACAAATCAATCTTTCTACTACTTGACTCTTTTTTTTTTTTTTTTTTCCAAAAATTTCCATTTTGCCAAAACAAGTTGCCAAGTTAGCCATTAGTGTATTTTTCTTTAATTTCTATCCAAATGCTGATTAATCTCCAGCCGAAATAATTTTGAGCTTCTAGCAGATAATCAATCAGTATTTATCCAATCAAAAAAAGTCACTTTAAAAAAAAGTTTGGGGGTTTTCACATACCCACTTGTCTTTGATATTCGTGGACAGTCCTAAAACTCTTTTTTTGGTCATTAGTCATGGACAGACCGAGACATAAGCCAGGCATTGCCGTGTCTATCTCCATTTTAATGGAGACGAGACTCCCAGATGAGTTCTAGAGTCAAAAAAAGAAGGTAAGAGATAAAGAGAATGAACACCTGTAAAGACAAGATGTGTATGATAAGTTATGATGCAATCACCTGGGGCAAAGGTTTGTACTGTTGACCTCTGATCCCTTCCCCCTGACCTCTCCAGTTTAACAGATTAACCCCAGAGTGTCATCGGCCAAGAAGACATCGGGTTTTCAGAGGTCAGATATCAAAAGCACTTTTTAAAAACCTTCACTCCGAAGCTATAAAAACACAAGCCATAAATCACATGCTCGTTTTCCATGGTTGCACAGGTTTAGACAATGACTCCATATATCACATAGATTTTCGCGTTTTCCACTTTATTAATTTTAACCGTTACACAATAAATCATTCATAATTACAAATTTGATGAAATTTCAAAATGACAAATTATCATTTGTATCAACATTTCGAGATATCTGGTTTGTGGATACTTTTTTTTCTAGATCGACAAGGTTTCCATGGTAAAAAAACAAACAAACTGGAAATGGAGTCAGTAAGACGTTAGAATATTCCAAGGCAAAAGTGACTTGTTTTGTTTGATTTATATTTTCTTTTACAAGAAAATATATTAATATCTATGGTAGGGTATTTGGCATTTTAGACTTCCAAGTTTTGCTGCTTATTTTGTTTTTAGCCCAACAAATATGTGTTGGGGCCACAGGAAGCCCAGCAGGAAGCGCCCGACGAGAAATGGTCCAGGACGTTCTCGCGCGATCAGCGATAATCAGCGGGGGAGTCGGTCGGAGGTAAGTATCACACATAGCGATATCGCTAGCAATATCGCTGCTACATCACAAAACCAGTGACGTTACAGCGATATTGCTAGCGATATCGCTATGTGTAACGGGCCCTTAAGTGTCATCCTTTTTTCTTGGACATGGAGAGAACCAAAAGTTTCTCCACCTTCTCCTTTCTGACAGTCCATGAAGATCTCACTGCATTTGGATGTTATCTGAGTGCGATCCAATTTTTTCCCGGACCCATAGACCCATTAGATTTGCATTGCTGATTTTGATCTGGCCCCCAGATCAAAATTGGACTTGTCTCCGATATTTTCCTGGGAACACTCGGGCAATACAAAATCATAGGTACGAGTGCTGGCCGTGAAAACCACAGAAACCACTTGTCCAAGAAAATCGGACGTGTGAACGACACTTTACTCTTCAAATATAGAGACACAAGTGAAATCTAAGTTGGAATTATCATGCATACACATTTAGATGGGCAGCACCGCGATGTCCAGTTGGCAGATAGTGATTTTGAGATATACGGTACATAAAGCAGCATGGTTGCCCCTGGGAATGTGACAATAGCTCCTGGCTTATTGTGATTGCAAGTCATCCCTGGTCATATCCAGTTCAGCTGAGTTATTTTCAGTTTGTTCTTGTTCTTGTAGGTTACTTACTGTAAACAGAAAACAAGAACAAACAGACGTTTTAGCATTCATTTTGTTTACTTTTTTTTTACGTTTTTCTTTTTAGCTTTCAGTGTTTTTCTTTTACCATTATTTATTTAGCGCATTCTTTTATTTTAATTTGGTTTTAAGTGCAAAATGTCATTAATAATAGTGAAACATTCCGTGACAAAAAAATAATTTTCTTTCAGAATTTGTTACTTAAGTTTGTCTTTGCTAGTACACCTTTCTTTCTTTCTTTCTCTCTTTCTTTCTCTTTCTTTCTCTCTCTTTCTTTCTTTTTCATTCGTTCTTTCGTTCATTCTTTCTTTCATTCTTTTTTCTTTCTTTCTTTGTCTTTTTTCTTTCTTTCTTCCTTTTTCCTTTCTTTCTTTCTTCCTTTCTTTCTTCTTTCCTTCTTTTTTTTCTGTTTTTCTTTTATTGCTATCTCTTTCCTTCTTTCTGTCTTTCTTTTTCTTTTTTTATTTTCTTCCCTTTTTCTGTCTTTTCTTTTTCTTGTTCTTTCTTGCTCTCTTTTTCTTTCTTTCTCTTTCTTTCTCTTCATTCCTTCTTTTTACTTTTTTCTTTTATTTCTCTTTCCTTCTTTCTGCCTTTTTTTATTTTCATCCCTTTTTCTGTCTTTTCTCTCTTTTTCTTTCATCTTTTCTTTCTCTCATTCTTTCTCTTCTTTCCTTCTTTCTTTTTTTTTAACTCTATATTTTTCTTTTTTCCTTTCTCTCTTTCCTTCCTTCTATCTTTTTCTCCTTTCCTAGATCTTTCTTTCACTCTTTTTTTATTGTTTTTCTTTTCTGATGTTTAAAGTAATTGAGTCAACCCGAAATGTGACTTGCTGGCCTATCCTATGAAAGCTACAAAAACCTATTAAAGAAATTATTGGTTAGTAACAGGATTGTTTTTTTACAGTTTAACTCCCAAACTGGACGATGGGTGTTGAAAGCGCACATTCCATTCTGTCCTCTAACTTGGGGGCTAATTCACCTGGACTGTCCATCACAAAGTGATGTCATGCTGCATCTTTGTACACAAACAATGGTTTTTCCTTTGTTGTCGTAAGTAATTTTAGTTTAGACACTTATCAACAGATTAATCACATAAAAGAGCTCTGGATATTGGCATGTAAATGACTGTCCACCTCAAAAGAAAAACTTCATTAACATAGCAATGTTGGGGTTTTGTCTTCTCTACCTGTTCTTTTAAAGAAAAAATAAAGTATAGCAGGTTCGGCTTCTTGGTGGTATTGTACGGCCAAAGTGGGATTTCAAGGAAGTCAGTTTCAATATTTTGGCAACTTTTGAAGGTATTAAATAAAACTTGTGCAGAATTACACTAAAAAAAATCTCTTTTGGGGTTTTGCACAAACAAATGCATTTATTGAATATTAATGTAGGGCTATTTTAACCTCGCAACTGCCAATTTTTTTACCTCCATGCAAGAGCCTTAATTTTTATTTTTTTCATAGCCGAAGGAGGGCTCGTGGTTTTTGTTTTTTTTTTTGTATTTTTTAATTTGTTTCTGCTGGTTGAGTCTTAGTTTTATATGATAACTTTCATTATACCCTATAATATGTTTGAAAATAGGGGAAAAAAATCCACGTAATGTGAAATTTTGAAAAACTCAATTTGTTTTTTTCTTTTTTTTTACTTTTACGGCGTACATTGTGCAGTCAAAATGACACTGCAATATGATTTTCCCACTTGAATATGATTACGGCGATACCAAACTTGTGTTAGTTTTTATTATTATTATTTAAGTGGTGATTTCAAATGTTGGAAATTTGTAACAAAAAAGAATTGTCTTGTTTCACCATTTTCTGAGAGCCGTAACTTTTATCTATTTATTTTTTCTGCCAATTAAGCTATGTGTGGGCTTTTTTTTTGTGTGGCGAGTGACATTTTTATTGATAACATTTTGGGCTACATGCAATGTTTTGATCTCCTTTTCTTCTCACGCTTTAGGGCGGTGCGGAGACCAAAAAAGTGTAATTCCGGTGTCTCAATTTCTTTCTCTTTACAGTGGTTACTGCATGGGTAAATTTTATATTTTGAAAGATCAGACTGTTACGGACGCAGTGATATGAAACATGTTTATTTTTAAACTGGGAACAGAAGGGTGAATCAAATTTTTACATTTTTATCTTTTTTAAAAATTGTTTTTTATTTATGTTTTAGTTTACTTTTTAGTCCCCTTTGGGCATTTACACCGCTTAACATTTGATTGCTTGGCCTACATACGACAATGTTAATGTATTCCACTATATAGTCAAAATAACATTCTCCTATGAAACCCAGCCATAACTGAGCTTCAATGGAGGACCACCTTTGCAGCTTTGGGGGTCTTCAGGAGACTCTTTTCTGCCATAACTACCTATGGTCACTTAAATACCACTGTCATTCATTGATAGCAGCATTTAAAAGATTAAACCGCAGTGATCAGACCTAACCGACCGCTGATGTCACAGGCAGATGCCAGCTGTGTAACGCAACCAACAACTTTCAGGTATGCGGCAGGCTCACTTACACTGACAAGGGGTCAAATATTGCTATCCCTGTAGAATAATCCAATGGCAGAAACATATACTGATAAAAAAAACACTTTTTTTAGTTGCTTTAAAAATGTAAAAAAAATACACTCATTTTATTAAAAATGTAACATTTTATTTAAAAAAATTAAAAAAAATGGCACGATGTTGTTAGTTTCTTAGAATGTATGCAACCGTGAGCAAAAATATTCCTCCCCTACAGGATAGATAAATGTTTAATAGGTCGGCCCTGTTGGTGTCCTGTTTCAATCTGTTTAGAATTGAATGTATATGATTAGAGTTGAGCGAATTTGTTCGGGTTCCCTCTTATTCAGCAAGCTATAGCACTTACGGAATAAGCAACAGAGTTAACCTGGCTTCCTGGATCGTTCCGGCTGATCGGCGTCAGCCGGCGCGATCCAGGAAGCCAGGTTCCCTCTGCAGCTTATTCGGTAAGTGCTATAGCTTGCCGAATAAGAGGGAACCCAAACAAATTCGCTCAACTCTATATATGATATCTGAGTTGATGGATAAACGATCTGTAGAAAGATTGATCTTGTACAAGCCTAGATAGGTCCACCAGGGTCTTCTCCGACAGTATCTTGATAGCATAAAGCCGTCAGGTTGCTAGTCTTCATCTTCACCTTGTTCCTTCTATTCAGTTTTAGATAATTTTTTTGGGGGGTGGAAGATTTACAAGTACTGTACTTGAGACATGAAAACAGTTACCAAGCGTCTTGTCCTGTTAGAAGTTGAATTGTTATGAGTCAGGGCCCCTGATTGTTCTTGAAGTGAAGAACCTTACCTTTGGTTATGACTTGTGCTCTGACAATAGAGAATGGCGGTGGGTATGCTCTGAGACCTGTTTGTTATGCATTGCTTGGGGGACGGTTGAGTTGTTTCTGGCCCACAGTCACCATGTAAGGCTGCATTTCCCTGACAGCAAGCAAAGGCTTGAGACGTCCCAGTGACTCCAAAGGTCTCAAGCATTCACCAACGTGCGGCTACCTGCACTGATACCATTGTTGACAAACACACCCAATCTCCGCTCATCAAGGTTACACCCAGCCGCAAGTCTATTAAATTAAATGATTGGAAACATGGAAATACGCCAACGTTAGAAATGGTAATAAAGTTATTTTTATGAGATTACAGGGTAGCATTTAGGGATTTCACGTCAACATGTACACCCCTTCCCCCACCATAGATCCTAATTTAAATTATTCTGGGAATTAGCATGGTTAGAGGGCTTTAACATCTATAATCTGTGGAATGATAAAAAAAAATGATTCTTCTATAATTTTAAATATACAAATTAAAAAGCATAATATACAGATATAAATATATGCAGCTGAACAATATAAAAAAAATTCCTAAAAGAACCCATTAACCCTAATCTATACATTTCAACACAATTAAAATCCAATAAAATAGATCTTAAAAATGTAAAAAAAGTTGAAAACTATAAAAAAAATCCTAAAAAATAAATACTAACCCTAATTTATACATTTAAACACAAATAAAAAAAAACTAATAAAGTATATTATAAATCTATAATTATATGCAGTTGAAGAATATATAAAAAACTACAAAAACACTAACCCTAATCTATGCCATTAAACACAAATTAAAACTAACCGTTTATATAAAAAAAGTTTTGTAATAATATGCAAAAATATTACAAAAATGCCTAAAAAATATAAATGATGAATATTGCAGCGTAAACAATAGACATAATTATGAAAGTGAAAAGAAAATTGGCTTTCAATTGCGTTGCATTCATTCAGCTCTAGCTAAAGGCCAAGTACAAGTCAGAAAAAAATGTTTACAAGATTTAAGCAAACTTTTGAGTTCTTCACCTAGAGCCATAATAATGGAAAGGTGTGAAGCCGAGAAATAACAGCCTCTGGTTGAACTCTCAAATAAAGCAGGCGTGGATCTTCTTGTTTTCTACTTTCGTGAAATGCCACAGTTTTTTTTTTATTATTAATCCAAACCTCATAGATGACAAACAATCAACGTTCAAAGCTCTAAGTAATACCTGGAGGAAAGGTTTTCCAGGCTTCCAGCAAAGTATTGTAATCCTTTCACTTTATTCTTCGCTGAACTTTCTGATCGTTGTTTAGAAGGTGACGATGGTGATGCTGTTTATTATTATTTATTACATTTTATTATTTAGCGTTTAATTATGTATTTTTATGCACTGTTGAACTATATATTCTAGATTCTATGTATATATGTATGTCATATATATATGATTATTCATACCATTGCTGCTAGTGATGTAATATCAATGTATTATATACTTTAATTTGTTTTCCTATTTTTCTTAATGCTATTGGTTCATTATAATAATCTTCTCTATACGTATAAGCTCTTGATTGCGATATTGTTTTTTTTACCGTAATAAACCTATGATGTGCCTTAAATTAAAAATTTATTCTAAATATGACTCCAGGTGCAGGAGGTGAGGGGAAGGGGGGGTGGGGTAAAGTTCTCACAATAAATTAAAAAAAATGTGAAAACTATGTAAGGTAACGTTTTTACTGTTGCCAATTTATCTTGCCTTTGCAAGCAGGATTACATATTTATTACCCTGCCCACAAGGAATTTCTAAAAAAAAAAAATACAAGTAAAATGATCTACTTACTGGCAGCTAATTATACCACTCTCACATGAATTCTGTGAGTTGTTTAAGATTTTTTTTTTGATAATTTATTCTACGTACAGTTTTTTCTTTTGCTTCCTTTTTATTTATAGTTTTCTCTTAACTTTTTTTAAATTTCCAGTACAATTGGCATCGGAGTCTATCTCCCTTCCAGTGTGTGTGTGTGTGTGTGTGTGTGTGTATATATATATATATATATATAATGTATATAGTGTAAAATCCATTTTCTCACCATCTGATTTTGGAGTGAGGCTTCGGTTTTTGGATTTGTACACAAGAGGATTTGGTGATAAACTTGGGAGCTTTCTTTCTTTCTTTCGTCTCTATTTTTCCATCTCTTTTTAATTCTTCTTTCTATCTTTCATTACTTTTCTTTTTACTTCTAGTTTTCTTTTTTACATTTTTCCTTTCTTTTCCTTTCTTTTTTTCTCCATTTCTTTAATTCTTTCTTTTTTTCTTTCTTCCTTTCTTTTGTCTATCTTTCTTTACTTCTTTTTTCTTCTAGCTTTCTTTACGTCTGTCTTTCTTTCTTCCTTTCTTTCATTCTTTTTTTGCCTTGCTTTCTTTCTTCCTTCCTTTTTTATATCTTTCTTTACTTATTTGTTTTTTCTTTTTTTCTATCTATCTTTCTTTTCTCTCTCTCTCTCTCTTCCTGTATTTCTTCCGTATTTCTTTCTATCCCACAGAATTACTGCAGGACCTTATTCACATCATACATTTATAAAAAAAACAAAAACATTTTTCTACTACTTAACTGATACTGCATTACTCAGCACCATAGTTGGTGGTGGTAGGCGCCATCCGGAGTGCCAAATGGGTGTTGCGTCCTATGGTAGGGGTACCAACATGATATTCTGCCTTGGTATTAGGTTACGGCAGTATAATGGATCTACTTCCCAAATATAGTTTGAGTTTCTGTTGTATTTTTATGTTGTTGTTGTTTTTTTTCAGCATTTAGACTTTTTTATGAAGGTAGATTTGTTTTATATCTGATGCAAATTTGGTGAAATTGTTAGGAAATTGTGTCCAAAATCACATTCAAAATAAGGCAAAACCTGCACATGTAAATAGAGCTTTACTGTCAAAATATTGTAATCTCTCTTATCTAAAAACATCCTGAGTCTTTTATATTTTGTTCTGCCTCGTAAAATAATAAAAATAGAGAACTATTTTGCTTCTTGCAAATCAGCCCTCAAGCAACCATAATTGCAGCCTTTTTCTACAACCTTTTTTTTCTTCCTAATTTCTGTAGTATGCCATTGCTGCTAATAATGGTAATTTGTTTTCTTTCTTTGGGTTTTTTTTGCTGTCAGCCAGGTGCTACAAATTATCAAAAGTTATGTCACCTGAGTAACTGTATGTAAACTTCAAGCAAAACACAGGAGCTGGCCTGCAGGACGGGTTACATTCCTGACTCCGGAGAGATATAAAGTAGAAATATGTCTGCCCGCGGGACTTCTGTGATATATTCATTTTATGTTCATGCCAATGATTCTCACAGTCCTGTGTGCAAAAAAAAAAAAATATATATATATACACATACACACTGTGTGTATATATATATATATTTATTTATCAAAAAATAAGTAGGGTTGCATCTATCATGGCCCAAAGGATGGCACCTGTTTAGTGCCACAACAAATGCAATCTATCCCATGTACATAAATAATGGCCATCACTCCCTGTTATTGGCCATGTCAATTGAATGTGGGCTGAGATGTGGATTGACCGTAGAGTTCCTCAATGGGTATAATTATCCACTGCCCACTGCAGGTTTATTACTGAGGATTTGAAGTGATGGGCAGATATCAGTCATAACGATCCCAAGATACGAAGTCCCTTAGCAAAATCATTATGGAGTTATGCCATCATCCTCACCATCCCAGAAGTTTGGTGTCCTCAACTAATAATGGAGAAAGGTACTTAGTGCACATTAACTGAGCCTGAACCCACCCTCTTGTGGTCTCCTCAGTAGCTGCTCAGTTCTTGTACAACCTCAGATATCGTTAAAATATATATTACTTTCAATTTTTGGTGGAAACATGTTTAAAATATCTTGTTGCTACCCTAGATGTACATTTAAGGAACATCTTGCAGACATTTCTTCAGAGCTGATGCGATGTGGATTACAGATACCAAAACAACTGGGGCTAGGATATCAGAAGTATTTCCATAAAGCCCAAATGCCCCTCTGCCACCCAAGAGACCAGCATTATAAGTGGAACATGGTATGTGTTGGGCTTTGGTACAAATTTTCCTTCCAAACTCCATGAGCCTTACATTCTGTCGCTTGTGGCCATCTGATGGAAACCTTTTCCACTGGATGGAGAATTTTTTGCAATCATACCCTCTATGATGTCAACACAAAAAAAAGACCAACAAATTCCCATGTGGACCAATAGAAATATTCAACCCTACTATTAGAACAGACATCTATGACTTAATTGGGATATATTTTCCATCTTTAATCACATTTTATTGAATTGGGCTAAATACCTTTGTTCAAAATAAAGGACTATCGTTTGGCTTCAATCTCTAGGAAATAGGATCTGACCTTGTTTGGCCACCACAGAAGATTTATACCAAAGAGTCTGTGACTTAAACTTCGTAAAAAATTGAAATATTTGGTGGGTGCCCTGTATACCTAAGAACAAAGGTGATCACAAGAATGGTGATGACCTTAGTTCAATAATTTTAAGATATCAGTAGTAGAAAATATTATTTTGCAAAATGTCACATAAATTAGCTAATGGGGTCAGATGCATTTTAAAAAAAGTGATTTAACCTTGCCCTGGATTTTCTCATCGAAACTATTACAGATCTCTCAGCGCACATCATTTACTTCGGTCTGGCCAGGTAAGCAGGTTATTATATGACCACCGATAGGTTAAGGTTTACCAAGCAGCGGTTATTTAGTACCACCGGGGACCCTAAAGGCCCCGTCACACACAGCGATCTCGCTAGCGAGATCACTGATTTTGTGACGCCACAGTGATCTCGCCAGTGAGATCGCTGTGTGTGACGGGGATCAGCGACTGGCCCCCCTGCCGGTTATCACTGATCGTGCTCGATCAGCCTGGGCCATTTTTCGATCGTTGGTCTCCCGCTCGTCAGCACGCATCACTGCGTGTGGCAGCAAGAGACCAGCAATCGGCAACGCTGGACGCTGGTTTCTAATGTAAACATCGGGTATCCAGGAGCTGCGGCTCCTGGATACCCGCTGTTTTCCTTTTAAAACCGGCGTACACGCTGGTTTCCAAGGTAAACACCGGGTATCCAGGAGTCGCACGGCTCTTAGATACCCGATGTTTACCTTGGAAACCAGCGTGTACGCCGGTTTCCAAAGTAAACAGCGGGTATCCAGGAGCCGCGGCTCCTGGATACCTGATGTTTACATTAGAAACCAGTGTCCAGCGTCGCTGGTCCTGATCGCTAGAGGGGCTGTCTTGTGACAGCTCACCAGCGATCAGCTTAACGATATCCCAGCGATCCCATCATGTTGGATCGTTGGTGGGATCGCTGGGACATCGTTATGTGTAGCGGGGCCTTAAGAGTCAAGGTAGTAATTACGATATTACCTTGTCAGGATTGCTGGTGTGTCGCTCTACATGATCGCTGGTGAGCTGCCAAACAGGCAGCTTCACCAGCAATCAGCCCCAGCGACACGGTAACAAGCGACGCACGTCGCTTAGTTACCCACTGTGTACTGAGTTACCAGCGTGCTGGTGCAGGGAGCTGGTAACCAAGGTACACATCGGGTTTCTAAGCGGCGCGTGGCACTTAGAAAACCGATGTGTACCTTGGTTACCAGCTCCCTGCACCAGCGCGCTGGTAACTAAGGTATGAATCGGGTTTCTAAGCACTGCGCGCCGCTTAGAAACCCGATATTTACCTTAGTTACCAGTAGCAGCTCGCTGATCGCTGGTCTCCTGCCTGTCACACGCAGCGATGCGTGCTGGCCAGCGGGAGACCAGCGATCAAAAAAATGTCCTAGCCATTCCAGGATGATCAACGATACCCGGCAGGGGGGCCAGTCGCTGAGAAGTGTCACACACAGCGATCTTGCTGGTGAGATCGCTGTGGCGTCACAAAACTTGTGACTCAGCAGCGATCTCGCTAGCGAGATCGCAATTTGTGACGGGGGCTTTAGCCTCACCCCTGGAGCACTTACATAGCTCTTAAATTGCACATGTGCAGAGTATATCTTCTTGTGTGGACAGAGCAATTAATCTTGGTCTGTGCATGCGCCAGTGCTCCTTATGGGTTATCAGGGCTAATGCATGTACAGACCAAAAACAGCGTGCACTATTTTTTAGCTTTACCATGCAAGCCTCAATCTTCCTGCAGCTTGTTCAAAACATTGTAGACATCATCTACATGAATTAATATACCAGTGATGGCCTTAAATAATTGGCCAGGACTTTTATGATCATCTACATGAATCAATATACCAGTGAAGGCCTTAGATAATTGGCCAGGACTTTTAAGATGATCATACACACTAGACTAATGTTGGCCGAACCCATGATATCGGTGGGCTCAGATAACAGCCTAATGTGTATGAAGTCTCCTGACTCTCCCATGACAGATTATGTGGGAGAACAGAAGGATCAAGCATGATCCTTTTTGAAAATAGATAAACAGATGCCAGAGGAGTAGTTGGTTGAGGAACACAGGAGTAGTTGGTTGAGGAGTGCTGGAGTAGTTGGGGGAGGAGCACTGAAGTAGTTGTGGGAGGAGCACTGGAGTAGTTGTGGGAGGAGCTCTGGAGTAGTTGGGGAGGAGCACAGGAGCAGTTGGGGAGGAACACTGGAGTAGTTGTGGGAGGAGCTCTGCAGTAGTTGGGGAGGAGCACAGGAGCAGTTGGGGAGGAACACTGGAGTGGTTGTGGGAGGAGCACTGAAGTAGTAGGTTCAGGAGCACTGGAGTAAGTTGGTTGAGGAGCACTGGAGTAGTTGGGGGAGGAACACTGGAGAGGTTGTGGGAAGATAGCCGCCATTCGAATGATCTGTCAAACCATCTTACAGCCAACACCTATCTATTATGCATGGGGCCCTTAAAAGTCTGGGCCCACCCTGATCTTTCATTTGCATACAGCACAAATTAAGCTCTCTTTCAAAGAACTTTTTATAAAGTATTTTTGGAGAAAAATGTAGCAAAAATTAAATCAGAGAAACTAATAAATTTAGGATTTCCATAGAAATGCAATCTGCCAGGGATAACGTTCACTATTGAGCAGTGAAAGTGAAGTAAATGTAACAGAATACTGTAATTACTAATGGAATAGATTTTACATAAAATGTGGAATTTTAGAAGCTACTGATATATTTAGCTGTACTGCTCCAGGCAAGGTTTATCCAGTGATCTGTAAAGCAGCGTTATTAATGTTATCTTATCTACCCCACCCACAGCTGCCATTAAGACACCCAGACAAACTTCTCAACATTGTCACTTTACAGCAAGGACTTCATGGCCCCCAAGATATCGAAAGGTTCAAATGTTTCCAAGTACTTACAGAAAATAAGCTGTTCTGTAATTGCAAAAAAAATATACATTAAATTTGATTACACTACTACTACTGTAAATGTACAGCACGGTTAGTCTTTAAAGCCACATCCACACAGCAGGATGAATTCACTAGATGAAACAACAGATATACATGCCGTAGATGGGCGACACCAGTATATTAAAACTGGCAAAATGTATGAAAAAAACAAAAAACAGTTGGTTTTTTTAAAAATAATTTTCAAATTAAAGAATCTTTTTATTTTTTGAATTTCCTTGCAAAAATGCGAGAGAGCATTAACCCCTTTACCCCCCAAGGATGGTTTACACTTTCATGACCGGGACAATTTTTACAATTCTGACCACTGTCCCTTTATGAGGTAATAACTCTGAAACGCTTCCATGGATCCCGGTGATTCTGACATTGTTTTCTCGTGACATATTGTACTTCATGATAGTGGTAAAATTTCATTCAAATAACTTGCGTTTATTTGTGAAAAAAACAGAAATTTGGCGAAAATTTTGAAAATTTCGCTATTTTCCAACTTTGAATTTTTATGCCCTTAAATCACAGAGATACGGCACACAAAAAACTTAATAAGTAACATTTCCCACATATTTTACTTTATATCAGCACAATTTAGGAACCAAAATTTTTTTTTGTTAAGAAGTTATAAGGGTTAAAAGTTGACCAGCGATTTCTCATTTTTGCAACACCATTTTATTTTTAGGGACCACATCACATTTGAAGTCACTTTGAGGGGTCTATATGATAGAAAATACCCAAAAGTGACACCATTCTAAAAACTGCACCCCTTAAGGTGCTCAAAACCACATTCAAGAAGTTTATTAACCCTTCAGGTGCTTCACAGGAATTTTTTGAATGTTTAAAAAAATGAACATTTAACTTTTTTTCACTAAAAAAATTACTTCAGGTCCAATTTTTTTTATTTTACCAAGGGTAACAGGAGAAATTGGACTGCAATTGTGCAATTTCTCCTGAGTATGCTGATACATGATATGTTGGGGGGAACCAGTTTCGGTGCATGGCAGAGCTCAGAAGGGAAGGAGCGCCGTTTGACTTTTTCAATGCAAAATTGGCTGGAATTCAGACCGGACGCCATGTCACGTTTAGAGAGCCCCTGATGTGCCTAAACAGTGGAAACCCCCCACAAGTGACCCAATTTTGGAAACTAGACAGCCCAAGGAACTTATCTAGATATGTGGTGAGGACTTTGAACACACAAGGGCTTCAGAGAAGTTTATAACATACAGCCGTACAATTAAAAAAACATTTTTTCCACAAAAATGATCTTTTCACCCCCAATTTTTATTTTCCCAAGGGTAATAGGACCATAAAAGTTATTGTGCAATTTGTCCTGAGTACGTTGATACCCCATATGTGGGTGTAAACGACTATTTGGGCGCATGGCAGAGCTCGGAAGGGAAGCAGAGCCATTTGACTTTTTTGGCTGGAATTCAGACCGGACACCATGTCGCGTTTGGAAAGCCCCTGATGTGCCACAACAGTGGAAACCCCCCACAAATGACACCATTTTGGAAACTAGACCCCCCAAGGAACTTATCTAGATGTGTGGTGAGCACTTTGAACCCCCAAGGACTTCACAGAAGTTTATAACGCCTGGGAGTGAAAATAAAAAAATCATTTTTTTTCCACAAAAATGATATTATTGCCAATTTTTTATTTTCCTAAGGGTAACAGGTGAAATTGGACCCCAAAAGTTGTTTTGCAATTTGTCCTGAGTAGGCTGATACCCCATATGTGGGGGTAAAACACTGTTTGGGCGCATGGCAGAGCTTGGAAGGGAAGGAGCACCATTTGACTTTTTCAACGCAGAATTGGCTGGAATTGAGATCAGACGCCATGTTGCATTTGGAGAGCACCTGATGTGCCCAAACAGTGGAAACCCCCCAATTCTAACTCCAACCCTAACCCCAACACACCCCTAACCTTAATCTCAGCCCTAACCCTAATGGGAAAATGGAAATAAATACATTTTTTTAAATTTTATTATTTTTCCCTAACTACGGGGGTGATAACGGGGGGTTTGATTTACTATTTATGGCGGTTTTTATGTTTGGCAGCTGTCACACGCTAAAAGACGCTTTTTATTGTAAAAATAGTTTTTGCATCACCACATATTGAGAGCTATAATTTTTCTATATTTTGACCCACTGAGTCATGTGAGGTCTTATTTTTTGCGGGACGAGTTGACGTTTCTATTGGTACCATTTTCGGGCACGTGACATTTTTTGATCGCTTTTTATTCCGATTTTTGGGACGCAGAATGAACAAAAACCAGCGTTTCATGAATTTCTTTTGGGGGGGTGCGTTTACACTGTTCCGCGTGTGGTAAAATTGATAAAGCGATTTTATTCTTCGGGTCAGTACGGTTACAGCGATACCTCATTTAGGTCGTTTTTTATGTTTTGGCGATTTTATGCAATGAAAACTATTTTATATAAAAGATCATTATTTTTGCATCGCTTTATTCTGCGAGCTATAACTTTTTTAAAAATTTTTTGCTGATGATGCTGTGTGGTGGCTCGTTTTTTGCGGGACAAGATGACATTTTCAGCGGTACCATGGTTAGTTATATGCGTCTTTTTGATTGTGCGTTATTGCACTTTTTGTTCGGCGGTATGATAAAGCATTATTTTTTGTTTTGCTTTTTATTTTTATTTTTTAAGGGGTTTGCTAAAGAGGTTAAATAATTGGACAGTTTTATAGGGCGGGTCGTTACGGACGCGGCGATACGATACCAAATATGTGTACTTTTATTGTTTTGGGGTTTTTTTATTTCCAAAAAATGCATTAGGAATATATATATATTTTTTTTTAATTTAGCGATTTTTTTTTAATAAATTTATTTTTACACTTTTTTTTTAACTTTATTACATTGTCCCAGTGGGGACATAACGGTCATGTGACAGATCGCTGTGACAGATCAGCGATCTGTCACAGGCAGTGCTGCAGGCTTCCTCATGCCGGCGCTTTGCAGGCATGAGGAAGCAGTCTCCCTGCAGGCCCCCGAAGGTCCCCGCCGCCATTTTGGATTCGGGGATCTGCAGGGAAGGAGGCCCCCGCAGCAGCGCTGCACATTGCGCTGCTGCGGGGGTCTCAGGGAAGCAAGGAGGGAGCCCCCTCCCTGCTGATGCTTCCCTAAACCCCGGTACACTGTGATCGTGTTTGATCGCAGTGTGCCAGGGGTTAACATGTCGGGCGGTCCGTAACCGCCTCTGACACATAGTGCCGGGTGTCAGCTGTGATAATCAGCTGACACCCGGCCGCGATAAGCGGCGCTCACCCTGTGAACGCCGCTGATCGCAATAGACGTACTATTCCATCCATGGGCATAGGGGCCTGGGTCCCATGGACAGGATAGTACGTCTCATGTCAGAAAGGTGTTAAAACAGCGCCACCTGATGGCAACTTTATTACGTAATAACGGATCTACATATATCTTTCATTACATTAGTGCAAACAAATTATCGCTGCTTTCAACCTGTATTTCTGATCTTAATGTTTATATATATTTTTAATTAAATAAATGAAAATTTCTAGCAGATTCTAGGGAAAATTTTAGCAATATTATGATGTGGACGAGTCTTAATGAAAACCCGACAGACAAAAAAAAAATATTACCTACATCAAACATTGAGAATTTTTTTTTAATCGTTTTGCTAAATTTTGTATCCAACTGGATAAATCCAAATTGGTCAAATCTGATAGTTTTGATACCATATATAACTTAACGATAGGAGCATTACTGATTCTATGGGCTGGAATATGTTAGTTTTTTTATGCCAGTTTTTATATATTTTTTGGGGCCATAATAAGAGGTTGATTTAAAATGAATGGGAATTTAAAAAAAAAAAAAAAAAAAAAATCTCCATCCTGTTGGATCTTCTTTTTGGCTTTGGCTAAAAAAAAACTGCATCAAAACCTGCATGTGTGTTTTCAGCCTACAGCTAATATTAAATTAAGCCGTCACTAACAACGACTTATTGATGAAGCCAAGAACAATGAATAATGTTTTATCTTTGAAGTCCTCGCAGTGTAATTCATGGCTGCGGGGTGCACCCATTTTATTTCTCCACCATTTTTTTATTTTCTTGTAATAATTCTTTAAAGGATAGAAATATGTAAAAATAATATTAATAAGAGGGGAGCCAGATGCACTCATAGATCTCCGTGCGTGTTGCTGTTTTCTACTGTCTCACTTTCATGTTTTCGGTCTTATGTAAGATAACCGAGGTTAAAAAAAAAAAAAAATTAAAATGTATAAAAATCTGTCATTTCTAAAATGTTTAATAATTTGATATTTCAAGGAAACAAACTGACAAAAGAAAAAAAATAAAAAATAGAAAACATGTTGCAAGTGTATTGTATTTTCCTTTCACATTGTTTTATACTGTAAATATGGCTTAAAAAATGAAGACAATACACAATGAAATATATTACAAAAAAAACATTAAAAATGTAAGGTGCAGAGTCAATCGATCCCTTCAAGGTACAAGTATTACCTTAAATTCAAATGTATTTTTAAAGGGCCCATATATTGTTCTTGCACAGGGGCCCTTTTCTGTCTTGGTCCGCCAGGGATCTAGTGAATGCAGACTACTGTGACTTCCTTTGATTTCAATGGGAGCCCCAGAACTCTGTGTATTGTAAGCGCCATCTAGTGGTGTGCTTGAATATTAACATTTATACAATTGGCGTGTGCAGTGTACAGGGGGTATTAGAGCTCTATATTGGGGGCACCCTCATTCTTATAAAAGTATATGACCACCTTCCCGATGCAAGATGTACTCTGATGTGGGTGTATGGAGCAGGCTAAGAAGCTGAGTCCGCAGCAAGCTAGGCAGATGCTGGTTAACAGCAGCAACCAAGGTTTTCTATGATCTGTGGTGTTTAACCCCTTAAATTCTGCTGAAAATCTCTGACAGTGGCATTTAAAGGGAATTTGTCACCTCATTTTCGTGCTGTATGTAAATTAGTTGGGTCCGGTCCGATGGGCGGTGTTTTTGCTCTTTCCCTCCACTCCTCCTTGGCCGCTGTACGCAATATTTCAGGTAATTTCTGTAGTTCTCGTCCATATTTTGAGTGTGCGCATTTCAATATCCACTCGCGCGTGCGCAGTATGCTTTGCCCATCTGCGGGCAAAGCCGAAAAAAGTAGTTCACATGCGCCGGAAGTACTATGTCCTGGAAGTATTTCGCTGCCATTTATGTGTTCCGGAACATAGTTCACCAGCGCATGCGCACTAATGCTTTTCGGCTTTGCCTGCAGTTAGGCAAAGCATACTGAGCGTGCATGAGTGGAGACTGCAATGCGCACACGCGAAATATGGACGAGAACTACGCAAATTACCTGAAATATTGCGTACAGCGGCCAAGGAGGGGTGGAGGGAAGGAGCAAAAACACCGCCCATTGGACCGGACAATACTAATTTACATACAGCGCGAAAATGAGGTGACAGATTCCCTGTAAGGCAAGTGATCCTGCCCGAGTACCGATAGGCCAATGGATTGACAGGACTGCCATGTTGGTGCTGCTGTAAAGCCAAGTCACAGGCCGGGTGTCATAGGGGACAGTCAGGTTCCCGAGAAACTGCCAAACTGAGGTATGGCAGAATAAAGCAATTGCAGGTTCAAGTTCCTCATGCGTAAACCTATAACTACCGCCAATCGCATATAATGAAGTACAATAAAATCCTTTTACAAATAATATAAAAACTTTATTCATAACTTTTTTTAAACAACTACAAAACGCAAAAAAACTTTTTTTTAAAAAAAAAAACAAAAACCCATAAATATACAATAGCGTGAAAATACACACAAAAAAATCACCCAAAATAATGAAGGTATAGAACTATAGTTCTCAATTTATAGGAACAAGGAATGTATACAGCACCTATAATGAGTAATAATGTAACCAGACCCTGAATATATATGGCACCAATGCTACAGGTAAATACTCACATCAGTAAAAGATGTAAATTGAAATAGTCAAGATGACCTGCTGCATTAGTGCCCATATGGTTAAAGTATCATATAAACAGACACCTATACCCACCAAGTGCCATTATGAGGAAAGAACCACGCTGCCCTTACCTCGACGCGCGTTTCGCATGCAGCTTAGATTTTTGTACTGTAACATATGCAATTTAGCAGTGGTTATAGGATTATGTACAGCCTGTTAGTACCCACAAAATCTAAATTTGCTTATTTTGAATATGGGTTTATATTTCCAGTTTTTGCTGTTAAATTAAAAAAAAATATATATACTGTATATATTAAAAAAAAACAAAAAAAAGAAAACATTTGAATCACCCTTTTGTCCATCATTGTAAAATAAATACATTTAAAAAAAAATATTCTGCATTGCTGTATCCATAAAATTCTAATCTATAAAAATGGAAACTCATTTAACATGCACGTACTTCCCAGGGGACAATCATGGTCATTTTCATTGCACAGTGAACAAGACAAAAGTAAAAAAAACAATGGCAGAATTGCTTTTTTTTTTAACCCATGAGAATTTTTTTACCCCCTTATTTTCCAGTACATTATATGGTAATATAAATGGTCATTGTAAACTACATTTTGTCCCTTCAAAACAAAAGCCCTCATATGGCTGAATAGACCGGAACATTTAAAAAAAAAAACAACAAAAACAACCTTATGGCTTTTGGAAAAAGGGAAGGAAAAAACACAACGACAAAAACTAAAATTGGCTGAGGGGTGAATGAGTTAAACATTAATTAGGGTTACGTGTATAAAAAATATTTTTAAATTTTTGTAAACTCTTTTCCGGATCTTTCTTGCAGTGCGGACTCCAGCAGCATGTGCCTTCCTTGGAAGGAGCGTAGTTATTTTTATAATTGCAGGTTACATTGAGAAGGCGGAGAAAAAAAACTGAACATAAAATGATAATAATGAGTTACACAAACAATTTTAAGTGTTACTGTGAAGATAAACATGGCTGCTGACAATGGAGCGCCCCGGGGCCGACAACACCACTATCCGAGGTGATGATGGGAGAAGAGCTCCGCAGAAAGGAACAGAGGACGCGCTGCTCCAAAACAATGGCCGCAGCCAACACCAGCACTGAGCCTAGGAGCCGGGCGCACACTGCTGCCGATAGTGGAAAAGACCCACAGAAGTCTATAGCACTGCTGTATCTAAGCCTGTCCAGTGTGATACTGTCTGCTGAGCCATGTATCTAAGCCTATCCTGTCATACTTGCTGCAGATCAATGTATCTAAGCCTATCCTGTCATGCTTACTGCTGATCCATGTATCTGCCTACATTGTCATGCTTGCTGCAGATAAATGTATCTAAGCCTATCCTGTCATACCTTCTTCGGATCCATTTATCTAAGCCTATCCTGTGTCATACTGTCTGCTGATCCATGTATCTAAGCTTATCCTGTCATGCTTGCTGCAGATCAATGTATCTAAGCCTATCCTGTCATACCTTCTGCGGATCCATGTATCCAAGTCTATCCTGTGTCATACTGTCTGCTGATCCATGTATCTAAGCCTGTCCTGTCATACCCTCTGCAGATCAATGTATCTAAGCCTATCCAGTCATACTTCCTGCTGATCAATGTATCTAAGTCTATCCTGTGTAATACTGTCTGCGGATCCATGTAGCTAAGCCTATCCTGTCATACTTCCTGCTGATCCATGTATCTAAGCCTACCCTGTGTCATACCCTCTGCGGATCAATGTATCTAAACCCATCCTGTGTCATACTTACCACTGATCCACGTATCTAAGCCTATTCTGTGCAACACTTTTTCTCATCAGTGTATCTAAACCGATTATGTGAGATCCTCTCTTATGACCCGAATATTTGATACTGTCCGCTGAGCTGGTGTATCCAAGTCATTAACAAGTGATACTGTCTGCTGACCTGATGTATCTAAGACTAAGTGCACACTGCGTTTGTGCATGTAGCAGTACATATCTGCTGGGGAAAGCTCCTGGCATATACGTTAACGTTCCTAAAGGCCTAAATGGTGGACTTTGGCCCCCCCATCTGGTCAGTATACATTTCATACCGATTATTTAACTCCTTCAAGGATCGTTCCCATCTTCATAAATGAACATAGTGCTTGTAAATGCGAGCAATTTTGCAATTTACTGCTTATTAAAATTTTCAGCCGTTCTTGAGATACTAACATTTTTCTTTTCTGTTTACTGCTTGTTGCTTTGGAAACCGACCACCGCAGCTATAGAGCGGAACCTGCACAGCGCTTGCTAGCTCTTTTCTTTTGAGCTTGTAAGGATCTCTGGAGCATGCCGCTTCCTCTCAGTCCTGGCCAGTGGCAGCGCAGTGCTTAAAAGCTTGACAGCAGTAGTGGTCGGTCTCCTAGGTGCAAACAAAAGTGTTAATATCTCGAGAACGGCTGCAAATTTTAATAAGCAATTTTGCAATTTACTGCTTGTTTTTTTTTTTTTTTTATTTTACAAGCACTATCCAACAATATTCATCTATGAAGATGGGCTTAACCCTTTAAGACAGGAATAGCGCAACGGTCCATCATGGTGATTGTGATCCCGGTGGCAATTGACTCCTACTGTAACGTCCAGGATACATGGGGAAACCTCAGATTCTGGCCATTTAATGCCTTAGATGCCGCAATCAGTGGCGAGTGCAGCATCTGCGCGGTTAGATAGAGGGAGAGAAATGGGGTTGGTTTTTTCCCTCCAAAAAAATTAAATAAAAAGTGAACAGAAAATTGTATATTCCCCAAAATCAACAAAAGTAATGACGGAGATGGGGATAGAAAGCAGTAAGACACACAAAAAATGGTATTGCTACCATCATAATGCTCCGTAGTATCAGGGTAACATAAAGGCCCTAGCACAATTTTAATTTTTTTTTTTTTTTTTTTTAAACGCGCATAATTTATTTTCTCCCAAGAAGTTTGTTACTAAAAAGAAGAATAGATTATAAATAAGTTGTATGCATTGCTACTGGAAAATTCAGCATGTCCTGCAAAAAAAATGAATTAATAGTATAATCGTTAATGATTTAGGAATAATTAAAAGCTCTACAGATTTTTTTTTTTTTTTTACAATGGGCCCCTAGTGTTGGGCGCACACATCCTGAAACACAGCGTGTAGTCATCACTTTCTGCTGAGCTGTGTATCTAAGCTTAGCGTGTGATACTGTCTACGTCGGTGTATCTAGGTCTATATAACAGCAGCTCAGGCCCAATCTTAGAAGTTCAGGGTAAAAGCCATAAACCCAGGTCATGTCCGTGATTGCCCTCCTAAGATGAAGGCTGCCAGCTATAGGGACACAAGATCATACAAATATATAAGAAAATATCGTCAACCTGTAGTCTGAGCCCTAGAGCTGCTGCAGAACTTCTTGAGGCCTCATTTTCTTTAGCAACGTCCTGACCCAGATCACCTGCGAGAGTGAGTCAGTCGTCTGCACCTTGTGGCATAAAGCCCTGAGTAATACCTCGTAAGACGGCGGAAGGAATGGCCGCTGCTCAGACGTCTCCTTGAGTCAGTGGCTTCTGGAGACAGTTCCTGCGTGTTGTGTCAATAATGATTCCAGTCATTGGATGAATCATCCGCAGCCGATAATGGGAAATTATGTAGAGATAAATAACGCATATGGCGGGTGTTTGTGTTGTCAGCGATGCAATAAGGTCACATCAGGGGGAAAAACAAAAAGTGGAAAGCAACGTTCCCCATAAGTGCCAGATAATGAGGGCAGTGTGGACACCAATATATAGCGCTATGCTGCCTTCCAGTGGTTATAGGAGGAAGTGCTCACTCGCATCTCACTGCAGCTTTAAAGACATGATAGGAGTTGTAGTTTTTCAACAGGAGTACCAGTGCGTTATAGATTTTACAATTAAGGGTGTACACATTTTTTTCTTTTATCAACTCAAATAATAGAGTGTGACCAACAATGAACACACAACTTTCTACCACCACCTAACAGTAGCCTTGTCAATCCCATACTTGGTCATTTTTCAATAAGAATGGGGTTTAGCTTTTACAAAACTAGAACTCCAGGCATGCACTCACAACCTGCATCTGTTAGAGCATGCTGGGAGATGTAGTTCAGCACCAGCGGGAGATCTGGTAATTATTACCAATGTAGACTGGAAAGCTTTATATAAGTAAGCATCACTGCCCCACCTAGTGTCCACAATGATGTACTACAATGCAAAATCTTCACATCTGGAATTTGATCCAACCCAATATTCTAATCATGGGAGGCCATCATGCGATCCTGCCTGCTTAGCCGCTGTACCTAAGCCTATCATGTGTAATACTGTGTGCAAGGAGGGGTCTGCTGAGCGGTGTATCTAATCCTATCATGTGTTGCTCAGTAATAACAGACAACAGAACCAGTTCATGGGATTACAGGAGCCACATCTTTAATTACATTCTCTTAAAGACTTTCCATCTTCTGCCAGCATAGATCCCTGGACTTTATGAGGCAAGGCGACCCCTGAATCTAGTAAAGAGGCAGCAGCGTTCAGCACAACACAATCTTATTGTCACTGAAATTATGGTTTTACATAATCTCATCAGAAAATTCCATGCAGTTTTGCCGCACTTTTCCAATGCTTTTCATGGCCAGGTTTTACAAGTGAAAGATGTAAAATAAACTCTTTTCACCCCCAAAAAAGCAGAGCAAAATCACAGAAATTTGAGATAATGCCATGTCCAATTTTAAGGTGCAGTTTTGATTGTGCCTTAAAAAAAAACCCCATCTCCCGCACTGGTCTTACCATGGCAAGTGCTGAATGTAAGTGGACACTTTAATGCGAGCTGGGCCCTATTGTTCTACTTGCTTGTATATGACCCAGCCCATATGTCTTCCATTATTTTAAAATATGGATTACCCCTTTGAAAATATGGCTAGTGAATAATCCAGAAGCCACTGGAATATAAAAAACAAAAAGTATTGTGTCAGTGGGCATAGATGTAGGCATTTTCATACCTGTGTATGGCATACAGGGGAGGGAAAAAGAACTGATGAGGCATGAGAGCTTAGAAGTGGCCATAGTGAGGCCACCGCCCCTTTAATAATGGGAATCCTATAAGAAGAAAAGCACAATAACGTTCCCACACTTTACACAAATGTCCATTCTCAGGATGGTAGAAGATCCGTCAGAAGTAATATGCCGTGTGGGTGACCCAGTTGGAGGATTGATCCTTTGTGCGTTTAGCAGAGCTGTGAGAGGTGAAGATGGATTTATAAGCTTCAGATTTCTTATCTGTGCTAGAAAATGGTCTCTTAGTCGAAGAGGATGATGATACAGCCTTCCCCGATGACCCGGATTCTGCTGGAAGAAGGAGCAAAGACGCTATAGAGGTCATAAAGAATGCTCGATCACCGACCATAAGGTTACATGAAATTACTGATCCTGCATTATCCTCCAGAGCTAAAACCATTATTCTGCTGGTGGATTCACTGTAGACATAATTAGTAACGTAATATTACTTATCCTGTACTGATCCTTAGTTACATCCTGTATTAAACTCCAGAGCTGTACTCACTATTCTGCTGGTGGAGTCACTGTGTACATACATTACTTATCCTGTACTGATCCTTAGTTACATCCTGTATTAAACTCCAGAGCTGCACTCACTATTCTGCTGGTGTAGTCACTGTGTACAAACATTACTTATCCTGTACTGATCCTGAGTTACATCCTGTGTATTATACTCCAGAGCTGCACTCACTGTTCTGCTGGTGGAGTCACTGTGTACATACATTACATTACTTATCCTGTACTGATCCTGAGTTACATCCTGTGTATTATACTCCAGAGCTGCACTCACTGTTCTGCTGGTGGAGTCACTGTGTACATACATTACATTACTTATCCTGCACTGATCCTGAGTTACATCCTGTGTATTATACTCCAGAGCTGCACTCACTGTTCTGCTGGTGGAGTCACTGTGTACATACATTACATTATTTATCCTGCACTGATCCTGAGTTACATCCTGTATTATACTCCAGAGCTGCGCTCACTATTCTGTTGATGGAGTCACTGAACAGTAGTGGCCAAAATTGTATTGATGAATTCATCAAGTAGAGACTCAATATTTAGTGTTGTGCCTTACTTTTTCTGCCCTTCCCCCTGGTAGCTGGATATCAGCTTCTGGGCCAAATCCTGACTGGTGTCCGATCAGTGCTTGGACCTTATCACAGTTTCTGTGGTTTCAGTCAATGGAATTGAGATCTGGTAAGTTTCCTGACCATAGACCCCAAAAGTTCAGTGTTTTGTTCATTGCGCCACTTAGTTATCTTTAACTATTCAGACTTGAAACGCATCCGAAAAAATTCCTCTGTAGCTTATATACTTTAATGGATTTAGAATAAAGATTACTGGATTTCAAAGCTTGTGCTGGACTGGAAGCCATCATTGGACTTTGTCAAGGACGTCTGGAGCCTCCCCAGCTCTGTCTGAACAGCGGCACCTATCACCAGCACATGTACATCCAGCAGGGGTGAGCTGTACCTAACAATGCTATGCACCAACACTTACTTAGCATTTTTGCTTGGTGACATGGCTGTGTTCTTAGGTAAAATTCTGAGTGAACCCCCTCCATGGATGAATAACCCCCACACATGCTTTTTTGAAAGGGGTTTCATCAGAGACAATACCTTTGGAAACAGTACAGAGATTGGACTGCAGAGGACTGGGGTAAAGGTTATTTTCTCTGATGAAGCCCCCTTCAGACTGTTTGGGGCACCTGGAAGAATATTTGTCCAGAGAAGAAAAGGTGAGTGCTACCATGAGTCCTGTGTGATACCAACAGTAAAGCGTCCCGAGACCATTCGTGTGTGGGGGCTCAGTCCCAGTTTTGCTTGAGAAAACGGCCATGAATAAAGAACGGGATCTAACATCCTCCAAGAGCAACGTCTCCAAAATATCTAGGAGCAATTTGGAGATGAACACAATGCTTATTCCAGTACGATGGAGACCATGCCACCAGGCAAAAGTGATAACTAAAGGCCCCATCACACACAGCGATCCCGCTAGCGAGATTGCTGATTTTATGATGCGCCAGCGAGATCACTGTGTGTGACGGGGATCAGCGACCGGCCCCCCTGCCGGGTATTGCTGATCGCGCTCGATCGGCCTGGGTCATTTTGTGATCGCTGGTCTCCCGCTGGCCAGCACGCATCGCTGCGTGTGGCAACGAGAGACCAGCGATCAGCGATGCTGGTTTCTAATGTAAACATCGGGTATCCAGGAGCCGCGCGGCTCTTAGATACCCAATGTTTACCTTGGAAACCTGTGTGTACGCCGGTTTCTAAGGTAAACAGCGGGTATCCAAGAGCCGCGGGTCCTGATCGCTGGAGGGGCTGTCTATGTGACAGCTCACCAGTGATCAGCGTAACGATGTCCCAGCGATCCCATCCATGTCGGATCATTGGTGGGATCGCTGGGACATCGTTATGTGTAACGGGGGCTTTAGTGTCTCGGTGATCAAAACATTGAACTTGCGTCCACGGGCAGGAAACTCCCCACATCTCAATCTCATTGAGAACCTGTGATCAATCCTCAAAAGGTTTGTGGACAAACATAACACAGAAATTGTGATAAACTCCAAGCACTGATAAGACCAGAATGGGCTGTCATCAGTCAGGATTGGACCCAGAAGCTAATATCTAGCTGCCACGGTTAAGGGCAGAAGTCTTGAAAAAGAAGGAACAACTTAATGTGTGCACATACCCTTATACTCCAGAGCTGTACTCACTGTTCTGTTGGCTAAAAGTCCGCAAGCTTGAAGCCAGACACTCACATCTTAGCTATGCTACAATAATGCAGGGGTAGGGGCAGATTGTTTATAAAAAAAAATAAATAAAAACAAAAACAGATGACTGATGTAAGAAACCCTGATAATACTAATGAAAAGAGCAAACCCTGAACAAAGTAACAGCAAAAAATGGGAAATAAACTTCAATTTTTAATCATTTATATTAAATATTGTCACCTGGTGTGGTCCGCACGAGAAACACATAAACAAGACAGAGGATTTTAACACCAAAGAGTGTGAATTCATGCGAAACATGGATTTTTGTGAGTACTCACCGTAAAATCCTTTCCTCCGAGACACTCATTGGGGGACACAGGTACTGTGGGTGTATGCAACTGCCGTCTGGAGGCTGACACTAAGTATACGAAAAAAAAGTTAGCTCCTACTCCGCCACATACACCCTCGCCCCGATCCAAGCCACATGCACCTCCTGCCTAAAGGTGCGCCACTGCTGCTTGGAGAATTCTTCTACCCAGACTCACATCTGACGAAGCCTGAGTATGCACATTGTAATGTTTAGAAAAAGTGTGCAGGCTGGACCAGGTTGCCGCTTTGCATACCTGCTCCGCCGAAGCCTGGTGCTGAAGCGCCCAAGAGACGCCCACTGCCCGAGTAGAGAGCGCTCTTATCCCTGCTGGAATTGGTGCGCCTTTAATACGATAAGCCTCTTGAATAGTTAGACGAATCCATCTGGCTATGGTCGACTTTGAGGCTGCAAGTCCCTTCCTGCGCCCTTCGGGGATCACAAAGAGAGTCTGTCTGGCGAAAAGGCGCCGTCCGCGACATGTACCTTCTGAGCGCTCTCACTAGGTCCAATGTGTGGAGCGCCTTTTCCACCTGATGTACTGGCGCTGGACAAAATGAAGGCAGAACAATGTCCTCATTAATGTGAAATGAGGACACGACCTTCGGCAGAAAGGGGGGAACCGGTCTAAGAACTGCCTTATCCTTGTAAAAGGTAAGAAACGGTGCCCTACAAGATAGGGCTGCCAACTCCGAGACTCTGCTAATGGAAGTTATGGCTACCAAGAATACGACCTTCCTGGAAAGGTACGACAATGAGATTTCTTGTAACGGCTCAAAAGGAGTTTCCTGCAGGACACTCAGGACCAGGTTAAGGTCCCAGGATTCCAAGGGCACTCTATAGGGGGGTACCAGATGAGAGACCCCTTGAATGAACGTCTTGACCTGCATATTAGTAGCGATTCTTCGCTGGAAGAGGACAGACAAGGCCGATATCTGTCTCCTAAGGGAGCTCGGGGCTAACCCTGAGCCTAGGCCTGACTGAAGAAAAGCCAGGATGTTGGGAATCGAAAAAGACAGTGGAGCAACCCCGTGCTCTCGACATCAACCAAAGAAAACCTTCCAAGTGTGATGGCAAATTCTCGCCGAGGTAGGCTTCCGGGCGCTAACCATTGTAGCAACCACTTCACGCCCAAACCCCGCTTGGGTCAGAATCCAAGATTCAATGGCCATGCCGTCAAACACAGGGCCCCTGAGTTCGGGTGGCAGATCGGCCCCTGAGACGGTAAGTCTGGTCGTTCTGGCAGCCGCCAAGGAACGTCTGTGAGGAGCTGCACTAGATCCGCGTACCATGCCCTCCGGGGCCAGTCTGGGTCCAGCAGAATTGCCGGAACCCCCTCTGTTTTGATATTCCTGATGACCCTCGGAAGCAGTGGCAGCGGAGTACACAGGTATGGGAGGCGAAACTGGTTCCATGATAGAACCAACGCATCCACTGCGATCGCTCGCGGGTCTTGAGATCGAGCGACAAACACGGCCACTTTGGCGTTTACCCTGGAAGCCATGAGATCCACGTCCGGTGTTCCCCACTGTTAGCAAATCTGCTGGAAGATCTCGGGGTGCAGAGACCATTCCCCGGACACAACACCCTGCCAGCTTAGGAAGTCCGCTGCCCAATTTTCCACGCCTGGTATGTAGACTGCTGAAGTTACCGAATGGTTCCCCTCGGCCCAGTGTAGCACATGCTCTATCTCGCGCATGGTTGCTCTGCTGCGTGTGCCCCCCTGATGATTCACGTACGCCACCGCCGTGGCGTTGTCCGATTGAATCCGGACAGGACGTCCTGCTAGAAAGTGCTGGAAATGTTGCAGTGCCAACCGCACCGCTCGTATCTCCAACAAGTTGATCGGGAGGCGTGCCTCCTGTTGCGACCAATGCCCCTGAGTTGTGTGCTGGCAAAAAACTGCTCCCCAACCGAGGAGGCTCGCATCGGTTGTGATCACCAACCATTGATCTAGGGGGAAAGGTTTCCCCTGAAGAAGAGAGGAGTCGCGCGTCCACCACTGCAGTGACCGTTTGACTTGGGAGGACAACCTGCACTGATGATCGAGCGTGAATGGACTCTTGTCCCAGGATGTCAAGAGGGCGTGCTGCAGGGAACGAAGATGGAATTGGGCAAACGGAATTGCTTCCATTGCCGCCACCATCCTCCCTAGGACCCTCATTCCGAAACGAATGGTGTGAGGGCCTGGTTGTTGAAGCTTCCGAACCCCCTGCCGGAGCGCTCGCGCCTTGTCCTGAGGGAGAACTACCAACCCTCGGGAGGTGTCGAAAATCATCCCTAGGAACGAAATCCTCTGAGCTGGGACAAGGGATGACTTCTTCCCGTTGATCAACCATCCTAGGTGGGATAAGGTATCCAGCGTGATGTTGACATTTTCCTCGCATGCCCGAAAAGACGGACCTTTCACCAAGAGGTCGTCTAAGTACGGCAAGACCACTATGCCCCGAGAGTGTAGAATGGCCATGACGACCGCCATTACCTTCGTGAACAGTATGGGGGCGGTGGCCAACCCGAAAGGCAGAGCTACAAATTGGAAATGCCGCCCATCGATTGCAAAACATAGAAACGTTTGGTGCGGAGGAAAAATAGGGACGTGCAGGTAAGCATCCTGGACATCGATCGAGGCCAAGTATTCTCCCTGCTCAATGGCCGATATCACTGAACGGAGGGATTCCATTCGGAAGTGCTTGATTCTGATGAACCTGTTCAGCAGCTTTAGATCCAGAACTGGCCTTACTGTCCCGTCCTTTTGTGGACAGCGAACAGGCTGGAATAAAAACCCTGAGTTCTCTGGTACGGGGACAATGACCCCGTTGCGCTGGAGTACCTCGATGGCTCCTAGCAATGCCTCTGCCTGGAATTGCGCTTTGGGAAGCCGGGAAAGAAAAAATCGTTTTGGAGGACATTTGACAAATTCTATTTTGTACCCGGACAACACTAATTCCGCCACACACGCGTCGCGTGCTACCGCGACCCAGACGTGGCAGAACCGGAGTAGACGGCCGCCTACTCTGTCGTCTTCGGGTAACGGATGCCCAGAGTCATTTAGCTGAGGGTCTCTGGGACCTGGCCCCCCTTGACCTGGGCAGGCGGCCTCGCATCCTGCCCAGCGGGTTGGCTCTATACGTGACCTGACGATCCTTGTCTTGGCTGTAGCGAGCTGGGGCGGAAGAACTGGCTGCTGCCATCCACCCGGGGCTGCGAAATGGCCAAAAGCGTGCCTGAGGCTGATGAAATGGCAGCTTATCTTTCTGCTGTGGGAGAAAACTGCTTTTTCCCCCTGTAGCATCGGAGATGAGCTTGTCTAATATTTCCCCAAATAGGCGGCTACCCTGATAAGGCAGGGAAGTCACGGATTTCTTGGAAATTGAATTAGCCTGCCATAGCCTTAGCCACAGGGCTCTCCTAATGGCGATTGCATTCGCCGCTGCCAGTGCTGCGCAATTAGCCGCATCTAAGGATGCATTGATTAAATAGTCAACCGCCATCACGATCTGACCTGCTATCTCAGACACTTCCGTCGGCAGGTCTCTATCTTGCAGGACCTTATTTAAAGAATCTGACCATGACATCATGGCCTTGGCTACCCATGTTGCCACGAAAGAAGGAGAGAGTGCTGATCCTGATGCTTCATATACCGAGCGGGCCAAGGTCTCTATGAGGCGATTCGTAGGGTCCTTACTGGAAGAAACACTAGGCACCGACAACAAAGTCTTTGACGCCAAGCGTGACACTGGGGGATCCACAACCGGAGATTCCACCCATCTCTTACAGAGCTCTGGTGCAAACGGATATCTCGTTTCTAGCGTTTTCTGGCCTGAAAACCGCTTGTCTGGACGTTCCCTGTGACTCTGCACTATGTCCTCGAACTCTGGGTGAATGCTAAACACTCTATGCAGTCGCCTTGCCTTCTTAAAGGATACTTTATGACCTGAGGTTAGGGAGACGTCTTCCTCAATACCCAAGGTCTGATTAACAGCTTCAATGAAACTGTCTACCGTCTCCCGACACCCCGGGGTATCCAGGTCCAGGGATTCCTCCGCGTCATGATCCGAACTCTGCTCGCTATCGGAAAACAGTGACGGTGAACGAGACGTCGCACTCACGGATGCCGAAGCACCGGAGGGGCCTGGAGACGCAGTGTGGGTTCTCTTCCTATGCGTCTGCCCAGAGAGAGTGCGGCCCCTGCAGGCCGGAGGCTCCTGTGAGGTGGATGAACCCTCCCAGACAGGCGAGCCGTCGTCTTTGCCCCTATCCGGGGCCTGACGGGTCTCGATAGCCTTCGTAAGCGAAGCCATGGACCGTGAGAGTGATAACGCCCATTCCGGGGGATCCAGACCCCTGGGCTCCATCGCAGGGGAGGGCTCCTGGGCGCGTTCGGAGTTACAGGCCTAACATAACTTAATAGTTTGCGCTCGTGGGAACATAACCCCACAGGAAACGCATGCGGCATAAAGGAACGTGTGCGTTTTTCCTTTCCCAGACATATTGCTGCTTAGGCACAATCCATGAAATTCTGAGGGGAAAGGAGGAGGAGGGTAACCCCTTCATCTGCACGTAGTGTGGCTCTGGGGACGGGGTCGCACTTACCCTGCTCCTGCTGTGTCCCCCCCCCGCCTGCCTCTGATGAGCTCCTTCACCTCTGGGTAGGTGGCGATGATGCTCTCCTGGTCGCGGCCTACCCGGTACTGAAGCCGGGGCCTCCATTTGTCCGGCGCCCGCCCTAGCCACGGGGGGCGGCGCCGGATTTCCACCAGCGGTCTAGGCCGAAGCCGCGGGCTCAATTAGTCACCGCCCAGCCGCCCCCGTGCACTGGGGGCCCCGCTACCCCGGCGATCCCGCCGGCACCTCCCTGAACCGCTCCGCTGGCGGTCTTCCCTATCAGCAGCCCTGATGAGCCACGAGCAGGTACAGGGAGATAAGAGAGGAGAAGGGGAGGCGAGGAGGAGACGAGAATGGGGGAAGGGAGGGCGTGAATGGAGACTGCCGGATTGCGCCCTAGCAGAAAACCTGTCAGCTTCTGGCCGCACTGCTGACCTCCAAAAACGCTGCCCAGGGCCCCCCCCAGCTATCCATACCTGCTACTCCAGCCACTCGGCAGAGGCCATGGGGTAATCCATTTTGGAAGGTGCAGGCACCCTAGCTCCGTCCCCCCTGCAGGGGCGAGGAGAGGGACCGTCCGCCGCCATGCAGCACCGCCGTCTTGCGTTGGTGGAGCAGTGGGGGCCGCACAGACTAGTCTTGTGCCTCTGTGCAAGCCCATGGTTTCAATACCTAGGGGTGGACAGGGCTAAGTCTGGCATAATGTCCCACGGTGCGAGAAAGGATACGTGGAGGGACACTCGCACGTGGTCGCCCGTTGATGGTTTGGGGAAATCGGATCCTTTCAATAGGATGCGTTGCCCTTGTCTTATCTTCATAAAATAAAAAAGAAAAATAGATGTCTGGGGAAAAGTCCCAGAGATGTCCCTCGGTGCGGGAAAGGCTACGCGGAGGCGATACTCAACGCGTGCTCGCCCGTTGATGGTTTGGGGAGATCGGACCCTTTCAATAGGGTCTGTCGCCCCTGTCCCATCTTCATAGTAAAAAAAAAAAAATAGTCTGGAGAGATTCAGACTGTGTGTGCCTCCATAGGACACTAAGCAAAAAACTGGTTTCCGCCTGCAATCGGGGCGAGGGTGTATGCGGCGGCGGAGGAGCTAACTTTTTTTTTGTATACTTAGTGTCAGCCTCCAGATGGCAGTAGCATACACCCACAGTACCTGTGTCCTCCAATGAGACGAAGGAGAAAAGGGTAGATCATACAATGAACACAATCACAATCTGTTCATCAATCTGTGTAAATACGCAATCAAAACATAACAGATTGCCAAGTCAACGCAGTTATCACAATGTCGGTCACAATATCATAAGGCACTCAATAGAAATCTGCAAGAGACTAAATGCAGTCAGTCTGTAAATCACACTATTGATAAGTAGTCAAGGCTGCTAGATAGGTATAACAATGTCCATGTTAACCACCATAGAGCAAATAAGCAGCAGATGGTTATGCTTTATGTTCCTATGCTGCCACTACATAAGTTTTAATATATAATTTTAATAATATTAATATTAAGTTTTAGTTCCCATTTTTTGCTGTTAGTCACTTAATCTTGTGGAAGCCTTCCTAATTTGGGACACTTTACTGAGGTTTCTACAAGTGCTGAACAATCAGCAAACACTGGAAGAATTCAGCCCATTTAGTCTTAAAAGAGAAAAGAGCCAGCACTGCCAGTGGTCAGAACGCATAACATGAGGTGCATATGCACATATCTTACTGCATTCAAAATGAGACATTTAGCAAAATATTGATCAATATATTGAGCCACCCCGCCACGCCAAGGCACTCTCATATGGGGGGTCCTACTCTACATTTGTATTTATTCACTGTGCCATTGCGGCCTCCTAAATGTTTTAAAAGCAAGACCATATCAAATGCAATCCATAGCTGAAGCATGACTGCATCACTCCCGTGCAGCCAGATGGAGCAGGTGCAGATGAAGGCCAACCAGGTCTGAACACAGACATCTCAGGTTTGACCTCCACACACTGCCTGACCAGCAAACACAGATGAAGGGCAATGCAGGCTCAGACATGGATGCAAAAATAAATAAAGCCTGGGGCAGGGCGGGGCTGCCGTGAGTGTGCACAGCAGCCTAGATCAATCACAATAAACACAGAAAAGATGGCGAACATGACCCAGCGTACACGGCAACAGTGGTGGTCAGCCACAAAACCAATTTGCAATAAAAAGAGAAAAGAGCCAGCACTGCCAGTGGTCAGAACGCATAACATGAGGTGCATATGCACATATCTTACTGCATTCAAAATGAGACATTTAGCAAAATATTGATCAATATATTGAGCCACCCCGCCACGCCAAGGCAATCTCATATGGGGGGTCCTACTCTACATTTGTATTTATTCACTGTGCCATTGCGGCCTCCTAAATGTTTTAAAAGCAAGACCATATCAAATGCAATCCATACCTGAATGTTCAGGTACAGATTGCACTTGATGTGGTCATGCTCTAAGTGTATTTAGGAGGCCGTAATGGCACAGCATTTATTAAAAATATGTAGAGTAGGACCCCCTATATGAGATTGCCTTGGCGTGGCGGGGTGGCTCAATTGAATTGATCAATTTTTTTGCTAAATATCTCATTTTTGAATACAGCTAGACATTATGTGCATATGCACTCCAATTTATGCGTTCTAACCTTAAGCAGTGCTGGCTTCCCCCTCTATTTTCTTGTTGTTGGTTTGTGGCTCACCACCACTGTTGCCGTGCACGCTTGGTTATGTCCGCCATAATTTTTCTGTGTTCATTGTGATGGATTAGGCTGCTGTGCACACACACGGCAGCCCCACCCTGCCCCAAGCTTTATTTAATTGTGCACCTGTGTCTGGGCCAACATCGCCCTTCATCTATGTTTGCTGGTCGGGCAATGTGTGGAGGCCATTCCTGATATGTCTGTGTTCAGACCTGGTTGGCCTTCATCTGCACTTGCTTCATCTGGCTTCATGGGAGCGATCCAGCAATGTTCAGGTACAGATTGCACTTGATGTGGTCATGCTCTAAGTGTATTTAGGAGGCCGTAATGGCACAGCATTTATTAAAAATATATAGAGTAGGACCCCCCATATGAGATTGCCTTGGCGTGGCGGGGTGGCTCAATTGAATTGATCAATTTTTTTGCTAAATATCTCATTTTTGAATACAGCTAGACATTATGTGCATATGCACTCCAATTTATGCGTTCTAACCTTAAGCAGTGCTGGCTTCCCCCTCTATTTTCTTGTTGTTGGTTTGTGGCTCACCACCACTGTTGCCGTGCACGCTTGGTTATGTCCGCCATAATTTTTCTGTGTTCATTGTGATGGATTAGGCTGCTGTGCACACACACGGCAGCCCCACCCTGCCCCAAGCTTTATTTAATTGTGCACCTGTGTCTGGGCCAACATCGCCCTTCATCTATGTTTGCTGGTCGGGCAATGTGTGGAGGCCATTCCTGATATGTCTGTGTTCAGACCTGGTTGGCCTTCATCTGCACTTGCTTCATCTGGCTTCATGGGAGCGATCCAGCAGTGTTCAGGTACAGATTGCACTTGATGTGGTCATGCTCTAAGTGTATTTAGGAGGCCGTAATGGCACAGCATTTATTAAAAATATATAGAGTAGGACCCCCATATGAGATTGCCTTGGCGTGGCGGGGTGGGTCAATTGATCAATTTTTTTGCTAAATATCTCATTTTTGAATACAGCTAGACATTATGTGCATATGCACTCCAATTTATGCGTTCTAACCTTAAGCAGTGCTGGCTTCCCCCTCTATTTTCAGCCCATTTAGTCTGACAACTTTAGGTGGCGGGTTATCAGAAATGCTGGGCAATGAAACTAGCTTAGTTTTTACACTTACCGGAGGATTCGGTACTGGACACAAAACTGATTTTGTCCCTTGAGTTGATTTTGCTTCCATTTGTTATCCCTGAGGGTCCTGCAGCTACCGGGAAATATAAAAAAAGAAAAAGAAAGAAATTAAAAGAGGAGGTTAACCATTGGAGAGCTGCATCCTGGATTGTAATCTTAGGTACCACAGGAGGCTGTGTACTGACAAACTGTCTTGTGTAGCTGCAAAGAACCAGTTCCTGCTCTTTGAAATGAACAAAAATGAAAAATCCCTTTAAATGTGTTGTCCACTACTTTTAGATTGATTAACTCTCCTTTAGCGTATCTGGAGTATTTCAAGAGAACAGCACTGTTACGTGTTACAGAACCACTCAGCAACCAGAATATGTTGTGCAGTTATATGTATGTATAATAGGTTCCATGTGAGATGCATGTCCCTAATGCATCAGTTCACAGGCTGCGCCCCTGGGCAGAGGGGACACGATATTCTCCTTTTGTCCGCCATCCCCCCACCTTTGTAATTCCCACAGTAAACATCGGCAGGCTCCGGCCACCTGCGGCTTTTGTAATGTATATCTGGCCTGCCGCTTTTCTATTGGCCGGCCCTCTGTATCTGTGTGATATATTCTGTGTCCTGTGAGTAAAGTGTTGTCAGACTGGAAATACATGGAGAAGCAGTGATCTTTTATATGCGTCCATGTAATCAAGGAATTCCAGCCAGCGTCATTCATTCAGACTCCAGCCAACGCAGAGCGGACCTCCGAAAACACGGGGTGGTACTGAAAGAGGTACCCCAGCTTGGTAGACCCCGTTACAAGCACAAATCCGTATACTATGTAGTGACTTGTATAGTAGTAGAGCTGCAGCACTGGGGAGCGCAACTACACAGTACATGGAGCCATGCTGTTCTGCTCCGTACACAGCTTACAGCACTAAGGAGTTTTCAGGGATCGGATCTTCCGCAATCAGATATTGATCACCTATTCATTGGTTAGGTCATCGATAACAATGTAGAGGACAAACCCTTTAATTTCTTCCATTAACATCAGTTCTTCCAGGCTCTTAAGATTTCCTGGATGATGATAATTATGATCAAACGTCTGATGGTTCTGTCTTTAATTATTGATTACGGTAGCACGTCCATGGCATCTTACCTTCTTCCATTTGTCCATGCACATTTGTGTTCTCAGCCGGTTTGGTCTTCTTGGATTTCTAAAAGTACAGAGTATTTCAGAATTATATGCAAATGAAAAAAATAATATAAATATGATATAATAAACACACACAACTATGCAAAAGTTTTAGGGTTTTAGGCAGGTGAGGAAAACGTGCCACAAACTTAAAAAAAAAAAAAAAAAAAGAAAAGCGTTGGTGTGCAAAGTGAATGCACAAAAGAGAAATCTAAAATCACATCAATATTTGGTGTGACCACTCTTTGCCTTCAGCTGTTCTAGATACACCTGCACACAATTTTTGGAAGAACTTTGGCAGAGAGGATGTTCCAAACATCTTGGAGAACTAACCACAGATCTTCCGTGGATGTCACTTCCAGAAATCCTTCCGTCTCCTCATGTAATCCCAGACAGACTGGATAATGGTGAGATCAGGTCTCTGTGGGGCCGTATCATTATCACCTCCAGGACTCATTGTGCTTAATGACACTGGCTGTATGTTTGGGGTTGTTGTTCTGCTGCAGAATAAATTTGGAGCTGCTGCAATTTTTCTTCACCTCAGATCCTATATTTTTATGTATAGTTGAGTCACTTGTGCTCGCTTCTATGCTGAAGGCATGGCATCATGTGAAGTAAGTATCATGGGTCTTTCTTCTGCTGTAGTAAATTTCCTTGGCCATTTGGTTCTTCAAAAGAGCTTGTACAACACATCTTGAAACCCCAGTCTGCTTTGAATTCTATGCTTGGGAAAGGCCTTGCTGATGCAGTGTAACTACCTTGTTGCTGTGCTCTGTTTTCTCTTGGTGTTTGACCTGTGACATGAAACGGTCTTCCACAACCTCACCTTTGCAGCTGAGTTTGTCTGTTCCTCATCCAGTTTTAAGTATCCTACACGGCTGTTTCTGGTACAGTTAATGACTGTTTCAACCTACATATGAAAATGATGATCATTTTCTCCCGATGGTATAATTGGTTGATTATATATTGTTACATACTTTTCTTTTATCAACATCCTACAAGCATTTTCTTTATGTCACTTTATGGTCAAAACGTAGCTACCCATCTCAGAATGAAGAGAACAGAACTATGTTTGAGGCGCATGGCTATTATAAAATATTAGCTTTCTAAATTGAGCACTTCTCTCTCAAATTTTAAAGAAACGGTGAAGGACAGCCTATAGTGGGTAGAGCCCAGAGAGTCATCCCGCGCTTCCTCACCTTCTCAATCTTGGCTCTTAGCCTTCGTTCTTCCATCTTCCGCCTCAGTAATTCTACTTCATCTTTATCTCCATTTAACAGAATGACATCGTTGTCCGTGAAATTCGCTCCACACTAAAGATGAGGAGATAGAAAAAAATTAAGCAAGCAATGTACAGTACATCCTCCTTCCCTGATAAAGATGGACCAACACAGACAAGCCACAGCTCCATCATCTGTGCAACCTTGCAAATACTTTATTAGCATTATTGAGTCTCATACTGCTCAACCAAGAGCAGCATTCAGATTTCAGCTGGCTTCCTGTATGGAGGGGACGTGCTGTGGATTGCAGATTAGGGTAAGGATGTAAGGAGGGGGACAGGCTGTGGATTGCAGATTAGGGTAGGGATGTATGGAGGGGACGTGCTGTGGATTGCAGATTAGGGTAGGGATGTAAGGAGGGGGGACAGGCTGTGGATTGCAGATTAGGGTAGGGATGTATGGAGGGGACGTGCTGAGGATTGCAGATTAGGGTATGTATGGAGGGGACAGGCTGTGGATTGTAGATTAGGGTATGTATGGAGGGGAAAGGCTGTGGATTGTAGATTAGGGTATGTATGGAGGGGACAGGCTGTGGATTGTAGATTAGGGTATGTATGGAGGGGACAGGCTGTGGATTGTAGATTAGGGTATGTATGGAGGGGAAAGACTGTGGATTGTAGATTAGGGTAGGGATATATGGTGGGGACAGGCTGTGGACTGTAGATTAGCTTATGTATGGAGGGGAAAGGCTGTGGATTGCACATTAGGGTAGGGATGTATGGAGGAGACAGGCTGTGGATTGTAGATTAGGGTATGTATGGAGGGGAAAGGCTGTGGATTGCAGATTAGGGTAGGGATGTATGGAGGGGACAGGCTGTGGATTGTAGATTAGGGTATGTATGGAGGGGAAAGGCTGTGGATTGCAGATTAGGGCAGGGATGTAAAGAGGGGGACAGGCTGTGGATTGCAGATTAGGCTAGGTATGTATGGAGGGGGACAGGCTGTGGATTGCAGATTAGGGTAGGTATGTATGGAGAGGACAGGCTGTGGATTGTAGATTAGGGTATGTATGGAGGGGAAAGGCTGTGGATTGTAGATTAGGGTAGGGATGTGAGGGGAAAGGCTGTGGATTGCATATTAGGGTATGTATGGAGGGAAAAGGCTGTGGATTGCAGATTAGGGTAGGAATGTATGGAGGGGACAGGCTGTGGATTGTAGATCAGGGTATGTATGGAGGGGAAAGGCTGTGGATTGCAGATTAGGGTATGGATGTATGGAGGGGAAAGGCTGGGGATTGTAGATTAGGGTATGTATGGAGGGGAAAGGCTGTGGATTGCAGATTAGGGTATGGATGTATGGAGGGGACAGGCTGTGGATTGTAGATTAGGGTCTGTATGGAGGGGAAAGGCTGTGGATTGCAGATTAGGGTAGGGATGTATGGAGCGGACAGGCTGTGGATTGTAGATTAGGGTATGTATGGAGGGGAAAGGCTGTGGATTGCAGATTAGGGTAGGAATGTATGGAGGGGAAAGGCTGGGGATTGTAGATTAGGGTATGTATGGAGGGGAAAGGCTGTGGATTGCAGATTAGGGTATGGATGTATGGAGGGGACAGGCTGTGGATTGTAGATTAGGGTATGTATGGAGGGGAAGACTGTGGATTGCAGATTAGGGTAGGGATGTATGGTGGGGACAGGCTGTGGACTGTAGATTAGGGTATTTATGGAGGGGAAAGGCTGTGGATTGCACATTAGGGTAGGGATGTATAGAGGGGAAAGGCTGTGGATTGTAGATTAGGGTATGTATGGAGGGGAAGGCTGTGGATTGCAGATTAGGGTAGGGATGTATGGAGGGGACAGGCTGTGGATTGTAGATTAGGGTATGTATGGAGGGGAAAGACTGTGGATTGCAGATTAGGGTAGGGATATATGGTGGGGACAGGCTGTGGACTGTAGATTAGCTTATGTATGGAGGGGAAAGGCTGTGGATTGCACATTAGGGTAGGGATGTATGGAGGAGACAGGCTGTGGATTTTAGATTAGGGTATGTATGGAGGGGAAAGGCTGTGGATTGCAGATTAGGGTAGAGATGTATGGAGGGGACAGGCTGTGGATTGTAGATTAGGGTATGTATGGAGGGGAAAGGCTGTGGATTGCAGATTAGGGTAGGGATATATGGAGGGGAAAGGCTGTGGATTGCAGATTAGGGTAGGGATATATGGAGGGGAAAGGCTGTGGATTGCAGATTAGGGCAGGGATCTAAGGAGGGTGACAGGCTGTGGATTTCAGATTAAGGTAGTGATGTATGGAGGGGACAAGCTGTGGATTGCAGATTAGGGTAGATATGTAAAGAGGGGGACAGGCTGTGGATTGCAGATTAAGGTAGTGATGTATGGAGGGGTCAAGCTGTGGATTGCAGATTAGGGTAGGGATGTATGGAGGGGACAGACTGTGGATTGTAGATTAGGGTAGGGATGTAAGGAGGGGAAAGGCTGTGGATTGCAGATTAGGGTAGGGATGTATGGAGCGGACAGGCTGTGGATTGTAGATTAGGGTATGTGTGGAGGGGAAAGGCTGTGGATTGTAGATTAGGGTAGGAATGTATGGAGGGGACAGGCTGTGGATTGTAGATTAGGGTATGTATGGAGGGGAAAGGCTGGGGATTGTAGATTAGGGTATGTATGGAGGGGAAAGGCTGTGGATTGCACATTAGGGTAGGGATGTATGGTGGGGACAGGCTGTGGACTGTAGATTAGGGTATGTATGGAGGGGAAAGGCAGTGGATTGCACATTAGGGTAGGGATGTATGGAGGGGACAGGCTGTGGATTGTAGATTAGGGTATGTATGGAGGGGAAAGGCTGTGGATTGCAGATTAGGGTAGGGATGTATGGAAGGGACAGGCTGTGGATTGTAGATTAGGGTATGTATGGAGGGGAAAGGCTGTGGATTGCAGATTAGGGTAGGGATATATGGAGGGGAAAGGCTGTGGATTGCAGATTAGGGTAGGGATATATGGAGGGGAAAGGCTGTGGATTGCAGATTAGGGCAGGGATGTAAGGAGGGGGACAGGCTGTGGATTTCAGATTAAGGTAGTGATGTATGGAGGGGACAAGCTGTGGATTGCAGATTAGGGTAGATATGTAAAGAGGGGGACAGGCTGTGGATTGCAGATTAAGGTAGTGATGTATGGAGGGGACAAGCTGTGGATTGCAGATTAGGGTAGGGATGTATGGAGTGGACAGGCTGTGGATTGTAGATTAGGGTATGTGTGGAGGGGAAAGGCTGTGGATTGCAGATTAGGGTAGGAATGTATGGAGGGGACAGGCTGTGGATTGTAGATTAGGGTATGTATGGAGGGGAAAGGCTGGGGATTGTAGATTAGGGTATGTATGGAGGGGAAAGGCTGTGGATTGCAGATTAGGGTAGGGATGTATGGTGGGGACAGGCTGTGGACTGTAGATTAGGGTATGTATGGAGGGGAAAGGCTGTGGATTGCACATTAGGGTAGGGATGTATGGAGGGGACAGGCTGTGGATTGTAGATTAGGGTATGTATGGAGGGGAAAGGCTGTGGATTGCAGATTAGGGTATGTATGGAGGGGAAAGGCTGTGGATTGCAGATTAGGGTAGGGATGTATGGAGGGGAAAGGCTGTGGATTGCAGATTAAGGTAGTGATGTATGGAGGGGACAAGCTGTGGATTGCACATTAGGGTAGGGATGTATGGAGGAGACAGGCTGTGGATTGTAGATTAGGGTATGTATGGAGGGGAAAGGCTGTGGATTGCAGATTAGGGTAGAGATGTATGGAGGGGACAGGCTGTGGATTGTAGATTAGGGTATGTATGGAGGGGAAAGGCTGTGGATTGCAGATTAGGGTAGGGATATATGGAGGGGAAAGGCTGTGGATTGCAGATTAGGGTAGGGATATATGGAGGGGAAAGGCTGTGGATTGCAGATTAGGGCAGGGATCTAAGGAGGGTGACATGCTGTGGATTTCAGATTAAGGTAGTGATGTATGGAGGGGACAAGCTGTGGATTGCAGATTAGGGTAGATATGTAAAGAGGGGGACAGGCTGTGGATTGCAGATTAAGGTAGTGATGTATGGAGGGGTCAAGCTGTGGATTGCAGATTAGGGTAGGGGTGTATGGAGGGGACAGACTGTGGATTGTAGATTAGGGTAGGGATGTAAGGAGGGGAAAGGCTGTGGATTGCAGATTAGGGTAGGGATGTATGGAGCGGACAGGCTGTGGATTGTAGATTAGGGTATGTGTGGAGGGGAAAGGCTGTGGATTGTAGATTAGGGTAGGAATGTATGGAGGGGACAGGCTGTGGATTGTAGATTAGGGTATGTATGGAGGGGAAAGGCTGGGGATTGTAGATTAGGGTATGTATGGAGGGGAAAGGCTGTGGATTGCACATTAGGGTAGGGATGTATGGTGGGGACAGGCTGTGGACTGTAGATTAGGGTATGTATGGAGGGGAAAGGCAGTGGATTGCACATTAGGGTAGGGATGTATGGAGGGGACAGGCTGTGGATTGTAGATTAGGGTATGTATGGAGGGGAAAGGCTGTGGATTGCAGATTAGGGTAGGGATGTATGGAAGGGACAGGCTGTGGATTGTAGATTAGGGTATGTATGGAGGGGAAAGGCTGTGGATTGCAGATTAGGGTAGGGATATATGGAGGGGAAAGGCTGTGGATTGCAGATTAGGGTAGGGATATATGGAGGGGAAAGGCTGTGGATTGCAGATTAGGGCAGGGATGTAAGGAGGGGGACAGGCTGTGGATTTCAGATTAAGGTAGTGATGTATGGAGGGGACAAGCTGTGGATTGCAGATTAGGGTAGATATGTAAAGAGGGGGACAGGCTGTGGATTGCAGATTAAGGTAGTGATGTATGGAGGGGACAAGCTGTGGATTGCAGATTAGGGTAGGGATGTATGGAGTGGACAGGCTGTGGATTGTAGATTAGGGTATGTGTGGAGGGGAAAGGCTGTGGATTGCAGATTAGGGTAGGAATGTATGGAGGGGACAGGCTGTGGATTGTAGATTAGGGTATGTATGGAGGGGAAAGGCTGGGGATTGTAGATTAGGGTATGTATGGAGGGGAAAGGCTGTGGATTGCAGATTAGGGTAGGGATGTATGGTGGGGACAGGCTGTGGACTGTAGATTAGGGTATGTATGGAGGGGAAAGGCTGTGGATTGCACATTAGGGTAGGGATGTATGGAGGGGACAGGCTGTGGATTGTAGATTAGGGTATGTATGGAGGGGAAAGGCTGTGGATTGCAGATTAGGGTATGTATGGAGGGGAAAGGCTGTGGATTGCAGATTAGGGTAGGGATGTATGGAGGGGAAAGGCTGTGGATTGCAGATTAAGGTAGTGATGTACGGAGGGGACAAGCTGTGGATTGTAGATTAGGGTAGGGATGTAAGGAGGGGAAAGGCTGTGGATTGCAGATTAGGGTATGTATGGAGGGGAAAGGCTGGGGATAGTAGTTTAGGGTATGTATGGAGGGGAAAGGCTGTGGATTGCAGATTAGGGTAGGGATGTATGGAGGGGACAGGCTGTGGATTGTAGATTAGGGTATGTATGGAGGGGAAAGGCTGTGGATTGCAGATCAGGGCAATGATGTATGGAGGGGACAGGCTGTGGATTGTAGATTAGGGTAGGGATGTATGGAGGGGACAAGCTGTGGATTGTAGATTAGGGTATGTATGGAAGGGAAAGGCTGTGGATTGCAGATTAGGGTAGGGATGTAAGGAGGGGGACAGGCTGTGGATTGCAGATTAGGGTAGGTAGGAATGGAAGGGGACAGGCTGTGGATTGCAGATTAGGGTAGGGATGTATGGAGGGGACAGACTGGATTGTAGATTAGGGTAGGGATGTAAGGAGGGGAAAGGCTGTGGATTGCAGATTAGGGTAGGGATGTATGGAGGGGACAGGCTGTGGATTGTAGATTAGGGTAGGGATGTAAGGAGGGGAAAGGCTGTGGATTGTAGATTAGGGTAGGGATGTAAGGAGGGGGACAGGCTGTGGATTGCAGACTAAAGTAGGTATGTATGGAGGGGACAGGCTGTGGATTGCAGATTAAGGTAGTGATGTATGGAGGGGACAAGCTGTGGATTGCAGATTAGGGTAGGTATGTAAGGAGGGGGACAGGCTGTGGATTGCAGACTAGGGTAGGTATGTACGGAGGGGACAGGTTGTGGATTGCAGATTAGGGTAGGGATGTAAGGAGGGGGACAGGCTGTAGATTGCAGATTAGGGTAGGTATGAATGGAAGGGGACAGGCTGTGGATTGCAGATTAGGGTAGGTATGTATGGAGAGGACTGGCTGTGGATTGTAGATTAGGGTATGTATGGAGGGGAAAGGCTGTGGATTGCAGATTAAGGTAGTGATGTATGGAGGGGACAAGCTGTTGATTGCAAATTAGGGTAGGTATGTAAGCAGGGGGACAGGCTGTGGATTGCAGATTAGGGTAGGTATGTAAGCAGGGGGACAGGCTGTGGATTGCAGATTAGGGTAGGTATGTAAGCAGGGGGACAGGCTGTGGATTGCAGATTAGGGTAGGTATGTATGGAGGGGGACAGGCTGTGGATTGCAGATTAGGGTAGGTATGTAAGAAGGGTGACAGGCTGTGGATTGCAGATTAAGGTAGTGATGTATGGAGGGGACATGCTGTGGATTGCAGATTAGGGTAGGTATGTAAAGAGGGGGACAGGCTGTGGATTGCAGATTAAGGTAGTGATGTATGGAGGGGACAAGCTGTGGATTACAGATTAGGGTAGGTATGCAAGGAGGGGGACAGGCTGTGGATTGCAGATTAGGGTAGGTATGTAAGGAGGGTGACAGGCTGTGGATTGCAGATTAAGGTATGGAGGGGACAAGCTGTGGATTGCAGATTAGGGTAGGTATGCAAGGAGGGGGACAGGCTGTGGATTGCAGATTAGGGTAGGTATGCAAGGAGGGGGACAGGCTGTGGATTGCAGATTAGGGTAGGTATGTAAGGAGGGGGACAGGCTGTGGATTGCAGATTAGGGTAGGTATGTAAACTGTGTTCCAAATTATTATGCAAAAAGAGTTTAGGAGTGATAAGGTTACAATTTTTTTGTTTGTCATTTAAACTCATTGATGGTGATGTGTGTCAGGGCTCTTTATATCACTGAAAGCAATTGCAGATACCTGTGCAAATTAGTTTGGCAGGTGTGTCCAAATAAAGGCAAGACTACTTAAGAAGGCTGTTCCACATTATTAAGCAGCCTACATTTTTTGCCAAAATGGGAAAGAAAAAGGATGTGTCGGCTGCTGAGAAGCAACAAATTGTGGAGTATTTAGGTCAAGGCATGACTACAATCAACGTTGCCAAGACACTTCATTGTGATCATCGCACAATCAAGAAGCATGTAGCTGATTCCCAGCACACAGGTGTGCGTGCTGATAAGGAAAAATTGAGGACTCTTTCCAACAGGCAACTGCGTCAGGTTAAAAGAGCAGCTGCAAAAATGCCTTGTCATAGCAGCAGACAAGTTTTTGAAGCTGCTGATGCCTCCAACGTCCCCCGAACAACAAGATGCAGGGTCCTTCAGAGGTTTGCAGCTGTGCGTAAGCCATCCTGTCGACCACCGCTATCCACTGCACACAAGCAGAAACTGCTCCAGGGGGCCAAACGATACATGAAGACTCACTTCCAAACTGTTTTGTTCACCGATGAGTGCCGTGCAACACTCGATGGTCCAGATGGATGGAGTGGAGGATGGCTGGTTGATGGACACCCCATGAAAACACGGCTAAGGCGTCAACAAGGAGGAGGTGGAGTAATGTTTTGGGCTGGAATCATGGGGAGAGAGACTGTCGGCCCCTTTAGGATCCCTGAAGGGGTAAAGATGAACTCCATAATCTATGTGGAGTTTCTAAAACAGCACTTCCTGCCATGGTTCAAGAGGAAGAACTGTGCTTTCCGCAGCAAGATCATTTTCATGCATGATAATGCACCGTCTCATCTGCATCTCTGGCTGCTATGGGCATAAGAGAGGACAAACTTATGGTGTGGCCACCATCTTCCCCTGACCTCAACCCCATTGAGAACCTCTGGAGCATCATCAAAAGGAGTGTCTATGATGGCGGGAGGCAGTTAATATCTAAGCAACAGCTCTGGGAGGGTATTCTGTCCACATGCAAAACAATTGAAGCACAAACCATCCAAAAACTGACTAATTCAATGGACGAGAGAGTTCAGAAGCTTCTTTTGAACAAGGGGTCCTATGTGCAAATGTAACATCACCTAGAATAAAGTTTTGACTTGAAAACTGTTTGATTTCATTTTGTAATAAGCTGATAATGCTTATAATTTCACAATTGACCATTTTTTTGTTCAAAATAAAAATAAAAAAGGTTGAAAACTCTGCTGTGCATAATAATTTGGAACATGCATTTTGAGTGTTTCTTATTTCTAAAAATATACTGTTTTCATAGGCAGTTTGTTCAAAAACATTGCAATTATACTAGAATATTAGATGACTGGAAAATAACAATGACTGCAATTCATATAGGTAATTTAGAGAAAATAGGAGGAAATATTTTTTGCATAATAATTTGGAACAGTGGGGCGTGCCATGGCTGCTAAGGAGTGAGGACACGCTTCGGAGAGCTCCCGCTCCTACACCGGCTACCAACATACCAGAGACCGATATAGATGACCTCTACTCCGATGACTACTAGGAGAGGCAGAATGAACACATCCACCAGCACCGCGGCGTCTGAAAAGGCTTCCCACAGCATATCCTGCTACTTCATAGGAGCAGGGAAGAAAAAAAGCTGCAGGCGCCATGATGGATCCGGCGCGCAAAGTGCAGCGGGCCCCGCCGACAGCAGGAGGTACAGCGCGGGAGATGGGGAAGCAGGTCGCAGGGAGCGGGGATCGCAGGGAGACCCCACGGAGGTCTGTTGCGGTGGCCCCGGGGGCTCCACAGGAAACCGAACGCTCTCCTCAAAACAACGCTGCTGAGCCCCTGATGACCCATCTCTCCCGGGGAGACCCCTAGGCAAGTCGGCTCAGCCTCATGTCGGCGCGGCAGGTGTGGGCTCAGGAGTGGTGTGCCCGGGGCTCTCCGCGTTAAGCCCTCAGAAGGATCCCATCGTTTCTACTGACGCTGGTCCTGCTGCCTCCGAGGGCGCTATAGCACAGGGGGACACCGACCCTATGGGGAGAGGGCAGTCAAACCACGTTTTATCATCTGCCCATCAGGCTGGACTGCCACTTGTTATGGCTCTCCCACCTACCCACCAGTCTATGACATCCCCGACATTACAGTGCGGACCATCTGCCCCTTTCTTTATGGGACATCCCACAGCATCCATGGGAGCCGATCTTAATTATATGATAAAATAAAAGACATCCCGACAAAACAGGACATGGAACAATACATCGTTTGTCTGGAATCTTCCTATAAAGTTGAACTTTCCATACTTAAAGACGACATCCAACAATGCGGGGAGAAAGTTGAATCCCATGACCAGCTTTTGGCTTCCCTGGCTGGAAGGGTAGAGGCTCAGGAGGCAGCTATGGCCGCTCAAGCTAGACAGCTACAGACCCTAGCAGAGATGCTAGATGATTCTGAAAATAGGGGACGCAGGAACAATATAAGAATACAGGGATTACCAAAATCCGTGCCCCCCCCAGGAGTTGGATTCCACCTTAAGGGGCATCTATAATTCGGTGTTGGACAGACCCCATGATACTCCTTTGGAGTTAGATCGTGCCCACAGGGCTCTGGGCCCGCGCCCCAGCGACCAGGATCCACCGAGAGATGTGATATGCCGGGTACATAAATGCCAACTTAAGGATGCGGTCATGGGGGCAGCCAGGAAGGCAAGATCCATAAAACATTTGGATACCCGCATACAGCTTTTACCAGATCTGTCCAGATGGACTTTACAGAGGCGCAGAGCTCTTCGTCCTTTATTGGATGTGCTGAGACAACATGACCTTCCCTATACCTGGGGGGTTCCCGTTTTGCCTCCGGGTTCAGAGCGGGGGAAGAGTGCATCGTTTGAGTCACCCTAGTGGAATCTCAGCATTTTCGGCCGCCCTAGATATACCTGATGTGGGCATACCTGACTGGCCATCTTTACCATCATTTTACAGAATGGATGATCCTCACAGGGATCAGGCCCCTCGGAGGCAGCGGCGACCCAGGTGATGGAGATATCGCCTGATTACTCAGCTTTTTGACTTGTGGTTGGTTCTCATTTAATCGGGTGTGGGGACGGGGATTGGGGACCACCTTCACTGGCAACACAGAACTGAAGTTCAAATCAGTTTTTATCATCAGTTGATTCCCCCTTTCCTCCCCCTCCCTTCCATTGTTCCCCTCCCTTTCCCCATCCATATTCTCTTGGAAAATTGATGTTCCATACTAACCGCTCTTATTTGTCTTTAATTGCTCATTACCCTGTTGTGCCCTACTTCAAAAGAGTTGATTCCTGGAAGTCTATGCCGCCCCAGGTTTAAATGTTATGGTATCTTTAACATCGTTAGCCGTGCTGGTGCTATTTAATATGTGGAATACAGTGGGGCAAAAAAGTATTTAGTCAGTCAGCAATAGTCCAAGTTCCACCACTTAAAAAGATGAGAGGCGTCTGTAATTTACATCATAGGTAGACCTCAACTATGGGAGACAAACTGAGAAAAAAAAATCCAGAAAATCACATTGTCTGTTTTTTTTTTCATTTTATTTGCATATAATGGTGGAAAATAAGTATTTGGTCAGAAACAAAATTTCATCTCAATACTTTGTGATATATCCTTTGTTGGCAATGACAGAGGTCAAACGTTTTCTGTAAGTCTTCACAAGGTTGCCACACACTGTTGTTGGTATGATGGCCCATTCCTCCATGCAGATCTCCTCTAGAGCAGTGATGTTTTTGGCTTTTCGCTTGGCAACACGGACTTTCAACTCCCTCCAAAGGTTTTCTATAGGGTTGAGATCTGGAGACTGGCTAGGCCACTCCAGGACCTTGAAATGCTTCTTACGAAGCCACTCCTTCGTTGCCCTGGCAGTGTGCTTTGGATCATTGTCATGTTGAAAGACCCAGCCACGTTTCATCTTCAATGCCCTTGCTGATGGAAGGAGGTTTGCACTCAAAATCTCATGATACATGGCCCCATTCATTCTTTCATGTACCCGGATCAGTCGTCCTGGCCCCTTTGCAGAGAAACAGCCCCAAAGCATGATGTTTCCACCACCATGCTTTACAGTAGGTATGGTGTTTGATGGATGCAACTCAGTATTCTTTTTCCTCCAAACACGACAAGTTGTGTTTCTACCAAACAGTTCCAGTTTGGTTTCATCAGACCATAGGACATTCTCCCAAAACTCCTCTGGATCATCCAAATGCTCTCTAGCAAACTTCAGACGGGCCCGGACATGTACAGGCTTAAGCAGTGGGACACGTCTGGCACTGCAGGATCTGAGTCCATGGTGGCGTAGTGTGTTACTCAGGGCTGTGGAGTCGGAGTCGTGGAGTCGGAGTCGGTGCTCATTTTGGTGGAGTCGGAGTTGGAGTCGGTATAAAATGGACCGACTCCTAAAATATATAATAAATTGGGTACAGTAATTCAATGCAGGATGTGCTGAATATTTTTTCATAGGAATTTGGGAAAGTTATGAAATGTCCTATAAATGGCTGTTATATTCCTGATCTAAGGCTACATTCACACACAGCGTTTTTCCTGTGTTTTTTGAGGATACGTTTTTCAGCTGCAAAAGCAGATCATCTTTTTAAAAAACTGCATCACCTGAAAGGTTTTTGAGCTCATAGAGAATGTTTTCAATAGCAAAAGCAGATTAGAAATCTGCTCTATCCATTTATCCATATCTGTCTATCCATATCGTATCTGTACCAAAAAGAATGAAAACTGGGTAGTACACCAATATATATTCTGTTCTATATAAATATCTTGATTATTGGATCATAAAAATGATTAAATGTCTGAGGTTCACATTGTACTACAATAAATTTTTCACTTAAATATAAGCAATATGTGTGGGAGTCGGAGTCGTGGAGTCGGAGTCGGAGTTGGAGTCGGAGTAAGGGAAATTGAGGAGTCGGAGTCGCAGGTTTGGCTTACCGACTCCACAGCCCTCGTGTTACTTATGGTAGGCCTTGTTACATTGGTCCCAGCTCTCTGCAGTTCATTCACTAGGTCCCCCCGCGTGGTTCTGGGATTTTTGCTCACCGTTCTTGTGATCATTCTGACCCCACGGGGTGGGATTTTGCGTGGAGCACCAGATCGAGGGAGATTATCAGTGGTCTTGAATGTCTTCCATTTTCTAATTATTGCTCCCACAGTTGATTTCTTCACTCCAAGCTGGTTGGCTATTGCAGATTCAGTCTTCCCAGCCTGGTGCAGGGCTAAAATTTTGTTTCTGGTGTCCTTTGACAGCTCTTTGGTCTTCACCATAGTGGAGTTTGGAGTCAGACTGTTTGAGGGTGTGCACAGGTGTCTTTTTATACTGATAACAAGTTTAAACAGGTGCCATTACTACAGGTAATGAGTGGAGGAAAGAGGAGACTCTTAAAGAAGAAGTTACAGGTCTGTGAGAGCCAGAAATCTTGATTGCTTGTTTCTGACCAAATACTTATTTTCCACCATAATATGCAAATAAAATGAAAAAAAAACAGACAATGTGATTTTCTGGATTTTTTTTTCTCAGTTTGTCTCCCATAGTTGAGGTCTACCTATGATGTAAATTACAGACGCCTCTCATCTTTTTAAGTGGTGGAACTTGCACTATTGCTGACTGACTAAATACTTTTTTGCCCCACTGTATGTTGACAGCCTACGTGTTTGCTAACCATGTTCATATATATATTTTTTATCTGTTAATTCTCTGCCATAGAGGTATACGTTTGTTATATGATTACGAGGTTGGTGACCGGAGGAGACGGCGTCTCCATCTCTCTTCCTGTCGTACACTTACCCCCCCGGAGGTGCTGTCTCGCCTTGGTGGTGCGCAGCAATTAAAAATACCTCCACTAGGATTCATGTTATTTGTTGGTGTGTACTTATTCACACTTGTATTGTTACGTCTCACTTCTATCGCTAGTCTTCCTTTTTTTTCTACTTTTCTGTCTATCGTCTAGTTTACATCTTTTCTACCCTACTAGATTCTTTCCCCCCTCTCCACAGCGGGTACTGGATTCCGAAGCCGATCCATCCTTTTGAACGAAGCCTGACCTCCTTGAATCCGAACTACGATCATAATGCCTGGTAAGACTGCCATGCAAAAGATTACATTGGGCTCTCTGAACGTTAGGGGCTTTAACGTACCGCAGAAACGGTCACATATTTTATACAGCATGCACAAGAAAAGAGTAAATGTATTGATCTTACAAGAGACCCATTTTAAAGTTGGCCATGTCCCTGACATACTTGACCGCTAGTACACGACTTGGTTCCATAGCGCCAATCCGGACTCTCGGTCCCGTGGAGTGTCTATATCACTCCATAAATCTCTCCAACACACCATACTGGACACGCTAATTGATACTGAAGGTAGATACGTGATCTTGAAAATCCAGATTTTTTTCAACAACCTACACTATAGCGGGTTGGTACGCCCCCAGCCGGGACCAAATTCAAGCCGCCAAGTCTTTCTTGAAGACAGTGGCAGATTTCGCCGAAGGGGTTGTTATACTTGGAGGGGACTTTAACCTGACTCTTAACCCAACAATAGACTCCACAACAGCAAAGTCCTACCTTTCTCTTCGTCAGCTGTCCTCGTTGAAAAGGGATCTCCATGACCTACATCTTACTGACGTCTGGAGGCTCCTTAATCCCAATGGGAAGGATTATACATTCTTCTCCACGCCACATAACTCATACGGTAGAATAGATTTCTTTCTACTGAGACATTGCGCGTTGGCCTGGGACCCAAAACCCTCCACTGGCAGTTTCCTTTGGTCGGATCATGCTCCAGTCTTTCTGGATATTAATCCTCCTGACTCAGTAACACGCCAGTGGACGTGAAGATTGAATGATAATCTTCTAAAAGACCCTATTTGTGTGACTGACATTAAGACTACCATAGCAGCATTCTTGCAAGACCACGCACACGACAAAACCGCTGTGCCGATTAAATGGGAAGCCCTTAAATGCGTCCTTAGAGGGTTACTTATTAAACATGGTTCCTGTCTGAAACAGATGAAAAATAGGGAAATTATGGACCTCACTGAAAAAATACTAACCCTAGAGACGATGCACAAGTCCGGTTTAGGGACAGGGATACAGTCTGACCTGATCAAATGTAGAGATGATTTGAAATCTCTGTTAAATGAGAAAACCCGTCACCATAGAAACCATTTTAAAAGTATACTATACGGCCAAGCTAACAAATGCGGATGCCTGTTAGCCAGATTTCTACACCCACGCTGCCAGACCACAAACATACCATCTCTCCAGAAACATCGTGGACAGACAACGTCGAACCCAGCAGAAATCCTTGATATAATGCGACGTTATTACCATACATTGTACAATATTGACGGAGACAGCCCCCTCCAACCACCTCTAGACCCCCAACCACAAATAGAATCCTACATACATGATACCTCCCTCCCGACACTGGCCGCTGACTTAACGACACCACTGGAAACTGACTTTACGACTGAAGAGGTTGACAAAGTCATTCAGAACACCCCGGCAGGTAAGAGTCCGGGACCGGACGGATTCACCCCTCATTTTTACAAGATGTTCCAAGAGCAGCTTAAACCCATTATGACATCGGTCTTTAATTCCATTGCAGGCGACTCCCCATTTGCCCCACAATCCTTAGAGGCTTTTATTACAGTAATACCGAAGCCAGGGAAAGACTCTACAGTGGTAACCAACTACCGACCAATATCCGTTATTAACATCGACGTAAAACTCTACGCGAAAATTTTGGCTAACCAGTTGGCACCCCTTTTACCTTTAGTTGTTCATTCGGACCAGGTGGGGTTTGTGCAAGGGAGAGAGACGAGAGACGGTATAGGCAAAACCCTCATCTTGACAGCACACGCTAAATTAAAGCGTAAACCGCTGGCTTTGCTGTCGATTGACGCGGAGAAGGCCTTTGACTGTGTACACTGGGCTTTCATGTTCTCAGTCTTATGACAGATAGGCCTGGGTAACCGTTTCTTACATAAGATTGCGGCCTTGTATTCTGGCCCTTCTGCGAGAGTTAAAATCAATGGTGCAGTGTCAGACTCTATAGCTATTGGGAATGGCACATATCAGGGCTTCCCTTTATCTCCCCTTTTATACACGATAGTTATGGAACATTTGGCAGTGGGGATTAGAAAGAACCCCAGTGTGCACGGGCTATGGGTAGACCGCGTCCATTATAAGGTCTCTCTTTATGCTGATGACCTCTTGCTGTACGTATCCCAGCCGCACATTACTCTCTCGTCGTTGATGGACGATTTTCAAAAATATGGTGCAGTCAGTAATTTTAAAATTAATATTCATAAAACTGAAGCCCTTAACATTTCCTTGAGACAGGCAGAACTTATGAGGACCATGGGGAATTTTCCCTTTCGTTGGAGGTCTGTAGCTATCCAATATTTGGCTGTTCAAATTCCCACCAACATGACTGACCTTTATAAACTAAACTATTTACCCCTCCTAGAGTCGACTCTGAAGCGTTTGAGAGAATACGGACGAAAGAATATCTCGTGGTTTGGTAGAATGAACTCATTTAAGATGGACATCCTTCCCAGGTTTTTATACTTGTTCTAGGCGGTCCCGATTGTACCGCCGAATGTGTTCTTCCAGACCATTAGATCTGCATTGACCCGTTTTATCTGGAAGACCTCTAAGCCTCGTCTGAAATATACCATTCTGACTGCCCCGAAGTCCAGAGGCGGAGCGGGCCTCCCTGACCTGGAACTTTACCATAGGGCCTCTATGCTTTATACGTCTATTCGACTGGCAATTTGGCCACCGTTCCAAGCAATGGGTACAGTTGGAACAGACATCCTTTAACATTCCTCTGCGGATCCGACGCTATGACTTTGCCGCAGACGACACTGGAGGGTCCACGGGCTTCTTGGCGCTGGAAACATTACATCTCTGGAATCATTTAATAAAAAGAAATTGATCAGCGCCCTGAACCCGTTGGCTCCAATTTTTGGAAATCCAGACTTCCCTCCTGGTCGACATAGGGACCAATTTTTGGGCTGGCATATTAGTACTGACCTACGCTTGGGACAGGTGATAGTGGGAGGGCAAATCCCATCCTTGGAAACTTTACAGGAACAGTTTCCCACCAGGGCACTTTCCTGGTTGGAATATAACCAACTGAGGTCGTTTGTCCGGGGACATGTAGTTGATCGCACTTCTCGCCTTTCCATGACACGGTTGGAAGATTTACTTCAGCAACAGGACCCTCCCTCTCATTAGATCTCCCTTTTATATAAAGAATTCCATACTGGTGATACGGATATGATCCCGAGCTACATTCGGGCATGGGAAAAGGAGATGGGATGTGAGTTCTCTGTGGAGGATCTTGACAAAGCGTACCTTTTTACACACAAAATGTCCCCGGCTGGGGGCGCACAAGAGAAAAATGTCAAGATTCTGTCCATATGGTACTTATCCCGTCAGATTGAAGTCTATTTTCCCATCAGTGGACGATGCCTGTTGGCGGTGTGGAACTGAGAGGGGAACTTTGTTCCATATATGGTGGCAATGTTCTGCTATACGACCCTTCTGGAAGGTGTTCTCAGCTTATTACAACATTTCTGGGGATTACGTTCCCCCCTCCCCACAGATTGCCATCCTTTCGATTCTTCCGGGACCCATATCTGCTCAGAAACGGAGTCTTCTTCGGTTCTGTATCACCGCGGCACAGATGGTGATCCCACGCCATTGGCGCACGACAGCACCGCCGACTATGGCAGAATGGGCAATGGAATTCGCAGACATCTTCCGTATGGAGGAACTGATGGCTGAAATGGAAGGGGACAACACCCGCTTGATTCATGTATGGCAGCCTTGGATCATGTTCAGGGAAACTACCGGTTTATCTCAATTGGTTGAGGAGGCTTCATAGAGGTCGGTGCGGAACTCCGGTGTCCGCTCCCCCCCCCTCCTTCTGTCCCTACCCCTTTTGGGTTTGGGGAAATTCTTCTACCCTCACTCTTCCCACCTACCCACTTTTATGCCCTTTCTAGTTTCCTTCCTTCTTCTCCTTCTAGAGTACACCTAGGTTGAAACCTGTAACAATGTTACTATGACTGTTTATAATTAATGTCTCTAACATTTGATCATAATAAATAATCTTTATTTTTATATAGCGCTAACATATTCCGCAGCGCTTTACAGTTTGCACATATTTTCATCACTGTCCCTGATGGGGCTCACAATCTAAATTCCCTATCAGTATGTCTTTGGAATGTGGGAGGAAACCGGATCATTACATTATACCACTGTACCAGATGATACTTGAGGATGAAGGTCATCCCTCCAGCTTGATCTTTTGAATATAAGTAATATAATGAATGTTTGTATAATACCAATTACTTGAGTCGATCCTTGTACATGGTGGTGTATATGAACCTTAGACCAATACTCATCCTGACGGGACATTATGCGCCTCTGTTTCAGAAAAAGTTAAGGTCATATACGAGGCTGACTACAATGTGATCTTGTACAGAAGGGTGTACAGTTTGATATCTTGTATGTTATTTTCGTCTTTCTGTTTTCAATAAAAATAGATTCAACAATAATTTGGAACAGTGTAAGGAGGGTGACAGGCTGTGGATTGCAGATTAAGGTAGTGATGTATGGAGGGGACAAGCTGTGGATTGCAGATTAGGGTAGGTATGTAAGGAGGGGGACAGGCTGTGGATTGCAGACTAGGGTAGGTATGTATGGAGGGGACAGGCTGTGGATTGCAGATTAGGCCTGTTTCACACATCTGTATTTAGCCATCAGTCAAAATGCGCCGTTTTGCAAAAAAAAAAAAAAAAAAAACCGGATCCACCATTTTGCTTGGCGGATCCGTTTTTTTTTCCCATTGAGTTGCATTACCGTCGACATGCCCGGACGGACCATGCAACTTTTTTTTCGGGCGGCCGGATCTCTCTCTCTCTCCTTCCCCAGGCAGCGGTTCCTTTAAAATTCGCTGTCCGGTGCCAAACCTTGTGGTCAGTACAGGAACGGATCCGTTATCCGCCATTTTAGCAGATTTTGACTGACCAAAAAAACTGATGTGTGAAACAGGCCTTAGGGTAAGGATGTAAGGAGGGGGACAGGCTGTGGATTGCAGATTAGGGTAGGTATGTAAGGAGGGTGACAGGCTGTGGATTGCAGATTAAAGTAGTGATGTATGGAGGGGACAAGCTGTGGATTGCAGATTAGGGTAGGGATGTATGGAGGGGACAAGCTGTGGATTGCAGATTAGGGTAGGTATGTATGGAGGGGGACAGGCTGTGGATTGCAGATTAGGGTAGGTATGTATGGAGGGGGACAGGCTGTGGATTGCAGATTAGGGTAGGTATGTAAGGAGGGGGACAGGCTGTGGATTGCAGACGAGGGTAGGTATGTATGGAGGGGGACAGGTTGTGGATTGCAGATTAGGTCAAAGATGTAAGGAGGGGGACAGGCTGTGGATTGCAGATTAGGGTAGGTATGTAAAGAGGGGGACAGGCTGTGGATTGCAGATTAGGGTAGGGATGTATGGAGGGGGTCAGGCTGTGGATTGCAGATTAGGGTAGGTATGTATGGAGGGGGTCAGGCTGTGGATTGCAGATTAGGGTAGGTATGTATGGAGGGGGACAGGCTGTGGATTGCAGATTAGGGTAGGTATGTAAGGAGGGGGACAAGCTGTGGATTGCAGATTAGGGTAGGTATGTAAAGAGGGGGACAGGCTGTGGATTGCAGATTAGGGTAGGGATGTATGGAGGGGACAAGCTGTGGATTGCAGATTAGGGTAGGTATGTGAGGGGGACAGGCTGTGGATTGCAGATTAGGGTAGCTATGTAAGCAGGGGGACAGGCTGTGGATTGCAGATTAGGGTAGGTATGTATGGAGGGGGTCAGGCTGTGGATTGCAGATTAGGGTAAGGATGTAAGGAGGGGGACAGGCTGTGGATTGCAGATTAGGGTAGGTATGTAATGAGGGTGACAGACTGTGGATTGCAGATTAAGGTAGTGATGTATGGAGGGGACAACTGTGGATTGCAGATTAGGGCAGGAATGTATGGAGTTTCATTATCATGGATAATCCTTTGTTCTGGGACGTGAGCTGGAACTGTACAATTATCCAGATTGCAGGCAAGTAACGTTTAGTCATTCTTTGCATAATTTTTTTTGCAATTTTATTTCCGATCTGTTATAGCCCAGGTCCTTCCTCCTGGATGTCATGCTGCACAAGCAGCACAGAGGATTTGTGCGGATGATTTTACATTTGTGACGCTGGTCAGTTTTGCATAGGTAAAATATTCAAAACCCTATTAACAAAAACCTGCAACCACGGAGCAGGTAAAAGATACTGGTGCGGAGGACGACAGCAGCATACACGTACAGGGTAAGAGTGCTATCTAGCCCACATGAATTTAAAGGGACATCCCCCTAAAACGCCGAAAACTTGCCCTCCTATGGGACATTTAACTATTAAAAGGTCACATTTAACTATTGTAATCAGTCTGTCTCTCCTATGTGGGTGACTTGAGTCTCACCATCCTCTTGCCATCGCTGTTGAAGCCATAGCTGCATAGTTTGGCAAATAATATACTTATGTTCAAGTGTCAGTCTTTACTGTAATACTGGCATTCTACTCATGAACCATGGAGCTCAGGACAAACAAGGGGTAAGATGTTGCTGCACAGAAAATATGGCTATAAGTAATTCAGAGGATTCAGTAGAGATATTTATACGAGTGTGCGAGGATAAATGCTCATTAATGTTTTGCATCTCGAGATCTGAGGATTGTTGTGGTATTACTTTCCATTTAATGAAACCCAAAAGGACGCAGGCGTGGTCCCAGGGGCCCCAGGAGCCGGCAGATAGGAAATGTCAAGCTCGCTTGGAAACGCCATCTCAGCTGCTGATACCTGACAACAACCATCATTGCTCGTCAGGAGCGTCTGCAGCAAGGAAGACTCTGGCGGTGAGGGCGAGGAAATCTGAGCAGGTAAGTGAGGCCCCGAGAGCTCCTGTCACCATATCCTAGTGGGGGCACGGATATAAACCACGGGGAGGGATGTCATCAGTAATGCGCATCTGTCCACATCATCCATGTCTGAGAACAACCCTGTGTGCACCAGGCACAGAACATATCAGAAATAATGATTCTGGGGAAACTCATTTTCCCCAGAATCATGGGGAAATGTGGCCCACCATCGAGACTGCCAGGATAGGACTGCAGCAACTAGATGACGTTAAGTTAGAGTGGTCAATGAGTGCTGAGGAGCAGAAGACATAGAAGTCACCAACTCTCTGCCAATTCCATAACTGCGGAGGTCAATCCTTGTCTCATATTATCATCACCACAAAAACTGTGCAATGGGAACATCATGGCCAAGCAACTGCATGCAGCCTTCCATCACCAAGCACAATGCCAGCATCAGATGAAGTGGTGTAATGTCGCCACCACCATACTGTGGAGACATGTTCTGTGCAGTGATGGATGTCACTTCTGTATCTGTCATCCCCGTGCCGGGGTGTGTATACAACCGCTGCTCACGATATACTGAATGATGACTGAAGCTGCACTGGTGGAACCTTTATGACTGAAATTTGGAGGCTGCCAAAAGAAATAAAGTTAATTTTGTTGTTGTAGCCGCGCTTTCAATGCTGCAAAGCTTTAGGACGCTTTTATCCTGCAGGTTAATAGTGTTTGGGGACATGACAGGTTCCCTTTAACATTTCAGCATATAAGATACTTTGTACAATTGTAGATATGAATTAAGGTCCATGAAGACATGGTTGGGGGGAGTTTGGTGGGAAGAACATGACCGGCCACAACCTCATCCAACAGCTTTGGGATGAACTATCGTAGAAAGAAGATTGTAATCCCAGCCTCTCCTCCATCATCAGTGTGTGTTCTTCTGGATGAAAGGGAAAAAATTCCCAGACACATTCAAAATCTTATAGAAATTCTTCCCAGAAGAGTGGGAGCTGGTATAGCTGCGAATTGACAGACACCATATTTATGACTGTGGATGTAGAAAGCACAATATTTTTGTCCATATCCTGTATGGGATGATTATAAAATATATATCTATGTTTATAGATGTAATTAGAGGTCCACACCAATTCCTAACATCCATTATCTGTTCTCTACTTCACATTGAACATTACATATCTGTATAGAGATGCTGTAGTCTGTTTTCAGGACTGACAGATTCCTAATGAAGCCAATAGAAGGTTTATGCAACTACAGATAGGACTGGAGAAAAATATACATGATGTAGACAAATGTAATCTGTTTGCAGGGATCAATGTGGAGTATCGTGAATGCAGCTCTGGCTGTGACAGCCAATGAGGACTGTGAGTGCAGCTCTGGCTGTGACAGCCAATGAGGACTGTGAGTGCAGCTCTGGCTGTGACAGCCAATGAGGACTGTGAGTGCAGCTCTGGCTGTGACAGCCAATGAGGACTGTGAGTGCAGCTCTGGCTGTGACAGCCAATGAGGACTGTGAGTGCAGCTCTGGCTGTGACAGCCAATGAGGACTGTGAGTGCAGCTCTGGCTGTGACAGCCAATGAGGACTGTGAGTGCAGCTCTGGCTGTGACAGCCAATGAGGACTGTGAGTGCAGCTCTGGCTGTGACAGCCAATGAGGACTGTGAGTGCAGCTCTGGCTGTGACAGCCAATGAGGACTGTGAGTGCAGCTCTGGCTGTGACAGCCAATGAGGACTGTGAGTGCAGCTCTGGCTGTGACAGCCAATGAGGACTGTGAGTGCAGCTCTGGCTGTGACAGCCAATGAGGACTGTGAGTGCAGCTCTGGCTGTTACAGCCAATGAGGACTGTGAGTGCAGCTCTGGCTGTGACAGCCAATGAGGACTGTGAGTGCAGCTCTGGCTGTGACAGCCAATGAGGACTGTGAGTGCAGCTCTGACTGTGACAGCCAATGAGGACTGTGAATGCAGCTCTGGCTGTGACAGCCAATGAGGACTGTGAATGCAGCTCTGGCTTTGAATAGAGAGTTAGATATTTTGTATTAACAGAATACTTTCCTTATAGGTTTCCTAATAGGTTTCCTTACTGGTAGAATGATCTTTCATTTTCTGCAGGTTCACAAAGGAAATGCCCCAATGATACTAATGACGAGACACTGGCAGAGCAAACAATGAGCCTCCTTGGATGCACCAAGTCAGGGTTCGTGTTATGTGTTGGCCTTTCCATCGTTCTTTTGGCCATTAACAATATTAGCCAACTGGAGGACAGGCAGAGCATTGAGGAGGAGATCAAGGAATGCGGTTTCTATCCGGGAGAACTGTGTAAAGCGTTATTCGATGGAAAGCCCGCCGCCCTGGTGGTGGGAAATATATGTCAAGAAGCCCTGCCTCCATCCAGAGAAGAAGTCCCAATCACCCTGCAGTCCAACTGCACCAACCTAATAAACGAGCTGCACTTTATAACAACCCCACTGTCGCTGGAGGAGGCAGACTATCCCTTGGCATACATCTTGACTATACACAAACAACTGGACATGTTCATCAAGTTGCTTGCCGCCATTTATGTCCCGCAGAATGTGTACTGCATCCACGTCGACCAAAAGTCTTCCAAGACATACAGTCAGGCAGTGCAGAGACTCGCCAGCTGCTTCCACAACGTGTTCTTATCATCCCAACAGGAGACTGTGGTCTACGCGGGGTTTTCACGGCTACGCGCCGACATTAACTGCATGGAGGACCTGGTCCGCTCCGACCTTCCATGGAGACATGTCATCAACCTATGTGGCCAAGACTTTCCCATGAAAACCAACAGGGAGGTAGTCCAGTACCTCAAGAGCATGTGGAACGGGAAGAATCTAACGCCGGGCGTGATCCAGCCGCTGCACATGAGGTACCGCACACAAGCCACTTACAAGGAGTTTGTCCATATGGGGAAGTCTTACGTCTACCCCACCAAAGAGGAGAAGGCCAGCCCACCATATAACATCACCCTCTACTTTGGGACGGCCTACTACGCCCTTACCAGGAACTTTGTAGAATTTGTGTTGATGGACCAAAGGGCGAAGGATCTCCTGGAGTGGTCAAAAGACACGTATAGTCCGGACGAGCACTACTGGGTGACCCTCAACAGGATTGAAGGTGAGATTTTCCACATCAGCCATAAAACGATCTCCTGACCCCTTTATTACCAGGACCAGAGGTGTCCATGCTCAATAGGGATCAAATCTTGTCCCTACCCAAGACGTCTCACAGCTGAGGGTTTGTTATATTGTATTCAGTCTGTAACAAATGGCCAGGACTCCAGATTAATACTTTACCTGCACAGACACAATGCAGCAAACATGATGATGTATTAAGTTTACGGAAGATTATATAAAACTGGATACACTCTCAGCCATGAACAGCATCAGGTCGGAACATGCAAGCCTCCGTTTACATCCATTGATAGAGCGCTTGAAACCAGTAATGAATACAAGTGCAAAACATCAATAAAGGGGCTGCCATGGAGTAAAAAAACGTGTCTGCTTTCTTCCAGAATTGGCTCCACTCCTGTCCATGGGCTGTGATTAGCAACCTAATGAAGTGCTGTTTCTGGAAGAAAGCAACCATAAGGCTGTGTACCCACGTTGCGGATTGTATGTGTTTTAGCCGCGTTTTTTGCCGTGAAAACGCTGCGATAACACATACAGAACGCACCCCATGAATTCCTATGGCATTCTGCACATGCTGTGCTAATGCTGCATTTTTTTCCGTGGCGGAATAGCATAGCAGAAAAAAAACACAGCAGGCTCATTATTTTTGCGGAATCGCCGCGATTCCGCACCCATAGGAATGCATTGATCCGCTTACTTTCTGCATGTGGCTTTGCCCACCATGCGCAATGTGAGCGGATCATGTGCAGATGGTACCCACGGTCTGGAGGAGAGGAGACTGTCCTCCAGGCCCTGGGTACCATATCCCTGTAAAAAAAAAAAAATAAAAAAAATAAAATCGGGTTATCCTCACCTTCTGGCGTCCCGCGCAGCCTTACCGATGCTCCCGCCAACTCCCATTCCCAGTAATGCCTTCCGGCAAGGACCTGTGATGACGTAGCGGTCTCGCGAGCCAAGAGGCAAGAGGTAACTCAACCAGAACCCTCAGACGTACTGCGTTTAATAAAAATTCTGCATTTATTTTTCAGATTTTCCAGGATCCACCCCTCATGCTGGCTGGGAGGGGAACATCCGAGCTGTGAAATGGAGGGACCAGGAGGGCATCTCACATTCTGGCTGCAGCGGTAACTTTATAATCTTCTGGCCTTGAACCACAAAAGGGAGAGGCAGATATGTAGGTCAGGGGGTTGGTTTAACACCTTAGAGACCCTACCCATTTTTGTTTTTCTCTCCCCTTCTTCCCAGAGCCAAAGCAAAGCTTTTTTTATTTTTCTTTCAATACGGCTGTGTGAAGGTTTGTTTTTTGTGCGACGAGTTGTACTTTTGAACGACAACATTGATTTTACCATGTCGTGTTAACAGAAAACGGGAAAAAAAATTCCAAGTGCGGTGAAATTGCAAAAAAAAAGTGCAATCCCACAATGTTTTTTTGGATTTTTTTTATCATGCTTTTTTACAGAGTTCATAGTCACCAAACATCTAGGTTCTTTTTTATTTAATGGGTGAAAAAAAATCCAAAGTTTGTTAAAAAAAAAAATAAAAAATTGCGCCATTTTTTGAGACCCGTAGCGTCTCGAAACAAAACTATGTAAGGTAGTTAACACAAAGGAGGACAGTTTGCAACTATAGACAGATGTGAGTAAATTGGAGAATTGGACTGAAAAATGGCAAATGAGGTTTAACACAGATAAGTGTAAGGTTATGCACATGGGAAGGAGAAACAGATGCTACAATCACTTACTAAATGGGAAACTGCTGGGGAAACAGACATGGAAAAAGACTTAGGCATCTTAGTCAATAAGAAGCTAAATTGGAGTGCCCAGTGTCAGGCAGCTGCCACCAAAGCAAATAGGGTCATGGGATGCATTAGAAGAGGTCTGGGGACACGAGATGAAAACATAATTCTCCCTCTGTACAAATCACTCGTCAGACCACACTTGGAGTATTGTGTGCAATTCTGGATGCCGGTGCTCAAGAAAGACATTACTGAACTTGAAAGGGTTCAAAGGCAGCTACTAAAATGATAAATGGAGTTGGTTCACTACAATACTCAGAAAGGTTATCAAAATTAGGTCTATTTACTCTAGAAAAGAGAAGACTTAGGGGAGACTTAATATACTGTATATGTACAAGTATATCAGAGGGCAATACAGAGATCTCTCCAATGAACTGTTTGTACCAAGGACTGTGACAAGAACAAGGGGGCATTCTCTTCGTCTGGAGGAAAGACAATTTCTGCACCAGCATAGAAGAGGGTTCTTCACGGTAAGAGCAGTGAGGCTCTGGAATTCTCTTCCTGAGGAAGTGGTGATGGCCAACTCACTGAATGAATTTAAGAAAGGAATGGATGCTTTTCTTGTGAGTAACAGTATAGAAGGTTACGAATAACAGAATATTATAGGTAGATGGTTGACCCAGCTTAGGGGGAGGAATTTTTTTCCCTATGGAGAAAATTGGCTTCTACTCTGTGGGTTTTTTGCCTTCCCCAGGATCAACAATGCAGAACAGCTGCACTAAAAATAGGCTGAACTAGATGGACATAAGGTCTTCCTTCAGCCTTCAAAACTATGTTACTATGTCTCCATTTTTCATCATCTCGGGTCGAGTGAGGGCTTATTTTTTGTGCGCAGAGCTGCCGTTTTTAATTATACCACTTTTGTGCAGATACAATCTTTTGATTGCATTAAAAGGCAGTAACGGGCAATGTCATTGCGACCAAAAAAAACGTAATTCTAGCATTTTGACTTTTTCTCGCTACGCCGTTTAGCAATCGGGTTAATCCTTTTTTTTTTTATTGATCGATCGGGCGATTCTGAACGCAGAGATGCCAAATATGTGAATGTTTGATTTTTTTTTTTTTGAAAGGGGGATGACTTGAAGTTTTATATATATTTTTAAAAACTTTTTTTTTTTTTTTTTGTACTTTTGGCATGCTTCAGTAGTCTCCATGGGAGACTAGAAGCTGCCATAACCAGATCAGCAAAAATTTTCCGTGGCCAAATGGACATACCTCTCAAGCCTCGAACTACAACCAAAGGAAAAACCCCAATATCCAGCTAAGATATCATAGCAATATTCATCAGGTATGAAATAGTACAGTGACTAAAGGTGGACTAAATTGTCACAAAATATAAAGAGGGTTTAATTGAATAATATCAATTTTATTACACATGTGTAAATATATATTAATCAAGACATACAAAGTACTTAATGGTGATGTAGATAGAACATAGCAGCTAAAGGATAATAGCAAAATACATAGATAACAAATATGGTGCCAGACAGAAAAAGCGTCTCGGGATAAGATTCTGCATATACCAAGGATCAAGGAGTTAATAATGGGGTTCGGATTATATAACTGGTGCTGAAATAACACTAGCTTAGAGCCTACATAAAATGATTCATAACGGGCATCGTATAATGCATAAGCATCCAATTTGTCATAGGCAATGTTATCTAAGCATGCTCCGAATCCCAAATATAATTCCAAGATACAGATAGACTGATCCTATAGCTATATTCTTAGTACACTGAAAATGTGATAGCCAAGATCTATTTAAGGGGCATAAAAGCGAGTTTAAGTAATCCAGAAGCTCAAATGTAAGCCATGTATATTATTATCACACTAGTGAATCAGGAGAGTGCTGGAGAATCTTTATATCAACCCGCAGAATTCCCATGTGTAAAGCTCCAAAGGTTACATGGCAGATATACCGGCCAGATTAAAGTATATAAAGTTAAATACCTTGCAACATAATCCTGGTTAACTACAGAACCGTCCGTGAGACGCACTAAAGCCCCGACACGCGTTTCACCATCCTCGGTTTCGTCAGGAGGAGAAAAAATATTATTACATGTGTAATAAAATTGATATTATTCAATTAAACCCTCTCTATATTTTGTGACAATTTAGTCCACCTTTAGTCACTGTACTATTTCATACTTGATGAATATTGCTATGATATCTTAGCTGGATATTGGGGTTTTTCCTTTGGATGTAGTTCATAACCAGATCAGCTCTGCTACATAGAGGCGATGATCAAATCGCCTCGATGCAGTAGAATTACTCACTTGCTATGAGCGCCGACCACCAGGCAGCCCTCATAGCAATCCGGCACTGACAACCATAGAGGTCTCCAGGAGACCTCTGGTTGTCATGCCAATGCACCGGTGACCCTCGATCACATATGAGAGGATTTCCAGCCCAATGGCCGGAAGCGTGCGTTAAATGACGCTGTCAGAGTTTGACAGCGGCATTTAACTAGTTAATAGCCGCGGGTGGATCGCGATTTCACCAGCGGCTGTTCCAGGCACGTCAGCTGTTCAAAACAGCTGACATGTCCCAGGAAAGATGTGGGCTCACCGCCGGAGCCCACATCAAAGGGAGGGAAGCGACCTCCGAAGTACTAGTACGGTGAAGGTCGCTAAGGGGTTAAAGGAACGACACCCTGTACAGTGCCTAGTACAAGGCCTGGCACAGAGAATCCATGTGTAACGCTCCTCGGGCCCTTCAGTGGGTACAGCACAAAGCATCGGTCTCCCTTTGAGTGTTTCTTTAACTCGCTCCTCACTACAACTCTCCCATGTCTCATTGGCATCAGCCCAAACTGTAGTCTTTCTGCAGCTCTCCAGTACACTTTGGGCCTGAGTCATTATTTGCATTTTCTTTTTGGTCTAGTTTTTGACGTTTTTCGCTCGTTTTCATTTGCACATTATTTGATGTCTATTTTATTTGCGTTTGGCTGGCTTTGTTTTTTTTTTGTCCAATTTAATGAGCCTTTTTTACTTTGCTCAAAATTAGCTAATCGCGTGAGCCATTTTGAAAAATTTGACACAAGAAACATCAACAAAAAAAACACATTACAAAAAAAAAAAAAGATTTACCACACAAGACTTAAAAAAACAAAACAAAAATGATACAATGGACCCTTTGTGCTTCAGTTCTTCCCAATTTTTAAGAATTCTGCTAGATTCTGGTGAGTGGGAGCCATTATTTACACCCCACCTCTCCGGATCCAATACTTCTCCCAGCTGGAGGTTTGTCACAATCCTATCTAGTCTGGACAACACTTCATACATTTTACCTGCACTGACACATTTGGCTCAGAGGACTGGATCCAATTGTAACCTACTTGTCCCATTCCTCTCTCAGGGCACTATGTCCGGGATATCTGCGTGTACGGCCTCGGAGACCTGCGCTGGTTGATTAACTCTCCGCACTTGTTTGCAAACAAGTTTGATCCAAGTCGCTACGGCCTGGTCACTGACTGCCTAGAAACACATTACAGACGGCGTGTCCTGGACGGGGCGGACGTCCCGGTGGAGCAGAGCTGGTATTTGCAAGATGAGTATTCGACAAAGGCCTTAAAGTAATGGCTAGTGTCCCCAAGAGATGAAACGAGATATGCCCTTTGAATACATGCAAATCAAACCTACCACTCTGGTCCTGGGTTCTTGTAAATCCTCAACTCTATTAACCCTGGATGGGTTATCTGTTATAAACAGCAGCACGGACAAGAGAATTATCGATGGATCATCCACGCAGGATGTCCACATCGGACAAGAATACAACAGGCAAGTTCAGACAAAAGCCGGCAGCAGAGCCCCTGCTTGATGTATACTATGCAAAGCTACACAGTCAACGAGTGTCAATCATTTATTAGCAAAGATTCGGTTCTAAGGCCCTTCGTCAGGATTGCCAACTGGGAAGACCCTTGACAGAAGACGCAGGTGCTGGCATAGGAGTGCCAAGGGTCGTATTCGCTGAAGGGTAGACCAAGGGAGGATACATGAAGAGTCTCATACTCCAATTAGCAATTTGACTCACAAAAATCAAGGAAAGTACACATTCCTAAACCAGGAGTGGGCCACATGCGGCCAAAGATGCCATGCTGTGTTGCTTGCCCAACCATATGGACAGAAAAATGCCTGACTGACAAGTTAACTATAAGGCTGGGTTCACACGTAGCGGAACTCTTGTGGAAATTACGGCGAGAATTCTGGAATTCCATTCCGTGGGAAAATCGCATTTTAAATTCCCGCGATTTTCCCGCGGAAAAACTAGCATTTTGCAAGCGTAATTAGCTTGCAGAATTGCTAGCGTTTTCCAAGCGATCTGTAGCATCGCTTGGAGAACTGATTGACAGGTTGCGGCATCAATAGTAAAAGATAGAATGTAAAAAATAATAATAATAAAAAATATATTGTTATACTCACCTTCCGACATCCCGCGCAGCCTTCCCGCCTCTCTTCACGCTCCCGGTCCCAGCAATCCTTTGCGACAATTACCGCGATGACGTCCGTTCTCGCGGGATCGCGACGTCTCGCGGTCATTCGCGATGACGTTGCGCGAATGACTGCGAGACTTCGCGATCCCGCGAGAACGGACGTCATCGCTCGCAAAGGCTTACTGGGACCGTGAGCGTGGAGAGAGGCGGGAAGGCTGCGTGGGAAGTCGGAAGGTGAGAATAACAATATTTTTTATTTTAAATTCTATTTTTTACAGGGATATGGTACCCAAAGCCCGGAGGACAGTCTCCTCTCCTCCGGACCGTGGGTACCATCCGCAAATGTTCTGCTTACTTTTCGCATGGTGTGCACAGCCACATGCGGGAAGTAAGCGGAACAATGCATTCCTATGGGTGCGGGATCGCCGCGATTCCGCGAAATTAATGAGCATGCTGCGCTTTTTACCGCGAAGCGATTCCACCGCGGTAAAAACCACAGCATTAGCACAGCATTGCGGAATCCCATAGGAATGCATGGGGTGCTTATTTTTCGTGTTTTTGCGGCACAAACGCGCGGAAAATACCGCCGCGGAAACGCAAAAAAAAACGGTACGTGTGAACGAGGCCTAAGGGGGCAGCCACACACAAAAAAAAAAAAAAAAAAGCAGTGGCAGCAGCTGAAGAACAGGGACTGGAAAGTACTAATGGTGCACGGTGTAGACATCTCTGGATGCCTCTTACATCAGGAGAATGGGGTCCTGTAAAACATTTAGACGTTTAGCACTACAGAAAGGATTATGTAAAAAAATGTTCAAAATAATGTGAAAAAAAATCAGCATTGTGTACACGAGACAAGCTTTTCCCATTAAAATCAGCCAGAAACTTATTCTAAGAGTATTGGTGTGGATATAGGAGCAGAATCTATTTCTTATAATAATAATAAATTTTATTTCTATAGCGCAGCACTTTACATTTCAGAGGGGACTTGTACAGACGATAGACATTACAGCATAACAATAATCACATAGATTGGGTGGTAACAGTTGCCCTGATTGTATGGACCAGCCATAATGTTAAGTGTGTAACAGTACAGATACAGAGGGCTGATAGATGCATAAAGTATGTGGGAACATGATGCGGGGAACCTGGTTATGGTAAAACTTTTGGCTGTGCCACACAGGGATAGATTAGGTTAATGTGTTGAGACGATAGGCCAATCTGAATAAATGCGTTTTCAGGGCACGATTAAAATTGTGGGGATTGGGGACTAATCATATTGACCTGAGAAGTGCATTCCAAAGAATTGGCGCAGCAAGTGTATAGTCTTGGAGACAGGAGTGGGAGATTTTGATTACTGAGGAGCGTCCAGGAGGACCAGGCTGCGCTTATACTGCCCACTGTTAAGATTTTTCTGCGTTACAGCAGCATTCTGATTATCTGATCACCGGTTTTACCAAAGAGAATCATAAAAAGCGCCCTCCTCTAAACTGCATTCAAACATACTAGCACGTAACTGATGAAGGTCTATACTGACAGAAACGTTTTCTGGTACTACAATAAATTGTCTCACTAAGCATTAAGTTGAGTGCCAGGTTTTCATTTATTACAAATGGTTTGGGAACCTAACTTGGCACCATTACAGTAGTGCACACGGTGTTTTCTCCTAGTTGATTATTTCTTAGTCCTTGTCAAAAAACTCAGTGAGAACTTTCCATTAAAGTACTGATTTTTGGATGGAAGAGTCCTGTAACTTGAATATATACTGATCAGACATTTATGGTCTATGCCACGAAGGTCACAGATGCGAACATCCCTTTCATTTTCAGTGCTGCCCCATATTGGTTCAGTATGATGATGTGGCCCTTGGAACGAAACACCAAGGTTACTTACCGGTAGCCGTTTTTTCCGGAGCCCATGACGGCACACGAGAGAGGGGATCCGCCCAGCCAGGACAGGAACCCTACTGAAGATAAAAGGGCAGTACCTCTCCCTCGCTTCAGTTGGTTTATAGAATGAGAGGCCCCCTGGGTTAGTACACATGGTAAAACTATCACCACATTATATCTAACTAAAAAAACAACACCGAAACTATAGTGCACACCAAAAGAGTGATAAGGGGGGGAATATACAGGTACCGTTATGGACTCCGGAAAAACCGGCTACCGGTAAGTAACCTTGGTGTTTTCCCGTCTCCCATGACGGCACACATGAGACTTTTGTAGAATAAGACACCATTAGGGAGGGACCACCGCTTGCAGCACCCTTCTACCAAAGGTTAGGTCAGTAAAGGAAGATAGATCAAGTCGGTAGTGCTTAAAAAAAGGTAGAAGGTGAGGACCAAGTAGCGGCTTTACAAATTTGCTCAATCGATACCTCAGCCTTCTCTGCCCAGGAGGTAGCCACGGCTCTGGTGGAGTGAGCCTTGATGCCTTCTGGAACCGGAGCGCCACTTGCAGAGTAGGATAACATAATGGCCTCCCTGATCCATCTGGCAATGGTACTCTTAGCTACCCCGTGCCCTTTTCTACTACCCTGAAAGGCTACAAAAAGGGACTGATCTTTCCTCCACTGACTAGTTATTGATATATACTGTAATATGGCCCTCCTTACATCTAATGTATGGAACTTTTGCTCCCCAGGGTTTCTAGGATTATTACAGAAAGATGGCAAGGAGATTTCTTGAGTCCTATGAAACTTTTAGACTACCTTGGGGAGGTAGGCCGGGTCTGGTCTTAGAACCACTCGGTCATCCAACATCTGCGTATATGGAGGGCATATACAGTCATATGTTAAAGTTTGGGCACCCCTATTAATGTTAACCTTTTTTCTTTATAACAATTTTGGTTTTTGCAACAGCTATTTCAGTTTCATATATCTAATAACTGATGGACTCAGTTATATTTCTGGATTCAAATGAGGTTTATTGTACTAACAGAAAATGTGCAATCTGCATTTAAGCAAAATTTGACCGGTGCAAAAGTATGGGCACCCTTATCATTTTCTTGATTTGAACACTCCTAACTACTTTTTACTGATTTCCTGAAGCACTAAATTGGTTTTGTAACCTCATTGAGCTTTGAACTTCATAGCCAGGTGTATCAAATCATGAGAAAAGGTATTTAAGGTGGCCACTTGCAAGTAGTTCTCCTATTTGATTCTCCTATGAAGAGTGGCATCATGGGCTCCTCAAAGCAACTCTCAAATGATCTGAAAACAAAGATTATTCAACATAGCTTTTCAGGGGAAGGATACAAAAAGTTGTCTCAGAGATTTAACCTGTCAGTTTCCACTGTGAGGAACATAGTAAGGAAATGGAAGAACACAGGTACAGTTCTTGTTAAGCCCAGAAGTGGCAGGCCAAGAAAAATATCAGAAAGGCAGAGAAGAAGAATGGTGAGAACAGTCAAGGACAATCCACAGACCACCTCCAAAGACCTGCAGCAGCATCTTGCTGCAGATGGTGTCACTGTGCATCGGTCAACAATACAGCACACTTTGCACAAGGAGAAGCTGTATGGGAGAGTGATGCGAAAGAAGCCGTTTCTGCGAGCACGCCACAAACGGAGTCGCCGTTTCTGCAAGCACATTTGGACAAGCCAGTTACATTTTAGAAGAAGGTCCTGTGGACTGATGAAACAAAGATTGAGTTGTTTGGTCATACAAAAAGGCGTTATGCATGGAGGCTAAAAAACACAGCATTCCAAGAAAAACACTTGCTACCCACAGTAAAATTTGGTGGAGGTTCCATCATGCTTTGGGGCTGTGTGGCCAAAGCCGGTACCGGGAATCTTGTTAAAGTTGAGGGTCGCATGGATTCAACTCAGTATCAGCAGATTCTTGACAATAATGTGCAAGAATCAGTGACGAAGTTGAAGTTACGCAGGGGATAGATATTTCAGCAAGACAATGATCCAAAACACCACTCCAAATCTACTCAGGCATTCATGCAGAGGAACAATTACAATGTTCTGGAATGGCCATCCCAGTCCCCAGACCTGAATATCATTGAACATCTGTGGGATGATTTGAAGCGGGCTGTCCATGCTCGGTGACCACCAAACTTAACTGAACTGGAATTGTTTTGTAAACAGGAATGGTCACAAATACCTTCATCCAGGATCCAGGAACTCATTAATAGCTACAGGAAGAGACTAGAGGCTGTTATTTTTGCAAAAGGAGGATCTACGAAATATTAATGTCACTTTTATGTTGAGGTGCCCATACTTTTGCACCGGTCAGATTTTGTTTAAATGCAGATTGCACATTTTCTGTTAGTACAATAAACCTCATTTGAATCCAGAAATATAACTGAGTCCATCAGTTATTAGATATATGAAACTGAAATAGCTGTTGCAAAAACCAAAATTGTTATAAAGAAAAAAGGTTAACATTAATAGGGGTGCCCAAACTTTAACATATGACTGTAGATAGAGCTTGCAGGTCGCTCACTCTACGGGCCGATGTTAAGGCTACCAGTAACACAGATTTAAGTGTGAGTAATTTTGGCGACAGCTCTAATAATGGTTCAAAGGGATCCTTGGTTAAAGCCTCTAAGACTAGGTTGAGGTCCCAGGGTGGTATCTTTGGGATAATGACCGGCCTAGACCTGCCACTAGACTTTATGAACCGGGACACCCATCTATTGGCTGCTAGGTTGCAGTTATATAGGGCCCCCAGAGCTGAGACTTGGACTTTGAGGGTGTTAGTGGCTAACCCAAGTTGCAGCCCCGACTGTAGGAATTCTAGAATAGGTCCCACTGGAGCTACATCCCCTAAAGGTTCCCCCAGGAAGTCTAGGAACTTTTTCCATGTTCTACAGTAGATTTGGGATGTTATAGGTTTCCTACTTTTCAACAGGGTGGAGACTAACCCTGGAGAGAATCCCTGGCGACTCAGTAGCACCCTCTCAAATTCCAGGCTGCTAGATGGAAGCCTTTCACCTGAGAGTGGACCACTGGTCCCTGGGAAAGCAGGTCTGGAACCTCGGGTAATATCCATGGATCTGTCACTGACATGAGTCTCAGAAGGGAGAACCAAGGCCTCCTCGGCCAAAATGGAGCTATAAGAATTATTCTCGCTCGATCCTCCCTGATTTTCCAGACCACTACTGGGACCATTGTTATCGGGGTGAATGCATAGGCCAGGATAAACTTCCAGGGTATTTGTAGGGCATCTACTGCGAAGGGGTTTTCTCTTGGATTTAGTGAGCAGAACTTCCTGACCTTTCTGTTGCGTGCGGTGGCGAACAGGTCTATTTCTGGTTTGCCCCAGGCTTGAGCTATTTGTTGGAAGACTTGGGGGTTTAGGGACCATTCCCCCCTGTCTTAGGTGCCTGCGACTCAGGAAGTCTGCCTGTGTATTCTCTACCCCCTTTATATGCAGTGCTGTGATGGATAACAGATTTTGTTCTGCTAATTGGAAAAGTATATCTGATATTTCCATGAGGCCCCGAGATCTCGTTCCCCCCAGGTGGTTGATGTAGGCTACCACTGCTTGATTGTCAGTCACGACTCGAGCGTGGCGGCCCCGAAGCAAGGGGAGAAAATGTTTCACGGCTTTTTCTACTGCGCATAGTTCTTTTATGTTTGAACCGTGATCCCTTTCTAGCGAGGACCAGGTTCCCTGTATTGAGTGGGATCTTAGGTGTGCTCCCCATCCCGTGGCACTCGCATCGGTTGTGATGATGTCGTCGACTGGTTTTTGCCACGGAACACCGCCTGTTAGATGCTTTTCTACAGTCCACCAGAGCAGGGAATCTCTTACAGCCACTGAGAGACATGGTTCGCCCTCTAAATGCCCTTTCAATTGTTTCTGTGCTGACAGAACTTTCCACTGTAGTTGTCTTAAGAGGTACTGTGCCCACGCTACCGCGGGTATGCATGATGTCAACGAGCCTAAAAGGGACATTGCGTTTCTCAGTGTCGTAGCTGGCCTTTGTATTGCTGTGTGAGCTAGGCCCCTTATCTTGGTTACCTTGTTCTCTGGCAGGAGGCAGCGTTGTCGCTCGGAGTCCAGTATTAACCCTAGGAAGGATTGCACCCTTACTGGTGTTAATCTTGACTTGGGGATGTTTACTATCCATCCTAGTCCTACTAAGGTTGATATCACTTCCTTCACTTGGTGTGTGCAGTAGGTCTCTGACCTCCCTACGACAAGAAAGTCGTCCAGGTATGGGACGATCACTATGTCCCGGGAACGAAGAAAAGACATTACTTCGGCCAACACTTTGGTGAATACTCTGGGGGCTGTGGACAAGCCGAACGGAAGGGCTGTGTATTGGTAGTGTGTTACCTGACCTTGGACATAGAGCGCTACTCTCAAGTATTTTTGATACTCCCGATGAATCGGGATGTGATAGTAGGCATCTTTTAAGCCTATCACTGCTACGAGGCAGTGCTGGAACAGGATCTTTGTGGCCGTATTGACTGACTCCATTTTGAAGGAGCAATTGTCTACCCACTGATTGAGTCTCCTCAGGTTGACTATGGTTCTCCAAGACCCGTCTGGTTTTTGTATTAAAAAGAGGGGGGGGGGGGGGGGGGAGTAAAACCCCCTTCCTTCTTCTTGCACTGGGACTTCTTGTAGGACTTGTTTTTGCACTAGTCCCAGGACTTCTGTCTCCAGGGCCAGCTGCTGCTCTTGGGCTCTCCTTCGGGGTGTCATTATAAAGGTATGCCTGGGCGGACGGGTGAATTTTATTTTTAAGCTGTCCTTGATAATGTTTAGGAACCATGTACTGGGGAGATATTTGCCCAGGCGGAAAGGAAGAGAGAAAGCCTTCCCCCTACCTCCGACCTGATGTCATTGGGGAGATTTTTTTGGAGAAGTAGAGGGCCCTTTAAACATATAGCCCGATCCTCTCCTTTCTTTAAAGTCCCAATTTTACTTATCTCCCATGGGACGCCCCCTGTTAAATCTTCTCCTCCGAAAGGGCTGCTTTTTGGGTTCTCCAGGAAATCGGGGAAACCCTTTCTTCCTATCCCCCGCATGTTCCAAAATTTCCTCCAGTTTTTTTCCGAAGAGGAATTGGCCATCACATGGAATGGAATAGAACATAATCTATGTTTTGATGGCAAATCTCCTGGAAACCCTTTAAGCCACAGGGCTCGTCTTGCCGCATTTGACAGGCTTGCTGCTCTGGCTGTCAATCTCGCGGAATCTGCAGAGGTATCCGCTAGGAAAGCCGCTGCTCCATGTACCAGTGTCAGATTAGACAGTATTTCATCCCTAGGAACTCTATCCTTGATCTGGTCCTCTATTTGTTGTAACCAGACCATCAGGGCACGGGCGGTACAAGTACCAGCTATCGCTGGTTTTAATCCACTTGCTGAAGCTTCCCAGATATGCTTCAGGAAACCGTCTGCTTTTATCAAGCGGGTCTTTCAGCACGCCAGAGTCCTCTAATGGTATGGATACCTTTTTGAGGATTTGGCTACGGCTCCGTCAATTTTTGGGACTTTTTGCCAGGTCTCTGAATCCTTTTGCTCAAAAGGGTACCTCCTTTTTGATGTAGAAGGCAAGCCCCCTGACCTCTCAGGTTTGTTCCATTCCCTGTCAATTAAGGCCTTTATCTTATCGTTTACAGGGAAGGTGCGTTTTTTCCTTTCCTCCAGTCCTCCAAACATCACATCCTCCGATGATTTAGGAGTCTTTTCCTCCTTAAGGCCCATAGTAGCCCTGATAGCTTTGACCAGCTTTTCCACGTCCTCTGTTGGGAAGCACGGACGGCCCCCTATATCGCTGTCCGAGGATGATTCTGAGGACTGAGAAGAGGAAGGGGAGGTGGCGGGGGATCTGGATCTTTCCCGACCTTTCTGCACTAGCGAGGCCTCCGAATCAGAATACCTTCTACGGCTTTTTTTATCCTTTTTAAGGGCTGCCTTTAGGGAGCCTTTTACCTCCTGCTGTATTAACGCCTTAAGGCTAGTCACCAAATCAGGTGTTTCATCCTGTATGGTTTTGTTTATACAGTCAACGCAGAGGTCTCTTTCTGCCAGCGGGTGTTTGCCTAGGGCGCACTCTCTATTCTTTATTTTGCCGCTAGATTTCCTCGACCCCTAGTAATCAAACAGAAAAAATGGAACACTGTTACCAGAAGGGTGACATTCACGTAGATCACTCACCACCGCTGTCACTCAGGGGTACCGATCTCGGAGGCTCCTCAGATGCACTCGTGACGTTTCTTCTGGACGTGTCAGAGTCATGCCGGTCGCGTTTACGACTGCCGCTCCCACTTGAGCGGCTGCTCCTGGTATGCTGGCGGCTCGGCCTGGCATCTGGCGAGAGCTCTTGCTGCTGCTCATCCTGCCCCACTTCCATTGTGAAGCTTTGGGCATGAGTGCGTCTTCTGTGGTCATCCCCCTTATAAGGGGGATCCACTGCACTCTCCGCCTCCTCCGGTTACCTCCACGTCGCCGGGATCTTCCTTTCCCGGCAGGCGTTTTCCTGATGGGCGCCGCCATCTTGGATTTCGGCGCCTCCTCCGAACATCAGAGGGGCGCAACCTGGAAGCGGCTGCTCCTGCATTCGTGGCAGAGGGCGGCGTGGCAGCCACGGCAGAGCCCCCGGACCCCGGGCCGTGCTGCTCCTACGCCCGCTCGGACGCTGAGCCCCCGGGAGACTCGCGGACGGCGCTTCCCCCTCCCGACGCACAGCGCCCAGGACCCCGCCTGTTCTTCCACGCCGGCACGGGAGAGAGGCAGGTACGTGCTCCATCTTCAGCACACGAGTCCCTGTCAGGACAGGAAACCCAGCTGAAGCGAGGGAGAGGTACCGCCCTTTTATCTTCAGTAGGGTTCCTGTCCTGGCTGGGCGGATCCCGTCTCTCATGTGTGCCGTCATGGGAGACGGGAAAAAATGGCTTGTGCGCTCATGTCGTAAACCATCACTTCTTTTTCCAATAAACCATAATTTATTTATTTGGGATTTCAATGATAATATATGCAAAATGAATAAGTGGAAATGTAGATAATACGTATACCATATTTTTCTGACTAAGAAGCACTTTTAAGCGAGATAACATCTTGCTGAAATTTGTGTGTGTCTCATAGTCCTTGAAAAATCAACCACACTCACACGGAGACCTTGGAATTTTAAATTATGCTGATTTTTATTGATGCAGAATAAGTCACCGTGGTGCTGGCTAGGGGGACAGAAAGCGATAGGAAATGTTTTTTACATTTCGACCCATCCCAGGTATTTTTCAAATAGTCTCTGTGTCCAGAAGGCGATGCAGGAGAGGTGAATAGCGCAACATGCGATCCAGTGTCAATGTGTGACACAGACGTAGGCTCGCGCAGAAACACGTGTTGGGGCTGGAGTAATTTTAATAGGACTAACACATGGGTACAGATGAATTTTGACATTTATATATTATATATGAGGCTCCATTTACTGACCTCAGTCATATTTCTTTACTTTGCTGCATAGGACTAGTTGTTCAGCCTTGATTTCAGATTACTCATTTGTGTTTTGTCATATTGGTCAGCTGTCATCTTTTCCATTTTTCATTCATTTAATAATATTCCTATTGTTTGTTCATATATCTATATTGGAGACTACTTACTCCCACTCACCATTTCCACCTGCTGTGTTTGTCACCCACCAGTGTTCCCCCTATTTTAAACATTTGTCTATTATCCATTGTCTGTATTTATCTCAATACATTTATATTAATCCTTCTTTTGACTGCACACATTTTGTAGGTTTTTATAAATGAAAAACATTACACACGTAAGACACCAGACACATAGTTCATTCCAGAATAAATGTTCTTGTGCTCTTTATGACCCTCGGTACAAAACAACAAGAAAAGTAAACTGTATTGGCCCCTCGTCAGGGCCCTATTGGGGACAGTATAGATGCCCTTTGTTTGGAACAACTCTCCTCCACTCATACCACTTTGGAATAGACCATTACCCCACTCTCCTACCCTAGAGAACCAAGAAACGAGCACAAACATACACCACCAGCTCCACATCATCACAGAAGTCTTATTAATATTTTCTATTGTCCAAACTTGGGTGCATCTTACAGTTCAAAAGTACAGTAAATGTTATATGCCCTATGTCGCAACAACAAAGTAATGTACACAGTGACTGCACCAGCAGAATAGTGAGTGCAGCTCTGGAGTATAATACAGGATGTAACTCAGGATCAGTACAGGATAAGTAATGTAATGTATGTACACAGTGACTCCACCAGCAGAATAGTGAGTGCAGCTCTGGAGTATAATACAGGATGTAACTCAGGATCAGTACAGGATAAGTAATGTAATGTATGTACACAGTGACTCCACCAGCAGAATAGTGAGTGCAGCTCTGGAGTATAATACAGGATGTAACTCAGGATCAGTACAGGATAAGTAATGTAATGTATGTACACAGTGACTCCACCAGCAGAATAGTGAGTGCAGCTCTGGAGTATAATATAGGATGTAACTCAGGATCAGTACAGGATAAGTAATGTATGTACACAGTGACTCCACCAGCAGAATAGTGAGTGCAGCTTTGGAGCATCATACAGGAAGTGGCGGAACCAGTTTGCTGTGTGTGTGTTTCGACTAGAGAGCGCTCTTGGGAAGGGAGGTAAAGTTTTCCATCCAGGACTTTTTGTCTGCCCCCTTCCCAGGAAAGAAGGCTCATTTTGGGACCGGCCTCTGGGGCTGGGCCCCCGGCTCCCACCTCCTGGTCCAGGCCAGCAGTGGGTAGGATGACTCCCATTCCGGCTAGGGTCACAAGATCTAGCCAAAGATCAGGCAAAGGATCCAGCATGAAGACCCGCAGGACCCCCGAGGCCATGGCCGCGGCAGCTCCTTCCCCCAGAGGTAGGTCGAGTACGAGCAGGGGTACTGCAGCGGTGCCCCTTGATTGGGGCACCAAGGTAGTGAAAGAAACCACCGTGGGCTATGGTTCCCGCATCCATGTGCATCTCTGAGAGTATGAGGATGCCTCAAGGAAGCTAAAATCCTTCTGGGGGGAGTTGAGGGTAGCTAAGAAGAGGTCTGACAGGGCCTCCGGCAATAAGAAGGCCGAGCTATCCGCCATGCTCAGGAAGCTAAAAAAATCCATACAAGACCTGGGTAACCAGCAGATGTGAGTTCCTGGCCGTCAGCGGGCCCTTCTGCAAAAAGCTGGAGAACGACGATGTATGATGTATATGATGTACGTACGCACACAGTGGCTCCACTGTCTATGTGTATTATATAGCTGGCTACATATAAGAGCAAAATGAACGGCACTAAGGTACTCCTACTCACTCCTGAAAAAAGATCCTTTGTAAGTCAAAAACACATCGGTGATGAACAACCGGTTCAATGGTGCTTGCAAGCAAGCTTCCACGTGTTTAACGCGAAACGGCCATCGTCCTTCTGTGTTCCCTGTATGCCTGCACGTACCTAGCCCGATTTAAACCTTGTCCACACTGTTGATGGCTGAATAAAGGACTGTGGTTTTGTAACTTATCCGGTGAGTGCTGCATCTTTGCGTCTTTCGTGTTGGATATTATATAGCTGATCCATGGGCCTTCTATTACGGTACTTTAATGTGTGCAAACTCTAAATCGCTGCGGAATATGTTAGCGCTATATAAAAATAAAGATTATTATTACTTTGTGCTGGCATACAATATTGCTTGTATTATAATTATAACTTTTAGCCACCATTGTGCATTCAGTGTAAACATTAAGTCTGCATTTACAGACTGTGGGTAAATCTGTGCCTGCTGAAGGCATGCACCTAATAGTAACATAAGTGAATCGCATCAGAGAGTCTCCTGGAATAACAGCGCAGGGCTATGCTGCCTCCGCCGCCAGGGAGCAATCCCAGAGGAGGAACAGCTAATGATCTTACAGAACATAAAAGATTAGTAAAAAGAAACCCTAGCGACGGCCACAGGGGAATGTCCCACAGTTTACACGGCGGCTAAACCACTTTGTGTTACTATAATAATTGCACCTTGGTACAAAGTGACAGGGCTGTAAAGCAATGCTGCATTGCCCTGCTACAATCACTATCCTGCAACCGCCTGCTAAAGCAGTACACTAATCACCTGCTGACACTTACTGATGTGCACCACATTTCTGACAATGGGGAAAGACATTACAAGAAGACGCCTACCTTATGGCATACGTCCGTCTTGATCTCTTTTAACGCTCTCTCGGAGAATACACAGCCGCAGTGTCTCAGCACGCAGAACCTGGGAGAAAGAGGACACATTACAGAAAATACTTACACCTAAACAAAACGTGACCAGCCAGACTTGGAGCTCCAATAAGCTATATTCACAAATAGCAGATTCACTGCAGATCTTCCTTAGGCTTAAAATCCATCCAATATACGAGAATAGGTTTGTATCAGGTGCACGTATCAAACCAAACACCATCCAGATGGATTTAACAGTCAGAGAGCTTACTGCAACAACTATGCCATGTATGAGCTGTTTAGCATTACTCTCCGCGCCGTCTTACCACCACTGGTGTAGGGGGCTGGACACTAATGCAAATCAATATGCCCCCCATGCCCTGCATAATATTTTGATCACCCTCTAGTGTAGATAAGACACAGCTGAAACAGAGCTGATCGTTACCAAGTGTGTAAGGAACGCGCTATACACAATTTATACTGCTGGTTTAACAGAAAAACGCAAATCTGTGATTCACTGTAATTACACGTTATGACCTGTAGATGTCACTGATGCTGTGCTCTTGTCCTGCTATGCTTCTCTATGAAAGCCAACCACAGCTGGCAACAAGAATCCATTTTAGGACTCGCTCACAGGAGTGTACACCATGGCCGAGTGCAATGCGATGTTTTATCAGATAGCACTCAGACCAATGTTACACTATGGGGTAGTGCCAAATAGCACAGGAGTCGGCATGGAAAAAAAAAAGAAAAAGTTACAGCATGCTGCGAGTGCATTCTTAAATCGGACCATGCGCCCCCATACAAGTCTATGGGTGCGTGGAAATCATCGGACTCAGACAATACAGAAGATGGAGAAATTAATCCCTCATCTTCTCTACACCTGTGCTCGCAGGAGAGAATCAGATCACTCAGATGACACTGCTCTATGGGTACCGCCACACATAGCGACTCACCAGCGATCCCGACAACTATATCAACGTGTCAGGATCGCTGGTGAGTCTCTACATGATCGCTGGTGAGCTGTCACACAGACAGCTTCACCAGCGATCAGCACCAGCGACGCCGAGCACGCGGCGTTGCTGTGTACTTTAGTTACCAGTGCGCTGATGCAGGGAGCTGGTAACTAAGGTACACATCGGGTTTCTAAGGGACGTGCGTCACTTAGAAACCTGATGTGTACCTTAGTTACCAGCTCCCTGCATCAGCGCGCTAGTAACTAAGGTACACAGAGGGTTTCTAAGCACCGCACGTCCCTTAGATACCCGATGTGTACCTTAGTTACCAGCTCCCTGCATCAGTGCGCTGGTAACTAAGGTACACAGAGGGTTTCTAAGCACCGCACGTCCCTTAGATACCCGATGTGTACCTTAGTTACCAGCTGATCGCTGGTCTCCCGCCTGTCACACGCAGCGATGCGTGAGGGCCAGCGATCAAAGAAATGTCCAGGGCTTTCCAAGAGCGATCAGCGAAACCGGCAGGGGGCTGGTCGCTTATCGCTGTCACACACAGCGATCTCGCTGGTGAGATTGCTGTTGCATCACAAACCTTGTGACTCAGCAGCGATCTCGCTAGCGAGATCGCTATGTGTGACGGGGCCCTAACTCTAGCAGAGTTTCATCTGAGTGTCATTAGCATAATTGGACTGATTTCTCGCATGACGGAACACACGGCTGTCTGACTGCAGCCTTTTAGGGCGCAGCAAGAAGCATCTGCCATCCAGCTATATGTATCTATGGACAGGGCAGCAATAGAAAAGCCTCTGTCATGCTGTATTCATGCTCACAAATGGTGCATTTCTCCACCATCACAGACATGACCCTTATTCAAAGGGAACCTCTAATAACATTTCCCACGTAAATTGGTTTCAACTAAACAATCATTAGAGTTGGTCTGAATCGATTCGCAGGACCAGGTCCAACGGCAGTATCGATGATCCGTGTAAGCTAGACTTGAGCCCTAAAACTAAGTCCAACTTCCTTTCATCAGTGGTTTCTCTTTTGATCAGCCGGTCTGGCACAACGTCACATGTGCGTCATGCTGCAACGATGACATTATGCCAGACCGGCTAATTATAAGAAGCTTTGCGGACGCTGATCTCCCAGGGCTCCTGTGCAGTGGCCATAGATTACTGACCTGGGTCCTGCAAATGAATTTACACCCACCCTACTAACTGTGGTAAAAGAAATGGAACAGTAGGTAACTTAAGTTCTCCGTGAATAAGACCACTCTTCGAGGTATTCTGGTTGAAAAAAATGTATCACCTATTCACAGGATAAATGATAACTGCTAGATCGGTGGGGGTCCGGCTGCTGGGGCACCTTTATCTGTTAGAATGGAACATCAGTGCCTGTGCTCGGCCACGGCTCCATTCATTACCTGCATCCAGCTATTATCGCAGTGTGCACTGCCACTCCACTTCAATAAGAAGAAAAGTGAATGAGAATATCCTTTTTCCATTGAGTAGACGAAAACCGGGCACACTTCCCAAAACTAACTTTGTTACAATTGTACCCAGCCTAAGGCCTGTTTCACACATCCGTTTTTTGTGTCCGCCAAACGGATCCGTTTCCGTTTTTTGCCGCAAACGGATGCAAAGGGATGTTTCTTTTTTTAAACGGATCCGTTTTTTGACGGATCCGCGGTAACCGCTAATGGAAGTCTATGGAACAAAAAAACGGATCCTCCAAAAAAATGGCGGATCCGTTTTTTGACGGAAACCGACGGATTTTGACGGATTTGAAAAAACGGAAGTGTGATCCAGGCCTAAGCAATCCTGTGTGGTTGAGAGGATCTGTCAGTTCTCAAGAAATGTTTATCCCCCTCCCGACATGGCCAATTTCCATTTTTTATGTTTTCCTCCCCTTCTTTCCGGAGCCATAACTTTTTTATTTTTCTGACCACATGGACATATGAGGGCCTTTTTTTTACTGGACAAGTTGTACTTTTGAATGACACCACTCATTTTATCTCGTAAAGTACTGGAAAATGGGAAAAAAAATTCCTAGTGTGGTGAAACTGCGAAAAAAAAAGAAAGAAGCAATTCTGACATTGTTTTCACAGTGTACATTTTGTGGTAAAAATGACCTCGTAATACGACCCTGCCCATTAGTATGATTACGGCAATAGCAAACATGTCCAGTTTTTATTTATATTAGTAGTGGAAAAAAACTGAATTTTTTAGAAAAAAACCTTTTCTTTTTCAGTAAATGAAGCTATATGACGGGACAATTTTTTATTGATACTATTTGGGGATAGATATAACATTTTGAGCGCTTGTTACAGCAATTTTGTGGTAGTGCAGCGACAAAAAAAAATAATTTTGGCGTTCTTGAATTTTTTTTCCATTTATGGTGTTCATTAATCTGATTAACCATTTCATATTTTGATAAATCAGACATTTGTGAATGTGGCAATGCTACGTGTATTTTTTTTTTTATTATCCTTATTTTTAATGGTGGGGGTGATTTGAACTTTTACGTTCTTCATATTTTTTCCCACTTTTCACCGCTCTTATTAGTCCCCTTAGGGGAATTTGAACAGTGACTGATCGCTTGTGTTATACACAGCGATGCCACAGTACTGCTGCACATAGCAAAAGTAAAGGTCTCCTTTGAAGCCAGGCCACAGGTAGGGTTTCAAGGGAGCTTCGTAATGACAAGCACGGTGGGTTTTCAACAGACCTTAAGCTGTCATAGCAACCCATCAGCAACCCGCGATCACGTCACAGGTAAACCGATGAGGGCAAGAATGACGTGCCCCCTTGTCGGTGTGCTGTTAACATTGAGGTCAGAGTTTGGTAGTGGCATTTAACAGGTGTTGCACCACCCGCGATTGTAAAAGCCAGGTCCAGGGTGTAATACACAGCCATTACCTGGGGAGTATGGTACTACCTCATGGCAGGATCCTGCTCCATAAACCCGCTACTGATTTGTGATGTACATGTATGGTGGATGTCGGTAAGGGGTTAAGTAAAACACTTGCATTCATAATTAAATAATTCTGGAACATCTTTCCTTAGTCCTCTGTGATGTTCCGCTGATATTTCTGTTTGTAGCAAACCCTTATCAGGGAGAGATATTAGATCAGGATAGGTTTTTAGCCAATTGATGTAAACAGAAATAACAATAGTGAGTATTTGGGATGCACAGTATAAAAGGTTACAGAACACATCACTGTACCGTGATCCGGCTTTATATACATAAAACCAATATTTCACAATGGTTTTCATAGATCACGTACCGGTGTTTTCCGTTCATTTCCAGACCCACAACAGGGCAGATGAACTGTGCTCGCTGATCGTCATATTTGTCGCCTTTCGTGTTGCCTTTGTCGCCTGTCCATGCCGGGTTGTCACTGAGATTGAGCTCAATCACGTTCTATCAGGAAACAACAAAATTATTACATGAGCTAAAGCTGAGCTGGTCGGTATTGCAGGAGGTGCAGGGCTCATGTCAGATGCTGTACAGTGCTTCTTTGTTCTTCTGATTTTCTCACACTGATTTTGTAACCTGCGACAGTTGTGAACAAAGCCCGAGAGCCTCTGTCACAGGTTACAAAATCAGCGTGACAAAATCAGAACAAATAAGGGATGTGAGGCAATAGCACAAGCAGAGTCTCCACTAGGGAGGAGTCAGACAGTAGCTAATGTCTCCTACAATGCACGTAATTAGAGCCTGTACAATAAAAAGCAGGTGCAGTACCTTGATGCTTTTGATGTGAGCAGCAGAATCCGCGTGCGGTTTGTCCGTGGATTTGTCCAGTAAGAATTCAATTACAGCTTCTTTATTGTACAACCTGAAGAGATATAAGGAGATAAAGTGCCTGTTGTTTACCATAGCGATGGGACACACATTGACACGACTCCTTATAGCATTATGGAGCCTGGCGCTATTCTAAATGATGACCAGACATTTAGCAGCACAAATGAGAATTACCATTAATGTATCTGAAATGAAAGATAAAAAATCTCTCCGTCTTCCTAACAGTATAATAAAGGTGATTGTATGAGACAAACTAGCAGCAGTAAGGGTAGGATGGGTTTCTAAGGGTGAGTGCACACGCTGCGGATTGGACTGTGGATTTTTCAAAATCCGCAGGTCAAAAGACCTGCAGTTTATCTGCGGATTAGCCTGTGGGTTCACACCTCTACAATGGAGAAGGTGTGAAACAGCTGCGGATTCCGCACAAAGAATTGACATGCTGCGGATTTGAAACCGCAGCAAATTCGCAGCATGTGCACAGCGTTTTTGTTTTTTATTGATTTTAATGGTACTGTACAATGCAGCAGAAACTGCTGCGGATCCGCAGGGCCAAAACTGCTCCGGATCCGCAGCAGAACCCGCAGCGTGTGCACATACCCTAAAGCTCTGGAGGTAAAGAAGCCTACGATCAATCTCTATACTTGATTTTTTCTTATGTGGGGACCAGTAATGACAGCAAGCAGAGATCTAGTAATGAATGGAAACAAAAAGATTGAATATGTAAGGGTTAGGCCTTGGTGGTCCGCACCTTCCCAGCTCACAGGTCACGATGGGCCTCTTCAGCTTCTCCTGGCTCAGGGTGCAGTAATACCAGCGGGCGACCAGCTCTGCGTTCTTATCAATCTGCAAGAGACAAGAAAGGACATCAGCTCTGAGCAGATTAAACATTCATTAAGCTGTTTCTTAGTTACTTCCGATCCCAGGAAAGCAGAGCGGGAACTGACATGTTCACTACTACATGTGCTGTATAATGAAGCACTCAACAAGCAATCCGGCACTCCACAAAAGGAAAGCGCTCACATATAGCGGCACAACTCGGCATGATAGCAATTCAGTAGTCAGAGAAAACCAGGTTGTCAAATAAGGTAGGTGAACACACGGGGGGGAATAAGGGAGGACCCACCAGAGAGTAAGCGCACAAAGCCGAGGGGCCACCAGAGGGACGGGACGCATGGCGCAGAAGGGCCACCAGAGGGACGGGACACAGACCCTTCACCTTCTTCGGCCCTTTCACCAGTTAATGGCGCTTGGGGATGGTTCCTCCGTCACAACCCATCTCACGACTCTCAGCGACCGACGAGAGGGACGGGACGCACGGCGCAGGGGGGCCCACCGGAGGGACGGGCCGCACGGCGCAGAGGGGCCCACCGGAGGGACGGGCCGCACGGCGCAGAGGGGCCCACCGGAGGGACGGGCCGCACGGCGCAGAGGGGCCCACCGGAGGGACGGGCCGCACGGCGCAGAGGGGCCCACCGGAGGGACGGGCCGCACGGCGCAGAGGGGCCCACCGGAGGGACGGGCCGCACGGCGCAGAGGGGCCCACCGGAGGGACGGGCCGCACGGCGCAGAGGGGCCCACCGGAGGGACGGGCCGCAAGGCGCAGAGGGGCCCACCGGAGGGACGGGCCGCACGGCGCAGAGGGGCCCACCGGAGGGACGGGCCGCACGGCGCAGAGGGGCCCACCGGAGGGACGGGACGCACGGCGCAGAGGGGCCCACCGGAGGGACGGGACGCACGGCGCAGAGGGGCCACCAGCGGGGGAATGATTAGGCACAAACAGAGGACAGCAAATGAGGTAAGATGAAAATATGGAGGTAGCTTGGAGATGGAACATATAAGGGGACCACTAATAGCCATATATATGGTATAACCCCGTGTCAGCAGCCTGCCCCTCGCCAGGACATGGTGCCACCACAGCTCAGGACACAGACCCTTCACCTCGTCCTCACCTTCTCCACCTTCTTCGGCCCTTTCACCAGTTCATGGCGCTTGGGGATGGTTCCTCCGTCACAACCCATCTCACGACTCTCAGCGACCGACCACAACAAACTCTGATCGGAAACAGAACTACTTCCGCTTCCGGCGTAAGGTGACGTATTTTCCCGTTCATGCTGTACCTCGGTAGATGCTAGACTGTATGGGGCTGGGCTCCTTCCAGGTGTGATGTCAGTTCTCGGGGCGTGTCATATGGGGGGCGTGTCATATGGGGGGCGTGTTCTGACAGCAAAGGCAGGAAGAGAAGACGCCATCACGTGTCTCTGCCGTCTGGTGCAGGGAGAAAACCCTCCATTACACACTGTCTCTCTGGTGCCGGCGGCTGTGAGCAGTGTGGAATGAGGTCAGCGGCATAAGTGACAGGAGGGTTTAGTAATTAACAGGTTGGTGCACGCTGGTGGGGGTCTGGTTGGGTCCGGGGGGGTTAATGCATGCTTACGGGGTCTATTTGGGGTCGGGGGGGGGTTAATGCACACTTTTGGGTTCTTTGGGTAGGGGTTAATGCACGCTTACGAGGTCTTTTTAGGGTCTGGAGGGGTTAATGCTTGCTTGTGGGGGTCTGCTTGGGCTCCCAGGGGGGTTAATTCATGCTTGCAGGGTCTATTTGGGTTTCCGGGGGTTAATGGTTGCTTGTGGGGTCTTTTTGTGGCAGGGGGCTTGGGGTATAATGCACACTTGTGGGGTCTGGTTGTACTTCGGGGGGTACTAATGCATGCTTGTGGGGTCTGTTTGGGGCAGGGGGGTGGGGGTTAATGCACGCTTACGGGTCTGGTGGGGTCGGGGGGGGTTAATGCATGCTTGTGGGGTCTGTTTGGGTAGGGGTTAATGCACACTTACAGGTCTTTTTGGGGGGTTAATGCCTGCTTGTGGGGTCTGTTTGGGGCAGGGGGCTTGGGGTATAATGCACAATTGTGGGGTCTGGTTGTACTTCGGGGTGTACTAATGCATGCTTGTGGGGTCTGGTTGGGCCAGGGGGGTGGGGGGTTAATGCACGCTTGTGGGGTCTGGTTGTACTTCGGGGGGGTTCTAATGCATGCTTGTGGGGTCTATTTGGGGCAGGGGGGTGGGGGTTAATGCACGCTTACGGGTCCGGGGGGGTTAATGCATGCTTGTGGGGCCTGGTTGGGGGTGGGGGGTTAATGCACGCTTGTGGAGTCTGGCTGTACTTCGGGGGGGGGGAACTAATGCATGCTTGTTGGATCTGTTTGGGGCAGGGGGTTAATGCACGCTTACGGGTCTGGTGGGGTCCGGGGGGGTTAATGCATGCTTCTGGGGTCTGGGTGGGGGGTTAATGCACGCTTGTGGGCTCTGGTTGTACTTTGGGAATGTACTAATGCATGCTTCTGGGGTCTGTTTGGGGCAGGGGGTGGGGGTTAATGCACACTCTGGAGGTCTGTTTGGAGCAGGGGGTGGGCGTTAATGCACGCTTGTGGGGTCTGTTTGGGGCAGGGGGGTGGGGGTTAATTCATGCTTGTGGGGGTCTGGTTGTACTGGGGGGGGTTACTAATGCATGCTTGCGGGGTCTGATTGGGGCAGGGGGGTGGTGGTTAATGCACGCTTGTGGGGTCTGGTTGTACTTCGGGGGGTACTAATGCATGCATGTGAGGTCTGCTTTGGGCTCCCAGGGGGGTTAATGCACGCTTGCAGGGTCTGTTTTGTCAGGGGGGTGGGGGTTAATGCACACTTGTGGGGTCTGCTTGAGCTCCCAGGGGGGGTTAAGGCTGGCTTGTGGGGTCTGTTTGGGTCGGGGGGGTTAATGCACGCTTGTGGGGTCTGGTTGGGTCCTGGGGGGGTTAATGCACGTCTGAGGGGTCTGGTTGGCTCTCTGGGGGGTGTTAATGCACGCTCCCGGGGTCTGGCTGGGTACCGGGGGGGTTAGTGCACGCTTGTGTCTGGTAGTCCCGGGAGAGGGGGGTTAATTATGCACGCTAGTGGTGTCTGGTAGTCCCGGGAGAGGAGGGTTAATTATGCATGCTTGGGGTGTCTGGTAGTCCCGGGAGAGGAGGGTTAATGATGCACTTGGGGTGTCTGGTAGTCCTGGGAGAGGAGGGTTAATGATGCACGCTTGGGGTGTCTGGTAGTCCCGGGAGAGGGGGGTTAATGATGCACGCTTGGGGTGTCTGGTAGTCCCGGGAGAGGGGGGTTAATGATGCACGCTTGGGGTGTCTGGCAGTCCCGGGAGAGGGGGGTTAATGATGCACGCTTGGGGTGTCTGGTAGTCCTGGGAGAGGAGGGTTAATGATGCACGCTTGGGGTGTCTGGTAGTCCCGGGAGAGGAGGGTTAATGATGCACGCTTGGGGTGTCTGGTAGTCCTGGGAGAGGAGGGTTAATGATGCACGCTTGGGGTGTCTGGTAGTCCCGGGAGAGGAGGGTTAATGATGCACGCTTGGGGTGTCTGGTAGTCCCGGGAGAGGAGGGTTAATGATGCACGCTTGGGGTGTCTGGTAGTCCCGGGAGAGGAGGGTTAATGATGCACGCTTGGGGTGTCTGGTAGTCCCGGGAGAGGAGGGTTAATGATGCACGCTTGGGGTGTCTGGTAGTCCCGGGAGAGGGGGGTTAATGATGCACGCTTGGGGTGTCTGGCAGTCCCGGGAGAGGGGGGTTAATGATGCACGCTTGGAGTGTCTGGCAGTCCAGGGAGAGGGGGGTTAATGATGCTTGTGGGGTCTGGTTGGGGGTTAATGCACGCTTGTAGGCTCTGGTTGTACTTCGGGGGGGGGTTCTAATGCATGCTTGTGGGGTCTATTTGGGGCAGGGGGGTGGGGGTTAATGCACGCTTACGGTTCTGGTGGGGTCCGGGGGGGTTAATGCATGCTTGTGGGGTCTGGTTGGGGCAGGGGGGTTAATGCACGCTTGTGGGGTCTGGTTGTACTTCGGGGGGGGGGGGGTACTAATGGATGCTCGTGGGGTCTGTTTGGGGCAGGGGGTTAATGCACGCTTATGGGTCTGGTGGGGTCAGGGGGGGTTAATGCATGCTTCTGGGGTCTGGTGGGGGGTGGGGGGTTAATGCACGCTTGTGGGCTCTGGTTGTACTTCGGGGGGTACTAATGCATGCTTGTGGGGTCTGGTTGGGCCAGGGGGGTGGGGGGTTAATGCACGCTTGTGGGGTCTGGTTGTACTTCGGGGGGGTTCTAATGCATGCTTGTTGGGTCTATTTGGGGCAGGGGAGTGGGGGTTAATGCACGCTTGTGGGGTCTGGTTGTACTTCGGGGGGTGCTAATGCATGCATGTGAGGTCTGCTTTGGGCTCCCAGGGGGGTTAATGCACGCTTGCAGGGTCTGTTTTGTCAGGGGAGTGGGGGTTAATGCACACTTGTGTCTGCTTGAGCTCCCAGGGGGGGGTTAAGGCTGGCTTGTGGGGTCTGTTTGGGTCGGGGGGGTTAATGCACGCTTGTGGGGTCTGGTTGGGTCCTGGGGGGGTTAATGCACGTCTGAGGGGTCTGGTTGGGTCTCCGGGGGGTGTTAATGCACGCTCCCGGGGTCTGGCTGGGTACCGGGGTGGGTTAGTGCATGCTTGTGGTGTCTGGTAGTCCCGGGAGAGGGGGGTGGTTGATGCACGCTAGTGGTGTCTGGTAGTCCTGGGAGAGGAGGGTTAATTATGCACGCTTGGGGTGTCTGGTAGTCCTGGGAGAGGAGGGTTAATGATGCACGCTTGGGGTGTCTGGTAGTCCCGGGAGAGGGGGGTTAATGATGCACGCTTGGGGTGTCTGGCAGTCCCGGGAGAGGGGGGTTAATGATGCACGCTTTGGGTGTCTGGCAGTCCTGGGAGAGGGAGTTAATGATGCACGCTTGGGGTGTCTGGCAGTCCAGGGAGAGGGGGGTTAATGATGCATGCTTGTGGGGTCTGGTTGGGGGTTAATGCACGCTTGTAGGCTCTGGTTGTACTTCGGGGGGACCTATGCATGCTCGTGGGGTCTGCTTGGGCTCCCAGGAGGGTTAATGCGCGCTTGCAGTGTCTGGTTGGGTCCCGGGGGGGGGTTAATGCACGCTTGCCGTGTCTGGTTGGGTCCCGGGGGGGGGGGGTTAATGCACGCTTGCCGTGTCTGGTTGGGTCCCGGGGGGGGGGGGTTAATGCACGCTTGCCGTGTCTGGTTGGGTCCCGGGGGGGGGGGGTTAATGCACGCTTGCCGTGTCTGGTTGGGTCCCGGGGGGGGGGGGTTAATGCACGCTTGCCGTGTCTGGTTGGGTCCCGGGGGGGGGGGGCTAATGCACGCTTGGCGTGTTTGGTTGGGTCCCGGGGCGGCGGGGGGGGGGAGGTTAATGTACACGCTTGCAGGGTTGGGTAGTCCCGAGGGGGGGGGGGGGGGGTTAATGCACGCTTGGCGTGTTTGGTTGGGTCCCGGGGGCGTGGGGAGGTTAATGTACACGCTTGCAGGATTGGGTAGTCCCGGGGGGGGTTAATGCACGCTTGAGGGTTCTGTTTGGGTCCTGGGGGGTTAATGCACGTTTGTGAGGTCTAGTTGGGCTCTTGGGGGATTAATGCACGCTTATGGGTTCTGGTTGGATCTCAGGGGTGGTTAATGTACGCTTGTGGGTTCTGTTTGGGTTTCCGGCGGGATTAATGCATGCTTGTGGGGTCTGGGTGGGCTCCTTACTGTGGGGGGGATTAGTGCACTTTTTTGTGGTTTGGTTGGGCTCCAGGGGGGGTTAATGCATGCTTTTGGGGTCTAGTTGGGCCCTGGGGGGTTAATGCACGTTTGCGGGGTCTGGGTGGACCCTGCATTAACCCACCCCAGAAGCCCACCAGATCCCACAAGCGCGGTGGGTATAATGCACGCTTGTGTGTCTGGTTGGGCTCATGGGGAGGGGGTTAATGCATGCTTTTGTGGTCTGGTGGGCTCCTTGGGGGTCTAATGCAGGGCCCAACCAGACCTCTCAAGCGTGCATTAACCCTGCCCCGGGGCCCTACCAGACCCCACAAGCATGCGTTAATTGACCCCCAGAAACCCAACCAGACCCCACGAGCGTGCATTATCCCCAGTAGGGCACCCCGGGGACAAACAGACCCCACAAGCGTGCATTAACTCCTCCTGGTCTGGTTGGGATCTTGGGACAGGGGGATTTAATTCACAATTGTGGTGTCTGAGTGTTTTGGGGACTTGATGCTTGGGCAACGGGGCCTGTCTGCATCTGTTGTGACTTGAAAGGGGTGGACTGGTAGGGCTTTTTGTTTGGGGAAGAGGTGCCATCTGGTGGGGGTTTGATGGGGAAGCTGGACATCCGATGGGACTTATGCTGGGAGGGGTTGGACGTCCGATGGGGGTTTATGCTTAAGGGGGTTGGACGTCCGATGAGGTTTATGCTGGGGAGGGGTCAGGGGTGGACGTCCGATGAGGTTTTATGCGGGGGGTGAATGTCCAATGACGGTTTTATGCTGGGAATGGCATCCAATAGGGGCTTAGGCTTAAGGGGGGTGGACGTCCGATAGGGGCTTAGGCTTAAGGGGGGTGGACGTCCGATAGGGGCTTAGGCTTAAGGGGGGTGGACGTCCGATAGGGGCTTAGGCTTAAGGGGGGTGGACGTCCGATGAGGGTTTATACCGGGGGGGACGTCCGATGGGGGTTCATTCTGGGGGGTGGACGTCTGATGGGGGCTTATGCTGTGGGGGCGTGTGGACGTCCGATGGGGGCTTATGCTGTGGGGGCGTGTGGACGTCCGATGGGGGCGTGTGGACGTCCGATGGGGGCTTATGCTGTGGGGGCGTGTGGACGTCCGATGGGGCTTATGCTGTGGGGGCGTGTGGACGTCCGATGGGGGCTTATGCTGTGGGGGCGTGTGGACGTCCGATGGGGGGGTTTAAGCTGGGGTGGCATCCGTTGGATGGTTTTGCTTGGGGGTGGAGGGTGCATGATGGGGATTTATGCTTGGGCGGGCATCTGATGGGGATTTACGCTTGGGGGAAGGGGGCATTTGGGCTTTGATGGGTTTATCCTGTGGGGTCCACTGATTAGTGTGAGGTGGAGGTTTATGATTGGACAGGGGAGGGGGGGTTACCCTGTGTGGTCCTCTGGTTGGTGTGCGGGGTGGTAAATGCTTCATTGGGGCACAGAATAAACTATGGTTGTATGCTGCTTATGCTAGGAGGGTACACCACCAACTGGCATGAAGCTAATCCGGTTTAGCTTAGTGTCAGTAGGAGGCAGACATGGGTCCGGACCACCCAGGCTGGTTTCTGCCTTAGGTCTTGATTTTATTAACGATTTCCCTTTTTCTTTCAGATATGGCTTTTAAGGGCGACAGAGTGGAGTTATCACTCTGATCGCCCACCTAGAATTGTCACTACCATATCATCTGTGGTCTACGACGCAGGGCCCTAACACATCAAGAGTGTTTGCGGTTTTCTGGCGGACAGTCCTTGCCACTAATCCCCTACCCTCTCGCCCCCCCCCCCAGAGCCAGATAGAGTAGTGAGGGAAGACAAATCCGTTACCTGTCAGTCGCCCGAAAGTCTGTGTAAAGGTTAAGATTTTAAATCTTCAGGACAGATATATCCTACCAGGCAGTGAGGGGGCTCCATTAAAAAAATGAAGGGACAAGACAAATATGTCCTAGTTTTCCCCTGAGCAATATGGACATCTCCTGGGGAAACCTTCCTATTCATGCGGCCTCCACGTTTGACAGAGGCTCCTGCGACCCTACTCTTAAAAAAAATAAAATCCAGGCTCTTGTCTAGCCTCTGGTGGCCGGGCCACACCGCCAGCGCCCTGAACAATCATGCACGCCAACTTTCTAGTGCTTCTTGCCCTCTACCTATCAGGGTAAGAGTACTTTTCTTCTGCAACAGAAGACTAAACTCCTGCTTCCCAAGAGGTGCACAGTCCAATTGTGGTTGTTTCGGAAATGTTCAGTCCAAAAAAGCAACCAACAGGACAACTCTCCTACCCGCTAGGAAAAGAAGCCTTCCTTCAGGCCCAACCCCCTCCTGGCGTCCACAAACCCATCAGCGCTGGTCTACTATGCCTGGATCTAGCAGAATCCCTTTGGCATGACGGGGCGTTCCCACCTTGGATGTCTCTCAGGGTTGGCTGCCGTTTCCTTCACTATTCAAGACTGGTATTATGATATCTGGTCCCAGACACCGGAAGCAGGCCCCGGGGGGCTGAGCCACAGACCCATCAGTCCTGCCCGCATGCACCAACAGCATATTACAGTTGTACAAAACATAAGAAATGCATTACATGAAGCAAGCAAAAGTTTTCAATGCAAAAAAATGCACTTTTATAAAATTAAAGGTTTCGATATATGTAAGAATGTTATTTAGCCAATATTTCTGTAAGTAAAAGTCTGAGATTTCTGTGGGAAATCTTAATTTGTTCCTCTTAAACTGGTTCTGAATGTAAATAAAACATTGCTCTGATTTAAGTCTCCATGTTGTAATTTAGCTTTTTATTTTATGCATGGACAAGCCCATGATGCATCTGTGTAACACATGGAAGGTGCTGTAATAACTGGGTTAGGCTAGTTTCACACTAGCGTAGCTACACGCAGCGCACGGCGCCCCCTCCGGTCATCTCCTCCTACTATCGCACATCGCTGCAAGCGATCTGCGCACCCTATCTTTAGCATAGGGTGCGCAGACTGTGCGCTAGTAGGATTTTGTGTGCGCTGCGCTCTTTTGATGGTACCCCCGAGCGCCCCAAAATGCAGCATGGTGCGTTCGGCGCACCGTCAAAAGGGCGCAGCGCACGCAAAATCCTACTAGCGCACGATCTGCGCACCCTATGCTAAAGGTAGGGTGCGCAGATCGCATGCAGCGATGTGCGATAGTAGGAGGGGCGGGGCTTAGCTGCACCGTGCGCTGTGTGTAGATACGCTAGTGTGAAACTAGCCTTAGGTAAACCACTTTTGAGACGGTGAAGTTCACTTGTACAAGCTGCATAGATGCAAGCCTGCCTAAAGGGAACATGTCACCAGGATTCCCCATAAAAAAACGATACAAACTGGTGTGCATGGAGCATGTAAGCGCACGTTCACACTGGCCACTGAACAGAAAGAAAAAAAAACACAAACATGATTGAATACCCTGCAGTAAATGGCATAGTGCATGAAAATAATATAGGGGATTTAGTTAACATGTTCTTTATTTAAAAAAAAAAAAAGCCAAAGCCATCCCACCACTTCATGGTGACATAATTGGGACAGTCCTAACTAATAAAAACCTTACCGCTTTGACCTGTGACTTGCTTGTGGATAAGGACTGAGATGGATTAGGCCCAAATAGTGGACACACAGGAATGGGAAACCACATCAATATATAAAGGTTTTTAATATTAGTTATCACTGTCCCAATTAGGGTCACTGCGAAGTGGTAGGATGGCTTTTGCTTTTTTTTTTTTTTTTTTTTTTTTATCGAGCGTGTTAACAAAGTACCTTATATTTTCATGCATTATTGCTGTTTATTTACTACAGGGTATTCAATCATTGTTTATGTGCCCCCCCCGTATAAAGTACTACCACTACCTGTATGTCGCCATATACAGCATTCTAGAATGCTGTATATATAGTACGACCACTACCTGTTTACCCTCTATATACAGCATTTTATAAATCATGTCCACTATCTGAATGCCCTTATATATACACAACATTCTAGAATGGCAATCTGCATAACTTTGTTTTTTTTTATTTTGCCTGCGGGGCAGCCCCATCCATTGGGCTTCGCTAGTCTTAATCTGGTGCCTCCTATCCTTTGAGTCGACGACGCGTCCTAAGTCTATCCACGCAGTGTCTTCCATCGTGCTCCGGTGCAGACTTGCTTCTCTCTGCGCTTTGCAATACTTCACTTTGTGATCGGCAGAGATGTGTTCCTGCACAGAAGCATCACGGGGAACGTTGTGTGGATGATATAGGATGCATCATCCACAAGAAGGAGGACTGTACTGGAAGAAGAACAGTGACAAACATAATTCAGACCGCCCCTTAGGTGAGTATAAGATGTTGTTCACATTTGCCTCAGACCACACGGGAGGACGTTTCGAGACCGTGCCTCAGACCACACGGGAGGACGTTTCGAGACCGTGCCTCAGACCACACGGGAGGACGTTTCGAGACCGTGCCTCAGACCACACGGGAGGACGTTTCGAGACCGTGCCTCAGACCACACGGGAGGACGTTTCGAGACCGTGCCTCAGACCACACGGGAGGACGTTTCGAGACCGTGCCTCAGACCACACGGGAGGACGTTTCGAGACCGTGCCTCAGACCACACGGGAGGACGTTTCGAGACTGTACCCGCCAAACATCAGACCACACGGGAGAACATTCCTACGTTGTGCCTGCCATGCCTCAAAGTGGCACAGAAAGCAGAGTAGAAAGTTGGTCATTGTATTTTAACCCCTTCATGACCAAGCCTATTTTGACCTTAATGACCAGGCCATTTTTTGCAATTATGACCAGTGTCCCTTTATGAGGTAATAACTCCGGAACACTTCCAACAGATCCTAGCGATTCTGAGATTATTTTTTCGTGACATATTGGGCTTCATGTTAGTGGTAAATTTAGGTCGATAACTTTTGCCTTTATTTGTGATAAAATCAGAAATTTGGCGACAATTTTGCAGTTTTTGAATTTTTATTCTGTTAAACCAGAGAGTTATGTGACACAAAATAGTTACTAAATAACATTTCCCACATGTCTACTTTACATCAGCACAATTTTGGAAACAAGTTAGGAAGTTATAAGGGTTAAAAGTTGACCAGTGATTTCTCATTTTTACAACAAAAAAACTTTTTTAGGGACCACCTCCACATTTTAAGTCACTTTGAGGGGTCTATATGGCAGAAAACACCCAAAAGTGACACCATTCTAAAAACTGCACCCCTCAAGCTACTCAAAACTACATTCAGGAAGATTATTAACCCTTCAGGTGCTTCACAGGAACTAAAGCAACATGGAAGGAAAAAATGGACATTTTAATTTTTCCAACAAAAATCTTCTAGCATCAATTTTTTTTTTTTTTTATTTTCACATGGGCAACAGGATAAAATGGATCCTAAAATTTGTTGGGCAATTTCTCCTGAGTACATGGATACCTGTTTGGGTGCACAGCAAGGCTCAGAAGGGAAGGAGCGCCATTTGACTTTTTGAATGGAAAATATGCTGGAATATTTAGCGGTTGCCAGGTTGCGTTTGGAGAGCCCCTGTGTGCCTAAACATTGGAGCTCCCCCACAACTGACCCCATTTTGGAAACTAGACCCCCCCCCCCCCCCCCAAGGAACTTACCTAGATGCATAGTGACAACTTTGAACCCCCAGGTGCTTCACAAATTGATTCTTTAAAAAAAAATACTTTTTTTCACAAAAATTTTCTTTTAGCCTCAGTTTTTTCATTTTCACATGGGCAACAGGATAAAATGGAGCCTAAAATTTGTTGGGCAATTTCTCCTGAGTACACAGATAACTCATACGTGGTCATAAACCACTGTTTTGGTGCACAGAAGGGAAGGAGCGCCATTTGACTTTTTGAATGGAAAATTAGCTCCAATCGTTATTGGACGCCATGTCACGTTTGGAGAGCCCCTGTGTGCCTAAACAGTGAAACACCCCCCCCCCACCCCACAAGTGACACCATTTTGGAAACTAGACCCCTTAAGGAACGTATCTAGATGTCTGGTGAGCACTTTGAAACCCCAAGTGCTTTACAAAAGTTTATAACACAGAGCAGTGAAAATAAAAAATCATTTTTTTTCCTCAAAAATGATTTTTTAGCATGCTATTTTTAGTTTTCCTAAGGGTAATAGAAATTAGCCCCCCAAAGTTGTTGTGCAATTTTTCCTGAGTACGCTGATACCCCATATGTTGGGGTAAACCACTGTTTGGGCACACGTCGGGGCTTGGAAGGGGGTGAGCACCGTTTGACTTTTTGAACGCAAAATTGGCTAGAATTAATGGTGGCACCATGTCGCGTTTGGAGACCCCCTGATGTGCCTAAACAGTGGAAACCCCTCAATTCTAACTCCAACCCTAATCCCAACACACCCCTAATCCCAAGCCTAACCCCAACACACCCCTAATTCCAATTCTAACCCTAATTCCAACCCTAACCCTATTTCCAACCCTAACACTAATGGAAAAATAAAAATATTTTCTTTATTTCATTATATGTGCCTACCTATGGGGGTGATAAAGGGGAGGGTTTATTTACTTTTTATTTTACTTTGATCGCTGTTAAAGTTTATCACAGTGATCAAAATGAATGAATGAAATCTGCAGCCGCAGATTCTGGCGGGCGCACTGCACATGCGCCCGCCATTTTCTAAGATGGCGGTGCCCATGATCCGGGACTGCGGGACACCGGGAGTGGCACTCGGAAAGGTACCAGGGGGTGGGAGGGGAGGTGATCGGAAGGCGGGGGGAGCAGATCGCTGCTGTCATTCAGCGGCGGGGGGCAGATCGCCCCTGTTAACCGTGTGGGGGGATCAGATCGGTGTCTCCAGCCATGTTCGATGCTACTGCAGCATCGGCCATGGCTGGTTTGTAATATTTCATTGATGAAATATTACTATCGCTCTGATTGGCTGTTTCACTTTTAACAGCCAATCAGAGCGATCGTAGCCACGTGGGGGCGAAGCCACCCCCTGTGGTGAAGTACAAAGCCCCCCGTGCGGGTCGGGTGACCTTTCATTGACCCCGGTCACCCGGCCCGCAGGGGGGCTTTAAATCCATGACACAGCATATGCGTCATTGGTCGGATTGGCACAGACTTTCATGACGCATACGCTGCCACTGGTTGGGAAGGGGTTAAGTCATTACTTGTAGGGGGTCTTTACTGTATATACAGAAGATGTGGTGGGTACCTACTTCATATAAAGATCTGTGTGGCCCGGTACTGTACAGTGATGTGAAATACTTTTTGCCCACCCCTCCTGGTTTTTTACTCTCTTGCACGTTTGTCATACTTAAATGTTTCAGAGTAACAAACAAATTAAAATATCTGACAAAGATAGCACAAGTAAACACAAAATTCAATTTGTAAATGAAGGTCTTTATTATTAATTGGGAAGAAAATACAGGGCCCTGTGTGAAAGTTATTGCCCCCTACTTTTTTTTTTAACTGGTTTGTCACATCTTTGAAAAGCAAAGTTCAGTTTCCCTAGCCCTACCCAGGCCTGATTACTGCCACACCTATCCGCAATCAAAAAAATCACTTAAATAGGACCTGCCTGACAAAGTGAAGTAGACAAAAAGATCCTCAAAAGGTAGACATCATGCTGCGATCCGAAGAAATGCATGAACAAATGAGATGGAAAGTAATTCAGATCTATCTGGAAAAGGTTATAAAGCTTTGATATTCCAGCGAACCACCGTGAGACCCATTATCCACAAATGGAGAAAACATGGTACAGTGGTGAAACTTCCCAGGAGTGGTCTGGTCATTAAAGTTAAAAAATACTGGGGGGGATGAAAAGGTTATTGAAATTGGCATTTTTTAAAGTTTATTTTATATGAAAAAAATATTTTCTTCAACTGTACAATATACTGTACAATATAGGAACATAGAGATACATAGTACATAGCAATGCATCTCTGTACTTATCTCCTCTGCTTCGTTCAGTACAGTGCAGTACAGCTCACTATTAACAAATGTTGCAATATTTTTTCAATGGGGGCGGGAGATCACTGATAGAGCTGTTACCTGTGGGCGTTATTTTTCATGATTTTAATGTTTTGAAAAAAGTTTTTAGTTTATTTCTATTTTTTAATGGTGATGCAGAGTTTTTTTTTCTCTCTTTATATATACTTTTGTTTTCTTGGCCTTATTTCCGAGAATATGAATGATAACATCAAAAGTTTTTGGTGGTCAGCTTTACCATCAGAGAAAATAAAGAACCTTATCCACAACTACCACAAACGACTTTAAGTAGTCAATTGATATTAGAGGGGGCAATACACGGTATTAAAAAATGTGGTATGTAAACTATTATCAGGGTGATTTGGATGTTTTGGGTTGTCATTATAATTAAAAAAAGAGAAAACACAGTAGTATGACAATAAATGGCTTCACCCAAACACTAACCATGAGTGGAGAAAAAGTTTTGATGTTATCATTCATAATCTCTGAAAAAAGGCCAAGAAAGCAATAATTCTGCCGGGCTATGTAAACTTTTGAGCACAACTGTATACCTGACAGGCCCATACATTCTGATATCATCACTAATATATACCTGACAGGAACCATAGAGTCTATATCTACAATAATATATACCTGACAGGAGCCATACAGTCTATATCTACAATAATATATACCTGACAGGAGCCCGTACAGTCTGTATCTACAATAATATATTCCAGACAGGAGCCCGTACAGTCTATATCTACAGTAATATATACCTGACAAGAGCCCGTACAGTCTGTATCTACAATAATATACCTGACAGGAGCCTGTACAGTCTATATCTACAATAATATATACCTGACAGGAGCCCGTACAGTCTATATCTACAATAATATATTCCAGACAGGAGCCCGTACAGTCTATATCTACAGTAATATATACCTGACAGGAGCCTGTACAGTCTGTATCTACAATAATATATTCCAGACAGGAGCCCGTACAGTCTATATCTACAGTAATATATACCTGACAAGAGCCCGTACAGTCTGTATCTACAATAATATACCTGACAGGAGCCTGTACAGTCTATATCTACAATAATATATACCTGACAGGAGCCCGTACAGTCTGTATCTACAATAATATATACCTGACAGGAGCCCGTACAGTCTATATCTACAATAATATATACCTGACAGGAGCCCATACAGTCTATATCTACAATAATATATACCTGACAGGAGCCCGTACAGTCTGTATCTACAATAATATATTCCAGACAGGAGCCCGTACAGTCTATATCTACAGTAATATATACCTGACAAGAGCCCGTACAGTCTGTATCTAAAATAATATACCTGACAGGAGCCTGTACAGTCTATATCTACAATAATATATACCTGACAGGAGCCCGTACAGTCTATATCTACAATAATATATTCCAGACAGGAGCCCGTACAGTCTATATGTACAGTAATATATACCTGACAGGAGCCATACAGTCTATATCTACAATAATATACCCGACAGGAGCCTGTACAGTCTATATCTACAATAATATATACCTGACAGGAGCCCGTACAGTCTATATCTACAATAATATATACCTGACAGCAGCCCATACAGTCTATATCTACAATAATATATACCTGACAGGAGTCCGTACAGTCTGTATCTACAATAATATATACCTGACAGGAGCCCGTACAGTCTATATCTACAATAATATATACCTGACAGGAGCCCATACAGTCTATATCTACAATAATATATACCTGACAGGAGCGCATACAGTCTATATCTACAATAATATATACCTGACAGGAGACTGTACAGTCTATATCTACAATAATATATTCCTGACAGGAGCCCATACAGTCTATATCTACAATAATATATACCTGACAGGAGACTGTACAGTCTATATCTACAATAATATACCTGACAGGAGCCTGTACAGTCTATATCTACAATAGTATATACCTGACAGGAGCCCATACAGTCTATATCTACAATAATATATACCTGACAGGAGCCCATACAGTCTATACAATAATATATACCTGACAGGAGTCTGTACAGTCTATATCTACAATAATATATACCTGACAGGAGCCCATACAGTCTATACAATAATGTATACCTGACAGGAGCCCGTACAGTCTATATCTACAATAATATATACCTGACAGGAGCCCGTACAGTCCATATCTACAATAATATATACCTGACAGGAGCCCATACAGTCTATATCTACAATAATATATTCCTGACAGGAGCCCGTACAGTCTATATCTACAATAATATATACCTGACAGGAGCCATACAGTCTATATCTACAATAATATATACCTGACAGGAGCCCATACAGTCTATACAATAATATATACCTGACAGGAGCCCATACAGTCTATATCTACAATAATATATACCTGACAGGAGCCCATACAGTCTATATCTACAATAATATACACCTGACAGGAGCCCATAATACAGTCTATATCTACAATAATATATACCTGACAGGAGCCCGTACAGTCTATATCTACAATAATATATACCTGACAAGAGCCCATACAGTCTATATCTACAATAATATTTACCTGACAGGAGCCCGTACAGTCTATATCTACAATAACATATACCTGACAGGAGCCCATACAGTCTATATCTACAATAATATATACCTGACAGCAGCCCATACAGTCTATATCTACAATAATATATACCTGACAGGAGTCTGTACAGTCTATATCTACAATAATATATACCTGACAGGAGCCCATACAGTCTATATCTACAATAATGTATACCTGACAGGAGCCCGTACAGTCTATATCTACAATAATATATACCTGACAGGAGCCCGTACAGTCCATATCTACAATAATATATACCTGACAGGAGCCCATACAGTCAATATCTACAATAATATATTCCTGACAGGAGCGCATACAGTCTATATCTACAATAATATATACCTGACAGGAGCCCGTACAGTCTATATCTACAATAATATATACCTGACAGGAGCCCATACAGTCTATATCTACAATAATATATACCTGACAGGAGCGCATACAGTCTATATCTACAATAATATATACCTGACAGGAGCCCATACAGTCTATATCTACAATAATATATTCCTGACAGGAGCGCATACAGTCTATATCTACAATAATATATACCTGACAGGAGCCCGTACAGTCTATATCTACAATAATATATACCTGACAGGAGCCCATACAGTCTATATCTACAATAATATATTCCTGACAGGAGCGCATACAGTCTATATCTACAATAATATATACCTGACAGGAGCGCATACAGTCTATATCTACAATAATATATACCTGACAGGAGCCCATACAGTCTATATCTACAATAATATATACCTGACAGGAGCGCATACAGTCTATATCTACAATAATATATACCTAACAGGAGCCCGTACAGTCTATATCTACAATAATATATACCTGACAGGAGCCCGTACAGTCTGTATCTACAATAATATATACCTGACAGGAGCCCGTACAGTCTATATCTACAATAATATATACCTGACAGGAGACCATACAGTCTATATCTACAATAATATATTCCTGACAGGAGCGCATACAGTCTATATCTACAATAATATATACCTGACAGGAGCGCAGTCTATATCTACAATAATATATACCTGACAGGAGCACGTACAGTCTGTATCTACAATAATATATACCTGACAGGAGCCCATACAGCCTATAGCTACAATAATATATACCTGACATGAGCGCAGTCTATATCTACAATAATATATATCTGACAGGAGCGCATACAGTCTGTATCTACAATAATATATACCTGACAGGAGCCCATACAGTCTATATCTACAATAATATATTCCTGACAGGAGCGCATACAGTCTATATCTACAATAATATATACCTGACAGGAGCGCATACAGTCTACATCTACAATAATATATACCTGACAGGAGCCCGTACAGTCTATATTTACAATAATATATACCTGACAGGAGCCTGTACAGTCTATATCTACAATAATATATACCTGACAGTAGCGCATACAGTCTATACAATAATATATACCTGACAAGAGCCCATACAGTCTATATCTACAATAATATATACCTGACAGGAGCGCATACAGTCTATATCTACAATAATATATACCTGACAGGAGCCCATACAGTCTATATCTACAATAATATATACCTGACAGGAGCCTGTACAGTCTATATCTACAATAATATTTACCTGACAGGAGCCCGTACAGTCTATATCTACAATAATATATACCTGACAGGAGCCCATACAGTCTATATCTACAATAATATATTCCTGACAGGAGCCAGTACAGTCTGTATCTACAATAATATATACCTGACAGGAGCCCGTACAGTCTATATCTACAATAATATATACCTGACAGGAGACCATACAGTCTATATCTACAATAATATATTCCTGACAGGAGCGCATACAGTCTATATCTACAATAATATATACCTGACAGGAGCGCATACATTCTATATCTACAATAATATATACCTGACAGGAGCCCATACAGTCTATATCTACAATAATATATACCTGACAGGAGCCCGTACAGTCTGTATCTACAATAATATATACCTGACAGGAGCCCATACAGCCTATAGCTACAATAATATATACCTTACAGGAGCCCGTACAGTCTGTATCTACAATAATATACACCTGACAGGAGCGCAGTCTATATCTACAATAATATATACCTGACAGGATCACGTACAGTCTGTATCTACAATAATATATACCTGACAGGAGCCCATACAGCCTATAGCTACAATAATATATACCTGACAGGAGCGCAGTCTATATCTACAAAAATATATACCTGACAGGAGCGCATACAGTCTGTATCTACAATAATATAAACCTGACAGGAGCCCATACAGTCTATATCTACAATAATATATACCTGACAGGAGCACGTACAGTCTGTATCTACAATAATATATACCTGACAGGATCCCATACAGCCTATAGCTACAATAATATATACCTGACAGGAGCGCAGTCTATATCTACAATAATATATACCTGACAGGAGCCCGTATAGTCCATATCTACAATAATATATACCTGACAGGAGACCATACAGTCTATATCTACAATAATATATACCTGACAGGAGCCCGTACAGTTTATATCTACAATAATATGTACCTGACAGGAGCCCGTACAGTCTATATCTACAATAATATATACCTGACAGGAGCCCATACAGTCTGTATCTACAATAATATATACCTGACAGGAGCCCGTACAGTCTATATCTACAATAATATATACCTGACAGGAGCCCATACAGTCTATATCTACAATAATATATACCTGACAGGAGCCCGTATAGTCCATATCTACAATAATATATACCTGACAGGAGACCATACAGTCTATATCTACAATAATATATACCTGACAGGAGCCCGTACAGTCTATATCTACAATAATATATACCTGACAGGAGCCCGTACAGTCTGTATCTACAATAATATATTCCAGACAGGAGCCCGTACAGTCTATATCTACAGTAATATATACCTGACAAGAGCCCGTACAGTCTGTATCTACAATAATATACCTGACAGGAGCCTGTACAGTCTATATCTACAATAATATATACCTGACAGGAGCCCGTACAGTCTATATCTACAATAATATATTCCAGACAGGAGCCCGTACAGTCTATATCTACAGTAATATATACCTGACAGGAGCCCGTACAGTCTGTATCTACAATAATATATACCTGACAGGAGCCCGTACAGTCTATATCTACAATAATATATACCTGACAGGAGCCCATACAGTCTATATCTACAATAATATATACCTGACAGGAGCCCGTACAGTCTGTATCTACAATAATATATTCCAGACAGGAGCCCGTACAGTCTATATCTACAGTAATATATACCTGACAAGAGCCCGTACAGTCTGTATCTACAATAATATACCTGACAGGAGCCTGTACAGTCTATATCTACAATAATATATACCTGACAGGAGCCCGTACAGTCTATATCTACAATAATATATTCCAGACAGGAGCACGTACAGTCTATATGTACAGTAATATATACCTGACAGGAGCCATACAGTCTATATCTACAATAATATACCCGACAGGAGCCTGTACAGTCTATATCTACAATAATATATACCTGACAGGAGCCCGTACAGTCTATATCTACAATAATATATACCTGACAGGAGCCCATACAGTCTATATCTACAATAATATATACCTGACAGGAGCCCGTACAGTCTGTATCTACAATAATATATACCTGACAGGAGCCCGTACAGTCTATATCTACAATAATATATACCTGACAGGAGCCCATACAGTCTATATCTACAATAATATATACCTGACAGGAGCGCATACAGTCTATATCTACAATAATATATACCTGACAGGAGCGCATACAGTCTATATCTACAATAATATATACCTGACAGGAGCCCGTACAGTCTATATCTACAATAATGTATACCTGACAGGAGCCCGTACAGTCTATATCTACAATAATATATACCTGACAGGAGACTGTACAGTCTATATCTACAATAATATATTCCTGACAGGAGCCCATACAGTCTATATCTACAATAATATATACCTGACAGGAGACTGTACAGTCTATATCTACAATAATATACCTGACAGGAGCCTGTACAGTCTATATCTACAATAGTATATACCTGACAGGAGCCCATACAGTCTATATCTACAATAATATATACCTGACAGGAGCCCATACAGTCTATACAATAATATATACCTGACAGGAGTCTGTACAGTCTATATCTACAATAATATATACCTGACAGGAGCCCATACAGTCTATACAATAATGTATACCTGACAGGAGCCCGTACAGTCTATATCTACAATAATATAAACCTGACAGGAGCCCGTACAGTCCATATCTACAATAATATATACCTGACAGGAACCCATACAGTCTATATCTACAATAATATATTCCTGACAGGAGCCCATACAGTCTATATCTACAATAATATATACCTGACAGGAGCCCATACAGTCTATATCTACAATAATATATACCTGACAGGAGCCCGTACAGTCTATATCTACAATAATATATACCTGACAGGAGCCATACAGTCTATATCTACAATAATATATACCTGACAGGAGCCCATACAGTCTATACAATAATATATACCTGACAGGAGCCCATACAGTCTATATCTACAATAATATATACCTGACAGGAGCCCATACAGTCTATATCTACAATAATATACACCTGACAGGAGCCCATAATACAGTCTATATCTACAATAATATATACCTGACAGGAGCCCGTACAGTCTATATCTACAATAATATATACCTGACAAGAGCCCATACAGTCTATATCTACAATAATATTTACCTGACAGGAGCCCGTACAGTCTATATCTACAATAATATATACCTGACAGGAGCCTGTACAGTCTATATCTACAATAACATATACCTGACAGGAGCCCATACAGTCTATATCTACAATAATATATACCTGACAGCAGCCCATACAGTCTATATCTACAATAATATATACCTGACAGGAGTCTGTACAGTCTATATCTACAATAATATATACCTGACAGGAGCCCATACAGTCTATATCTACAATAATGTATACCTGACAGGAGCCCGTACAGTCTATATCTACAGTAATATAAACCTGACAGGAGCCCGTACAGTCCATATCTACAATAATATATACCTGACAGGAGCCCATACAGTCAATATCTACAATAATATATTCCTAACAGGAGCGCATACAGTCTATATCTACAATAATATATACCTGACAGGAGCCCGTACAGTCTATATCTACAATAATATATACCTGACAGGAGCCCATACAGTCTATGTCTACAATAATATATTCCTGACAGGAGCGCATACAGTCTATATCTACAATAATATATACCTGACAGGAGCGCATACAGTCTAAATCTACAATAATATATACCTGACAGGAGCCCATACAGTCTATATCTACAATAATATATTCCTGACAGGAGCGCATACAGTCTATATCTACAATAATATATACCTGACAGGAGCCCGTACAGTCTATATCTACAATAATACATACCTGACAGGAGCCCATACAGTCTATATCTACAATAATATATTCCTGACAGGAGCGCATACAGTCTATATCTACAATAATATATACCTGACAGGAGCGCATACGGTCTATATCTACAATAATATATACCTGACAGGAGCCCATACAGTCTATATCTACAATAATATATACCTGACAGGAGCGCATACAGTCTATATCTACAATAATACATACCTAACAGGAGCCCGTACAGTCTATATCTACAATAATATATACCTGACAGGAGCCCGTACAGTCTGTATCTACAATAATATATACCTGACAGGAGCCCGTACAGTCTATATCTACAATAATATATACCTGACAGGAGACCATACAGTCTATATCTACAATAATATATTCCTGACAGGAGCGCATACAGTCTATATCTACAATAATATATACCTGACAGGAGCGCATACATTCTATATCTACAATAATATATACCTGACAGGAGCCCATACAGTCTATATCTACAATAATTTATACCTGACAGGAGCCCGTACAGTCTGTATCTACAATAATATATACCTGACAGGAGCCCATACAGCCTATAGCTACAATAATATATACCTGACAGGAGCCCGTACAGTCTGTATCTACAATAATATATACCTGACAGGAGCGCAGTCTATATCTACAATAATATATACCTGACAGGAGCACGTACAGTCTGTATCTACAATAATATATACCTGACAGGAGCCCATACAGCCTATAGCTACAATAATATATACCTGACAGGAGCGCAGTCTATATCTACAATAATATATATCTGACAGGAGCGCATACAGTCTGTATCTACAATAATATATACCTGACAGGAGCCCATACAGTCTATATCTACAATAATATATTCCTGACAGGAGCGCATACAGTCTATATCTACAATAATATATACCTGACAGGAGCGCATACAGTCTACATCTACAATAATATATACCTGACAGGAGCCCGTACAGTCTATATTTACAATAATATATACCTGACAGGAGCCTGTACAGTCTATATCTACAATAATATATACCTGACAGTAGCGCATACAGTCTATACAATAATATATACCTGACAGGAGCCCATACAGTCTATATCTACAATAATATATACCTGACAGGAGCGCATACAGTCTATATCTACAATAATATATACCTGACAGGAGCCCATACAGTCTATATCTACAATAATATATACCTGACAGGAGGCTGTACAGTCTATATCTACAATAATATATACCTGACAGGAGCCCGTACAGTCTATATCTACAATAATATATACCTGACAGGAGCCCATACAGTCTATATCTACAATAATATATTCCTGACAGGAGCCAGTACAGTCTGTATCTACAATAATATATACCTGACAGGAGCCCGTACAGTCTATATCTACAATAATATATACCTGACAGGAGACCGTACAGTCTATATCTACAATAATATATTCCTGACAGGAGACCATACAGTCTATATCTACAATAATATATTCCTGACAGGAGCGCATACAGTCTATATCTACAATAATATATACCTGACAGGAGCGCATACATTCTATATCTACAATAATATATACCTGACAGGAGCCCATACAGTCTATATCTACAATAATATATACCTGACAGTAGCCCGTACAGTCTGTATCTACAATAATATATACCTGACAGGAGCCCATACAGCCTATAGCTACAATAATACACTCACTGGCCACTTTATTAGGTACACCATGCTAGTAAGGGGTTGGACCCCCTTTTGCCTTCAGAACTGCCTCAATTCTTCGTGGCAGAGATTCAACAAGGTGCTGGAAGCATTCCTCAGAGATTTTGGACCATATTGACATGATGGCATCACACAGTTGGCGCAGATTTGTCGGCTGCACATCCCTGATGCGAATCTCCCGTTCCACCACATCCCAAAGATGCTCTATTGGATTGAGATCTGGTGACTGAGGAGGCCATTTGAGTACAGTGAACTCATTGTCATGTTCAAGAAACCAATCTGAGATGATTCGAGCTTTATGACATGGCGCATTATCCTGCTGAAAGTAGCCATCAGATGTTGGGTACATTGTGGTCATAAAGGGATGGACATGGTCAGCAACAATACTCAGGTAGGCTGTGGCGTTGCAACGATGCTCAATTGGTACCAAGGGGCCCAAAGAGTGCCAAGAAAAAATTCCCCACACCATGACACCACCACCACCAGCCTGAACCGTTGATACAAGGCAGGATGGATCCATGCTTTCATGTTGTTTACGCCAAATTCTGACCCTACCATCCGAATGTCGCAGCAGAAATCGAGACTCATCAGACCAGGCAACGTTTTTCCAATCTTCTACTGTCCAATTTCGATGAGCTTGTGCAAATTGTAGCCTCAGTTTCCTGTTCTTAGCTGAGAGGAGTGGTACCCAGTGTGGTCTTCTGCTGCTGTAGCCCATCTGCCTCAAAGTTCGACGCACTGTGCGTTCAGAGATGCTCTTCTGCCTACCTTGGTTGTAACGGGTGGCAATTTGAGTCACTGTTGCCTTTCTATCAGCTCGAACCAGTCTGCCCATTCTCCTCTGACCTCTGGCATCAACATGGCATTTCCGGCCACAGAACTGCCGCTCACTAGATTTTTTTTCTTTTTCGGACCATTCTCTGTAAACCCTAGAGATGGTTGTGCGTGAAAATCCCAGTAGATCAGCAGTTTCTGAAATACTCAGACCAGCCCTTCTGGCACCAACAATCATGCCACGTTCAAAGGCACTCAAATCACCTTTCTTCCCCATACTGATGCTCGGTTTGAACTGCAGGAGATTGTCTTGACCATGTCTACATGCCTAAATGCACTGAGTTGCCGCCATGTGATTGGCTGATTAGAAATTAAGTCTTAACACACAGTTGGACAGGTGTACCTAATAAAGTGGCCAGTGAGTGTATATACCTTACAGGAGCCCGTACAGTCTGTATCTACAATAATATATACCTGACAGGAGCGCAGTCTATATCTACAATAATATATACCTGACAGGAGCACGTACAGTCTGTATCTACAATAATATATACCTGACAGGAGCCCATACAGCCTATAGCTACAATAATATATACCTGACAGGAGCGCAGTCTATATCTACAAAAATATATACCTGACAGGAGCGCATACAGTCTGTATCTACAATAATATAAACCTGACAGGAGCCCATACAGTCTATATCTACAATAATATATACCTGACAGGAGCACGTACAGTCTGTATCTACAATAATATATACCTGACAGGATCCCATACAGCCTATAGCTACAATAATATATACCTGACAGGAGCGCAGTCTATATCTACAATAATATATACCTGACAGGAGCCCGTATAGTCCATATCTACAATAATATATACCTGACAGGAGACCATACAGTCTATATCTACAATAATATATACCTGACAGGAGCCAGCACAGTCTGTATCTACAATAATATATACCTGACAGGAGCCCGTACAGTTTATATCTACAATAATATATACCTGACAGGAGCCCGTACAGTCTATATCTACAATAATATATACCTGACAGGAGCCCGTACAGTCTATATCTACAATAATATATACCTGACAGGAGCCCGTACAGTTTATATCTACAATAATATATACCTGACAGGAGCCCGTACAGTCTATATCTACAATAATATATACCTGACAGGAGCCCATACAGTCTGTATCTACAATAATATATACCTGACAGGAGCCCGTACAGTCTATATCTACAATAATATATACCTGACAGGAGCCCATACAGTCTATATCTACAATAATATATACCTGACAGGAGCCCGTATAGTCCATATCTACAATAATATATACCTGACAGGAGACCATACAGTCTATATCTACAATAATATATAACTGACAGGAGCCCGTACAGTCTATATCTACAATAATATATACCTGACATGAGCCCGTACAGTCTATATCTGCAATAATATATACCTGACAGGAGCCCATACAGTCTGTATCTACAATAATATATACCTGACAGGAGCCCGTACAGTCTATATCTACAATAATATATACCTGACAGGAGCCTGTACAGTCTATATCTACAATAATATATACCTGACAGGAGCACGTACAGTCTATATCTACAATAATATATACCTGACAGGAGCCCGTACAGTCTGTATCCACAATAATATATACCTGACAGGAGCCCGTACAGTCTATATCTACAATAATATATACCTGACAGGAGCCCATACAGTCTATACCTACAATAATATATTCCTGACAGGAGCGCATACAGTCTATATCTACAATAATATATACCTGACAGGAGCGCATACAGTCTATATCTACAATAATATATACCTGACAGGAGCCCATACAGTCTATATCTACAATAATATATACCTGACAGGAGCGCATACAGTCTATATCTACAATAATATATACCTGAAAGGAGCCCGTACAGCCTATATTTACAGTAATATATACCTGACAGGAGCCTGTACAGTCTATATCTACAATAATATATACCTGACAGGAGCCCGTACAGTCTATATCTACAATAATATATACCTGACAGGAGCCCATACAGTCTATATCTACAATAATATATTCCTGACAGGAGCCCGTACAGTCTGTATCTACAATAATATAAACCTGACAGGAGACCATACAGTCTAAATCTACAATAATATATTCCTGACAGGAGCGCATACAGTCTATATCTACAATAATATATACCTGACAGGAGCCCGTACAGTCTATATCTACAATAATATATACCTGACAGGAGCCCGTACAGTCTATATCTACAATAATATATACCTGACAGGAGCGCAGTCTATATCTACAATAATATATACCTGACAGGAGCCCGTACAGTCTGTATCTACAATAATATATACCTGACAGGAGCCCATACAGTCTATATCTACAATAATATATACCTGACAGGAGCACGTACAGTCTGTATCTACAATAATATATACCTGACAGGAGCCCATACAGCCTATAGCTACAATAATATATACCTGACAGGAGCGCAGTCTATATCTACAATAATATATACCTGACAGGAGCGCATACAGTCTGTATCTACAATAATATATACCTGACAGGAGCCCGTACAGTCTATATCTACAATAATATATACCTGACAGGAGCCCATACAGTCTATATCTACAATAATATATACCTGACAGGAGCCCGTACAGTCTGTATCTACAATAATATATACCTGACAGGAGCCCGTACAGTCTATATCTACAATAATATATACCTGACAGGAGCCCATACAGTCTATATCTACAATAATATATTCCTGACAGGAGCGCATACAGTCTATATCTACAATAATATATACCTGACAGGAGCGCATACAGTCTATATCTACAATAATATATACCTGACAGGAGCCCATACAGTCTATATCTACAATAATATATACCTGACAGGAGCGCATACAGTCTATATCTACAATAATATATACCTGACAGGAGCCCGTACAGTCTATATCTACAATAATATATACCTGACAGGAGCCTGTACAGTCTATATCTACAATAATATATACCTGACAGGAGCCCGTACAGTCTATATCTACAATAATATATACCTGACAGGAGCCCGTACAGTCTGTATCTACAATAATATATACCTGACAGGAGCCCGTACAGTCTATATCTACAATAATATATACCTGACAGGAGACCATACAGTCTATATCTATAATAATATATTCCTGACAGGAGCGCATACAGTCTATATCTACAATAATATATACCTGACAGGAGCGCATACATTCTATATCTACAATAATATATACCTGACAGGAGCCCATACAGTCTATATCTACAATAATATATACCTGACAGGAGCCCGTACAGTCTGTATCTACAATAATATATACCTGACAGGAGCCCATACAGTCTATAGCTACAATAATATATACCTGACAGGAGCCCGTACAGTCTGTATCTACAATAATATATACCTGACAGGAGCGCAGTCTATATCTACAATAATATATACCTGACAGGAGCGCATACAGTCTGTATCTACAATAATATATACCTGACAGGAGCCCATACAGTCTATAGCTACAATAATATATACCTGACAGGAGCACGTACAGTCTGTATCTACAATAATATATACCTGACAGGAGCCCATACAGCCTATAGCTACAATAATATATACCTGACAGGAGCGCAGTCTATATTTACAATAATATATACCTGACAGGAGCGCATACAGTCTGTATCTACAATAATATATACCTGACAGGAGCCCATACAGTCTATATCTACAATAATATATACCTGACAGGAGCACGTACAGTCTGTATCTACAATAATATATACCTGACAGGAGCCCATACAGCCTATAGCTACAATAATATATACCTGACAGGAGCGCAGTCTATATCTACAATAATATATACCTGACAGGAGCGCATACAGTCTATATCTACAATAATATATACCTGACAGGAGCCCGTACAGTCTATATCTACAATAATATATACCTGACAGGAGCCCGTACAGTCTATATCTACAATAATATATACCTGACAGGAGCCCATACAGTCTGTATCTACAATAATATATACCTGACAGGAGCCCGTACAGTCTATATCTACAATAATATATACCTGACAGGAGCCTGTACAGTCTATATCTACAATAATATATACCTGACAGGAGCCCATACAGTCTATATCTACAATAATATATACCTGACAGGAGCCCGTACAGTCTGTATCTACAATAATATACACCTGACAGGAGCCCGTACAGTCTATATCTACAATAATATATACCTGACAGGAGCGCAGTCTATATTTACAATAATATATACCTGACAGGAGCGCATACAGTCTGTATCTACAATAATATATACCTGACAGGAGCCCATACAGTCTATATCTACAATAATATATACCTGACAGGAGCACGTACAGTCTGTATCTACAATAATATATACCTGACAGGAGCCCATACAGCCTATAGCTACAATAATATATACCTGACAGGAGCGCAGTCTATATCTACAATAATATATACCTGACAGGAGCGCATACAGTCTGTATCTACAATAATATATACCTGACAGGAGCCCATACAGTCTATAGCTACAATAATATATACCTGACAGGAGCACGTACAGTCTGTATCTACAATAATATATACCTGACAGGAGCCCATACAGCCTATAGCTACAATAATATATACCTGACAGGAGCGCAGTCTATATTTACAATAATATATACCTGACAGGAGCGCATACAGTCTGTATCTACAATAATATATACCTGACAGGAGCCCATACAGTCTATATCTACAATAATATATACCTGACAGGAGCACGTACAGTCTGTATCTACAATAATATATACCTGACAGGAGCCCATACAGCCTATAGCTACAATAATATATACCTGACAGGAGCGCAGTCTATATCTACAATAATATATACCTGACAGGAGCGCATACAGTCTATATCTACAATAATATATACCTGACAGGAGCCCGTACAGTCTATATCTACAATAATATATACCTGACAGGAGCCCGTACAGTCTATATCTACAGTAATATATACCTGACAGGAGCCCATACAGTCTGTATCTACAATAATATATACCTGACAGGAGCCCGTACAGTCTATATCTACAATAATATATACCTGACAGGAGCCTGTACAGTCTATATCTACAATAATATATACCTGACAGGAGCCCATACAGTCTATATCTACAATAATATATACCTGACAGGAGCCCGTACAGTCTGTATCTACAATAATATACACCTGACAGGAGCCCGTACAGTCTATATCTACAATAATATATTCCTGACAGGAGCCCATACAGTCTATATCTACAATAATATATTCCTGACAGGAGCGCATACAGTCTATATCTACAATAATATATACCTGACAGGAGCGCATACAGTCTATATCTACAATAATATATACCTGACAGGAGCCCGTACAGTCTATATTTACAATAATATATACCTGACAGGAGCCTGTACAGTCTATATCTACAATAATATATACCTGACAGGAGCGCATACAGTCTATACAATAATATATACCTGACAGGAGCCCATACAGTCTATATCTACAATAATATATACCTGACAGGAGCGCATACAGTCTATATCTACAATATTATATACCTGACAGGAGCCCATACAGTCTATATCTACAATAATATATACCTGACAGGAGCCTGTACAGTCTATATCTACAATAATATATACCTGACAGGAGCCCGTACAGTCTATATCTACAATAATATATACCTGACAGGAGCCCATACAGTCTATATCTACAATAATATATTCCTGACAGGAGCCAGTACAGTCTGTATCTACAATAATATATACCTGACAGGAGCCCGTACAGTCTATATCTACAATAATATATACCTGACAGGAGACCATACAGTCTATATCTACAATAATATATTCCTGACAGGAGCGCATACAGTCTATATCTACAATAATATATACCTGACAGGAGCGCATACATTCTATATCTACAATAATATATACCTGACAGGAGCCCATACAGTCTATATCTACAATAATATATACCTGACAGGAGACCGTACAGTCTGTATCTACAATAATATATACCTGACAGGAGCCCATACAGCCTATAGCTACAATAATATATACCTTACAGGAGCCCGTACAGTCTGTATCTACAATAATATATAACTGACAGGAGTGCAGTCTATATCTACAATAATATATACCTGACAGGAGCACGTACAGTCTGTATCTACAATAATATATACCTGACAGGAGCCCATACAGCCTATAGCTACAATAATATATACCTGACAGGAGCGCAGTCTATATCTACAATAATATATACCTGACAGGAGCGCATACAGTCTGTATCTACAATAATATATACCTGACAGGAGCCCGTACAGTCTATATCTACAATAATATATACCTGACAGGAGCATGTACAGTCTGTATCTACAATAATATATACCTGACAGGAGCCCATACAGCCTATAGCTACAATAATATATACCTGACAGGAGCGCAGTCTATATCTACAATAATATATACCTGACAGGAGCGCATACAGTCTGTATCTACAATAATATATACCTGACAGGAGCCCGTACAGTCTATATCTACAATAATATATACCTGACAGGAGCCCGTATAGTCCATATCTACAATAATATATACCTGACAGGAGACCATACAGTCTATATCTACAATAATATATACCTGACAGGAGCCCGTACAGTCTATATCTACAATAATATGTACCTGACAGGAGCCCGTACAGTCTATATCTACAATAATATATACCTGACAGGAGCCCATACAGTCTGTATCTACAATAATATATACCTGACAGGAGCCCGTACAGTCTATATCTACAATAATATATACCTGGCAGGAGCCCATACAGTCTATATCTACAATAATATATACCTGACAGGAGCCCGTATAGTCCATATCTACAATAATATATACCTGACAGGAGACCATACAGTCTATATCTACAATAATATATACCTGACAGGAGCCCGTACAGTCTATATCTACAATAATATATACCTGACAGGAGCCCGTACAGTCTATATCTGCAATAATATATACCTGACAGGAGCCCATACAGTCTGTATCTACAATAATATATACCTGACAGGAGCCCGTACAGTCTATATCTACAATAATATATACCTGACAGGAGCCTGTACAGTCTATATCTACAATAATATATACCTGACAGGAGCCCGTACAGTCTATATCTACAATAATATATACCTGACAGGAGCCCGTACAGTCTGTATCCACAATAATATATACCTGACAGGAGCCCGTACAGTCTATATCTACAATAATATATACCTGACAGGAGCCCATACAGTCTATACCTACAATAATATATTCCTGACAGGAGCGCATACAGTCTATATCTACAATAATATATACCTGACAGGATCGCATACAGTCTATATCTACAATAATATATACCTGACAGGAGCCCATACAGTCTATATCTACAATAATATATACCTGACAGGAGCGCATACAGTCTATATCTACAATAATATATACCTGAAAGGAGCCCGTACAGTCTATATTTACAATAATATATACCTGACAGGAGCCTGTACAGTCTATATCTACAATAATATATACCTGACAGGAGCCCGTACAGTCTATATCTACAATAATATATACCTGACAGGAGCCCATACAGTCTATATCTACAATAATATATTCCTGACAGGAGCCCGTACAGTCTGTATCTACAATAATATATACCTGACAGGAGACCGTACAGTCTATATCTACAATAATATAAACCTGACAGGAGCCCGTACAGTCTATATCTACAATAATATATACCTGACAGGAGCGCAGTCTATATCTACAATAATATATACCTGACAGGAGCCCGTACAGTCTATATCTACAATAATATATACCTGACAGGAGCCCGTACAGTCTATATCTACAATAATATATACCTGACAGGAGCGCAGTCTATATCTACAATAATATATACCTGACAGGAGCACGTACAGTCTATATCTACAATAATATATACCTGACAGGAGCCCGTACAGTCTAAATCTACAATAATATATTCCTGACAGGAGCGCATACAGTCTATATCTACAATAATATATACCTGACAGGAGCCCGTACAGTCTATATCTACAATAATATATACCTGACAGGAGCGCAGTCTATATCTACAATAATATATACCTGACAGGAGACTGTACAGTCTATATCTACAATAATATATTCCTGACAGGAGCCCATACAGTCTATATCTACAATAATATATACCTGACAGGAGACTGTACAGTCTATATCTACAATAATATACCTGACAGGAGCCTGTACAGTCTATATCTACAATAGTATATACCTGACAGGAGCCCATACAGTCTATATCTACAATAATATATACCTGACAGGAGCCCATACAGTCTATACAATAATATATACCTGACAGGAGTCTGTACAGTCTATATCTACAATAATATATACCTGACAGGAGCCCATACAGTCTATACAATAATGTATACCTGACAGGAGCCCGTACAGTCTATATCTACAATAATATATACCTGACAGGAGCCCGTACAGTCCATATCTACAATAATATATACCTGACAGGAACCCATACAGTCTATATCTACAATAATATATTCCTGACAGGAGCCCATACAGTCTATATCTACAATAATATATACCTGACAGGAGCCCATACAGTCTATATCTACAATAATATATACCTGACAGGAGCCCGTACAGTCTATATCTACAATGATATATACCTGACAGGAGCCATACAGTCTATATCTACAATAATATATACCTGACAGGAGCCCATACAGTCTATACAATAATATATACCTGACAGGAGCCCATACAGTCTATATCTACAATAATATATACCTGACAGGAGCCCATACAGTCTATATCTACAATAATATACACCTGACAGGAGCCCATAATACAGTCTATATCTACAATAATATATACCTGACAGGAGCCCGTACAGTCTATATCTACAATAATATATACCTGACAAGAGCCCATACAGTCTATATCTACAATAATATTTACCTGACAGGAGCCCGTACAGTCTATATCTACAATAATATATACCTGACAGGAGCCTGTACAGTCTATATCTACAATAACATATACCTGACAGGAGCCCATACAGTCTATATCTACAATAATATATACCTGACAGCAGCCCATACAGTCTATATCTACAATAATATATACCTGACAGGAGTCTGTACAGTCTATATCTACAATAATATATACCTGACAGGAGCCCATACAGTCTATATCTACAATAATGTATACCTGACAGGAGCCCGTACAGTCTATATCTACAGTAATATAAACCTGACAGGAGCCCGTACAGTCCATATCTACAATAATATATACCTGACAGGAGCCCATACAGTCAATATCTACAATAATATATTCCTGACAGGAGCGCATACAGTCTATATCTACAATAATATATACCTGACAGGAGCCCGTACAGTCTATATCTACAATAATATATACCTGACAGGAGCCCATACAGTCTATGTCTACAATAATATATTCCTGACAGGAGCGCATACAGTCTATATCTACAATAATATATACCTGACAGGAGCGCATACAGTCTAAATCTACAATAATATATACCTGACAGGAGCCCATACAGTCTATATCTACAATAATATATTCCTGACAGGAGCGCATACAGTCTATATCTACAATAATATATACCTGACAGGAGCCCGTACAGTCTATATCTACAATAATACATACCTGACAGGAGCCCATACAGTCTATATCTACAATAATATATTCCTGACAGGAGCGCATACAGTCTATATCTACAATAATATATACCTGACAGGAGCGCATACGGTCTATATCTACAATAATATATACCTGACAGGAGCCCATACAGTCTATATCTACAATAATATATACCTGACAGGAGCGCATACAGTCTATATCTACAATAATATATACCTAACAGGAGCCCGTACAGTCTATATCTACAATAATATATACCTGACAGGAGCCCGTACAGTCTGTATCTACAATAATATATACCTGACAGGAGCCCGTACAGTCTATATCTACAATAATATATACCTGACAGGAGACCATACAGTCTATATCTACAATAATATATTCCTGACAGGAGCGCATACAGTCTATATCTACAATAATATATACCTGACAGGAGCGCATACATTCTATATCTACAATAATATATACCTGACAGGAGCCCATACAGTCTATATCTACAATAATTTATACCTGACAGGAGCCCGTACAGTCTGTATCTACAATAATATATACCTGACAGGAGCCCATACAGCCTATAGCTACAATAATATATACCTGACAGGAGCCCGTACAGTCTGTATCTACAATAATATATACCTGACAGGAGCGCAGTCTATATCTACAATAATATATACCTGACAGGAGCACGTACAGTCTGTATCTACAATAATATATACCTGACAGGAGCCCATACAGCCTATAGCTACAATAATATATACCTGACAGGAGCGCAGTCTATATCTACAATAATATATATCTGACAGGAGCGCATACAGTCTGTATCTACAATAATATATACCTGACAGGAGCCCATACAGTCTATATCTACAATAATATATTCCTGACAGGAGCGCATACAGTCTATATCTACAATAATATATACCTGACAGGAGCGCATACAGTCTACATCTACAATAATATATACCTGACAGGAGCCCGTACAGTCTATATTTACAATAATATATACCTGACAGGAGCCTGTACAGTCTATATCTACAATAATATATACCTGACAGTAGCGCATACAGTCTATACAATAATATATACCTGACAGGAGCCCATACAGTCTATATCTACAATAATATATACCTGACAGGAGCGCATACAGTCTATATCTACAATAATATATACCTGACAGGAGCCCATACAGTCTATATCTACAATAATATATACCTGACAGGAGCCTGTACAGTCTATATCTACAATAATATATACCTGACAGGAGCCCGTACAGTCTATATCTACAATAATATATACCTGACAGGAGCCCATACAGTCTATATCTACAATAATATATTCCTGACAGGAGCCAGTACAGTCTGTATCTACAATAATATATACCTGACAGGAGCCCGTACAGTCTATATCTACAATAATATATACCTGACAGGAGACCGTACAGTCTATATCTACAATAATATATTCCTGACAGGAGACCATACAGTCTATATCTACAATAATATATTCCTGACAGGAGCGCATACAGTCTATATCTACAATAATATATACCTGACAGGAGCGCATACATTCTATATCTACAATAATATATACCTGACAGGAGCCCATACAGTCTATATCTACAATAATATATACCTGACAGTAGCCCGTACAGTCTGTATCTACAATAATATATACCTGACAGGAGCCCATACAGCCTATAGCTACAATAATACACTCACTGGCCACTTTATTAGGTACACCATGCTAGTAAGGGGTTGGACCCCCTTTTACCTTCAGAACTGCCTCAATTCTTCGTGGCAGAGATTCAACAAGGTGCTGGAAGCATTCCTCAGAGATTTTGGACCATATTGACATGATGGCATCACACAGTTGGCGCAGATTTGTCGGCTGCACATCCCTGATGCGAATCTCCCGTTCCACCACATCCCAAAGATGCTCTATTGGATTGAGATCTGGTGACTGAGGAGGCCATTTGAGTACAGTGAACTCATTGTCATGTTCAAGAAACCAATCTGAGATGATTCGAGCTTTATGACATGGCGCATTATCCTGCTGAAAGTAGCCATCAGATGTTGGGTACATTGTGGTCATAAAGGGATGGACATGGTCAGCAACAATACTCAGGTAGGCTGTGGCGTTGCAACGATGCTCAATTGGTACCAAGGGGCCCAAAGAGTGCCAAGAAAAAATTCCCCACACCATGACACCACCACCACCAGCCTGAACCGTTGATACAAGGCAGGATGGATCCATGCTTTCATGTTGTTTACGCCAAATTCTGACCCTACCATCCGAATGTCGCAGCAGAAATCGAGACTCATCAGACCAGGCAACGTTTTTCCAATCTTCTACTGTCCAATTTCGATGAGCTTGTGCAAATTGTAGCCTCAGTTTCCTGTTCTTAGCTGAGAGGAGTGGTACCCAGTGTGGTCTTCTGCTGCTGTAGCCCATCTGCCTCAAAGTTCGACGCACTGTGCGTTCAGAGATGCTCTTCTGCCTACCTTGGTTGTAACGGGTGGCAATTTGAGTCACTGTTGCCTTTCTATCAGCTCGAACCAGTCTGCCCATTCTCCTCTGACCTCTGGCATCAACATGGCATTTCCGGCCACAGAACTGCCGCTCACTAGATTTTTTTTCTTTTTCGGACCATTCTCTGTAAACCCTAGAGATGGTTGTGCGTGAAAATCCCAGTAGATCAGCAGTTTCTGAAATACTCAGACCAGCCCTTCTGGCACCAACAATCATGCCACGTTCAAAGGCACTCAAATCACCTTTCTTCCCCATACTGATGCTCGGTTTGAACTGCAGGAGATTGTCTTGACCATGTCTACATGCCTAAATGCACTGAGTTGCCGCCATGTGATTGGCTAATTAGAAATTAAGTCTTAACACACAGTTGGACAGGTGTACCTAATAAAGTGGCCAGTGAGTGTATATACCTTACAGGAGCCCGTACAGTCTGTATCTACAATAATATATACCTGACAGGAGCGCAGTCTATATCTACAATAATATATACCTGACAGGAGCACGTACAGTCTGTATCTACAATAATATATACCTGACAGGAGCCCATACAGCCTATAGCTACAATAATATATACCTGACAGGAGCGCAGTCTATATCTACAAAAATATATACCTGACAGGAGCGCATACAGTCTGTATCTACAATAATATAAACCTGACAGGAGCCCATACAGTCTATATCTACAATAATATATACCTGACAGGAGCACGTACAGTCTGTATCTACAATAATATATACCTGACAGGATCCCATACAGCCTATAGCTACAATAATATATACCTGACAGGAGCGCAGTCTATATCTACAATAATATATACCTGACAGGAGCCCGTATAGTCCATATCTACAATAATATATACCTGACAGGAGACCATACAGTCTATATCTACAATAATATATACCTGACAGGAGCCCGCACAGTCTGTATCTACAATAATATATACCTGACAGGAGCCCGTACAGTTTATATCTACAATAATATATACCTGACAGGAGCCCGTACAGTCTATATCTACAATAATATATACCTGACAGGAGCCCGTACAGTCTATATCTACAATAATATATACCTGACAGGAGCCCGTACAGTTTATATCTACAATAATATATACCTGACAGGAGCCCGTACAGTCTATATCTACAATAATATATACCTGACAGGAGCCCATACAGTCTGTATCTACAATAATATATACCTGACAGGAGCCCGTACAGTCTATATCTACAATAATATATACCTGACAGGAGCCCATACAGTCTATATCTACAATAATATATACCTGACAGGAGCCCGTATAGTCCATATCTACAATAATATATACCTGACAGGAGACCATACAGTCTATATCTACAATAATATATAACTGACAGGAGCCCGTACAGTCTATATCTACAATAATATATACCTGACATGAGCCCGTACAGTCTATATCTGCAATAATATATACCTGACAGGAGCCCATACAGTCTGTATCTACAATAATATATACCTGACAGGAGCCCGTACAGTCTATATCTACAATAATATATACCTGACAGGAGCCTGTACAGTCTATATCTACAATAATATATACCTGACAGGAGCCCGTACAGTCTATATCTACAATAATATATACCTGACAGGAGCCCGTACAGTCTGTATCCACAATAATATATACCTGACAGGAGCCCGTACAGTCTATATCTACAATAATATATACCTGACAGGAGCCCATACAGTCTATACCTACAATAATATATTCCTGACAGGAGCGCATACAGTCTATATCTACAATAATATATACCTGACAGGAGCGCATACAGTCTATATCTACAATAATATATACCTGACAGGAGCCCATACAGTCTATATCTACAATAATATATACCTGACAGGAGCGCATACAGTCTATATCTACAATAATATATACCTGAAAGGAGCCCGTACAGCCTATATTTACAGTAATATATACCTGACAGGAGCCTGTACAGTCTATATCTACAATAATATATACCTGACAGGAGCCCGTACAGTCTATATCTACAATAATATATACCTGACAGGAGCCCATACAGTCTATATCTACAATAATATATTCCTGACAGGAGCCCGTACAGTCTGTATCTACAATAATATATACCTGACAGGAGACCGTACAGTCTATATCTACAATAATATAAACCTGACAGGAGACCATACAGTCTAAATCTACAATAATATATTCCTGACAGGAGCGCATACAGTCTATATCTACAATAATATATACCTGACAGGAGCCCGTACAGTCTATATCTACAATAATATATACCTGACAGGAGCCCGTACAGTCTATATCTACAATAATATATACCTGACAGGAGCGCAGTCTATATCTACAATAATATATACCTGACAGGAGCCCGTACAGTCTGTATCTACAATAATATATACCTGACAGGAGCCCATACAGTCTATATCTACAATAATATATACCTGACAGGAGCACGTACAGTCTGTATCTACAATAATATATACCTGACAGGAGCCCATACAGCCTATAGCTACAATAATATATACCTGACAGGAGCGCAGTCTATATCTACAATAATATATACCTGACAGGAGCGCATACAGTCTGTATCTACAATAATATATACCTGACAGGAGCCCATACAGTCTGTATCTACAATAATATATACCTGACAGGAGCCCGTACAGTCTATATCTACAATAATATATACCTGACAGGAGCCCATACAGTCTTTATCTACAATAATATATACCTGACAGGAGCCCGTACAGTCTGTATCTACAATAATATATACCTGACAGGAGCCCGTACAGTCTATATCTACAATAATATATACCTGACAGGAGCCCATACAGTCTATATCTACAATAATATATTCCTGACAGGAGCGCATACAGTCTATATCTACAATAATATATACCTGACAGGAGCGCATACAGTCTATATCTACAATAATATATACCTGACAGGAGCCCATACAGTCTATATCTACAATAATATATACCTGACAGGAGCGCATACAGTCTATATCTACAATAATATATACCTGACAGGAGCCCGTACAGTCTATATCTACAATAATATATACCTGACAGGAGCCTGTACAGTCTATATCTACAATAATATATACCTGACAGGAGCCCGTACAGTCTATATCTACAATAATATATACCTGACAGGAGCCCGTACAGTCTGTATCTACAATAATATATACCTGACAGGAGCCCGTACAGTCTATATCTACAATAATATATACCTGACAGGAGACCATACAGTCTATATCTATAATAATATATTCCTGACAGGAGCGCATACAGTCTATATCTACAATAATATATACCTGACAGGAGCGCATACATTCTATATCTACAATAATATATACCTGACAGGAGCCCATACAGTCTATATCTACAATAATATATACCTGACAGGAGCCCGTACAGTCTGTATCTACAATAATATATACCTGACAGAAGCCCATACAGTCTATAGCTACAATAATATATACCTGACAGGAGCCCGTACAGTCTGTATCTACAATAATATATACCTGACAGGAGCGCAGTCTATATCTACAATAATATATACCTGACAGGAGCGCATACAGTCTGTATCTACAATAATATATACCTGACAGGAGCCCATACAGTCTATAGCTACAATAATATATACCTGACAGGAGCACGTACAGTCTGTATCTACAATAATATATACCTGACAGGAGCCCATACAGCCTATAGCTACAATAATATATACCTGACAGGAGCGCAGTCTATATTTACAATAATATATACCTGACAGGAGCGCATACAGTCTGTATCTACAATAATATATACCTGACAGGAGCCCATACAGTCTATATCTACAATAATATATACCTGACAGGAGCACGTACAGTCTGTATCTACAATAATATATACCTGACAGGAGCCCATACAGCCTATAGCTACAATAATATATACCTGACAGGAGCGCAGTCTATATCTACAATAATATATACCTGACAGGAGCGCATACAGTCTGTATCTACAATAATATATACCTGACAGGAGCCCATACAGTCTATATCTACAATAATATATACCTGACAGGAGCCCGTACAGTCTATATCTACAATAATATATACCTGACAGGAGCCCGTACAGTCTATATCTACAATAATATATACCTGACAGGAGCCCATACAGTCTGTATCTACAATAATATATACCTGACAGGAGCCCGTACAGTCTATATCTACAATAATATATACCTGACAGGAGCCTGTACAGTCTATATCTACAATAATATATACCTGACAGGAGCCCATACAGTCTATATCTACAATAATATATACCTGACAGGAGCCCGTACAGTCTGTATCTACAATAATATACACCTGACAGGAGCCCGTACAGTCTATATCTACAATAATATATTCCTGACAGGAGCCCATACAGTCTATATCTACAATAATATATTCCTGACAGGAGCGCATACAGTCTATATCTACAATAATATATACCTGACAGGAGCGCATACAGTCTATATCTACAATAATATATACCTGACAGGAGCCCGTACAGTCTATATTTACAATAATATATACCTGACAGGAGCCTGTACAGTCTATATCTACAATAATATATACCTGACAGGAGCGCATACAGTCTATACAATAATATATACCTGACAGGAGCCCATACAGTCTATATCTACAATAATATATACCTGACAGGAGCGCATACAGTCTATATCTACAATATTATATACCTGACAGGAGCCCATACAGTCTATATCTACAATAATATATACCTGACAGGAGCCTGTACAGTCTATATCTACAATAATATATACCTGACAGGAGCCCGTACAGTCTATATCTACAATAATATATACCTGACAGGAGCCCATACAGTCTATATCTACAATAATATATTCCTGACAGGAGCCAGTACAGTCTGTATCTACAATAATATATACCTGACAGGAGCCCGTACAGTCTATATCTACAATAATATATACCTGACAGGAGACCATACAGTCTATATCTACAATAATATATTCCTGACAGGAGCGCATACAGTCTATATCTACAATAATATATACCTGACAGGAGCGCATACATTCTATATCTACAATAATATATACCTGACAGGAGCCCATACAGTCTATATCTACAATAATATATACCTGACAGGAGACCGTACAGTCTGTATCTACAATAATATATACCTGACAGGAGCCCATACAGCCTATAGCTACAATAATATATACCTTACAGGAGCCCGTACAGTCTGTATCTACAATAATATATAACTGACAGGAGTGCAGTCTATATCTACAATAATATATACCTGACAGGAGCACGTACAGTCTGTATCTACAATAATATATACCTGACAGGAGCCCATACAGCCTATAGCTACAATAATATATACCTGACAGGAGCGCAGTCTATATCTACAATAATATATACCTGACAGGAGCGCATACAGTCTGTATCTACAATAATATAAACCTGACAGGAGCCCATACAGTCTATATCTACAATAATATATACCTGACAGGAGCATGTACAGTCTGTATCTACAATAATATATACCTGACAGGAGCCCATACAGCCTATAGCTACAATAATATATACCTGACAGGAGCGCAGTCTATATCTACAATAATATATACCTGACAGGAGCGCATACAGTCTGTATCTACAATAATATATACCTGACAGGAGCCCGTACAGTCTATATCTACAATAATATATACCTGACAGGAGCCCGTATAGTCCATATCTACAATAATATATACCTGACAGGAGACCATACAGTCTATATCTACAATAATATATACCTGACAGGAGCCCGTACAGTCTATATCTACAATAATATATACCTGACAGGAGCCCGTATAGTCCATATCTACAATAATATATACCTGACAGGAGACCATACAGTCTATATCTACAATAATATGTACCTGACAGGAGCCCGTACAGTCTATATCTACAATAATATATACCTGACAGGAGCCCATACAGTCTGTATCTACAATAATATATACCTGACAGGAGCCCGTACAGTCTATATCTACAATAATATATACCTGGCAGGAGCCCATACAGTCTATATCTACAATAATATATACCTGACAGGAGCCCGTATAGTCCATATCTACAATAATATATACCTGACAGGAGACCATACAGTCTATATCTACAATAATATATACCTGACAGGAGCCCGTACAGTCTATATCTACAATAATATATACCTGACAGGAGCCCGTACAGTCTATATCTGCAATAATATATACCTGACAGGAGCCCATACAGTCTGTATCTACAATAATATATACCTGACAGGAGCCCGTACAGTCTATATCTACAATAATATATACCTGACAGGAGCCTGTACAGTCTATATCTACAATAATATATACCTGACAGGAGCCCGTACAGTCTATATCTACAATAATATATACCTGACAGGAGCCCGTACAGTCTGTATCCACAATAATATATACCTGACAGGAGCCCGTACAGTCTATATCTACAATAATATATACCTGACAGGAGCCCATACAGTCTATACCTACAATAATATATTCCTGACAGGAGCGCATACAGTCTATATCTACAATAATATATACCTGACAGGATCGCATACAGTCTATATCTACAATAATATATACCTGACAGGAGCCCATACAGTCTATATCTACAATAATATATACCTGACAGGAGCGCATACAGTCTATATCTACAATAATATATACCTGAAAGGAGCCCGTACAGTCTATATTTACAATAATATATACCTGACAGGAGCCTGTACAGTCTATATCTACAATAATATATACCTGACAGGAGCCCGTACAGTCTATATCTACAATAATATATACCTGACAGGAGCCCATACAGTCTATATCTACAATAATATATTCCTGACAGGAGCCCGTACAGTCTGTATCTACAATAATATATACCTGACAGGAGACCGTACAGTCTATATCTACAATAATATAAACCTGACAGGAGCCCGTACAGTCTATATCTACAATAATATATACCTGACAGGAGCGCAGTCTATATCTACAATAATATATACCTGACAGGAGCCCGTACAGTCTATATCTACAATAATATATACCTGACAGGAGCCCGTACAGTCTATATCTACAATAATATATACCTGACAGGAGCGCAGTCTATATCTACAATAATATATACCTGACAGGAGCACGTACAGTCTATATCTACAATAATATATACCTGACAGGAGCCCGTACAGTCTAAATCTACAATAATATATTCCTGACAGGAGCGCATACAGTCTATATCTACAATAATATATACCTGACAGGAGCCCGTACAGTCTATATCTACAATAATATATACCTGACAGGAGCGCAGTCTATATCTACAATAATATATACCTGACAGGAGCACGTACAGTCTGTATCTACAATAATATATACCTGACAGGAGCCCATACAGCCTATAGCTACAATAATATATACCTGACAGGAGCGCAGTCTATATCTACAATAATATATACCTGACAGGAGCGCATACAGTCTGTATCTACAATAATATATACCTGACAGGAGCCCATACAGTCTGTATCTACAATAATATATACCTGACAGGAGCCCGTACAGTCTATATCTACAATAATATATACCTGACAGGAGCCCGTACAGTCTATATCTACAATAATATATACCTGACAGGAGCCCATACAGTCTATATCTACAATAATATATACCTGACAGGAGCCCGTACAGTCTATATCTACAATAATATATACCTGACAGGAGTCCGTACAGTCTATATCTACAATAATATATACCTGACAGTAGCCCATACAGTCTGTATCTACAATAATATATACCTGACAGGAGCCCGTACAGTCTATATCTACAATAATATATACCTGACAGGAGCCCGTACAGTCTATATCTACAATAATATATACCTGACAGGAGCCCATACAGTCTATATCTACAATTATATATACCTGACAGGAGCCCGTACAGTCTATATCTACAATAATATATACCTGACAGGAGCCCGTACAGTCTATATCTACAATAATATATACCTGACAGGAGCCCATACAGTCTATATCTACAATAATATATTCCTGACAGGAGCCCGTACAGTCTGTATCTACAATAATATATACCTGACGGGAGCCCGTACAGTCTATATCTACAATAATATATACCTGACAGGAGCCCATACAGTCTATATCTACAATAATATATTCCTGACAGGAGCCCGTACAGTCTGTATCTACAATAATATATACCTGACAGGAGCCCGTACAGTCTATATCTACAATAATATATACCTGACAGGAGTCCATACAGTCTATATCTACAATAATATATACCTGACAGGAGCGCATACAGTCTATATCTACAATAATATATACCTGACAGGAGCGCATACAGTCTATATCTACAATAATACATACCTGACTGGAGCCCGTACAGTCTATATCTACAATAATATATACCTGACAGGAGCCCGTACAGTCTATATTTACAATAATATATACCTGACAGGAGCCCGTACAGTCTATATCTACAATAATATATTCCTGACAGGAGCCCGTACAGTCTGTATCTACAATAATATATACCTGACAGGAGCCCGTACAGTCTATATCTACAATAATATATACCTGACAGGAGCCCGTACAGTCTATATCTACAATAATATATACCTGACAGGAGCCCGTACAGTCTATATCTACAATAATATATACCTGACAGGAGCCCGTACAGTCTATATCTACAATAATATATACCTGACAGGATCCCGTACAGTCTATATCTACAATGATATATACCTGACAGGAGCCCGTACAGTCTATATCTACAATAATATATACCTGACAGGAGCCCATAGTCTATATCTACAATAATATATACCTGACAGGAGCGCAGTCTATATCTACAATAATATATACCTGACAGGAGCGCATACAGTCTGTATCTACAATAATATATACCTGACAGGAGCCCATACAGTCTATATCTACAATAATATATAACTGACAGGAGCACGTACAGTCTGTATCTACAATAATATATACCTGACAGGAGCCCATACAGCCTATAGCTACAATAATATATACCTGACAGGAGCACAGTCTATATCTACAATAATATATACCTGACAGGAGCGCATACAGTCTGTATCTACAATAATATATACCTGACAGGAGCCCATACAGTCTATATCTACAATAATATATACCTGACAGGAGCCCGTACAGTCTATATCTACAATAATATATACCTGACAGGAGCCCGTACAGTCTACATCTACAATAATATATACCTGACAGGAGCCCATACAGTCTGTATCTACAATAATATATACCTGACAGGAGCCCGTACAGTCTATATCTACAATAATATATACCTGACAGGAGCCTGTACAGTCTATATCTACAATAATATATACCTGACAGGAGCCCCTACAGTCTATATCTACAATAATATATACCTGACAGGAGCCCGTACAGTCTATATCTACAATAATATATACCTGACAGGAGCCTCTACAGTCTATATCTACAATAATATATACCTGACAGGAGCCCATACAGTCTATATCTACAATAATATATTCCTGACAGGAGCCTGTACAGTCTGTATCTACAATAATATATACCTGACAGGAGCCCGTACAGTCTATATCTACAATAATATATACCTGACAGGAGCCCATACAGTCTATATCTACAATAATATATTCCTGACAGGAGCGCATACAGTCTATATCTACAATAATATATACCTGACAGGAGCGCATGCAGCCTATATCTACAATAATATATACCTTACAGGAGCCCATACAGTCTATATCTACAATAATATATAACTGACAGGAGCCCGTACAGTCTGTATCTACAATAATATATACCTGACAGGAGCCCATACAGCCTATAGCTACAATAATATATACCTGACAGGAGCCCGTACAGCCTATAGCTACATTAATATATACCTGACAGGAGCGCAGTCTATGTCTACAATAATATATACCTGACAGGAGCGCATACAGTCTGTATCTACAATAATATATACCTGACAGGAGCCCGTACAGTCTATATCTACAATAATATATACCTGACAGGAGCCCATACAGTCTATATCTACAATAATATATTCCTGACAGGAGCGCATACAGTCTATATCTACAATAATATATACCTGACAGGAGCGCATACAGTCTATATCTACAATAATATATACCTGACAGGAGCCATACAGTCTGTATCTACAATAAAATACCTGACAGGAGCCTCTACAGTCTATATCTACAATAATATATACCTGACAGGAGCCCATACAGTCTGTATATACAATAATATATACCTGACAGGAGCCCGTACAGTCTATATCTACAATAATATATACCTGACAGGAGCCCATACAGTCTATATCTACAATAATATATACCTGACAGGAGCGCATACAGTCTATATCTACAATAATATATACCTGACAGGAGCCCGTACAGTCTATATCTACAATAATATATACCTGACAGGAGCCCGTACAGTCTGTATATACAATAATATATACCTGACACGAGCCCGTACAGTCTATATCTACAATAATATATACCTGACAGGAGCCCATACAGTCTATATCTACAATAATATATACCTGACAGGAGCGCATACAGTCTATATCTACAATAATATATACCTGACAGGAGCCCGTACAGTCTATATCTACAATAATATATACCTGACAGGAGCCCGTACAGTCTATATCTACAATAATATATACCTGACAGGAGCCCATACAGTCTATATCTACAATAATATATTCCTGACAGGAGCCCGTACAGTCTATATCTACAATAATATATACCTGACAGGAGACCATACAGTCTATAAGTACAATAATATATTCCTGACAGGAGTGCATACAGTCTATATCTACAATAATATATATCTGACAGGAGCGCATACATTCTATATCTACAATAATATATACCTGACAGGAGCCCATACAGTCTATATCTACAATAATATATACCTGACAGGAGCCCGTACAGTCTGTATCTACAATAATATATACCTGACAGGAGCCCATACAGCCTATAGCTACAATAATATATACCTGAAAGGAGCCCGTACAGTCTGTATCTACAATAATATATACCTGACAGGAGCGCAGTCTATATCTACAATAATATATACCTGACAGGAGCGCATACAGTCTGTATCTACAATAATATATACCTGACAGGAGCCCATACAGTCTATATCTACAATAATATATACCTGACAGGAGCGCAGTCTATATCTACAATAATATATACCTGACAGGAGCGCATACAGTCTGTATCTACAATAATATATACCTGACAGGAGCCCATACAGTCTATATCTACAATAATATATACCTGACAGGAGCACGTACAGTCTGTATCTACAATAATATATACCTGACAGGAGCCCATACAGCCTATAGCAACAATAATATATACCTGACAGGAGCGCAGTCTATATCTACAATAATATATACCTGACAGGAGCGCATACAATCTGTATCTACAATAATATATACCTGACAGGAGCCCATACAGTCTATATCTACAATAATATATACCTAACAGGAGCCCGTATAGTCCATATCTACAATAATATATACCTGACAGGAGACCATACAGTCTATATCTACAATAATATATACCTGACAGGAGCCCGTACAGTCTATATCTACAATAATATATACCTGACAGGAGCCCATACAGTCTGTATCTACAATAATATATACCTGACAGGAGCCCGTACAGTCTATATCTACAATAATATATACCTGAGAGGAGCCCATACAGTCTATATCTACAATAATATATACCTGACAGGAGCCCGTATAGTCCATATCTACAATAATATATACCTGACAGGAGACCATATAGTCTATATCTACAATAATATATACCTGACAGGAGCCCGTACAGTCTATATCTACAATAATACAGTGGAGAAAAAAAGTATTTAGTCAGTCAGCAATAGTGCAAGTTCCACCACTTAAAAAGATGAGAGGCGTCTGTAATTTACATCATAGGTAGACCTCAACTATGGGAGACAAACTGAGAAAAAAAAATCCAGAAAATCACATTGTCTGTTTTTTTTTTCATTTTATTTGCATATTATGGTGGAAAATAAGTATTTGGTCAGAAACAAAATTTCATCTCAATACTTTGTGATATATCCTTTGTTGGCAATGACAGAGGTCAAACGTTTTCTGTAAGTCTTCACAAGGTTGCCACACACTGTTGTTGGTATGATGGCCCATTCCTCCATGCAGATCTCCTCTAGAGCAGTGATGTTTTTGGCTTTTCGCTTGGCAACACGGACTTTCAACTCCCTCCAAAGGTTTTCTATAGGGTTGAGATCTGGAGACTTGCTAGGCCACTCCAGGACCTTGAAATGCTTCTTGCGAAGCCACTCCTTCGTTGCCCTGGCGGTGTGCTTTGGATCATTGTCATTTTGAAAGACCCAGCCACGTTTCATCTTCAATGCCCTTGCTGATGGAAGGAGGTTTGCACTCAAAATCTCACGATACATGGCCCCATTCATTCTTTCATGTACCCGGATCAGTCGTCCTGGCCCCTTTGCAGAGAAACAGCCCCAAAGCATGATGTTTCCACCACCATGCTTTACAGTAGATATGGTGTTTGATGGATGCAACTCAGTATTCTTTTTCCTCCAAACACGACAAGTTGTGTTTCTACCAAACAGTTCCAGTTTGGTTTCATCAGACCATAGGACATTCTCCCAAAACTCCTCTGGATCATCCAAATGCTCTCTAGCAAACTTCAGACGGGCCCGGACATGTACAGGCTTAAGCAGTGGGACACGTCTGGCACTGCAGGATCTGAGTCCATGGTGGCGTAGTGTGTTACTTATGGTAGGCCTTGTTACATTGGTCCCAGCTCTCTGCAGTTCATTCACTAGGTCCCCCTGCGTGGTTCTGGGATTTTTGCTCACCGTTCTTGTGATCATTCTGACCCCACGGGGTGGGATTTTGCGTGGAGCACCAGATCGAGGGAGATTATCAGTGGTCTTGTATGTCTTCCATTTTCTAATTATTGCTCCCACAGTTGATTTCTTCACTCCAAGCTGGTTGGCTATTGCAGATTCAGTCTTCCCAGCCTGGTGCAGGGCTACAATTTTGTTTCTGGTGTCCTTTGACAGCTCTTTGGTCTTCACCATAGTGGAGTTTGGAGTCAGACTGTTTGAGGGTGTGCACAGGTGTCTTTTTATACTGATAACAAGTTTAAACAGGTGCCATTACTACAGGTAATGAGTGGAGGAAAGAGGAGACTCTTAAAGAAGAAGTTACAGGTCTGTGAGAGCCAGAAATCTTGATTGCTTGTTTCTGACCAAATACTTATTTTCCACCATAATATGCAAATAAAATGAAAAAAAAACAGACAATGTGATTTTCTGGATTTTTTTTTCTCAGTTTGTCTCCCATAGTTGAGGTCTACCTATGATGTAAATTACAGACGCCTCTCATCTTTTTAAGTGGTGGAACTTGCACTATTGCTGACTGACTAAATACTTTTTTTCCCCACTGTATATACCTGACAGGAGCCTGTACAGTCTATATCTACAATAATATATACCTGACAGGAGCCCATACAGTCTATATCTACAATAATATATACCTGACAGGAGCCCGTACAGTCTATATCTACAATAATATATATCTGACAGGAGCCCATACAGTCTGTATCTACAATAATATATACCTGACAGGAGCCCGTACAGTCTATATCTACAATAATATATACCTGACAGGAGCCTGTACAGTCTATATCTACAATAATATATACCTGACAGGAGCCCATACAGTCTATATCTACAATAATATATACCTGACAGGAGCCCGTACAGTCTGTATCTACAATAATATATACCTGACAGGAGCCCATACAGTCTATATCTACAATAATATATACCTGACAGGAGCCCGTACAGTCTATATCTACAATAATATATACCTGACAGGAGCCCGTACAGTCTGTATCTACAATAATATATACCTGACAGGAGCCCATACAGTCTATATCTACAATAATATATACCTGACAGGAGCCTGTACAGTCTATATCTACAATAATATATACCTGACAGGAGCCCATACAGTCTATATCTACAATAATATATACCTGACAGGAGCCCATACAGTCTGTATCTACAATAATATATACCTGACAGGAGCCCATACAGTCTATATCTACAATAATATATACCTGACAGGAGCCCATACAGTCTGTATCTACAATAATATATACCTGACAGGAGCACGTACAGTCTGTATCTACAATAATATAGACCTGGATGGAGCCCATACAGTCTAGCATCTTCAGTAGTGAGCCGGCTAGACCTGGAAGGAGCACAAATATTCGGCTGGCATTAATAATTTATACCTTGAAGGAGCACATACATTCTAGTGTCATGTATGGGCTGCAGTTAGGGTCAGGCAGCAGCCCATAATGTCTGCTGTCTTTAAGAATATATACCTGGAAGGAGCCCATACAGTCTAGCACCTTCAGTAGTGAGCCGGCTAGACTGTATGGGCTGCAGTCAGGCACCTGGAAGGAGCCCATACAGTCTAGCATCTTCAGTAGTGAGCCGGCTAGACTGTATGGGCTGCAGTCAGGACCTGGAAGGAGCCCATACGGTCTAGGCTCAACCGCTGTACCTCGCTGATCGTCCATCTTGCTACACCTTAGGTATGAGGTTTGTGAAGCAAATATCGCACAATTATTATCTCGAGTTGATATCATTAAAAAAAAGAGGGAATCTTGGGCCTATGACATAAAAAATGAATCAAAGTCTGGTAACAAAAACAGATTAAATTAGTTGTCTTGTCCGCGCTGCTGCTACTGTGAACTACAGGTCCTGGCATTCCTTGCTTCATACTATGATTCATATACAGCGTGGATGTGGCAAGGCATGATGGGAACTGTAGTTTCGCTTCCGGTCAATTTCAAGTCCCTGAGCTAGAGAGGCTGAGGTTGGGTTTCTTAGAGGAGCTCTGCTGGTGAGGTCTCCTGAGGTGAAAACAGCCTCAAAAGAAATAAGTGGCGTCAAATTTGGCAACCAAGCTTGTGACTTAAAGGGGACATGGAAATACCTGTCCATCTGCTTTTTACATCTTTTATGACCAAAATATGTTTTTAATTTTGTCCCTTCATATGAAACAATTTTTATATATCGAATTTGTTTGTTTTTTTTGTTGGTGGGGATGAGAGCCTTAATAACAACATTTGTTTCCCAATAATCGTTCACTTAAACAGGTTGTGAGTCGCCAGCAAAATTCTCGTTTGTTGGGTGAAATGATAGTTCTGTGCACATATTAAATGCGGTCAGCCTGTTTACTTTTACACGATCACCGATCAGCTCATTTACAGCCGATCAGTGGTCGCTTAATGCTGCTAATTCTGTCGTGTAACCCCTGCATAGGGATCGGTCATCAGTATCATGGTCCCAGACCACCCTTTTAGGGGGCAGCGTGAGGGGGATTTTATGGAAAGTCGCATTGTGGGGGGATTTATGATGAGGGACAGTGTTGGGGAGATACTGTTGAGCGGGGCAGTGTGGGAGGGGATAATATGGAAAGGGGCAGTGCAGGAAGCACAGCAAGGGGCAAATATTTTTTCATGGAACGGCAGCATGGGCAGGGTCGGATTGGCCAAGGGGAAACACCAGATGAAGCTCCAGTGGGCCCTGAGTCCTTGGTGGACCCCTGAGCAGGACGTAGAGGGGGCCCGCCAACACTGCTCTAGTAAAAATGGCCGCCAGCTTATCAGAGATCAGCAGATGACGTCAGCACACGGCATGGACATATGGCAGTGACGTAACTGTCTTGCGCCGCATGCTGATGTCAGCATGTGACCTCTTATAGTCCGGCGGCCATTTTAGCTTCCACTCCGGATATGAAGCAGTAAGATGACGGCAGGGGAGTGCAGGAAGAAGAATACATTTTTTTTCCTGTGGATGCGGCAGGATAGTAAAAATAACGTCCCAGGACAGAAGAAATAGGGACCCAGGATGGGGCAACATAGTGGCCCAGGATGGGGCTACATTGGGCTCAAGATGGGGCAACATAGGGGCCAAGGATGGCGGACATTATTAAACAAAGGGGGCCAGGATGGGGGACATTATTAATAAATGGAGCTAGGATTGGGGACATTATTAATAACGGGGGCTAGGATGGGGGACATTATTAATAACGGGGGCTAGGATGGGGGACATTATTAATAAAGGGGCCCAGGATGGGGGACATTATTAAATAAAGAGGGCCAGGATGGGGTGCATTATTAAAAAAAGGGTCCTAGGATGGGTGACATTATTAAATAAAGAGGGTCAGGATTGTTTACATAATTGTTGTATAGGGGCTAGGTCGCTTTTTTTCTTCATTTGATGCAGTGTAGAAGTCAGGGGTTAAATGGAGAATGTGCTCTACAAGTAATCACCTATAGATGATGTGTGCTATTTTCTGCAGAATTGAGTCTGGACTGGAAGTAGTGATAGCGGTCTGCGCTAAATGAAGAAGAAAAGAGAAGATGGATTACTTCAATTAGAGACTGGTGAGTCAGTATATTACCTGTACATTACACACTCTATACTATCTACACAGCTCCTGTGTATAATGCCACTGAGGAGTCACTGTATTATCTGTACTATATAAACTTTATCCAGAGCTCCTGTGTACAATGTCACCAGTGATCACTGTAATATCTGTACACTATACTTTATATACAGAGCTCCTGTGTATAATGTCACTGGTGATCCCTGTATTATCGGTACACTATATACAGAGCTCCTATGTATAATGTCACTGGTGTGCACTATACACTATATACAGATCTTCTGTGTATTTTTTCCTCATTGATAACTGTATTACCTGTACACTTACACTATATACATGTCTCCTGTTTATTATATTACGGTGATCACTATATTACCTGTACACTGACACTATATACAGATCTGCTGTGTATACTGTCACTGGTGATCACTGTATTACCTGTACACTATATACTTTCTACACAGCTCCTGTGTAGAATGTCACTACACTAGTGATCACTGTATTACCTGTACATTATATACAACGGAGCTCTGTATATAGTGTATAGTTAGTGTACAGGTAATAGTCATCAACGGTGACATTATATACAGGGGCTGTATAGATAGTGTCAGTGAACAGGTAATACCATGATCAGTTTGTGATTTGTGAGGGTCCAACTGCTGGTGTCATGGTTTGATCAGGGTTCTTGCCCTGCACTCACAGGGTTAAGTGTACGTGGCCTCTTTCTGGATCTGGGAGGGGTATTTATACTCGCTCTTTACCTGGGTTCTCTGTCAGCTATACTGTTATTCTGGCTGTGTGTCTGACGCCCCTGGTGTACTTGTATATTGCATTGCTTGTTTGCCTCCCGTGTATGACCCGGTCCGTCCCCTCACTCTGTACTCCGTCTCTTGTTTTGGTACTATTGTCTTTTCCGGTTCTGACCTCCTGGCTTGGCTATCGTTACTCCGTTACAGTTTGTCCCTATTGTACCGTCTATTGCCTGTTCTGGTTTTCTGATCTATTGCTATGTCCCGACTATCCATTCTGTCTAACCCTTTGGTACTGTCGTGTGGTTTGCGGCCGTGCCTCGACTTTCGGGAATTAAACAAAATTTCTGTGAAAAATACATACCCTCTCCCCCTAATTCCTGATCTATGTAACCAACTTACCGGGGCCAAGTGGTTCTCTAAACTGGATTTACGTGGGGCATATAACCTTATAAGAGTCCGGGAAGGGGAGGAATGGAAAACAGCATTCCTGACGACTGAAGGGCTGTTCGAAAACTTGGTTATGCCCTTTGGTCTCACCAACACTCCTGCTGTTTTTCAGAATTTTATTAATGTAATTTTCTCTGATTTAATTGGTCGTTTTGTGGTTATCTATTTGGATGACATTCTGGTGTACTCGGTGGACAGTCAATCTCACTTGCACCATTTGCGGATGGTGCTCATGAGACTGAGGGAGAATCATTTGTATGCCAAGTTGGAAAAATGCTCATTTTTCATGCAAGAAGTATTCATTCTGGGGTTGATTGTGTCAGGGGAGGGGTTCCGCGTGGATCCTAAGAAGGTCCGGGCTGTTACGGATTGGGTGCAGCCTCATGACTTGAAAGGGTTGCAGCAATTTTTGGGCTTTGCTAACTTTTATAGGAGATATATTAAGGGCTTCTTGCAGGTGGTAAAGCCTCCAGCGGACCTCACTCTCAAGGGAGCTGATGTAAAAAATTGGTCTGTAGCTGCAAAAAAATTCTTTCATGACATTAAAATATTTAGTGCTTTTCTTCAGCCCCTGTATTGGTACAACCCGAACCGTCAAGACCTTTTGTCGTGGAGGTTGACGCCTCAGAAGTAGGGGTGGGGGCAGTTTTGTCTCAGGGCCCTCCTACCCTTACTAATCTGAGGCCTTGCGCCTTCTTCTCTAAAAAATTTTCCTCTGCCGAGAGAAATTACGATGTCGGCAATAGAGAGTTGTTGGCGGTAAAGTTGGGTTTTGCAGAATGGAGGCACTTCCTGGAGGGGGCCGTTCATCCCATTACAATCATCACTGATCACAAAAATTTGGCCTATATCGAGTCTGCCAAGAGATTGACCCCCGGACAGGCTCAGTGGGCGCTTTTTTTTCTCGATTTCAGTTTACCATCACATTCCGCCTGGGATCTAAAAACATCAAGGCTGATGCCTTATCCCGAAGCATTGATTCGGTGTCCCCTCCAGAACCTCCCTCCTCCATTCTTCAGCCAGGAGTAGTGGTGGCCGAAATCTCATCTGAGTTACAGAGAGGGATTTTGGAGGCTCGGGCTCCGGGTGGTAAACCCCCGGGTAAATTGTTTGTACCGAAACGTTTCCTTCTCGGACTTATGCAGGAATTTCACGATTCTATGTTGAGTGCTCATCCTGGAATTGCAGCTACCCGGGGGGCAATTGCGAGGAGTTTCTGGTGGCCCTCTATGGTAACAGATATTAAAAAGTTTGTGATTGCATGTGGGGTGTGCGCTCGTTCTAAAAGTTCTCAGGTCCGGCCGGCCGGGGAGTTGGTGCCCTTGCCAATTCCAGATAGACCATGGACACATTTGTCCATGGATTTTATCACAAATCTTCCTCCTTCCAGGGGCAACTCGGTGATATGGGTGGGTGGTGGTGGATAGGTTTTCAAAACAAGCCCACTTTGTACCTCTCCCCGCGTTACCATCTGCTGAAACCCTGGCCCGATTATTTATGCAGCATATAATTCGGTTGCATGGAGTGCCTATTGTGAGGTAGCACTGTCATTCAGCGCTAAGCAGCAAACAAAACACATCCGCCACCGTGTTTTCAATAACCATAACATAGTCCATGCGGTTTATTCAGCAGCATAAACCCATAGATGCAACATAAAGTTTATATACAGCATAGCGTCCATTATAGCTTCACTCTGGTTATCCTTATGTCACACAGGTCAAGCAAATGTCCATTGCACAGGTTCTTCTGCCTCAGCGTTATCTCACCCACGTCAGGGTCACTCATGGTTCCTTCACCATCATGCGGCAGACAACCATTCCCTCCAAGGAACTCTCAGGCATGTGCAGCCATTAACACAGCGTTCACTTGCTGTCAGAAGGCAGCCCCATCTCACTCAGATGGGACCTTCCACACTGGACCAACCAGGTCCCAGCATCCACCACCTGTGACCTACCCTGGCCACATTATATGGTTCATAGCCACACCCACTGGGTCACATGACTTTGACCTCATCACAGGTCCTTCAAGCATTTACACACTCTTTCCAATAGTGCTTTAAACGCACCCCCTGGGTGGGTTTGTAGGTAACCAGGCCCGCCCATCTCTCTAGTTACCTGGAGACTTCTCCCTTACACATTGAAACAACACCTCAGCAATATCATTGCTGAACAACACATAAGTCTCCATCCCAAAGCCACCCACTTTGGGATACATAACGGCCATTCCGTATTCTGCCATTCATCCTTTCTCCTGGGACATCCACACAGTGCCCCCTAGCGGACTCAGTGGTTACTACACCACATACCTCCCCCCTCTCTTCAAACTTGTGGGGTTGAACACACAAAATTACACCAGGGTCTCGCGACCGGGCACTCACTACACCTTGCCCCACAGGTCGAGAGAACCGTCTCCATCTGTCATACGACCTCGTTCCTACGTTAGACATCCCCCGCCTCCAGCGGTCAGAATGTCGGTCATTGACTTTGACCCTCCAGTCACGGTCTGTCTGCGTCGTCAGACACTGTCTAGTCACCACTCTCCTACAGTGTGCTTGGTCACCTGACCTTTCTCCCACTGACCGGCTCTCCCGGTTGGTGCGGTCATCAGTCTTAATCGGGCCTACTGTCTGGCCTGATTCTGACTCATTCAGGGACTCACATGAACTATGGTCTCTTAACGTCATCCTGCCAGTCGAACTACCACTTGCTGACATTCTTCGGCCATCTGCCCTGTCACTTCTTGGTGGAACCCTTCGGGTCCTTACATCTTGGGTTGAAGGCGGCCGCCACCTGGTGTTTCGTACCTCTTTATTGATTCGCCGACGGTCCTGCCGCAACTGCTCAATCTCTTGCAGGTACCCCACTCGATACTCCAAGAGCATCCGAAAGTTTCTCAGGCTTTCCACGGAGCCAACCACCATGATCGGAATCCTACCCTCTTCACTGGATACCTGGTCTTCCTCATCAGGAGGGATCCTCACCCTCACCACACCGGAGCTATTTACAAGGTCTTGCATTACCTTCCCGGATCTTCCATTGACTCTCCCAATCAGAGCTTTGGGTACCGGAACCACATCTTTCCTCACACCCAGTCGATCCATAGCCTCCCTTGCTAACTCTAGGCGTCTAGCAGCCTTCACATTACTCCGCCTGACCAGCTGTTTGGCGTGGAGACATTGTAGATGCATCTCCTTCAGGACAGCTACTCGGTTTGATGTATCTTCTCTGGCTGATACTATCACCAACTGCCAAGTCTCAGGTGCCCAGCGCACCTTACACGCTTTGACCGCCTCTTTGAAAGCCTCATGCACACCTTCCTCAGCACAGGCTTCTTGCATGTCTTCTGGTACATCAATCACAGACTGGAAGGTCGTGGTCTTGCTCTCTTCCTGGACCAAAGGCTCTAGCTTTACCACGGACACATCCCTCACTATCGTTGACCCGACCGGGTGACTGTCTTCTTCAGTTCTTAACTCACCAACTTCACACGATTTCATCACTTCATGACCCTTTGCCACAATGGCTACTGGCAGTTCTGTCTTATTATCACTCGCGCTCACCCGCGGTAAGTCTTCGCCCAACTTCTCCCGCAGAAGACTTTTTACTACTCCTCTGAGTTCCTCCATCTCTTCATTGAGGTTCTCGTTCACACTTTGCCAGGTGGACAGGTGACCTCTGAGCTCCAAGACTTCTTTCTCGAGCCCCTCCACCCTGTGCTCGGCCATTTGTCTCAGGACTCTTTCTCGTTCAAGATGTTCTTCCACTCTCTCTTTTATTAACTGTATCTCATGATCTTGTTCCCTTTTGGCCAGCACGTGTCGCACCACTACTTCTTTGATTATATTGTCAAAGGGTACCACTGGGTCAGTCCTGTCAGCCGAGTGAACCGTCCCGTTACCATTTAACTGTGTTTTTACCCCAGTCGTCTCATCTCCCAGCCCAGCATACGTCATATCACGAGACATCAGGTCCGTAAGTTGGGCAGATGTACTTTTTCTTCTGGTCAGTTCTACCTCTGACCTGTCCACGTCTCAGTGTCTGCTGGCCCCACAGTCGAAACGTCTCCATCGTCCGACCATATGTCATCAAACAACACAAAGTCCCGGCCTCTCTCCAAAGCATAGATTAAGTCTTGTGGTATCCCGCCCCCTTGGCACACACCACCTTTGCTCCCCTCAAACATTACTCGGTCTACTGCATAGTTCACCGTGACCCCATGTTTACAGCAAACCCTGGCGTTTTTCTCGGTCAGAGATAAAACGAGCAGAGTTCCTGTCAGAGTCACCTGACTCTCTGAATCCAGTCTACCAGAGACTCCTTCCCGGTGCAGCATCACGCTACACACCTGTGGCCCGTCATTATCCGGAAAATACATGCCGCACTCCTCAAGATTCAAACAGACACACTGCGTTTCCCCACACATACCCACTGAGGCAACCAGTGCTGCCATTTCCTGAACCATCCCAATTTGGGTCGCCGCCCCTTCCAGGGACTCCACCCCTTTTTGGGTTACCACCCCAATTTGGGTCACCGCCCCCCTCTGGGACTCCACTTCTTTTTGGGTTACCACCCCAATTTGGATCACCGCCCCCTTTCAGGATTTCCCCATGTCCGTTCTACCGGTCTTCTCAGACCACAGTTTACACAACACAGTTTGTCTCTTTTACCGATACCACACAAGTCCTTGCTGGCACCACCATAGCTCCTGCTGTCACCGATCACCGACACCACACCAGTTCCTTCTGGTGCTGTCTTTGTGGACCCGCCGATCCACCGGAAGCCACTTGTCCCCTTCATAACCCCGCCGAGTTACCGGAAGCCGCTTGTCACTTTCTTGACTCCCACTGAGCCACCGCAGGCTGAGTTGAGAAAAGAAAAAAAAAACACACCACAAAAACTCACGTGTCCTTTCTGTGTGCTATTCAGGATGTTTCGTCTCCTCTCCTGAGACCGTCCAACACACAGGGCGCACCGGGTGCTATTCAGGGAGCGACCCTCCTCCCAGGGTTTCCCAACACACCAGCCTCACCAGGTCCAGGGGCTTAGCGGGTGCTCTTCAGGACAACCATCTCCTCCTGAGACTGCCCAACACTCACGCCTCACCAGGTCCAAGGTCATACCACGTGCTCCTGGGATCCGATTCTTCTAGAATCTCCCAACACTGACCCTCCAGGACCTTGCTCACTGAACCCTCCAGGTACACAGTCTCTCTCACTGACCCAGGTCAGTACAACACGAACACCTGTCCGTTACTTGTGTCGGCCACACAGGTCCTCGGGTACCTCATATCCGCAGAGGCACCCTAGCAATCACCAGTCTCTTTCTCACTGACCCCGGTCAGTACAACACGGTTTTCACGACCGTCACCTGCTGGCAACGCAGGTTCTCGGACCCCTCTACCGCAGAGGTATCCTATAAGTCTCTTTCTCCTGGGGAAACGGCCGCACTGGGCTCACCGATCCGGACAGTGCCTTACTCACTAGGCCGCCCCACGGTTTCAGAACCGCAGCCGGGCAGTGACTTCCCCAACCATCAGCCCTCCTGGCTCAGCCTTGCCAGCACTGTAACATATGCCTTCGGAAACCATTGCCCTTAGCAACCAAAACTTTGCAGTCCTTTTCCGTTGCCCCTAGCAACAAGGCTACAATATTGCCCGCATTCTCCACCACATGTGAGGTAGCGCTGTCATTCAGTTAGGGGATCCTCGCTAGGCAGTGAACAAAACACATCCGGCACCATGTTTTCAATAACCATAACATAGTCCATGCGGTTTATTCAGCAGCATAAACCCATAGAAACAACATAAAGTTCATATACAGCATAGCGTCCATTATAGCTTCACTCTGGTTATCCTTATGTCACACAGGTCAAGCAAATGTCTATTACACAGGCTCTTCAGCCTCAGCGTTATCTCACCCACGTCAGGGTCACTCATGGTTCCTTCACCATCATGCGGCAGACGTCCATTCCCTCCAAGGAACTCTCAAGCACGTGCAGCCATTAACACAGCGTTCACTTGCTGTCAGAAGGCTGCCCCATCTCACTCAGATGGGACCTTCCACACTGGACCAACCAGGTCCCAGCATTCACCACCTGTGACCTACCCTGGCCACATTATATGGTTCATAGCCACGCCCACCGGGTCACATGACTGTGACCTCATCACAGGTCCTTCAAGCATTTACACACTCTTTCCAACAGTGCTTTAAACACACCCCCTGGATGGGTTTGTAGGTAACAAGGCCCGCCCATCTCTCTAGTTACCTGGAGACTTCTCCCTTACACATTGAAACAACAACTCAGCAATATCATTGCTGAACAACACATAAGTCTCCATCCCAAAGCCACCCACTTTGGGATACATAACGGCCATTCCGTATTCTGCCATTTATCCTTTCTCCTGGGACATCCACACAGCGCCCCCTAGCGGACTCAGTGGTTACTACACCACACTATGAATGTGGTGTCAGATAGAGGGGTACAGTTTGTGGCCAGGTTCTGGAGGGCTTTTTGCAAAAAGCTGGGGATTTCGTTGTCCTCCTCTGCCTACCACCCAGAGTCTAATGGACAGACGGAGCGCACAAACCAATTGTTGGAGCAGATTCTGAGATGCTTGGCCTCTTCCAGGCAGGAGGACTGGTGTGAGGTATTGCCCATGGCAGAGTTTGCGTTCAACGGTCGCGTGAGTTAGTCTACTGGGAAGTCTCCCTTCCAGATCAACTATGGGTTTAACCCACATTTTGGAGAGTTTTCCGCATTGGATTCAGGTTGTCCTGGAGCTGAGGGTGCAACACAACGTCTTAGAATTCTTTGGAGGGAGGTTCAGAGGAATATTTCCAAGGCCCAGGAAAACTATAAGCGGTTTGCTGACAAGAGGAGGGGGCCAGGTCCAGCATTTGCAGTAGGGGAGAAGGTGTCGCTATCCACCCGCAATATCAAGCTTAAGATACCATCTATAGAGCTGGGCCCCAAGTTTATTGGTCCATACAAAGTTGTGGAGGTTGTTAACCCAGTAGCCTACCGACTGCAGCTGCCCACCTCCTTTAAAATTTCTGATGTCTTCCACAGGTCCCTGTTAAAGCCTGTGGGGACGGTGAGAGAGGATCCCTCATCAAATGCTCCGCCAGTGTTGGTAGAGGGGCAGCTGGAGTATGAAGTAGGGCACATTGTTGACTCCCGGTGGGTGCGCCGGAGACTCCAGTATCTGATACACTGGAAGGGGTACTCTCTGGAGGATCGGTCATGGGTTCCGGCCAGTTGGGTGCATGCCGATCGTCTGGTGTGGGCTTTCCACGCCAGATACCCAGACAAGTCTGGGGGTCCATTGTCCCCCCGTTAAGAGGGGGGTACTGTCATGGTTTGATCAGGGTTCTTGCCCTGCACTCACAGGGTTAAGTGTAAGTGGCCTCTTTCTGGATCTGGGAGGGGTATTTATACTCACTCTTTACCTGGGTTCTCTGTCAGCTATACTGTTATTCTGGCTGTGTGTCTGACGCCCCTGGTGTGCTTGTATATTGCATTGCTTGTTTGCTTCCCGTGTATGACCCGGTCCGTCCCCTCACTCTGTACTCCATCTCTCGTTTTGGCACTATTGTCTTTTCCGGTTCTGACCTCCTGGCTTGGCTATCGTTACTCCGTTACAGTTTGTCCCTATTGTACCGTCTATTGCTTGTTCTGGTTTTCTGATCTATTGCTACGTCCCGACTATCCATTCTGTATAACCCTTTGGTACTGTCGTGCGATCTCGTGCTGTGACCTCGGCTTGATCTGGTTTCTGTGTCTGTCTATGCCCCTTGGTAACTTTGTCCAGTAGTTACCTTTCTAGGAGTTTCCCTGCAGCTCCTAGCTCTGTGGAGCTTAGGCCACGCCCCCAGCATCATGTGCTTCAGGTCCTGTGAGCCTAGAGCATGCATCGTCACCACTGCTGCCCCATTCCACAGGTATCTTTGTGCACAGTTTTTGTACTCAGGACACGTGCACTGGCTCAGTGAGCAAGTGCAGTGCGGTGTTCCTGACAGCTGGGACCAGGATAATCTGCAGAATGTGGAACTTTTATCCCCAGTGCTGCATTTAGCTTTTTCTGTAAGTCCCAAAGAGGATGAATGGAGCTGCGTTCAGACATCCCACCTGCTGATCCATTTTAAAATGGGTATAAAAGTTCCCTTTCAGGTATAAAAGTTTGCAATTTTTCTGATCGGTGCGGTTTCCAATGGTCGGATTCCTCCAATCAATAAGTTTTCAAATACCTAACCTGTGGATCGGTGATAACTTGTTTTCACCAAAGAACCCTTTAATGCAGGGGTGGGCAATTAATTTTCCTGAGGGGCCACATGAGAGACCGTGACTGTTGTGGATGGCCGAACCAATAGGCCGAAATTAATTCTGCTCAATATTAATATCAACATATCATTATTATATTATTGATAATTACATTAATATTAATTGTATACTGGATGAGCCCCACACAGCCTCCCCATATACTGCGTGAGCCCCACACAGCCTCTCCATATACTGCGTGAGCCCAACACAGCCGCCCGATATACAGCAGGAGCCCCACACAGCCTCCTGCTGTACAGCAGAAAGCCCACACACCCTCCCCATATAGAGCAGGAGCCCCACTGTTGTGAATTCGCTTTCTGGCCCACCTCTGGTTACTAGTGAAGGTAGTGGAGCTGGTTATATTGACAGAGGGGTCGCGAGTTCTCTTTCCGGGCTCCCTCTGGTGGTTACTGGAGGTAATGGAGCTGATCTAATTAACAGAGGCATGCCACCTGATAATGAGGAGGATGACTGGAGATCTAGAATTTCTGACTGGATTTAAGACAGCCGACTCCCTCTATCCCTGCTGGTGTTTTTTCCTGCCTCCTGAGGTCTTAGTTTCCAGCTCAGTCCCTGCATGCTCAGCTAAGTGTTCTTTTGCTATTGTTCACATTTGATCTGGTTTTGTCTATTTCAGTTTTGTGTGGTCAGCCAGCTCCGGCTGGGGCTGTGCTGAATTTCCATCCTTATGTTACTGCTTGTGCCAGTTTGTTTTTGTCCCATAGTAGATTGGCCTCTTTTTGCTCTGCTTTCAGAATATACCAGAGTGCTGCTATAGTGGGCGAAGTCTAGTGACCAGTATTTTTCTATCAGACGTGTTGGGCATTTTTTGCAGGGTTTTTTGCGTGATTGCAGACAGAGTCTTTCCTTTCCTGTCCTGTCTAGTTAGTGTGGGCCCAAACGTTTGCTCAGTCTATTTTCCTATCTGCGTTTGTGTTTTCATCTGTCACGGTCCTGTCAGCGCCGGCGTGCAACCACCGCTGAGCAGGGACTCACTCACACTGCAGGGGGGCCCGGGGTTAGATACGGCCAGGAAGCTCAGGCAAACAGGACCTGGAGACGCTGAAGTTAGCAAGCAGTGAAGGACCTACGGTCATGTGACTGCAAGGGGCGGGGCTTAGAATTGTAAATAAAAAAAAGTGTCAGAATTTTTTTTTTTTTATATATATTTTTTCCTCTTTTTCTCTGGGGCCATAGGAGGATTTTTTTTTCTTTAATGGAGATTAAGCAATTGTCTGATCGTGTTGAGCAGCTTGCTGCTGAAGTGCAAGGAATTTCTGCCTATCTCGCTCAATCATCTGCTGTTGAACCAAAATTCCCTACTCCTGATGTGTTTTCTGGGGTTCGGTCGAAATTTTTGAATTTTAAGAATAATTGTAAACTATTTCTTGCCTTGAAGCCTAACTCATCGGGGAGCTCTGTGCAGCAGGTTAAAATTGTCATCTCTCTGCTACGCGGCGATCCCCAGGATTGGGCTTTCACTCTGACACGTGGAGAACCTATTCTGACTAATGTGGATGCATTTTTTCAAGCCTTGGGGTTGTTGTATGATGAACCTAATGCTATTGATCAAGCTGAGAAAACCTTATTGGCATTGAACCAGGGTCAGGATTCTGCAGAGTTATACTGTCAAAAATTCCGAAAGTGGGCGGTCCTTACTACATGGAATGATAGTGCACTGGCAGCTCTCTTTCGGAAGGGTTTGTCAGAGACCGTAAAAGATATTATGGTGGGATTTCCTGTTCCCTCTGGTCTGGATGATTCTATGTCATTAGCTATTTAAGTTGACCGGCGTTTACGTGAGCGTAAAACTACATGAGAGACGTTGAACGTCTGAACCCATGCAATGTGATAGGGTTTTGTCTAGGGCGCAACGTCAGGAGTTTAGAAGGCGTAATAAGCTGTGTTTTTCTGTGGAGACGCCTCTCATACTATTTCTGTCTTCCCTAAACGAGAAAAAGTTTTTGCACACACATTTGCGGTGGGCATTGTACAAACTAAGTTCCTTTTGGCAATTACTCTGATCTGCTCCTTGTCTACATTTTCCGCTAAGGCTTTTGTTGATTCAGGAGCAGCATTGAATCTGATGGATTTAGACTTTGCTAAACGTTGTGGTTTTCCCATGATACTCCTGCGGACTCCTATCCCTTTGAGGGGTATTGATGCTACTCCTTTGGCGGAGAATAAACCCCAGTTTTGGATCCAGGTGATAATGCAGGTCGCCCAGGACCACCAAGAAAATTGTAAATTTTTGGTGCTGCATAATTTGCATGATACTATTGTTTTGGGTTTTCCCTGGTTGCAAACTCATAATCCAGTTTTGGATTGGAAATCTGTGTCTGTGGTGAGTTGGGGTTGTCAGTGTGTTCTTAGTGACACTCCTGTTTTCGCCACCTCTCCTCAGTCTCATGATATTCCTGATTATTTGGCTGATTTTTCTGATGTATTTAGTGAGAGTAAGGCTGTGTTCACACACAGCGTTTTTTACCGCGGTTTTCACTATAAAACCGCTATAAAACCGCTAAAAATAAGGAGCAGTCATTTCTATGCATTTTGCACTTTTTGTGCACATTGATGCGTTTTTTACAGCGAAAAAAACGCATCGCGGTAAAAAACGCAGCATGCTCATTAATTTTTCGGATTTTTCCGCGGTTTTGGCTTCTTCCATGCGTTTAGAAACCGCTGCGGTAAAAAACGCATAAAAAACGCATCAAAAACGCGCAAAAAACACCACGGAAAAATAGGTGCGGTTTCTGGGAAGGGATTCAGGTTTTTGTGCAGAAATTTTCTGCAACGTGTGCACTTAGCCTTAGTCTGCATCTTTGCCTCCTCACAGGAGTTATGACTGTGCAATTGAGTTGATGCCTGGGTGTAAATTTCCCAAGGGTCGGCTTTTCAACTTATCTGTACCAGAACATGATGCTATGCGATCTTATATCAAGGAGTCGTTGGAGAAGGGTCATATTAGACCAGAGGTCTCAAACACGCGGCCCCTGAAGCAGTCATCTGCGGCCCGTGGTTCACCACGTCACACTCCCTGAGGTAGGTAGAAGGGGGAAGGCAGCAGCACGAATTGGAGTGTGAGATGGCTGTGTGCACAGGACCTGTGATGAGGTCACAGGAGGGGAGGAGTCAGAGGTCACATGATCAGGGGCTTCAGTGTATGCAGGATGAAGGACCCTAATGTCTGTGCTAGTTGTCATGGCGCTGGATGCCGGTAAGTTTATGTGTGGGGTCAGGACGGGTTGATAGGGTGGATGTAGCAGAGCCAGGTGTGTATGAGGTGTTTGGAGCGGAGCCATGTGTGTACAAGGACCGAGGTGTACGGAGTGGAGCTGAGTGTGTGCGAGGTGCACAGTGCGGAGCCGTGTGTGTGCGAGGACCGAGGTGTACGGAGCGGTGCCATATGTGTACGAGGTGTACGGAGCGGAGCTGCATGTGTACGAGGTGTACGGAGCGGAGCTGCATGTGTATGAGGTGTATGGAGCAGAGCCGCGTGTGTATGAGGTGTACAGAGCCACGTGTGCATGAGGTGTACGGAACGGAGCTGCATGTGTATGAGGTGTATGGAGCAGAGCCGCGTGTGTATGAGGTGTACGGAGCGGAGCTGCATGTGTATGAGGTGTACGGAGCGGAGCTGCATGTGTATGAGGTGTATGGAGCAGAGCCGCATGTGTATGAGGTGTACGGAGCGGAGCCGCATGTGTATGAGGTGTACGGAGCGGAGCTGCATGTGTATGAGGTGTACGGAGCGGAGCCGCGTGTGTATGAGGTGTATGGAGCAGAGCCGCATGTGTATGAGGTGTATGGAGCGGAGCTGCATGTGTATGAGGTGTATGGAGCAGAGCCGCATGTGTATGAGGTGTACGGAGCGGAGCTGCATGTGTATGAGGTGTACGGAGCGGAGCTGCATGTGTATGAGGTGTATGGAGCAGAGCCGCATGTGTATGAGGTGTACGGAGCGGAGCTGCATGTGTATGAGGTGTATGGAGCAGAGCCGGGGTGTATGAGGTGTACGGAGCGGAGCTGCATGTGTATGAGGTGTACGGAGCGGAGCTGCGTGTGTATGAGGTGTACGGAGCGGAGCCGCGTGTGTATGAGGTGTGCAGAGCCACGTGTGTATGAGGTGTACGGAGCAGAGCCACGTGTGTACGAGGTGTGTAGAGCCACGTGTATACGAGGTGTATGGAGCAGAGCCACGTGTGTACGAGGTGTACGGAGCAGAGCCACGTGTGTACGAGGTGTGTAGAGCCACGTGTGTACGAGGTGTACGGAGCAGAGCCACGTGTGTATGAGGTGTACGGAGCAGAGCCACGTGTGTACGAGGTGTGTAGAGCCACGTGTGTATGAGGTGTAGGGAGCAGAGCCGCGTGTGTACGAGGTGTACGGAGCAGAGCCACGTGTGTACGAGGTGTACGGAGCAGAGCCACGTGTGTATGAGGTGTAGGGAGCAGAGCCACGTGTGTACGAGGTGTGCAGAGCCACGTGTGTATGAAGTGTACGGAGCGGAGCCACGTGTGTATGACGTGTACAGGTCGGAGCCACGTGTGTATTAGTGTACGGAGCGGAGCGGCGTGTGTATGAAGTGTACGGAGCGGAGCCGTGTGTGTATGAAGTGTACGGAGCGGAGCCGCGTGTGTACGAGGTGTGCGGAGTGGAGATGTGCGTGTATTTTGGCATGGCACCAGGGCCCATAACTTTGTAGTTACGCCACTGCTCACGCTAGTAGAGAGGAGGAGTGCGCCGCTCCGTTGTGGCTGTGGCCCTGCGTGATGACATTCCTCTGGTGCTGTGTAATGACATCACGCCAGCGCACAGAGAGCGGAGGCGTGACTTTCCTCCCATTGCTGGATTTTGCAGATGACTGTGGCTGGGCGTGTACAGCGAGATGATAGCGCCGGCTCACATGCAGAGCTGATACTATCATCTGCTGAGGTTAAGACCCCGTCACACACAGCAATCTCGCTGGCAAGATCGCTGATTTTGTGACGCCATAGCGATCTCGCCAGCGATATCGCTGTGTGTGACGGGGATCAGCGACCGGCCCCCCTGCCGGTTATCACTGATCGTGGAGCAGCTGCCTGGGCCGTTTTTCGATCGCTGGTCTCCCGCTGCCCAGCATGCATCGCTGCGTGTGGCAGCGATAGACCAGCGATCAGCGACGCTGCACGCTGGTTACTAATGTAAACATCGGGTATCCAGGAGTCGCGCGCCTCCTGGATGCCCGATGTTTACATTAGAAACTAGTGTCCAGCGTCGCTGGTCCTGATCGCTGGGGCTGTCTATGTGACAGCTCACCAGCGATCAGCCTAACGATGTCCCAGCGATCCCATCATGTCGGATCGTTCGTGGAATCGCTGGGACATCGTTATGTGTAACGGGGGCTTAAGCTGTACATCACAGCTGACAACCTATTTAAATGGCCACGATCGGTAGTAGCACCGATCGTGGCCGTTTAACTCCTTAAATACCGCTATCAATTGTAACTGTATTAAGTTTGAAAGGATTGCGGCCCGCCAGCTTAAATTTTTTTTATGTGCGGCCCATTTACTCTGCCGAGTTTTGAGACACCTGTATTAGACCATCCTCTTCACCTTTAGGTGCTGGGGGTTTTTTTGTGGCGAAGAAAGATGGTTCATTAAGGCCTTGTAATCACTGTTAAATAATAGTACCCGTTACCCCTGATTTCTGATTTATTTTCCAGAGTTAAAAGTGCCTGCTGGTTTACCAAGCTTGACCTCAGGGGGGCGTATAATCTTATTCGCGTCAAGCACGGGGATGAATGGAAGATGGGGTTTAATACTCCGGAGGGACATTTTGAGTACCTGGTGATGCCTTTTGGGGTCACTAATGCCCCTTCTGTCTTCCAATCTTTTATGAACGATATTTTCCGGGACTTTGTGGATACGTTTTTGATCATTTATCTGGATGATATTTTGATCTTTTCCATTGATTGGGATTCTCATGTGGAACACTGTTCAGACTGTGTTCCGGATTTTGAGGGAGAATTCCCTGTTTGTTAAGGGATCGAAATGCCTCTTTGGTGTACAGAGGATTTCATTTTTGGGATTTATTTTGTCCCCGTCGGCTATTGAAATGGACCCAGCCAAGGTACAGGCCATTTATGATTGGGTTCAGCCCACTTCTTTGAAGGCTCTCCAGAAGTTTTTGGGTTTTGCTAATTTCTATTGTAAATTTATAGGTAATTTTTCTGGTATTGTCAAACCACTGACGGATCTGACCAAATAGGGCGCTGATGTGGTGAATTGGTCTCCAGAGGCAGTCTCGGCATTTCAGGAGCTTAAGCGGAGATTCACTTCTCCGGTTCTACGTCAACCTGATGTCTCACTCCCATTTCAGGTGGAGGCAGATGCTTCTGAGATTGATGCAGGAGCCATTTTGTCCCAAAAAGATCCGGTGACTTCTAAAATGAATCCCTGTGCCTTCTTTTCTCGAAAATTCTCCCCATCTGAACGTAACTATGACGTGTAGAATCGGGAATTGTTGGCCATGAAATGGGCATTTGAAGAGTGGAGACATTGGTTGGAGGGAGCTAGACATCAAGTTGTGGTCTTCACCGACCACAAGAATTTGATTGAATCAGCCAAACGCTTGAATCCTAGACAGGCTAGGTGGGCCTTGTTTTTCACGCGTTTTAATTTTGTGGTCTCTTTTCTTCCGGGCACTAAGAATGTCAAGGCGGACGCCCTTTCTAGGAGTTTCTTTGCGGATTCTCTTATTGTGACCGAGCCTACTACCATTCTAAATGAGGGGGTAGTTCTTTCCGCCATCTCACCCGATTTGAGACGTGCCCTGGAGGAATTTCAGGAGGACAAACCTGAACGTTGCCCGATGGGGAAATTGTATGTTCCTGATCAGTGGAGGAAGAGAGTAATGTCTGAAATTCCTTGCTCCGCGTTGGCTGGTCAACCAGGTATTTTTGGTACCAGAGATTTGGTGAGTCGGTCTTTTTGGTGGCCTGCCTTATCTCGTGATGTCAGGAATTTTGTGCAGTCCTGTGGGACTTGTTCTCGGTCTAAACCCTGTTCTCGTTCTAGTGGGTTGTTGATGCCCCTGCCGGTGCCCAAGAGGCCATGGACCCATATCTCAATGGATTTTATTTCTGATCTTCCTGTCTCTCAGAGAATGACTGTTATCTGGGTGATTTGTGATAGATTTTCTAAGATGATGCATCTTGTACCACTCCCAAAGTTGCCATCTTCTTCAGAGTTGGTGCCCTTGTTTTTACAACAGGTGGTTCGGTTGCATGGGATTCCTGAGAACATTGTGTCGGACAGAGGAGTCCAGTTTGTTTCCAGATTTTGGAGAGCTTTTTGTTCCAAACTGAGAATTCAGTTTTCTTTCCCCTCTGCATTTCATCCTCAGACCAATGGGCAGACTGAGAGAACAAACCAGACTTTGGAGTCCTATTTGAGATGTTTTATATCTGCTGATCAGGATGACTGGGTCTCATTTTTGCCCATGGCCGAATTTGCGCTAATCAATAGAGCTAGTTCTGCCACCTTGATGTCGCCCTTTTTCTGTAACTTTGGGTTTCATCCTCGATTTTCTTCAGGACAAGTGGAATCTTCGACCTGCCCAAGTGTGGACACTCTGGTAGAGAGAATGCAGCAGATTTGGGACCAAGTGGTGGATAAGTTGTCCCTCTCTCAGGAAAAGGCCCAACGGTTTTCCAACCGGCACAGGACTATTGGTCCCCGGTTTAAAGTGGGTGATATGGTTTGGTTGTCGTCAAAGAATATTCCTATGAAGGTTGCGTCTCCAAAGATTCATTGGACCTTATAAGATTTTGGAGATTCTTAATGCTGTTTCTTTTCGATTGGCTCTTCCAGTTACGTTTAAGATCCATAACGTGTTTCATAAATCTCTGTTGAAGAGGTTTGTGGAGCCAGTAGTTCCTATGGCGGCACCTCCTGACCCTGTTTGGCTAGACGGAGACTCCAGTACGTGGTCAAATGGAAGGATTGTGGCCAGGAGTATAATTCTTGGGTCTCTGCTTCTGACATTCATGCCGATAGATTGGTTCGTGCTTTTCACCGGGCCCATCCTGATCGGCCTGGTGGCGTGGATGAGGGTTCGGTGACCCCTCCTCAAGGGGGCTACTGTTGTGAATTCGCTTTCTGGCCTACCTCTGGTTACTAGTGAAGGTAGTGGAGCTGGTTATATTGACAGAGGGGTCGCAAATTCTCTTTCCGGGCTCCCTCTGGTGGTTACTGGAGGTAATGGAGCTGATCTAATTAACAGAGGCCTGCCACCTGATAATGAGGAAGATGACTGGAGATCTAGAATTTCTGACTGGATTTAAGACAGCCGACTCCCTCTATCCCTGCTGGTGATTTTTTCCTGCCTCCTGAGGTCTAAGTTTCCAGCTCAGTCCCTGCATGCTCAGCTAAGTGTTCTTTTGCTATTGTTCACATTTGATCTGGTTTTGTCTATTTCAGTTTTGTGTGGTCAGCCAGCTCCGGCTGGGGCTGTGCTGAATTTCCATCCTTATGTTACTGCTTGTGCCAGTTTGTTTTTGTCCCTTAGTAGATTGGCCTCTTTTTGCTCTGCTTTCAGAATATACCAGAGTGCTGATATAGTGGGGGAAGTCTAGTGACTTCAGTATTTTTCTATCAAACGTGTTGGGCATTTTTTGCAGGGTTTTTTGCGTGATTGCAGACAGAGTCTTTCCTTTCTTGTCCTGTCTAGTTAGTGTGGGCCCCATCGTTTGCTCAGTCTATTTTCCTATCTGCGTTTGTGTTTTCATCTTGTCTCACCGACAATATATGTTTGGGGGCTATCTATTCCTTTGGAGTCTTCTCTGGGGCAGTTTAGATTTCCCCTTTCTTGCTTTAGGCTTAGTTAGCTCCCCGGCTGTGCCGAGGCGTCTAGGATCATCGTAGGTATGCTCCACGGCTACTGCTAGTTGTGTGGATAGGATCAGGGGTCTGCAATCTGCTTAGTTACTAACGTCTCTGGTTTTCTGTGGCTTAGCTTAATCTTGCTTTCCTCCTCGGTGACCCAATCATAACACCCCACACAGCTTCCCCATATACAGCAGGAGCCCCATATAGCCTCTCCATATACAGAATCAGCCCCACACAGCCTCCCTATGTACTGCATGAGACCCCCCACAGCCTCCCCATATACTGCATGTCGCCCCCACAGCCTCCCCATGTGCTGCATGTCGCCCCCCACAGCCTCCCCATGTGCTGCATGTCGCCCCCCCACAGCCTCCCCATGTGCTGCATGTTGCCCCCCACAGCCTCCCCATGTGCTGCATGTCAATCCCCATACCCTCTACATGTGCTGCACGTCACCCCTGTCATGATCCAGGCCGGGGTTTGTTTCTTGCTATTCTCTCCCCGATCTGGTTGTGCCGGGTTAACCTTCTCTGCTTCGTTTTGGGTTTTGTGGGGCTATTTCTGTCTGCTGTGGCCTGCAGACCAATGTCAGTGATAGTTCATGTTTCCAGGCTAGAGCAGCTGACCCTTTGATACCGTGTTTTGTCCTCTGCCCGTGTACTCTGATCCAATGACTTCCCTTTCCTGCAACCCCGCATGCCTTAGTGTTCGCTCCCTGTGTTACCTCTGCTCTCATCTGGTTCTGACTTCTGGCTTGTATTTGATTACGTGTATTGCTGTGACCTCTGGTACTTCGTTCCCTCTCGGTTTCTGACTCGGCTCGTCTGACCTCTCTTTCGCCACCAGGAGGCACCTGTGCTTCTGCCAAATGGTGCTGCTCTGTGTGTGCAATCTCTCTTCCCTCTGCTTTTGTTCCCATCTCTTGTGCACCGATTCGCCGCAGTACACAGCTGACGCGATGAAATTCAGTTGCTGTTTTTATGCACTGATGGTGGTTCTGGTAATGTATTCATGTACTGAATGTGGTTATGGTGATATATTCATGTACTGAATGTGGTTCTGGTGCTGCATTCTGTTATACCCTACTGTGCCACACGGCCGTACCTACCCAGGAAGTGACAAAACTAAACGGCTAGGGGTGCCTGAAGCAGCGTCACACATTCATGTACTGATGCTGCATTTATGTACTGACGGCGATTCTGGTCCTGCATTCATGTACCAATAGTGGTTCTGGCGCTCACTCGTGCTGACAGTGGTTTTGATCTTGTACACATGTAGCAATCCCATGCTTTATGGCTATGTTAAAACTAAAAAGCTGCACTCACTATTCTGCTGGTGGAGTCACTGTGTACATAAATTACTTATCCTGTACTGATCCTGAGTTACATCCTGTATTATACTCCAGAGCTGCACTCACTATTCTGCTGGTGCAGTCACTGTTTACATACATTACATTACTTATCATGTACTGATCCTGAGTTACATCTTGTATTATACCCCAGAGCTGCACTCACTATTCTTCTGCTGGAGTCACTGTGTACATACATTACATTACTGATCCAGAGTTACGTCCTGTATTATACTACAGAGCTGCACACACTATTCTGCTGGTGCAGTCACTGTGTACATACATTACATTACTTATCCTGTACTGATCCTGAGTTACATCCTGTATTATACCCCAGAGCTGCCCTCACTATTCTGCTGGTGGAGTCACTGTGTACATACATTACATTACTTATCCTGCACTGATCCTGAGTTACATCCTGTATTATACTCCAGAGCTGCACTCACTATTCTGCTGGTGCAGTCACTGTGTACATACATTACATTACTTATCCTGTACTGATCCTGAGTTACATCCTGTATTATACTCCAGAGCTGCACTCACTATTCTGCTGGTGCAGTCACTGTGTACATACATTACATTACTTATCTTGTACTGATCCTGAGTTACATCCTGTATTATACTCCAGAGCTGCACTCGCTATTCTGCTGGTGGAGTCACTGTGTACATACATTACATTACTTATCCTGCACTGATCCTGAGTTACATCCTGTATTATACTCCAGAGCTGCACTCACTGTTCTGCTGGTGAAGTCACTGTATACATACATTACATTACTGATCCTGTACTGATCCTGAGTTACATCCTGTATTATACTCCAGAGCTGCACTCACTATTCTGCTGGTGCAGTCACTGTGTACATACATTACATTACTTATCCTGTACTGATCCTGAGTTACATCCTGTATTATACTCCAGAGCTGCCCTCGCTATTCTGCTGGTGGAGTCACTGTGTACATACATTACATTACTTATCCTGTACTGATCCTGAGTTACATCTTGTATTATACCCCAGAGCTGCACTCACTATTCTGCTGGTGGAGTCACTGTGTACATACATTACATTACTTATCCTGTACTGATCCTGAGTTACATCCTGTATTATACTTCAGAGCTGCACTCACTGTTCTGCTGGTGAAGTCACTGTATACATACATTACATTACTGATCCTGCACTGATCCTGAGTTACATCCTGTATTATACTCCAGAGCTGCACTCACTATTCTGCTGGTGCAGTCACTGTGTACATACTGTACATTACATTACTTATCCTGTACTGATCCTGAGTTACATCCTGTATTATACTCCAGAGCTGCACTCACTATTCTGCTGGTGGAGTCACTGTGTACATACATTACATTACTTATCCTGTACTGATCCTGAGTTACATCCTATATTATACTCCAGAGCTGTGCTCGCTATTCTGTTGGTGCAGTCACTGTGTACATACATTACATTACTTATCCTGTACTGATCCTGAGTTACATCCTGTATTATACTTCAGAGCTGCACTCACTGTTCTGCTGGTGAAGTCACTGTGTACATACATTACATTACTGATCCTGCAGTGATCCTGAGTTACATCCTGTATTATACTCCAGAGCTGTGCTCGCTATTCTGTTGGTGCAGTCACTGTGTACATACATTACATTACTGATCCTGCAGTGATCCTGAGTTACATCCTGTATTATACTCCAGAGCTGCACTCACTATTCTGCTGGTGCAGTCACTGTGTACATACATTACTTATCCTGTACTGATCCTGAGTTACATCCTGTATTATACTCCAGAGCTGCACTCACTATTCTGCTGGTGGAGTCACTGTGTACATACATTACATTACTTATCCTGTACTGATCCTGAGTTACATCCTGTATTATACTCCAGACCTGCACTCACTATTCTGGTGGTGGAGTAACTGAATATATACGTTACATTACTTATCTTGTACTGATCCTGAGTCACATCCTGTATTATACTCCAGAGCTGCACTCACTATTCTGCTGGTGGAGTCACTGTGTACATACATTACTTATCCTGTACTGATCCTGAGTTACGTCCTGTATTATACTCCAGAGCTGCACTCACTATTCTGCTGGTGGAGTCACTGTGTACATACATTACATTACTTATCCTGTACTGATCCTGATTTACATCTTGTATCACTGTATACTCCAGAGCTGCACTCATTGTTTCGCTTATTGTTTTTTGAAACAGTCAACAAGCTTGCTCGCAGTCACCCCTACCAGTGTAAAGCCCCCGTCACACACAGTGATCTCGCTAGCGAGATCGCTGCTGAGTCACAAGTTTTGTGACGCAACAGCGATCTCACCAGCAAGATCGCTGTGTGTGACACTTATCAGTGACCGGCCCCCCTGCCGGGTATCGCTGATCGTCCTCGAATGGCTAGGACATTTTTTTGATCGCTGGTCTCCCGCTGGCCAGCACGCATCGCTGCGTGTGACAGGCGGGAGACCAGCGATCAGCGAGCTGGCGCTGGTAACCAAGGGACACATCGGGTTTCTAAGCGTCGCGCAGCACTTAGAAACCCGATGTGTACCTTAGTTACCAGCGCGCTGATGCAGGGAGCTGGTAACCAAGGTACACATGGGGTTTCTAAGTGCTGCGCGCCGCTTAGAAACCCGATGTGTACCTTGGTTACCAGCTCCCTGCATCAGCGCGCTGGTAACTAAGGTACACAGTGGGTAACTAAGCGACGTGTGTTGCTTGTTACCCACGTGTCGCTGGTGCTGATTGCTGGTGAAGCTGCCTGTTTGGCAGCTCACCAGCGATCATGTAGCGATGCACCAGCAATCCTGACAAGGTCATATCGTTGTCGGGATCGCTTGTGCATAGCTATGTGTGACGGGGCCCCAACTGAGCCACTACAATGTAGGGAGCAGATGGTTTTCTCCCATCAGAAGTTTGGTGTAAAATCATTACATCCAAGATCCCCAAGACAAGCTCTGAGCACCAATGACAAGATGGATGTCAAATATTACTTTTTCAAGTTATTAATTCTATACAGAAATGTAAAGTGACAGACCCAGAGCTTGAGTCTGTTCCTTCTTGATCTTTTGCAGTACTGTTATAGACTTTATCCTGGTCACCATGCACATCATGTCTACCCCATGGCTGCCACTGTGCACCTCAGGGGGATGAACATCACAGGTGAGTGGATGGTTCTGATTCGCAAGGTCCTTTTATTTCAGTTAAATCGGAGCCATGTGATTCTCTAACCACCAGCAAACTGAACCTGACCACCGAACAGCAAAAGGGGTAAGCAGTGTGAACTGCTCAGTGTAACAAATGACATGTTGACTGTATTTATGTGTACACTAGGGGGCAGTATACATCAGTAGAATTACAGAGCTGTCATGGTCCAAACCTAAAAAAAAAATAAAGGAAGTTTCCACTGACGCCTAAAATTTACCCTCAAAATGATAGATGGTTAAATATATTCTTGTTTTTTTTTCTTTTTACAGTACATTCAGGTTGTTTTTTGAGCTGAGACCAGAATACTCAGGGATGCAGCAACATGTTCTTTTTTTGCTACCATGATAGAGCCATTTAAATCTGTCTATAGAATTCTCACATTATTGCAAATTAAACTACAGACTGCTATCCTCTTTGTAGATTGGTCTACATAATGTTCTTATTGTTGATTATAGAATGCTGTCCTTATTATATAATAGCTGAAGAGCCCGGCGCTGCCCGGGCATAGTAAATAACTACGGTTAGTTATAACAAATTATAATGATTATATATATATATATATATATATATATATATATATATATATGTATATATATATAAAGCTGACTGTCTAGCCCCGCCCACTCCGCATAGCCACATTCACTATAATATCCCACATCATCCCGTCAGCCAGAGCTTCCGGACTACAACCCCTAATATCCCATATCATCCCGTCAGCCAGAGCCACCGGACTACTACCTCTAATATCCCACATCGTCCCGTCAGCCAGAGCCACCGGACAACTACTACTAATATCCCACATCATCCAGTCAGCCAGAGCCACCGGACTACTACCCCTAATATCCCACATCATCCCGTCAGCCAGAGCCACCGGACTACTACCTCTAATATCCCACATCGTCCCGTCAGCCAGAGCCACCGGACAACTACTACTAATATCCCACATCATCCAGTCAGCCAGAGCCACCGGACTACTACCCCTAATATCCCACATCATCCCATCAGCCAGAGCTACCTGACTACTACCTCTAATATCCCACATCATCTCGTCAGCCAGAGCCACCGGGCTACTACCCCTAATATCCCACATCATCCCATCAGCCAGAGCTACCTGACTACTACCCCTAATATCCCACATCGTCCCATCAGCCAGAGCCACCGGACTACTACCCCTAATATCCCACATCATCCCATCAGCCAGAGCCACCGGACAACTACTACTAATATCCCACATCATCCCGTCAAAGCCGCCGGACTACTACCCCTAATATCCCACATCATCCCATCAGCCAGAGCCACCAGACTACTACCCCTAATATTCCACATCGTCCCATCAACCTGGGGTCAGAACCAGAACACTGAGTGGAACGGTCGTAACTTCCATACCGGGGATCCCTTTAACAGAGGCCTGGCTTCAGAACCAGAGCGCTGAGTGGATTTGCCCTAACTTCCATACCAAAGATCCCTTTAATAGAAGCCTGGGGTGAGAATCAGAGCGCTGAGGCATTTACCCTAACTTTCATACCGGAGATCCCTTTAAGAGAGGCCTGGGGTCAGTACCAAAGCGCAGAGTGTATTTGCCCTCACTTCCATACCGGGGATCCCTTTAAGAGGGGCGTGAGGTCACAACCAGAGTGCTGAGTGGATTTGCCCTAACTTCCATACCGGGGATCCCTTTAAGAGAGCCTGGGATCAGAACCAGAGTCCTGAGTGTATTTGCCCTAACTTCCATACAGGATATCCCTTTAAGAGAGCCTGGGGTCAGTACCAGAGCATTTGAAGGCAATTGCCCTGACTTCCATACCAGGGATCCCGTTGAGAGGCCTGGGATCAGAACCAAAGCGCTGGATGGATTTACCCTGACTTCCATACCGGAGATCCCTTTAAGAAAGGCCTGGGGTCAGTAACAATGCGCAGAGTGGATTTGCCCTCACTTCCATACCAATGATCCCTTTAAGAGACACTGGGGTCAGAACCACAGAGCTGAGTGGAACGGTCCTAACTTCCATACCGATGATCCCTTTAAGAGAGGCCTAGGGTCAGAGTCACTGAGTCACGCAGTCACATGACTAAGACTATTTTTTAGTTGAAACGCGTTGATCCTCCTCACTGGTGTGCTTGGTGTTTGCTATAAGAAATTTTTAAAGAACCAACATATTTTTAAGTTGTCCAATAAAGCTTTGTAAATTGCAGCTGCCTCCGTCTCCAGCTGGATCACTTTTTTTTTCTTCCTTATACAGTAGAATGCTCTCCTTATTATAGATTAGTCTATAAAACTCTCATTATTGTATGCTAACTTATAGAATGTGCTCCTTATTGTATATTAGTCAACAGAATGCTATCCTTATTGTATATACATTTATATAATCTTTCCTTATTGAAGATTAGTGTATATATTTCTCTCCTTATTTTTGATTAGTCTATAGAATGCCCTCCTTATTGTAGGTTAGACTACAGACTGCTATGCTCATTGTAGATTGATGTTCTCTTTATTGTAGATTATAGAATGCTCTCCTTATTGTAGATTAGTCTATATAATGCTCTCCTTATTGTAGATTATAGAATGCTCTCTTTATTGAAGACCCCCAAAACAGACAACCCCAAACATAGTTAGTAAGGCCGAAAAAAGACATTAGTCCATCCAGTTCAGCCTATAAAATTCTGTCAGAATAAATCCCCAGATCTACGTCCTTCTAAAGAGCCTAACAGTAACTGTAAGATACAATATTATTACGCTCCAGGAAGACATCCAGGCCTCTCTTGGACCCTTCGACTGAGTTCGCCATCACCACCTCCTCAGGCAGGGAATTCCAGGTTCTCACTGCCCTAACAGTAAAGAATCCTCTTCTGTGTTGATGGAAAAACCTTTTCTCCTCCAGACGCAGCGAATGCCCCCCTGTGACCGTCACCTTCCTTGGTATAAACAGATCCTCTGAGAGATATTTGTATTGTCCCCTTATATACTTATATACATGGTTATTAGATTACCTCTCAGTTGTCTTTTGTCTAGACTAAATAATCCTAATTTTGCTAATCTCTCTGGGTATTGTTGTTCCCCCATCCCCTTTATTAATTTTGTTGCCCTCCTTTGTACCCGCTCTAGTTCCATTATATCCTTCCTGAGCACCGGTGCCCAAAACTGTACACAGTACTCCATGTGCGGTCTAACCAGAGATTTGTACAGAGGCAGTATAATGCTCTCATCATGTGTATCCAGACCTCTTTTAATGCACCCCATGATCCTGTTTGCCTTGGCAGCCGCTGCCTGGCACTGGCTGCTCCAGGTAAGTTTATCATTAACTAGGATCCCCAAGTCCTTCTCCATGTCAGATTTACCCAGTGGTTTACCGTTCAGTGTGTAATGGTGATATTGATTCCTTCTTCCTATGTGTATAACCTTACATTTATCATTGTTAAACTGCATCTGCCTCCTTTCGGCCCAAGTTCACAACTTATCCAGATCCGTCTGTAGGAGAACACTATGTTCTTTTGTATTGACTGCTTTATATAGTTTTGTATCATCTGGAAATATCGATATTTTACTGTGCAAACCTTCTACCAGATCGTTAATATGTTGAAGAGAATAGGTTCCAACACCGACTCCTGCGGTACCCCACTGGCCACAGCGACCCAGTTAGAGAATATACCATTTATAACCACCCTCTGCTTTCTATCACTAAGCCAGTTACTTACCCATTTACACACATTTTCCCCCAGACCCAGCATTCTCATTTTGTGTACCAACCTCTTATGTGGCACGGTATCAGACGCTTTGGAAAAATCAAGATATACCACATCCAATGACTCACCTTGGTCCAGTCTATAGCTTACCTCTTCATAAAAACTGATTAGATTGGTTTGACAGGAGCGATTCCTCATAAACCCATGCTGATATGGCGTTAAACAGTTATTCTCATTGAGATAATCCAGAATAACATCCCTCAGAAACCCTTCAAATATTTTACCAACAATAGAGGTTAGACTTACAGGCCTATAATTTCCAGGTTCACTTTTAGAGCCCTTTTTGAATATTGGTTCCACATTTGCTATGCGCCAGTCCTGTGGAACAGACCCTGTCACTATAGTCTCTAAATATAAGAAATAATGGTTTGTCTATTACATTACTTAGTTCTCTTAGTACTCGTGGGTGTATGCCATCCGGACCCGGAGATTTATCTATTTTAATCTTATTTAGCCGGTTTTGCACCTCTTCTTGGGTTAGATTGGTGACCCTTAAAATAGGCTTTTCTTTGTCTCTCGGCATTTCATTTTCCACCATGAAAACCGTGGAGAAGAAGGTGTTTAACATATTAGCTTTTTCCTCACCATCTACAACCATACTTTCATCACAAATTTTTAATGGCCCTACACTTTCACTTTTGATTCTTTTACTATTGATATAGTTGAAGAACAGTTTGGGATTAGTTTTACTCTCCTTAGCAATGTGCTTCTCTGTTTCCTTTTTGGCAGCTTTAATTTTTTTTTAGATGAAGAATTTTTCTCCTTATAGTTTTACTAGATTATGGCCCGATGCTATCGCATCGGGAGGATGCGATAGCATCACACCTCTTGCCATGTTAACCCTCAACACACACACTCCTCAACACACACTCCTCTCACCTTTCACCATCTCCACTCACTCTTTCACTCCACATACGACCCCTTCTCTCACTCCGTCTCTCATACTCACGCCGTCATCGCCGCTGCTCCACGATCCCCGACATCTTCTTCCGCCGGCGCCATCCTGGATCCAGACGTTGTCCACGCCGGCGACATGTTCTTGCGGCGACGCCATCTTGAGTATCGTGAAATCCCGCGATAGTCAAGATAGCGTCGCCGGAAGAACATGTCGCCGGCGTGGACGACGTCGGGATCCAAAATGGCGTCGGCGAAATCTCGCGAGTTTTCGCCGACGCCATTTTGGATCCCGACGTCGTCCTCGCCGGCGACATGTTCTTGCGGCGACGCCATCTTGACTATCGCGAGATTTCGCCGATCCAAAATGGCGTCGCCGCAAGAACATGTCGCCGGCGTGGACGACATCGGGATCCAAAATGGCGTTAGCGTAATCTCGCGAGATTTTGCCGACGCCATCTTTTTGGATCCCGAGTCGTCCACGCCAGCGACATGTTCTTGCGGCGACGCCATCTTGAATCTCGCGGGATTTCACGAAATCCAAGATGGCGTCGCCGCAAGAACATGTAGGCGGCCTGGAGAACGTCTGGAACCAGGATCGCGGCGGCGGAGGAAGATGTCGGGGCAGCGACGATGACGGTGTGAGTATGAGAAACGGAGTGAGAGAAAGGAACGTATGTGGAGTGAAAGAGTGAGTGGACGTGAGTGGAGGTGAAAGGTGAGAGGAGTGTGTGTTGAGGCGGTGTGGTGTGCTGAGGGTTAACATGTGCGTGTGTGTGGTGACGTCACCGGTTACAACTGGACGGAAGTTGTTACAACCGGAAGCTGCTTAGGGCATTTATTATTATAGATGATGAGGAAGAAGCCGTCTGTTGTTGGCGGTGATGGCGTGTAGAGGCTTCTTCAGCCAATGTAATAGATTTAGAGTTAGGGGATTCGTGTGTGAGACGACGGCGTTTATAAGCCTTAATCTTGTCAAGTCGATGCTGTTTTTCCTCAGGAGTCTCATTCGCACGGCGTTGTTTTTGTCGTAGTGCTAAAGCTGCTTTCCTTTCACTGGCATTGGCATACTGTGCATCAGTATTGAATGGTGGTATTGATGGGGCAGAAACAGATTGCTGATTAGTTATGTCAGTGAACGGCATATGGGATGAAGTGTAGCAGTAAATTGTTCCACATGCTGATGTGGAAGCATCCTGTTGTGAGTCTAATAATAATGATGAGTAAGAGGCCGTCTGTTGTCGGCGGTGACGGCGTGCAGAGGCTTCTTCAGCCAATCTTATGGATTTAGAGTTAGGGGATTCGTGTGTGAGGCGACGGCGTTTATAAGCCTTAATCTTCTCAAGGCGATGGTGTTTTTCCTCAGGAGTCTGATTAGCACGGCGTTGTTTTTGTCATAGTGCTAAAGCTGCTTTCCTTTCACTGGCATTGGCATACTTTTTGTTATGACTCATGTTGGCACAGGTAAAGGAGTCTATTTGGCAGTTATCTGGCAGTGAAGAAGGCGTCCTGGAGTATTGTAGAGTAAACAGATACTAATTGACCCTGTAATTGCCCAGCAGTAGTTATGAAGTGGTAGTGGCAAATTGGCCCTGTAGTTAGACACCGGCAGAGGAGCAAGGCAGCAGTAGTTATGGCGGTAGAGGCAAATTGGCCCTGTAATTAGACACCGGCAGAGGAGCAAGGCAGCAGTAGTTATGGCGGTAGAGGCAAATTGGCCCTGTAATTAGACACCGGCAGAGGAGCAAGGCAGCAGTAGTTATGGCGGTAGAGGCAAATTGGCCCTGTAATTAGACACAGGCAGTGAACAGTCAGAGGAGCAAGGCAGCAGTACTTATGGCGGTAGAGGCAAATTGGCCCTGTAATTAGACACCGGCAGAGGAGCAAGGCAGCAGTAGTTATGGCGGTATAGGCAAATTGGCCCTGTAATTAGACACCAGCAGAGGAGCAAGGCAGCAGTAGTTATGGCGGTAGAGGCAAATTGATCCTGTAATTAGACACCGGCAGAGGAGCAAGGCAGCAGTAGTTATGGCGGTAGAGGCAAATTGATCCTGTAATTAGACACCGGCAGAGGAGCAAGGCAGCAGTAGTTATGGCGGTAGAGGCAAATTGATCCTGTAATTAGACACCGGCAGAGGAGCAAGGCAGCAGTAGTTATGGCGGTAGAGGCAAATTGATCCTGTAATTAGACACCGGCAGAGGAGCAAGGCAGCAGTAGTTATGGCGGTATTGGCAAATTGGCCCTGTAATTAGACACCAGCAGAGGAGCAATGCAGCAGTAGTTATGGCGGTAGAGGCAAATTGATCCTGTAATTAGACACCGGCAGAGGAGCAAGGTAGCAGTAGTTATGGCGGTAGAGGCAAATTAGCCCTGTAATTAGACACCGGCAGAGGAGCAAGGCAGCAGTAGTTATGGCGGTAGAGGCAAATTGATCCTGTAATTAGACACCGGCAGAGGAGCAATGCAGCAGTAGTTATGGCGGTAGAGGCAAATTTGCCCTGTAATTAGACACCGGCAGAGGAGCAAGGCAGCAGTAGTTATGGCGGTAGAGGCAAATTAGCCCTGTAATTAGACACCGGCAGAGGAGCAAGGCAGCAGTACTTATGGCGGTATTGGCAAATTGGCCCTGTAATTAGACACCAGCAGAGGAGCAATGCAGCAGTAGTTATGGCGGTAGAGGCAAATTGATCCTGTAATTAGACACTGGCAGAGGAGCAAGGCAGCAGTAGTTATGGCGGTAGAGGCAAATTAGCCCTGTAATTAGACACCGGCAGAGTAGTAAGGTAGCAGTAGTTATGGCGGTATAGGCAAATTGGCCCTGTAATTAGACACCGGCAGAGGAGCAATGCAGCAGTAGTTATGGCAGTATAGGCAAATTGGCCCTGTAATTAGACACCGGCAGTAAACAGGCATAGGACCAAGGCAGCAGTAGTTATGGTGGTACAGGCAATGCCAAGCGTCCGCACAGCAAGTCGGCGTGAGGTAAATGACGCAATTTCACGAATGCAAGATGGCGTCGGCGAAATCTCGCGAGATTTCACCGACGTCGTTAAGGCTGTGTGCACACGCTGTGGATTAGGTGCGGATTTTGTAAAATGCGGTTTTACCTGCGGATTGCTCTGCGGTTTTGCCCTGCGGTTTTTCATCTCCTCAATAGAGGAGATGGCAAACCGCAGGAGAATCCGCTGAAAGAATTGACACGTCAATTCTTTCTGCGGATTGAAAACCGCAGATAATCCGCGCGGAAAATTCCGCACCGTCTGCACTGCGGTTTTTGATTCCCATAGGGAATCATGGTACTGTACACCGCAGCAAAAACTGCTGCGGGTCCGCAGCGGCCAGAACCGCAGCAAAATCCGCAGCAAAATCCGCAGCGTGTGCACACAGCCTCACACCTCTTGCCATGTTAACCCTCAACACACCACACCGCCTCAACACACACTCCTCTCACCTTTCACCTCCACTCATGTCCACTCACTCTTTCAGTCCACATACGTTCCTTTCTCTCACTCCGTTTCTCATACTCACACCGTCATCGTCGCTGCCCCGACATCTTCCTCCACCGCCGCGATCCAGGATCCAGACGTTCTCCAGGCCGCCGACATGTTCTTGCGGGACGCCATCTTGGATGTCGTGAAGTCCCACGATATTCAAGATGGCGTCGCCGCAACAACATGTCGCTGGCATGGGCGACATCGGGATCCAAAATGGCGTCGGCGTAATCTCGCGAGATTTCGCCGACGCCATCTTTTTGGATCCCGATGTCGTCCACGCCAGCGACATATTGTTGCTGCGACGCCATCTTGAATCTCGCGGGACTTCACGACATCCAAGATGGCGTCCCGCAAGAACATGTCGGCGGCCTGGAGAACGTCTGGATCCTGGATCGCGGCGGCGGAGGAAGATGTCGGGGCAGCGACGATGACGGTGTGAGTATGAGAAACGGAGTGAGAGAAAGGAACGTATGTGGAGTGAAAGAGTGAGTGGACATGAGTGGAGGTGAAAGGTGAGAGGAGTGTGTGTTGAGGCGGTGTGGTGTGTTGAGGGTTAACATGTGCGTGTGTGTGTGTGGTGACGTCACCGGTTACAACTGGACGGAAGTTGTTACAACCGGAAGCTGGTTAGGGCATTTATTATTATAGATAGAGCTTCAATGGTGCCATCCTACTTTAGTAGTTTAAATGCTTTCTTTTTACTGCTAATTGCCCCTCTTACTTTTTTGTTTAGCCACATTGGGTTTTTCCTATTTCTTGTCGTTTTATTCCCACAAGGTATAAACCGCTTACGGCGCCTATTAAGGACGTTCTTAAACATTTCCCATTTATTTTCTGTATTCTTATTCCTGAGGACATTGACCCAGTCAACCAGATTAAGGGCATCTCTAAGCTGGTCAAACTTTGCCTTCCTAAAATTCAGTGTTTTTGTGACTCCCTGACATGTCCCCCTAGCGAAAGACAAGTGAAACTGTACAATACTGTGGTCGCTATTTCCCAGATGCCCAACAACATGTAGATTTGTTATTCTGTCAGGTCTGTTAGATAGTATTAGGTTAAAAGTGCTGCTCAGCTGGTTGGATTCTGCACCAATTGTGAAAGATAATGATTCTTGGCTATTAACAGAAACCTGTTGCCTTTATGGGTTTCGCAGGTCTCTGTTTCCCAGTTAATATCCGGGTAGTTAAAGTACCCCATAACAAGGACCTCATTATGGGTTGCAGCTTCATCTATCTGTCTTAGTAGTAAACTTTCCATGATTTCTGTTATATTTGGGGGTTTGTAACAGACCCAAAAGAGAATTTTGTTTCTATTTTTCCCTCCATGTATTTCGACCCATATGGACTCGACATCCTCATTCCCTTCGCTAATATCTTCCCTTAAAGTGGACTTTAGACAAGACTTTACATAAAGACAAACCCCTCCTCCACTCCGATTTTTACGATCCTTTCTGAACAGACTGTAAGGGTACTGTCACACTTAGCGATGTACCAGCAATCCCGACCAGCGATATGACGCGGTCAGGATCGCTGGTACATCGCTAAGTGGTCGCTAGTGAGCTGCCACACAGGCAGATCTCACTAGCGACATCGCTGGGGACGGGGGTCGCTACTTACCTGTCACACCAGGCGATCCTGCGTCCTCCCGCCCGGCTCCATGCGTCGCTCGTCGTCACAGCAGGAAGCGCCGCAAGAAGCTGACGACGAGAAACAGTCCTGGACGTTCTCGCGCGATCAGCGATAACCAGCGGGGGAGCGGGTCGTTGGTAAGCATCAGACACAGCGATATCGCTAGCAATGTCGCTGTAACGTCACAAGTTATAGCGATATTGCTAGCGATATCTCTTAGTGTGACATGCCCTTAACCCTGTAAGTTAACTGCCCAGTCATAGCTTTCATTTAACCATGTCTCGGTTATTCCCACTATGCCATAGTTACCTGTAGATATTTCTGCTTCTAGTTCTTCCATCATGTTTGTCAGGCTTCTGGCGTTTGCGAGCATGCATTTTAGAGAATTTTGCTTTGTTCCAATCTCCTCCCTGTTGATTATTTTAGAAATTTTCTTACCTACCTTCTGAGTGATAGGAACTGAAGGAGTTAAATTGAGTTCTGTCTATGTTGCATTCTCTTGTTTAAAACCTTATCTGTTCTTCGAGGAGATGTCTCAGACATCTCCCTTGTGAACCAAGGTCAAATACCTCTGCTTTTTCGCCTAAATGACTTTCTTTGTCTAAAACAAGTTGTAAAATCATTTGTACTGCGCATGTCTGTAAAATGTTTAAATTCTTTACTATAAAAGACGGAAGCCTAACTGATAAGCCAGAGGCGTCTTGGAGGCATCCCGAGTGGTATTATACAGCGTGTGTCTGTGTTATCCTTCTCGACGGAGCAATTGATTAGAGACATATGGTGCTTCACACCTAAGAACATCGGTCCTTCAGATGAAAGAGTAATCTGAGGGATCCCGACATGAGTATGTTGTCTTGGATCTTCTTTGACACACCTCATATCATTCATCAGCATAATATCTGGTTTCATGTTCGTGTCTAACGTTTTTCTTCCCATCCCCACTTCTTCAAGTTTAACGCTCTCCTGATGAGTGTAGCGAGTCTTCTGGCGAATGTGTGTTTCCCAGGTTTGCTGAGGTGTAGTACATCTCTGGCGAGGAGTCCATCGTACAGGTAATTCACACCGTTGTCCAGGAATCCGAATCCTTGTTGTCTGCTCCATCGTCTTAGCCAGTTGTTCGCATCAAGGATCCTGTTCCATCTCCTGGTGCCATGCCCGTCTACTGGAAGGATAGAAGAAAAAACTACCTGTGCATCCAGTTCCTTTACTTTCTTCCCCAACTCTTCAAAGTCCTTGCAGATTGTCGGTAGGTCCTTCCATGCCGTGTCATTGGTGCCAACATGTATCAGAAGAAATGGGTGGACGTACTTGGAACTGATGAGCTTTGGTATCCTATCGGTCACATCCTTGATCTTCACACCTGGGAGCCAGCATACTTCTCTTGCGGTTATATCCCGTCTGCAGATGGCTGCTTCTGTGCCTCTCAGTAGTGAGTCTCCCACCACTACCACTCTTCTTCGCTTCTTGGCTGTACTTTTTGTTGTCACTTCTGGGTGTTGCTGCGTGCCCTTTTCTTCTTTGTTTGCTGGTTGTGCCTCATCCTTAGGTGTACCATCGTCACCCTCTGCAAGGCCTTGGTATCGGTTTGTCAGTTGTGTGGTTGTTGATGTCTCTATGGTCTTCTTGCTTCTTTTGGTCACATGCTTCCCCTCGTCTGCTTTTGGAGGTTCTCTGACACTTTCTTCACCTTCTGTGACCAGTAGAGATGCTTCTGTTCTGTCTAGGAAGTCTTCATTTTCTTTGAGTTTCAAAGTTGCAATTCTTTTTTCCAGTTATTTAAAACTTTTAACTCCCTCCTCTGCCCACCACTGCCCCCTCCTACCTCCCTCATCTCTGCTGCGGACTTTGCCACACACTTCAAAAATAAGATCGACCAAACAAGGCATGTCTTCATTGTTCAACCACCACAACCCCTTTGTATACCAGACCAATGACAAAACCCCATAACCTCCCTCTCCAACATCACTGAAGGGGAGCTTAATTGTCTCCTCTCCAAATCGCACCTCACAACCTGTGCACTCGACCCCATCCCAACCCATCTCCTCCCCAACCTCACCACCACACTTATCCCATCCCTAACCCACCTCTTCAACCTATCACTAACTTCCGGTACCTTCCCTTCTGCTTTCAAACATGCCACAATCACGCCTATCCTTAAAAAGCCAACCTTCGACCCAACCGCTGTGTCCAGCTATCGCCCTATATCGCTGCTCCCATTCGCCTCCAAACTCCTGGAGCTGCATGCCCACGCTGAACTTTCCTCCCACCTCTCATCTAACTTGCTCTTTGACATTTTACAATCTGGTTTCCGTCCCCATCACTCCACTGAGACAGCCCTGACCAAAATTACTAATGACCTACTTACAGCCAAAGCAAACGGACAATACTCTATACTCCTGCTTCTAGACCTGTCCTCTGCTTTCGACACAGTTGACCACTACCTCCTAATACAGATCCTCTCCTCCTTTGGCATCAAAGACCTCGCCCTATCCTGGATCTCCTCATACCTTTCCAACCGCACATTCATCATCTCCCACTCCCACAGTACCTCCTCATCCCACCCTCTCTCTGTTGGAGTCCCACAAGTCTCTGTTCTAGCACCCCTACTCTTCTCGATCTATACACTTGGTCTGGGGCAACTCCTAAAGTCCCACGGATTCCAGTACCACCTTTATGCTGATGAAACTCAGATCTACCTTTCTGGCCCAGATGTCACCTCCCTGCTGTCCAGAATCCCAGAGTGTCTATCAGCCTTATCCTCCTCCTTCTCCTCTCGCTTCCTCAAGCTCAATGTTGCCAAATCTGAACTCATCATCTTCCCTCCATCTCACAGATCTTCCTTACCTGACCTATCTATCACAATTAACGACATTACGCTTTCCCCCGTACTGGAAATCCACTGCCCTGTCCTTCAAACCACACATCCAAGCTCTTTCTACCTCCTGTCACCTCCAGCTCAAAAATATTTCCAGAATCCGTCCTTTCCTCAACCCTCAATCTACTAAAATGCTTGTGCATGCCCTCATCATCTCCTGCCTCGACTACTGCAACATCCTTTTCTGTGGCCTCCCTGCTAACACCCTCACACCTCTCCAGTCCATCCATAACTCTGCTGGCCAACTAATTCATCTCTCTCCTCGCTACTCCTCCGCTTCTCCCCTCTGCAAATCTCTTCACTGGCTCCCATTCCGTCAGCGTATCCAGTTCAAAATACTGACCTACAAGGCCATCTATAACCTGTCTCCCCTATGTGTCTCTGAACTAATCTCCCGATACCTTCCCTCACGTAATCTCCGGTCCTCCCAAGACCTCCTCCTCTCCTCCACACTTATTCGCTCCTCACCTTACCGCCTCCAAGACTTCTCCCAAATATCTCCCATCCTCTGGAATTCTTTGCCCCAACATGTCCGACTATCAACAACATTCGGATCCTTCAGACGGAACCCGAAAACCCACCTCTTCAAGAAAGCCTACAGCCTGCAATGACCCCGTTACCTCCTCACCACTACAAGAGATATCGCCTCAACCAACACAGTAACTGCTGCAACCCACCAACCTACACTCTCCTTCCCCACCATCCTGTAGCATGTAAGCCCGAAAGGGCATGGTCCTCTCCCCTCTGTATCAGTCTGCATTGTTAGTTTGTTTACTGTAAGTGATATCTGTAATTTGTATGTAATCCCATCTCATGTGCAGCGCCATGGAATCAATGGTGCTATATAAATAAATAATAATAATAATAATTAATCTACCGTATATAATGCTCTGCTTATTGTAATTATAGAATGCTCTCCTTCTTGTAGATTAGTCTACAGAATGCTCTCATTATTGTAGGATGTTCTTTTTATTGTAGATGTCCTGCAGCCATGAGGTACTGGGTTTGGATCTGACCAAGGACATCATCCGCATGCAGTTTGTATGTTCTCTTGTCCGCTAGGATTTTCTCCTCCTCTTCAAAAACATACTGGTTAAATGGCCTGTCTAGGGAAATTAGATTTTGAGTGCCTTTGGAGACAAGGGACGGATGAAAATTATGACAATCTCCGTACAGCATTTTAGAATATGCTAACACCCTATGAGAAATCGAAGGAAACCAGGGATGAAGAATAAAGTGTCATTTAAATATTCTTTTCTATTAAATACAAATTCTGTCAAAATACACATAAAAAGACAAGCAAATCTGTACAAATGTCCATTTGGAAATACATTTACAGTATAAGGATGTTCTCATTGCCTTCATGTTCAGCCTAAAATGAGAAGGCGGAACATAATACTGTGCATCCCTTGTGTATATTGATAGTTGTTTGCTGGAAGACTGAAATTTTCATGCGAATGACTCGGAGGTTGTCGACAGGCTCCCCCATTAATAGTGGGAGCATGTTGTATTTTGTTAATGTTTTTTTTTTTTTTGTCGATCGCCGACTAGCTTGGGAATTTACACAAATGAGACAATACTTCCTGGGTAAAAGGGTATGTAAATGAGCAGCCCTCCAAAAGGAAGAATATCATCTCAAATGCAACCTTAAGGTATCTACCCTAAGAGTACTCCTTTCTTTAAAAGCGACATACCAGTAGAAAACAAAATAAGGGACACCAAGATGTTCTCTCCAGCACAGGGTATTGGAAGAGGAAAATAAGAGGATGCTGAAGAGACACTTAATCAATGGTAGCAATAGATACTCCAACTTCTTTGGCTTTACTGGTATCCTTGTCTTTGACCGTGGGTCATTTTTATTCACAGTATGACAATCCATTTTGTATCTCTTTGACCATTTCCACTCTCATTCCACCATTGCCCGAAATAATTGTGTATAGTTGGACAGCTCATTTGTCCTACATTGAAGCTCCTGCATGGTGGCCATGTTTGGGTACTGAATGGCAGCAGTTTTGGTTGCTATGGCCAAGTTTTTGAGTAGACTACAAAGCTCACTGCTCTTGAATAAAATGTCATTGCGAGCTTCATTGGTCTTGACGTCTTGGCAGAGAAGGTCCACCAGCTTCTGTCCGACCATAATAATCAGTTTTCCGTGGGTGATGAAGACTTCTGGGGTCTCATTTTTGTTGAGGCTGTCTTCAAAAACACGGATTGCCTTCTGGAGAGCGCCAAAGTAAAGGTAGCAACTCTCGGAGAGTGCAATCTTCTTGACTGGTTCTGTTGATTTAGGAGCTTCTGGTTTCATTGTAAGGACTGTTGGTTCCTAAAGAAAAAAATAGAAGGAATCAATGTTCTGTTTTTATCATAACAACATTAGAGAAATGCTGTCCTCCTGAAGAATCTTCAGGATGAGCACATAGACATCAAAATATTGATGGTTTTAACTAAAACTAAATTTGTGTCAGAGAAGTTGCTTGTAAGCCCCTTATTTCCAGTATAGAAACAGTATGCTCACTAAACATACATCTTAATGGAGTAGTCCAGGGAAATCACGGTCATTGAATAACATCCTATCTCCCGCTAGCTGTTCAATGAATATTGTCTGATCTTATGCAAACCACACTTACTTTTGAGAAGCCTGTTCCAGGGTCACTGCATGAATATAGCCTTGATTCAGGTTTCAGCCATCCTTTCCTCTAAAATAAAATAGAACATCGTCAAGATCAATTTTTCCATAAAAAATTGACAAAAATATCTATATGTGAATTGTATCCTATTTTCACATTATATTATACTCCAGGAGCAGCGGTTTCATTAAAATGTATATAAAAAGATTTAGTTTTTTTCTGGGAATCATTGACACAAGCCATATGTTACGGGGTTACAGCAACAGAGAGGAGCCAGAAGACCGCAGCGTCTGATTGCTCCTACTCCTGCTCTGAAAAGAAGCATTTCACCTTCTTTTTAAATGGTGTTTATTTCTTTTGGCAGAACAGGGGTTAATCGACCATGTTAGAAGCTCTGGGAGTCTGAGTTCTCAACTGAGCTCGGTTAGCCACTCCTATCCCCTATATAATCTGGGTCTTGACTCAAACACATGTCAGAGTTAGCTTATGCTGCATGGTTTGGAGGAGAGGTGTTTTGGTGTTTATATGAGAAGGAGTTTGGAGGAGTTATATGTGACTGTTGTTTGGGTTTGTAAGTGTGATATATCCCTTCTCTCCTCTTATTTAGTTTTTCCCCCATCCTCCACTCCCTGATGCAGTCCTCTGTTATATGTGAGTGAATATTTGTATGCCTGGTATTTTCTGTTACCCCTTGTTTGTGTTGCCTTGTTTGTCAGGTTGGTGTACTGCGGTGCACAAGCAGTTCCCCACTTCCCTGGGTGGGGGAAGGGAACAGACCGAGGGCTGATTCAGGAGATAAGGCAAGGGCGGCGGCCTCAGCATCTTCACCTTCAGAAGTATCCTGGGGAATAGGGCAAGCTAGGGCACACCCTAGTGTTAGGGACAGGGAAGGAGCCCCTGGTCACCCAACAGCGGAGTCATGGCACCATATCTGTACAGTTGTGGTCACTTATGTCACATGGCTCAAAATAACGCTAATGTAAGGACACATCACCACCAACTGGATATTAGCAGTACTGAAGCCTTAATTAGATTTGCAAAATAAATCACTCAGTGAAGGGAGTATGATTGATTTCACTGTGAAGAAAGACCCTTCATTGTGAATATAATAACTATAAGTTGAAACTGGTCTTTACCTTTTCTTCAGGACTTGTCTTGTTTTCCAGCTGTTGCATTGGAGATAAGTTCTGCATTTTCTCAAAATCCTCTTTTTTCTGTAGAAGAAGGGAAATAATACATTAAATAAGTTTTCCCTTTAAGAAAAATGGACTCCAAACACTTTAATGTACATAATAAACAAAACGTGTTTTTTCTTCAATGGTGATGTCATGTTGACTGCTCACATTAGCACTGCAGCCAGTCATTAGGCACAGTGACTCGTGTCACTACACCAGCAAAGCTACTGTGCTCACTGATTGGCTGTAGCGGGGACGTGAGCTGTCGATTAGAGGTCACCGTTGCAACCAAAATAAATAAAAGTAGAACAGCAGGGGAGAGTCGGCAATGGACCTAGGGAGGGTGACTATCTGGTTCGTTTGTTATGCTATATTTATAAAAAAGTTTGGGGTCCAGTTTTCCTAAAGTGCAAAACTCCTTTAATAGAAGTTCTAAAATGCTTTAATCAGTCATTTGATCCCTAACGTTGATCTTGTGACTATAAATGTTTGGAGAACAATTTCAGTATCAGCTAACCACAGCCCATGTCCGTATCTCCTGGTAGGACATATGCATGTCATAGATGGAGATCCCCATTCAGGACTTATCTCCATCATGTAATGCTAGATTTACATTGTATGGCTAGCAGACACTTCGCTCAAGAATTCCAGCTTGTCCTCATGGGTCAGAGAAACTGGATCCATTGTGATCAACTGATTGCTGCACCAACAATATTTTGAAAAATGAATGAACAGGAGTAGAAAAACATGGCTGTCATATCTGTTATAGGTTATATCTAATATTGCTCCTAAGCCCTACTGAAATGACTAGAACTATGATGCAATAGCACAAACAACCTGTAGACAAGTATGGCGCTGTTTCTAGAAAGAAACAACAACATTGATTTCTCATCCTGTACATCCATTTTAACACTGAAACCCTTTAAACCTTCTTACACATTACATTCAAGCTCTTCAATAGGAACTAGTTACCTTATGGAGTTATAAAATGTAAATATCTTTGGTAACTATGGAAATTTACCTGAAGGTAGACATATCCATTATCTTCCATAGTTTTCTGCCTGAAGAGCTGGCGTTTTTCATCCTTGTGTTTTTCAGTGGTTTTATTGACATATGATTCCTGAAGAACTTTGGTTTCTTTGCGGAGGGAAACCTGTGGCTTTTGGCTCACCACATGTTCTTTCACAGGTTTCAGCTTCTTCTCATTCTCTGTTTTTTTAAATAAAAGTTTTCCATTGGCTATAATAATAGATACAAAGCGCTTGATGTCATCTGGAATTGTCCTGGCCACCATGACAAACTGGTCAAGATCATCAGGTGTCGTATGAGGTTTGTTAATGACCAAAGCCTGAAGCGACCATTTGCACAGATTTATAGCTTCCTGATTTTGAGAGAGGGTCTGGAAGGAGTCTGTAAGGGTTTGTAGCTGGGTATTAATCCTCGTTTGGATATTTGTATCTGTTAAGTGAGAAGCATTGATCTTAATGCTCTGGGCAAAGTCTATGAACTGTTCTAACGAGAGGATAATACTGTCTACAGCTCTGTGAATGTCCTCCAGATTGGCCTCCATGTTTTCCTGAAGCCTCCATTTGCTGCTCACAAAGATCATAAGGCTTGCTATGGAACTCGACACCCGTTCTTGAAGTTCAGTAATCCTCTTAATGGCCACTTCTGGTTCTAGAGTCACCTTGGCGGCATTTTCATCTGGAAGGGACAGCGTAAAGGATTCACTAGAACCACTGGATGAAGTAGACAAGGTGCTGGTTCGACTTTCTGAGCTAGACACGGATAACCTATCTTTGTCAAGTCTGTGTAGAGAAGGTTTAGGATTCCTTGGAAGTGGTGGAGGTACATCATATATCCTCTCATTGTATGGTAGACTACTCATCTCAAACTTTGGGGGAGACCCAGCAGATGATCCTCTTGGGATGTCATAAACATTTTCCTTGGAATCTACGTGATTCAACCCTTGCATTCCTAAAGTGGATGAGACTTTCCATAAGCTTCCATTTTGATGTGGAACAGAAATATCTCGGGATGCAGGAACATCGTACAGAGTTTGATTAGACGTTGATGATGGTTTACTTTGCTGTGGTGGGACATCATATATTTGACCTGATGCACAATGGGAATGAACTGGTCCATACCGTGTTGGAGGCACGTCGTACACCATACCTCTGTCTATGGATATCTTTCTACATCCATCTTTTAAATTATTTCTCTCGGGGGATATTGGGTAGTCGTAGATCCAGTCTGACTTCCGGGGGTTTGGTAGAGTGTTGTAATGTGGACTTGCAGGTGGAGTTTCACTTCTGTTCTTTTGGTGAGCCAATGTACCCATTGGGGGGATGTCATATACCTGTAATAGGTACAAAGTGGTCAGCAAAGTTACACAGATGATATTATGGATATATGGACCCTCAGCAGATGGGATATTTTGTATATTTTAAAGGTATCAGACGTACATTTGAACCTTTAGGAGTCTTGACGTTGCTTCTTCCTGGAGTGTCTGGACTAGATGGGATGTCATAAATTTGCTGCTCAGACAGGGTGAGAAATGGAGAACGTCCATTGACTGGAGATGGTGTGGTACCTCTCTAAAAATCAGTACACATGTGAAAAAGTTAATATAAAAATAACTGTATGTTAAGGTGTATGATTGAGCAACATAAGCATGTACCAATAGTAGTGGGATTTAGATGAAGCATCGTCAGAAAACATCTTACTTTCAAAAGGAAAATGTAAGGTCAAGATGAATTATCTAGAAGGTACTCACTTGGGAGACAACTGAAACATTCAGCTTAGAAGGTGGTACGTCGTAGACTTCTGGTTGGGATATGTTGGTGACGTTCGAAGCACGTGACGCTCTTGGGAGAGTTAAGAGATGCTGTAGGACAAATGACATAAATATTATAACCTCTTTAAAATAGCCAGTTTAAGGTTTGATGTAAAATTATATGACCAAGTCATATTGAAGTATATGACCTAACTGTAGGCCAAGAAGTCCTATTAGGCAATAAGATTGGGCCACCAATGGAAGTGAACAAGAATAACTACTGACTAAGAGCATGAAGGAGCTACTCAAGCATCTTCATCTTGTTGGCTTCTGAAGTGACCATCCATTCTGGAGTTTGGAGGAGCATTTAATGGAATTCCCCTTTAAGGTTTTTTTTAAGGGACTACAGTAATTTTACTTCTACATAATACAAGCTTCTCTTTTCTGATCTATTAGTTTTTACGTAAAAAAAAAAAAAACACGAGACATCTATAAATACCACATTTTGCTGACTGACAGAAAACATGACAGTCCTTGGAATGCAAGCTGGACATGCAGCCTATGAAGCCCAGCGCTCTGCCTACTGTCCCCTCTTTCGCTGTGCCGGGGACATCAACCAGCTGCTGGTAACAGCTGACTATGTCGAGAGCTTAAACATTTGTGTTGCACAATATCCCAGAGGGTAAATAAAAGGAAGAGAACTCATCAGAGATCAGTACTTACAGCCTAACGCTGCATCTTTTTTTCATTATATTCAGAACATTGCATTACTGGTGTAAATGCAGAATACAGTACAATTCCTTTAAGCATCCTCTGGCCTAGAACATTTTTTTATCTGACATCCCTCGAAAAATCCTACTCATTTTTACCTGGATCAACAGATAATTCTGAATTTTCACAATTCAAGACACTGGAACGTGAGGTCAACATAAAGCCACGTTCAGACGTTCAGTATTTTGGCTACAAATACTGATGCTAAAATACTGACCAAAGCTTACTACACTCAATAAAGACGGTTTAAAAAAAAAATACTGACCAAATACTGAACGTGTAAACGTGGCCTAATTGGGCAGTACGCTCCCTAAGATCACTTTCGTAGTGCGGCCCAAAATTTTAAATCCGCGCCCAGGCTGAATGCTCTTTTATTAAATCTCTTTTCAACTAAAAAAAATAAGTAATTCTGCTGAAAGAATGTTGTAATTTCTTAAAGGGAATCTGTCAGTAGGATTAACCTCTCCCACCCCATACTGCATGAATGGGCATGCAGGTTTCTGAAGTGTTAATCAATTGACAACTTTATTTCTTCTGTCTGTTGCTGCATTCTCTAGGAATCAGCGTTTTTAATCATATGCAAATAATGCATTACGTTCTCTGGGCATGACAGAGCACTTAACATGCCTTTGCCTCCAGAGTTTGTTCCTTATCCAGCACCACCATCTTTAGCTCACTGTCTGTCTGACATTAAGAGAAAGGCAAGAAAATCAGACCGTGATCTATAAATCAATCTAAAGACACTGATGCTAGGCGGGGAAACAAACTAAGGACACAAATGCTTGTCCAAGTTTTCTGCTACGCCCAAAGCACTTTGTGCCTCATTTGCACATGAATGTAAACATTAATTTCTCAGGAATGCAGCAACAGGTAGAAAATATGAAGTTGTCGTTGGATTTACATTTCAAATACCTGAGTGCCCATATATGTGGTTTGTAAGGGGAGGTTGATTATACTGACATACTTCCTTTAAAGAGAAGATGTCAGTTAGATCAACTGCCCTTAGCCACCTATATGGGCATGTAGGTCATAGAAAGTTGAATAAAATGATATATTGACCTCTACAATAAATTCAATGGTTTCTGAGCAATCCACTTTTTTCTTAATATGTAAATTATCTGTTAAGATCTATGATTCGGACATAGATCTTGCTGAGAATCTGCCTCCAGAGCTTATTTTAAATGAAAGGGGGCGTTACTCACTGACAGTCTGCTCTCCTGATCTATGTGTCTTGCAGTCGCAACACTTCTTTCCATTTAAAATAATTTCTGGATGCAGATTCTCAGAGAGATCTATGTCCTGCCCATAGATCTTAACAGCTCATTTACATATTAATAATCCCACGCCCCGAGGAAGAAGCTGTTTGCTCCGAAATGCGCGTCGGGGACAAGGCCGATATCACTGCCTTCACTGCTCCCAGGTAATTATATTGCAAATACAATGATCTATCTGGCGTTGAACTTGTCCTGAGCACTTGCTGTGAAATGGCCCCTTTTGCATTATGTTAGGGAGACTGGTCAGTCTAATCATAGGTATAAGTATTTTCCTTATGAGGAGTTTTCAGCATATGCATTGACCAATGTATTTACAATGACGTCTCTCTGACCCCCTATGAAGGGTATCCATTTATTACTCTATACATCAGGTTAATTTTTCCTGGTGCTGTGTTTGCAGTGTAGCTGGCCTTCATTACCACTGTGCACGTCTCTTTCTGTACTCCCCCCTATTCCATGTACTGTAGTGTCCACATTTTATATGTATTATCAATAAAATATTGTTCTTTATGGATTTTTTGACTGCTTGTCCTTTTGGTTGATTTCATATTAATAAAAATGTGGATTTCTCTGGAATAAAACATAGGATCACAGATATCAAGGCATCATTTTATTCAACTTTCCATAACCTGCATGCTCATATAGACAGTTTAGGAGGGTTGATCTTACTAACAGATTCCCTTTAAGATGATGACTTCTGGAACATTCTCCATAGTTATTGAAATTTCATCTTTTATAATGATCATCATAATTTTTAGTCATGTCAAACAGCAGGACCATCTGACTACCGATATTGCTTTGTTGATTTATTAAGGTTTCCCCCACTTAGGTTTTTATAATGCTGGGGAAATGAGAGCACACTTACGTACAACTTCCCCCACTCCACACACTATCTCCTGTCCCTGCTCTGTACATTTGTAGGAAATTGCACAATTCCTACATACTTTTATGGGTTTATTCTTTTCTGAGAAAGAATCTCCACAAACTGAGATGGTAAAAATAGAAAAATCTGTAAATGCAGATTTCCAGGGTGGTTATATCGGTCGTCCAAATTTAAAAGAAAAAAAAAACGAGACTGAACAGAATAGGGATGACTGAAGAACTTCTAGTGGCTGGGACTCTTCATGTTCTCGATTTACCTGGCTGGAGGAGCTGTTGGTTCTTTCGTAGAAGACTTGAGCAGGAGAACAAGTAGGAATCTGATAGATGTCCCCAGATATTGGCTTCTGTGTTTCCGGAGTGATGTATAGGTTTTCCATCCTCTCGTACATGGATGCCACCTCAGTCTTGGGTGCAGAAGGCACTTGGTAGATGTTCGGAGAAGATTGTTTCCTGCCCAGGGAGTTATAGTTTGACTGTGCTACCGGGGACTCATTCTGGGGTATAGTCAACAGTTGTAACCGGTTGGCCGGAGCAAGACCTTGTCGTCCATGTAGATAGCACCTCCACCAGCCCTCACTACCCAAGACATTCTGATCTAGCACGGTCAGGATGTCACCCTTTCGGAAGGCCAGCTCGTCCGGGCATTCTGCCTTGTTGTCATAAAGGGCTTTGGCCAACATGTTCTACAAAGCAAAGAAGACATGAAGTTTAGGGCATATCTTATTATAAGGTAGGACACAGGATCAGTAGTCTTTTGAGGCTACTATTGGTTGTCCTGTATGTGTGACTGTAAACCACAGTGAGGCAGAAAACATTTAGTCCTATACTTATTCTAATATGGTTCTTTGCTCTGTTTTTAAATTTCACAGCATCAAGTCATGATGATAAAATAATAAAAGAAGGCATACTCACCCCTGGACTCTGCTGCCCGCTGGACAAAAAGCAGTGACTTCACTGACCACAAGTGACCTGACCACTGCTGCCAATCAGCAACCACTGCATTCAGATCACTTGTGGTCTGTGCACTTCCAGCCCAGAGGATACTATTAAAAAATAACTTTTATTTGTAACATAACTTTAAAAAATTCAGAAGACCAACAAAAAAAACCCAATCAAAACCTACTGTCAGAGTATTCTAAGTCACAAAAAAAGCATTCTCATCCAATTGTAAAAGGTGCTACATGCATTAATATCTGACTAGTGATGGTAGGACTAAATGTGCAAAGTGTCATAGTGCAATAACGTGTATGAAAAGGGAAGAAAATATGTGGATCTCACCCAATTCAGATGCAGGCTGTCATCTCGGTCACGTCCATATGGGTAGAAGCATCCCTCACTTTGCCCTGTCGTGCCACCTGCATTTGCTTCTGCTCTGACAAGGGCAGTACCCAAGTAGGGCAGCATTATAGTAGTTATATTCTTGCACTTAGAGGCAGTTTTATAGAAGTTAGATTCTTGTACATAGAGGCAGTATTATAGTAGTTATATTCTTGTACATGAGAGCAGTATTATAGTAGTTATATTCTTGTACATAGGGGCAGTATTATAGTAATATTCTTGTACGTAGGGGCAGTATTATAGTAGTTATATTCTTGTACATAGGTGCAGTACTATAGTAGTTATATTCTTGTACATAGAGGCAGTATTATAGTAGTTATATTCTACATAAGAGCAGTATTACAGTATTTATATTCTTGTACATAGAGGCAGTATTATAGTAGTTATATTCTACATAAGAGCAGTATTATAGTATTTATATTCTTGTACATAGGGGCAGTATTATAGTAGTTATATTCTTGTACATAGGAGCAGTATTATAGTAGTTATATTCTTGTACATAAGGGCAGTATTATAGTAGTTATATTCTTGTACATAGGGGCAGTATTATAGTAGTTATAATCTTGTACATAGGGGCAGTATTATAGTAGTTATATTCTTGTACATAGGAGGCAGTATTCTAGTAGTTATATTCTTGTACATAGGGAGCAGTATTATAGTAGTTATATTCTTGTACATAGGGGGTAGTATTATGGTATTTATATTCTTGTACATAGGGGCAGTATTATAGTAGTTATATTCTTGTACATAGGGACAGTATTATAGTAGTTATATTCTTGTACATAGGGACAGTATTATAGTAGTTATATTCTTATACATAGGGGCAGTATTATAGTAGATATATTCTTGCACATAGAGGCAGTATTATGGTAGTTATATTCTTGTACATACAGGGCAGTATTATAGCAGTTATATTCTTGTACATAAGGGCAGTATTATAGTAGTTATATTCTTGTACATAAGGGCAGTATTATAGTAGTTATATTCTTGTACATAAGGGCAGTATTATAGTAGATATATTCTTGCACATAGAGGTAGTATTATGGTAGTTATAGTCTTGTATATAGGGGCAGTATTATAGTAGCTATATCCTTGTACATAGGGGGCAGTATTATAGTAGTTATATTCTTGTACATAGGGGGCAGTATTATAGTAGTTATATTCTTGTACATAGGGGGCAGTATTATAGTAGTTATATTCTTGTACATAGGGGGCAGTATTATAGTAGTTATATTCTTGTACATAGGGGGCAGTATTATAGTAGTTATATTCTTGTACATAGGGACAGTATTATAGTAGTTATATTCTTGTACTTAAGGACAGTATTATAGTAGCTATATTCTTGTACATACGGAGCAGTATTATAGTGGTTATATTCTTGCACATAGAGGCAGTATTATGATAGTTATATTCTTGTACATACGGGGCAGTAATATAGCAGTTATATTCTTGTACATAAGGGCAGTATTATAGTAGTTATATTCTTGTACATAAGGGCAGTATTACAGTAGATATATTCTTGCACATAGAGGCAGTATTATGGTAGTTATAGTCTTGTATATAGGGGCAGTATTATAGTAGTTATATTCTTGTACATAGGGGCAGTATTATAATAGTTATATCCTTGTACATAGGGGCAGTAATATAGTAGTTATATTCTTGTACATAAGGGGCAGTATTATAGTAGTTATATTCTTGTACATAGAGGCAGTATTATAGTAGTTATATACTTGTACATAGGGGCAGTATCATAGTAGTTACTTTCTTGTACATAGGGGGCAGTATTATAGTAGTTATATTCTTGTACATAGGAGCAGTATTATAGTAGTTATATTCTTGTACATAGGGGCAGTATTATAGTAGTTATATCCTTGTACATAGGGGGCAGTATTATAGTAGCTATATTCTTGTACATAGGGGCAGTATTATAGTAGTAATATTCTTGTACATAGAGGCAGTATTATAGTAGTTATATTCTTGTACATAGGGGCAGTATTATAGTAGTAATATTCTTGTACATAGAGGCAGTATTATAGTAGTTATATTCTTGTACATAGGGGCAGTATTAGTTATTTTCTTGTGCATAGGGGGCAGTATTATAGTAGTTATAGTCTTGTACATAGGGGCAGTATTATAGTAGTTATATTCTTATACATAGGAGGCAGTATTACAGTAGTTATATTCTTGTACATAGGGGCAGTATTATAGTAGCTATATTCTTGTACATAGGGGATATTATTATAATAGTTATGTTCTTGTACATAGGGTCAGTATTATAGTAGTTATATTCTTGCACATAGGGGCAGTATTATAGTAGTTATATTCTTGTACATAGGAGGCAGTATTATAGTAGTTATATTCTTGTGCATAGGGGCAGTATTATAGTAGTTATATTCTTGTACATAAGGGCAGTATTATAGTAGATATATTCTTGCACATAGAGGTAGTATTATGGTAGTTATAGTCTTGTATATAGGGGCAGTATTATAGTAGCTATATCCTTGTACATAGGGGGCAGTATTATAGTAGTTATATTCTTGTACATAGGGGGCAGTATTATAGTAGTTATATTCTTGTACATAGGGGGCAGTATTATAGTAGTTATATTCTTGTACATAGGGACAGTATTATAGTAGTTATATTCTTGTACTTAAGGACAGTATTATAGTAGTTATATTCTTGTACATACGGGGCAGTATTATAGCAGTTATATTCTTGTACATAAGGGGCAGTATTATAGTAGTTATATTCTTGTACATAGAGGCAGTATTATAGTAGTTATATACTTGTACATAGGGGCAGTATCATAGTAGTTACTTTCTTGTACATAGGGGGCAGTATTATAGTAGTTATATTCTTGTACATAGGGGCAGTATTATAGTAGTTATATCCTTGTACATAGGGGGCAGTATTATAGTAGCTATATTCTTGTACATAGGGGCAGTATTATAGTAGTAATATTCTTGTACATAGAGGCAGTATTATAGTAGTTATATTCTTGTACATAGGGGCAGTATTATAGTAGTAATATTCTTGTACATAGAGGCAGTATTATAGTAGTTATATTCTTGTACATAGGGGCAGTATTAGTTATTTTCTTGTGCATAGGGGGCAGTATTATAGTAGTTATAGTCTTGTACATAGGAGCAGTATTATAGTAGTTATATTCTTGTACATACGGGGCAGTATTATAGCAGTTATATTCTTGTACATAAGGGGCAGTATTATAGTAGTTATATTCTTGTACATAGAGGCAGTATTATAGTAGTTATATACTTGTACATAGGGGCAGTATCATAGTAGTTACTTTCTTGTACATAGGGGGCAGTATTATAGTAGTTATATTCTTGTACATAGGAGCAGTATTATAGTAGTTATGTTCTTGTACATAGGGGCAGTATTATAGTAGTTATATCCTTGTACATAGGGGGCAGTATTATAGTAGCTATATTCTTGTACATAGGGGCAGTATTATAGTAGTAATATTCTTGTACATAGAGGCAGTATTATAGTAGTTATATTCTTGTACATAGGGGCAGTATTATAGTAGTAATATTCTTGTACATAGAGGCAGTATTATAGTAGTTATATTCTTGTACATAGGGGCAGTATTAGTTATTTTCTTGTGCATAGGGGGCAGTATTATAGTAGTTATAGTCTTGTACATAGGGGCAGTATTATAGTAGTTATATTCTTATACATAGGAGGCAGTATTACAGTAGTTATATTCTTGTACATAGGGGCAATTTTTATTATAAAACCCAAACATAAATACAATTATAATAAAACAAAAATCATCCAGTATTACAAAACACAAACCACTTAGGTAATATATACACAGCACTAATAATCAGATCATATTCATCAATAAATTAAAGTGTCCACACCTGGGGATGGAAAAAAAAAGTTAGAGGGAAAAAAAACAAAAAAAAAAAAACACAAAAAAAAAAACAAAAAAACATTATCATATTTTCTAACTGAATTTTACGTTTCTCCATAACGTTATGTTTCTTGGACTCCTTCCAACTTCTAGTGATTTTATCCACCGGAGTTCTGACATAACCTGATTGGCGGCAGCGGTGTGATCGAACGGCTCATTGTGCAGTGACACCCGGGTTCTCATGTGCCAGTGATAGTATTTGATGACACTGATTATAATGTACATTGTCTCTCTGTTGATGTTACTAACAGTGGAGGGGACACCATAGATTATGTCAGGATACTTTAGAGTCCGCAGTCTGGGGATTTTTAGATTATCTGACACTTCCTCCCAGATCTTCCTCCCTCCCCAGCAATCACATATAAAGTGCTCCATAGTTTCCTCCTGCTGACAACCAAGGGGACAATTCCGATCAGAGACACACAGATGTTTCAGGTTCCCTCTGACAAAGAGCCGACTATGCAGTGAAAGCCAAGTGACATCAAACAGTTTAGGAGGAAGCCGTTTCCCGTTTAGGAACCTAAGGCTTTCCTGCAGGGTGGTGGTGACACAATCTCTCAGGGCCAGTGGAGAGTAGAAGAAAGTCCTACATACACGAGCATACAGGTCTCTTCTCGTACTGCTCTCAATGTAAGACCTCTCCAGTCCCCACCTCCTAACACACTTCAGACCATAGTCCAGATACTGGGGGAGGTGGTCACCTGTCCATCTCCTCCTCTTGAGACTGCCGCCTCGCACCCAAGATTCTGCAAAAGGCAATATCCAGTACCTGATACTATTTACCCACAGGGAGCTACTGTTTGAGTCCATGTTCCCAAAATTCACCTTTAGAAACAAGGAGTCAAAGAAAACCCTTGGATTCAACATATCCAGCCCACCCTCTCTCCGCCGTAGGTATGTTATTCCCCTCTTTATCAGGTTCATCCTATTCCCCCACAAGAGCTGGAAGAACAGGCTGAAGAGCCTCGCTGAGAAAGATTCTGGTAAAGGGAAAATGACAGAGACATACAAGAAAACGGGGACCAGGTAAGTCTTCAACATTGTGACCCTTTCTCTGTAGGTCAGCCTCCAGTTCTTCCATCGTTGAACCTTTGCATTTCCGGTTTCCAATTTCTCCTCCCAATTTAGCGTGGCATTATCATCCCTCCCAAATTTAACCCCTAGGATCTTAATATGGGTGGAGGCTTTGGAAAACTGCGGCAGATCAAAGCTGGGCTCAGTATCTAATGTCCACAGAGCTTGACTCTTTTCAAGGTTGACCAGAGACCCGGAGGCCTCTGAGTAGCTTCTGATGGACGCAGATAACATCTGCACCTCACGAGGATTGGAGATCACCAGCGTCACATCGTCCGCATAGGCAACAACATTCAGAGGCGGGCAGTGGGGGACCGGCACCCCCTGAAAATCGCACTCCTGCAGTGACCTCAGAAACGGGTCTAGGGCAAAAACATACAGGAGCGGACTCATTGCGCAACCCTGTCTCACCCCCGCCCCAACTCCAAAAGTGTCACCCTGCCAACCATTAATCAGAGGAAAGCTCACCGCCTCTCTGTACAACGTCTTCACCCAATCCACAAATTGTCCCGGAATACCGTACTTTGACAAAGTGGCCCACAGATAGTCATGATCAACCCTGTCAAAGGCTTTAGCCTGGTCCAGACTAACAACATATCTCCCACACCGCAGAGCTTTACATCTCTCAAACATCTCTCGTATCGAGATGACTGCTCCAGAGATGTTCCGCCCTTTTACTGTGCCAAACTGAGAGCCTGCCAACAGTGCCGGGGACAAACAGACTAATCTAGAAAATAGGATCTTTGCTAGAATCTTCCTGTCCACATTCAAGAGGGCAATCGGCCTCCAGTTCTTGATGTCACTCGGCTCTTTACCTTTAGACAGCAGAATTAACGAGGACACTCTCATGGATGGAGGCATCAGGTGATTTTCTAGACAATTTCTATACACATCCACGAGAATTGGAGCCAGGAGGTCTCTAAATTTCTTATAAAATTCTGCCGTTATACCATCTGGACCTGGTGCCTTCTTCAGATATAACTTATCAATAGCCTCCTTAACTTCTTCCACCGTTAATTCTGCTGTCAAAGGAGAAAAGTCCAGATCATTAGTATCAGGCGCTGGAGTTGCCTCCAAGAATTGAGCCATCTTATCTTTATCCAAAACTTTCCTCTGAAACAAGTCAGCATAGTAAGATCTCACCACCTCCAGGATACCCTCCCGTGAATCCTGCAATACACCCTGGGAGTCAATGAGACCCGTGACCATTTTTTTGGCCACCCTCTCCCTGCAATTCTCAAAGGGATCAGGGGCCCCTAAGGACCCATAATCCCGTTCAAGAACCAGGGAGGTATACCTGCTATACTGATACTGCTTTATCTCAGATTTCAGCCGGTCGATCTTCACTTTGTCATCCCCGCCCGCCGAATACAGTGACTCCAATTCTTTGCGCAGCTTTAGGTACTGGCTGTACTTATTCCTCCCTTTATTAACTGACAGTCTCTTTAAGAGGGATCTGATATCCTCCTTGACGTCCTCCCACCAGTCGGTCATGTTGTCATAGAAGTCAACCCTGTCTAGATGAAGCTGGATAAGGGAGTGAACACGGCTCTGAACATAGGCATCATCCAGGAGACTGGAATTAAGCTTCCACAACCCTCTACCAATGTCCGGACGGTTAGAGGAACCCAAAGAGAAGCACAAGGCGAGGTGATCAGAGTAAGGGACGACCTTCTCACTCAGGGCGCCGACAGCCTCAGTAGGACTGACAAAAGCAAAATCTATCCTACTGCTCCTGTTGGAACATGAATACGTGAATTTTGGCTGTCGCCCACCCTGTGTGAAAACGTCGGTCAGTCCTGCCTGCATTATAACGTTATGTAGGACCTTACCGTCCCTGGTCACTGCCCTGCCCGAGGAGCTGTCACCTGATGTCATTATGGCATTAAAGTCCCCCGCCATCACCACTGGAAGAGAAGTGAAGAGGTAAGGCTTGACGTCATTAAACAGCTGGATCCTGTCCGTCACTGTCTGTGGCCCATAGATGTTAATAAGCCGGAGTCGCCTCCCATGGACAGTGACTTCCAGGACCAGACATCTTCCCATGACCACCTCCGTCATCCTATGCACAGTCACATCATTGGTGTTAAACAGGACAGCGACCCCGGCGTAAGGCTCCACAGCCAGTGACCAGAAAGAAGGACCGGACCGCCATTCCCTCTCAGCCTCTCTCATAAGCCCCAGAGATGTCAGTCGTGTCTCCTGCAGGAAGATGACATCTGTGTCCAGATATTTGAGATGTTCATACACCGTGTGTCTAGTTCTCAGCTTAATGCTATTCACATTGCTCGAGGTCACTGTCAATGAGAACCCCGCCATCACAACACAATATAGAAAGAGCAGAGTAATAGCCATCATCATGAGTCAGAGATGTTCTGTCCACCACTGGTGTCCATGTCAGACTCTACCTGAGGGTCTACAGATAAGGGCTTCCGCTTTGGTGGGGGATGGTCCTCTATGTCCCTGTCACACTCAGCATCAACTTTCCTCAACTCTTCCTCATAATCGTCACCATTGGAGTCAGATAAAACTCCATACTTGTTGGACACGACCATCACTCCTGCAGAATTCTGAACCTTCTTACTAGCACTCTGACCAGTGTCATATTCTGCCTCAGGTTTACGGGAGGATGTGTTCTTTTTCTTCCTTTTATTATTATTAATGTTCCAGTCATCAGATACAGACAGCGATGCTGAAGGGGGGGCTATCTGAGGCTGCTGGACCTGATGGACGACCTCCATGTTCCCCTCTGCACCCTGCTTCTCTGGTGCTGCCTGAGTGGACTCCTGGTGGGCATCTGAGCTGGTCAACATCTCTCCTGACATTAAACACTCCTCCTCATGTGTCCCTGCCACCACATCCTCATCCTCCTGAGCCTCTGCCCCTGCCATCACTAACTCATCAGGGAAGACTCTGCAGATGTTGTGCCAGGCGTCTGGACAGTCCCTGTGAGGGTGGCCCATCTTACCACAGAGGTTGCACCTGACGTCCCGGCAGTCTGCAGCGACATGGCCGATTGCCCCACACAGACTGCACTTCACCACAGTACAGGCGTTAGCCAGATGACCTTTCCCACCACATTTGAAGCACTTTCTGGGTTGCCCGGGATAATAACACCTTCCCTTCTCCCTCCCAATGAAGAAGGAGTTGGGTAAGTGGGCAGTGATGTTATTACATTGCCGCAATTTTACCAAGACCCGCCACCCCATTGTCCAGATACCATCCTCATCTCTGACCTTGGTGAGTCCAGAGACGAGGTCACAGTGTCTCCGGAGCCACACCTCGATGTCCTGTGGAGGAACGGCCTCATTCCAGAAGGTGATATTCACTGTGACAGTGTCCGGCCTGGAGATAGGAACCAACACAAACTTATTCCAGCCCTCAGCATCTCTGAACTTGGGGTAATTGGCCCAGAATCTATCCAGGTCAGACATGAGCTTGAAGCTGACCTCGTAGCCCTGCCTGTCCTGAAGATTAGACACTGCCAGTATCTCATTTGCCACAAACCCCATCTGGCCGCAGAGCAGCTCTCTCACCACATACCTGCGTTGTGGCAGATCCTCCTTGGCACCTATGTATTTAAACCGCACCACATTAATGCGCTTGAATGTCTGGCCGGTGTACCTGGCGCTGGAAGTGAAGGATGGGGCGCCGCGGCTCCAGGCATTCCTGGGGGGCACCTGCCGGGTCACACTGGGCTGACTGACAGGGAGAGGGCCTGCAGGGGGGGATGTCACACCTTGTGGACTAGATGGCAAAGGGGGATAATCACACATATCATGCACATTATCATAAGCAGCATCATTATCATCAGACAGTGCGACGTCCAATACAGAATATGAAACCCCTCCAACCCCCGACCCCATGGGCACAGCATCCCCAGCCACAGTCTGTGCCTCAGCCTCAGCCTCGGCCTCATCAGCACAAACAGTCTCACAAACACTGTCCTGCTCCTGTGTGGGGCATTCTGGGACCTGTGGTGCCTCTGCTGGAGTCTGCAGTGTGTGCTCCTGTTCACACTCGGCTGCCTCAGCCTCATCAGCACAAACAGTCTCACATATACTGTCCTGCTCCTGTTTGGGGCATTCTGGGACCTGTGGTGCCTCTGCTGGAGTCTGAAGTGTATGCTCCTGTTCACACTGAGCTGCCTGCTGCTGCAGCTGTTTCCCCTCCTGGAAGCAGAAGCGGGCAGCCTGTAACACTGGCCGTGTCCGCTGCTGGGGGGTCCCGTCCTGAACATCAGGGGTCCTGGCCTCTACAGCACAGTCCTGCTTATAGGAGGCGAACCGCTCGCGGTTCCTGTAGGTCTCTGCCAGGGGCCCCATGCTCTCCAGCACAGACTCAGTGTCCTGCACAACACTCGCCAGCTGTACACCCAGTGTGTTCAGTCTCAGGTCATACGCCTCATTACTGGCAGGATTAGCGGTCTTTAGACTATAGATGAAGTCTACCTCCATTTGCAGCGCTTTTTTTTGCTGCTGTAACTCACCCAGTTTTCGGACAAGTCCCGGTATCTCATCCGCTAGCTGCAGCTCGGGTGCACGCGCCGGCTCCACAGGCTTAGTCTTGACCACGGGTACAGGGGTTTTGAATCCTGTCTTGTGCGGGTCCACCATAGATGGTTTTGTGGCCCCTTGGCTGGATGCAGGCTCCGCAGCAGGTTTATCGCTGCCACCTGACTGTGACCGTGTGCGTCCTGACCGCGCCATACTGCCATGCTGCTGTAGGTTCTCCTGCATTGTCTGCCTTTCCAAAGACGTCCGTCTCTGCCTGGAAGCAGCAGAGGTGATCTGCACAGCTGGGGCCGATCTCACCTGTGCACCTGGCAGGAGCTGCTTACTGACTGGGGAGCTACAAGACTTCACATTCTGCTGGTTTCCATCACTCACCAACACTTTTCCTTCTGGCTTCTTTGCTGGAACTGGAGAAGGTTTTCCTCCCAAAACTTTACTCACAACTGTTTCTTTCTTCATAGAACTGCTGCAGCTTTGACTCGCTGCATTCACTGGACTCACAGTGGCTTTGGGATTAACATTCCCATTAGTAGAAGCCTGAGAGGCTAGTCCCAGTGTAGGCCGGGAAGCCTGGGCCTTGCCAGGGGAGCTTCCCCGCCCAGGGTGGCCACTCCCTGGGCTTGCTCCAGACATCAGGAGAACCACTGACACACAACCTCACAGCTAGGAGGCAGTATTATAGTAGTTATATTCTTGTACATAGGGGATATTATTATAGTAGTTATATTCTTGTACATAGGGGCAGTATTATAGTAGTTATATTCTTGCACATAGGGGCAGTATTATAGTAGTTATATTCTTGTACATAGGAGGCAGTATTATAGTAGTTATATTCTTGTGCATAGGGGCAGTATTATAGTAGTTTTATTCTTGTACATTGGAGCAGTATTATAGTAGTTATATTCGTGTACATAGTGACAGTATTATAGTAGTTATATTCTTGTACATAGGAGCAGTATTATAGTAGTTATATTCTTGTACATAGGAGGCAGTATTATAGTAGTTATATTCCTGTACATAGGAGGCAGTATTATAGTAGTTATATTCTTGTGCATAGGGGCAGTATTATAGTAGTTATATTCTTTTACATAGGAACAGTATTATAGTAGTTATATTCTTGTACATAGGAGCAGTATTATAGTAGTTATATTCTTGCACTTAGAGGCAGTTTTATAGAAGTTAGATTCTTGTACATAGAGGCAGTATTATAGTAGTTATATTCTTGTACATGAGAGCAGTATTATAGTAGTTATATTCTTGTACATAGGGGCAGTATTATAGTAATATTCTTGTACGTAGGGGCAGTATTATAGTAGTTATATTCTTGTACATAGGTGCAGTACTATAGTAGTTATATTCTTGTACATAGAGGCAGTATTATAGTAGTTATATTCTACATAAGAGCAGTATTACAGTATTTATATTCTTGTACATAGAGGCAGTATTATAGTAGTTATATTCTTCTACATAAGAGCAGTATTATAGTATTTATATTCTTGTACATAGGGGCAGTATTATAGTAGTTATATTCTTGTACATAGGAGCAGTATTATAGTAGTTATATTCTTGTACATAGAGGCATATTATAGTAGTTATATTCTACATAAGAGCAGTATTATAGTATTTATATTCTTGTACATAGGGGCAGTATTATAGTAGTTATAATCTTGTACATAGGGGCAGTATTATAGTAGTTATATTCTTGTACATAAGGGCAGTATTATAGTAGTTATATTCTTGTACATAGGGGCAGTATTATAGTAGTTATAATCTTGTACATAGGGGCAGTATTATAGTAGTTATATTCTTGTACATAGGAGGCAGTATTCTAGTAGTTATATTCTTGTACATAGGGAGCAGTATTATAGTAGTTATATTCTTGTACATAGGGGGTAGTATTATGGTATTTATATTCTTGTACATAGGGGCAGTATTATAGTAGTTATATTCTTGTACATAGGGACAGTATTATAGTAGTTATATTCTTATACATAGGGGCAGTATTATAGTAGATATATTCTTGCACATAGAGGCAGTATTATGGTAGTTATATTCTTGTACATACAGGGCAGTATTATAGCAGTTATATTCTTGTACATAAGGGCAGTATTATAGTAGTTATATTCTTGTACATAAGGGCAGTATTATAGTAGATATATTCTTGCACATAGAGGTAGTATTATGGTAGTTATAGTCTTGTATATAGGGGCAGTATTATAGTAGCTATATCCTTGTACATAGGGGGCAGTATTATAGTAGTTATATTCTTGTACATAGGGGGCAGTATTATAGTAGTTATATTCTTGTACATAGGGGGCAGTATTATAGTAGTTATATTCTTGTACATAGGGACAGTATTATAGTAGTTATATTCTTGTACTTAAGGACAGTATTATAGTAGTTATATTCTTGTACATACGGAGCAGTATTATAGTGGTTATATTCTTGCACATAGAGGCAGTATTATGATAGTTATATTCTTGTACATACGGGGCAGTAATATAGCAGTTATATTCTTGTACATAAGGGCAGTATTATAGTAGTTATATTCTTGTACATAAGGGCAGTATTACAGTAGATATATTCTTGCACATAGAGGCAGTATTATGGTAGTTATAGTCTTGTATATAGGGGCAGTATTATAGTAGTTATATTCTTGTACATAGGGGCAGTATTATAATAGTTATATCCTTGTACATAGGGGCAGTAATATAGTAGTTATATTCTTGTACATAAGGGGCAGTATTATAGTAGTTATATTCTTGTACATAGAGGCAGTATTATAGTAGTTATATACTTGTACATAGGGGCAGTATCATAGTAGTTACTTTCTTGTACATAGGGGGCAGTATTATAGTAGTTATATTCTTGTACATAGGAGCAGTATTATAGTAGTTATATTCTTGTACATAGGGGCAGTATTATAGTAGTTATATCCTTGTACATAGGGGGCAGTATTATAGTAGCTATATTCTTGTACATAGGGGCAGTATTATAGTAGTAATATTCTTGTACATAGAGGCAGTATTATAGTAGTTATATTCTTGTACATAGGGGCAGTATTATAGTAGTAATATTCTTGTACATAGAGGCAGTATTATAGTAGTTATATTCTTGTACATAGGGGCAGTATTAGTTATTTTCTTGTGCATAGGGGGCAGTATTATAGTAGTTATAGTCTTGTACATAGGGGCAGTATTATAGTAGTTATATTCTTATACATAGGAGGCAGTATTACAGTAGTTATATTCTTGTACATAGGGGCAGTATTATAGTAGCTATATTCTTGTACATAGGGGATATTATTATAATAGTTATGTTCTTGTACATAGGGTCAGTATTATAGTAGTTATATTCTTGCACATAGGGGCAGTATTATAGTAGTTATATTCTTGTACATAGGAGGCAGTATTATAGTAGTTATATTCTTGTGCATAGGGGCAGTATTATAGTAGTTATATTCTTGTACATAAGGGCAGTATTATAGTAGATATATTCTTGCACATAGAGGTAGTATTATGGTAGTTATAGTCTTGTATATAGGGGCAGTATTATAGTAGCTATATCCTTGTACATAGGGGGCAGTATTATAGTAGTTATATTCTTGTACATAGGGGGCAGTATTATAGTAGTTATATTCTTGTACATAGGGGGCAGTATTATAGTAGTTATATTCTTGTACATAGGGACAGTATTATAGTAGTTATATTCTTGTACTTAAGGACAGTATTATAGTAGTTATATTCTTGTACATACGGGGCAGTAGTATAGCAGTTATATTCTTGTACATAAGGGGCAGTATTATAGTAGTTATATTCTTGTACATAGAGGCAGTATTATAGTAGTTATATACTTGTACATAGGGGCAGTATCATAGTAGTTACTTTCTTGTACATAGGGGGCAGTATTATAGTAGTTATATTCTTGTACATAGGAGCAGTATTATAGTAGTTATATTCTTGTACATAGGGGCAGTATTATAGTAGTTATATCCTTGTACATAGGGGGCAGTATTATAGTAGCTATATTCTTGTACATAGGGGCAGTATTATAGTAGTAATATTCTTGTACATAGAGGCAGTATTATAGTAGTTATATTCTTGTACATAGGGGCAGTATTATAGTAGTAATATTCTTGTACATAGAGGCAGTATTATAGTAGTTATATTCTTGTACATAGGGGCAGTATTAGTTATTTTCTTGTGCATAGGGGGCAGTATTATAGTAGTTATAGTCTTGTACATAGGAGCAGTATTATAGTAGTTATATTCTTGTACATACGGGGCAGTATTATAGCAGTTATATTCTTGTACATAAGGGGCAGTATTATAGTAGTTATATTCTTGTACATAGAGGCAGTATTATAGTAGTTATATACTTGTACATAGGGGCAGTATCATAGTAGTTACTTTCTTGTACATAGGGGGCAGTATTATAGTAGTTATATTCTTGTACATAGGAGCAGTATTATAGTAGTTATGTTCTTGTACATAGGGGCAGTATTATAGTAGTTATATCCTTGTACATAGGGGGCAGTATTATAGTAGCTATATTCTTGTACATAGGGGCAGTATTATAGTAGTAATATTCTTGTACATAGAGGCAGTATTATAGTAGTTATATTCTTGTACATAGGGGCAGTATTATAGTAGTAATATTCTTGTACATAGAGGCAGTATTATAGTAGTTATATTCTTGTACATAGGGGCAGTATTAGTTATTTTCTTGTGCATAGGGGGCAGTATTATAGTAGTTATAGTCTTGTACATAGGGGCAGTATTATAGTAGTTATATTCTTATACATAGGAGGCAGTATTACAGTAGTTATATTCTTGTACATAGGGGCAGTATTATAGTAGCTATATTCTTGTACATAGGGGATATTATTATAGTAGTTATATTCTTGTACATAGGGGCAGTATTATAGTAGTTATATTCTTGCACATAGGGGCAGTATTATAGTAGTTATATTCTTGTACATAGGAGGCAGTATTATAGTAGTTATATTCTTGTGCATAGGGGCAGTATTATAGTAGTTTTATTCTTGTACATTGGAGCAGTATTATAGTAGTTATATTCGTGTACATAGTGACAGTATTATAGTAGTTATATTCTTGTACATAGGAGCAGTATTATAGTAGTTATATTCTTGTACATAGGAGGCAGTATTATAGTATTTATATTCCTGTACATAGGAGGCAGTATTATAGTAGTTATATTCTTGTGCATAGGGGCAGTATTATAGTAGTTATATTCTTGTACATAGGGGCAGTATTATAGTAGATATATTCTTGTACATAGGGAGCAGTATTATAGTAGTTATATTCTTGTACATAGGAGCAGTATTATAGTAGTTTTATTCGTGTACATAGTGACAGTATTATAGTAGTGATATTCCTGTACATAGGGGGCAGTATTATAGTAGATATATTCTTGTACATAGGGAGCAGTATTATAGTAGTTATATTCGTGTACATAGTGACAGTATTATAGTAGTTATATTCTTGTACATAGGGGGTAGTATTATAGTAGTTATAGTCTTGTACATATGGGGCAGTATTATAGTAGTTATATTCTTTTACATAGGGAGCAGTATTATAGTAGTTCAATTGTTGCACATAGGAGGCATAGTAATCATATTCCTGCTCTTAGAGTAGCAGCATATATAAAATACATTGCTTAGAGGGGGGCGACAATGAGCTTAGGAAAAGGCAGTGACATTTAATATGAAATTAAAGAAGTTGACGTCCTATTATTACAGAAATGTCACGACCTTTGCAATGAATCATTATTGCTGATTACTAGTTGTATGTGGAGTTGCCCATTTTGCGCATAGAATAGACTTTTGGTGTAATCTGACTTTATCCTTTCACCATGGATGTCTCAGAATGCAAAGATAGTACTAAGAATAAAATAAAAAACCTGCATCCCTGCTATAACCCGAACCCTTCCCCCACCTCTTTCTCGGTAAACTCACTTCTATAATCATTGACATAACCACTAGAGGAATATGTTACAGCTCACTGCAGGAAAAACAAAATAACAAAAGATCTGGCCTTATGGTATTAATATAGGAAGACCCCAACCATGAATTCCATGACCAAAGGGTAAGATAAATGAAAGCAGACATACAATGTGCGGACACACGTGAGCATCCTACTGAAACCAGTCTCAGGCAATGAAGAGATGAATAATTATTAACAGGCTTCCTGCACTATGGAGGAAAGCAATCTCATCTCAAAGGTTACGCAAGAATTGTCATCTTCAAATTTCACTCACCTACAGTGACAACTACTAGCCCCTAGAGGGCCCTGTGGTGGGCTAAATACTAGAAATATTAATTACTGGAAGGTGGTTTGACTTTTCCTCTCTTTGTACAGTGCAGCGGTGATAGAATTAAAATTACATGCAGATAAAATAGTGATTACATTTGGCATTTTGCATGTTGTCCACTAGGGGTCATCAGAGTAGTAAAGTCGTACAATGTCGTTTTACAGCCTGCTGTGAAGTCCAGTCTTATGATCTTATAATGACTAAAATAAGTGGATTAGTGATAGAAAGATGCTACCACTGCTGTAGAGCGACTTATCTAGCATTTATGCCAAGGGAAAGAGCAATTTTATAAGACTATGTTCTATGCAGCAATTCCATAATTATATTTTTGGAAAAACTGACTGTAGAAATGGGAAGAATCCTATAACATCCTGCACACCCACCACAGACTTTTAGATCCAGAGCCTTTTGTCCCATTTTTTTGCGGTTTTGACAGCCCCCTTTTCTTTTAGTTGACAGTTTGGAGTGTTCCATTTAATGGGGGCACTTTGCATTTAATTAAAGGGATAGTACCACTACATTCTCCTCTCCATTTTATAATATTGGTAATTGCAATCTGTTCCTCGTTGCCATCCAATTCAGGATGTGGCTGGGAAAAAGTTTTGGCCTTGCTACAGACTGTTCCTCTGCCATTAATAAAAGGCCGCTGATAATTTCCTATTTGGGCAGTTGACATCTTCCTGTCACCAAAAGCAAAAATAAAATGAAAGTTGTTTTCGGACACGCGGAAGGTAACTGGAGCCTGAGTATTTATGTCCTGAGCATTTGCTGGAAGGAGCAGCTGGTTTAAAGGGACATGGACCTGTCAGCTCAGCTGATAACATGGTGTGTGCATCCCAGGGAGAACAATGAGCCTTTCATAGAGGCCACAGGTCCTAGAGCCGCAGCTGTCACATACAGCAACAGTGCCACCGATGTGATGACTGGCAGGACCCTCTCTGTGCTGGGTACTGCCCTGACACCCACACTACAAGAGCTGACAACTACTACCCCCATCGTGTAATGTTACTGAATGTCATCCAGGAATGAGTGATGCCTGGCCTGTGTACCTAAGCTTATAATGTGTGATACGGACTGCTGAGCAGTGCATCTAAGCCTACTATGTGTGATACTGTCTGCAGAGCTGTGTATATAAACCTATCCTGTGTGATACTGTCTGCAGAGCTGTGTATCTAAGCTTACTGTATGTGATACTGTCTGCAGAGCTGTGTATCTAAGCCTACTATGTGTGATACTGTCTGCAGAGCTGTGTATCTAAACCTATTATGTGTGATACTGTCTGCAGAGCTGTGTATATAAACCTATCCTGTGTGATACTGTCTGCAGAGCTGTGTATCTAAGCTTACTGTATGTGATACTGTCTGCAGAGCTGTGTATCTAAGCCTACTATGTGTGATACTGTGCAGAGCTGTGTATATAAACCTATCCTGTGTGATTCTGTCTGCAGAGCTGTGTATCTAAGCTTACTGTATGTGATACTGTCTGCAGAGCTGTGTATCTAAGCCTATTATGTGTGATACTGTCTGCAGAGCTGTGTATCTAAGCCTATTATGTGTGATACTGTCTGCAGAGCTGTGTATCTAAGTCTATCATGTGTGATACTGTCTGAGAGTTGTGTATCTAAGCCTACTATGTGTGATACTGTCTGCAGAGCTGTGTATCTAAACCTATCCTGTGTGATACTGTCTGCAGAGCTGTGTATCTAAGCTTACTGTATGTGATACTGTCTGCAGAGCTGTGTATCTAAGCCTATTATGTGTGATACTGTCTGCAGAGCTGTGTATCTAAGCCTATTATGTGTGATACTGTCTGCAGAGCTGTGTATCTAAGTCTATCATGTGTGATACTGTCTGAGAGTTGTGTATCTAAGCCTACTATGTGTGATACTGTCTGCAGAGCTGTGTATCTAAACCTATCCTGTGTGATACTGTCTGCAGAGCTGTGTATCTAAGCTTACTGTATGTGATACTGTCTGCAGAGCTGTGTATCTAAGCCTATTATGTGTGATACTGTCTGCAGAGCTGTGTATCTAAGCCTATTATGTGTGATACTGTCTGCAGAGCTGTGTATCTAAGTCTATCATGTGTGATACTGTCTGAGAGTTGTGTATCTAAGCCTACTATGTGTGATACTGTCTGCAGAGCTGTGTATATAAACCTATCCTGTGTGATACTGTCTGCAGAGCTGTGTATCTAAGCTTACTGTATGTGATACTGTCTGCAGAGCTGTGTATCTAAGCCTATTATGTGTGATACTGTCTGCAGAGCTGTGTATCTAAGCCTATTATGTGTGATACTGTCTGCAGAGCTGTGTATCTAAGTCTATCATGTGTGATACTGTCTGAGAGTTGTGTATCTAAGCCTACTATGTGTGATACTGTCTGCAGAGCTGTGTATCTAAACCTATCCTGTGTGATACTGTCTGCAGAGCTGTGTATCTAAGCTTACTGTATGTGATACTGTCTGCAGAGCTGTGTATCTAAGCCTATTATGTGTGATACTGTCTGCAGAGCTGTGTATCTAAGCCTATTATGTGTGATACTGTCTGCAGAGCTGTGTATCTAAGTCTATCATGTGTGATACTGTCTGAGAGTTGTGTATCTAAGCCTACTATGTGTGATACTGTCTGCAGAGCTGTGTATATAAACCTATCCTGTGTGATACTGTCTGCAGAGCTGTGTATCTAAGCTTACTGTATGTGATACTGTCTGCAGAGCTGTGTATCTAAGCCTATTATGTGTGATACTGTCTGCAGAGCTGTGTATCTAAGCCTATTATGTGTGATACTGTCTGCAGAGCTGTGTATCTAAGTCTATCATGTGTGATACTGTCTGAGAGTTGTGTATCTAAGCCTACTATGTGTGATACTGTCTGCAGAGCTGTGTATCTAAACCTATCCTGTGTGATACTGTCTGCAGAGCTGTGTATCTAAGCTTACTGTATGTGATACTGTCTGCAGAGCTGTGTATCTAAGCCTATTATGTGTGATACTGTCTGCAGAGCTGTGTATCTAAGCCTATTATGTGTGATACTGTCTGCAGAGCTGTGTATCTAAGTCTATCATGTGTGATACTGTCTGAGAGTTGTGTATCTAAGCCTACTATGTGTGATACTGTCTGCAGAGCTGTGTATCTAAACCTATCCTGTGTGATACTGTCTGCAGAGCTGTGTATCTAAGCTTACTGTATGTGATACTGTCTGCAGAGCTGTGTATCTAAGCCTATTATGTGTGATACTGTCTGCAGAGCTGTGTATCTAAGCCTATTATGTGTGATACTGTCTGCAGAGCTGTGTATCTAAGTCTTTCATGTGTGATACTGTCTGAGAGTTGTGTATCTAAGCCTACTATGTGTGATACTGTCTGCAGAGCTGTGTATATAAACCTATCCTGTGTGATACTGTCTGCAGAGCTGTGTATCTAAGCTTACTGTATGTGATACTGTCTGCAGAGCTGTGTATCTAAGCCTATTATGTGTGATACTGTCTGCAGAGCTGTGTATCTAAGCCTATTATGTGTGATACTGTCTGCAGAGCTGTGTATCTAAGTCTATCATGTGTGATACTGTCTGAGAGTTGTGTATCTAAGCCTACTATGTGTGATACTGTCTGCAGAGCTGTGTATCTAAACCTATCCTGTGTGATACTGTCTGCAGAGCTGTGTATCTAAGCTTACTGTATGTGATACTGTCTGCAGAGCTGTGTATCTAAGCCTATTATGTGTGATACTGTCTGCAGAGCTGTGTATCTAAGTCTTTCATGTGTGATACTGTCTGAGAGTTGTGTATCTAAGCCTACTATGTGTGATACTGTCTGCAGAGCTGTGTATATAAACCTATCCTGTGTGATACTGTCTGCAGAGCTGTGTATCTAAGCTTACTGTATGTGATACTGTCTGCAGAGCTGTGTATCTAAGCCTATTATGTGTAATACTGTCTGCAGAGCTGTGTATCTAAGCCTATTATGTGTGATACTGTCTGCAGAGCTGTGTATCTAAGTCTATCATGTGTGATACTGTCTGAGAGTTGTGTATTTAAGCCTACTATGTGTGATACTGTCTGCTGAGCTGTGTATCTAAGCCTACTATGTGTGATACTGTCTGCAGAGCTGTGTGTCTAAGCCTACTATGTGTGATACTATCTGCAGAGCTGTGTCTCTAAGCCTATTATGCGTGATACTGTCTGCAGAGCTGTGTATCTAAGTCTATTATGTGTGATACTGTCTGCAGAGCTGTGTATCTAAGCCTACTATGTGTGATACTGTCTGCAGAGCTGTGTGTCTAAGCCTACTATGTGTGATACTATCTGCAGAGCTGTGTATCTAAGCCTATTATGTGTGATACTGTCTGCAGAGCTGTGTATCTAAGCCTACTATGTGTGATACTGTCTGCAGAGCTGTGTATCTAAGCCTACTATGTGTGATACTACTGTCTGCAGACCTGCGTATCTAAGCCTACTATGTGTGATACTGTCTGCAGAGCTGTGTATCTAAGCCTACTATGTGTGATACTGTCTGCAGAGCTGTGTATCTAAGCCTACTATGTGTGATACTACTGTCTGCAGATCTGCGTATCTAAGCCTACTATGTGTGATACTGTCTGCAGAGCTGTGTATCTAAGCCTACTATGTGTGATACTGTCTGCAGAGCTGTGTATCTAAGCCTACTATGTGTGATACTACTGTCTGCAGACGTGCATATCTAAGCCTACTATGTGTGATACTGTCTGCAGACCTGCGTATCTAAGCCTACTATGTGTGATACTGTCTGCAGAGCTGTGTATCTAAGCCTACTATGTGTGATACTGTCTGCAGAGCTGTGTATCTAAGCCTACTATGTGTGATACTGTCTGCAGAGCTGTGTATCTAAGCCTACTATGTGTGATACTACTGTCTGCAGACGTGCGTATCTAAGCCTACTATGTGTGATACTGTCTGCAGAGCTGTGTATCTAAGCCTACTATGTGTGATACTGTCTGCAGAGCTGTGTATCTAAGCCTACTATGTGTGATACTACTGTCTGCAGACCTGCGTATCTAAGCCTACTATGTGTGATACTGTCTGCAGAGCTGTGTATCTAAGCCTACTATGTGTGATACTGTCTGCAGAGCTGTGTATCTAAGCCTACTATGTGTGATACTACTGTCTGCAGATCTGCGTATCTAAGCCTACTATGTGTGATACTGTCTGCAGAGCTGTGTATCTAAGCCTACTATGTGTGATACTGTCTGCAGAGCTGTGTATCTAAGCCTACTATGTGTGATACTACTGTCTACAGACGTGCGTATCTAAGCCTACTATGTGTGATACTGTCTGCAGACCTGCGTATCTAAGCCTACTATGTGTGATACTGTCTGCAGAGCTGTGTATCTAAGCCTACTATGTGTGATACTGTCTGCAGAGCTGTGTATCTAAGCCTACTATGTGTGATACTGTCTGCAGAGCTGTGTATCTAAGCCTACTATGTGTGATACTACTGTCTGCAGACGTGCGTATCTAAGCCTACTATGTGTGATACTGTCTGCAGAGCTGTGTATGTAAGCCTACTATGTGTGATACTGTCTGCAGAGCTGTGTATCTAAGCCTACTATGTGTGATACTGTCTGCAGAGCTGTGTATCTAAGCCTACTATGTGTGATACTACTGTCTGCAGACGTGCGTATTTAAGCCTACTATGTGTGATACTGTCTGCAGACCTGTGTATCTAAGCCTACTATGTGTGATACTGTCTGCAGAGCTGTGTATCTAAGCCTACTATGTGTGATACTGTCTGCAGAGCTGTGTATCTAAGCCCTCTATGTGTGATACTGTCTGCAGAGCTGGCATACTCAAGCCCTAAATTTGTCTAATAAACCGGAGTGACAACCTGTTGGTGCTGTGATGTTGTCTACAGTAGTTGTCAGGCAGCCATTAATATTTTCTCCAGATCTCTTTTCCGCTTGGGCAGATGGTTTTCTCTGAATTCTTCCAGTTCTTCTTAAGACTTGACAGATCCAAGAAATATAAGGAAACTTTGGAAACTTTCCGCCTGTCCTCTAGTAAACAGAGCAGGAATACAAAGTCCTGCCGCCATAGAAAACTGTGCTGAAGAAAACATAAAAGGACACAACTACAAAGGGAGGAAGCTAGGCCCAAGTATGGAGGGGAGAAACCCTCTCCTGTACCCACAAAGAGGGTAAGTCCCGTCCCAGAATCCTCTGCAATCTAAACATCCCATTTGTTCTGCGGCCTGGGGGTCACATTCTTCTGGACGTGTCAGAGAAATGTTTTAGTCTTATACATAAACTGTAAGTGTAGCCTGACATAACACAACACCAGGATTCTTACATCGGCCTCCTCCTTAAAGGGTAACTCCACCAATAATAAAACTGTCCCTGTTTGTTTTCTGAAAAGAAGAAAATGGATTTGATAAATTAAGAAATTAATAGAAAAAGAGGTTCTGAAGTCGCCCTAAGTCTAGAGATACAGAGTTATATCCATTTCGTATAAGTGACAACCCATGTAGCGGCCATTACAGCTTCCATAGAAATTGGCACCCCAGGACATAGTGGAAATGTCAGAGCAATTTCAAGAAGGGATCTGGTTATGTTACCAGCACTGTCAGCAGAGGCGCCATAGACTGTCAAGTATCAAGTTTATCGCTAGAATGATTTAAAGGGGCAACTCACCTTTTAAAGGGAATCAGTAGGATCAACACTCCTGAGCCATCTAAATGGGCATGTAGGTCATAAAAAGTTGAATAATATTATACCTTGATATCTGAAATCAGATGTATTATTGACGAGAAATCGACATTTTTCTTATTATGTAAATTAGCTGTTATGATCTATGGGCCAGACAGCAATTTGCATATTAAGAAAAATGTGGATTTCTCTGGAATAAAACATCGGATCGCAGATATCAAGGTATCATTTTATTCAGCTTCCTATGACCTACATGCTCATATGAACGTCTTAGTAGGGCTGATCCTACTGACAGATGCCCTTTAATTTATTCCCATTTAAGAACACATTCGAGGACGACTGTGACCTTGGACCTTCACTTATTTTCAGGACCAAGATGCCATAAAACTAGGTCAAATACTCGAAATCTTTTAATATGGTTCTTGTTTTTTGGTCACTACGACTTCCTCAAAGGTTTTGGGGGAATTTCCGAAGTTCATGGAGTGATAAATGTCTGGTCGTTGATGCCCCATCAATACGGGAGTAGGAGGCTGTGTCCTTTATTTGAGCAGAGCGGTGGTTGTGCATGTGTAGGACTGCTCCACTGATTTCACTCTGGGACTGATGGAGCTGGCCAGCCACAATGCTCAGATCTCTGCTTGTCCCATAGACAATGAATGGAGCAGTGTTGCGCTTGCATGACCACTGCCAGCGATCATACATTTTTCACCACTTTGTTTTTCATCCTTCCCATTTACCTCATTTGTGTGAAATTCGCCTTAAAATAAAAACATTATCCACCCTCAAAAATATATAAAAATTAAAATTCTTGCTTATGCTGTGGATCATCAGATGGCGGAGAGCGCAGCTGACATCTCCAGAAAACATGTGTTTGTGTAAATATCCCGGCTCTCACAGGACTCTGAGGCTGGGAAGAATCCCGGCTACTTCCTGTGTCCTCTTACCACAAATTTTAAGTTCCCGGGGTCCTGTGTGAAACTCCGCTCACTCTGAGAATCCCACAGTCAGAGCATCCCACAGATCCTGACTCTGCACCCCACAGCTGCAAAATGTGTCAGATCCAGAAACTTCAAATGTGTCAGATCCAGAAACTTAAAATGTGTCAGATCCAGAAACTTAAAATGTGTCAGATCCAGAAACGTAAAATGTGTCTAGTGTAATGAAATATAAGGGGGGATTTACCCAATACTCATGAGTAGAGGATAGCCACTGTTCAGCTGACCATACACATTGGATTATGGTTGGACGAACCCATCAACCGTCTTAGGCTATGTTCACATGTCCAGAAATCATCTAGTGTCTTCCGTGTGATCGAAAAATATATTTGTCCCCTCGGCTGCATGGCAATCCTGCATGTGTTGCGGCTGTCTAAAAGCCATGACACATTCAGGGATTGCCCAACAGCCATGACACATGCAATTCACAACACATGCCGGGATTGCCCAACAGCCACGACACATGCAGGGATTGCCCAACAGCCATGACACATGCAGGGATTGCCCAATAGCCGTGACACATGCAGGGATTGCCCAACAGCCACGACACATGCAGAGATTGCCCAATAGCCATGACACATGCAGGGATTGCCCAACAGCCGTGACACATGCAATTCACGACACATGCAGGGATTGCCCAACAGCCATGACACATGCAATCCACGACACATGCCGGGAATGCCCAACAGCCACGACACATGCAGGGATTGCCCAACAGCCATGACACATGCAATCCACGACACATGCAGGGATTGCCCAACAGCTGTGACACATGCAATCCACGACACATGCAGGGATTGCCCAACAGCCGCGACACATGCAGGGATTGCCCACCAGCAGCCACGACACATGGAGGGATTGCCCAACAGCCACGACACACGCAGGGATTGCCCAACAGCCGCGACACATGCAGGGATTGCCCAACCGCCGCGACACATGCAGGGATTGCCCAACAGCCGCGACACATGCAGGGATTGCCCAACAGCCACGACACATGCAGGGATTGCCCAACCGCCGCGACACGTGCAGGGATTGCCCAACCGCCGCGACACATGCAGGGATTGCCCAACAGCAGCCATGACACATGGAGGGGCTGCCCAACAGCCGCGACACATGCAGGGGTTGCCCAACAGCCGCGACACATGCAGGGATTGCCCAACCGCCGCGACACATTCAGGGATTGCCCAACCGCCGTGACACATGCAGGGATTGCCCAACCGCCGCGACACATGCAGGGATTGCCCAACAGCAGCCACGACACATTGAGGGACTGCCCAACAGCCGCAACACATGCAGGGATTGCCCAACAGCCGCGACACATGCAGGGATTGCCCAACCGCCGCGACACATGCAGGGATTGCCCAACCGCCGCGACACATGCAGGGATTGCCCAACCGCCGCGACGCATGCAGGGATTGCCCAACCGCCGCGACGCATGCAGGGATTGCCCTACCGCCGTGACACATGCAGGGATTGCTCAACCGCCGCGACACTTGCAGGGATTGCCTAACAGCCGCGACACATGCAGGGATTGCCCAACCGCCGCGACACATGCAGGGATTGCCCAACCGCCGCGACACATGCAGGGATTGCCCAACCGCCGCGACACATGCAGGGATTGCCCAACCGCCGCGACACATGCAGGGATTGTCTAACAGCCGCGACACATGCAGGGATTGCCCAACCGCCGCGACACATGCAGGGATTGCCCAACTGCCGCGACACATGCAGGGATTGCCTAACAGCCGCGACACATGCAGAGATTGCCCAACCGCCGCGACACATGCAGGGATTGTCCAACTGCCGTGACACATGCAGGGATTGTCCAACTGCCGTGACACATGCAGGGATTGCCCAACAGCAGCCACGACACATGGAGGGATTGCTCAACAGCCGCAACATATTCAGGGATTGCCTAACAGCCACGGCGCAGCTGCGGGGACTGGAACATATTTTTCCAGTATGCCAAAGACACTCTGCTGGCACCCGAGCATGCTCAGATAACACATTATTTAAGCACGTTCGCTCATCACTACTGAAATCCTGTCCAAACCTAACACTTCTCACAACTGAGGGTTTGTTACATTTGTATCCAGGTTACACAATCCTCTTGGAGCTAAACAGGTCAGCAGCACAAAGTCTCTCTCCTGTCCTGATCGTTTGTTACAATGTATCAGTGCAATTAATATGTATCAGTATGGAGTTCAGATTGTTACAGTATCTAACAGAGCTTTGCCTAGAATCTAGCTGTACCAAACCCTCAGGTGTGTGCAGACTTGGGTCAGAGCGGGTATTCAGACCCTAAAAACGCCCAGGGTGCCTGTGCCAGGGGAGAGATCACCGTTTTCTCCACATTTATTTCATGTATAGCCAGCAGGGGAGTAGCTATAGTGGGTGCAGGATTTGAGGTCCCAAGAGGTCCTTTGGCACAATTGAAAAAGACCAATTCCATTAAAGGCCCGGCTGTGATCCTTGGGGGACCTGTTGGAGATTTTGCATTGGGACTCCCAAGATTCAGTTTGCTCCCCCTGGTATCCAGGATTGTCAGCCATGAATCTGATTACTAGAATGGCACGATTAGCTGTAATTACATTGTCTTTGTAGAAGACATGTATCTGCGGCCCCCATGTGCCAGGCATAATGATCACCTAGGACTCAGCAGGTCACACATCCCTCTGGGCCTGATGAAATGTAACAATCAGTGACTTTGTGCTGGTGACTACCCCGGGCTCCGGGCCTACACCCTGCCTCATTACTGAGCATTTGTTCTCATTAATTGTCCTTTAATCTCATTGTCGTGCACAGTCACTACTCTCCCTACTAAGATTTACATCTGTAAAATGACTTAATCTACCCGCAATTTGCTAAATTAAAACCTAACGAGACATAAAAGCTGCAACCTGATTGGACGAGAGAGGACTTGGAAGACAGAGGCATGAAAATGTAAAGGGTAGATCTGTTTTTGACAAGCCATATGTATGCCATTTGGTTATATGGTGGAGTATTTGTAGTCCTGCAGTATCACTACAGGGCAAGGTGGCATTTCGAGGGTGGTAGCTTGCTAAATTGTAAAAGCCCCCCCATACATTAGACCAATGTTAGACAAACCAAAGGGTGGGGGTTTGGCAGGTTCCGAACTTTTTGCCTACAATGGTTAGCTGCTTTCTACATTCAATAGTATTGGCGTATTTTAGATGTGAATACAATAGTAGATATGAGCACCGACACCGCAGGGGCAGGAGCGCTAGTCATCTCCCTATCCTAATATGCCGCGCCATGATGCGCCACATCATCACACTGCTGACATTGCTTCCACGGCGCAGCGAAGACAAGGGCAATGATAAGTGCTCCATATGGAGTCGAAGAGTCAAGTGACTTTTATTGTTAAGGCACAGTATAGAAGGAGAGTATGGGGGGAATTGTGAAGAGGATGAACAATATAGAGCAGGGGCAATGTGAACTAGGGGGCACAGTATGGAGAGATAGCAGCGTGGGGGGCAGTTTGAGGGCAAAGTATGAATTGGGGGCAATGTGGGGAGACATGGAAGATGGGGACAGTGTGAAGGAGAGGCAACATGGAGATAGCAATAGTATGAGGGGAAACTGGAGAAATGGGAATAAAGTAGAGAACACAGTTCATAGGGGAAGATGGTGTTGAGGCAAATTTATAGGAGAAGATGGTGTTTATAGATGATAACTGGGTACAGTATGACGGTTATAGGCGATCATAAGGGGATACAGAGTAGCGGATATAGTTCATGAGAGCTGTTATAGTTTAGTAGCCCACACAGTATGGCGGTTGTAGTTAATAAGGGAGGACAGTCTTGAGGCAAAATTTTTTTGAAGAAGATTGTGGCAGTTATGGTTCACAAAGGGAGACAGCATGGCAGCTATAGCTTATAAAGGTGGACAGTGCGGTGGTTATAGTTAAATATAGGCACTGAAGATGGGGACAGTGTGAAGGAGAGGCAACATGGAGATAGCAATAGTATGAGGGGAAACTGGAGACATGGGAATGTTCATAGGGGAAGATGGTGTTGAGGCAAATTTATAGGAGAAGATGGTGTTTATAGATGATAACTGGGTACAGTATGACGGTTATAGGCGTTTATAAGAGGATACAGAGCAGCGGATATAGTTCATGAGAGCTGTTATAGTTTAGTAGCCCACACAGTATGGCGGTTGTAGTTAATAAGGGAGGACAGTCATGAGGCAACATTTTATTGAAGAAGATTGTGGCAGTTATGGTTCACAAAGGGAGACAGCATGGCAGCTATAGCTTATAAAGGTGGACAGTGCAGTGGTTATAGTTAAATATAGGCAAAGCTTGGCTGTTATAGTTCATAAAGGGTGGCGGTTGTACCTCATAAGAGGGGACAGAATGGCGGTTGTAGTTCGCAAGGGGGGAAAATGTGCTGAAAATATTTTATAGGATAGATTGTGTGGAGGCATTCTTTGTGCAGGGAGCATAGTGAGGTACAGTCATTTATTTAAGGGCACAGCATGGGCAGATATTTTAATTCAGGGGTCACAATAATGACAACATTTTTAAGGGGAAAATGTCATGTGCAACATAAGGTTGGTGAAGAGGAAAGGCTGCAAAGACAAGCAGCGGATTTGAAAATTCGTTATGGCGTCTGATCAAGATAGAGAAGAAAGGGGTAAGACTGACTCCAAATCAGAGGTCACCTAAACGATACCTGGATGCAAATATTTATTTGTGATGCTGACTGAATCTGATCAGTATTGTGGTTCATGTATGGTCCTCAGTCTGATGATAGCTGGTAACAACAACTCCCAGCATCACCTTCACATTGTTAAGGACATGTTGGGAGTTGTAGTTCATGCCACACAAATCTATATGGGGGGGGAGTCTGTCCAGCCATTTCAATTAATCACTGTACTAAGCTTGCTTCTGAAGTTCTGTACTAATGGTAGTTCTGGTGCTGTACTAACGTACTGATGATTGTTCCAGTAATGAATACCTGTACTGATGATGATTCTGGTGCTGTATCAATGTTCTGATGATTGTTCCAGTGATGAATACCTGTACTGATGATGGTTCTGGTGCTGTATTAATGCTCTGATGATTGTTCCAGTGTTGAATACCTGTACTGATGATGGTTCTGGTGCTGTACTAATGTACTGATGATTGTTCCAGTGTTGAATACCTGTACTGATGATGATTATGGTGCTGTATTAATGTACTGATGATCGTTCCAGTGATGAATACCTGTACTGATGATGGTTCTGGTGCTGTATTAATGTTCTGATGATTGTTCCAGCGTTGAATACCTGTACTGATAATGATTATGGTGCTGTATTAATGTACTGATGATCGTTCCAGTGATGAATACCTGTACTGATGATGGTTCTGGTGCTGTACTGATGATCGTTCCAGTGATGAATACCTGTACTGATGATGGTACTGGTGCTGTACTAATGTACTGATGATTGTTCCAGTGATGAATACCTGTACTGATGATGATTCTGGTGCTGTACTAATGTACTGATGATTGTTCCAGTGATGAATACCTGTACTGATGATGATTCTGGTGCTGTATCAATGTTCTGATGATTGTTTCAGTGTTGAATACCTGTACTGATGATGGTACTGGTGCTGTATTAATGTTCTGATGATTGTTCCAGTGATGAATACCCGTACTGATGATGGTTCTGGTGCTGTACTAATGTACTGATGATCGTTCCAGTGATGAATACCTGTACTGATGATGGTACTGGTGCTGTATCAATGTTCTGATGATTATTCCAGTGTTGAATACCTGTACTGATGATGGTTCTGGTGCTGTACTAATGTACTGATGATTGTTCCAGTGATGAATACCTGTACTAATGATGATTCTGGTGCTGTATAAATGTTCTGATGATTGTTCCAGTGATGAATACCTGTACTGATGATGGTTCTGGTGCTGTACTAATGTAATGATGATTATTCCAGTGATGAATACCTGTACTGATGATGGTTCTGGTGCTGTACTAATGTACTGATGATTGTTCCAGTGATGAATACCTGTACTGATGATGGTTCTGGTGCTGTACTAATGTACTGATGATCGTTCCAGTGATGAATACCTGTACTGATGATGGTACTGGTGCTGTATCAATGTTCTGATGATTGTTCCAGTGATGAATACCTGTACTGATGATGATTCTGGTGCTGTATTAATGTTCTGATGATTATTTTGGTGATGTAATCATGTACTAATGGTGGTTCTGCTGCTATATTCATGCAGTATTAATGGTTTTGATCGTGTACTAATATAGCAATCTATAACTTGTCAGATTCCATTCAAAGTTAATAAAGGAGTGTGCCATCTGAAAAGATAAACCTTACGATATCTGTATTTACGCAAGGAGCATTAAACCTTTGTATTTGGTGGGAGTGAGGGGGGGGGTGCATGAAAGATGGGAGTCCTACCTCAGCATATTGTGTAATCTGTGTAGATTCTGTAATTCTTCTGAAATACTTGTATAATACCTACTACATTATCAGTGCTCAAAGAGGTAATACTGTGTGCTTCCTCAAAGAGATCACAGGTGTGCTTGGCCAAGCATTCCTGTGTATGGTGAAATTTGGAGTGGCAGCAGTCGGCCCCCATACATAATAGATGCCTGTTGGGCGAGCAATCGATTGGCTGGCAGCTATCTCGTCGTATTCTCCCATATCGAGGACTGTGGACTCTGCTAGGCGCTCCTTTGTTCTCTATGCTGTTTGTGAATATTGGTGGCTTTGGCCGACATTTATCTAATTTTGTCTAATATGTATTGGAGTCAACTGGCCCGATTACATAAACAACATCAATAAACTACTTCTGGACCCCAAATATGGCAGCCATTACATCTGAAACAGTACATTTCTCCTAGATTTTTTCCCCCAAATGTCCATACATATGAATGTGTCATCTATATTGTTGTCATTCGGCTTTAGGGGGCTTCACACATAGCGATATCGCTAGCAAAATCGCTAAAGCATCACCGATTTTGTGACGCAGCAGCGATATTGCTAGCGATATCATTACATGTGACACTCACCTACGACCGGCTCCCCCGCTGGCTATCGCTGATGGCGCGAGAACGGCCTGGGCCGTTTCTCGGCGGCGGCTTCCTGCTGGGCTTCCTGCTGGCGCCGACGAGCGACGTGTGGACGTGGGCTGAGGACTTCATCATCGCCGCATCTGACAGGCAAGTAATGACCGCTGCTATGTCGCTGGTGAGATCTGCCTGTGTGGCAGCTCACTAGCGACCATTTAGCGATGCACCAGCGATCCTGACCGCGTCATATCGTGGTCGGGATCGCTGGTGCATCGCTAAATGTAACGGGCCCTTTCTCCCCCAAATAGAATTTTAGACTTTCTTATGGAGTCTTGGGAGAGGAAGTAGAACATCTGTGTTTGAGATGGTAATCAGCACCATCACCACCAGTCAGCCCCCACATGGAGAGGAACAATAGAAGATCCCCTATCTACAAGAGTGGCCATCTGCATACGAATGTGGCCATCTCTCCATGACCCCAAGCCCTGAGTGCTGCAGCCACCAATACAAAGTTAATAAGGAAGAGGAGGAAGCCTCCATATTAACAAATGTGCCGCATCCTACTGTATAACATTCCAGTAACACAGATTAATAGGAGGCAGATGTCCATAGTGATATATCAGTATCCAGGTTCTGTAATACATAGCAACCAATTTAAACAGTCCTTAGTGACCAATGAACACAATTTGTAGCCCATAGCAACCAGAGAACCATTAATTTTGATCATGTGTAAACCATAGCATCCAGCTATGTGTGTTGGTATGGTCCATTCCTCTTCAATGGCTGTGCGAAGCTCTAGCATCGCCAACATACCCACTGGACATGTCACCCATTGAGCATGTTTGGGATGCTCTAGATCGCCATATATGACAGCGTGTTCAAGTTCCTGCCGATATCCAGCAACTTCGCTCAGCCGTTGGCTGGGAGTGGACCAAACTGGTCTTATTGGGAAAAGTCCAGGGTCTGAAATCCATACATCCCCCACCTGTCCCCTAAGCCTCATACAGTGCCTTGCGAAAGTATTCGGCCCCCTGGAACTTTTCAACCTTTCTCCCATATATCATGCTTCAAACATAAAGATACCAAATGTAAATTTTTGGTGAAGAATCAACAACAAGTGGGACACAATTGTGAAGTTGAACGAAATTTATTGGTTATTTTAAATTTTTGTGGAAATTCAAAAACTGAAAAGTGGGGCGTGCAATATTATTCGGCCCCTTTAACTCAATATTTTGTTGCGCCACCTTTTGCTGCGATTACAGCTGCAAGTCACTTGGGGCATGTCTCTATCAGTTTTGTACATCAAGAGACTGAAATTCGATCTCGCTACATGAGACACGCAGCGGCGACTGCCCCCCCCCCCCCCCCCCCCGCTGGATATCGCTGATCGTGCTCGAAAATCCTGGGCAATTTTTTTCATCGTCGGTGTCCCGCTGGCCACCTGGATATGTTTATTTGTGAACCTTTCCATTGTAGATTTTGCTTTATGTTTTGGATCATTGTCTTGTTGGAAGACAAATCTCCGTCCCAGTCTCAAGTCTTTTGCAAACTCCAACAGGTTGTCTTCTAGAATGGTCCTGTATTTGGCTCCATCCATCTTCCCATCAATTTTAACCATCTTCCCTGTCCCTGCTGAAGAAAAGCAGGCCCAAATCATAATGCTGCCACCACCATGTTTGACAGTGGGGATGTGTTCAGGGTGATGAGCTGTGTTGCCTTCACGCCGAACATATCATTTGGCATTGTTGCCAAAAAGTTCAATTTTGGTTTCATCTGACCAGAGCACCTTCTTCCACGTTTGGTGTGTCTCCCAGGTGGCTTGTTGCAAACTTTAAATTACACTTTTTATGGATATCTTTGAGAAATGGCTTTCTTCTTGCCACTGTTCCATAAAGGCCAGATTTGTGCAGTGTACAACTGATTGTTGTCCTATGAACAGACTGTCCCACCTCAGCTGTAGATCTCTGCAGTTCATCCAGAGTGACCATGGGCCTCTTGGCTGCATCTCTGATCAGTCTTCTCCTTGTTTGAAATGAAAGTTTAGAGGGACGTCCGGGCCTTGGTAGATTTGCAGTGGTATGATACTCCTCCCATTTCAATATGATCGCTTGCACAGTGCTCCTTGGGATGGTTAAAGTTTTGGAAATCATTTTGTATTCAAATCCGGCTTTAAACTTCTCCACAACAGTATCACGGACCTGCCTGTTGTGTTCCTTGGTCTTCATGATGCTCTCTGTGCATCAAACAGAACCCTGAGACTATCACAGAGCAGGTGCATTTATACGGAGACTTTATTACACACAGGTGGATTATATTTATCATCACTAGCCATTTAGGACAACATTGGATCATTCAGAGATCCACAATGAACTTCAGGAGTGAGTTTGCTGCACTCAAAGTAAAGGGGCCGAATAATATTGCACGCCCCACTTTTCGGTTTTTGAATTGCCACAAAAATTTAAAATAACCAATATATTTCGTACAACTTCACAATTGTGTCCCACTTGTTGTTGATTCTTTATCAAAAATTTACATTTGGTATCTTTATGTCTGAAGCATGATATGTGGGAAAAGGTTGAAAAGTTCCAGGGAGCCGAATACTTTCTCAAAGCACTGTAGATATTAGATTGTTGACTGATCCTACCAAAATTGTTGCAATGTGCCCTCATTGCTTTTATATCCGGATGTTTGTAAATGCATTGTACTCAGTATTAGCTCATTTAGGTCATAAAGGCATTTTGTTTCAGAAGTCACTTCACCCTTTCCCTTCCCCCAAATCCCTTATAGAATCTGGTGGCAACCAGTCTTGGTCACCTGAGGTCATCACAGGACAAATCCGGACATCACTCAAGCCAGCATAGCCATTAACAGCTCTGGTGTCAGCTTTATCTTTGCAGTGTGATGACTAAAGCCCCCCATACACTTCAGATGGCTATCGGTCAAAGAACGGGTTCAGCAGACCGATCATTCGATCGGCCGTGAGCTTACATTCGAAATTCCCATACCCAGGAATGCTCGCTTTGTGATAGCTGCTGCGAGACATCTCCGGTGGCAGCTCACCTGTAGACCACAAAGCATCAACAGTCTGAAATTGGACATGTCGGATAGAGAATTGTCAGAGGCTCCATACAAATTAGATGGCCAAACCCATTTTTATAAGGGGGAAAAAAACAAGAAATACAGTATCAGTTTTTATCACAATTTTAAGTACTAGGAGCCATAATAACATTTCCTAAAATCAAAACTGCCACAAAACCATGTTAAAATTCTATGCCTAGCTGTACCTCCTCCATGACCAAAATGCCTTCCAGGACAGTAGGAAAGATGAAATGCCTCTGTAGAATCAATGATGCCATATGGGTTGTCACTCGATTTTCCTTTATAGGAACTATGTTCTTCATAACTTTGTGCAAGCAGCTGACTCACTGAGAATTTTTGGATTTTAGCATGAAGTACCCTTTATTACACCTGTGCTCCATCCCAGCACATAGGCACTCTGCCTCTGCCGGAAACAATAGCTTTCTGCCCCAATTTATGGTGCCCCAGGGGAGACCAGGAAGCCCTCCTAAAGATCACAGAGACCAGCTAAATGGAGTGTTGAAGTTTTCTCATAGTCCGCGAGGGGACTTCACTATTAACTGCTGGAAAACAGACCTAAAAGTCTGAGAAAATGAGAACCGATGATCATTAATTATGAAGAGCTGCAAGCAGAAGTATGAGGCTATCAAGTGCCTCCTGCCTCAATTATTATTATTATTATTATTATTATTATAGCGCCATTTATTCCATAGCGCTTTACATGTGAGGAGGGGTATACATAATTAAAAACAAGTACAGTAATCTTAAACGATACAAGTCACGACAGGTATAGGAGGAGAGAGGACCCTGCCCGCGAGGGCTCACAATCTACAAGGGATGGGTGATTAGGTTATTTGTGAATTCCTAAAATTAACATGTTGGCCCAGGAGCCCAGGACACACAAAAGCATTTTCATCTAGCCACAATGTACAAAAACAATATTGCCCTCCTTTTACAACCAAGTATCAGCTTCGTAGCACCAAGTATCGACATTGCAGTCCCTTTGACAACCTCTTAAAATCATTATAGACAGACACTTATGTTCCTCAAGGCTGCAATGCTCACACCTCATTCTGCGCTCCACATAGTCGTTGTGACTACTTGTTCCAAGAAGTCACCATGCATGGACCTCCTGGAACAGCCAAAGTGCACATCATTTCCAATCTACACATAGTGCATAACCGCCATTACCATGTTAATGGCCTCATCTTGCACTAAACTAGTTGTCAGCCCTTGTCCCAACAATACTCCATTGCCAGTTGTCAACCCTGTGAAGCCCAACACAACAACCCCACTGCCAGGTCCATAAAGTCCACAATTGTTCTGCTCCCGTAAACCTCTGTTGGCAGCCATTCTGAGCTGATGGACCTCATTTTGGTCAACTGGCCAGACCATGGGTGGATATGATGATGATAATTCAGGTCAACAAACCTGTGATCGGGTCGGAAATTGTGCCGTAATATGACTAACATAGATCATGTGAATTAACCCTTACGGTTCAATATCCGTCATACAAAAATCACTCCACCTTATGAAATTCCTGCCATCCTCTTGCCTTTATTTTTATTTATTTTACTCACTTATATAGTGCTATTAATTCCTCAGCGCTTTACAGACATCATCATCACTGTCCCCATTGGGGCTCACAATCTAAATTCCCTATCAGTATGTCTTTGGAGTGTGGGAGGAAACTGGAGTACCCATAGGAAACCCATGGAAACATGGGGAGAACATACAAACTCCTTGCAGATGTTGTCCTTGGTGGGATTTGAATCCAGGACCCCAGCGCTGCCAGGCTGCAGAGCTAACCACTGAGCCACTGTGTGTCTTGACCTGATATTGCAACCCACACCCCGACATCATTGGGAAAAAAGGAAAATTTTTTCCATCTAATCATCTTGTAATGGTTTCCTGCTGTGCCGACTTTCCACATCCACCTGGTCAGACACAGGGAGAATGAGATCATCTGACCCAAACCACGGCCCTTTAAATATGACAGCTGTACATGGGTGACACATGTTCTGTTATAGAGTATGCCTGATACAAGGCATGTGACCATTTAAAGGGCCACTGTCCCATCGTCTCCATTTTCCAAATAACTTTATTAAAATGTTAAAAATAACAGTAATATTTTGCATTGACATAACAAAAGGAAGAACTCATTGAGAGGGACGATTATCCTACAAGTGTTATCCATAATTTGTACCCTAACACGTCACTGCCACGTATTGGATTTGATTGCAAGAGAATATAAAAATGCATTATGCCGGCCGGTGACATTTATTCAGTGTGCCCAGCGGCAGTCACCCTCCAGTGAGTCAGCCTTTGTACTCACCAGTCAGGTATGTGGCAGTTCCTCCAGGAACTAGTTGCATGTGTCACCGATCTGCTCTCATTCCTCTCCTCTAAATATAAAGCCCTTTCCACTTCACTTGCACAAATAAAGTATTAAAATGACCTTTTCCCTTTTTTTTTTTCAAGAAAATCTGAAATCTTCATTTTCAGACATTGTGCAACAGAAAAGAAAAAAAAAAAAGCACATTTTTCTTGCAGGAAAATGGAACTTGGGATCAAGTCCAACTTTTAACCCTTCTTTGCCAGCACCGTGCAATGCAAATATACAAAAAAATACATAATAAGATAAGATAATCCTTTAATCGTCCCACTATGGGGAAATTCAGAAAATGCAATGCAAAAAATACAAAAAATGCAAAAAATACAAAAAAAAAGAAGCGTAAGGAAACCTTGACCCCTATGTAAATTCACATCCAAATTTTACATACTATTTATAGTACTGCTACCCTGTTATAGGGCCGAAGTACCTTAGGGACCACTTTGCCATTACAAGTCGCCTTGTAGCAATAGACTGAGGTGGGTGATGCAAAGTGGCACTATAGTGACATTATAATTATTGCAACCAGTTCAAATCTGTTTCTTGATGCGAATGTTTCCATTGCACTAATTTTGTACTATAATAAATATTATTTTCTCAAAAAAAAAACCTATACCCAATCTTGTGGTCTGGTCTTAATATATTGACCATAGTGAATACACAGTGCAACATTCCTATGTCAACGCTCGGGTCCATATAAATATAGAATATAGCGGAAGATAATACATCAACATGGATATTGCTTCAAAAGTCCAAATAATAATAAATCCAATCAATAATAAGAGTTGCGTATACGTAAAAAAAAACATCATCATAAAAAAATTACATATGTAAAAACTTCTAAAAACAATATTTAAAAGTACAAATGTAAATATTTGCAAAAAAAATTATAAAAAATAATGTTACAGTGCACAAAAGTCAATAAAATAAACTTCCTTTGCACACTCGAAAAGTATTAGACCCCGTCCTGATGATTGTTTCTTCCTTTTTCTGGAGACCCCAGGATATTAATCATTGCTGTGGATAGGAATCAGAAAGTTCAGCACTTACTGTAACCTTCATCTTCTGCCCAGGGGTTTAGTAGTCCATGCCAGGGGAGGTAATAGTATCCAGTGTGAGGTTGTGGGAAGTGTTTGGAGCTGCAGCTTTGTCCTGACTGAGTATGTGATGAATGGGATAGAGTTCCAGCATCCCCCCTCCCACCGCCAGCGATTGGCCCAGGACCCTGTATTATAATGTAGATGAAAGCCCCTGCCTGTGGACACACAATGCCAGGCTGGGCTATAATAAGTGCTATATGATAATCTAGAACTGCACAGCATAGATAGCCTATGACTGCCAAACATGTCCAACCTGTAGATCTCAGACTGTTGCAAAACTACAACTCTCAGAATATAACATCTGAAGCAATGGCGGATACAGACAGAAGAAGGCCTCTGTGCAAGAACAATATATGGGCCCTGCGCAGTCCAATAGCTCCTCATAATGCACAATTCCCCCTGCTTTGGAGATGGTAGTGGCCCCTGATCCTGATCTAGAATATTATGTAAGAGTCAATCCCTTCAATCCTTATGGTTCTCCTGAAAAAGTCTGAGAACGTCGAAACGCGTTGAGAATAAACCGCACTGCCGCCTTCCATGCTTGATTTGCTCCCAAGGCCTATTTCAATTCAATCCGCCATCTCATAACCCAGCAAACCTAATATGCTTCCATCATAGGACTGTCTGATTAATCGACACAATTATAGCAACAGGACTTTATTTTATTTACGTGTTTACGTATTTATTTTTTACGTATTATTGCGGCTTCAAAAAAGCAGTTCTAGCAAAGCGGATGGGATTTATGGGATGATTTTTTTTTTTTTAATTCAACGTAAACTGACCTGCGACGCGCGTTTCAAATCCACAACCTGTCCATTTCTCTTGTGGGTGCGCTGAGTTTTCTGTTCAGATTTTCCAAAAGACTTGCAGAAAATCCACAGTGTAAAAGCGCACGTAATCCGCACATGAAGGTATGAATAAAGTTTTATACCATTTCATATAATGCTTGGTATTGTTGTCATGGTTTGAACAGGGTTCTTGCCCTGCACTCACAGGGTTAAGTGTTCGTGGCCTCTTTCTGGATCAGGGAGGGGTATTTATACTCACTCATTACCAGGGTTCTCTGTCAGCTATACTGTCGTTCTGGTGTGTCTGACCCCTGGTGTGCGTGTATTCTGCGTTGCTTGTTTGATTCCCGTGTATGACCCGGCCTTTTCCCTCACTCTGTACTCCGTCTCTCGCTTTGGTACTACTGTCTTCTCCGGTTCTGACCTCCTGGCTTGGCTATCGTTACTCCGTTACAGTTTGTCCCTATTGTACCGTCTATTGCCCGTTCTGGTTTTCTGACCTATTGCTACGTCCTGACTATCCTTTCTGTCTAAACCCCGTGGTACTGTATTGCTATCTGGTGCTTTGACCCTGGCTTCGTCTGGTTTCTGTCTCTGTCTATGCCCCTTGGTAACATTGCCCCGTAGTTACCTTTCTAGGAGTTTCCCTGCAGCTCCTAGATCTGTGGAGCTTAGGCCACGCCCCCAGCAGTCATGTGCTTCAGGTCCTGATACTCTGAAGCACGCATCGTCACCGCTGCTGCCCTGCTCCACAGGTATCTGTGAGTACTGTCTTTGTACTCAGGACACCCGCACTGGCACAGTGAGCAAGTGCAGTGCGGTGTTCCTGACATTATAGCTGACCATTTCAGTTTGTTTTTTTCCCCTCTGAGGAAAAAAAAAAAAAAAAAAGAAAAAAAAAAGTGTGTTATCCTCATGGATCCCATACAAGCCTTGGCTGATCAGGTCAAGCACCTGACCCAAATGTTCCACAAACTTAATGTGGAACAGCGCATGATGGCCCAGACCCAGCAACAGTTGGTGGATACGGTACAGGGGGCTGGCTCTACAGGGGATTCTTGTGCTGGGGATAGAGATGTGTCATTGGCATTCCCAGAATCTCCGGTCAAATTGCCAGACCTTTTCTCAGGGGATAAAAAGGAGTTCAGGTCTTTCAGAGAAGGATGCAAGCTTTTTTTTTTCTCTGAGGCCCCGCTCTTCCGGGGATGAGTTCCAGAGGGTGGGGGTCGTTATTTCCCTACTTCGGGGGGCTCCACAGGCATGGGCTTTCTCTCTCTCTTCCTCTGCTCCTGAACGCATGTCTGTGAATTTGTTCTTTGAGGCTCTGGGGCACATTTATGATGAGCCTGATAGAGTGCGTCTGGCAGAGGATATGGTGATGAGTGTGACACAGGGAAGGAACTCTGCTGAATGGTTCTGCTCTGAGTACAGACGCTGGGCAGCGGAGGTCTCCTGGGATGACGCTGCCCTCCGGGGTTTGTTCTGTAGAGGCCTGTCCGAACGTTTGAAAGATGCCCTAGCCCTTCATCCTCCACCGGATTCTTTGGAGGACGCTATGATCCAGGCTGTCCGCATGGACCGTAGGCTGCGGGCAAGAGGGGTCATGCTGCAGGAGACCCCTTTATTCTCCAATCTGAGAGACTCTGCATCTAGTCCTGAGCCCATGGAGGTTGGTGCCACGTCATTGGAGGAAAAAGAGAGGAGACACCGAAGAAACAACCAATTATGCTTTTACTGTGGATCCGCTGGACATTGGAGAAGGAACTGTCCTTCTTGCCCTTCTTCAGTGAAGCCGTCAGGAAAACGACTGAGTCTGGGTAACAATCGAGGAGGTTGCCCAGACTCCCAGGTAGCCTTTTACTCGCTTGCTAAAATTCTGCTTCCGGTGGAACTGGAACTTACAGGCGGCCCGGTTGGGACTACCGCCTTTGTTGACTGTGGTTCTTCTATTAATCTGATCGATGCCAAAGTTGTGACTTTTCATAAGATAGGGACAGTCAGGTTAATAGATCCTGTTAAAATCGTGGCAATTGATTCGTCTCCTATCACCCAGGAGGGAATTTGTTTCATGACTGATACCTTTTCTCTGAAAGTGGGTTCCACTCACGTGGAAAAATTAAGATGTTTTGTCATAAATAATCTGCCGGCTGGACTGATACTGGGTATGCCTTGGCTTCAACGTCACAATCCTACTATTGACTGGGTCACAGGGGAGATCATTCAGTGGGGTTGTATGGCTAATGGTCTATGTTGTAACTTGACAACCCTTGTCACCCCAGTAAAATCTGTGTCAGTGTCGTCTGTCGATCTGGAAGGTATTCCGGAGTGCCTGAAAGATTTTCAAGACGTATTTTCTGAAAGTGAGGCTGAGGCACTACCACCACATAGACCCTTTGATTGTGCCATTAATCTAGTCCCTGGAGCCAAGTTACCCAAGGCTCGCCTGTTCAATTTGTCCGGGCCCGAACGTCTAGCCATGAAGGAGTACATTACTGAGAGTCTCCGCAAAGGGCATATTAGGCCTTCTGTTTCACCTGTGGCAGCGGGCTTCTTTTTTGTTAAGAAAAAAGATGGTGGTTTGCGGCCGTGCCTCGACTTTCGGGAATTAAACAAAATTACTGTGAAAAATACATACCCTCTCCCCCTAATTCCTGATTTATGTAACCAACTCACCGGGGCCAAGTGGTTCTCTAAACTGGATTTACGTGGGGCATATAACCTTATAAGAGTCCGTGAAGGGGACGAATGGAAAACAGCATTCCTGACGACTGAAGGGCTGTTCGAAAACTTGGTTATGCCCTTTGGTCTCACCAACGCTCCTGCTGTTTTTCAGAATTTTATTAATGTAATTTTCTCTGATTTAATTGGTCGTTTTGTGGTTATCTATTTGGATGACATTCTGGTGTACTCGGTGGACAGTCAATCTCACTTGCACAATTTGCGGATGGTTCTCATGAGACTGAGGGAGAATCATTTGTATGCTAAGCTGGAAAAATGCTCATTTTTCATGCAAGAAGTATCCTTTCTGGGGTTGATTGTGTCAGGAGAGGGGTTCCGCATGGATCCTAAGAAAGTCCAGGCTGTTACGGAGTGGGTGCAACCTCATGACTTGAAAGGGTTGCAACGATTTTTGGGCTTTGCCAACTTTTATAGGAAATTTATTAAGGGCTTTTCGCAGGTGGTAAAGCCTCTAACGGACCTCACTCTCAAGGGAGCTGATGTAAAAAATTGGTCTGTAGCTGCAAAAAACTCTTTCATGACATTAAAAAGTGCTTTTCTTCAGCCCCTGTATTGGTACAACCCGACCCGTCAAGACCTTTTGTCGTGGAGGTTGACGCCTCGGAAGTGGGGGTGGGGGCAGTTTTGTCTCAGGGCCCTCCTACCCTTACTAACCTGAGGCCTTGCGCCTTCTTCTCTAAAAAATTTTCCTCTGCTGAGAGAAATTACGATGTCGGCAATAGAGAGTTGTTGGCGGTAAAGTTGGCTTTTGAAGAATGGAGGCACTTCCTGGAGGGGTCTGTTCATCCCATTACAGTCATCACTGATCACAAAAATTTGGCCTATATCGAGTCTGCCAAGAGATTGACCCCCAGACAGGCTCGGTGGGCACTTTTTTTTTCTCGTTTTCAGTTTACCATCACATTCCGCCCAGGATCTAAAAACATCAAGGCTGATGCCTTATCCCGAAGCTTTGATTCGGTGTCCCCTCCAGAACCTCCCTCCTCCATTCTTCAGCCAGGAGTAGTGGTGGCCGAAATCTCATCTGAGTTACAGAGAGGGATTTTGGAGGCCCAGGCTCGGGCTCCTGGTGGTAAACCCCCGGGTAAATTGTTTGTACCGGAACGTTTCCGTCTCGGACTTATGCAGGAATTTCATGATTCTGTGTTGAGTGCTCATCCTGGGATTGCAGCTACCCGGGGGGCAATTGCGAGGGATTTCTGGTGGCCCTCTATGGTAACAGATATTAAAAAGTTTGTGACTGCATGTGGGGTGTGCGCTCGTTCTAAAAGTTCTCAGGTCCGGCCGGCCGGGGAATTGGTGCCTTTGCCAATTCCGGATAGACCATGGACACATTTGTCCATGGATTTTATCACAAATCTTCCCCCTTCCAGGGGCAACTCGGTGATATGGGTGGTGGTGGATAGGTTTTCAAAACAAGCTCACTTTGTACCTCTCCCCGCGTTACCATCTGCTGAAACCCTGGCCCGCTTATTTATGCAGCATATAATTAGGTTACATGGAGTGCCTATGAATGTGGTGTCAGACAGAGGGGTACAGTTTGTAGCCAGGTTCTGGAGGGCTTTTTGCAAAAAGCTGGGGATTTCGTTGTCCTTCTCCTCTGCCTACCACCCAGAGTCTAATGGACAGACGGAGCGCACGAACCAATCGTTGGAGCAGATTCTGAGATACTTGGCCTCTTCCAGGCAGGAGGACTGGTGTGAGGTATTGCCCATGGCAGAGTTTGCATTCAACGGTCGTGTGAGTCAGTCTACTGGGAAGTCTCCTTTTCAGGTCAACTATGGCTTTAACCCACATTTTGGAGAGTTTTCCTGTATGGATTCAGGTTGTCCTGGTGCTGAGGATGTGATACAACGTCTTAGAATTCTTTGGAGGGAGGTTCAGAGGAATATTTCCAAGGCCCAGGAAAACTATAAGCGGTTTGCTGACAGGAGGAGGGGGCCAGGTCCAGCATTTGCAGTAGGGGAGAAGGTGTGGCTATCCACCCGCAATATCAAGCTTAAGATACCTTCTATAAAGCTGGGCCCCAAGTTTATTGGCCCATACAAAGTTGTGGAGGTTGTTAACCCAGTAGCCTACCGACTGCAGCTGCCCAACTTCTTTAAAATTTCTAATGTCTTCCACAGGTCCCTGTTAAAGCCTGTGGGGACGGTGAGAGAGGATCCCTCATCAAATGCTCCGCCAGTGCTGGTAGAGGGGCAGCTGGAGTATGAAGTAGGGCGCATTGTTGACTCCCGGTGGGTGCGCCGGAGACTCCAGTATCTGATACACTGGAAGGGGTACTCTCTGGAGGATCGGTCATGGGTTCCGACCAGTTCGGTGCATGCCGATCGTCTGGTGCGGGCTTTCCACGCCAGATACCCAGACAAGCCTGGGGGTCCAGTGGCCCCCCATTAAGAGGGGGGTACTGTCATGGTTTGAACAGGGTTCTTGCCCTGCACTCACAGGGTTAAGTGTTCGTGGCCTCTTTCTGGATCTGGGAGGGGTATTTATACTCACTCATTACCAGGGTTCTCTGTCAGCTATACTGTTGTTCTGGTGTGTCTGACCCCTGGTGTGCGTGTATTCTGCGTTGCTTGTTTGATTCCCGTGTATGACCCGGCCTGTTCCCTCACTCTGTACTCCGTCTCTCGCTTTGGTACTACTGTCTTCTCCGGTTCTGACCTCCTGGCTTGGCTATCGTTACTCCGTTACAGTTTGTCCCTATTGTACCGTCTATTGCCCGTTCTGGTTTTCTGACCTATTGCTACGTCCTGACTATCCTTTCTGTCTAAACCCCGTGGTACTGTATTGCTATCTGGTGCTTTGACCCTGGCTTCGTCTGGTTTCTGTCTCTGTCTATGCCCCTTGGTAACATTGCCCCGTAGTTACCTTTCTAGGAGTTTCCCTGCAGCTCCTAGATCTGTGGAGCTTAGGCCACGCCCCCAGCAGTCATGTGCTTCAGGTCCTGATACTCTGAAGCACGCATCGTCACCGCTGCTGCCCTGCTCCACAGGTATCTGTGAGTACTGTCTTTGTACTCAGGACACCCGCACTGGCACAGTGAGCAAGTGCAGTGCGGTGTTCCTGACAATTGTGCTTGGTGATGTAAGGCTGCATGAAACTGCTCGGTCATGAAGCTCTCGGCAGGGAAGTTTTTGTGTGGATGTTAATGCCAGCAGATATTTGGACTTTATAGTTATGGAGTCAGTAGAGTGTTGGTGACTTTTCTGCTTCTCAGCACTCGTTGACCCTGCTCTGTAATGTTACGAGGTCTTCACTTTGTGGCCGAGTTGCTGTGGTTCCTTCCACTTCGCACTAATATCACAGGTGATGGGGGAATATTTAGCAGGTAAGAAATGTCAGGATCTGACTTGTTACATCGGTGGCTCCTAGTACAGGACTGGGCTGGTATCAGGGAACTCTGTACCACCAGCCATTTTCTAACAAGTTACTAAAAACAGACGACATTGTGAGGGGCTGCATATGATATACCAGGGGCAATAGGATGGAGCGAAAAGCCAAATTCAATGATTTAGGCTACTTTATCACTTGCGTTTTTTTGCTGCGCGTTTTTTTTGCGCACACAAACGCATGAAAAAACGCATCATGCGTTTGTGTGCGGTTTTTGCGGGTTTTGGTGCATTTTTTTAAAAAAACCGCATGTGTTTTTTCGCGCATACGTGCACATTACAATGCGCATGTATGCGCACCCATAGACTTTAATGGGTGTTTTGCTGTAAAAAAAACGCATTGCGTGCGCATGCGTTTTTTTGGGGCAAGTTGGACGCACAAAAAATGCAACAGGATGCATTTTGTGCGCCCGAGCGCACACTACAAAAAACCGCATGCGCATACAAACACGTACAAACGCATGTGTATGCGCACATATGTGCACCCATGTTAAAGTATGCGGAAAAAAAGCATGCTTTTTTTGCGCTAAAACACAGCGCAAAAAAACGCAAGTGTGAAAACAGCCTAAGAGGAGCATCCCAATATTTCTGTCCATTTTGTGTGAGCTACACATAGGAGGACACAGGTACGGACTGGGGCTGAAATTTAGCCCTGGTATTTGAAATCATACAAGCCCAGGCTGTCCCTCTCCCCAAGCACCAGATGGAGATATATTAATAATATTACCCTAGATGGAGGAAAGCAAGATTTACTACAAGACCAATATTTCTAATGATACCTGTGGCCTGCTGGGGTAAGTGACGGAGTCAGCGACTTTGTTCTCCGTCACAATTTCTAACCGTATGGGTGTCATGAGAACACAGATTCTGCTAACAATGTAGCAGACAAGGCAGCTCATGACCAGACAGGCCCTTCTGGAATTTGCCAGAATTGCCAGATGGCCAGTCCGGCCCTGGGAGGACAGATACCTAATCACCCCACACAGTCAGAACCTTGCGCCATCTTCTGTCGTCCTCAGCCCACCTCTGTTCGGCATTAGTCAGTTTGGATCCATGTACTTCATACTGCATTATTGCTCTTGTCCTTCAATAAGAACTTCTATGTACTGCAGGTGTTCAATTGCAAAAATAATCACACCCCCTAGAAATCCTATTGATACATTTGATCTGTATCTAGGAAAGCTGATAACCAACCATTATGACTGATCCAACGAAGATTCAAGACTGAAGATAGATGTTTGGTCAAGCAGCGGAAAACCAATGGCACCGTCTGCAATGGTTTTTCTGGGATTTAGCTGTGTACTTAATCAGCTGGCCAGTTAGAACTCTAGGAAGCTACGTGCCAATGGATGTGGGGGGCTTAAAGCCTTGAAAAACACTATTTCCTGTGTTCTCCATGTTTATGGTTTCTTCTAATAGCGCAATTAGGTTTGAAAACAAGACTTGACACCTTCCCCTCAGATCAAAAAGTGTAGCTGGGGGGCGAACATTTTAAAAGAACCTGCCCATTACACAAGAACTTACACCACTGTTTGCCACTACCCCATGCACAGGGCCAGGGGGAGATGTCAGATCCTTATAATTATCCCAAATAAACATTAAAGTGAATGGTGACTGCCATACATAGATGTGCAATAATAAAGTTGTCACCCCCTCCATCCCAGCTGTGTGTTACTATAGAGGATTGTCGCCTGCCACTCATATGGAGAGGATGACCTGATGTGTGACATGTTATGATGTGCTGGAAAATGCAGAATAAGGCACTCATTGATGTGTATGCTGCACCGTTATCAGAACCGGTGGGAGTCCCAATGGTAAAACAGGGGGGGCACCAGCAATTAGTAAGTTATTACCTATCCAGAGGAAAGACAATAATTTGCCACCTTAGAATAACACTTTTGGTTGTTTTTTTATGCATTGTTTAAATAGGGGAATATGAATGTTATGCAAAGTAGTTAAACAATGAAGATGCCCTCTAAAAAGGCTAGGGCTACATGGACACACAGGTCACAAGAGAGCTAGTCTCAGAGAAAGTGTATGAAACAAAGGCAAATGACAGACAGGCGCCATGCAAGCTGAGCACAATCTGTACTGATGCCTATGAGGGCAATATCGCATGCGCCCGGCACTGTTGAACCTGCAGTGATGTCTACAAGGGAAATATCGCATGCGCCCGGCACTGTTGAACCTGCAGTGATGTCTACAAGGGAAATATCGCATGCGCCCAGCACTGCCAAACCTGCAGAAATATCTATGAGGGCAATATCACATGGGCCCATCACTGTCAAACCTGCAGTGATGTCTACGAGGGCAATATTACCTGCGCCCAGCACTGTCGAACCTGCAGTGATGTCTACGAGGGCAATATCACCTGCGCCCAGCACTGTCGAACCTGCAGTGATGTCTATGAGGGCAATATCACATGCGCCCAGCACTGTCGAACCTGCAGTAATGTCTACGACGGCAATATCGCATGCGCCCAGCACTGTCGAACCTGCAGTGATGTCTGCGAGGGCAATATCGCATGCGCCCAGCACTGTCGAACCTGCAGTGATGTCTACGAGGGCATGATGGCATGCGCCCAGCACTGTCGAACCTGCAGTGATGTCTACGAGGGCAATATCGCATGTGCCCAGCACTATGAAACCTGCAGTGATGTCTCCGAGTGCAATATCACATGCGCCCAGCACTGTCGAACCTGCAGTAATGTCTACGAGGGCAATATCGCATGCGCCCAGCACTGTCGAACCTGCAGTAATGTCTACAAGGACAATATCGCATGCGCCCAACACTGTCGAACCTGCAGTGATGTCTACGAGAGCAATATCACATGCGCCCAGCACTGTCGAACCTGCAGTGATGTCTACAAGGGCAATATCGCATGCGCCCAGCACTGTCGAACCTGCAGTGATGTCTACGAGGGCAATATCGCATGCGCCCAGCACTGTCGAACCTGCAGTGATGTCTACGAGGGCAACATTGCATGCACCCAGCACTGTCAAACCTGCAGAAATGTCTATGAGGGCAATATCACATGCGCCCAGCACTGTAGAACCTGCAGTAATGTCTACGAGGGCAATATCACATGCGCCCAGCACTGTCGAACCTGCAGTGATGTCTGCGAGGGCAATATCACATGCGCCCAGCACTGTCGAACCTGCAGAGATGTCTATGAGAGCAATATCGCATGTGCCCAGCAATGTCGAACCTGCAGTGATGTCTATGAGGGCAATATGGCATGCACGCAGCACTGTCGAATCTGCAGTGATGTCTACGAGAGCAATATCGAATGCGCCCAGCACTGTCGAACCTGCAGTAACATCTAGCAGGGCAATATCGCCTGCATCCAGCACTGTCGAACCTGCAGTAACATCTAGGAGGGCAATATCGCATGTGCCCAGCACTGTAAAACCTGCAGTGATGTCTATGAGGGCAGTATCGCATGCACCCAGCACTGTCGAACCTGCAGTAACATCTAGGAGGGCAATATCACATGTGCCCAGCACTGACGAACCTGCAGTAATGTCTATGAGGGCAATATCACATGCGCCCAGCACTGTTGAACCTGCAGTGATGTTTACGAGGGCAATATCGCATGCGCCCAGCACTGTCGAACCTGCAGTAATGTCTACGAGGGCAATATCACATGCACCCAGCACTGTCAAACCTGCAGTGATGTCTATGAGGGCAATATCACATGCGCCCAGCACTGTCGAACCCGCAGTGATGTCTACGAGGGCAGTATCGCATGCGACCAGCACTGTCGAACCTGCAGTAATGTCTATGAGGGCAATATCGCATGCGACCAGCACTGTCAAACCTGCAGTGATGTCTACGAGGGCAATATCACATGCGCCCAGCACTGTCGAACCTGCAGTGATGTCTACGAGGGCAGTATCACCTGCGCCCCAGCACTGTCGAACCTGCAGTGATGTCTACGAGGGCAATATCGCATGCGCCCAGCACTGTCGAACCTGCAGTGATGTCTACGAGGGCAATATCGCATGCGCCCAGCACTGTTGAACCTGCAGTAATGTCTACGAGGGCAATATCACCTGCGCCCCAGCACTGTCGAACCTGCAGTGATGTCTACGAGGGCAATATCGCATGCGCCCAGCACTGTCGAACCTGCAGTAATGTCTACGAGGGCAATATCACCTGCGCCCCAGCACTGTCGAACCTGCAGTGATGTCTACGAGGGCAATATCGCATGCGCCCAGCACTGTCGAACCTGCAGTGATGTCTACGAGGGCAATATCGCATGCGCCCAGCACTGTCGAACCTGCAGTAATGTCTACGAGGGCAATATCACCTGCGCCCCAGCACTGTCGAACCTGCAGTGATGTCTACGAGGGCAATATCGCTTGCGCCCAGCACTGTCGAACCTGCAGTAATGTCTACGAGGGCAATATCACCTGCGCCCCAGCACTGTCGAACCTGCAGTGATGTCTACGAGGGCAATATCGCATGCGCCCAGCACTGTCGAACCTGCAGTGATGTCTATGAGGGCTTCATGGTAGAGTCAATGACTAACCTCCTAGAACCTGCACTGAAATCCTGTAAAATAACATGCATGAAAAAATGCTAGATATAGAAACTCGTATCAGGACTATCTTTCTAATAGAGTCTAATCAAGCAGTGAAAAAAATAAATAAATCACATAATCAACATCCACAATGGACCCCCATATTGTGGTAATAAAAAGTCAAGGTGCCAATTAATAATAAACATCAATTATCTATATGAGAATCAAATGCACCGTGCAATGCGGATCTTTATCAGTGGAATGGCAAGGTGAAATACATTTGTGGCAGAGGCAAAAAATGCTAAAGATGTTAAGAGAAAGCTAGGCCCAACAGGGTAATGAGCATCAGGTAAGTAAGGAAATTCCTGCGCACAAGTATGTAAAATCCAGATCCTAATCCAGAGCCTATAACCGCCATCTAAAAGAGTTACCATCGCATAAAGATATACCGCGAGGGGATTGAAGAGATATCATGTATTCAAAGAAACAGGACCTCACGCGTATCACCACTACCGTTTGTGGCTTCCTCAGGGGTGATGTGAGCACCCCTAAGGAGTATATATACTGTACACAGTGAGTAATTCTTATATATAGAGAACAGCGTACGGCGCAATTACTGGAGTCCACCATTGGCATTGTTAAGGGCTAAATAAAGTTGATACAAAATACCAGATGAACGTTGTGTTCGACAACACCACACGTGCAAAAAGTCCTCGGACCGAACGGACACAACAGAAAATACCAAGTGCGCGTGTTCCCCGTAATCATTGCAGCCCCACAGAAATGACATTACATAACCCGTCACCTGTGATAATAAAATATAAATAATAAATTACAGGCTGATCGTGTGATCGCGGATTCTCTGCTGGTTTCTGTGGCGCCCCTGAGGATTCAGTTGCCACAGAGGTACTGCACCTCCTCCTGAGGTGTGGTGCCCCACCATCCAGGTAGGTTGGAGGCTCCTGACCACGCTCCAACACTTGCATCCCACACAACACAGTAGTTCAGCAAAGCCACATTGAGGCTCCCTGCTTGGAGTGTAGCAGAGCACCTTTGGTGGCTCCCTGCTTGGAACACGAAACGTGCTGGGAGGCGGGTGGAGTTAGAATACATAAAAGAGCGGGAAGTTTTAGGAGTTCAGTCAGTTGAGTTCAGTTGAGAGTCGGAGAGATAGTGAGGAGAGAAGATCCCTGGGAGAGGGATGGAGGAAGGAGGTGCTGCAGCAGATCTCAGTGACCTGGGTCTGCTGGCATGGGAAAGGAAAGAAGGAGAAAGACATTGAACAGAACCCTGATCTTCCATAAGAAGGAGAGACTAGTATGGAACGTAGGAGTAAAAGGGAACAGAGGACGTGGGTTAGGAGAGAACCGTGCCTAGAAGTTCTAAGCGCAAGGCCGGGGCCCGGTCCCCGAGGTTGTATGGATACTAATGGTCCTACAGCAGACACCGGTGGAGTATTGAACTGTAAATGCACTACTCCCATCTAAGACTTGAGGGCACAACAGCAACTTGGATAGTGTGCCGGGACTCAGGAGTAAGGAGTCCCCAAAGCAGGCTACAGCTGTCTGCCGTACAAGTATATTTCTTGGGAACATCTGTCAGGAGGAACTCCAGTGTAACTCAGTACTAGGAGATCTTCACACCAAAGGCGCTATAAGAGGAGACGTTCAGAAAGGCACATGTTGACATGTTGGCGGAGTGTTGGAAGGAAGCATTCCATCTGACCTGGAGGTTGACTGAGTCCCTGACCCGGAGGACACAGCACGGAGGCAGGCACCTGTGTGTACTACAGACTGTGAGTAAAGCTTTGGAACTACATGCCCTGGTGTCCTCCAATTATTCCTGCGCTAACACACCCGGTGCCACTGCATCGGGGTACCAGCTTCTATACCGCCTGTGCCCCTCCTCTACCCCTACATCTACACTGCCCTGGGACTACAGCTTCACCTGTGGGGAGCTTTTACATCTTTGCTGCACCATACCATCAGTCCCAGAGGATCTGCATGCAGCGTCGGCTTAACATCTCACTTGCCGAACACCACAGGTGGTGTCACAAACTATGCCATTAACTACATTCCACCATTTCAATTCCCCCATTACTTGGGTGCCCAGGGCCACGGACCGGGTCACTGCTGCTGTGACACATCCCGCTGACACCGGCCCGCTACCGAGTATCCTACAGCCCTGGGAGGGCGACCCATTTCCAAGCACCAGGATTTGTGTTCACAATATCACAAGGGTAAAGGGGGGAGCATCATAGAACTTCCTCACACGTCACTAATTCCCAGCTAAGCACAAACACATGGCTGCAGATTGACAGGTTACAGGCATTCCTGGCAGTGAGGGGAAGCTAAGCCGAGGTAATGGAGGGTCTCACTTCCAGGAATGTCCCCTGACACAAAACTCCAACCAGGAGGCTACTCCCCATGTAGGAGAGCACAGCACCTTGGGGGATGAAGCAACTCAGAAGAGGTAAAAAAAAATATCTAAAATGGAAAGTACAATAACAAATAGTTCCTCTATTGTGTTTTTTGCAGGGTTTCTAAATGTTCATGCCTCAAGAGGAAGCGTATATTTCATTGTCCAGCGTCACCCCCTAAAGAGCTATATGCTGTGTATGAAGAAGTGGAGAAAGTGACAATTCAGAGCATATTTCTGTCTCCCAGAAGTGGTTGTCATAATGAACAAAACTAAACGTTCAATCTAATATTCTTCACACCACCCCTAAATAATACCACCTGTGCACAACAATGTAGCTACTATAACATTGCCACTGTGTAGAAAAAAATATAACTAACGCTGCCTCTTATGTAAGAGTATAACTACTATAATAATGCCCACTATGTACAAGACTATAACTTCTATAATACTGCCCCTATGTACAAGAATAAAACTACTACAATACTACTCCTATATACAAGAATATAACTATTATAATACTGCCCCTATGTACAATAATATAACTACTATAATACTGCCCCCTATATACAAGAATATAGCTACTATAATACTGTCCCTATGTACAAGAATATAACTACTATAATACTGCCCCCTATGTACAAGAATATAACTACTATAATACTGCCTCCTATGTACAAGAATATACTATAATACTGCTCCTATGTGCAAGAATATAACTACTATAATACTGCCCCCTATGTACAAGAATATAACTACTATAATACTGCCCCTATGTACAAGAATATAACTACTATAATACTGCCCCTATGTACAAGAATGTAACTTATAATCATCGAGATAGAAGTTTCACTGATTTATTGACATAGCCGTTAAAACATCACTGTGAAAGGCAAAACAAGCGTGCACAGTCCTGGAACTAGTCCAATATTAAATCACAAAACTCAAGATAAAAAGCGGACTGCACCGCTGTTACCGTGTGACTTCAAATGATGTGCGGCATGCAGAAGCCCAGCAGCTGGGAATCTCGGGTGCCAGACCTGGAAACAGTCAATCCTGGGAATCCATGCAAAGAGAAAAGGTCGCATAATACTGCTCATATGTACAAGAATATAACTACTATAATACTGCCTCCTATGTACAAGAATAGAACTACTATAATACTGCTCCCTATGTACAAGAATATAACTACTATAATACTGCCTCCTATGTACAAGAATATAACTACTATAATACTGCTCATATGTACAAGAATATAACTACTATAATACTGCCTCCTATGTACAAGAATATAACTAATACTGCTCCCTATGTACAAGAATATAACTACTATAATACTGCTCCTATGTACAAGAATATAACTACTATAATACTGCCCCTATGTACAAGAATATAACTACTATAATACTGCTCCTATGTACAAGAATATAACTACTATAATACTGCCCCTATGTACAAGAATATAACTACTATAATACTGCCCCTATGTACAAGAATATAACTACTATAATACTGCCTCCTATGTACAAGAATATAACTACTATAATACTGCTCCCTATGTACAAGAATATAACTACTATAATACTGCCTCCTATGTACAAGAATATAACTACTATAATACTGCTCATATGTACAAGAATATAACTACTATAATACTGCCTCCTATGTACAAGAATATAACTAATACTGCTCCCTATGTACAAGAATATAACTACTATAATACTGCTCCTATGTACAAGAATATAACTACTATAATACTGCCCCTATGTACAAGAATATAACTACTATAATACTGCTCCTATGTATAAGAATATAACTACTATAATACTGCCCCTAAGTACAAGAATATAACTACTATAATACTGCTCATAAGTACAAGAATATAACTACTATAATACTGCCCCTATGTACAAGAATATAACTACTATAATACTGCTCCTATGTATAAGAATATAACTACTATAATACTGCCCCTAAGTACAAGAATATAACTACTATAATACTGCTCATAAGTACAAGAATATAACTACTATAATACTGCCCCTATATACAAGAATATAACTACTATAATACTGCCCCTAAGTACAAGAATATAACTACTATAATACTGCCCCTATATACAAGAATATAACTACTATAATACTGCCCCTATGTACAAGAATATAACTACTATAATACTGCCTCCTATGTACAAGAATATAACTACTATAATACTGCCCCCTATGTACAAGAATATAACTACTATAATACTGCCCCCTATGTATAAGAATATAACTACTATAATACTGCTCCCTATGTACAAGAATATAACTATTATAATACTGCCCCTATGTAAAAGAATATAATTTCTATATCAGACTAAATACACATATTGTGCTTTTTACAGGGCTCATCTGTTCTTTTCCTTCCTTGGGTCCGTGGACACCCACAGAACATTCAGTTTTTTGCTTGCACCCTAGAGATATCTGCTCGGTTGCCCGCTGCTGTTCTCACACAGGAAGTTACAGAGGCTAATAATAAAGCTGAGGCTGTTGTGTACAAGGGGAGATAACATTTTTTCTGCCAAAGCTGATTTATCTAATCATTTATTCATGTTCTACTCTGGGAGACTGGGCACCAAATAAAGAGGCGGCACCATGTAGAGGTGTCATGTTGGGTTCGTATGGACATAAATACTTTGTAAGGAATGGAAACTGTCTTGTGCCTGCTGTCTTGCAGAAAATATAATGTTGCCATGTATTATAATGGGCCAGGAACATTGAGATAATTATTATAATTTATGTACATGACTTAAGGCCCCGTCACACACTGCGATATCGCTGTGTGTGACATGTATCAGCGACCGGCCCCCCTGCCGGGTATCGCTGATCGCGCTCAAACGTCCTGGGTCATTTTTTGATCGTTGGTCTCCCGCTCCCCAGCACGCATCGCTGCGTGTGACAGCAAAAGACCAATGATCAGCGACGCTGGGAGCTGGTTTCCAATGTAAACAGCGGGTATCTAAGAGCCGCACGGCTCTTAGATGCCCGCTGTTTACATTGGAAACCAGCTTGCTCGCTGGTCCTGATTGCTGGAGGGGCTGTCTATGTGGCAGCTCACCAGCGATCAGCTAACTATGTCCCAGCGATCCCATCCACGTCGGATCGTTGGTGGGATCGCTGGGACATTGATGCGTGTAACGGGGCCTTTATTGAAATAAAGTTTCCTTTAAAGGGAATCTGTCGCCAGGATTCTTCTGTGTAATTTGAGTACAGCATAAGGTAGGGACTGAGACACTGATTTCATCGAAGTGCCATTTATTAGGCTGTGTGCTGTTGTTTACAATTGTTACATTGTTGTTACAATGAAGGCTTTATGACCAGGATATCATCACTGCCCAAAATAGCTCCCCACGTCCAACCACACCCCCTCTTCTGATAAGCAGCTCACTGTCAATAGGCAATGTGCATTAAGAGCCTGGGGTGGGAAGGGGCTGCTTTCTGAGCACTGCTTTATGCTACATCAAGAACACTGACTGTCACAACTGCTGCACCCAGTAATCTAAGGCTGGTTTCACATTAGCGCATTTTATGCGCGCGCACGGCCGGGGGTAGCTCCGCCCCCGAGCCGGCTCTCTGCCCGGCGTGCCCGCCCCTTCCTTGTAGCGCCGCCTCCTAGCGGACAGCGGCGCCTGCGATCGGCGCACCCTATCTTTAGCATAGGGTGCGCCGATCGTGCGCAGGCCGTGCGCTAGTTGCGCTTTGACCTGCGCTGCGCACTTTTGACGGTGCGCCGTGCGCGCCAAAATCCGAAAAGTTTGATTTTGGCGCGCACGGCGCACCGTCAAAAGTGCGCAGCGCAGGTCAAAGCGCAACTAGCGCACGACCTGCGCACAATCGGCGCACCCTATGCTAAAGATAGGGTGCGCCGATCGCAGGCGCCGCCGTCCGCTAGGAGGCGGCGCTACAGGCAAGGGGCGGCCACGCCGGGCAGAGAGCCGGATCGGGGGCGGAGCTACCCCCGGCCGTGCGTGCGCATAAAATGTGCTAATGTGAAACCGGCCTAAGTGATATATTGTTGGAATCAGGGTCTCTTTTCCTACATTATGTGCTGCACTAAGATGAGGAAGTAAAAACTTGGTGACAGATTTCCTTTAAGGACGGTATAGTAGTCTACCAGGTAGCTGACATGGTGCCTGAGGGATTTGGCTCTGATGCCATGTAACTGAAGGCTACTGCCACTGCCTGTCTTTATGGGCAAGTCTGGGTGGTCCATGCTCTAGGTGTGTAAGGTTCCCTGTGGTGGTAGTCCTCCATGCACTGCTGATTGTTAGGCCCGATAGAGTGCTGCTCTGTTCCCCTCCATGCTCCCACGATGTGAGGTGCCACTGCTTGAAGGTAGCCAAGTGTACCATGTAGTCAAGACATACTGGACGACCATCTGATGTGTATGGGCTCCCCCTTACTAGTCTTTGATTGATGATGTGGGGGGTGGGGAAGGATTGGGCAAATGGAATTTCAACAGCAGATCCTTTTGTTTTCATGGAAGTTAATCAGCTGCCAAAGACCTACTCCCCTCTCCCTTCAAAACACATGACAATGTTACCAGGACTGAATGGAAGAAAGGATATTCTTGAGCCCCCCATACTTTTGGAGGAACCCACCAATATCGATGGGTTGGGCTGACGCTCTAATGTGTATGAGGGCACCAGCCAAATGATCATCGGGGAAGATGTCGATCGGGCATGTCCTGTTTCAGACCTATGATTGCTTTGATCCGGCAGAGTCTGTTGTCAGCTTTCCCGTAAAGAATGCTCGGCCAAGCGAATGCTCCTGTGTATGGGAGAGACGGCCAAGATGTCTTCTGAAGCGTCGTGTGGCCGAAAGTCATCTTTTAGGTATGGCTGGCTCATCTATTTGGATGACCCCGTCATTAAACTACGCAAGTGTGGGGAAGGTGACTTGACGGACAGACTTGACTGGAAGTAGGAGGGAACGGTTGGTGCACTATGGATGGAGATTGACAAGGACAGCAGGGTGATAGCTGGGAAAGACAGACAAGAGAGTGCAATACCTAGAAATGACCACAAGATGGCAGGGGGGAGTAGTTCAGAACTCAACAGCAGCTTAGGGCTTGAGAAACGCTTAGTCATGGGGTGGGGAGATAGGAACCCAGGAGGGGAATTCCCGGTGAGAGAGGGGATAAATAGGACTGGTTGGGGTTCCAGGCAGGCTAGTCCCGGGAGGAGCTCGGCAGAAGACTGAGAACAGCGAAGAGCTCGAAGAGCTCAACTAGGGGACTGACAGGAAAGAGACAGTCAGGGGGGTGGCCCTGACCCGACGGACCGCAGGACAGACGAGGCCCTGGGGGGGTACCGATTGGGCGACGACCTCGGGCAGGTGAAGCACTGGCGGTAGATTGGTCTAGGACAGTCCCAGCGAAAGATCCGCGAGGGACGTTACTTCGAATGGAGCAAAGGTGCAGGTACCCGGGCCTGGAGACAGAGAACAGTAAAGAGGCTGCGGTGCGTGGTTGTGGTCGTCAGGAGGACAACGAATAAATCCGGAACTGTTACAACTGAAATCTGTCTCCGCCTTGTCCTTGCATCGCCTGGTGTCTGTGTCATCCGGACAGGGTAAGCAGTGGTCCACCCCCCAATCCTGGCCCCTACCACACAAGCAATGGTAGTCCCCGTATATGAAACATTTCCACTTACATATTATTGCCCGTTTATTAATTGTTGGTGCAATCACATATATTAAGATTGGCACTTATATATACATACTAACAGTATCCCTGGGCCACTACCGGCTCATGCCTCAGTCGTATACACGTGTAATAATGCCATCACTGCCAGGTCTCATACAATAGTACCATGTTTGTACAGTAAGGCATATAACAGTGCCAGTCACAGCAGTGCCAATGTAATAATTTTTGGTGCATGCAAATGATACAACTAAACAATGTTTGCATTATGGTACCAGTGCTACCCGAGCACATACCTACCATAAGAGTCCATCTAATAATGCCGGTAGACAAGTGCCCATGTAATATTACCGACATATCAATGTTCACTCAAGACACGGTCTATGTAATAGCACTCACTGTATAGTAGTATATACTGTATATTAGTACCACTATATGAGCATCCATATAAAAGTACCATTATCTTGGCGTCAGTATAATATTAGGATTTATTGTAGTGCTCAGGTAATTACACCACTTCTTGTATACAGCAATCGTAATATTCTTATTAGTGGCCATATAATAGTGCCAGTGTAATAGTTTTGGGTGTATTAGTTGACGTTACACCTAATCAGTATTTGTGATATAGTGCCAGTCCCATCTGAGATCATGTCTGCCATTTTAGTGACCATCTAACAATGCCAGACATCGCACTGGTCATATAATAATAAAAAAATGTATTTCTTATAGCGCCGACATATTCCGCAGCACTTTACATTTTAGAAGGGACTTGTATAGACATTACAGAATAATTGATGAAGCATGTGAGAAGTCTTGGGGATAGGAGTAGGAGATTTGGATTATTGAGGATGTAAATCTTAGGATAGTGATCAGTGAGTGATCAGTTTATAATGAACTCTATGTCGGATGGGCCACCAGTGCAACGACTGGCACAGGGTATGTTAACACCACGTCGGAGTCCTGCTCTGACAAGCAGGCTCCCCGGTGTGTCACTTCACTCACCCATGCCCTGCATGCTTCCAGCCAGTCCTCTAGCCATGTCCTTAGGGCACACGCGTGGGCACTCCCACCCTCTTAGGCTACTTTCACACTTGCATTAGGAGGCGCAGGGCCGCCGCTAAGCTCCTCCCCCTGCCGTGCCTCCTGTGGTCAGCTCCTCCTATGGGCGCATGATGCTGCATGCGACCTGCGTACCCTATATTTAGCGTTGGGTACGCAGGCCGTGTGCTGGTATGATTTTGCTGGCGCATTCGCTCCTTTGGCGCTGCGCCGAGCGCACAAAAATGCAACACGGTGCATTTGGCGTACGTCAACACAGCGCTAAAAGGGCGCATGTGCCGGCAAAAGCATACCAGGGCTCGGTCTGCGTACCCAACACTAAATATAGGGTACACAGGTCGGATGCAGCGTCATGCGCTCATAGGAAGAGCTGACCGGAGGAGGCGCGGCAGGGGGCGGAGCTTAGCTGCGGCCCTGCGCTGCGCCTCCTAACACAAGTGTGAAAGTAGCCTTAAAGGGTCAGCATGTGCACTTACCATTTCCTCCCCAGCCAATGGCTGTGGGACATTATGTATATAATAGCTTAGCCTGTGCGAAATTTTTGCACATTGGTTGTCGGGGGCACAGGCAATTTCAGAAAAAGCAAGCTGGTCAAATGTAAATATATTTCATGAGATAATGAACACAGACAGGTATTTATATATGTAGATTGGTAATACAATAAATTGTTTTGATAAGTAGAGGCTAAAAAATGTCTTCTGATTGAGGTGCCACCTACAGGTCATTGTGTCTTTCTGCAGGTTTATGAAAATGAATGTTTAAACTGTATTTAGTGATAAAATCGTGGATGTGTGGTTTGTTTGGCTATTTTCTTGCTGAAGGGAGCAAGTTTACCTTTCAAATGGTGTATCATCTGTGTGTGTGGGGCGAAATAATCAGCGAAAAAGCAGTGCATGTTTAAAAATGTGTTGGTAGTGTGCTTTGGGGTACTGTGGTGCCACCTGCAGGTCATGTTTCCTTACTGCTGGTTTATGAAAATTAATGTTTAAACTGTATTTTGTGATCAAATCTTGGATGTGTGGTTTGTTTGGCTATTTTCTTCCTGAAGGGGGCAAGTTTACTTTTCAAATGGTGTATCATTTGTATGTGTGGGTGCAGTATGAACGGGGATACAAAGGAATCGCCAAAAAACACTGTTTAGAAATAATAGAATAGATTGCTTCCTCCCTACTGGGGAGGTGCCTGAGCAACCTTCCTGTCTATGTTGTATAAGATTGCATACCATTGCAAATCCTGCTTTTTGCACTCAGATGCAAATCTTGTCTGCTGCACTCTGACACACACTCTGTCTGCTGCACTCAGATATGAACTTGGTCAGCTACACTCTGATACAAGTTCTGCCTGCTGCTCCATTCAGTCTGTCCCTCTGGGTCCAGCTGCTGCGCGACCGTTGGTTTGTCCTGGAGTGGCACCTGGCATTCATCGGGAGCCAAGTCTAACCTCACCATCAGAGGCTCTAGTGAACAGTCTGGTGTTTGCTTAGTTACGCCCCCCAGGCTCACAAACTATGTCTGTGACAGGGAAGAGGCATTGGTGTAACGGTTAGCGAGGAATATGATCCTGACTGCTGCATTCAGAATGGATTGGCGTATGACCCAGCAGTACCAAAGGGTGTGTGCACATGCTGCGGATTCTGCTGCGGTTCCGCAGCGGTTTTGGCCCTGCGGAACTGCAGTAGTTTTAGCTGCGGGGTACAGTACCTTTAAAATCAATGGAAAACAAAAACCGCAGTGCTGACGGTGCGGATTTTTCCTCTCGGTTTTGCTGCGGTTTCAAAGCCGCAGCATGTCACTTCTCTTTGCGGATTCCGCAGCGGTTTGGCATCTGCTCCATGGCAGGTGTCAAACCGCAGGGGAAAACCGCAGCCCAAACCGCAGAAAAACCGCAGGTGTTTTGACCTGCGGTTTTCTTCAAATCTGCGCAGAAAAATCCGCAGGGCAATCCGCAGCGTGTGCACACACCCTAAGGGTATGTGTTCATGCTGCGTACTGGCAGCACTTTGAATGGAGCAGATACCCCGCTCCGCCCAAAGCGCCACCCCCTGTTGTACGAGCGGTAATTCCGGATGTGCTCATTGAACACGTCCAGTATCACCGCATCGTATTCATAGACTGGGTTATTTATCTTGCGGAGACTGAGCGTCTCCGCGAGAAAAATAAACATGCTGCGGTCTGGAAAGACTCACCGAGTCACCGCATGTCTGGTTACACGCCTAGTGGAGATGGGATTTCATAAAATCCCCTCCACTATGCTGTAACATCTGGACGCTACGGATTGGATGCTGCGGCTGTACGCAGCGTCCTCTCCGCAGCAAATCCTGATGTAATCCGGCCCATGGAAACAACCCTAATAGTACCATCATATCAATGTCCATATAATAGGATTATCCACAGAGACGTTTATGTAATAGTATGAACCATATCATTGGCTATATATATAATCATACCACTATATATAAATGGCTATTTCATATAACAGTACCGTTATCTTAATATTATATTAATACTAACATCAGTGGCATGTAAAAGTTTGAGCACCCCTGATCAAAATTACTGCTATTGTGAACAGTTAACAAGTGAAAGACGAAATGATCTCTAAAAGGCCTAAAGTTAAACATGACACATTTTCTAGTCATTTTAAAAATTATAAAAAAGGAACATGCTAAAGTTTGGGCACCCTGCATGGTTAGTGCCTAGTAGCACCCCTTTTGCACATATCGCAGCTAGTAAATGCTTTTTGTAGCTAGCCAAAAGTCTTTCAATTCTTCTTTGAAGGACTTTCATCCATTCTCCCTTGGTGAAATCTTCCAGTTCTGTGATTCCTGGGTCATCTTGCATGCTCTGAGGTCAAGCCACAGATTTTCAATGATGTACAGATAAGGGGACTGTGAGGGCCATTGTAAACCTTCAGCTTGTGCCTTTTGAGGTCGTCTACTGTGGATTTTGATGTGTGTTTAGGCTCATTATCTTTTTGTAGAAGCTATCCTCTTTTCAACTTCAGCTTTTTCTTTTCCTTGATGCATACACATGGTGTCATGTTTGCATCAAGAATTTGTTGAAATCTCATTGAATCCATTCTTCCCTCTACCCGTGAAATGTTTCCTGTGCCATTGGCTGCAGCACAACCCCAAAGCATAATTGATCCACCCCCATGCTTAATGGTTGGCGGGATGTTCTTTTCCTGAAATTCTGTGCCTTTTTTTCTTCACACATACCTGTGATCATTGTGACCAAAGAGTTCTATTTTAACCCTATCGGTTCACAGGACTTGTTTCAAAAATGCATCACGCTTGTTTAGATGTTCTTTTGCATACTTCTGACACTGAATTTTATGGTTAGGACTCCGGAGAGGTTTTCTTCCGATCATTAGCGTAGCAACTGAGGGGAACAGAGGGGGCTGTCGCCCCTGGCCTCAACACAAGAATGGGCCCAAGGGGAGCCACTGCCTCTTCTTTGATGAAGCATAACACAGCACAGGTGGAGAGCAGCAAAATGCCTGCTCCTGTCTGAAAGAGACTCTGCACGCTGCTAGCACAGTGGCCAGTTGCAGTTTCCCCTGCACTGTACCATGCAGGCTGACCTGATGATGAAGCTTCTGTCAGGCTGCCAGTGGTGCATGCTCGGATTGGCTCAGGGCAGGCATGCTGGGTCCTAGTGCCCACAGGCCCCACATAACATTTCACTTAGACACTTACTGGTCCCTGCTGCAAACTTCATCAGTAAGTGGGGATGGAATTTATTAGATTGCTTAAATGAAGGCATTTCATAGTCACTGGGGGGGTGAATTTGAGAGGATGGGATATTGTGTGGACTGAAGTGGGGGAGGGGGTACAGGACACTTGGGGTGAATGTGAGAGGATGGAGGTATTGTGGGGGAGGTAGGACAGGGCACTGAGGTGTGAATGTGAGAGAATGGGGTTTTGTGAGGCAGGGGGGCACGGCATGGGGGTGAATGTGAGGATGGGGGTATTGTGGGGGCTGAAGTGGGAAAGGAGGTACAGGACACTGGGGGTGAATATGAGAGGATGGAGGTATTGTGGGGGAGGGGGACAGGGCACTGGGGGGTGAATGTAAGAGGATGGGGTATTGTGGGGGCTGAAGTGGGGGAGGGGGTACAGGACACTGGGGGTGAATGTGAGAGGATGGAGGTATTGTGGGGAGGGGGGACAGGGCACTGGGGTGTGAAAGTGAGAGGATGGAGGTATTGGGGAGGGGGACAGGGCACTGGGGGATGAATGTGAGAGAATGGGGTATTGTGAGGCAGGGGGGCAGGGCATGGGGGTGAAAGTGAAAGGATGGGGGTAATGTGGTGGCTGAAGTGGGGAAGGGGGTACAGGACCCTGGGGGTGAATGTGAGAAGATGTAGGTATTGTGGGGGAGGGGGGACAGGGCACTGGGGCTGAATGTGAGTATGGTGTATTGTGAGGCAGGGGGGCAGGGCATGGGGTGAATGTGAGAGGATGGTGTATTGTATATATGTATATAGGTGGGCACCACGGAAAATATGACATGAATATGATAACTGGGTGCAACACTGTGCCAAAATACATCAAATTAAAAAAAGGGAGAAAAGAGACACAGGATAACATGCACGCAGGATGGTGTATTGTGAGGCGGGGGGACAGTGCATGGGGTGAATGTGAGAGGATGGAGGTATTGTGGGGGAGGGGGGACAGGGCACTGGGGGTGAATGTGACAGGATGGTGTATTGTGAGGCAGGAGGGACAGGGCACTGGGGGTTAATGTGAGAGGGTGGTGTATTCTGAGGCAGGGGGGACCAGGGCATGGGGGTGAATGTGAGAGAATAGGGGTATTGTGGGGGAGAGGGTACAAGGCACTGGAGGGCTGATAATTATACTGTTTTGTTAGGAGATTATATGCCCTCCATCACAAATAATAGTTGCTGTCTGGGGGGCTGAATATGGTGAGGTTAGGGGGCTTTTTATACTTACCAGCTGGGTTGTTTATGATTATTAGTATAAAAAGCCCCCATATAGTAACCATGAGCTGCATCACATTTATAGCACCACTTCAGCATTTCTTTTTATTTCACCGCTGGAGGGGCGCTTAAAATCCAAGACCTCTATCGACTGTCTGATACTCCCCTTCCGGCGTTTTCCCTGTTTTCTCCACAGCTCAGCTCCATCTCCTGGAGTTTGTGACCTGTCCGCTGCTCCAGTGTTTCATGGAGCGGCGCGGAGGTGACTAGTCAATGTAAGTCTATGAGAATCTTGTTCTGGCCTCGTTCTGGCCCTCATAGACTTACAGTGAATGCTTGTGACGCAGCTTCTAACTTCTGGTTAGATTGATTGATTGAAATGCAGGACTGGAGCAGTGCCAAAAACCGATGAATACGCTGGAGGATGAGTGTTGTGAAATCACTTTCTGGCCTGCCTCTGGTTGCTAGTGGAGCTGGTTGTATTGACAGAGGAGTCGCGAGGTCTCTTTCCGGGCTCCCTCTGGTGGTTACAGGAGGTAATGGCGCTGATCTAATTGACAGAGGCCTGCCACCTGATAATGAGGATGATGATTGGACATCTGGAGTCTCTGACTGGATTTAAGACAGCCGACTCCCTCTATCCTTGCTGGTGATTTTTCCTCTGCCTCCTGAGGTCTTAGTTTCCAGTTCAGTCCCTGCATGCTCAAGCTAAGTGTTCTTTGCTATTGTTCACATTTGATTTGGTTTTGTCTATTCAGTTTTGTGTGGTCAGTCAGCCCCGGCTGGGGTTGTGCTGAATTTCCATGCTTATGTTACTGTTTGTGTCAGTTTGTTTTTTTGTCCCTTATTAGATTGGCCTCTTTTTACTCTGCTTTCAGAATATGCCAGAGTGCTGATATAGTGGGAGAAGTCTAGTGACTTCAGAGTTTTTGCTATCAGAAGTGTTGGACATTTTTGCAGGGTTTTTTGCGTGATTGCAGACAGTGTCTTTCCTTTCCTTTCCAGTTAGTGTGGGCCCCATCGTTTGCTCAGCCTATTTTCCTACCTGTGTTTGTATTTTCATCTTGTCTCACCGACAATATATGTTTGGGGGCTGTCTATTCCTTTGGGGTCTGCGCTGGGGCAGTTTAGAATTTCCCCTTTTCTTGGTTTCGACTTATTTAGTTCTCCGGCTGTGTCGAGGCATCTAGAATCATCGTAGGCACGCTCCACGGCTACTCCTAGTTGTGTGAATAGGATCAGGGGTCTGCCATCCGCTTAGTTACCAACCTCTCTGGTTTTCTGTAGCTTAGCTTGGTCTTGTTTTCCTCCTCGGTGACCCAATCATAACAGATGAGTATATGACCGAGGCAGGGGACTTGTGCTTAAATCACCACTCCAGCGGTGTGGAAAAAAACCCCTGCTAGAGTGGTGCTATAATAATTTAATAGTAAGCAGACTGCCAAATCATGACAGGGAGCGCCTGCTGTATGAGCCCCCAATATCACTGGCGTTATCAGGTGATCATGCGACCACGTTTGCTATGTGCATGTGGTCGACTAGAAAGGTTTTTCTTCTCTCAGTAAAAGCGAATTGATAGAAGCCGAAAGACTCATCACACGACCCCCTGCTGACATCAGCGATGCTGGGGCCATTGTTACTGTACATGGGGGGACTCAGGGGACATTATTAAATGTCAAGTGGGCACTTAAGAAGCATTATTGTTTATAGGGGCACCAGTAGCAAAGCTACCGGGTGGCAGAGGGTGCTGAGGCCGCTGTTAGTCAGGGTCAGGGGCGCAGTTACAACTGCCGCTCTCTATACACAGAGCGGTGACTGAAACCGTGCCGGCACCACCCCTATGACTCAAAGAGCGAGGCTGCCGGAAGGAATAAAGTTAATTTCCTCCTGACAGTGTGACTCTCAGTACGAGCGCCGCACAGTGTCAGAATTCTATTAACTATTATGCTGTGTTTTGGGGGAGTAGTGGGGACATCATTCTATATATGAGGGACATCATACTCTATGTAAGGGAGCTGCAGGCCCATCATACTGTGTATAGGGGAGCAGTGGGATCATCATACTGTGCATAAGGGAGCTGCAGGCCCATCATACTGTGTATAGGGGAGCAGTGGGATCATCATACTGTGCATAAGGGAGCTGCAAGCCCATCATACTGTGTATAGGGGAGCAGTGGGATCATCATACTGTGCATAAGGGAGCTGCAAGCCCATCATACTGTGTATAGGGGAGCAGTGGGATCATCATACTGTGCATAAGTGAGCGGTTGGCCCAATATGCTGTGTATAGGGGAGCTGTGGGGGACATCATACTGTGTATAGGGGAGCTGCTGGGGAATTATACTGTGTATAGGGGACATTATACTATGTATAAGGGAGAGGTTAGCCCATTATACTGTGTACAGGGGAACTGTGGGGGACATCATACTGTGTATAAGGGAGCGGTGGGCCCACTATACTGTGTATAGAGGACCTGTGGGGGCATTATACTGTCTATAAGGGAGTGGTTGGCCAATTATACTGTGTATAGGGAAACTGTGGGGGATATCATACCGTATTTATGAGAGCTGTGTATAGGGGAGCTGTGAAGGCATTATACTGTGCATAACGGAGCTTTTGACCCATTATACTGTCTATAGGGGAGCTCTGGGGGGCATTATTCTTTCTATAGTGGAGCTCTGTCGGCATAAGACTGTGTATAGGGGAACTGTGGGCTCATCATACTGTGTATAGGGGAGCAGTAGGATCATTATTCTTTTTAGAGGGGAGAAGTGGGATCATCATACTTTGTATAGAAGAGGTATAGGGACATTATATTGTGCATAGGGAAGCTGTACATGGGGAGAACTTAGGGGATATTATTAAATGTTAAGTGGGCACTTAAGCATTATTCTTATAGTGGCACTCAGAGTATTGTGACCATCAAAGTTGCATATACTTTTTAGGGACAAAATGTGGGGGGCACTAGCACAGGGCATTCATATTTTTTTCTAGGGGGGAATTTTACTATCTAGAAAGCATAAAGGAGTAATTATTACTACGTAAGTGGCACAGTGGTGGCAGTATTATGTGGGGCAGTAAGATAAGCCGTTATTGTACCACACAGCAGGTGCTGTTGGACGCATATGGCAGCAGTGGCTCAGTATTGGGGTATCAGCAGAATGAGTAGTTTGTGCAGGTTGGGGAAATAGGGGGACTATGCTGGAAATGTGAGAAAACAGATGTGTTGTTGTAATCTCTGCAGACGAGTCCTGTTTGGAGAAGTTGTCATGTTGGTCTGGGCCAGATGAAAAAGGGGGGAAAGTGAACAACTCTATCTTGAGTCCTGGCTGGAGAAGTTGTCATGTTGGTCTGGGCCAGATGAAAAAGGGGGGAAAGTGAACAACTCTATCAGAAAGAACGTCAGCGGTAAGTCACCATCTATAACTGTACTGTGATCTCTTATATATTCTGCAGGACTAGTATCTACCATTATATGGTCTCCACATAGTAATAGCAGTGTTCATTTTTGTATGTAGATTTATCTTCAATCACAGCCTGGTCATGGATTTTCCCCTATACTCACAATTAAGGGTGCCACTGTAGCTGTTAGTATTACCTGGTTAAGGGCCAACTCAGATTTTTCAACCCACTAAGCTAAAACCCTAGTTATGCCTCTGCTTCTGATGACTCTTCCATGAAGGCCATATTTGTGTGTCTCTGACAGACACAACTTCCAGAGTCTACTAAATCTTTCTGAACGTCTTTTGCATTCAAGTGGGGGGTTCTGATTTGCCTCTCTAGCAATCCTATGAGGAGCCCTCACTGAAATTTTGCTTGGTCTTCCAGACCTTATCTTGACCTCCACTGTTTATGTTAGCTGCTATTTCTTAATTACATTTAGAACTGAGGAAAGGACAACTTGAAAAAGCTTTGCTCTTCTTATAGCCTTCTCCTACTTTGTGGCCTCCACCATTTTCATTTTCAGAGTGCTAGGCAGCTGCTTAGAAGAACCCATGGCTGCTGTTTTTTGGCACAAGGTTATAGGAGGCTGGCTATTTATAAAGCTGGGAAATTTACATCACCTAGCATTTCCTAACAATGATAATGAACAAGCCATAACCCTAACCGACTAATTAAGGTCTGAAACCTTGGTCATCTGTTCAGAAAAATCTCCAAGGGCGCCCAAATTGTGCATTGGCTCATTTTCCTACCTGTAATTTTTAAAATGTAAAAAATGAGTATTTTTTGCCTAAAATACAAAGGAAATGTGTCATCTTTAACTTTAGGCCTTTTACAGATCTTTTCATCTTCATCTTATCTGTTCACAATAGCAGTAATTTTGACCAGGGGTGCCCAAACTTTTGCATGCCACTGTATATTGAAGTTCTCATGCAATGGTTTCATTTATTCTAGTGTACATACAGTACTGTAATTCTGAATAATGTCCATATAAATAGTTTCATCCATATTAGTGTCCATATACTAGTGACAAGTTATAGCAGTGCCAATGTAATCGTCTCAGACATAATAGTTTGCAGCATATGGTCTAGCTAAACCCTCTGTATTACAGTACCAGTCTTACCCGAGCCCATATAATAGCACCTACCATATTAGTATCCAAGAACATCGTCAGGCCTAGCAGTGTCCATGTAAGTCATATCTGTGGCCATGTTATAGGACCATTCCTAGCCGTGTATATTTTATCATTGCCATATCATAGTGCCTCCATATTAACAATTAGATAATAGGACTATACATACCAGTGCCCATGTAGCAGTATTAACCATGTTAGTCACCATATAATAGTACCAGTTATATTAGTAACTATAGAAAAGTTTTGTTGCTTTAACCATGTAATGCACGGGTGGGGAACGTCCGTCCCGCGGGCCGTATATGGCCCGCCATATCATTTGATCAGGCCCGCAGTCGCTCCAGAGGCGCGATCGGGTACCTTGTTGCAGGAGCCAGAGGAGCACTCTTGCTCTGCTTCCTAGCCCCGTCCACTGGATACCGCGCACTGATACGTGCACGCACTGACGGGGACTGAGCACACCCCGCTGGACCCCAGCGGCCCCCGCGCACTGATGCTAATGAAGAGGACGAGTAACCGCGCGCCAGAGTGTGAGCTGGACTGGTCTGCGCCCTGCCTCCCCAGCCTGCCATCTTCATCACCCCGGTCACCGATGCGGTGATGACCGTGTGCTGCTGTGTGTGCAGTGCGGGGCCTGGGGGCCATCCAAGAGTCATTGTGTTCAACACCAGGTCAGTATGTGTTGCCTAATGGGGACCTGTGCTGCCTAATGGGGACCTGTGCTGCCTATTGGGGAGATGTGCTGCCTAATGGGGCCTGTGCTGCCTAATGAGGACCTGTGCTGCCTAATGGGGCCTGTGCTGCCTAATGAGGACCTGTGCTGCCTATTGGGGAGATGTGCTGCCTAATGGGGCCTGTGCTGCCTAATGAGGACCTGTGCTGCCTATTGGGGGACCTGTGCTGCCTAATGGGGACCTGTGCTGCCTAATGGGGACCTGTGCTGCCTAATGGGGACATTTGCCTGCCTATTGGGGACATTTGCCTGCCTATTGGGGACATTTGCCTGCCTATTGGGGACATTTGCCTGCCTACTGGGGACCTGTGCTGCCTAGTGGGGACATTTGCCTGCCTATTGGGGACCTGTGCTGCCTAGTGGGGACATTTGCCTGCCTATTGGGGACCTGTGCTGCCTAATGGGGACATTTGCCTGCCTATTGGGGACATTTGCCTGCCTACTGGGGACCTGTGCTGCCTAGTGGGGACATTTGTCTGCCTATTGGGGACCTGTGCTGCCTAATGGGGACATTTGCCTGCCTATTGGGGACATTTGCCTTCCTACTGGGGACCTGTGCTGCCTAGTGGGGACATTTGCCTGCCTATTGGGGACCTGTGCTGCCTAGTGGGGACATTTGCCTGCCTATTGGGGACCTGTGCTGCCTAATGGGGACATTTGCCTGCCTATTGGGGACATTTGCCTGCCTACTGGGGACCTGTGCTGCCTAGTGGGGACATTTGTCTGCCTATTGGGGACCTGTGCTGCCTAATGGGGACATTTGCCTGCCTAATGGGGACATTTGCCTGCCTATTGGGGACCTGTGCTGCCTATTGCGGACCTGTGCTGTCTTATGGGGACCTATGCTGCCTAATGGTGACATTTGCCTGCCTATTGGGGATCTATGCTGCCTAATGGGGACATTTACCTGCCTATTGGGGACATTTTCCTGCCTATTGGGGACATTTTCCTGCCTATTGGGGACATTTACCTGCCTATTGGGGACCTCGGAGATTTAGTTTTCGTCACCTCAGCTGCATTATTTATGGCTGTTGGACAGCCTGAACACATGTGAGGAATACCTGTTTGTTAAGGAATCCCCACATGTTTTCAGACTGTCCAGCAGCTGCAAATCATGCAAATGCGTCGACAGAAACTAAATCCCTGAGCACGCCAAAATACTCAGAGGACACCCGAGCATGCTCGGAAAAACCCGAGCAATGAGTCTACTCGCTCATCATTATTAAAAATTTAATGCGGCCCCCGAACGCTATTATAAGATTCCAAATGGCCCTCGGCAGAAAAAAGGTTCCCCACCCCTGATGTAATGGCACAATCAATCCCTGTGTACATACAATAGTACCATTCATATTAGTGTGCATGCAATAGTGACAGAACAACGCTCTATAGGCACATCCCTATGGGATCACTATGTTTGTTTGTTTTTTTACATGGTGTTAATGTCGCTATTTTCCTGAATCCGACCTCCTTTTTCCTTTCTTCCTGCGCCTCTGCGTTCCTCAGATATGGTCAAAAGACCTGCGGTTTTACCTGCGGATTGCTCTGCGGTTTTGCCCTGCGGTTTTTCATCTCCTCAATGGAGGAGATGGCAAACCGCAGGAGAATCCGCAGAAAGAATTGACATGTCAATTCTTTCTGCGGATTGAAAACCGCAGATAATCCGCGCGGAAAATTCCGCACCGTCTGCACTGCGGTTTTTGATTCCCATAGGGAATCATGGTACTGTACACCGCAGCAAAAACTGCTGCGGGTCCGCAGCGGCCAAAACCGCTGCGGAACCGCAGCAAAATCCGCAGCGTGTGCACACAGCCTTACCCCCGTTATTTAGGGTGAAAATTGAGCAATAGTTAGCTGACCGTTGTCGTCAGCCGGTGTGATGGATCGTGTGACCCTTTATAAATATATGGATCATGATGCTGCAGTCAGATTTTAAGGGCAACTCTTCCGGCCTGTGGTCGGCTTCACCCCTCATCTTCCCAGAATCCCGAGCTGCAGGAGTAATGTGAGGGAGACTAGATCTGTCCTCAAGGCCACAGGGGAAGGAGATGGCGGGCCTGTCCTTGTGGCCATTTGTTAGATTTCACCCCTGACAAGCTGTTTGTCTTTGAAGTAAATGAACATCATCACCTCGGTGGACGGGTAACCCACAGGTTACCCTTCACAGCCCCCAGCCGAGCGACCACATGTCCCCCCAGGCCGGGATCAGCCCAGGTCTTGTGCTTATAAATGGGCCTGGATAGGCTTTGCTACATTAGCTCAGCGGACAGTATCCCACATTAGTGGCTTAGATGCAACAGCTGAGCAGACTGTATCATACTTTAATGACTTAGATGCGGCAGCTTATCAGAAAGTAGCACACATTAACAGCTTAGATACAGCAGCTGAGCAGACTGTATGACACAATGGCTTAGATACAACACCAATACAGACAGTATCACACATTAATGGCTTAGATACAGCAACTTGACAGTATTACACATAAATGGCTTAGATACGGCAGCTGAGCAGACAGTATCACACATTAATGGTTTAGACACATTAATAGCTTGGCTACATAGCTTGGCATTAATAGCTTGGCTACATAGATAGCTCAGCAGACAGTATCACACAATAAGTTTAGATGCAGCAGTTCAATGGACAGGTTTGGATACAGCTGGTCAAAATACTACATAACACATTAAGAGTTAGATACCTCAGCTAAACAGACAGTGTCGCACATGATGAGCTTGGATACTTTGAGACAGTAATGCACATTAATGGCTTAGATACAGCAGCTCAGCAGACAGTATTACACATGATGAGCTGGGATGGATACTCCTCCTGACAGGACAGTATCACCCAGCATACGCTTAGATACACCTTCATAGCCTCATGAATAGATGGCGGTGTCATGGAGGGGTAGGAATATCTGGCACCTGGTCTGTGATAATCCGCCTGGTGCGTTCCTGGTCATATATAGATGAGGCCGGCCTCTATTTTCGGACCCCCAAACTCCACTATATATAGGTGGCGGCTAGAACTGGCAGATGATGGAAAGCCGCGGCCTCGCTGGAGTATTTATAATTTACAGGAATATTTAGGATGATCCATAGAAATAGAGCGATTGTATGGCAACAGGGGCAAACATGGAAGGTGGCGGGAGCAAGTACCGTACCCGCATACTACTGTGACGGAATAATCCTGGATAACCCCCATAACTTTACCAATCCTTCTAATTCTTGCATTGGCTGATTTCATGAGCAGAGAAATTATCTTGCAGCCTTCCTTCCCAAGAGCATCTTATCACAACAGCCATTTTTAGAAGCTACAAAGTTACAATTTAGTCAGAGTCACCTGGACTTCATAGAAGGGCATAGAACCTGCTCGCTCCTGCCCCTTGTGGCTATACTAAATGCAGCAGTCAATCTCTGGAAACCTAAAAATTAAAGGGATGATCTCTTCAGAAATAACCGAATTCAGAAAGAGGCAGCTAAGCGACCAGCCGATTGCCCTGGGTCCTGCTTCTGACTCTCTACTTCCCAAAAGGTAAAAAATTACTATGAACAAGCCAAGAGGTTCACCACTATATAAATAAAGTTAATTGATGCGCGCACAAGAAGTATTGACCCTTTACTTATACATTCCTTAAGTTACTATAACAGAGCACCAATCACTAGGCCAGATGCCTTTAATGATATAGCCATCACCGATGCAGAATGAAAGCTTAAACTAGTTTGCATATTTTTGGGATGTAATTGACAACAACCTGCCACAATCCTTTCATATTGGCCAAATCGGTTGTAGCCACATGCCGATCATTCGTTTAAAGAGCTTAGTAAAATGAGTAGTGAAACGCGTTTCACGCATTAGTGATTGTCCATGCGAACAGTGCACACTTGTTGTAAAACACTCCATAATTCCCTGCACACCTGTTTTCCCAGTGGTAGTCATCTAATTTTTGTCATCCATCGTCTCTGCAAATTCTCTTTGAAAAAACACAGTAAATCCCCAGTCAAGGCAGATGTTTAACGCGTTTTGGTCATTGATGGCATCCAGGTAAATGGTGCATAGTCATTTAAATTACTTAACAAAACCACACACATCACATCCGCACACTAGGCAGTAACCATATGCATTTTGGGGTCTTCTTGACATTATTGTAAACTGGTAAACTCACATAAGAAGTAAACAGTACACCAAATCCAAATGCGTTTTGGGAATTAATGATCATCATGCACATTGGGTGTAAACATTGAAATCCCTATATGCAGGAGTATGCTAAATAGTACACACATGCTCCTCAACTGTTCATAATCAACCACGAAAAATGCGTGTACATGTCGAAATAGCTATGTAAAAGACCATACGTATAGTTAAAACTAGATGGAAAGCAAACGCGTTTCAGGCATTCGTAACCTACACACATTACAGCACAAAAAAAAATTCCATGCTCAACATTTCGGAAAACACCTAATTTTTTGAATTTGCAACATTTGGGGCATTCATAAAAGTATTTATTAAATCCCTATATATAGAATCATAGAGTTGGAAGGGACCTCCTGGGCCATCTGGTCCAACCCCCTGCTCAAAGCAGGATTCGCTAAATCATCCCAGTCAGATGTCTTTCCAGCCTCTGTTTGAAGACTTCCATTGAAGGAGAACTCATTACTTCTCGTGGCAGCTTGTTCCACTCATTGATCACTCTGTCAAAAAGTTTTTTCTAATATCTAATCTGTGTCTCCTCCCATTCAGTTTCATCCCATTGCTTCTAGTCTTTCCTTGTGCAAATGAGAATAAAGTTGATCCTTCTACAATGTGACAGCCCTTTAGATGTTTGTAGACAGCTATTAAGTCTCCTCTCAGTCTTCTCTTTTGCAAGCTAAACATTCCCAAATCCTGCACCCTTTCCTCATAAGACAGGGTTTGCAGACCGGTCACCATTCTGGTGGGTAAAACTGATGTGAAAACTCCAAAAGTCACAAAATTTTGATGCAACTCCGAGTGTGCCTAAATTTTGCGACATTTCAAAGAAATTTAAGCAAGAATTCTAGCAAAATTGCTGTGATGAATCAGGTATTAAACTCCAATTCATCAAGACTGGTGTTTTGTAAGATATGCCAAATTCATTAAAGGGTGGCCTAGCAGAAGAACTGTACAGAGAATTCAATACAGTTCTTTTTATAATTTAAGACACTTTTGTGGCATAACTGCTGATGAATTTGTTGGTTTAGATGTATACCTGATAGAGAGCTCCAAATCCTCCAAATATATACAGTATATATACATACAGTGGGTGAAATAAGTATTAAACATGTCATCAATTTTTTAAGTAAATACAGTGGGGCAAAAAAGTATTTAGTCAGTCAGCAATAGTGCAAGTTCCACCACTTAAAAAGATGAGAGGCGTCTGTAATTTACATCATAGGTAGACCTCAACTATGGGAGACAAACTGAGAAAAAAAAATCCAGAAAATCACATTGTCTGTTTTTTTTCATTTTATTTGCATATTATGGTGGAAAATAAGTATTTGGTCAGAAACAAGCAATCAAGATTTCTGGCTCTCACAGACCTGTAACTTCTTCTTTAAGAGTCTCCTCTTTCCTCCACTCATTACCTGTAGTAATGGCACCTGTTTAAACTTGTTATCAGTATAAAAAGACACCTGTGCACACCCTCAAACAGTCTGACTCCAAACTCCACTATGGTGAAGACCAAAGAGCTGTCAAAGGACACCCGAAACAAAATTGTAGCCCTGCACCAGGCTGGGAAGACTGAATCTGCAATAGCCAACCAGCTTGGAGTGAAGAAATCAACTGTGGGAGCAATAATTAGAAAATGGAAGACATACAAGACCACTGATAATCTCCCTCGATCTGGTGCTCCACGCAAAATCCCACCCCGTGGGGTCAGAATGATCACAAGAACGGTGAGCAAAAATCCCAGAACCACGCGGGGGGACCTAGTGAATGAACTGCAGAGAGCTGGGACCAATGTAACAAGGCCTACCATAAGTAACACTCTACGCCACCATGGACTCAGATCCTGCAGTGCCAGACGTGTCCCACTGCTTAAGCCTGTACATGTCTGGGCCGTCTGAAGTTTGCTAGAGAGCATTTGGATGATCCAGAGGAGTTTTGGGAGAATGTCCTATGGTCTGATGAAACCAAACTGGAACTGTTTGGTAGAAACACAACTTGTCGTGTTTGGAGGAAAAAGAATACTGAGTTGCATCCATCAAACACCATACCTACTGTAAAGCATGGTGGTGGAAACATCATGCTTTGGGGCTGTTTCTCTGCAAAGGGGCCAGGACGACTGATCCGGGTACATGAAAGAATGAATGGGGCCATGTATCGTGAGATTTTGAGTGCAAACCTCCTTCCATCAGCAAGGGCATTGATGATGAAACGTGGCTGGGTCTTTCAACATGACAATGATCCAAAGCACACCGCCAGGGCAACGAAGGAGTGGCTTCGTAAGAAGCATTTCAAGGTCCTGGAGTGACCTAGCCAGTCTCCAGATCTCAACCCTATAGAAAACCTTTGGAGGGAGTTGAAAGTCCGTGTTGCCAAGCGAAAAGCCAAAAACATCACTGCTCTAGAGGAGATCAGCATGGAGGAATGGGCCAACATACCAACAACAGTGTGTGGCAACCTTGTGAAGACTTACAGAAAACGTTTGACCTCTGTCATTGCCAACAAAGGATATATCACAAAGTATTGAGATGAAATTTTGTTTCTGACCAAATACTTATTTTCCACCATAATATGCAAATAAAATGAAAAAAAAACAGACAATGTGATTTTCTGGATTTTTATTTCTCAGTTTGTCTCCCATAGTTGAGGTCTACCTATGGTGTAAATTACAGACGCCTCTCATCTTTTTAAGTGGTGGAACTTGCACTATTGCTGACTGACTAAATACTTTTTTGCCCCACTGTATATTTCTAAAGTTGCTATTAACATGAAATTCTCAGCAGATGTTGGCAACCACTCATCCAATTCACACAGGCAAAGAAATCAAACCACAGTATGTCTACACGCGTTTCAGGCCTCCAATAATAATCTAGGGTCTGGTAATCTGCTAATTACAAGTGTTTTGAGTTGTTCATGGTCACTCTCACTAACATCTCATGCAATGAAATTACTTAGTATATCTCTATACATACAGCTAACCCACACACGAGCCATAGGCGTTTTAGAAAATCATAGCATACACATTTTAAAAAACACACACACACACGTTTCAGAGCATTTTCAATAATTTAAAATTGGTATATGCCAAATAAATCCATATAAAAAAAAAACTACAAATATTTCAGACCCCCAATTATCTAGACCACTAATCAGCTTAGTAAATGCATTTAGGTGTATTATTGGTCATTCTTGCTATTTCCATATATGCATTTCAAGTACTTAACTCCGTATAGACAAAATAAACCTAAACAAAATCCATATGCGTTTCAGACATTTATGTCATGCACAATAAACACTAAAATCCATACATGCATGCATTTCAGAGCATTCACAATTATTTCAGCTCTTCATATTCATTCAGGCAATGTGCACACGTCCGCATTTCCATGCCGCGAGAAATCCGCATGCGTAATTCCCGCGTATTTACTAGTGTTTTGCAAGCGTAATTAGCTTGCAGAATGCTGTCGTTTTCCAAGCGATCTGTAGCATCGCTTGGAAAACTGATTAACAGGTTGGTCACACTCGTCAAACATAGTGCTTGACAAGTGTGACCAACTTTTTACTATTGAGGCGGCCTATGCAGCATCAGTAGTAAAAAGATATAAAGTTAAAAATAATAAAAAAAAATAAAAAATCGTCTTATTCTCACCTTCCGGTGAGACCGCTACATAATCAAAAGGTCATTGTCGCAAGGCATCGCTGGGAACGGGACTGGCCGGGAGCATCGCTGAGGCCTGGGAACGCCTCATGGGACGCTGGAAGGTGAGAATATCACCATTTTTTATTTTAATTCTATTTTTTACAGGGATATGGACCCAGGGCCTGGAGAACAGTCTCCTCTCCTACAGACTGTGGGTACCATCTGCACATTTTCCGCTTACTTTGCGCATGGTGGGCATAGCCACATGCGGAAAGTAAGCTGAACAATGCATTCCTATGGGTGCGGAATTCCAGTGATTCCGTTCAAAGAATGAGCATGCTGCGTATTTTTCCGCAATGCGATTTTGCCACGAAAAAATACGCAGCATTAGCACAGCATGTGCAGAATGCCATTGAATACTATGGGTTGCTTATTTTATGCGTTTTCCGGACGTGTGCACATAGCCTAAAAATCTTTAATAAAGCACTATACACTGGTTTAGGCTGGTTTCACATTAGCGCTTTTTAAGCGCACGCACGGCCGGGGGTAGCTCCGCCCCCGAGCCGGCTCTCTGCCCGGCGTGCCCGCCCCTTGCTTGTAGCGCCGCCTCCTAGCGCACAGCGGCGCCTGTGATCAGCGCACCCTATCTTTAGCATAGGGTGCGCAGATCGTGCGCAGGCCGTGCGCTAGTTGTGCTTTGACCTGCGCTGCGCACTTTTGACGGTGCGCTGTGCGCGCCAAAATCAAACTTTTCGGATTTCGGCGTGCTCGGCGCACCGTCAAAAGTGCGCAGCGCAGGTCAAAGCGCAACTAGCGCACGGCCTGCGCACGATCTGCGCACCCTATGCTAAAGATAGGGTGCGCCGATCGCAGGCGCCGCTGTGCGCTAGGAGGCGGCGCTACAAGCAAGGGGCGGGCACGCCGGGCAGAGAGCCGGCTTGGGGGCGGAGCTACCCCCGGCCGTGCGTGCGCTTAAAAAGCGCTAATGTGAAACCAGCCTTACACGCATTTCAGGCCTCCAATTAGAATTATCCAGGGACCACTAATCAGCATTTTAGCTTGTTAACACTGAATAATTGATGAAAGTACAGTGGGGGAAAAAAGGTATTTAGTCAGCCACCAATTGTGCAAGTTCTCCCACTTGGAAAGATGAGAGAGGCCTGTAAAGGTACTGTCACACTTAGCGATGTACCAGCGATCCCGACCAGCGATATGACGCGGTCAGGGTCGCTGGTACATCGCTAAGTGGTCGCTAGTGAGCTGCCACATAGGCAGATCTCACCAGCGACATCGCAGGGGACGAGGGTCGCTACTTACCTGTCAGACGAGGCGATCCTGCGTCCTGCCGCCCGGCTCCACGCGTCGCTCGTCCTCACAGCAAGAAGCGCCGCAGGAAGCTGACAACGAGAAACAGTCCTGAACGTTCTCGCGCGATCAGCGATAACCTGCGGGGGAGCCGGTCGTAGGTAAGTATCAGACACAGCGGTATCGCTAGCAATATCGCTATAACGTCACTAGTTATAGTGATATTGCTAGCGATATCTCTTAGTGTGACATGCCCTTAATTGACATCATAGGTAGACCACAACTATGATAGTGAAAATGAGAAAACAAATCCACAAAATCACCTTGCCTGATTTGGTAAGATTTATTTTGCAAATTATGGTGGAAAGTAAGTATTTGGTCACCTAAAAACATGCAAGATTTCTGGCTGTCACAGAACTGTAACTTCTTCTTTAAGAGGCTCCTCTGTCCTCCACTCATTACCTGTAGTAATGGCACCTGTTTGCACTTGTTATCAGTATAAAAGACACCTGTCCACAACCTCAAACAGTCACACTCCAAACTCCACTATAGTGAAGACCAAAGAGCTGTCGAATGACAACAGAAACAAAATTGTAGCCCTGCACTAGGCTGGGAACACTGAATCTGCAATAGGCAAGCAGCTTGGTGTGATGAAATCAACTGTGGGAGCAATAATAACAAAATGGAAGACATACAAGACCACTGAAAATCTCCCTCGATCTGAGGTTCCACGCAAGATCTCACCCCGTGGGGGTCAAAAGGATCACAAGAACAGTGAGCAAAAATCCCAGAACCACACGGGGACCTAGTGAATGACCTGCGTAGAGTTGGGACCACCATAACAAAGGCTACCATCAGTAACACACTACGCCGCCAGGGACTCAGATCCTGCAGTGCCAGACGTGCCCCCCTGCTTAAGCCAGTACATGTCCGGGTGAGTCTGAAGCTTGCTAGAGAGCATTTGGATTATCCAGAAGAGTATTGGGAGGATGTCATATGGTCTGATGAAACCAAAGTAGAACTGTTTGGTAGAAACAAAACTCCTCGTGTTTGGAGGAGACAGAATGCTGAGTTGCATCCAAAGAACACCATACATACTGTGAAGCATGGGGGTGGCAATATCATGCTTTGGGGATGTTTCTCTGCAAAGGGACCAGGACGACTGTTCCGTGTACATAAAAGAATGAATGGGGCCATGTATCGTGAGATTTTGAGTGCAAACCTCCATCCATCAGCAAGGGCATTGAAGATGAAACGTGGATGGGTCTTTCAGCATGATAATGATCCCAAGCACACCGCCAGGGCAACGAAGGAGTGGCTTCATAAGAGGCATATGAAGGTCCTGGAGTGGCCTAGTCAGTCTCCAGATCTCAACCCCATAGAAAACCTTTAGCGGAATTTGAAAGTCCGTGTTGCCCAGCGACAGGCTCAAAACATCACTGCTCTAGAGGAGATCTGCATGGAGGAATGGGTCAACATACCACCAACTGTGTGTGCCAACCTTGTGAAGACTTACAGAAAACGTTTGACTTCTGTCATTGCCAACAAAGGATATATAACAAAATATTGAGATGAACTTTTGTTAATGACCAAATACTTATTTTCCACCATAATTTGAAAAATAAATCTTGCCAAATCAGAGAAGGTGATTTTCTGGATTTGTTTTCTCATTTTGACTCTCATACTTGTGGTCTACCTATGATGTCAATTACAGGCCTCTCTCATCTTTTTAAGTAGGAGAATTTGCACAATTGGTGGCTGACTAAATACGGTACTTTTTCCCCACTGTACTTAACATATCCCTATGCAAATGGCTGTCCTACACTGGATCCATACACATTTCATTCATAGAGTACACATGAAAATCCATTTAGAATTGGCTGAATAATCTTGATATAAAAATGAGCAGCTTTATGACTTTGGCTAAACCAGACCCAAAATGCTACTTGGAATATAGGACAAAAAAGAAATTCAAAATGGATCATACAGCCATTGTGACATGGATTTTCAAAGTAAGCACACCAGCCTCAGCAGGTCTAGACGTTCTACTGAGTAGTGATTGCAGTTTTAATTGTGAACACTGATGACAAATCCACTTTAATATGTCAATACACACACAACTAAACTACAAAGAATTCATACATGGCATATAAACACTGCAACCAACGCATTTCAGGGTGTGCATGATCAGTTTAGATCTTTATATGCATTTTAAGAACTTAATAAATTCTTATAAATAAAACAGTTTGAAGGTATGATTACAAGCACAACCGGCGATACGATAAGACCACGAGTCGGAAAACTTTTACGGACCGACAGTCGATTAGATGCCTGTTTACCCAGTTAGACCAAAGTAGGCGGTGCGTTTCGCTCATTGATCAGGTGATCGGCAGCCTGTTTAAGATAATGGCGAAACAAGCTTTTTTTTTAATTTTTTTTAACAACACTTCTTCACATTTATCCTGCTCAGCTTTCCACATGTTTCTGGCCACTAATCAACCAGAGACCACTTATCAATTTATTATAATACCTACATTCTAGGTCTCACCAGAGACAAAGGGGCACTAATGACATGTTAATATATTATATTCAAGCTTCTGTAATTAGATTTAGAGACAGGCGGCTGGTGACATTACAATTGGGGTAATCATGGCGGCTTATTTACTGTCCATCAGAGAAAGTCTATGGTGCATTGTGAGCCCAGGATGCTCCTGATAAAGGCTTTGATGTCTCTGGCTCACAGTGAGATGCTATTACATTGCTTTGATGATACCTGTAACCTGTCAATCACTGATAAATCTTTTAATAGAGGAGACAGCAAGTCCGGGTCCCATAGTCACCAATATCTCATGTGCATTCTTCCATTGTTAAAGGATCTAATGTAATCCTATATAATACGGGATCATTACATTATTTAGAGCCCCTTATTTTGATTACAATAAAACATTTGCCATTCCTTAGGGGACGGTGACTTCAATTCTGAGTGCAGTTTATTAGGCGAACATCTTATACTTGCAGTACCATTTTTCACCACAGTGGTCATCCCCCCTTAATTTCCATAACCAGCAATGCAACAGCGCCCCCAGTTCTAATCGTTGTGGTTCCAAGAGTCAAGTCTTCGCAAAGCAAAGATGACCTCTGCCCTTCCTACAACGTTCGAAAATGAAGGGCCAGATTTAAGTTTTCCAGTAGATGTCATTTTGCCATGTTTCTGATATTTTTTAGATGGTGTGTAGACCTTTATAAGCAATTTTATTATTACTCCAATGCCCCCACACATAGTTGTAGTTAAAAATCTGCTACCTTTGTGGCTATACTGCTCCTATGCAACACCTGTGTGTACCCATGGTTAGTCAGACCCTGCAGTTTGTTATGTCCCCCCCTCCACTGTCTCTGAGGGATAGAAGGTGTGGAGTAGAATACGACTGTAAAGGCCACCTATCTCTCGAGTCCCCCATACACAGGAACGTAAAACTTGGCCAATCCCCTGTGTTCTCTACAAGAGAACTCTTCTGGCAGTAGCGGCCTATCTCCTAGAAAACCATTAAATATCTGACATGTGGTATCCTCAGTTTCTCTGACCATGTGTTGAGGGAAAATCAGCATGGCCCCATACGATCTGACTACAAGTAAGGTTTGTTTGTAGTCTGTAACCATGGAGACACAAGTCTGCAGAGAAGTTGAAGAAAAAATGGTAGGAGATTTTCAATCTGTTTCTTTTCTCTTCGATGCACTGGAGCATAGCTGGCTGTAGAAGTCTGTACACCCTTTATGATGTCACTGCGTTATACCGGATGCACATTAGAGCTCTATAGCAATGTGGGACAGGTATGAGTGCTAAGAACGCTGTCAGATGTCATATTGTTAATGATCACTGACCGCAGTCCTCAAGATCTCCATGGGTCTGTTTGTTAAGCCTCCCTAGGTCACTGATCTCTTCCCATGCGGCCTTTCCCTAGGATTCCCATATTAATCATTTCCTAGTCTTCTGTTCTGCATTATATCTGTCACAGACAAGGAGCTGCCCTTCCTCCCCAGCCCCCTCCAAAAAATGTACAAATTAGCCTGACCTGAAATCTAACTGGTTTTCCTGCACAATCCTGTGATCTGGAGGGTCGCGGGATTGTGCATCTTCTTAGGGTACCGTTACACTTAGCGATGCAACAGCGATCCCGACAACGATATGACGCGGTCAGGATCGCTGGTGCATCGCTAAGTGGTCGCTAGTGAGCTGCCACACAGGCAGATCTCACCAGCGACATCGCAGGGGTCGGGGGTCGCTACTTACCTGTCAGAAGAGGCGATCCTGACGTCCTCCCGCCCGCGTCCACGCGTCGCTCGTCTCCACAGCAGGAAGCTGACGACGAGAAACGGTCCAGGACGTTCTCGCTTGACCAGTGATAACCAGCGGGGGAGCCGGTCGGAGGTAAGTATCAGACATAGCGATATCGCTTGTGATATCGCTGCTGCGTCACAAAATCAGTGACGTTATAGCGATATCGCTATGTGTAACGGGCCCGTAAGTGTCCAGACCCCATTTTCCAGTCACTAGTTCTTGGTAGTAGTTATAATATTTTTTGCTCCCTTACAAAAGTACAATATGGTATACCCATAAACTAACTCCACCTAGTGGCTAAATTATCGTGAAAAATCCATGTACATCTGTATACGGCAATGATTCCAATATGGTAGAAACGTAGAACCGGAACATGACGGGCGTACAGTGAACTGGAGAAAAAGTTACCAATGGCATATACTGCTCTGTATCTAAGCCCATGAGATGGGATACTGTCTGCTGAGACACACTGTATCACATCCTAATATTATATGTTGTCCAGAGGCACTGTATCTAAGCCCGTCGATATCTCACAAAATGTTTGTTGTTTGCTGAGGTACTGGTGTATTTAAGTCTATGCCACTGTATCTAAGTATATTATATGGGATACTAGCTGCTGAGCAGTTGTATCTAAGCCCAATATGTGTGAGTGTTTGCCAAACTGGAGTATCTAAACTTATGATGTGACGTTGTTTGCTGAACCTCTGTATCTAAACCTTTCATGTGTGATACTTTTTCAGAACCAGTTATATCTAAGCCAATCATGTGTGATACTATGACACGGAATAAAGTATCTAAGCCTTCCTGCCATATTTGATCCTATTTCTAAGAGTATCACACAGTCTGCAGCCCCTGTATCTAATACTGTCAGGTGCGATATTGTCAAGGGCCAGTGTATCTAATCATATCCTGTGTGATACAGTCTGTACAGAAGCTTTATCTAAGCTAATCATCCATGATATTGTTTGCCAAGTCAGTCTGTCAAATCATTGTGTTGTATTGTCATGGACTGGTGCATCTAATCCACTGATATGTGATACCATCATACGTCGATGTATCTAATCCACTCACGTGTGATACTGTCATGTGCCAGTGTTTGTAATCCACTCACACATGTGAGACCATCAGGGATTGGTGTGCCTATTAAGTGAGACAAGGTCAGAGATCATTAATAAACCCTTTGCTAATATATATATATATATATATATATATATATATATATATATATATATATATAATGCTGTACATACATCCACACTATATATATATATATATATATATATATATATATATATATATATATATATATATATATATATATATATATACACATACACACACACACACGCACACACACACACACACACACACACGTGGTCTGGATGCCCATTTTCGCTATGCCATCAGCAGAACTTGATGGATTGAGGGGCGGCTGTCTCATAACTATGTATCAGTCTGAGTTGGTTGCGCCCCACGCATTTCATTCCAGGAGACTGACTCCTTATCAGTGCAGATTGCTGCCTCTGAGCAGGAGCTTTCATGTTATGCATGATAGGGCTGCTGGAGATAAGGAGGCAATGCTTCTGCTGGAGGATACAAGAATTCCTGGTATGGGGAGGAAAGAAATACTAAGTAAATAGACCAGGCCTCCAGAGGAGCAGGGTGGGTGCATGACTGACCCCTCATCAGCCCTGGTGAGAATTGAGAGATGTTTATCATAAGAAGTCTGCAGTACTCAGTTTTTTCTTTTAGCAAAAAAAATAAATATTTTTTTGGAATAATGATCAACAGTAATGGGCAATGTGAACTGAAGGACTTATCAGTTGAAGGTCTGAACTCATTCGGGTTGTGTTGCCCACTGATGCCCTTCTATGGCTGCCCTGATAATCACACGTTCAACCTCAAGAACACATCACTCTATAGAGGTTTCTAATACCTAAAGACCCCTTTAAAAGTTAACGGTGTGACGTATAACATGCATTATAGAGTGTTCATCGCATTGCTGCTCTCAGGTCTGGAGGACTGCTGGTGTACATGGAAATTATAGAAAGGGACCACCCAAAGGACTTTAACCACCCATACTTTCTGACCAGATCTGTTCAGATCAACCATGAAAATTTTAGGGGTGGATTATAAGAAGGGACCACTAGGAGGACAAGCAGTACATATATTTTCTGACCAGACCTGTTGAGATGAACCACAGAGCCTGAGTAGAGATGCCTGGAAAAGAGGGCAAGAAAGCGAGAGACTAAAGTTTGGTCGGGTACCAGAACCCGAACCTCCACTAGTCAGCTCCTCCCTACTCTCCAGGACTGTTGGTATCCATTAAAATGAATAGATTCTTGTAGTAGAAAAAAATGCTAAGCAACTCGTGATTCCAGTTAGGAATCCCCTTACGAAGACCCTTTCATAAACTTGTTATCAGAGAGCCTGAATTATGACCCTACAGTTTGTGTATGTTTTGCCTAAATTTACCAACTTCTAAAACACAATTTCTTGACTATTTTCCCAAATGCTCCTCTCCGGTCCACTTTACTTCACTTTACAGCTGAGGACATGTACATAGACAGCCAGGGTTGTGAGGACCTGAGGCAAGTCTGGGTGAAGTCAGCCCATAAGGAGGGTGTGGGTGCTGAACCTATCTCCCAGGGGGTCACACTCTAACACCTCATGTGCAAATGTAGCCACCTCAGCACACTTGGCTTACTGGAGGCTCTGACCCCTGTACACCATCCTGCCTTTTGTTGATGCCCAGTTTATTCTGCTTGGTGGCTAAGTGGATAATACACATAGGTGGTCTGAGGAAACATCTGGCTAAATGTTGGACTCACTAGCTCACTAGGCGAGGTGGATCCTCTAAGCCTCAGGGCTGGATGGGCACATGAACCCTGGGTGTTGATGTAGTAAGCTGGAAGGCACACGGACAGCGAGGACTAGGCACACAGAGGAATTTCAGGAGCAGGATGATGGATGAAGTGGACTAAGTAGGGTTGGAAGTAAGTAAAACACAGTATGCACCAAAGGTGAAGCTCACCAAACAGAGGTCTAGAGTCTCAATCCCAAGACAGAGGTGTGTGTATGTGTCAATGGGCCTTAAGTAGGGGTTAGGGAGATGCTGTCATTGATCAATGCCGGGCAATTTACAGAACCTGAGGAGTAGCACAGCAGAGGGCAATGGACCGAGAGGAAGGAAGCGGAGCCCAGGACAGGTGTGTAACACCTAAGCTGAAAAAAACAACCATCTTATACTGTATATGTCCCATCATTTTGTACTCTGGACAGATAAGCCGCAACCAGACATGGCTTGCTCTTCTCTTCCCAGTGATAACACACATGCTTGGTATTCTGCCTCAAAGACTTTTTTTTTTTTTAAAAAAAAAAGGAAAACGAGTTTGACATAAACCCTCTGACTGGTCATGTGGTCAACTGGTTGTCTCTGTGATGCCCCCTCAGTCTCTTGGTGGCATTATAGAAAGCAGATTAGTTGATTTTGGCTTGCCCTAAGATTGTAGTCCTTGCCTTACGGGGTTTTATGGAAATGAAAGCTCAGGCCTGGCGCTCCTTTTTCAGTCTGACCGAATTTACAAAAATGGAACAAATGGACTGGTATCTTCTTTCCAGAATGGCACAATGGACATTTGTCCTTGGTAGTAAAAACGTCTGATTCTGACCCATAAAGATCAGGCATATTGTATGAGTAATATTTTTCCTGAATTGCATAGAAAATTGCAATAATTGCCGCATCTGGGTAGAATCTTTACATCGGGATTCGGCTGCAGAGGATGCAAACCATATAAGGGGGTCTTGGGGTAAAATGCGTAAGAAGCACCGACCACAAAGTAAATCGGGTACATTGTGACATGCCAGCCACAATGTATCATCTTGGAAGGACACTAATATAAAGGGGGTTTATCAGTGATGTCAGTTGGAGGTTTCCGCCTTCAAAAGAAAACTGAATAATAGATTCATAGGAAGCTCTAGTGAATATAGATTCATATCATACTCACTCGTGAAGCGATTCTTCCCTTTAATTACTTCCCTAAGATTTTAGCTCCAGCTTGTGTGAGCCTCATTCTGCCATAGAATTAAGATGGATAGCTATTTTTCATCAATAAAAAGCGCCACACCTCTCCACAGGTTGTGTGTGGTATTGCAGTTCAGCTTCATTCACTTCAAGAAGCCAAGCTACAATACCAGACACAGACCACAGCCAGGTGATGTTTGCCTGATAGCGCCTACATATGCCGACACATTGTGAACTATCAGGAAGGGAGAGCTTTATGGCGCTGTGCTGTTATTATGATCACCCAAACTGATAACAACCACGTTAGCTGTGTGAGCAGAACCAGGTCAGGATCAGAGACTGCAGGTCCAGTTTACAGACCTAACGAACTGCACGGGGACAGCACAGAAGCGGTCAGGCTGGGGAGCCAAGTGTTAGCTCATGGTCCTAATTTAAAGGAATGCACAGGCAGCACCACTGATCCACATAGTGGGCAGCTAAAAACAGCAAAAAGAGAAATAAAACCTGTGCTTGTGTTACTAGTTATACTCTTGTAGATATGGAACAATATTATAGCAGTTATATTCATGTACATAGGGAGCAGTATTATAGTAGTTACATTCTTGTACATAGGACAGTATTATAGTAGTTATATTCTTGTACATGGGAGCAATATTATAGTAGTTGTATTCTTGTACATAGGGGCAGTATTATATTAGTTATATTCTTGTACATAGGGGCAGTATTATAGTAGTTATACTCTTGTACATAGGGGCAGTATTATAGTAGTTATATTCTTGTACATAGGGGCAGTATTATAGTAGTTATATTCTTGTACATAGGGGCAGTATTATAGTAGTTATATTCTTGTACATAGGGGGCAGTATTATAGTAGTTATATTCTTGCACATAGGGGCAGTATTATAGTAGTTATATTCTTGTACATAGGGGCAGTATTATAGTAGTTATATTTTTGTACATAGGGGCAGTATTATAGTAGTTATATTCTTGTACATAAGGAGCAGTATTATAGTAATTATATTCTTGTACATAGGGGGCAGTATTATAGTAGTTATATTCTTGTACATAGGAGCAGTATTATAGTAGTTATATTCTTGTACAAAGGGGCAGTATTATAGTAGTTATATTCTTGTACATAGGGAGCAGTATTATAGTAGTTATATTCTTGTACATAGGGGGCAGAATTATAGTAGTTATATTCTTGTACATAGAGGGCAGTATTATAGCAGTGATATTCTTGTACATAGGGGGCAGTATTATAGTAGCTATAGTCTTGTACATAGGAGACAGTATTATAATGGCTATAATCTTGTACATAGGAGCTGTATTATAGTAGTTATATTCTTATCCATAGAGGCAGTATTATAATAGCTATATTCTTGTACATAGGGGGCAGTATTATAGTAGTTATATTCTTGTACATAGGGGCAGTATTATAGTAGTTATACTCTTGTACATAGGGGCAGCATTATAGTAGTTATATTCTTGTACATAGGGGCAGTATTATAGTAGTTATATTCTTGTACATAGGGGCAGTATTATAGTAGTTATATTCTTGTACATAGGGGCAGTATTATAGTAGTTATATTCTTGTACAAAGGGGCAGTATTATAGTAGTTATATTCTTGTACATAGGGAGCAGTATTATAGTAGTTATATTCTTGTACATAGGGGGCAGCATTATAGTAGTTATATTCTTGTACATAGGGGCAGTATTATAGTAGTTATATTCTTGTACATAGGGGCAGTATTATAGTAGTTATATTCTTGTACATAGGGGCAGTATTATAGTAGTTATATTCTTGTACATAGGGGCAGTATTATAGTAGTTATATTCTTGTACATAGGAGCAGTATTATAGTAGTTATATTCTTGTACAAAGGGGCAGTATTATAGTAGTTATATTCTTGTACATAGGGAGCAGTATTATAGTAGTTATATTCTTGTACATAGGGGGCAGCATTATAGTAGTTATATTCTTGTACATAGGGGCAGTATTATAGTAGTTATATTCTTGTACATAGGGGCAGTATTATAGTAGTTATATTCTTGTACATAGGGGCAGTATTATAGTAGTTATATTCTTGTACATAGGGGCAGTATTATAGTAGTTATATTCTTGTACATAGGGGCAGTATTATAGTAGTTATATTCTTGTACATAGGGGGCAGTATTATAGTAGTTATATTCTTGTACATAGGGGGCAGTATTATAGTAGTTATATTCTTGCACATAGGGGCAGTATTATAGTAGTTAGATTCTTGCACATAGGGAGCAGTATTATAGTAGTTATATTCTTGTACATAGGGGGCAGAATTATAGTAGTTATATTCTTGTACATAGAGGGCAGTATTATAGCAGTGATATTCTTGTACATAGGGGGCAGTATTATAGTAGCTATAGTCTTGTACATAGGAGACAGTATTATAATGGCTATAATCTTGTACATAGGAGCTGTATTATAGTAGTTATATTCTTATACATAGAGGCAGTATTATAATAGCTATATTCTTGTACATAGGGGGCAGTATTATAGTAGTTATATTCTTGTACATAGGGAGCAGTATTATAGTAATTATGTTCTTGTGCATAGGGAGCAGCATTACAGTAGTTATATTCTTGTACATAGAGGGCAGTATTATAGCAGTGATATTCTTGTACATAGTGGGCAGTATTATAGTAGCTATAGTCTTGTACATAGGAGACAGTATTATAGTGGCTATATTCTTGTACATAGGAGCAGTATTATAGTAGTTATATTCTTGTACATAGGGGAAGTATTATAGTAGTTATATTCTTGTACATTGGGAGCAGTATTATAGTAATTATGTTCTTGTGCATAGGGAGCAGCATTACAGTAGTTATATTCTTGTACATAGAGGGCAGTATTATAGCAGTGATATTCTTGTACATAGTGGGCAGTATTATAGTAGCTATAGTCTTGTACATAGGAGACAGTATTATAGTGGCTATATTCTTGTACATAGGAGCAGTATTATAGTAGTTATATTCTTGTACATAGGAGCAGTATTATAGTAGATATATTCTTGAACATAGGGACAGTATTATAGTAGTTATATTCTTGTACATAGGGAGCAGTATTATAGTAATTATGTTCATGTACACAGGAGCAGTATTATAGTAATTATGTTCTTGTACATAGGGGGCAGTTTTATAGTAGTTATATTCTTATATAGACAGGTGTGTGCCTTTACAAATCAAGTCCTATCTGTTTATTTAAATGCAGCTGGACTCCAATGAAGGAGAACCATCTCAAGGAGGATCACAAGGAAATGGACAGAATGTGACGTAAATATGAGTGTCTGAGCAAAGGGTCTGAATACTTATGGCAATGTGATATCTCAGTATTTCTCTTTTAATACATTTGCAAAAATGTCTACATTTCTGTTTTTTTTTTCAGTCAAGATGGGGTGCAGAGTGTACATTAATGAGAAAAAAATGAACTTTTTTGAATTTACCAAATGGCTGTAATGAAACAAAGAGTGAAAAATGTAAAGGGATCTGAATACTTTCCGTACCCACTGTATATCCTACTTAGTTTATTACAACTGAATAGTGTAAAGCAATAAATCATCACATACAACCTTAGTACATAGATATGTGTCCAGTAGTAATTTCTTACCCCAGCTCATTCAAAGTGCCATACTCAACAGGGGGTGACACAGAGCAATGTACTATTCTTTGCTCATGTTAAACAATCAATGTTGCATCCACTATAATATTTTAATGCAATTCTAATATCTCTTCTATTGAACATTTTTGTGTATATATACACACCCAGTATGTGGTGTACCTTACACGCTAAGGTATATACAGACATTTCCTCTTGTTACATTTCACGTTATTTTGTTACTTTCAGAAACTCCTACTTTAAAACCACAATAAAAGTTGTTGTCAAGGTAGAATTGCTGCTTCGACTGAACTAATATAGGGGAAATACAAATACTACAATACTGTCCCCTATAAGAAGAATATATCTACTATAATACTGTTCCTATTTACAATAATATAACTACTATAATACTGCCCCTATGTACAAGAATATAACTACTATAATACTGCTCCTATGTACAAGAATATAACTACTATAATACTGCCCCTATGTACAAGACTATAACGGTTCCATGACAATTGTGTACAAGACAATTGTGTACGGACAATTGTGTACAGAAAATTGTGTACAGGCCAATTGTGTCCAAGGACAATTGTGTACAAGGACAATTGTGTACAGGGCAATCGCCTTGTACACAATTGCCTTGTACACAATGTCATTGTACACAATTGGCCTGTACACAATTGTCTGTACACAATAGTCCGTACACAATTATCTTGTACACAATTGTCCTGTCACCGACTATAACTACTATAATACTGCTCCTGTGTACAAGAATATAACTACTATAATACTGTTGCTATGTAAAAGAATATAACTACTATAATACTGCTCATAAGTACAAGAATATAACTACTATAATACTGCCCCTATGTACAAGAATATAACTACTATAATACTGCTCCTGTGTACAAGAATATAACTACTATAATACTGTTCCTATGTGCAAGAATAAAACTGCTATAATACTGCCCCTATGTACAATAATATAACTACTATAATACTGCCCCTATGTACAAGAATATAACTACTATAATACTGCTCCTATGTACAAGAATATAACTACTATAATACTGCTCCTGTGTACAAGAATATAACTACTATAATACTGCCCCTTATGTACAAGAATATAACTACTATAATACTGCCCCTATGTACAAGAATATAACTACTATAATACTGCTCCTATGTACAAGAATATAACTACTATAATACTGCTCCTGTGTACAAGAATATAACTACTATAATACTGTTCCTATGTGCAAGAATAAAACTGCTATAATACTGCCCCTATGTACAATAATATAACTACTATAATACTGCCTCCTATGTACAAGCATATAACTACTATAATACTGCTCCTATGTACAAGAATATAACTACTATAATACTGCCTCTTATGTACAAGAATATAACTACTATAATATTGCTCCTATGTACAAGAATATAACTACTATAATACTGTCCCTATGCACAAGAATATAACTACTATAATACTGTCCCTATGTACAAGAATATAACTACTATAATACTGCCCCTATGTACAAGAATATAACTTCTATAATACTGCTCCTATGTACAAGAAAATAACTACTATAATACTGCCCCCTATGTGCAAGAAATATAACTACTATCATACTGACCCTATATACATTAATATAGCTACTATAATACTGCTCCTATGTACAAGAATATAACTACTATAATACTGCTCCTATGTACAAGAATATAACTACTATAATACTGCTCCTGTGTACAAGAATATAACTGCTATAATACTGCCCCTATGTACAATAATATAACTACTATAATACTGCCCCTATGTACAAGAATATAACTACTATAATACTGCTCCTATGTACAAGAATATAACTACTATAATACTGCTCCTGTGTACAAGAATATAACTACTATAATACTGCCCCTATGTACAAGACTATAACTACTATAATACTGCTCCTATATACAAGAATATAACTACTATATTCTTGTATATAGGAGCAGTATTATAGTAGTTATATTCTTGTACATAGGAGCAGTATTATAATAGCTATATTAATGTATATAGGGTCAGTATGATAGTAGTTATATTTCTTGTACATAGGGGGCAGTATTATAGTAGTTATAGTCTTGTACATAGGGGCAGTATTATAGTAGTTATATTCTTGTATATAGGAGCAGTATTATAACTACTATAATACTGCCCCTATGTACAAGAATATAACTACTATAATACTGTCCCTATGTACAAGAATATAACTGCTATAATACTGCGCCTATGTACAAGAATATAACTACTATAATACTGCTCCTATGTACAAGAATATAACTACTATAATACTGCTCCTATGTACAAGACTATAACTACTATAATACTGCCCATGTACAAGAATATAGCTACTATAATACTGCTCCTATGTACAAGAATATAACTACTATAATACTGCCCCTATGTACAAGAATATAACTACTATAATACTGCCCACTATGTACAAGATTATAACTACTATAATACTGCTCCTATGTACAAGAATATAACTACTATAATACTGCACCTATATACAAGAATATAACTACTATAATACTGCCCCTATGTACAAGACTATAACTACTATAATACTGCTTCTATATACAAGAATATAACTACTATAATACTGCCCCTATGTACAAGAATATAGCTACTATAATACTGCTCCTATGTACAAGAATATAACTACTATAATACTGCCCCTATGTACAAGAATATAACTACTATAATACTGCCCACTATGTACAAGATTATAACTACTATAATACTGCTCCTATGTACAAGAATATAACTACTATAATACTGCACCTATATACAAGAATATAACTACTATAATACTGCCCCTATGTACAAGACTATAACTACTATAATACTGCTCCTATATACAAGAATATAACTACTATATTCTTGTATATAGGAGCAGTATTATAGTAGTTATATTCTTGTACATAGGAGCAGTATTATAATAGCTATATTAATGTATATAGGGTCATTAATATAGCTATTATAATACTACTCCTATGTACAAGAATATAACTACTATAATACTGCCTCCTATGTACAAGAAATATAACTACTATCATAATGACCCCATATACATTAATGTAGCTACTATAATACTGCTCCTATGTACAAGAATATAACTACTATAATACTGCCTTTATGTACTAGAATATAACTACTATAATGCTGCTCCCTATATACAAGAATTTAACTACTATAATACTGCCCCTATGTACAAGACTAACTACTATAATACTGCTCCTATATACAATATAACTACTATAATACTGCTCCTATGAACAAGAATATAACTACTATAATACTGCCCCTATGTACAAGAATATAACTACTATAATACTGCTCCTATGTACAAGAATATAACTACTATAATAGTGCTCCTATATACAAGAATATAACTACTATAATAGTGCTCCTATATACAAGAATATAACTACTATAATACTGCCCCTATGTACAAGACTATAACTACTATAATACTGCCCCTATGTACAAGACTATAACTACTATAATACTGCCCCTATGTACAAGAATATAACTACTATAATACTGCCCCCATGTACAAGAAATATAACTACTATCATACTGACCCTATATACATTAATATAGCTACTATAATACTGCTCCTATGTACAAGAATATAACTACTATAATACTGCCCCTATGTACAAGAATATAACTACTATAATACTGCCCCTATGTACAAGAATATAACTACTATAATACTGCCCCTATGTACAAGACTATAACTACTATAATACTGCCCCTATGTACAAGAATATAACTACTATAATATTGCCCCTATGTACAAGAATATAACTACTATAATATTGCCCCTATGTACAAGAATATAACTACTATAATACTGCTCCTATGTACAAGACTATAACTACTATAATACTGCCCCTATGTACAAGAATATAACTACTATAATATTGCCCCTATGTACAAGAATATAACTACTATAATATTGCTCCTATGTACAAGACTATAACTACTATAATACTGCCCCTATGTACAAGAATATAACTACTATAATATTGCCCCTATGTACAAGAATATAACTACTATAATACTGCCCCCTATGTGCAAGAATAATATAATGTTGCTCTACAGATTGGCACAGGTAGTTGAATTTCTGGTGATGTTCTTGAAATGTATGAGGCCATTAGGTGCATACAGGTTAAAGACATTGTGTAGTTTAGGAAACAAATTTCCATGACCCTGTTTCAAGTTAATAGAGGGGGTTCTTCTGGTCTGGATCCTCCTTTCTTTGTAGACCTGTCGTACATTACACATGTGTGCACATGAGCTGCAAGAACTACAGATGGAACACAATGTATTGCAGGTTTAATATCATGGGACCTCTCTAAGGATTGTGATCATCCCTTTAACAGATCCAGTTTTGTATTTTCCTGGATGGTGGCCTCCTCCGCTACTGTCTGTTCCCTAGTGGTGGTGGCCTCACACTGATTTGTGTTAGATGAAAGCTCCGACCAAGAAATAATGGTTTTTGGGGGATGTGGCGTTGGCGCTGTGGGGAATATTAATGCTGCTTTCTATCTCCGCCACATGGAGTGAGGTCTGTGAGTGATAAACCACAGACGACAAGTTCGCTCCCAGCTCAGGAAAACAGTCAGAAGTCTCCAGATGGGTATGTGGCGCACCCCGGCGAGAAAGAGAAGAAGTGACAAACACCCGAAAAATAGATGACATTTAAGTGGGCCGTTACCCTCCATTTCCATTGTAGTTGAACGTAATCTATTACTTCCTGTTATCAGACATTTCAGCAAGGTGAGAAGATGTCAGCTGGATGGGTGATACTGTTGTATCTGCGGCCAGTCAGTACATGGGGGTATATGCTCGTACCATGTTTCACGGACGTGGTACCTACTGGCACTTCACACTAGACCTTGGAAATCAAGGTCCCAGAGTCTGGAGGAAGAGAGGGGGGGCATACAATCCAAGCTGCTTGAGGTCTAGTGTGAAGTTTCCACAATCAGTGATGGTTTGGGGAGCCATGTCATCTGCTGGTGTAGGTCCACTGTGTTTTATCAAGACCAAAGTCAGCGCAGTTGTCTACCAGGAAATTTTAGAGCACTTCAGGCTTCCCTCTGCTGACAAGCTTTTTGGAGATGGAAATTTCATTCTCCAGCCGGACTTGGCACCTGTCCACACTGCCAAAAGTACCAATACCTGGTGTAAAAACAACAGTATCACTGTGCTTGATTGGCAGCAAACTCGCCTGACCTTAACCCCATAGAGAATCTATGGGGTATTGTCAAGAGGAAGATGAGAGACACCAGACCCAACAATGCAGAGGAGCTGAAGGCTGCTATCAAAGCAACCTGGGCTTCCATAACACCTCAGCAGTGCCACAGGCTGATCGCCTCCATGCCACGCCGCATTGATGCAGTAATTGATGCCAAAGGAGCCCCGACCAAGTATTGAGTGCATTTACTGAACATACATTTCAGTAGGCCAACATTTTGGATTTTAAAATCATTTTTCAAGCTGGTGTTATAAAATATTCTAATTTACTGAGATAATGACTTTTGGGTTTTCATTGGCTGTAAGCCATAATCATCAACATTAACAGAAATAAACACGTGAAATAGATCACTCTGTTTGTAATGACTATCTAATATATGAGATTCACTTTTTGTATCGAAGAACTGAAATAAATTAACTTTTTGATGATATTCTAATTTTGTGAGATGCTCCTGTAGATAGATAGATATGGGATAGATAGAGAGATATGAGATAGATAGATAGATAGATGGGGTTAGATAGATATAGATATAGGATAGATAGATATAGATATGGGATAGATAGATATGAGATAGATGATAGATACAGTAGATATATGGATAGATAGATATATGGATAGTTATAGATAGATATGAGATCGATAGCTTTGGGAGAGATAGATATGGGATAGATAGAGAGATAGATGATAGATAGATATGGGATAGATAGAGAGATAGAGGATAGATAGATATGGGATAGATAGAGAGATAGATGATAGATAGATATGACATACATATGAGACAGATAGATGATAGATAGCTATATGGATAGATAGATAACCAATAGGAAAGCACCAGAGAATTAAACATTGTGTGTTCGGCCTCAAACAGAATCCAACTGTTGCGATAATCTAAAGATGAAATTAGGGGAGATCACTCCAATAAATTAGGTTCTTAGATAGAGCTGAAATGTCGCCACATGGGCTGGTAAAAGTCCACGTTCCTTCACATCATTTGCGCGCTGCCCACTTTTTTCATTGATAGATTCACTGCTTCATTTTGTGGCTCCATGTGATTGGGCCGGTGACCATTAGATGATTTGCAGTGACTGATGCCACAGCGCACCGGCTGCAGACAATCTGTATCCATATCCCCCTTCTCACCACTATGACTCAGTCCCCAGAGCGGTCTCTGGTTCTGGGACTTACCTTTTTGGAGAGGCCCTGGACGGTCACCTCCATGCCTGGCCAGTGGTGCCCGCGTCCCCTCTCACCGCTCGCTGCTGACTGCTCTGTGGCTCCGCGCGCTCTGCACAGTCACCACCCGCTCAGCTGCAGCACATCTGGCTGACACACAGTCCAGGAAGTTTCTGGCAAGGTGGATTGGTCTGTGCGAACGCTGATAAGAAGGCAAGGAAAAAAATAGCTTAAAATACCAGCCAGAATATTACAAAAATATTTATACACAAACGAACAAAAAAAAAAGTCCAACTCCTCACTCAGGAAGGCTGTGACACCTCCTGCGACCTTTTCCAAGGAAGCCGTGTTGCTCATCTGCTGTGGTCAGCTCAGGTTCTCGCTCACACCCAGGAATATTTCTTCACCATTTTAGCTTCAGTTTTAGAGAAGACGAGGTTCAGTTTTCATGTTCTTCGGAAGTCGCTCTTGATTTTTAAGGTCCCTGCAGTCTACGACAAAGACTAGAAACCCAAGTGTGATCCACAGGGGTGTGAACATGAAAAAGTCCAGAGGATTCATCTAGAGGTTAGGAGCCTTGCAAACCAAGCTGGGTCAATGGATCTGTCACCAGATCTCACAAAAGAAATTGCATATATTATTAGATAGATCATTTGGGCCTGATGAGGCTGGTGTACTTATTTTGCATAGGTTTATTCAACCATTCTGACGTGGATTTATCAAGCTTAAACTCAACCTCTACTAAAACAAACTGACTAACCACCCCTCAGGGTTCCTCCTCCCTGTTGAAATCTCACACTACTCAGTAGAAGCTGCAGCTCTTCACCCCGGCTAGGCAGAGACTGAAAACACTTTGGCCTTCGATTTATTAAATCCTTTTTTTGCCTAAAAAAAATTAAATAAAACACTTTGAAAAGTCATAAAATATTTGCATTTTCAACAGTTTCAAGCAGCTCCACCATAATGAGCGGAGGGAAGCAGGAGCTGGGCAAAGGGGTGTAGCTACACCCACCGGTCAAATTCATCAATAGTGCCAGCGTCTCTTACTTCAGAAATATTACTCTGATCCCCAACTGGGGTAACATTTCTGGTGAGGCACAATCCACTGGTAAGATGAGTCGTGAGGCGCACCTCTTAATGAATTTGGCGCCTCTTAAGTCATTATGACTGGGGTACGATGCTTCCGTGTTAATGAATCGGGACCCTGGGCTCACTCCTGAGATCTCTCACTAGATCAGTGTTAGGCCACATGCACTCGTTGAATATTTGGTCAGTTTTTTACCCCAGTATTTGTAAGCCAAAACCAGGAGTGGGTGATAAATCCAGAAGTGGTGATGTGTTTCTATTATACTTTTCCTCTGACCGTTCCACTCCTGGTTTTGGCTTACAGATACTGGGGTAAAAAACTCACCAAATACTCAGTGTGTGCACATGGCCTTATACTGCCATTCTTATATGGATTTTCATAGAAAGTACACCAACATTGTCAGGTCCAAGATGCAGTTTGCATTGTAAAATCTGGTGACAGGATGATGATTGGCACGTTCGTATGAGCCACTAGCCACATTCTAACCAATCATATTGTTCTACATGTCAGACTTGGTCCCATTTCATAAATAATGTGATTAATGGCCAATCTACCAATCACTTACATTGTCTTACCCCACAAAAGACCACGTCTATGCACCTCCCTTCTGTGTAACTTGCGGACCACTGCCTGTAACCAAGTGTAATCCGTTACTAACAGCAAAGATGCAGGAGACGGATTACAGGAAGTCTTTGCTCCTGCTCTCCTGTCTGCCACAATGGACACAGGCATTACAGATGTAACACTTCCAGTGTGGGCATGTTGGGAAGTGAAGAAAAGGAAGTTCCAGGACCTATTATACTGGCAGAATGCTGATGATGAGGAAGCACAAGTTAGAGTGTGTGAGAATCTAAATATCTCCTGGACCGACCGGTACGTGCACCAAAGTTATACCTTGTAGGGGATGAGGGCAACAGCACCATGATGTCCTACAGGTTTTCTGTGAAAGGACTGAAGGTTTTTAAGTGAACACGAGAAAATACAAGCTCCATGGAGATCTTGTACTTAGTTAGATTCACCTGTGAGCAGCTGGTAAGACTACTCTGGCCCTGATAGAGGGTCGTCTACCACACACAGTCCATACATGTAGTCTACATAGATCGTGCATGGTGGCCTTAGTTAAGATCTTAAAGGGGATGTCTACCTAAATTGGTTTTCGGTAATGCCGCTTGGGATGGGTGCTGGCAGGACTGCTGTTGAGCGACACTGCCTGACAATCAGGTTGCCATGGCTTTTATATGGGGTTGTCAGACAGTGTCTATAGCAACCAGTCCGTTTTAGAATGCCATAAAAAAAAAAAAACAACTAAACACCGAATCGCCCCTTTGTGACAATCCCTTCTGAGCGCCGACACCCTGCCCCCCCGAGATGGTCACTATGTTGTGGTTCTCTAAAAATAAAATAAAAATGACAAAACCAAAAAAAAAAGAGGAAAGAGAAGCGAGCAGCTGACACCAGCGGATATGTGCAACTTCCTGACTGACGGCTGATTCCTGGACCTACCCGCAATGGTGGACGCTGCGGCATCACCCACACTCCATAGTGAGGGCCAGAGGCAACGTCAAGGGCAAATCCAACCACGTTCCATACCAATGATGGGGGAATCGTTCACAAGTCACGTGGCACAAAGATAGTATATAGTAGGTGTTCCTACACTCGGTTACTTCATCCTGATGCCCCATCCATCCGATCTCAGGAGGGAGCACCTGTATATATCCTGGGCCCAGTGGGAGGAGCCTGAGCTCATTGTCGCCCCCTGCTGATGAGTACTGCACTTTTCATGAGATTCCAAGTGGAGCAGGAAATGGAACGTGACAACTGCCCTGAGGTGTGCAAGGCCGGCACAAGGGCGTCAAGTCTCACACTTGGTAATCGGAGAGGACAGCGTGGAGTCATGGGTGCCAGTGATCCTGCCTTTTCACAATGTAGATGTAGTGATGCCAGAGGGCGAGATTACGAATCCATTCTTACAAGCTTGTGTGCGTGCAGTTACGTATGCTTCATGTCTGACACTGTGGGCGCTGTGTCCCGGCCAATGTACACCAAGCTGCATATTACCTAAACGGCGTGACATCCAGCAGGGCGGCGACACACAATGACCACAACCCAGAGGGGCAGTGTAATCCGTTTATTATAAAAAAAAAAAAAAAAGGTAGAATTTACATGATCCTGCCACAAATGAAAAGACCCATCCAATGGTCAAGACGCTGGACATCTGCCAGGTGTTATATCGCCCCTACTGAGCAGCAAAGCTGGAGTTAAGGGGGCTATCAGGTATTATCGGTGACTTGGTGGCCATGGAGAATTACTGCACCTCATCTCCTATTTAAAGGGAACCCGTCCCGCTGTAGGCGCAGTCTGATCTGTGGACAGCATGATATAGAGGAGGGGAGAATAATTATGGATAGGTTTGTTGGAAAAATCTCAGGATCACTTATTTTATTCATTGAAATCTGTTTGATGCATATGAGTCCAGTGGGTGGTCTTAATCTTGCGAGTCCAGTGGGTGGTCTTACCCAACTATTCACAGCTATGCAGAGCCTGAAGATGATTAAAGAGGGTACCCCCTACAAAATATCTCAAATGTACTTTTTCTGATCCTAAGACTCAGGGGCTATAAAGGATAGTGAAATTATATACTATGGGCATGTTAGGTGGTGAAAATAAAATAATGAATACACTAAAATGACATGTTGCCATTATGAAAAACTTTTTTGAATGAGGCCTACATAAAAATTGAAGAACTTGTTTGGCTGTGGAGCGGATTATATCACCGCGGTTGGGGTTGAATGAATATTGGGAAGCCAGCCAAACACTGATAGAACCGCCCACTGGACTCATGAGTAAAACCACCCACTGGACTCATACATACAAACGCCAGGGATTTCAATTAAAAGTTTTACTGAAATCTTTCTAACAAAACTGTATATCACTCTGATCAGCTGCTCCGTAACATAGCCTGCAGATCAGATACCAGGTTCCTATTAAGTAAACGCAGCAAAGTACGTTACTAAATGTATAGGACTGCTGGCATCTGCCCCGTACATCTCTTATATCCCTCGGCTTCTGGAGCAGATGAGCTTATTGTCACGAGTGTCAGATCCCCCCCAGATATCATATGTGCAGATAGATCATGAATTGTTTCGTCCCAGATAACCCCCTTATTACAATTTAAGGAACACTACAGGAACACCTGCCAGCCCAGTGCAGGACTCGAGGCATCAGACCCAGGGCAGATTTGCTAAGCTACCTGCGTCTGTGTTTCGTTATAGGGGCACGGTTTGATTACAATGGTGTGTGACCAAAATTTGGATGACTTATGAGAGCAAAGGAAACCAATGAATAGGAGATGTGACTTTAGACCGGACAGTTTATCATCCAGCACCAGCCATTGTGATTAACTTGATGCATTTTAAGATGGTCTAGATTAGGCCTACACTGGAAAAGGCCAAGTTCCCATGCTGAATATTTGGTGTATTGTTGATGCTGCGTTTTTTGTTTTTTTTCTAGCAGCAGCACAGGTGGCATAACATTTCTAGAAATTCCATCCAATTGTACTGTTTAAACAAACTCATCGAGGGAACCTAACCTATGGAGTAGACACCAAGTTTTTTTTATAAGTGTGATGGATCCAGCAATGAATTCCAGGAATCACAGTAGATATAAATTGCAAAATGCATTTCTATTGAAGAGGAAAAAAAAAACCAAGACCCAGGATCATGACTTAGTTCTTGCCATACAGCAATGTCACCATTATGACTACTGCTGGCATGTCACCCTCTACCACCTCCGAGATTTTAGATACACCCTGCACAGAGTTGCTCCTGTGACCGATCCCCATTTGATCGAGAAGCCAGGTGCCCTTTGTATTTGGATCAGTGGAGACCCTGAGGTCAGAAATCCCCTGATGATAAGGGGATGACATATTCCGGCAATATACAATAACACAGGAATATCCCGCAATGTGAGAGACGGCACATCATGGACGGGTGCGCACCAACAATAGCGCAGTTCATGATGAGGGATCGGTGGCACTGTGGGGGGGAGAGAACGCAGTCAGTGATGATGAATGGCCGACATCCCCTGCACCTCTCCTTGTGGGTTGTCAGGGATTGTGGAATCATGGCTGGCAGAGACTATAATAAAATGCATTCCTAAGATAAAGAACGAGCAGGTGTGTGCTGGAGATGTCATTAGTCTGCACATCAGGGGGCGCTCCAGCATCAGTTCTACCTTACAATTAGTTGAGCATTTTTTTTTTTATTAGTCTGTGGTTGACCTGCGGTACCAGAACCGGGCTCGGAAGTCGTCGCTGCAAGTCATGAATCCCGGGTTGGTGGGAGAGTGGACGATGCAGCGGACAATGTTATTGTGTCCTAAGGAGAGGAGGTTGCGGCGCTCGGACGTCCGGGAATCCCAGCAACACAAGCTGATAGTCCTTTCGTCTGGGAGCAGGATGTAGTCTTCTGTATGGTTGAATACGGCCTGGGTCCTGTGTACCTGCCTGCCGCTGAGCCCGGCACCTGCAGACACATAAGAGGTGTTTATAGGGGTCCAGTGCCAAGTCTACAACCAGCAAGGGTTAATCGTCACATCTGCACCACAAATGGCTTCTGTCCTCTTTAGGGATCCGTTACACATAGCGACGCTCCAACGATCCCAACAACGATACGACCTGGTAAGGATCGCTGGTACGTCGCTACATGTCGCCAGTAAGCTGCCAAACAGACAGATCTACTCAACGATGCAGCGATCCGTATAACGACCTCTGCGGTCGTTGGGACCTTGTCACACAGCAGCTATTCTGACGACTCCCGCCTGCGTCCCTGAGTTCTGTGCCACCAACAAGGTCGCTCGTCGGCGGCAAACACAGCGATGCATGCTGGCCAGCGGGACGCCAGCGATGAAAAAATGGCCTAGGACATTCCAGCACGATCAGCGATATCCAGCGGGGGCGCCGCTATGTGTCACACGTAGCGAGATCGCTGGCACGTCATAAAACCTGTGACGTTTCAGCGATCTCGCTATGTGAGACGGGGCCTTTAGTCTGACTTCTATGTTCTGTCTTGTAGATAATCTGTACTGTAGTGCCCCCTGCTGTTCACAAGGGGTAATTCACACACCAAACTAATAAGCATGATAAAGGAATGTGACCACTCATTCTAAATCATCCTTGACCCTTTCACATAAGTAGACCTAAAGCCCCAGACACACATAGCAATATCGTTAGCGAGTTCGCTGAAACGTCACAGATTTTGTGACGCAACAGCGACCTCGCTACATGTGACCCATAGCGGCGACTGGGCCCCCGCTGCGATCTCGCTGATCGTACTCGAATGTCCTGGGCCATTTTTTGATCGCTGGCGTCCTGCTGGCCAGCATGCATTTTTGTGTTTCACACCGACGAGTGACCTCGATGGCGACGCAGAACTCAGGGACGCAGGCGGGAGTCGTCAGAATAGCTGCTGTGTGACAAGGTACCAACAACCATCGAGGTCGTTATACGGATCGCCGTATCGTTGCTGTGTCGTTGAGTAGATCTGTCTGTTTGGCAGCTTACTAGTGACCATTTAGCGACGTACCAGCGATCCATACCAGGTCGTATCGCCGTCGGTATCGCTGGGGCGTCGCGTAGTGTAACGGTACCCTAAGCTTGCTCCATAGATGGTGTGCCTCGGCTATCCGGCACCCGCATCTAAACAGTATTGCTATTTAACCTCTTACATACTGCTGTTAATTGCTGATTTAATGTGGGAATGAAAGGGAACAGATTTAATAAATTGGAGTAAAATATAAAAAAAAAAAAATAATAATAATAATCAAAAGATGCCAGAAGTGACAAACTCATCTCAACTCCCAAAGAAATGCAATAAAAAGAGCTCGTGCGTAACCCAAACTGTTATCGCCATGCGAAAAACAAGCTGTTACACAGCTTTCTCGACAGAAACAACATTGTTATGGGTTTCCAAAAAATGGAGACACAAAGCAATTTTTTGTGGTTGCAAAATTCAGATTTGTTTTTAAATCAGTAAATACAGTACAGTATAAACCCCCCCCGAAATTTGGCGTCTTTGCAATCGTACAGATCTGGCACACGTGCCCTTACCTGTGTACTTGACCAGCATTCGGCCGGTGGAGATCTCCCACAGCTTGGCCACAGAGTCCTTGCCGTTGGACAGGATGTATTTGGAATTTTTGGAGAAGATGGCGGAGCACACTTCAGCCCCATCGTGCGCCTTCTCGTAGGTGGTGATGCAGCGGTTGGAGACCCCGTCCCAGAGTTTGATGCTGCCGTCTTTGCTGCAGGTGACGTAGGTGTTGGCGGATGGATTGTAGTGGACGGAGCAGATGGCATCCGTGTGCTGGTCTTGGGGATTACAGGAGACGAAGCACTGGAAGGTGTTCACATCGTAGAGGCGCAGCGTGGGGTGCTGGGTGCCCACAATGATATAGTCTCCCGACGGGTGGAAGGAGATGGAGCGCAGCATTTCTGCTTCCTGCAGAATTATATCATGGCAGTGTTAGCGAACAGGCTCCACAGGGAACAGCTCTGCCCAATTATTCTATATTTACAACACATTTTAGGCAGAGGTGATAGTAAGACTGTAGTGTTCTGTAACTTCCAGAACCTCATCTATACAACCTATACGTGACCGATATCTGCCGTAATACCGGATATCATCCTCTGTTCACACACACTGTCTGCATAGACCATGTTCTGGTAATTTTCATACTGGGAGATGCACTATTTATGCCAAAGTGTACAGTCATCTGATGTAGAGAAATATCAGCAGAATAGTGAGTGCAGCTCTGGAGTATAATATAGGATGTAACTCAGGATCAGTACAGGATAAGTAATGTAATGTATGTACACAGTGACAGCACCAGCAGAATAGTGAGTGCAGCTCTGGGGTATAATACAGGATGTAACTCAGGATCAGTACAGGATAAGTAATGTAATGTATGTACACAGTGACAGCACCAGCAGAATAGTGAGTGCAGCTCTGGAGTATAATACAGGATGTAACTCAGGATCAGTACAGGATAAGTAATGTAATGTACAGTATGTACACAGTGACTGCACCTGCAGAATAGTGAGTGCAGCTCTGGAGTATAATACAGGATGTAACTCAGGATCAGTACAGGATAAGTAATGTAATGTATGTACACAGTGACTCCACCAGCAGAATAGTGAGTGCAGCTCTGGAGTATAATACAGGATGTAACTCAGGATCAGTACAGGATCAATAATGTGATGTATGTACACGATCAGTACAGGATAAGTAATGTAATGTATGTACAAAGTGACTCCACCAGCAGAATAGTGAGTGCAGCTCTGGAGTATAAGGGTACTGTCACACTTAAGGTACTGTCACACTTAGCGATGCACCAGCGATCCTGACCAGCGATATGACGCGGTCAGGATCGCTGGTGCATCGCTAAGTGGTCACTAGTGAGCTGCCACACAGGCAGATCTCACTAGCGACATCGCTGGGGACGGGGGTCGCTACTTACCTGTCACACCAGGCGATCCTGCGTCCTCCCGCCCGGCTCCACGCGTCGCTCGTCGTCACAGCAGGAAGCTGATGACGAGAAACAGTCCAGCCTGTTCTCGCGCGATCAGCGATAACCAGCGGGGGAGTGGGTCGGAGGTAAGTATCAGACACAGCGATATCGCTAGCAATATCGCTATAACGTCACAAGTTATAGCGATATTGCTAGCGATATCTCTTAGTGTGACATGCCCTTAATACAGGATGTAACACAGGATCAGTACAGGATCAGTAATGTAATGTATGTACACAGTGACTCCACCAGCAGAATAGTGAGTGCAGCTCTGGAGTATAATACAGGATGTAACACAGGATAAGTAATGTAATGTATGTACACAGTGACTCCACCAGCAGAATAGTGAGTGCAGCTCTGGAGTATAATACAGAATGTAACTCAGGATCAGTACAGGATAAGTAATGTAATGTATGTACACAGTGACTGCACCAGCAGAATAGTGAGTGCAGCTCCGGAGTATAATACAGGATGTAACTCAGGATCAGTACAGGATAAGTAATGTAATGTATGTACACAGTGACTCCATCAGCAGAATAGTGAGTGCAGCTCTGGGGTATAATACAGGATGTAACTCAGGATCAGTACAGGATAAGTAATGTAATGTATGTACACAGTGACTCCACCAGCAGAATAGTGAGTGCAGCTCTGGAGTATAATACAGGATGTAACTCAGGATCAGTTCAGGATAAGTAATGTAATGTATGTACACAGTGACTGCACCAGAAAAAACAAAAAAACTGAACTGAAGTAGACTTGAATGACATGCATGATGAAAAAGCATGATCACACTGGCCATAAAAGCAAACAAAACCAAAAGGAAAAAACAATGTATGTATATACCCTAATGAAAATAAGTAATAAAGCAAGTGCATTAAATAACATAGGGTACTTGGTATACATACATTGTTTTTTCCTTTTGGTTTTGTTTGCTTTTATGGCCAGAGTGAACATGCTTTTACATCATGCATGTCATTCAAGTCTACTTCAGTTCAGTTTTTTGGGTTTTTCTTCAGCATTTTTGTATTCAGCACAAATAGGGTGTGGCCTCCTTTATACTGAGCTGTGTAGCTTACTTATAGTCCCTCTGAAGCTGGGTGTCCATTTGGGACCCAGAGACTCTGCCAACTATTCACACTAGGTAGGTTTTAACCGTTAGTGTAGTTACTGTCTCAAATGGGTACACCTTGCCGTGGTGGGACAGCTTTATACTTTTTTGATCAAAATAGTGTTTACCAAGTACCCTATGTCATTTAATGCACTTGCTTTATTACTTATTTTCATTAGGGTATATACATATATTGTTTTTTTCCTTTTGGTTTTACAGTGACTGCACCAGCAGAATAGTGAGTGCAGCTCTGGAGTATAATACAGGATGTAACTCAGGATCAGTACAGAATAAGTAATGTAATGTATGTACACAGTGACTCCACCAGCAGAATAGTGAGTGCAGCTCTGGAGTATAATACAGGATGTAATTCAGGATCAGTACAGGATAAGTAATGTACACAGTGACTCCACCAGCAGAATAGTGAGTGCAGCTCTGGGGTATAATACAGGATGTAACTCAGGATCAGTATAGGATAAGTAATGTAATGTATGTACACATTGACTCCACCAGCAGAATAGTGAGTGCAGCTCTGGAGTATAATACAGGATGTAACTCAGGATCAGTACGGGATAAGTAATGTAATATATGTACACAGTGACTCCACCAGCAGAATAGTGAGTGCAGCTCTGGAGTATAATACAGGATGTAACTCAGGATCAGTACAGGATAAGTAATGTAATGTATGTACACAGTGACAGCACCAGCAGAATAGTGAGTGCAGCTCTGGAGTATAATACAGGATGTAACTCAGGATCAGTACGGGATAAGTAATGTAATGTATGTACACAGTGACTGCACCAGCAGAATAGTGAGTGCAGCTCTGGAGTATAATACAGGATGATTCAGGATCAGTACAGGATCAGTAATGTAATGTATGTACACAGTGACTCCATCAGCAGAATAGTGAGTGCAACTCTGGGGTATAATACAGGATGTAACTCAGGATCAGTACAGGATAAGTAATGTAATGTATGTACACAGTGACTCCACCAGCAGAATAGTGAGTGCAGCTCTGGAGTATAATACAGGATGTAACTCAGGATCAGTTCAGGATAAGTAATGTAATGTATGTACACAGTGACTCCACCAGCAGAATAGTGAGTGCAGGTCTGGAGTATAATACAGGATGTAACTCAGGATCAGTACAGGATCAGTAATGTAATGTATGTACACGATCAGTACAGGATAAGTAATGTAATGTATGTACAAAGTGACTGCACCAGCAGAATAGTGAGTGCAGCTCTGGAGTATAAGGATACTGTCACACTTAGCGATGCACCAGCGATATGACGCGGTCAGGATCGCTGGTGCATCGCTAAGTGGTCACTAGTGAGCTGCCACACATGCAGATCTCACTAGCGACATCTCTGGGGACGGGGGTCGCTACTTACCTGTCACACCAGGCGATCCTGCGTCCTCCCGCCCGGCTCCACGCGTCGCTCGTCGTCACAGCAGGAAGCTGACGACGAGAAACAGTCCAGCCTGTTCTCGCGCGATCAGCGATAACCAGCGGGGGAGTGGGTCGGAGGTAAGTATCAGACACAGCGATATCGCTAGCAATATCACTATAACGTCACAAGTTATAGCGATATTGCTAGCGATATCTCTTAGTGTGACATGCCCTTAATACAGGATGTATCTCAGGATCAGTAATGTAATGTATGTACACAGTGACTCCACCAGCAGAATAGTGAGTGCAGCTCTGGGGTATAATACAGGATGTAACTCAGGATCAGTACGGGATAAGTAATGTAATGTAATGTATGTACACAGTGACTCCACCAGCAGAATAGTGAGTGCAGCTCTGGGGTATAATACAGGATGTAACTCAGGATCAGTACAGGATGAGACATGTAATGTATGTACACAGTGACTGCACCAGCAGAATAGTGAGTGCAGCTCTGGAGTATAATACAGGATGTAACTCAGGATCAGTACAGGATGAGAAATGTAATGTATGTACACAGTGACTCCACCAGCAGAATAGTGAGTGCAGCTCTGGAGTATAATACAGGATGTAACTCAGGATCAGTACAGGATAAGTAATGTAATGTATGTACACAGTGACCCCACCAGCAGAATAGTGAGTGCAGCTCTGGAGTATAATACACAGGATGTAACTCAAGAGCAGTACAGGATAAGTAATGTAATGTATGTACACATTGACTCCACCAGCAGAATAGTGAGTGCAGCTCTGGAGTATAATACAGGATGTAACTCAGGATCAGTACAGGATAAGTAATGTAATGTATGTACACATTGACTCCACCAGCAGAATAGTGAGTGCAGCTCTAGAGTATATTACAGGGTGTAACTCAGGATCAGTACGGGATAAGTAATGTATGTACACAGTGACTGCACCAGCAGAATAGTGAGTGCAGCTCTGGAGTATAATACAGGATGTAACTCAGGATCAGTACAGGATAAGTAATGTAATGTATGTACACAGTGACCCCACCAGCAGAATAGTGAGTGCAGCTCTGGAGTATAATACACAGGATGTAACTCAAGAGCAGTACAGGATAAGTAATGTAATGTATGTACACATTGACTCCACCAGCAGAATAGTGAGTGCAGCTCTAGAGTATAATACAGGGTGTAACTCAGGATCAGTACGGGATAAGTAATGTATGTACACAGTGACTGCACCAGCAGAATAGTGAGTGCAGCTCTGGAGTATAATACAGGATGTAACTCAGGATCAGTACAGGATAAGTAATGTAATGTATGTACACATTGACTCCACCAGCAGAATAGTGAGTGCAGCTCTAGAGTATAATACAGGGTGTAACTCAGGATCAGTACGGGATAAGTAATGTATGTACACAGTGACTGCACCAGCAGAATAGTGAGTGCAGCTCTGGAGTATAATACAGGATGTAACTCAGGATCAGTACAGGATAAGTAATGTAATGTATGTACACAGTGACCCCACCAGCAGAATAGTGAGTGCAGCTCTGGAGTATAATACACAGGATGTAACTCAAGAGCAGTACAGGATAAGTAATGTAATGTATGTACACATTGACTCCACCAGCAGAATAGTGAGTGCAGCTCTGGAGTATAATACAGGATGTAACTCAGGATCAGTACAGGATAAGTAATGTAATGTATGTACACATTGACTCCACCAGCAGAATAGTGAGTGCAGCTCTAGAGTATATTACAGGGTGTAACTCAGGATCAGTACGGGATAAGTAATGTATGTACACAGTGACTGCACCAGCAGAATAGTGAGTGCAGCTCTGGAGTATAATACAGGATGTAACTCAGGATCAGTACAGGATAAGTAATGTAATGTATGTACACAGTGACCCCACCAGCAGAATAGTGAGTGCAGCTCTGGAGTATAATACACAGGATGTAACTCAAGAGCAGTACAGGATAAGTAATGTAATGTATGTACACATTGACTCCACCAGCAGAATAGTGAGTGCAGCTCTAGAGTATAATACAGGGTGTAACTCAGGATCAGTACGGGATAAGTAATGTATGTACACAGTGACTGCACCAGCAGAATAGTGAGTGCAGCTCTGGAGTATAATACAGGATGTAACTCAGGATCAGTACAGGGTAAGTAATGTAATGTATGTACACATTGACTCCACCAGCAGAATAGTGAGTGCAACTCTCGAGTATAATACAGGATGTAACTCAGGATAAGTAATGTAATGTATGTACACATTGACTCCACCAGCAGAATAGTGAGTGCAGCTCTAGAGTATAATACAGGGTGTAACTCAGGATCAGTACGGGATAAGTAATGTATGTACACAGTGACTGCACCAGCAGAATAGTGAGTGCAGCTCTGGAGTATAATACAGGATGTAACTCAGGATTAGTACAGGATAAGTAATGTAATGTATGTACAAAGTGACTCCACCAGCAGAATAGTGAGTCCAGCTCTGGTGTACAGTACAGGATAAGTAATGTAATGTATGTACACAGTGACTGCACCAGCAGAATAGTGAGTGCAGCTCTGAAGTATAATACAGGATGTAACTCAGGATCAGTACAGGATAAGTAATGCAATGTACGTACAAAGTGACTCCACCAGCAGAATAGTGAATGCAGCTCTGGAATATAGTACAGGATGTAACTCAGGAGCAGTAATGCAATGTATGTACACAGTGACTGCACTTTAAATGTAAATTTTGTTAACCTTTTACCTAAAATGTGAAAAAGTACAACAAAATTGATTTTCCAATTTTACTTACTGCTTGTAGTATCCATCTGACCACTAGGGGCACTACAGGTGCAGTACTGGCTCCGGTCAGGAATATTACATGCAGATGCTGGATGACACGTTTCAGATGAGGGCACTAAATGGCGCAATTATCAGGAGAGGACACAGATGCTGGTGCGGAGACCAGGAGAACATCTTATTGTCTCTGCGCTCAGATGAAATCAGCTGGGGATCAATACTGCAATGTACTACAGAGATGCTATAATGGCTCTTGATGTAGTAGAGACCCTTCACATTGTCAATGTCACCAGAACCTGAAGTTGTGCCATCAGTAGGTGAGTCACTGAGGCAGCAACTCAACGTGACCACCTGAGATCTTTGGAGAAGAATGAACTTGCAAACCCCGAAGACCTTTAAAAACCTTCCAAGATTCCCTTGTAACGTGAAGTGTTGCTTCTACATGTGGACCTAATGCTGGATTATCATGGTCATGCAGTAATCTCTCTGGCTCCATCTGACAAGAGATTTGGGAGAGACCCCATTGGGCGATGGATAGGACCTCTGCAAGTACAGGGATAATATTCAGGATAGCTGCTCATGGTTGGATGGCTACCTTCTCGACTGTCCTGTCCTAGGAGCAGTGAAAACTCTCCATAACTTTTATCAGATGGGAGGGAGGATTTGCTGTCAAACCACTTTAAAGTCAACAAAGTTAATCTTTATGTTAATCAGCTTCACTTGAAGTAGTTTTGATAAGACAAGAAGATTAGAGAATAAGGGGGTCTGGGTAGTCACCCACCTGGATGTACTTGAAAGCTCTCTTAGCTGATGGTTTTGAGTAGTCGAACAACTTTAGGGTGTAGTCTTTGGAGCCGGAGGCCAGAATCTGCTCTGTGGGGTGAAAAGCTAAACATGTGACTTCATCCACGTGATCATACAGAGTGCGGATGACGGGATGGTTCTCCATGTTTTGCTGTGCGGTCTCATTCATCATGACCTGAGAGTAGAATACAGGAGAGAAAGCATTAATATATAGGTTCCCCACAGAATATGCCAGACAATGTCTAATAGATGTAGGTCCCAGGCCTGGAATACTGAAAAAAGTTTCCCCGGCCCTTGTCCTGCCTACTGAGGCAGCCACTGGCGGAGAAGACATGCATAGGTGTCAGTTCTAGCTCCATAACGCCCACAGAAGCGAATGGACTGTTCTCTACACGTGTGCGGACCACTCTCCTTTCGCATTCCGCCTGGATGGGGAGGCTGCAGTCTCAAACAATATCCAATGCTTTACACATGAGGAGCAACCGATCCGAGGGGCAGGTACCTCTATGGGCATGGCACTCTTAGCCAGCATGCGCTCCGTGTCGAGGACCTTGATCGAGGCGTCAGCAGAGCCGGTTGCGATCAGCTGGCCATCTCTGCTGTATGTGGCTACACGACAGGGACCTTTGTGGGAGGTCACATAGCAGGTCTCGTACTCCGACGCCTCTGGAGACATCGTCTGGACATCGGCATCAAACTCGAGGTCGATTCCTGTGCCGGGAGCCACAGTATCAGATCGGCCGATGGCATACTGCACAGCGCTGTCATCATTCTCCATGCCTGCAAAGGAAAAGGTGTATCAAAGCTTAAAGGGAACCGGTCATAAGTGTTTACTCTTTAAAGGGAATGTTTCAGGCAATTTATGCTGGCAAAACTAAAGGCAGCATGAACCAGAGCCTGGCTGCACGAACACAGCAAGGTAGTTCTTTCGCTGAAATATTCTGGCATTTCAGTGAAATAAAATTAGAAGATCCTGCGAGCAACCTTAGCTGGAGAACAGACTAACCTGGCACCAAGCCTGGCCTGCTTCTCCCAGCACTGCTGCAGGGGATTGACAAGTCTCTGCCACAGTGATGGACCTGTCAATCACCTCTAGTACTGCTAAGTCTCATCACCGGGTATGGTACCCAGCTAGATCTACTAAATTTATATTTTGTGAACCACTCGAGAGAAAAATATACCTGGCTGTAATTGTGCAGTCAGGCCCCGATTCATGCTGCCTGCGGTTTTGATAACATGAATTAGGTGCCCTTTAAATTCCTGACAACACAAAATACGTGGTGACGACGCAACGTCAATCATCCCCATGTCGGGTAATGTACACCAAGCATGCCTGAGAAAACCAACCTTTATTCCCTCCAGCACCTCACGCCAATGAAGTGTACGCTGGGTGTCCCGAAGAGTCAACAGTAAACCATTGCACTCCTTCTGCATCCAACGTACCTTCCAGGATACATAAACCATTTGGGGGAAAGAGGGAAGGATTGCTGCCAAAATCTCAAGACACTTCAGAAATGCCCTGGTACAAGGGGACACATCATATGCATGAGTGCGTTCATTTTCATTGTGTGCTTGGCTCAAGATAAATAGCAGCATGTCTTCAGAGTAAATTAGCTATAGTAATAAACTGAATATACTTCTTATAATCATTCTCGCCAAAGGGTTCTACTGGCCGTTAGTGAATGGGAGCATTCTCTTCCATAGAAGGACTAATAAATCGTGAACTTTTGTACCCTCTGGCCAGATCATAGCTCTAAAGGACCATTTTAATGGGTCAATAATAAAACCAAGGAAAATCTTGACCTTGACCCAAAGAACAAGCATAATGGTCATCTTGTAAATGGAATGCTAACACCAACATAAAAATAATCATTATTATCAACATCAGATTGCCTGGTGAAACTAGGCAATGTGCTGCCGATTACACTGCACTATAAGGGAGCAGAACGTATTAAGGGGCCAAAAATCAGTTCATAGAAATGGGCCTTTATTCCCAGCATCTGAGGCTGCTGCTCCTTTATTAAACAGGGAAGCCCCAGACTGCTGATAGATGCTATGTAAGGTCTGGATGATGGTGGTCCAAATAGGAGACACAACCCAGACTAGCAATGAGCCTCAGTCCATACTGCGGACTCTTCCACTCACCCACTTTAATGAGGTGCAGCAGCTGTTCGGAGGGGGCGCACACCGTGTTCATCTTGGTCTCGCTGATCAGGCCGTTGGCAATGTTTATGTGGCCGTCGTACAGCAGCTGGCTTATGATCAGCTTGTACAGCTGGTGGCGATCCTTCAGGGTTACCTTATACCGATACATTGTACTGGAGTTGCTGCTGCAAGCGTCAGGACGAAGTACAAAACAACACAACTGAAAAAGACAAGGGGTCATACGGTAAACCTCATGCCTGGGGAACACACATCATATCTGCTTACCCCCTTATCCAATATATTGTAAAATAAGACATGACAAACTCAATTACTTGGGGATTTTCCTTAGCTTCTACTTGTTACACACTGCAGTAGTTATTGGTCATCGTATATGTAGTTGCACTATACTTGTAGATTGTGAGCCCTCGCGTGCAGGGTCCTCGCTCCTCCTGTACCAGTTATGACTTGTATTGTTTAAGATTATTGTACTTGTTTTTATTATGTATACCCCTCCTTACATGTAAAGCGCCATGGAATAAATGGCGCTATAACAATAAATAAATAATAATAATAATAATAATAATACCCTTTGCACAGGGCAATCTTGTGCCATCCACAATGCTGCACATGACCTGTAGATGGCTGTCTTCTGTCAGCGCCACATGAAGTAACAATGACCATACATGGAGGCGCTGATAGCTCAAATGTTGCGACTCAATGGGGACAGCAGCGACACTTTGGATGACCACAGAGGCCAGTGATTGGCTACAGATTTCATGTGACACCATTGCCTAGTCAAAAGGGGGACATGGGGTCCCGGTTACCTATTTTGCATCTGTTTTCTCTCAGAAAGGAAACGTAACATCAACTGTTCTTCACTGTCCTATTAAGGGTATAGAAGAATCCAGGATATCAATAAATAGAAAGATAGCGAGGAAACACTTAGCTAACCTAAATGAATTCAAGTCTCCAGGTCCAGATGAATTACACCCCAGAGTACTGAAGGAGATAGCAGAAGAAATTTTTGAACCCCTCTCCATAATCTTTGAAAATTCTTGGAGAACAGGAGAAGTCCCAGAAGACTGGAGAAGAGCAAATGTTATTCCTATCTTCAAAAGGGGGAAGAAGGTGGACCCAGGAAAACTATAGGCCGGTGAGTCTGACTTCTATACCAGGAAAGATCTTTGAACAAATTATTAACAACATGTATGTCAGTACCTGGATAAGAATGAAGTGATTAACCCCTTCACTACCAAGGGTGGTTTGCACGTTAACTACCGGGCCAATTTTTACAATTCTGACCACTGTCCCTTTATGAGGTCATAACTCTGGAACGCTTCCATGGATCCCGGTGATTCTGACATTGTTTTCTCGTGACATATTGTACTTCATGTTAGTGGTAAAATTGCATTCAAATAACTTGCGTTTATTTGTGAAAAAAACGGAAATTTGGCGAAAATTTTGAAAATTTCGCAATTTTCCAACTTTGAATTTTTATGCCCTTAAATCACAGTGATACGGCACACAAAAAACTTAATACATAACATTTCCCACATGTTTACTTTACATGAGCACAATTTTGGAACCAAAATTTTTTTTTTGTTAGGAATTTATAAGGGTTAAAAATTGACCAGCGATTTCTCATTTTTGCAACACCATTTTATTTTTAGGGACCACTTCACATTTGAAGCCACTTTGAGGGGTCTATATGATAGAAAATACCCAAAAGTGACACCATTCTAAAAAATGCACCCGTTAAGGTGCTTAAAACCACATTCAAGAAGTTTATTAACCCTTTAGGTGCGTCACAGGAATTTTTTGAATATTAAAAAAAAAAATGAACATTTAACTTTTTTTCACAAAAAAACATGGATTTTTGTGAGTACTCACCGTAAAATCCTTTTGTCCGAGACGCTCATTGGGGGACACAGAGACTGTGGGTGTGTGCTTCTGCCGTCTGGAGGCTGACACTAAGTATACAAAAAAAGAGTTAGCTCCTCCTCCGCCGCATACACCCTCGCCCCCAGACCGGGCGTAACTCAGTTTAGTGCATAAGCAGTAGGAGAACGCGCCTTAAACTCAGGCAAGAAATTATACGTCTGAAAAAGGGACCACCCTGATCCTTACATAAGGATTTGTATAATTCAAAATAAACAGATGCCAACTGGCTAATAGGGTGGGTGCTGTGTCCCCCAATGAGCGTCTCGGAGAAAAGGATTTTACGGTGAGTACTCACAAAAATCCATGTTTCTCCTTCGTCTCATTGGGGGACACAGAGACTGTGGGACGTTCTAAAGCAGTCCCTGGGCGGGATCTTAGCTCACCCAATCCATGCTATTTTGCGCCCCTGATTAGAGGTGCGCAACTGCTGCCTGGAGAATCTTTCTTCCCAGGCTTGCATCCGAGGATGCCTGGGTATGTACGTTATAATGTTTGACAAACGTATGCAAACTGGACCAGGTAGCTGCTTTGCACACCTGTTCCGCTGAAGCCTGGTGTCGCAGTGCCCATGAGGCACCCACTGCTCGAGCCGAGTGTGCCCTGATCCCTGCCGGAACCGGCGTGTCACTGATTTGATATGATTCTTGGACTGTCAGACGAACCCATCTGGCCAAAGTCGCTCTGGACGCAGCGAGTCCCTTCCGCCGCCCTTCTGGAATCACGAATAGAGAGTCTGTCTGGCGGAATGGCGCTGTCCTTGTCACATATCTCCTAAGGGCTCTTACCAGATCCAGGGTGTGCAATGCCTTTTCTACCCTATGCACCGGTGCCGGGCAAAACGAGGGTAAGACAATGTCTTCGTTGATATGGAATGCAGAGACAACCTTCGGCAAGAAGGGGGGAGCTGGCCTTAGAACTACTTTATCCTTATAAAAAGTCAGGAACGGCGGTTTACAAGATAAAGCCGCCAGTTCCGAAACCCGCCTAATAGATGTTATCGCTACCAGAAAAACGACCTTCCTGGACAGGTAAGGTAAGGAGACTTCTTGTAACGGTTCGAAGGGAGGTTCCTGAAGGGCCCTGAGCACTAAGTTCAGGTCCCATGATTCCATCGGTGCCTTATAGGGGGGTACTAAATGTGCGACCCCTTGCATAAACGTCCTAACCTGCCAGACCGAAGCGACCTTTCGTTGGAAAAGCACCGACAGGGCCGAGACTTGCGTTCTGAGCGAACTCGGAGCCAATCCCCCGTCCAGCCCTGCCTGCAGAAAAGCCAGTACGTTGGGGATCGAAAAAACCAGAGGAGCCACTCCGCGATCCCTACACCAACGGAAAAACACTTCCCAAGTCCGATGATATACCTTCGCCGAGGAAGGCTTTCGGGCACTCACCATCGTGGCCACCACATCGCGCCTGAATCCTGCCTGTGTTAACAGCCAAGATTCAATGGCCACGCCGTCAAACACAGGGCCCCTAAGTTCGGATGGCAGATCGGCCCCTGGGACAGTAAGTCCGGCCGATCTGGGAGACGCCAGGGTACGTCCACCACTAGTTGAACCAGATCTGCATACCAGGCCCGCCGAGGCCAGTCTGGGGCCAGCAGAATTGCTGGAACCCTCTCTCTCCTTATCTTTCTGATGACTCTTGGAAGCAGAGGTAGCGGGGGGAACAAGTACGGGAGCCGAAACTGGCTCCACGGAAGCACCAGAGCGTCTGCTGCGATTGCCTGCGGGTCGAGGGATCGAGCGACGAATCTTTGAATCTTGGCGTTCTCTCTGGATGCCATCAGGTCCACGTCTGGTGTCCCCCACCGTTGGCAGATCTGTTGAAAAATCTCGGGGTGCAGGGACCACTCCCCTGCCGCGACCCCCTGTCGGCTGAGAAAATCCGCCGCCCAGTTTTCGATTCCCGGAATGTGCACCGCTGAAATTACCACGTGGTTTTTCTCGGCCCAACGCAGTACCAGCCCGACCTCGCGCATGGCTGCCTGGCTGCGCGTGCCCCCCTGATGGTTCACATACGCTACCGCTGTAGCATTGTCCGACTGAACGCGCACCGGCCGGTTTGTCAGCCAACGCTGAAAATGTTGCAGGGCCAAATCGTATTGCCCGTATCTCCAGAATGTTGATCGGGAGAATTACCTCCCGAAAGGACCACCGCCCCTGGGCTGTGTGACTCTGGAAAACTGCACCCCAACCCTGCAGGCTTGCATCGGTCGTCACCACCAACCACTGTTCCGGGGGAAAGGGTTTCCCCTGAACCAGAGACGAGTCGCGAGTCCACTACTGGAGTGACCGTCGGAGACAAACTGCACCGATGATTGAGGGAAAGCAGCCTTCGGTCCCATGCTGACAAGAGCGCATGTTGAAGCGGACGGAGATGGAACTGGGCAAACGGGATTGCCTCCATCGCCGCCACCATTCTGCCCAACACACTCATGCCGTACCGGATGGATCTGAAGCCCGGCTGAAGAAGGTTCCGTACCCCCTGTTTGATCCTTTGCGCCTTGTCCTGAGTGAGGATCACCAGCCCCTGGGAGGTGTCGAAAATCATGCCTAGAAATACGATTCTCTGAGCCGGAACCAAGGACGACTTGTTCCGATTGATCAGCCAACCTAGGCGGGCCAGGGTATCCAGAGTGATACCGACATTCTCTTGGCACGCCTGAAACGACGGCCCCTTTACCAAAAGGTCGTCCAGGTAGGGTAGTACCGTTATGCCCCGAGCATGCAGGATGGCCATAACCACCGCCATTATCTTTGTAAAGACTCTGGGGGCAGTGGCCAGACCGAAGGGCAGAGCAAAAAATTGGAAATGTCGCCCTCCGATCGCAAAACGCAGGAACCTCTGGTGTGGAGGAAAAATCGGGATGTGTAGATATGCATCCTGCACATCGATCGAGGCCAGGAATTCCCCTGGATCCATGGCTGAAATGACCGAACGGAGGGATTCCATCCGGAATCGCCTGACCCTGATAAACTTGTTCAGGATCTTTAAATCCAGTACTGGCCTTACTGTCCCGTCCTTTTTGGGGACTGAAAACAGGTTGGAGTAAAAACCTTGCGTCTCTTCGCTTTTCGGCACTGGGACAATGACCCCGTTGCGCTGTAGCGTCATTATAGCCTGCAACAGACCTTCCGCCTGTGATTCTGTTCCGGAGAGCCGGGAACGGAAGAAACGCCGTGGCGGGAGTCCGACAAACTCTATCTTGTACCCGGACGATATCAGTTCTGCCACCCAAGCGTCGCGTGCCACTGCGACCCAAACGTGGCTGAACCTTAGTAGGCGTCCGCCCACTCTGTCGTCCGTAGGTACGAAGTGCCTCGAGTCATTTTGCTGGAGGCTTTTGTGATCTGGCCCCCCTCGCTCTGGGCAAACGGCCCCGGCCTCTACCCAGCGGATTGGCCCTGTAAGAAACTTGCCTTTCTCTAATCTGACCATCATTTGCGGAGGTGGATGCCCTGGCCGAAGTCCACCTCCAGGAGCTACGAAAGGGCCGAAAACGCCTCTGCGTCTGCCTGAATGCCGGCCAACTCTTCTGCTGCGGTAGAAAACTACTCTTCCCCCCTGTGGCTTCTGAGATAAGTTTATCAAGCTTTTCACCGAACAATCGATTGCCTTGAAAAGGCAATGAGGTCAAGGATTTTTTAGAGATAGAATCCGCTTTCCATAATCTCAGCCATAATGCTCGCCTTACGGCGATCGCATTTGCTGCTGCCACAGCAGAACACTCGGCCGCATCCAGAGCGGCGCCGACGAGATAATCACTCGCTCCTGATATCTGATTTGTCACCTCCAAGATTTCCGCGGGCAGATCCCTGTCTTGGAGGGCCCTATGCAGAGTGTCTGCCCATGAAACCATGGCCTTAGCCACCCAGGTAGCCGCAAAGGAGGGGGCCAGAGCCGACCCTGCTGCCTCATACACTGAGCGGGCAAGCCCCTCTATGAGGCGATCAGTTGGGTCCTTAATAGAAGAACCGCTGGGTATCGACAATAGCGATCTTGATGCTAAACGTGACACCGGTGGGTCCACTACTGGCGACTCCACCCACCCTTTATGGAGTTCAGGAGGGAACGGATACTTTGCTTGCAGCGCCTTTTGCATTGCAAAGCGCTTATCCGGGTGTTCCCTATGTTTCTGGACTAGCTCCTCGAACTCCGGATGTGTGGCAAACCTTCTATGCGGACGCCTGGTTTTCTTGAAGGAGACCTTGTGACCTGAGGCCGTGGACACATCATCCTCGATCTCTAAAGTCTGGTTGACCGCCTCAATGAGGCTGTCCACCGAGTCCTGGTATCCCAGGCTTTCTGGATTCCAGGCTTCCTCTTCCTCCTCCTCGCCCTCATCCTGATCGCTTCCTGAGCTTGGCGACAGGGAACGAGATGCCCTAAAAATCGCCGCCGACTCCCCAGAGGGCCCGGCCGACGGAGAACGAGCTCTCTTACCATGAGCTTGTCTGGTGCTGGAGCGGCCCCTAACGGACGAAGGGTCCTGAGACGTGGACGAGCTGTCTTCCGCTGGCAGACCACCATCCTTGACCCTGCCCGGGCCCCGAAGGGACTCAATTGCCTTCGTAAGGGACATCATAGAATGCGATAAAGACACTGCCCATTCTGGGGGGTCCTGACCCCTGGGCTCTGCAACAATGGGGGGCTCCTGGGCTCGCTCCGACTCACAGGCTTCGCAAAATTTACCCGGCTGCGCCTTAGGCAGCCTGACCCCACAGGAAACGCAAACAGCGTATAGGAAAGAGTGAGCTTTCCCTTTGCCAGACATATTGCAGGGTAGGGTAGGAGGAGGAGGGTAACCCCTTCCTTGACAACCAGTGCGGCACTCGAAACGGGGTTGCACTCACCCACCGGTAACGTCCCCCCTCTTCCACGGGGTGCTCTGGACGCAGCGAAAACCCTGAGACGTGGACGAGCTGCTTTGCACACCTGTTCCTTCACGTGCCGTTACTCGCCGGGGGCACTGCGGTGCACTTTGGAGAGAGGCGGCGGGGTTTCCGACCGCACTCCGGCGAGGAAATGCGAGGAGGGGGAGGAGGGCGGGAGCCTCTGGTCACTGTGCGCGCCCGCCGCGCTCCCCGTGCCGCCGGAAGTCAGTGGGCGGGGCTTCCGGCCCCCACCGGAAGCGGCGGGCGGGCGCGGAACTCGCGGCCCTCCCCATACAGCGGGGACCGCGGCCGCCGGCGGAGCTTCAGCCGTACTCCGGCGGGGACCTGCGAGGAGGGGGAGGAGGGCGCGCGCTCCCCGGACACTGCGCGCCCGCCGCGCCCCCCGGGCTGCCGGAAGTCAGTGGGCGGGGCTTCCGGCTACCACCGGAAGGGGCGGGCAGGCCTCGCGGATCTCCCCATACCGCGGGGACCGCGGCCGCCGGCGGGACTTCTGGCCGCAGAGCGTCTGCTGCCGCATGTGGCACTACTCGCACCGGGTTCCACCGGGGAGAGAGTCGGGCCCCGTGAGAAGAAGTAACCCCGTCGGGCGGGGGAACAGACAGCCCCGCGGCGCCTTCTGGAGGGTCCCGTTCCGGGGGGTGACCCTACAAACAAAGGTGAGCCTGCCGCCGGGGGGCTCTCTTGGGGTGCTCTCAACCTCATCCCTGGGCGGGGAGGGGGAGGCTACTGGGGGTGGATGCTTCGATCCCCTGGCTCACCTGCGCCTCCAACTGCACCCCTGGTGTCACTACCTAGGGGTGGAAGGGGCCAACCTGAAATCCCGCGTTGCAGGAGAGGAACAAAAACGTGGAGTCCGTTGGGGATCGCCCATCGCTCACACGTGCTCGCCCGTTGTAGCTCATGGGGAAATCGAATCCTCTCATCAGGATGCGTTGCCCCTCTTTACAAAATAAAAAAGAAAAATGGTTGTCTGGGGAAAAGTCCCAGATGTGTCCCTCGGTGCGGGAGAGAAAACACGTGGAGGACTACTCACACGTGGTCGCCCGTTGGTGATTTGGGGAGATCGGACCCTCTCTATAGGATCCGTCGCCCCTGTCTTATCTTCAAAGAAAGGGAAAGAAAAAAAAAAAAAAAAAACCTAGTCTGGAGCTCCAGACTGCGTGTGCCTCCATCAGACACTAAGCAAAAACTGAGTTACGCCCGGTCTGGGGGCGAGGGTGTATGCGGCGGAGGAGGAGCTAACTCTTTTTTTGTATACTTAGTGTCAGCCTCCAGACGGCAGAAGCACACACCCACAGTCTCTGTGTCCCCCAATGAGACGAAGGAGAAAATACTTCAGGTTCAATTTTCTTTATTTTACCAAGGGTAACAGGAGAAATTGGACTGCAAAAGTTATTGTGCAATTTGTCCTGAGTACGCTGATACCTGATATGTGGGGGGGGAACCACTGTTTCGGCGCATGGCAGACCTCAGTAGGGAAGGAGCGCCGTTTGACTTTTTCAATGCAAAATTGGCTGGAATTCAGATCGGACGCCATGCCGCGTTTGGAGAGCCCCTGATGTACCTAAACAGTGGAAACCCCCCAAGTGACCCCATTTTGGAAACTAGACCCCCCAAGGAACTTATCTAGATATGTGGTGAGAACTTTGAACCCACAAGGGCTTCACAGAAGTTTATAACGTACAGCGGTACAATTAAAAAATCATATTTTTTCCACAAAAATGATCTTTTCACCCCCAATTTTTATTTTTCCAAGGGTAACAGGACCCTAAAAGTTATTGTGCAATTTGTCCTGAGTACGCTGATACCCCATATGTGGGTGTAAATGACTATTTGGGCGCATAGCAGAGCTCGGAAGGGAAGCAGCGCCATTTGACGTTTTTGGCTAGAATTGAGATCGGACACCATGTCGCGATTGGAAAACCCCTGATGTACCAAAACACTAGAAACCCCCCACAAATGACACCATTTTGGAAACTAGACCCCCCAAGGAACTAAGGCTGGTTTCACATTAGCGCTTTTTAAGCGCACGCACGGCCGGGGGTAGCTCCGCCCCCGAGCCGGCTCTCTGCCCGGCGTGCCCGCCCCTTGCTTGTTGCGCCGCCTCCTAGCGGACAGCGGCGCCTGCGATCGGCGCACCCTATCTTTAGCATAGGGTGCGCAGATCGTGCGCAGGCCGTGCGCTAGTTGCGCTTTGACCTGCGCTGCGCACTTTTGACGGTGCGCCGTGCGCGGCAAAATCCGAAAAGTTCGATTTTGGCGCGCACGGCGCACCGTCAAAGGTGCGCAGCGCAGGTCAAAGCGCAACTAGCGCACGGCCTGCGCACCCTATGCTAAAGATAGGGTGCGCCGATCGCAGGCGCCGCTGTCCGCTAGGAGGCGGCGCTACAAGCAAGGGGCGGGCACGCCGGGCAGAGAGCCGGCTCGGGGGCAGAGCTACCCCCGGCCGTGCGTGCGCTTAAAAAGCGCTAATGTGAAACCAGCCTTATCTAGATGTGTGGTGAGCACTTTGAACCCCCCAGTGCTTCACTGAAGTTTATAACGTCCGGGCGTGAAAATAAAAAAAATCGTATTTTTTCCACAAACATCATCTTTTAGTCCCCATTTTTTTATTTTCCCAAGGGTAACAGGAGAAATTGGACCCCAAAAGTTGTTGTCCAATTTGTCCTGAGTACGCTGACACCCCATATGTGGGAGAAAACTACTGTATGGACACACGTCAGGGCTCGGAAGGGAAGTAGTGACGTTTTGGAATGCAGACTTTGATGGAATGGTCTGTGGGTGTCATGTTGCCTTTGGAGAGCCCCTAATGTACCTAAACAGTGAAAACCCCCCACAAATGATCCCATTTTGGAAACTAGACCCCCCAAGGAACTTATCTAGATGTGTGGTGAGCACTTTCAACCCCCAAGGGCTTCACAGAAGTTTATAATGCCCAGGCATGAAAATAAAAAAATCGTATTTTTTCCACAAACATGATCAATTAGTCCCCAATTTTTTTATTTTCCCAAGGGTAACAGGAGAAATTGGACCCCAAAAGTTGTTGTCCAATTTGTCCTGAGTACGCTGATACCTCATATGTGGGAGAAAACTACTGTATGGGCACACATCAGCGCTCGGAAGGGAAGTAGTGACGTTTTGGAATGCAGACTTTGATGGCATGGTCTGCGGGTGTCATGTTGCTTTTGGAGAGCCCCTGATGTACCTAAACAGTGGAAACTCCCCACAAGTGACCCCATTTTGGAAACTAGACCCCCTAATGAACTTATCTAGATGTGTGGTGAGCACTTTGAACCCCCCAGTGCTTCACAGAAGTTTATAACGACCGGGCGTGAAAATAAAAATATCGTATTTTTTCAACAAATATCTTTTAATCCCCAATTTTTTTATTTTCCCAAGGGTAACAGGAGAAATTGGACCCAAAAGTTGTTGTCCAATTTGTCCTGAGTACGCTGATACCTCATATGTGGGAGAAAACTACTGTATGGGCACACGTCGGGGCTCGGAAGGTAAGTAGTGACGTTTTGGAATGCAGACTTTGATGGATTGGTCTGCGGGTGTCATGTGCGTTTGGAGAGCCCCTGATGTACCTAAACTATTGAAACTCCCCACAAGTGACCCCATTTTGGAAACTAGACCCCCCACAGAGCTTATCTAGATGTATGGAGAGCACTTTGAACCCCCAAGTGCTTCACAGAAGTTTATAACGCCTGGGCGTGAAAATAAAAAAAAACATTTTTTTCCGCAAAATTATATTTTTGCCCCCAATTTTTTATTTTCCTAAGGGTAACAGGAGAAATTGGACCCCAAAAGTTGTTTTGTAATTTGTCCTGAGTAGGCTGATACCCTACATGTGGGGGTAAAACACTGTTTGGGCGCATGGCAGAGCTTGGAAGGGAAGGAGCACCATTTGACTTTTTCAACGCAGAATTGGCTGGAATTGAGATCAGACGCCATGTTGCCTTTGGAGAGCACCTGATGTGCCCAAACAGTGGAAACCCCCCAATTATAACTCCAACCCTAACCTCAACACACCCCTAACCCTAATCTGAGCCCTAGCCCTAACCCTAGCCCTAACCCTAACCCTAGCGGGAAAATGGAAATAAATACATTTTCTTTTAGTTTTATTATTTTTGCCTAACTAAGGGGGTGATAACGGGGGGTTTGATTTACTATTTATGGCGGTTTTTATGTTTGGCGGCTGTCACACGCTAAAAGACGCTTTTTATTGTAAAAGTAGTTTTTGCATCACCACATATTGAGAGCTATAATTTTTCCGTATTTTGACCCACCGAGTCATGTGAGGTCTTATTTTTTGCGGGACGAGTTGACGTTTTTATTGGTACCATTTTCGGGCACGTGACATTTTTTGATCGCTTTTTATTCCGATTTTTGGGACGCAGAATGAACAAAAACCAGCATTTCATGAATTTCTTTTGGGGGGGTGCGTTTACACCGTTCCGCGTGCGGTAAAATTGATAAAGCGGTTTTATTCTTCGGGTCAGTACGGTTACAGCGATACCTCATTTAGGTCGTTTTTTTATGTTTTGTCGGTTTTTTGCAATGAAAACAATTTTATATAAAAAATAATTATTTTTGTATCGCTTTATTCTGCGAGCTATAACTTTTTTATTTTTTGGCGGATGACGCTGTATGGCGGCTCGCTTTTTGCGGGACAAGATGACGTTTTCAGCGGTACCATGGATATTTATATGCGTCTTTTTGATCGCTCGTTATTGCACTTTTTGTTCGGTGGTATGATAATAAATCATTATTTTTTGCTTCGTTTTTTATTTTTATTTTTTAGGGGGTTCGCTAAAGGGGTTAACTAATGGGACAGTTTTATAGGGCAGGTCATTACGGACGCGGCGATACCAAATATGTGTACTTTTATTGTTTTTGGTTTTTTTTATTTTGAAAAAATGGATTTATTGGGGAATATTTTTTTTTTTTTACTAATTTATTTAGCGATTTTTTTAAAATTATTTTTAACACTTTTTTTATTTTTACTTTATTAACTTGTCCCAGGTGGGACATCACTGTCCTGTGACAGATCGCTGATCTGTCGCATCACAGATCACTGTGACAGATCAGCGATCTGTCACAGGCACTGCTGCAGACTTCCTCATGCCTGCGCTTTGCAGGCACTGAGGAAGCCAGCTTCCTCAGGCCCCCGTCGCCATCTTGGATTCGGGGGCCTGGAGGAAAGGAGTCCCCCGCAGCAGCGCTGCACATTGAGCTGCCGTGGGGGGCTCAGGGAAGCACGGAGGGAGCCCCCTCCCTGCCGATGCTTCCCTTTAACCCCCGGTACACCGCGATCGCGTTTGATCGCGGTGTGCAAGGGGTTAACGTGTCGGGGGCGGTCCGTGACCGCCCCTGACACATTGTGCCGGGTGTCAGCTATGATAATTAGCTGACACCCGGCCGCGATCAGCGGCGCTCACCACGTGGGCGCCGCTGATCATGGTGACGTAATATTCCGTCCATGGTAATTAGGTCCATGGTCACATGGACGGAGTATTACGTCAATTGTAGGTAAGGGGTTAAACAGAGTCAGCATGGGTTTGTAACTAATAAGTCATGTCAGACTAACTTAATTTCCTTCTATGACGGAATCACTGATTGGGTGGATCAAGGAAATGCTGTAGATATAGTATATCTTGACTTCAGCAAAGCATTTGACAAAGTATCTCATACAATCCTTATTGAAAAAATGACTAAGTATGGAATGGACAAGGCAACTGTTAGGTGGATTCATAACTGGCTTAGTGATCGGACCCAAAGAGTGGTCGTAATTGGCTGCACATCCAGTTGGAAGAATGTCTCAAGTGGGGTACCACATGGCTCTGTCCTGGGCCCTGTATTGTTCAACATCTTTATCAATGATTTAGATGAAGGAATTGCGGGTAAACTGATTAAATTTGCTGATGACACAAAGCTAGGAGGGATAGCTAATACTAGAGAAGAGAGAGAGAGGATTCAAAAAGATATAAATAAACTGGAGAAGTGGGCAGCAACTAACAGAATGGTTTTTAACAGGGAAAAATGCAAAGTACTACATCTGGGCAATAAAAATGAAAAAAAGCTTATACAGAATGGGTGGAATAGGCCTAAGCAACAGCACATGTGAAAAAGACTTGGGTATACTAATAAATCACAGACTGAATATGAGTCAACAGTGTGATGCAGCAGCAAAAAAGGCAAATGCAATTCTAGGATGTATTAACAGAAGCATACAGTCTAGATCACGTGAAGTCATTATTTCCCTCTACTCCTCTTTGGTCAGACCTCATCTGGAATATTGTGTCCAGTTTTGGGCACCACATTTTAAAAGACATCAACAAACTGGAGCAAGTTCAGAAAAGAGCGACCAGAATGGTGACTGGTCTGCAAACCCTGTCTTATGAGGAAAGGTTGCAGGATTTGGGAATGTTTAGTTTGCAAAAGAGAAGACTGAGAGGAGACTTAATAGCTGTCTACAAATATCTAAAGGGCTGTCACATTGTAGAAGGATCAACTTTATTCTCATTTGCACAAGGAAAGACTAGAAGCAATGGGATGAAACTGAATGGGAGGAGACACAGATTAAATATTAGAAAAAACTTTTTGACAGAGTGATCAATGAGTGGAACAAGCTGCCACGAGAAGTGGTGAGTTCTCCTTCAATGGAAGTCTTCAAACAGAGGCTGGACAGACATCTGACTGGGATGATTTAGCGAATCCTGCTTTGAGCAGGGGGTTGGACCAGATGGCCCAGGAGGTCCCTTCCAACTCTACCATTCTATGATTCTATGAATGCTAGGGTTGTCATTTCTATAATGAGTAGCTGTACTTCCCCTTAATTAGGTATTATCCAGTCTTTTACAAATGATGGCTAACCCTTAGAACAATCTGTGAATATTATATTGGAGGGGGTCTGACATTCAACACCAATCAACTGATTTAGGGGCAATGGAGCTTATGGTTTAGTTTGGCTTCCAGGTTAGTTCATACAGAATGATGCCACAATACTTAGCCACACTGTTACTAACAGTATTGACTCCCTCCCAAGCATCAATTTCAGAACGTCATGTGTGCACCTAAGCTGCCATTGTTTTCAGCAGCACATCTCCGGTTTACATAGGACCAGACACTGCCAAAAATTATGATTTTTTAAAAGGGTTGTGCTTGTTTGAAGGGTGATTAGCAGCCGGTCTACACTGAAAGATTATTGGGAAACAAGAGTTTCTAGAAACCCTCATCCACGGTAATTGGCCGGTGTGACACAGTGCTGGAATCAGTACGTTTGAGTGTCCTGTATACCAGTCAGGCAGTTTATGCACATTATATATACGCATCCAGCACCCTGGAATTAATGGTGCTTTAAAAAAAATAAAATAAATAACATTAGTAATCAGGGTCTCTGCCTCTACAATATTCTGATCTCAAATGAGGTTGTAAAAACCTGGTTAAAAAGACTCTTTAAAAAGACCAAATATTTCTTTAGGGCCTCTCTGAGTGGAGTTTGTGGGGGGAAAAAAAACAGCCCAGCTAGAACCAATGTTATCCAATGGGACAGTGCAGAGGAGCAATTCTTCCTCACTGACCGAATATGAATGTGAAAAAAATGGCAGCATGCTCTAGATTCTTGCATAAATCAGAGGAGACTGACCCATTCAAGTCTATGGGTGCATAAAAAAAAAAAATAGACTGCCGTAGTATAACATCTGATACTTACATTGCTGTTCTGTAACACTGGAAACTGTAAATGATTAATAGACGCTGCTGTAAAAAACAGGTTGTACACGGATGACAAGTGAGAAAAAAAAATCAACCCACTTTACTGAATAAAACTCTGACCCATTTTGTATACGCTCAGGTGAACCAAATTATTTTCCAGGTTTTAATAACTCCTGGCTGTAGTTTATTTAAAAAAAATACCTTCCTCACCCTCCCCAGGTCCGGCCCTGAATCTCGACGTGGTCCCTGGTGTGTACTGTCTGCAGCACAGATGTCCTGCCACCAGCACTGCAGACAATAGCTGAGCTCAGTGATTCTGCCCGTGTAGACAGCACGAGCTGCTGAATTTACTGATCGGTAGCAGCGCTGTCAGTGTGCCATCAGTGCTGCAGACAACCAACACTGCTAACAACGGCAGAGGCTCAAGGCCGGACCTGGGGAGGGGGCGTAAGGGACAGTTTGTATTTTTTTCTTTTTATTCTGACAAGGAAGAAGGGTTTCCCAAAACTGAAAAGCCCTTTAATGGACACCTCGAAATGCTTTAGAGGGGGATCAGTTGCCTTAACACTTAGGGGACAACTCCGTGGTGTAAAAAGGTGCAGAAACGTGAGACTGACCGGTCAGCTCTCTCCCCAGATATCCAGGAGGGACACTGCACGCAATGATCATTATTTGGAGCGACAGGCCATCATTAATGGGTCACGTGATCAATTACAGGACAACGCCACTGTTACATTAAATATCACTAGCAGCCAATCAGATGTCACGTTTCAGCTTTCTAGTTCAACTAGATCACGAAAGCAGGACGCTGGTTGGTTGCTAGGCACAACAAGGAATCTCTCCAAACCCTACTGAACCACGAGGTCCAAGCAGCCACGTTTAGCCTGGACTCTGCTGCTCTCGATATAAGCTCCTAAAATCCAGCCTCTATTACACATACTGGTCAGGCCCGTGCTAAGAGCACCGCGCACAGCCCAATGTGGCGCACATACTCACCGTTCAGTCGCCGCTTTGAACGGTAAAAAATAGCCGCACGTCACCAGGGAGCGCCGGTCGACTAACAATGACGTCACGACTTGCCTCTTACTGCGCTTGCGCATTACAGGTACCGCCTCCTCCCTCCCATTTTGCGTCGCTACGTCCTTTGCTTCCTCTTCCCTTCAACGGCTTTTCTTTCAATCAACCAATCGCCTTCCATCACCTTCGAGGCTTCAGCCAATCAGCGTCGAAAGCGGTTTAAAGCGCTTTAAAAGCGGGCTGTTTGAATCTGCGCCGTGACGAGCGGTTGGTGGAGTTCGAGCTTAGGAGGGAATTAGGCCTCAGGGGGTCGGAGGACGGAGTGCACCGAGTGAGGAAGGCGCAGCCGCTGCTGTAGCCTCAGTCGTGTGTCCTGTCCGGCTCTGCTGCATTGTGAGAGGTATGAGCCGCACGTCAGCGCAGGTTATGGGGGTGCTGGGCGCGGGAGGTCGCACTCTAGAGCTACTGTATGTTCAGGAGGGGTCGTGACTGCTGTGCAGTGACTAACAATGAGAGACGGGACCACTGGTTATCTGAGGCCGTCACATGACCCTTCTATGACCCCCCCCCCCCCACATAATGATGGGACTGGTCTGTTCAATGGGTGCATCCACTACACTGGTATTGGGGGGGGGGGGGGGGCAGCAACATCCACCCACCACTGGTACTTGGGGTCATCAAGTATTGGGGGGAATCATCCCCCTGCTACACTGGTAAGTGGGGGAATCTCACACTTATTCCTCGCCTCTTCTAGTTACACTGTTTGGGGGGGGGGTCCCCACAGATTACCCTGCCACACTGTTGTTGGGGGGGGGGGGGTGTTTTCGCTAGAAGTTGCTGTCATCACTATTAGCTAGCATTTTTTAATGTGACTGTTTCACCACTTTAACCGCCTAACACCCAAGGGTGGTTTGCACGCTCATGACCGGGCCAGTTTTTACAATTCTGACCACTGTCCCTTTATGAGGTCATAACTCTGGAACGCTTCTATGGATCCTGGTGATTCTGACATTGTTTTCTCGTGACATATTGTACTTTATGTTAGTGGTAAAATTTCATTCAAATAACCTGTGTTTATTTGTGAAAAAAAAAAAAATGGAAATTTGGTGAAAATTTTGCAATTTTCCAACATTGAATGTTTATGCCCTTAAATCACAGATACGGCACACAAAAAACTTAATAAATAACATTTCCCACATGTTTACTTTACATCAGCACAATTTTGGAACCAAACATTTTTTTTTAAGTTAGAAGGGTATGTGCACACGCTGCGGATTCCACTGCGTTTCCGCAGCGTTTTTGGCCGCTGCGGACCCGCAGCAATTTTAGCTGCGGTGTACAGTACCATTCAAACGAATGGTGTAAAAAAAAAAAACAAAAAAAAAACGCTGTGTAGACGTTACGGAAAGATCCGCGTGGATTTGCTGCGGTTTTGAAACCGCAAAAAGAAGTGACATGTCAATTCTTTCTGCGGAATCCGCAGCGGGTTCCTATCTCCACCATTGTGGTGATGGTGAATCCGCAGGACAAAACCGCAGATAATCCGCAGGTCTCTTGACCTGCGGTTTTTGCAAAATCCGTGCGGATTCCGCAGCGTCTGCACACACCCTAAGGGTTAAAAGTTGACCAGCGATTTCTCATTTTTTGCAACACCATTTTATTTTTAGGGACCACATCACATTTGAAGTCCCTTTGAGGGGGTCTATATGATGGAAAATACCCAAAAGTGACACCACTCTAAAAACTGCACCCCTTAAAGGGGTTGTCCGGGCTTTTCACATAATCTCAGTACATATCTGGGCTGCAGAGTTTTGACAATAAGTAATTTACTTTCTGTGACTAGTTTGCACGGTTTCCTAGATATTCTGAACGTCCAAGGGGGGGGGGGGGGGGGGGTGTTATGGCATTGAAATGAGAACTAGTTGTAACCTCCTACTCTACTCCAAACATGCTCTCTATAGCAACAACCCCACCCTCCATAGCTACAGGCCCTCCCCGCCCACATGAAGCAGCCCTCATCACACAGTAATGAATTCTTCCCCTCCAGCAGCCTCAGAGCAGAGAGCTGCTCCTCCCCCAGACACACACTGAACAGTGATCTATGGAAAGTGAAACCAGTGAGGAGGACGGAAAATCGTCCTGTATTCTGGGCCACGCCATGATTACAATACATAACTCATTATCAGTAATTCCTTCCCTCACTGTCCCAGGCTGCTGGCAGCACTGAGAACACTGTGTGATGGGGGTCTGCAGCTTCTAATCTGCACAGGGGATGGCAGTCACTGATGTAATCTGTTGTGTGACTAAAGGCCCTTTTACATTTAGCGATGCACCAGCGATCCAACCAGCGACCCGACCCGGTCAGGATCGCTGGTGCATCGCTAAATGATCGCTAGTGAGCTTTCATACAGAAAGATCTCACAGCGATGCAGCAGCGACGCAGCGCACGATACTTACATTCACACACAGCGATCCTGCGTCCTCCCGCCCGCCTCCACGCGTCACTGGACGTCACAGCAGGAAGCAGACGACGAGAAATGGAGCCGCCTGATCTCGCGCGATCAGCGATGGACAGCGGGGGAGCCGGTCGGAGGTAAGTATCACACATAGCGATATCGCTAGCAATATCGCTATAACGTCACAAAACCAGTGACGTTTTAGCGATATTGCTAGCGATATTGCTTAGTGTAAAACCCCCTAAAGCCTCTGCTGTGTGAATGAGACAGCTCTGTGTCACTGAAGTCTGGGGGAGGAGCAGCTCTCGGCACTGAGGCTGCTGGAGGGGAAGAATTTGTTACTGTGTGAGGGCTGCTTCATGTGGACGGGGAGGGCCTGTAGCTATGGAGGGTGGGGTTGTTGCTATAGAGGGCATGTTTGGAGTAGAGTAGGAGGCTACGACATTCTCATTTCAATGCCATAACACCCCCCCCCCCCCCCCCCCCTTGGACTTTCTGTTCAGAATATCTAGAAAACTGTGCAAACTAGTGACAGAAAGTAAATTACTTATTGTAGTAATTCTGCAGCCCAGATATGTACTTAGATTATGTGAAAAGCCCAGACAACCCCTTTGAGGTGCTCAACCACATTCAAGAAGTTTAACCCTTCAGGTGCTTCACAGGAATTTTTTGAATATTTAAGAAAAAAAAAAAAAAAATATGAACATTTAACTTTTTTTTCACAAAAAAAATACTTCAGGTTCAATTTTTTATTTTACCAAGTGTAAAGGGAGAAATTGGACTGGAAAAATTATTGTGCAATTTGTCCTGAGTACGCTGATACCTGATATGTGGGGGGAACCACTGTTTCGGCGCATGACAGAGTTCAGAAGGTAAGGAGTGCCGTTTGACTTTTTCAATGCAAAATTGGCTGGAATTCAGATCGGACGCCATGTCACATTTTGAGAGCCCCTGATGTACCTAAACAGTGGAAACCCCCCACAAGTGACCCCATTTTGGAAACTAGACACCCCCCCAGGAACTTATTTAGATATGTGGTGAGAACTTTGAACCCACAAGGGCTTCACAGAAGCTTATAACGTACAGCGGTACAATTAGAAGAAAAAAAAATCATATTTTTTCCACAAAAATGATCTCTTCACCCCCAATTTTTATTTTCCCAAGGGTAACAGGACCCTAAAAGTTTTTGTGCAATTTGTCCTGAGTACGCTGATAACACATATGTGGGTGTAAACAACAGTTTGGGTGCATGGCAGAGCTCGGAAGGGAAGCAGCGCCATTTGACTTTTTTGGCTGGAATTGAGATCGGACACCATGTCGAGTTTGGAAAGCCCCTGATGTACCAAAACAGTGGAAACCCCCCACAAATGACACCATTTTGGAAGCTAGACCCCCCCCTAAGGAACTTATCTAGATGTGTAGTGAGAACTTTGAAACCCCCCCCCTAGTGCTTCATAGAAGCTTATAATGCCCGGGCGTGAAAACAAAAAAAATCGTATTTTTTGTTCCCACAAACATGATCATTTATTCCCCAATTTTATTTTCCCAAGGGTACCAGGAGAAAATTGACCCCAAAAGTTGTTGTCCAATTTGTCCTGAGTATGCTGATACCCCAAATGTGGGAGAAAACTACTGTATGGGCACACGTCGGGTTTCGGAAGGGAAGTAGTGACGTTTTGGAATGCAGACTTTGATGAAACGGTCTGTGGGTGTCATGTTGTCTTTGGAGAGCCCCTGATGTAACTAAACAGTGGAAACCCCCCACAAATAACACCATTTTGGAAACTAGACCCCCTAAGGAACTTAGCTAGATGTGTGGTGAACCCTCAAGAGCTTCACAGAAGCTTATAACGCCCAGGCGTGAAAATAAAAAAAATCATATTTTTTTTCCACAAATATTTTTGCCCCCAATTTTTTATTTTCCTAAGGGCAACAGGAGAAATTGGACCCCAAAAGTTGTTTTGCAATTTGTCCTGAGTAGGCTGATACCCCATATGTGGGGGTAAAACACTGTTTGGGCGCATGGCAGAGCTTGGAAGGGAAGGAGTGCCATTTGACTTATTCAACGCAGAATTGGCTGGAATTGAGATCAGACGCCATGTTACGTTTGGAGAGCACCTGATGTGCCCAAACAGTGGAAACCCCCCCCAATTCTAACTCCACCCCTAACCCTAATCTCAGCCCTAGCCCTAACCCTATTGGGGGGGAAAATGGAAATAAATACATTTTTTAAATTTTTTTTAATTATTTTTCCCTAACTAAGGGGGTGATAACGGGGGGTTTGATTTACTATTTATGGCGGTTTTTATGTTTGGCAGCTGTCGCACGCTAATAGATGCTTTTTGTAAAAATAGTTTTTGCATCACCATATATTGAGAGCTATAATTTTTCCATATTTTGATCCACTAAGTCATGTGAGGTCTTATTTTTTGCGGGACGAGTTGACTTTTTTTTTTGGTATCTTTCTTGGGCACGTGACTTTTTTTGATCGCTTTTTATTCCGATTTTTGGAATGCAGAATGAACAAAAACCAGCTTTTCATGAATTTACTTTGGGGGGTGCATTTACACCGGTCCGCGTGCGGTAAAATTGATGATGCAGTTTTATTCGGGTCAGTACGGTTACAGCGATACCTCATTTATGTAATTTTTTTATGTTTTGGCGCTTTTATGCAATAAAAACCATTTTATATAAAAAATGTTTGCATCGCTTTATTCTGCGAGCTGTAATTTTTTTTATTTTTTTCTCTGCGTGACGGCTCGTTTTTTTTGCAGGACAAGATGACGTTTTCAGCGGTACTATGGATATTTGCGTCTTTTTGTTCGGCGGTATGATAATAAAACATTATTTTTTTGCTTCGTTTTTTATTTTAAGGGGTTCGCTAAAGGGGCTAACTAATGGGACCGTCTTATAGGGCGGGTCGTTACGGACGCGGCGATACCAAATATGTGTACTTTTATTGTGTGGTTTTGTTTTTTTTTTGTTTTTCTTTTTTATTTCCAGAAAATGAATTTATTAGGGAATGTTTTTTTTTTTTAATTGGCTTATTTTTTTTTTTTTTTTTATTTAAACTTTTTTTTTTTAACCTTATTCAGGGCTGTGGAGTCGGAGTTGGAGTCGGAGTCGGTGTAAGGGAAATTGAGGAGTCGGAGTCGCAGGTTTGGCTTACCGACTCCACAGCCCTGACCTTATTACATTGTCCCAGGTGGGACATCGCTGATCCCTGTGACAGATCGCTGATCCCTGTGACAGATCGCTGATCCCTGTGACAGATCGCTGATCGCTGATCCCTGTGACAGATCAACGATCTGTCACAGGCAGTGCAGCAGGCTTCCTCATGCCTGCGCTTTGCAGGCACTGAGGAAGTCAGCTCCCTACAGGCCCCTGTCGCCATCTTGGATTCGGGGACCTGCAGGGAAGGAGACCCCCGCAGCAGCGCTGCACATTGCGCTGCTGTCGGGGGCTCAGGGAAGCACGGAGGGAGCCCCCTCCCTGCCGATGCTTCCCTTTAACCCCCGGTACACCGCAATCGTGTTTGATTGCGGTGTGCAAGGGGTTAATGGGGCAGTCCGTGACCACTCCTGACAAATTGTGCCCGGTGTCAGCTGTAATCAGCGGCGCTCACCACGTGGGCGCCGCTGATCGCTGTGACGTACTATCCTGTCCCAGGGCACATGGATGGGATAGTATGTCACATGGCAGTAAGGGGTTAATAAAAAAAAAAAATCAGGCTTCTGCAAAATTAAGAATTGTTGTAATAGTCCTTCAACATGTGTGGCTTTCCTTTTATCCCAGACTGCATGTGTGGAGGAGTGTCACCTGACTTGTTCGCCTATAGAACCCTGTTTTAAAATACCCCCTTCCCATGCTCAGCTTGTAAGTGGTATCTGAGGATCCAGGAGGGGCACGGATGCTCACTCAATGGGATCTTTTACTGCCCACATCTGACATGTCAGCCTCCTCCTTTTTTCCGTGTTTGTACTGATCTTGGATTGAATTGTGTATTGTTATACTCTGACTTTATATGTCTAATATTTAATAAAGTTTGTTACTTTTTTTTATATATTTCATCACCTTTGACTCCAATTTTTCTTCTGATGTTTGATATGCTATCGGTTTGGGTGCAGTTTTTGTATAAGGACAGTCCACCATTGTGTGAACTTGTTCCTCCATTCTTATTGAATTAACATGCAGCTGGGGGTGTTTTCATTACTACATATTGGTGTAGGATCTTGGGGATGCCCTGAAAGGAAACCACACCACAGGGAGAGCTGGGAGGGGGGGGGATGGTGACGGCACGGTGATATCCATATCCCCTCCCCCCCCCCCCCCCCCCCCCCCCCAATCTGTGATGGTGCTTACATGTGCAGCTCTCTGGTGCCCCACCTTACCCTTAGGTCAGTCAGGGAACTGCACCTAGGTTAAGTGGTTGCCGGAGAGGCTGCCCTGGATTCTGGGGATACATTGGACTTAACCCTGGGATACACGGTACTTTCATAATCCATCTCTAGATGTTGGTGACACTTGTCTAGCTTTTATGATAACCTCATGATTCATCTCCAGGTGTAGGTGACCTTGGGTCTAGAGTTTGCTTTGATGTTGGCTGCCTTGCCCAAAAGACCGCAGTGGGTCTTAGTTCTGCTCCTCCTTGCCATTTGGTAAAAGCTCTGCTTTTTTGGGGAACCTGTGTACTTTTTCCCAAAGGTAGTGGCCACATTTCAGAAGTGGAGGGAGATCTGGACAATCTATGGGGCTGGAATTCATAAATCCAAAAGTCTCCCTCGTCCCTCACATGCCCTTTTTTAATAGACCTGCAACTCAAATTGGCCACTCGTGTACACGAAGTGAGCCTCTCCATGGTGTCAAAGGAAGCGGTCTAAGAAAACAATTCCCTGGGTCTATTGGCGGGTTTCTACCATTGCTCCTCATCTGGCAAAGGCTGCCGCTCTGAACGGCGAGGTTCAGGCTACACTGACATCACAGCAGCCAGTGGCAGATGCTCTCTGGTGGACCCGGGAAGTAGATCACAGCAAGGTTTGCGCTATAACCATCTGCAGCCAGGGGAGAAACTAAAAAGGAACAAACCTCTTAACCCCTCTGTTCTTATTACAGGACACTATGGAGCAGCGATCAGCCAAGGAGAACCGCAATGGACTTTCTGGCTGTAATGTCAAGGTAGGACTGGCTAATGGGTGGGAAGATGACGTGTCAGGCATTATTGTGGTGTGTGTGTGTATGTATATACACACACAATTAGTAGCCAGCACATAAAGGCCAGATGATGATACTTTCCCACGATGAGTAATAGTAGTGTTTTGGATGCAGCATATTATCGCTGCCTTCTACATCGCACACTTATGTTTTGGAACAATGCGGCTTTACTGCATCTAGTGAGTCTATTGTTGGGAATACACAAGACTAGCATCTCCACTACTGAAATTGGCATGCTGCGGCTCATAAACCCATACCGTAGGGGAGTTTACTCAGTGTTAAAATGCACAGAGGGCATGGGAGTTCAATAAATCTCATCCACTGTGATTGTAATGTAGAACAGAGTTTTGGACACAATGAAAATGCGCTGCGTCCCACACGCTGCCTGATCATGTACAGAAAAGCTGCTATTCTATTAACCAGCACATTTTTCCACCTTCTAAAGCTCATAACTGTGCCTAATAGTGCAGTAATAATCATCTCCTCCTCCCCATGACTGTTTGGTGGTGGTGGGGTCTTGACCTGGCAGAATGCAAGCTGGCAAGAAACTAGAAGCAGGGTTTACCAGTGTTTTTGTGGATGGAGGGTGGGTCCTCATTCCTCCCTAACACTCAATGCTCTGAAAGGTTTGAAGAATAGGACAGGTGGGCCTTTAACCTTTTGAAAGGGGGAGTGAGGATGAGCTTTACAAAATTCAGCGTTCTTTGTGAGTGTGAAATCATGTACCCACTAGGGTTGTCAGGTGGTGAACAGCGCTGATTGTTGTTCCTTAGTTATGTGGAGGCATGACTCACATCAGCACCTCACTCCAGTTTGTGCAAGGTAACCCTTTATATGGAAAAATCAGAGGTCTAAGGGTCTGTGCACACGCTGCAGATTCTGCTGCGGATTTGGCCCTGCAGATCCACAGCAGAGTCTGCTGCGGTGTACAGTAACATTTTAACCTATGTGAAACCAAAAACGCTGTGCACATGCTGCAGATTTATCTGCTCAGATTTGAATCCGCAGCATGTCAATTCTTTTGTGCGGATCTGCAGCGATTTGACATTTGCTCGATTATAGGAATCCGCAGGGGAAATCTGCTGAAAATCCACAGTAAATCTGCACTAAATCCGCAAGTAAAACACAGGTCATTTTACCTGCGGATTTAGCAAAATCTACAGGGTAATCCACAACATGTGCACATACCCCAAAAGAATCTTCTGATGGACTCTGCCTGCCATGCTCCTATCAGAAGTGGCATGACTAAAGGGTTCATGAAAGGCTCATAGATTGTGTACAAAAAAAATGCAGTTTCCAAAAACTAAAAAAATGTAATTGTAAGAAACCCATGGTGATCTAAAGGCTGTGTTTCAAAGCTTGTTTTTAGGTGTAAATGCTTATGTCCCCAAAAAATGAGAAGTGATCAAGGAGTGATACCTTTATTGGCTAACCAGAGAAATTATATTTGCAAGCTTTCAAGGCCCTTTCATCAGGCATACAGTATACTGAGACGAGATGGCAACATTTATATAGGAATTATACAAGGACATGAGACATGCTTGAAAGATAGGCCAAGGGAATCAAATTAAGGTTTTGTTATACATGTAGATGAGGTTGAAGTGTTCTATTAGACATCTGAAGATCTTCTTGTAGTGGTGTGAACTGGAAATGTTCTGTCAGACATCAGGAGACCTTCTTGTGGAGGTGTGAACTGTGTCCATGTAATGAGTCATGAATCCAGGTGTCAAATTCAGTCATATTGTTAGAGATTGAAACAACATACCGTATATACTCATGTATAAGCCGAACCCCCCCCCCCCAAAAAAAAAACTGGGAAAACTTATTGACTCGTGGAAGCCTAGGGTGGAAAATGCAGCAGCTACTGGTAAATTTCAAAAATAAAAATAGATACCAATAAAAGTAAAATTAATTGAGACATCAGTAGGTTAAATGTTTTTGAATATCCATATTGAATCAGGAGCCCCATATAATGCTGCACAAAGGTTAATAATGGTCTCATACATAAGATGCCCCATAGAATAATATGCCCCATATAATGCTCCATAAAGGTTATGCCCCCATATGCTGCTGCAAAAAAAAATGCCATGCCATACTCTCCTCTCCTGCTCAGGACCCGGTACCTGCAATATTCATCTGTCCGGGATCCATCGCTGCTCACCACTTTCTGCGCATCCTCTGTCAGTGACTGATCAGCTAGCAGAGGTCTCGGCACGCACTAACCACGTCACTGCGCCCACTGCTGGCTAAACATCACGGACACAGGAAGCAGCAGACAGCGGTGAGCAGCGTGGGAATGAGGACAGGTGAATATCGCTATACTCGCCTGTCCTGGAACATCTCTGCAGCCTCGCTTTCCACTGTCTCCCTTCCTGCCTTCAGCAGTCACGTGATACCGCTCATTACCAGGGATTGGAGAAGCAGGAAGCTCATCTGCATATTTCTGGTGCATTCTGGGAAGAGACGTCACCTTAAGGCCTGTTTCACACTTCCGTTTTTGTCCGCCAAACGGATCCGTTTCCATTTTTTTTTGACGGAAACGGATGTCAACGGATCTGTTTTTAAAAAAACGGATCCCTTTTTTTGACGGATCCGCGGTAACCGTAGTGGAAGTCTATGGGACAAAAAACGGATCCTGCAAAAAATGGCGGATCCTTTTTTTACGGAAAACAACAGATTTTGACGGATTTGAAAAAACGGAAGTGTGAAACAGGCCTAAGCTGATTGCTGGGTCTCGCTGTTTGAGGACATTGCAAAACCGCGTGCCAGTACCCATCATAGCCTGCATCAGCAATATGGAAGAGAAGAAAATCCACATGGTCACCTGCAACACATGCTACATGTTTACGGATCTTCTGGCCCAAAAACTCAATTTTACCTGTCAGAAGTGCAAACTTGTTGCCCTCTTAGAGGAAAAGGTGCAGGGACTGGAAGAAAGAATAGCAACATTGAAGGTAATTAAAGAACATGAGGACTTCTTCTTGGATGAAGCAGAAGCAACCATTCAGGATTTGGAAAGTGAGAAAAGCTTCAGAGCACATACAGAGGCTGAAAAGTGGAGCCACTCATTCCATTGAAGCAGAAATGCCAGCTGCGATTAAATCTCCTCTTTGGGACAGGCAAAATGGCAAGTTCTTCCACTCTTATGAAAATGCCAGGAGTTAAATCCTCAGCTTGTAATTTTTTAGTCACGATAAATAGGTGATTAAGGAACTCCTTCAATTCAGCCACCTGTGTCCATTGACCTTCATTTAGGGTTACCTGAGGGTTCGCCATATCTATAAGAAACTGTTTTAACCAGGATCAAAACTGGGGGGGGGGGCAGAACCTCATACTGTTCCACAGAATCTCACACTGCACACCTCAGCTGCTGCGGAACCTTATACTGCACACCCCTACAGTTGAAAATAAAGCCTGCACCTTAAGATGTGGTGAATGCAGTCTATTTATTCCAACTATCAATTGATGATGTGTTAAGGTACTGTCACACTTATCGCTGGTGCATCGCTATGACGCGGTCAGGATCGCTGGTGCATCGCTAAGTGGTCGCTAGTGAGCTGCCTCACAGGCAGATTTCACCAGCGACATCGCGGGGATCGGGGGTCGCTACTTGCCTGTCAGACGAGGCGATCCTGACGTCCACGCGTCGCTAGTCTCCACAGCAGGAAGCTGACAACGAGAAAATGTCTAAGACGTTCTCGCACGATCAGCGATAACCAGCGGGGGAGCGGTCGGAGGTAAGTATCAGACATGGCTATATCGCTATAACGTCACAAAAACCAGTGATGTTATAGCGATATTGCTAGCGATATAGCTTAGTGTGATAGGCCCTTTTACTGAAGGCGAGCAATGCCTGTCCTGGGCGTCCTTTTGGGCAGCTATGAGGTGTACCTGACTGGTGCTAAAAAGTGTTAAGGGCCTGTCATACTAAGCGATATCGCTATAATGTCACTGGTTTTTGTGACGTTATAGCGATATCGCTATGTGTGATACTTGCCTCCAACCGCTGGTTATCTCTGATTGCGCGAGAACGTCCTGGACCGTTTCTCCTCGTCGGCTTCCTGCTGTGGAGACTAGCAACGCGTGGACGTGGGCAGGAGGACGTCAGGATCGCCTCGTCTGACAGGTAAGTAGCGACCCCCGACCCCTGCGATGTCGCTGGTGAGATCTGCCTGTGAGGCAGCTCACTAGCAACCACTTAGCAATGTACCAGCGATCCTGACCGCGTCATATCGCTGGTCAGGATCGCTGGTACATCGCTAAAGGGCATGTCACACTAAGATATCGCTATAACTAGTGACGTTATAGCGATATTGCTAGCGATATCGCTATGTGTGATACTTGCCTACGACCGGCTCCCCCGCTGGTTATCGCTGATCGTGCGAGAACGTTCAGGACTGTTTCTCGTCAGCCACTTCCTGCGGCGCTTCCTGCTGTGAGGATGAGCGACGCGTGGAGCCGGGCGGGAGGACGCAGGATCGCCTGGTGTGACAGGTAAGTAGCGACCCCCGTCCCCAGCGATGTCGCTGGTGAGATCTGCCTGTGTGGCAGCTCACTAGCGACCACTTAGCGATGTACCAGCGATCCTGACCGCGTCATATCGCTGGTCGGGATCGCTGGTACATCGCTAAGTGTGACAGTACATTTAGTGTGACAGTACCTTTAGTCTGTGACGTGCTACCTAGCTTTCATTCTTTCTGGTACAGATAAGATATGGATACAGATATGGATGGATAGAGCAGATTTCTAATCTGCTTTTGCTATTGAAAACATTATCTAGGAGCTCTAAAACCTTTCAGGTGATGTGGTTTTTTAAAAAGCTTTTGCAGCTGAAAAACATATCCTCAAACGCAGCAAAAACGCTGTGTGTGTGAATGTAGCCTTAGAACAGCCATTTATAGGACATTTCATAACTTTCCCAAATTCCTATGAAAAAATATTCAGCACATTCTGCATTGAACTACTGTACCCAACTTATTATATATTTTCGGGGTCGGACCATTTTATACCGACTCCACCAAAATGAGCCCCGACTCCACAGCCCTGTTTTCAACCACTTTTGGGATGCCTGAACTAGTGTCATGACAATCTTCTCTTTATAACTTAAGTTTTGCCTTTTTATTTTTTTTGTCTTTAGAACTTGACATCTATGGCCGACGGCCCAAAACGTATTCCAGTTACCCAGCAACATGCCCCCCAGACGAAGCAAGCTGGAAATGGCACTGGTCCCCAGAGAGTCCTCTGCTCTTCCAACCTGCCACAGAGGGTCCTCACCCAGAAACCAGTTGTGCCCAATCAGAAGCAGACGGTACAACCGACAAAGCCAACTGCTCCAGTGCAGCATCCATGCAAACCACAGGCGGTGCATGAGAACAAGGAGCCGGCCCAGAGCAATAAATCGGCAGGTAAGGACTCTCCTACTTAGATGTCATCGGTGCTGCATTCACAACATTTGGCGTCAAAGGGACTCTGTCGACATAGAATGGCTGTTCAAACCCAGTTTGCTGCTACATTTCTTGCACGGTCTTCCATATCAGTGCTTTTGTCTTACTCGCTATATGTGAAATAAACTTTCTGCAAATGTTCATCAAGCGTGTGCGGTGACTCATTATTATTTATGGGGACTTTAATCCCACTTCAGGTACGGGGGTTCCTGCACAGAGTGCACGCCATTGTTTGTTCTTCAAACCAAGTATAGGTGCTCGGTGCATCATTGCAGGGACTAACCTTTTATATGCACCTGCTTGGTTTCCATTGATCTATACTCTTTTTGACTAAGAAGCTAGAGCTTTCAAAGATGGAGATGTAAGATGTATTTAAATGATTGCCCCCACAATAAAGCACCGAGCAGAGGGACTTGACTAATCATTCTGTGCTGAGTCCCTATTGTATATGGGTTAGTGCTTGCTCTAGATGACGACATTGTATGAATGAGGGGTTGGGCCCAATGGGCCATAAGTATATCTGCACAGAATAGGATGGGCTACACTTGTTCAAGGAACACCTGAGAATCACTAAGTGGCTGCTGTGAACACCACTCTCCATGACTGTCTTGTATCTTACTTTCTCAGCACCAGTTATAGACAAGAAGGCTACTGCCGATCAGAACAAGGCCCCGGCCACAGTTGTTCCCAAGGAAGAGGGTAAAAAGTGAGTAGATTAAATTTATATTAATATGAATGGTTCCACTAGTGTTGTGTATTTAATGCCTTTTAAACATTGCAAACCTTATTCTTAAGCAATATCCCCAGAATATCCCACTTCTCAGCACTTCATATGGGTGTGACTGCAAGGGGTTAATCCATCTCATTACTCAATCTTGCGCTCGCCTTCCACTCTGCTGTAGACTTAGCATAAGGCCGGGGTCACACATGCCAGAAACACAGCCGAATCTCGCATGTTAATACCCGGCACTCTGGAGCGGAGCGCGCGGCTGCATGTATTGCTATGCAGCCGCACGCTCCAATCAGAGTGCTGACTGCAGTGCTGGGTATTAACATGTGAGACTCGGCTGTGTTTCTCGCATGTCCATGTGTGATCCCGGCCTTAATCTCTCCATGGGTACACCACATGCTACCCTCACTTGTCTGTCAGGGCGAGGAGTCTCCAAAAGACACTGTTCAACAGTCAAAAGCCTGAGTGTTTAAAGGTAACCTGTCAGCTGATGCATGCTACCCAAACTGTAAGCACTGGCTGTATGATCGCAGCCATGTATGCTAGTCTCTAAAATGCTGTGGCACTTCCAAGAAGCGCACTGTCGGGGACCAAGCTGCGCTATAGACTAGTCATAAAGGCCAGTCACTGTCAGTAGGTGGGGAGAAGCCACTAGGGACCTTCCTATACGACTAGTCAATAGCGTGGCTCAGTCCCTGGCTGCTATTTAAAAATTTATCCATCCCCCCCCCCCCCTGCATGCTCTGCTACTTGGACAGACTATGGATTTGCTGACCCAAACTCAGCAGACTTGTATGCAAATATGAGGCAGGTGGTCCAGCCTGGTAAAACTGCAGTGAGATCTAGCACTGCTGATTTAGGTACAGACTGTGCAATCTGGTCCCCTGAGCCTGGTGCAAGGGATGGGGATGTACCCAGATCTCCAGTGTGGACAAGGCATGCATGATCTTGCTGAGGGCAGTTCTTGGAAAAGAAATGGCTGCAGCATTATGAGCGTGAGATGCATGCAATATATCCAGGGTCCTGCTGAACCTGAAATTTTGGTATTGCAAACTGCTTATGAAGCAGTCTGAATAGATATGAAGAGTGCAGGCTGAAACTTGGGCCTCATACAGATCTAGAAGTCTGCCAAATGAAGAAAAAAAAGATGGATGGTGAAAAGCCTCAGTGGCTTGGATCACATCAGTCAAGTCTGTAAAAATTGACTGGACATGTTGCTGTCAGTTGTACAGAACTCTGCTTATGTAACTATCATTATTTTCAGAAGACTGACACACTTCTAGGAATATTCTGGTGGTTACAGTCTGTCTTGTTTGTTCAGGAAGCAGTGGTGTCTTGAAGACTTTGAGATTGGCCGTCCTTTAGGGAAAGGAAAGTTTGGCAATGTGTACTTGGCCCGTGAGAAGCAGAGTAAATTCATCCTGGCGCTGAAGGTTTTGTTCAAGTCCCAACTGGAGAAGGCAGGGGTGGAACACCAGCTGCGCCGAGAGGTGGAAATCCAGTCTCACTTGAGGTGGGTGCATGGTCTGCTGTAGATGTCCTGAGTGAGGTGGGTTTTATGACAAGTAGCCCTGACCCTATAGCCTAGTTCAGTATCTGGTCAGTATTTTCCATCAGTATTTGTAAGCCAAAATCAGGGGAAGGAACAGAGGATAAGTATAGTAAAAAAAAAACACCTCACCACTTCTGTGTTTATCACCCACTCCTGGTTTTGGCTTACAGATGGTGAACATGGCCTTAAGCCCCCCCATCACACACAGCGACTTCGCTAGCGAGTTCGCTGGTGAGTCACAAGTTTTTTTGTGACGCAACAGTGATCTCACCAACGAGATCGCTGTGTGAAAGGTATCAGCGACTGGCCCCCCTGCCGGGTATCGCTGATCGTTCTTGAAAGCCCTGGACTTTTTTTGGGTCGTTGGTCTCCCGCTGGCTGGCAGGCAGGAGAGCAGCGAGCAGGAGCTGGTAACCAAGGTAAACAGTGGGTTTCTAAGCACCACGCGGCACTCAGAAACCTGCTGTTTACCTTGGTTACCAGCTCCCTGCATCAGCGTGCTGGTAACTAAAGTACACAGCGACGCGCCCCGCTCGTCGTCGCTGGTGCTGATCGCTGGTCAAGCTGCCTGTTTGGCAGCTCACCAGTGATCATGTAGCGACACACCAGCGATCCTGACAAGTTCGTTGTCGGGATCGCTGGTGAGTCGCTATGTATGACAGGGCCCTTGGGCTAGTTTCACATTAGCGTTTACGGCCGCAGCGTCGGGTTGCGCATGGCCGCCGCTAAGCCACGCCTCCGCCGGTAGCTCCGCCTACAGACTCATGACGCTGCATGCGTCCCCTGTCTTTAGCACTGGGGACGCAGGCCTTGTGCAGTATGCGTTTGGCGGCGTATGCGTCCTGACGCTGCGCCAAACGCAACAGGTTGCAATTTGGTGCGCTCTGTGCAGCGTCAAAAGGACGCATGCGCCGACAAACACATACTGCGCACGGCCTGCCTCCCCAGTGCTAAAGATAGGGGATGCATGCAGCGTCATGCATCTGTAGGCAGAGCTACTGGCAGAGGCGCGCCAGGGGGCGGGGCTTAGCGCCGGCCGTGCGCAGCCCGACACTGCGGCCGAGAAAACGCTAATGTGAAACAAGCCTTAGTCTGCAGTTTGTACTCCTCTTACTCAGACATCAGTCTGCTCCATAGGAGAAACACAAAAATGGTGGAGACCCTGTCTGACATCTGGGATCCTAACTTCTTAAACTTATATTTATCCTGTCTAATAATGCCACTAAGCTGCAGATATGGGGTAAATGGCATTATGGAGTAGTCCAGCTGCTGACCTAAGTGTGACCCATGAGAGAGAACTTACTCTATTCCTCCCTGAAGCCGCTGACCCCTAATCATATGGGTGTGCTGGCATAGCTAGTGATCACACTCAGACTGGGTGGAGGCTGTACGCACACCCTGGCACTTTAACAGATGGCTTGCAGAGCATCAGTGCAGAGCCAGCTGTCAATCAGTGCCAGTGTTCTAGGCTCTGTGCTGAGTGATCACTGAAGGCTGGCTGCTCCTGGGAGGAATAAAGTTAAATTTTACCACACTTCTAGTTTGACAGCCAGGCACCTTCTGAATGCTGTTGACCTACAGATTAACCCTATATCTGCAGGTTACTAGTTATGACCTGACCAGACTTCATCCCAAGAATATTTAAAGAGAAGCTGACAGGTTCCTTTGTGGTTTTCATACATATTTAAAAAAAAAAAAAAAAAAAATTATTGGTATTGGAACCCTCCATTTGTTTCAGGCATCCCAACATTCTTCGACTTTATGGCTATTTTCATGATACCACCAGAGTCTACCTCATCTTGGATTATGCCCCACGTGGGGAGCTCTACAGGGAACTTCAGAGGTGCACCCGATTCGATGAGCAGAGATCGGCTACTGTGAGTATAGTGTAGTCTGACTTGTGGGGTCACTGATTATCGTGGCCATACAGGCATGAAGAGAAATACCTCCAAATATAATCTCCTCACAACCATGTTCACAGCTCCTGTAATCATCTGTGAAACTAATGTATCAGGTTTTCCAAATAATTCCATAGAATGTTACCTTTTAAAGAGTTGACAGGTTGTTTGCACAAATTTTTTTTTTTTTTTTTTTTTCTGATTTGCTGTTGGATCTGATTCATGTGGCTGATTACTGGACATGTGAACTTGGCCTCAAAATGAGTGCCCATAACCCAGGGAGTCTACAAGCAGGAAGCCAGGAGAAGCAAATGGCTCGATTGGGATCTTGCATGCTGTCACTCCTGTGGTTCGTCGGCAGCATGAAGATTGGCGCAGGTTACAAATGACACAAGCTCAAACCTCTCAATTCCATTATTAGTGACAGGTATGCAATGTAGACTAGCAGGGCTTTCTGACATGTAGTGTCCACAGTGCAGCTGCTGTGTGTGAATGCAGCATGATGGATGGAATTCCTGTAACACCAAATCAGTGGATCACGAGACTAAGGGCTCATGCACACATTCAGTATTTGGGTTTTTTACCCCAGTATTTGTAAGCCAAAACCAGGAGTGGATGAAAAATGTAGAAGGGGTGCAAATGTTTCTATTATGCTTTTCCTCTGACCGTTCCACTCCTGGTTTTTGCTTGCAAATACTAGGGTAAAAAAACTCACCAGATACTGAATGTGTGCACATGGCCTAAGGCTGCAGTCACATGGATCACTGTGCGTGGACCTCAATTACCAGACAGGTTGCAAGTCTCCTGGCCTAAACGTGATGTCCTTGTTGGGCATGCATCCATCCAGTCCATTTGGGAATTGTTCTGTACTTGTATCGCAGCAAAAAACCCCATATGAATGCAGATGATGCAGTGCTGGCTTCCAGCAATCACCCCAGGGAGGTGACAAGTTGTGTTCTGTGCTGACATTGGTTGCCATGAGTAACCATGTAATGGTAGGCATTTGCATCTGTAAATTAAGTATTGATGCTGAATTAAATGAGCCTGACTTATTGATCTAACCACACAGCTAATCTTAATGATCGACAACTTGAGAAATGACTAAATTCCCCTCCCTATTGATCAGTCTTTGCAAAGTTATGACTCTCCTCTAATATACTTCATTACTGGGTTCTTCTACAGTACATGTTGAAAGCTTTCACCTGCCTTGTTCATGCACTTCGAGGCTGATTTGAACTTTAGATGTAGTAAATGTTATGTGCTTCTCTGCTCCTGTCCCCCGTTCTCAAGACAGGGAGGGGATGCTTGTAAACTTTATTATTTTTTTTGTGGGGAGCGGAGAAGCTCACACAGGTCTGGTGTCTGTATAGTAACCGATGTGAACTGCAGGCATAAGTGCATGAACAAGGCAAGCGAAATGGAAACAATCAACAGTGTGAGAGGGCAGCCAAGTGAGGTAAAGGAGTATATTGTATAACTTTGCAAAAATTGCTTAAATGTATCGCTCATTTCCCTGAGTAATATTTATATACCACTTGGCATTATGCTTCTGAAACCCCCTCCCAACTCCACTTTTTGGAAATGGATGTCATAGGTGTATGTCTCACATTCTTACACTTGCCCACCCCAGTGACACTTGATATGAGGCTCTACTAAAGACTATTGATGTCCAATTTCAGCTTTTTCTTCTGTTTCACTTTTACTGTGGTCTCCAAAGCCTTTTTAGATTCTTGTCTCTCAATATCTTGGTAACCCATACAATTGTGCGGTGTTTATCCGGAATCTGTCTCAAATGTGGCTGCCAAAGCAGAGCCCCCTTCTCTGCTCCTGAGTGAGGATACAGATGTGATGGCGTCAGAAGCTGAGATTGCTCTGTGCAATCTGGTTCTTGAGTGCACTCTACTGTTAGTCTTGTTACTGTCTGCTCCTTCCATATTGTACAGCAAAACTCACACCAGTCCTATTTCAGGTTTGGGGGTTTGACTGCAAGAAACATCAGCCCGAACAGGTGTTGCATGATCTCCAAGAAGCCTCAATCACTGAAGTGTATTCTCTTTGCAGTACATCACTGAGCTCGCAGATGCCCTCCTGTATTGTCACTCGAAGAAAGTCATCCACCGGGACATCAAGCCTGAGAATCTCCTCCTGGGGTCCAATGGGGAGCTGAAGATTGCTGACTTTGGCTGGTCAGTGCATGCCCCATCTTCAAGGTGAGTGCCATGCTCCCAGGGCAGGAATGGATTTCCTACAGCTCCAGGACAAAGACTGTTCCCCCTATCTTATTGGAATATGGTTCCACGACTGAAAACCCTGGAGACGATTAGGCCATTGGATCAATCTTAAATTTTTATATGGCTTTACAGCTTGCATTGATTGCTGTTTGTACAGAGTACATCAGTCCTGGTAGCATTGCACATATCAGGAATTGGGACTGAGCATTCAGATCCACTATTACCCATATGTATTCGATAATGGTTCTTTATGCCTCTGATCCAAAACAAAGCCACTCTTCCATGCAGCTTGACATCAGATCTGCTTTGTCATGGTGATATGGGAGTGGGTACTATGCACTACATAATTGGGGGGGAAAGCTGGGCAGCTAGCAATCAATACCCAACATGCCAAGCTCTTGTCTGGAAAAGATGGTTTTCTTCTGCCATGTTTTGTTAGTGAAGTCTGGGTCCCTCACACCCTTATTTGTCCTTGGAGCATTTCCTGTGTTCTGAGTCAGAACTTGTTGTGCCCACCTTAATGGAGCAGCACTTCTCTGCATACAGGGGTTGTGCTGCTCTTGCCAATATAAAATGTTCAGCAAGCACTTGATGGCTTTCTCATGGCAGTAAAGGAAATTAATGTGCATCTAATGAGGGATGCAGGCTTTACATAAAAAGGCCTTGAGTTTGAGTGTAACGGTGGATGTGAATCTCTCCACAGGGTCATCATGACCAATCCAACGGATTGCAGTAGCGTCTGTGCTGGCGTCAGTCTGACTCAGGAAATACTCCAGAACTGATTGCTGTCTGATGCCTGACAGATGCCTTTGCTTTATAGCTATTTATAGCTTCTCTTGTTCCACTCCTGATTTTTGGTGAATGAGGCCTTGCACAGCTACATGAATGAACACTATGTAATGGATCTATCCTGGATCACTCGATGCACATGGGCTGCCGTGGTTCTATGCAGCCCAAGTCCTGCTTGCACAATGATGCACTGACAAGAACTACTTTGTGCACAAAAGTTATTTGGGCAAAATAATCGAGTGTTTTGTTCATTCATCAGGTGATTGGCAAGCTGTACAGACTGTCAAACGCTGAAGTAAGCTTGAGGAAAAACCCAGAGCTGCAATCGCTGTTCTGCTGGTGTACTCGCTGCGCATTTATTACTTATCATGCTATACTATGCTCTGAAGTCTGCAGCACAGGAAGGGCCTATAATGTGCCAGCAGACCAGTGACTGCAGCTCTTGTAAGGATTAACTAGTAAATAGTGGAACAGTTGTCTTTTTAATTTTTTTTACACCATGCTTGGCTGTCTTGTGTGTGCTTTAGGAATGCTTCTGGCATATGTAGGTCAGTATAAATCCATTGGCCTGAGGGGTATGAACTGCCCTTCTGACATCAGCAATCACTGAGGCATATACCGATTTCTCTCGCCTCTCCCTAGGGTGTTGAGACTACAGAAAAGACTTCATCGCTTAAACCATGGCAACAATGCTGCACTATGGCGTGTGTGACTGACGCAATCAGTGGCCTTCACCCCAAGCTTGCTTTGCTTTACTCAGCTTTGTACCTTGTTTTCTGACTCAATCACATGCAGTATTAGGTTTTGTACCTAGTGACACCATATATTTTAGGAGGACCACATTGTGTGGGACCTTGGACTACCTGCCCCCCGAGATGATTGAGGGTCGGATGCACGATGAGAAGGTTGACCTGTGGAGTCTCGGTGTCCTCTGCTACGAGTTCCTAGTTGGGAAGCCCCCCTTTGAAGCGGAGAGTCACCAGGAAACTTACCGTAGAATTTCAAAGGTAAAGTCAGTCCTGTGACCCACTGCTCCCTGTAAGTGCAGAACTGATGTTTATGGCCCTACGGCTTACCCCAGCTGTGCCAACATGGTACTATACATGATGGTGTTTTATGCAAGTAGTATGGTCCTACCAACTGCAGGGGGCAAGTAGCTGCATAGTGTCCTGTGACAACCAGATCATGCTTATGTATAGTTGGTGACTCCTCACTCTTCTCTGCAGGTGGAGTACCAGTACCCTCCTTATGTGTTAGAGGATGCCAGAGACCTCATCTCTAAACTGCTGAAGCACAACCCCAATCACAGGCTGCCTCTCAGGGAAGTACTTAAACACCCCTGGATTGTACAGAACTCCAGTAAGCACCCCCAGATGACAGAAGGCCCCCCAGGCTTGACACAGTGAGACCAGGCTGTGATTTTAGAGCTTGTATTCCAGTAATCCTTTTTGGTGACTTCTATTGCTGCCCCCTGTGTGGCCTGCAGGGGGATCTGTCAGAGCGATGAGTGCCCTTGCTGTGAATACACTGAATGTTTGAGGACCCTGTGGATTGAGATCTGCCTGCTCCAGGGAGGATGACCAGTGCAATATGGATCGGTGAATGCCATGATGTATTTATTGAGGCTGCAGGTGCAGTCTTCACCAGCTGCTTGAATATGTGAATGGGTTGTCCAGATCTACTACATGTAAATACCTACAGGTATTCTTTTTCTTTTACATGGTGTCTCTTTCTATGTTTTATAAGGCAAATTTTACAGATTTAAATAATAAAAAAAATCTAACTGTTGTTGGGTGTTTATTACTACATGCAGAGGCTGAAGTCTAAGCATTACACCTGATGTTGGAAAGGGGTTAATAGTACACTGACGTCAGACACCCTTCTTTTGATGTGTGCTCTGGTGCTGAGCCCACATCTTTCCCAGTACATGTCAGCTGTTTAGAACAGAGGGGTGGAATCTCAATCCACCTGCGGCTATTAACCCAGTAAACTAACATGCACTTCTGGCAATCGTGCTGGAAATCTACCCCCCCCCCCCCCCCCCCCCCCCCAATCACATGATTGCAGGTCACCGATGGGTTCACATGACAATCAGAGGTCTTCTGGAGAAATCTATGGTTGTCACTGTTGGCTTGCTGTGCACCCAGCGGTTGGTGCTCATAGCAAGTGAGTAATTCAGCTACAGAGGCGATGATCAGTTTGCCTGTATATGTAGCAGAGCCAGTCAGGTTTTGGCAGCTTCTAGTCTCCTATTGAAGCATGTCAAAGTTATAAAAAAAAAAAAAAAAAAAACCTCAATTGAATTCCCCTCTGCCTCATTCAAAATAAAACTTAAAAAATCAAACATACACATTTGGCATTGTTGTGTTCAAAATCGCCCGATCTATGAAAAATAGGATTGACCTGATCTCTAAACTGCGTGAGTCAAAACGCCAGTCTGTGTTTTTTTTTTTTTCTGCCGCAGCAATTGTATCATTACAAACGTCACCTCTGCATGCAAAAAAAAAAGACCTCACCCAACCTGAGATCAGCAAAAATAAAGCCACTATGGGTATTGGGAAGTGGCTTTTTAACCCCTTCACCCCCAAGGGTGGTTTGCACGTTCATGACCGGGCCAATTTTTACAATTCTGACCACTGTGCCTTTATGAGGTCATAACTCTCGAACGCTTCCATGGATCCCGGTGATTCTGACATTGTTTTCTCGTGACATATTGTACTTCATGTTAGTGGTAAAATTTCATTCAAATAACTTGCGTTTATTTGTGAGAAAAACGGAAATTTGGCGAAAATTTTGAAAATTTCGCAATTTTCCAACTTTGAATTTTTATGCCCTTAAATCAGAGATATGGCACACAAAAAACTTGATAACTAACATTTCCCACATGTTTACTTTACATCAGCACAATTTTGGAACCAAAATTTTTTTTTGTTAGGAAGTTATAAGGGTTAAAAGTTGACCAGCGATTTCTCATTTTTACACCACCATTTTATTTTTAGGACCACATCACATTTGAAGCCACTTTGAGGGGTCTATATGATAGAAAATACACAAGTGACACCATTCTAAAAACTGCACCCCTTAAGGTGCTCAAAACCACATTCAAGAAGTTTATTAACCCTTTAGGTGCGTCACAGGAATTTTTTTGAATATTTAAAAAAAAATGAACATCTAACTTTTTTTCATAAAAGAAATACTTCAGGTTCAATTTTTTTTTATTTTACCAAGGGTAACAGGAGAAATTGAACTGCAAAAGTTATTGTGCAATTTGTCCTGAGTACGCAGATACCTGATATGTGGGGGGGAACGACTGTTTCGGCGCATGGCAGAGCTCAGAATGGAAGGAGCGCCGTTTGACTTTTTCAATGCAAAATTGGCTGGAATTCAGATTGGACGCCATGTCACGTTTGGAGAGTCCCTGATGTACCTAAACAGTGGAAACCCCCTACAAGTGACCCCATTTTGGAAACTAGACCCCCCCAAGGAACTTATCTAGATATGTGGTGAGAACTTTGAACCCACAAGGGCTTTACAGAAGTTTATAACGTACAGCGGTACAATTAAAAAATCATATTTTTTCCACAAAAATGATCTTTTCACCCCAATTTTTATTTTCCCAAGGGTAACAGGACCCTAAAAGTTATTGTGCAATTTGTCCTGAGTACGCTGATACCCCACATGTGGGGGTAAACCACTATTTGGGCGCATGGCAGAGCTCGGAAGGGAAGCAGCGCCATTTGACGTTTTTGGCTGGAATTGAGATCGGACACCATGTCGCGTTTGGAAAACCCCTGATGTACCAAAACAGTGGAAACCCCCCACAAATGACACCATTTTGGAAACTAGACACCCTAAGGAACTTATCTAGATGTGTGGTGAGAACTTTGAACCCCCATGGGCTTCACAGAAGTTTATAACATAAAGCCATACAATTAAAAAATCATATTTTTTCAACAAAAATGATCTTTTCACCCTCAATTCTTATTTTTCCAAGGGTAACAGGACCCTAAAAGTTATTGTGCAATTTGTCCTGAGTACGCTGATACCCCACATGTGGGGGTAAACCACTATTTGGGCGCATGGCAGAGCTCGGAAGGGAAGCAGCGCCATTTGACGTTTTTGGCTGGAATTGAGATCGGACACCATGTCGCGTTTGGAAAACCCCTGATGTACCAAAACAGTGGAAACCCCCCACAAATGACACCATTTTGGAAACTAGACACCCTAAGGAACTTATCTAGATGTGTGGTGAGAACTTTGAACCCCCATGGGCTTCACAGAAGTTTATAACATAAAACCATACAATTAAAAAATCATATTTTTTCCACAAAAATGATCTTTTCACCCTCAATTCTTATTTTTCCAAGGGTAACAGGACCCTAAAAGTTATTGTGCAATTTGTCCTGAGTACGCTGATACCCCACATGTGGGGGGTAAACCACTATTTGGGGGCATGGCAGAGCTCGGAAGGGAAGCAGCGCCATTTGACGTTTTTGGCTGGAATTGAGATCGGACACCATGTCGCGTTTGGAAAACTCCTGATGTACCAAAACAGTGGAACCCCCCACAAATGACACCATTTTGGAAACTAGACCCCCTAAGGAACTTATCTAGATGTGTGGTGAGCACTTTGACCCCCCCAGTGCTTCACAGAAGTTTACAACGCCCGGGCGTGAAAATAAAAAATTCATATTTTTTCCACAAACATGATCTTTTAGTCACCATTTTTTTATTTTCCCAAGGGTACCAGGAGAAATTGGACCCCAAAAGTTGTTGTCCAATTTGTCCTGAGTATGCTGATACCCCATATGTGGGAGAAAACTACTGTATGGGCACACGTCGGGGCTCGGAAGGGAAGTAGTGACGTTTTGGAATGCAGACTTTGATGGAATGGTCTGCGGGTGTCATGTTGCCTTTGGAGAGCCCCTAATGTACCTAAACAGTGGAAACCCCCCACAAATGACACCATTTTGTAAACTAGACCCCCCCAAGGAACTTATCTAGATGTGTGGTGAGCACTTTGACCCCCCCAGTGCTTCACAGAAGTTTACAACGCCCGGGCGTGAAAATAAAAAATTCGTATTTTTTCCACAAACATGATCTTTTAGTCACCATTTTTTTATTTTCCCAAGGGTACCAGGAGAAATTGGACCCCAAAAGTTGTTGTCCAATTTGTCCTGAGTACGCTGACACCCCATATGTGGGAGAAAACTACTGTATGGACACACGTCGGGGCTCGGAAGGGAAGCAGTGACGTTTTGGAATGCAGACTTTGATGGAATGGTCTGCGGGTGTCATGTGCGTTTGGAGAGCCCCTGATGTACCTAAACTATTGAAACTCCCCACAAGTGACCCCATTTTGGACACTAGACCCCCCACGGAACTTATCTAGATGTGTGGTGAGCACTTTGAACCCCCAAGTGCTTCACAGAAGTTTATAACACTCGGACGTGAAAATAAAAAAATCATTTTTTTCCACAAAAATGATATTTTTGCCCCCAATTTTTTATTTTCCTAAGGGTAACAGGAGAAATTGGACCCCAAAAATTGTTTTGCAATTTGTCCTGAGTAGGCTGATACCCTACATGAGGGGGTAAAACACTGTTTGGGCGCATAGCAGAGCTTGGAAGGGAAGGAGCACCATTTGACTTTTTCAACTCAGAATTGGCTGGAATTGAGATCAGACGCCATGTTGCATTTGGAGAGCCCCTGATGTGCCCAAACAGTGGAAACCCCCAATTCTAACTCCAACCCGAACCCCAACACGCCCCTAACCCTAGCCCTAACCCAACCCTACCCCAACACACCCCTAGCCCTAACCCTAGCCCTAACCCTAATGGAAAAATGGAAATAAACACATTTTTTTTATTTTAATATTTTTCCCTAACTAAGGGGGTGATAACGGGGGGTTTGATTTACTATTTATGGCGGTTTTTATGTTTGGCGGCTGTCGCACGCTAAAAGACGCTTTTTATTGTAAAAATAGTTTTTGCATCACCACATATTGAGAGCTATAATTTTTCCGTATTTTGACCCACCGAGTCATGTGAGGTCTTATTTTTTGCGGGACCAGTTGACGTTTTTATTGGTACCATTTTCGGGCACGTGAAATTTTTTGATCGCTTTTTATTCCGATTTTTGGGACGCAGAATGAACAAAAACCAGCGTTTCATGAATTTCTTTTGGGGGGGGGTGCGTTTACACCGTTCCGCGTGCGGTAAAATTGATAAAGCGGTTTTATTCTTCGGGTCAGTACGGTTACAGCGATACCTCATTTAGGTCGTTTTTTTATGTTTTTGTCGGTTTTATGCAATGAAAACTATTTTATATAAAAAATAATTATTTTTGCATCGCTTTATTCTGCGAGTTATAACTTTTTTATTTTTTCGCTGATGATGCTGTGTGGCAGCTTGTTTTTTGCGGGACAAGATGACGTTTTCAGCGGTACCATGGATATTTATATGCGTCTTTTTGATCGCGCGTTATTGCACTTTTTGTTTGGCGGTATGATAATAAATCATTATTTTTTGCTTCGTTTTTTATTTTTATTTTTTAAGGGGTTCGCTAAAGGGGTTAACTAATGGGACAGTTTTATAGGGCAGGTCGTTACGGACGCGGCGATACCTAATATATGTACATTTATTGTTTTTTTTTATTATTTTAAAAAAATGAATTTATTGGGGAATATTTTTTTTTTTTTTACTAATTTATTTGGCGATTTTTTTTAATTTATTTTTACACTTTTTTTTAATTTTTTTTTACTTTATTACATAGTCCCAGGTGGGACATCACTGTCCTGTGACAGATCGCTGATCTGTCACATCACAGATCACTGTGACAGATCAGCAATCTGTCACAGGCAGTGCACAAGGCTTCCTCATGCCTGCGCTTTGCAGGCACTGAGGAAGCCAGCTTCCCCAGGCCCCCGAAGGCCCCCGTCGCCATCTTGGATTCGGGGGCCTGGAGGATAGGAGTCCCCCGCAGCAGCGCTGCACATTGCGCTGCCGTGGGGGGCTCAGGGAAGCACGGAGGGAGCCCCCTCCCTGCCGATGCTTCCCTTTAACTCCCGGTACACCGCGATCGCGTTTGATCGCGGTGTGCAAGGGGTTAACGTGTCGGGGGCGGTCCGTGACCGCCCCTGACACATTGTGCCGGGTGTCAGCTGTGATAATCAGCTGACACCCGGCCGCGATCAGCGGCGCTCACCACGTGGGCGCCGCTGATCGCGGTAGACGTACTATCCCGTCCCCGGTCATACGGGCCCGGGTACCGTGGACGGGATAGTACGTCTCATGTCAGGAAGGGGTTAAAATAAAGTTTGGAACTTTTTTTTTTTGCCACTTAGACACCAAACCTGTCTAGGATATTTTTTTTTTTAAATCTATGTACTTGTAATGACCTAGAGGTCAGTTTTAGCATTTAATGAACCTAGTAATAAAAAAAAAAAACCACTGGGATTGCACTCTCTTTGCAATATCACTGCACTTGGATTTTTTATTTCCTGTTTTCCAGTACAATATGTTTAAAACCAATGGTGTAATTCAAAAGTACAACTCGTTCTGCAAAAAACAAGCCTTCACATGGCCATACTGACGGAAAAATAAAGTTATGGCTCTGGAAAGAAGAAATGGAAATGCAAAACCAAATGCCTCCAGTCATGAAGGGGTTAAAGGAAGATGTCCCCTCCCCACAGAATGTATATGACCTATTAATATGGGCATACATGTGATGTTACACTAGTCCTACCTGTATGCCTCATAGTATTGGTCTTGTTGCTGAGGACTGTTCTGTCATTGATTTCTTCCAGGTGCTGGAACCTGGAAGAAATCAATTTCCATCTTCATTGAAATACTTACCTCTCCGCATCAGTTATGGCCCCAGAATCCTGTGTGTTCCCTGCACTACCTCAGACATACATACCTCATCCTCCCTTGTGTAGGTGCTGCATTCAGGGATCTTTGGCGCAGGCGGCGACTGCTCCAGTGACCTCTGGTGTGCGTGCCGATAAGGTGCTCTCCCCACTTCCTCCCTGCATAGTCATCGCCATGTACACATGGTTCCTAGTGACGACTTTGTATGGAGAAAGTGGGGAGAGCATATGGTTAGTGGTCAGTGACTCTCCTATGCATTAGATCCCTGAATACAGTGGTCACAGAAGGGAGGATGACTTGTGGATTTCTGAGAGTGCAGGTATTTGGGGCCATAACTAATGTGAGGGAGCAAGTATTATAATAGAGGCAACAACAGTTCTCAGCAAAAAGACCATTAATGAGGCAGACAGGACTAGTAACACTTGTTACCTGTATGCCCATATTAATAGTTCATAAGTCCCAGGGAGTGACAGATTCCCTTTAACCCATGACACTCTCCCCCTCTCTAGTGGCCATCATGATATAATCACAATCAGATTCACAATGGCAGTTAATCTGCTGCATCAGTTAGAAAACCCAGAGTGGTGCTTTACGAAAATCTTATTGCACTGCTAAAGTGGGTGTTTCAAATGTAATGTCCCTTCCACCTTCATGCTTTTACAGCATCGCTCCCTTAAGTGTTTAGCAAAAATTGGCATACCTGCAGGCCCAGTCTTTCATGGACTGTGCTGAAAGTCCTTTTTCAGTACCTCTGTGAATGCCTTATTCTGGCTCAGACTTCCAGTCAAGATTATACTGCAGCATTATTAAAAAAAAAGCTGATGGAAGGAGAGTATAAGAATGGGGGCTTGCATTTTAAACTGCCACTCCAGTGCTGGGGGAAAAAAAAATGCTAAAATGCTTGTACTGCTTTTAAAGGGAATCGGGCAAAAAAAAAAAAACCCAACTGATTACACTCAGCTGTGGCCACCAGCATCAGGGGCTTATCTACAACATTCTGTAATGCTGTAGATAAGCACCCAATGTTTCCTGAAAGAGAAGAAAAAGTTAGATTATACTCACCCGGGGCAGTCCAGTTCTGGAAGGAGTCACGGTCTGGTGCCTGCCATCTTGCAGCGATGACGTCCTCTTCCTTCCTGGCAGTCGCGGCTCCAGTGAAGGTGCATTGCTCTGCCCTGTTGAGGGCAGAGTCCTGCAGTGCACAGGTGCTGGACCTCTTCCCGCACCTGCAGTAATCTGCTCAACAGGGCAGAGCAATGCACCTGTGCTGGAGCCACGACTTCCAGGAAGGAAGGGGACGTCATCGCTGCAAGATGGCAGGCACCGGACCGTGACTCCTTCTGGAACTGGACTGCCCCCGGGTGAGTATAATCTAACTGCTTTATCTTCTCTTTCAGGAAACATTGGGTGCTTATCTACAGCATTACAGAATGCTGTAGATAAGCCCCTGCTGCTAGTGGCTACAGCTGATTGTCATCAATTTTTTTTGCCTGATTCCCTTTAAGCTTGGGTGCTGTTACACACTGTAGGGCAATGACACTTAGGCTAGCGTCACACTACTGTAAAACATTACCGAGAACTGAGAAAATGTCACATAGCACTCGGCCCAATGTTATACTATGGGGCAGCTCAGATCTGCAATTATTTTCTCATGCTGATTTAACATGCAATGATAATTGTAGAACGTGGAGATTGGCAGCAAGACTCTGCTTACTCATACAAGTCTATGGGTGTGAGTGAAACATTGCACTGATATCACCTGAGTGCAATGCAATTCCCACCAGCAGCAGAAGAGATGGAGAGATTACTCCTCTGCAGCTGTGTTCTGATCCAGTCATGCAAGGTCAGAGCATGACAGAGCTGGAGCCGAGGGTCATTATCATATCGGATGCTATACACCAGTGTGATTCCAGCCTTAAAGTATCATCCTTTGGGAAGGAGCCATCTTCTGGCTCAATGCAGAAAACAGCACTCACCATTCCTTCAAAAATGATGCCCTTTCATGTGGTGGTACAGTCCTTGGGGAAGTAGGAGGTCAACAGCCATTTTTCACCACTTCTGCCTGTCCTAGAATGCCAACTTTCTTCTGGCTAAATTGTCTCCTCATCCTTCAGTGTTCTCACAAATTTTAAATACGAAACTAGAAAGTTTCTCTAATTGTGTGCATTGGCTGTGATGGGTCAGTAGACAGATCTGAGGTGGAGAGGGGAGAAAGGATTTGATCTAATGACCCATCTACATGAACTTGTTTGATCAGCCAATTTCCCGAATGAGCACAACGCTTGTTTCTTCGATGCAATGATTGTCAAGCTGTGCAGCACATCGTCCAGTGTGAGCATGGTGTGCTGGTATCTTAGGCCTGTTTCACACTTCCGTTTTTGTGTCCGCCAAACAGATCCGTTTCCGTTTTTTTGACGGAAACTGATGCAAATGGATCCGTTTTTAAAAAAACGGATCCGTTTTTAAAAAAACGGATCCGTTTTTTTGACGGATCCGCGGTAACCACTAATGGAAGTCTATGGGACAAAAAAACGGATCCTGAAAAAAAAAATGGCGGATCCGTTTTTTTACGGAAACCAACGGATTTTGACGGATTTGAAAAAACGGAAGTGTGAAACAGGCCTTAGGTATACATACACTTGCACAAATTTAGTGTCAAAAATTTTAAACCCCATGGGAGTAATTTAAGTTGGAGGATCCTGTTGCAGTTCAGTGTGTTGCCAGCAGATGCCAGTGAAGAAGCAATGTTTGCAGTCTTTGACAAAATCTTGCTGGAAGACTACAAAGCTTATAAATCCAGGGGGCCCACTTTAGTCTAAAGCTTTAGTTGACATTTAGCTCAAAGGATTGCGTTGTGAAACCCCTCATCCTCCACACTGGCATTTATTATCAAGGAAGTAAACCGGTAAAAGATGTAACTGGGGATTTTACACGTGACATGAGGAAAATGAATCTTGTCCTGCAATGTGCCCCATCCAGGATCACATGAAACCCCTAGAGTCCCAGCTAGAGCTGTAGCAACACATCTGATGTTGGTGCTCTGCCTATACATTATGCTTCCCCCTGGTGGTCATGGGCTGTATAGCAATCTGATTTCCATTACATCAATGGATTTAGAGACAATTGGGTCCCCTAAATCCCAAGCTGGGTATGTGCCCGCACAGCGGACTCCACCCATACTTATATGTGCACTAATCATTGAGATCGGCACGGCTCTGATTCCAGCTGGCAGCATACAGAAGTGTAAGTGCAGCTTGGGATGGGACTGGCATATTCAAGATGAACTACATCAAAATAGGAGACAATCTATTTTATAATGGATTTTATTTTAAATATTTGAAGTGGATTCTAAAAGGGAAGGCACTAAGAAAAGACAGACATCACTGCAGTAAAAACCCACTCCTGCCATGTGCCACCAGTGATGGGTTAGGAGAGTCCCCATTGGGAATATTGCTAGTACTTTACTCCAGCCACTCCCAAGAACGCTGGGGCACACGTGACAATGCAGCGGAGCAGACACCCTGAACAAGCAGGAGGCCACCACCCTTCACAGACAGCAGGACTTCATCTCCCCCTGCTGGATCGGTGTCTGCACAGCACACACCCACTGCCAGCTGCAGTGCTTTCTAGGATTTTTTCAGGCAGATTTGTATGTGACTGGAGTAGGACAGGATGAAGTCTCCAGTCAGTACTTTACAGTCAGACTTAACCAGTTAATGACTAGAGCGTTATTCCAGTGTTTATCTTCTAAAGTAACTGATTCAAATTAATATATTAAATCTCTGGTACATTATAAAGCTCATTATTTTACAAGGATGCAGACTTCTGGAGATGTTGTGCAGGAAGGGGTCCGCCGTATCACCTGGTAGGATGGAGACCCTCTGCATTTTACAATGGTGGCTTGAAGAAGCCGGTCCTTCTGAAGTATCTGACAAGGAAGGGAACGGACACAACAGTGATGCTGATCCGCACAGGAGCAAACAGTTTATGAACGGCGTACGCCAGCACAAAGGTACTGGTGCCGGAAGCCAGCTTGGACTGGACCACAGCTTCACTGAAGCCCACTTTAAGAAGCAGCGACGGGACATCCAGACCACTGAGGAGGAAGAAACACACAGTAAATGTACAAGGAAAGATGGGGGACCACTACTATGAAGCTACCGCTGTCACCCAGCTTTTCTGAAATTACAAGTTAGCCATTCTGGAAGTTGGGTGACACCATTTCCCCATCAAGCACGTAGGAGCCCAGTTACATAGTGTGATTGTGATTGAGTGACTGATTTCTCACTGCACAATTCCAGAATCTGAGAAAGCGACAAGTGTGGCTGACTGTTTCACACAACTTTCCTGCATTCCTGAATAGCCGATGTCAGTGGAAAGCTCGGAGGTAATATGGACATAAACCCCCCCCCCCCCCACATGGGAGCTCACCCAACTTTACCAGACTCCTGAACAGGAGGCAAAGCACTTCAGAACACAGCATTTGCCATTTTACCCTATAGGAAAGTTGGGCGATTACTAGTTCTCCTTCTATACAATGGGCTGGCATTCAGCTTTCCTAAATTCCAGAGCAGGAAATCTTCCTTACTATATAATATTACAGCATGCAATAACTGGACAGGTTTTTCAGGACTCCAGTAAAGCCGAGTGATGATCATTAAAGGGAGCCTGTCAGCAGGATTGTGCATAATAACCTAAAGTGTCAGGTAAGCACCCTTATACTGATGAAAACGATACCGTGGCTGATGAAATCCGTGTTGAGATAATGATATGCCCGTGCTCTGAGACGGTCTGTGGGGGGGGGGGGGTCTTCATGTGGGGCTCTGGTTATTCATAATGCAGACTGCTGACAGGTCACTGATCCCTCCGTGACCTGCCCCCTAGTTTACATAATGAATATCAGCACATACTGAATAAAAAAAAATTTCTGTAGGCAGGTACCAGTTGTGGCCCCTGCACTGCAGCATAATCGCATGGTTACTGGGCACTTAATTATTATTATCCCTTTAACCCCTTTCCAACATCGGGCATAATAGTACACTGATGTCAAACTCCTTCCCTTTGATGTGGGCTCCGGTGGTCATGTCAGCTTTTTTTTTTTTTTTTTTTTTTTTAAACTTCGGAATTTTTCTTCACCACTTAAATAGAAAAAAGAACCTAGCCATGTTTGGAGTCTATGAACTTGTAATGACCTGGAGAATAATAATGGCAGGCCAGTTTCAGGCTGAGTGCACACGTACTTTTTTGCCCTGCGGATTTTTCCGCGCAGAATTGAAGAAATCCGCAGGTCAAATGACCTGCATTTTCCCTGCGGATTTCTTCCATTTTTATTGCGGTTTTCCATCACGGTTTTCCCCCTGCGGATTTGGAGACTGGGGAGGTGGAAAACCGCACAAAAGTAGTAACATGCTGCGGATTTTGTACCGCAGGAAAACCGCGAGGAAAAATCCACAGCGTCTGCACAGTTTTTTTTTTTTTTTCATTGATTTACATGCTACTGTAAATCACACTGCGGATCCGCAGGAATTCTGCATCGTGTGCACACAGCCTCAGCGTTTAGTGAACATGGTGAAAAAGCAAAAAGAAAAAACAAGTCTGGGATTGCACTTTTTTTTGCAATTTCACCGCACTTGAATTTTTTCCCCGATTTCCAGAACACGATATGTTAAAACCAATTATGTCGTTCAAAATTACAACTCATCCCGCAAAAAACAAGCCCTCACGTGGCCAAATTGATGGAAAAATAATAAAAGAAAAGTTATAGCTCTGGGAAGAAGGGGAGCGAAAAAAGCATATGCAAAAAAGAATATACCTCTGGTCAAGAAGGGGTTAAGGGTCATCCCACATTTCCAAAGTGCTGAATAACAAGTCTACATCAGTGAGTGACACAGGAAAAGCATGATAAAAGGGTTATGTAATTCGGCACTAGGAAAGCTGGGTGCCATTGTAATTAACAAATGCTGGTGTCCAGCTTTCCTAAATTCCTGAGTGGCAAGTTTATCTTTTTCATTACACGCCACTAACCAATGGAGCACAAGTTCAATCAGTGTCCATCTCAAGTATAAAAAAACAAAACAAATCCGTAATCATCTTCTTACTACTGTTCTACCTTGGAGAAGCTGGGTGATGCCCATCACAGCAGCTGTCACAGGAGAACATCACCCAGCTTTTCTGACACAGAGCGTAGGTCAATCCAAGGAGTTATCCCATAACCCAGGAACACAAACTTGCCCCTCAGCAATCTTGGAAAGCTGGGTGACGACTCAGGAGCTATAATAGCAGCCATATTGGTTCATTCTACACGCTGACCGGCACCGTGTAGATGCCTGGCGGGCCCATACATGGCGGATCGGCCTCCTCACCTGGAGACCAGTGCGTAGAATATTCCCAGTGACACCAGCGATATCCCAACGTGGAACGCCACCGCGACGCCTCCGTATTCCTTGAAGACCCGCTTCAGCTGCTGCGTCTTGCTCAGCTTCTGCCCATCGCTATCCGCAGAGACGCCAGGCGGGTCACCAGTGCCCTGTGGAGAGAAGAATGGGTCAGAGCGCCATCCAAAGGCAGAACTGCTGCTTACAGGGCAGGGGGCCACAGGGCCAGATATACCACATATCCCCGGGGTCTCACACCCACCTGAGCCGAGTACGTCCGCACACTCATGGCTGTGAGCTGCGGCCAGAGAGCGGGAGGCCGCAGAGCCCCGACCTCCCGTACGCACCGCAGCCGGGCAGCTCCCAAACACAGGCCGTGGAGTGCAGGCCGCAGCACCGGGCCACGGCGGAGGAGATGTCCCGGGAGCAGCAGCATTACCGGCGGCGGTAGCAGCTCCCCATACACAGCGCCGAGCACAGCCCCGGCCTTATCACTGCTGCGCACAGCGCGGGAGCCGCCTCCCCGCCAGCGCTGATAACACGGATATTAACATCAGTGGACACGGGCGGAGTGGAGTGCGCCTGCGCGGGGTCACGGGGTGATGTCCCTGGAGTGGCGCAGCCGCAGATAGCAGGAAGGAGAGTTGTGCGGTGGCAGCTGGAGATGACACTACTGCATGCTGGGGGCTGTGGGCTCATGGGGGTTATGGTGGTGATGTACTTGCTGGGACTGCACAAGGAAGGTGTGATGTCATTCGAGTGGGGCTGCAGGGGAAAGGGGGTTGATATCACTTGCTTTGAGGGGTCTTCACAGAGAAAAGGGTGCTGTCACTCAGGAGGGGCTGCAAGTCGGTGGGGTGACAATACTCAAGAGGGGCTGCATGTCGGTGGGGGATGGGGTGACGTCACTCAGGGGGGGCTGCGTGTCGGTGGGAGGTGGGGTGATGTCACTCAGGAGGGGCTGCATGTCAGTGGCGGTGGGGTGACGTCACTCAGGAGGGGCTGCATGTCGGTGGGGGTGGGGTGACGTCACTCAGGAGGGGCTGCATGTCGGTGGCGGTGGGGTGACGTCACTCAGGAGGGGCTGCATGTCGGTGGGGGGTGGGGTGACGTCACTCAGGAGGGGCTGCATGTCAGTGGGGGTGACGTCTCTTAGGAGAGGCTGCATGTCGGTGGGAGGTGGGGTGACGTCTCTTAGGAGGGGCTGCATGTCAGTGGGGGTGACGTCTCTTAGGAGAGGCTGCATGTCGGTGGGAGGTGGGGTGACGTCTCTTAGGAGGGGCTGCATGTCGGTGGGGGATGGGGTGACGTCACTCAGGAGGGGCTGCATGTCGGTGGGGGGTGGGGTGACGTCTCTTAGGAGGGGCTGCATGTCGGTGGGGGGTGGGGTGACGTCTCTTAGGAGGGGCTGCATGTCGGTGGGGGATGGGGTGACGTCACTCAGGAGGGGCTGCATGTCGGTGGGGTGACGTCTCTTAGGAGGGGCTGCATGTCGGTGGGGGATGGGGTGACGTCACTCAGGGGGGGCTGCGTGTCGGTGGGGTGACATCACTCAAGAAGGGGCTGCATGTCGGTGGGGTAACGGCTCTCGGGAGGGGCTGCATGTCGGTGGGGGGTGGGGTGATGTCACTCAGGAGGAGCTGCATGTCGGTGGGAGGTGGGGTGATGTCACTCAGGAGGGGCTGCATGTCGGTGGGGTGACATCACTCAGAGGGGCTGCATGTCGGTGGGGGGTGGGGTGACGTCTCTTAGGAGAGGCTGCATGGGGGTGGAGGTGACGTCTCTTAGGAGAGGCTGCATGTCGGTGGGAGGTGGGGTGACGTCTCTTAGGAGAGGCTGCATGTCGGTGGGAGGTGGGGTGACGTCACTCAGGAGGGGCTGCATGTCAGTGGGGGTGGGGTGACGTCACTCAGGAGGGGCTGCATGTCGGTGGGAGGTGGGGTGACGTCACTCAGGAGGGGCTGCATGTCGGTGGCGGTGGGGTGACGTCACTCAGGAGGGGCTGCATGTCGGTGGGAGGTGGGGTGACGTCACTCAGGAGGGGCTGCATGTCGGTGGGAGGTGGGGTGACGTCACTCAGGGGGGGCTGCGTGTCGGTGGGAGGTGGGGTGATGTCACTCAGGAGGGGCTGCATGTCGGTGGGGGGTGGGGTGACGTCTCTTAGGAGAGGCTGCATGTCAGTGGGGGTGACGTCTCTTAGGAGAGGCTGCATGTCGGTGGGAGGTGGGGCGACGTCACTCAGGAGGGGCTGCATGTCAGTGGGGGTGGGGTGACGTCACTCAGGAGGGGCTGCATGTCGGTGGGAGGTGGGGTGACGTCACTCAGGAGGGGCTGCATGTCGGTGGGAGGTGGGGTGACGTCACTCAGGAGGGGCTGCATGTCGGTGGGGGGTGGGGTGACGTCTCTTAGGAGAGGCTGCATGTCAGTGGGGGTGACGTCTCTTAGGAGAGGCTGCATGTCGGTGGGAGGTGGGGTGACGTCTCTTAGGAGGGGCTGCATGTCGGTGGGGGATGGGGTGACGTCACTCAGGAGGGGCTGCATGTCGGTGGGGGGTGGGGTGATGTCTCTTAGGAGGGGCTGCATGTCGGTGGGGGATGGGGTGACGTCACTCAGGAGGGGCTGCATGTCGGTGGGGGGTGGGGTGACGTCTCTTAGGAGGGGCTGCATGTCGGTGGGGGATGGGGTGACGTCACTCAGGGGGGGCTGCGTGTCGGTGGGGTGACATCACTCAAGAAGGGGCTGCATGTCGGTGGGGTAACGGCTCTCGGGAGGGGCTGCATGTCGGTGGGGGGTGGGGTGATGTCACTCAGGAGGAGCTGCATGTCGGTGGGAGGTGGGGTGATGTCACTCAGGAGGGGCTGCATGTCGGTGGGGTGACATCACTCAAAGGGGCTGCATGTCGGTGGGGGGTGGGGTGTCGTCTCTTAGGAGAGGCTGCATGTCAGTGGGGGTGGGGGTGACGTCTCTTAGGAGAGGCTGCATGTCGGTGGGAGGTGGGGTGACGTCTCTTAGGAGAGGCTGCATGTCGGTGGGAGGTGGGGTGACGTCACTCAGGAGGGGCTGCATGTCAGTGGGGGTGGGGTGACGTCACTCAGGAGGGGCTGCATGTCGGTGGGAGGTGGGGTGACGTCACTCAGGAGGGGCTGCATGTCGGTGGCGGTGGGGTGACGTCACTCAGGAGGGGCTGCATGTCGGTGGGGTGACGTCACTCAGGAGGGGCTGCATGTCGGTGGGAGGTGGGGTGACGTCACTCAGCAGGGGCTGCATGTCGGTGGGGTGACATCACTCAAGAGGGGCTGCATGTCGGTGGGGGGTGGCGTGACGTCTCTCAGGAGGGGCTGCATGTCGGTGGGGGGTGGCGTGACGTCTAAGGAGGGGCTGCATGTCGGTGGGGGGTGGGGTGACGTCACTCAGGAGGGGCTGCATGTCGGTGGGAGGTGGGGTGACGTCACTCAGGAGGGGCTGCATGTCGGTGGGGGGTGGCGTGACGTGACGTCTCAGGAGGGGCTGCATGTCGGTGGGGGGTGGGGTGAGGTCACTCAGGAGGGGCTGCATGTCGGTGGGGTGACATCACTCAAGAGGGGCTGCATGTCGGTGGGGGGTGGCGTGACGTCTCAGGAGGGGCTGCATGTCGGTGGGGGGTGGGGTGACGTCACTCAGGAGGGGCTGCATGTCAGTGGGGGTGGGGTGACGTCACTCAGGAGGGGCTGCATGTCGGTGGGAGGTGGGGTGACGTCACTCAGGAGGGGCTGCATGTCGGTGGGGGTGGGGTGACGTCACTCAGGAGGGGCTGCATGTCGGTGGGAGGTGGGGTGACGTCACTCAGGAGGGGCTGCATGTCGGTGGGAGGTGGGGTGACGTCACTTCGGAGGGGCTGCATGTAGGTGGGAGGTGGGGTGACGTCACTCAGGAGGGGCTGCATGTCGGTGGGGTGACATCACTCAAGAGGGGCTGCATGTCGGTGGGGGGTGGCGTGACGTCTCTAAGGAGGGGCTGCATGTCGGTGGGGGGTGGCGTGACGTCTCTCAGGAGGGGCTGCATGTCGGTGGGGGGTGGGGTGACGTCACTCAGGAGGGGCTGCATGTCGGTGGGAGGTGGGGTGACGTCACTCGAGGGGCTGCATGTCGGTGGGAGGTGGGGTGACGTCACTCAGGAGGGGCTGCATGTCGGTGGGGGGTGGGGTGAGGTCACTCAGGAGGGGCTGCATGTCGGTGGGGTGACATCACTCAAGAGGGGCTGCATGTCGGTGGGGGGTGGCGTGACGTCTCAGGAGGGGCTGCATGTCGGCGGGGGGTGGCGTGACGTCTCAGGAGGGGCTACATGTCGGTGGGGGGTGGGGTGACGTCACTCAGGAGGGGCTGCATGTCGGTGGGGGGTGGGGTGAGGTCATTCAGGAGGGGCTGCATGTCGGTGGGGGGTGGGGTGACGTCACTCAGGAGGGGCTGCATGTCGGTGGGGGTGGGGTGACGTCACTCAGGAGGGGCTGCATGTCGGTGGGGGGTGGGGTGACGTCACTCAAGAGGGGCTGCATGTCGGCAGGAGGTGGGGTGACGTCACTCAAGAGGGGCTGCATGTTGGTGGGGTAACGGCTCTCAGTAGGGGCTGCATGTTGGTGGGGGGTGGGGTGACGTCACTCAGGAGGGGCTGCATGTCGTTGGGAGGTGGGGTGACGTCACTCAGGAGGGGCTGCATGTCGGTGGGAGAAGGGGTGACGTCACTCAGGAGGGGCTGCATGTCGGTGGGAGGTGGGGTGACGTCACTCGCGCTTTTTGCTTTCCTCATCACCTATGTCCATCATGGCTTAATTCTTCGTATTGATTTGTAAGGTCCTTGTTCTCGTCTTGTATGGATATATTTATCGCTTTCTCGCTTTTGTTTTCCTATAATGCATTTATAAATAGGTCTCCGGGTTGAGTTTTTATTCCTCCTGTAGACTGTGAGCCCTCACGGGCAGGGTCCCCTCTCCTTATGTACTTGTGTGTCCCTTGTCTTACACATGTTTATTATACTTGTCTATATTTCCCCTTTTCACATGTAAAGCGCCATGGAATAAGAGGCGCTATACAAATGCACAATAATAATAATATTTCTTCATCTGTATCGGGGCGTGTTCACACACTGCCAGTTGTGGAAACGCTCTGCAGCATTGTCCTCGCCACTAGATCTGCACTGAATGGTCCAGAGCTCGCTGACCGTTTCTTTCCTGTCTTCTGCAGCGCCTTTTCATTAACCAATAAAAACACAACCCTCGCTTATGCAACCAATGTATTCTGAATCCCTCGGAGCATAATTGAGGGTTATATGTAATAGGCTCTTACCCTAGCAGAGGTCAAACGATATTTTACAGAGAGGTAAAAGTACTTAGCAAGTTTGAAGTCGAGTCTGAAGTTGATTTCTTATTCGTTCAGTTTCTTATTTGGCAACTTTTTCTTTTTTTTTTTTTTTTTTTATAGGTTTAACAACAAAAAAAGCATCGCAATAATAACATACAATGCAGCGAGGAGCCCTGATGTGAATACACTTAACTACAAAAACTATAAAACTGGCACAAAAATGGACATCAAAGGGTGCTAAAGGGTTAAATGACTTTGGGCCACTGATATCGCACTGCAGACATACAGTTGTGGCCAAAAGTATTGACACCCCTGCAATTCTGTCAGATAATACTCAGTTTGTTCCTGAAAATGATTGCAAACACAAATTCTTTGGTATTATTATCTTCATTTAATTTGTCTTAAATGAAAAAACACAAAAAGAATTGTCCTAAAGCCAAATTGGATATAATTCCACACCAAACATAAAAAAAGAGGGTGGACAAAAGTATTGGCACTTTTCGAAAAATCATGTGATGCTTCTCTAATTTGTGTAATTAACAGCACCTGTAACTTACCTGTGGCACCTAACAGGTGTTGGCAATAACTAAATCACACTTGCAGCCAGTTGACATGGATTAAAGTTGACTCAACCTCTGTCCTGTGTCCTTGTGTGTACCACATTGAGCATGGAGAAAAGAAAGAAGACCAAAGAACTGTCTGAGGACGTGAGAAACCAAATTGTGAGAAAGCATGAGCAATCTCAAGGCTACAAGTCCATCTCCAAAGACCTGAATGTTCCTGTGTCTACCGTGCGCAGTGTCATCAAGAAGTTTAAAGCCCATGGCACTGTGGCTATCCTCCCTAGATGTGGACGGAAAAGAAAAATTGACAAGAGATTTCAACGCAAGATTGTGCGGATGTTGGATAAAGAACCTCGACTAACATCCAAACAAGTTCAAGCTGCCCTACAGTCCCGAGGGTACAAAAGTGTCAACCTGTACTATCTGTCGGCGTCTGAATGAAAAGGGACTGTATGGTAGGAGACCCAGGAAGACCCCACTTCTTACCCCGAGACATAAAAAAGCCAGGCTGGAGTTTGCCAAAACTTACCTGAAAAAGCCTAAAACGTTTTGGAAGAATGTTCTCTGGTCAGATGAGACAAAAGTAGAGCCTTTTGGGCAAAGGCATCAACATAGAGTTTACAGGAGAAAAAAAGAGGCATTCAAAGAAAAGAACACGGTCCCTACAGTCAAACATGGCGGAGGTTCCCTGATGTTTTGGGGTTGCTTTGCTGCCTCTGGCACTGGACTGCTGGACCGTGTGCATGGCATTATGAAGTCTGAGGACTACCAACACATTTTGCGGCATAATGTAGGGCCCAGTGTGAGAAAGATGGGTCTCCCTCAGAGATCATGGGTCTTCTAGCAGGACAATGACCCAAAACACACTTCAAAAAGCACTAGAAAATGGTTTGAGAGAAAGCACTGGAGACTTCTAAGGTGGCCAGCAATGAGTCCAGACCTGAATCCCATAAAACACCTGTGGGGAGATCTAAAAATGGCAGTTTGGAGAAGGCACCCTTCTAATATCAGGGACCTGGAGCAGTTTGCTAAAGAAGAATGGTCTAAAGTTCCAGCAGAGCATTGTAAGAAACTCATTGATGGTTACCGGAAGCGGTTGGTTGCAGTTATTTTGGCTAAAGGTTGTGCAACCAAGTATTAGGCTGAGGGTGCCAATACTTTTGTCTGGCCCATTTTTGGAGTTTTGTGTGAAATGATCAATGTTTTGCTTTTTGCTTCATTCTCTTTTGCATTTTTTCATTTAAGACAAATTAAATGAAGATAATAATACCAAACAATTTGTGTTTGCAATCATATTCAGGAAGAAACTGACAGAATTGCAGGGGTGTCAATACTTTTGGCCACAACTGTATAGAACAGGGAGCCCCACATCAAAATCAGGTCTCTCCAGCCTGGCCCAAATGGGTTCTGGGCATCAGAATTGACATCAAAGTGGGCAGACAGTCTATTTTCACAGATTTGAATAAGTGATGTTTTTAAGGGGTTAAACGATGTTGGACCACTGATCTCACACTAAGAATACACAGATATTGATGCCTGACCCAAATGGGTTCTGGGCATCAGAATTGGCATCAGAAAGTGGGCAAACAGCCAATTTTTACAGATTTGAATAAGTAACTGATGTTTTTAAGGGGTTAAATGACTTTGGGCCACTGATTCTACACCACCATTACATACTTAGTGATACCCTGCATCGAACACAGGTCCCTCCAACCTGGCCAAATGGGTTCTGGGAATCAGAATTGGCATCAAAGTGGGCAAACAGACCATTTTCACAGATTTGAATAAGTAACTGATGTTTTTAAGGAGTTAAATGATTTTGGGCCATCCAAACGTCATCCAGCCTCCTGATACGGTACCCGTATAAAGAACTGAGTGGTGAGTGATCTACAAGAAAGTGCAGAGTTCTTTTTTTTTTTTTCTCTTGGTTGTCTCTCCGCTAGGAGGTCCCTAGAAAATGTAAATCTAAGTCAAACCATACAGATTGCCCCCTCTGTGGACAACAGTTATTGAGGACATGGACAAAAAGACTTTGCTAGGCTTGTTATAGAGCAGAGAACCTAAAGGCCCTTTTACATTTAGCGATGCACCAGCGATCCGACCCGGTCAGGATCGCTGTTGCATCGCTAAATGATCGCTAGTGAGCTTTGACACAGAAAGATCTCACAGCGATGCAGCAGCGACGCAGCGCACGATACTCACCTTTCACACACAGCGATCCTGACGTCCTCCCGCCCGCCTCCACGCGTCGCTCGTCACAGCAGGAAGCTGACGACGAGAAATGGAGCCGGACATTCTCGCGCGATCAGCGATAACCAGCGGGGGAGCCGGTCGGAGGTAAGTATCACACGTAGCGATATTGCTAGCGATATTGCTATAACGTCACAAAATCGGTGACGTTATAGCGATATCCGTATGTATAAAACCCCCTTAAGAGAGTCCCCTAATTTTGCTGCCAGCTTGAGGTCCTTAATTAAATCATAGGTGCAGAAAACTTTTAGGGCACTAGCCCCTACAGAGGATAGAGGTAGTAAGGGAAAGAATAGATCAAAATCATCCCCTTCAACTCCCGAGGATTCTACAGGATTAGAGGAAGAGGACCCATGGGAGTCTGACCAGACTGCCATCTCGTCAGCAGCACAGAGGATCATCACTGCTTCCCCATAGAAGGAACTGATAAGTTGGTGAAAGCCATACGATCCGCAATGGGTCTGGTGGACCAAAAAGCTAAAAGATGTTTGAAGGCCTTGAGCAGAAAAAACCTGGGACATTCCTTGTAAATGAGTAGAAACAAAAACCTCATCAAAAGGGTATTTAAAAGGCCAGATAGGAAGGCACAAGGTTTGGCAGGAAGAAAAGTACCCCTTTGAAGAGGAAGCATCCTCTTATTGGATAAAGCCCCACAATTGGACGTAGCAGCATCCAAGATCTCAAGAAGATTTTCACTGCCATTTGAAGACTTGGGGTCGTTGAACAGAAAAACTGACTGCTTCCTTAAAGCAGCCTGGGAGTCCTCAGTGGGGATCCTGAGACCGGGGCTTTGCGACCATGTGCACGGTTAGATCCTTAAAGATCTGGCTGGACAACTTGGAGGACCAGTTGGAGCAGTAAGTACCGAGGGATACCATTCTGGTGTCAATTCCAATTATCAAAGGAGCAGTGATGTTGCTAACGGACGTCTCGGCAGACTCCGCAAGATTGGCAGCAAGATCGGCCGCGCTGTCCAATGCAGGTCACAGGACGGTGTGGCTAAAATGTTGGCCAGGGGACATGCGGGCAAAAGCTAAGCTTTGTTCTCACTTGTCCATGAAATAGCCTTGGAGTCAATTGTCCAATTACTTTTGGTCCCTTTAAAAACAAGGTGGCACATGTTAAGGAGCTGAAACTCCTAAACCCTTCATTCAATTTTAATGTGGATACCCTCAAATGAAAGTCTGAACTTCAACTGCATCTGAATTGTTTTGTTTAAAATTCATTGTGGTAATGTCTAGAACCAAAATTAGAAAAAAGTCTCTGTCCAAATATATATGGACCTAACTATATATATATATATATATATATATATATATATATATATATATATATATATATTTTTTTTTTTATTTTTTTTTTCCACTTTATTTTACATTTTAATATTTTATTATTTTTTTTACAAATTTTTTTTAAATATTTTTATTTGTATATACTGGTTTATATTTACATGGGTTACTATGGTATATTATTCTTCCATTATACTGCTGGGATATATTCTTTGGCATGTCTAATATTCCCTGATTTATTATAGTGGATTGGACTTTGCACGCATAATTATGCATATGCCCGTTGTTTTGCCCTTTTATCATTAATATGTATATGAATTTTTCCCTTAATAAATATGGCTACAAGGACGTCGTGCGCCACACGACACATGCTCCCGCTCTATCCTGTGGTTGGATGTCAGGATGTTGTGTCACTGTCTGTGTCCTATTGGCCGCACTCGGTGACGCACTTCCGCTGTCCGACTTCTGGGATGGCGGTGGGCCTTGTTGCTTCGCCATGCAACTAGAACACCACAACACAGACGGCGACAACCCTGGCACACCCTGCAAACACGTTTCCTGCAGCGGTGCTCCAGGTGCGCCGAACGTCTGTGGAGAAAATCCAATCTGCACGAAGATTTCATCCATTATAAGTTTATGCTTCGAACATACAACACTGCCCTTCACCTCTCCAAACAAACCTATTTGAACACCCTCATCACCTCACTGTCCAATAACCCGAAACGTCTCTTTGACACTTTTCATTCTCTACTCAACCCAAGAGTACAGGCCCCAATCACGGAGCTCCAAGCTGACGATCTGGCCAATTACTTCAAAGAAAAAATTGTCAAGATCCGACAGGAAATTATCTCCCAATCACCTCATACCATGCACTGTCCTCCCTCCCCCACTGCATCTAGCTCACTCTCTGATTTTGAACCAGTCACAGAAGAAGAAGTAAGCAGGCTCCTTGCATCTTCTCGCCCAACCACTTGCATCAGTGACCCATTTCCGTCACATCTCCAGTCCCTTTCCCCTGCTGTCACCACTCACCTAACTAAAATATTTAACCTCTCTCTCTCTTCTGGTATCTTTCCCTCATTTAAGCATGCCATCATACATCCACTACTTAAAAAACCATCCCTCGACCAAAACTGTGCCGCTAACTATAGACCTGTCTCTAATCTTCCCTTCATCTCTAAACTCCTGGAACGCCTGGTCCACTCCCGTCTTATCCACTATCTCTCTGATAACTCTCTTCTCGACCCTCTCCAATCCGGCTTCCACTCCTTACACTCTACTGAAACTGCCTTCACTAAAGTCTAATGATCTACTAACAGCTAAATCTAATGGTCATTACTCCATGCTAATTCTTTTGGATCTCTCTGCAGCATTCGACACTGGATCATCAGCTCCTCCTCACTATGCTCCGTTCCATTGGCCTCAAGGACACCTTTCTCTCCTGGTTCTCCTCCTATCTCTCTGACCGCTCCTTTACTGGATGGACTACTTTCTAGAGATGGGGTGCTGTTATGATGAGTCACCGAAGGAGGAAAAAACAAAATACCAGCTAAGTCCAGAAAAACCAGAGAGGTTGGCAGCTATCAGATTGCAGACCCCTGAACCTATCCACAACAACTAGCAGTAGCCGTGGGGGGTTCCTACGGTGCCCTAGACCCCTCGATCACAGCCGGAGAGCTACATAGCCTAAAGACAGAAAGGGGAAAAACTAAACTGCCCCAGAGCAGACCCCAAAGCAATAGGCAGCCCCCAACATATAATGACGGTGAAGCAAGATGAAAACACTAACACAGATAGAAAGATAGGTTGAGCAAATGATGGGGCGCAAGCTAACTACATAGGACAGGATAGGAAAGCTGCTGTCTGCCATCAGCAAAAACCCTATCAAAATGAGACAACCGACTGATAGGAAAAACAGGCCCTGAAGTCGCTAGGCTTCAAAAGACTATATCAGCACTCAGGTATATTCTGAAGACAGAGCAAAAGATCAACAGATTAGAGACAAAAATGGAATTCAGCTCACCCCCGGCCGGGGATGGCAGAACTCCCAAAAAACAAGGCAAACAAAAACAAAACTGAAGAGTACAAAGCAGAGCAGAAAAACTTAGCTTTGAGATGCAGGAATCAGACTGGTCTCCAAGAATCCAGCAGGAAAATCACCAGCCAGGAAGAAGGGCGTCGGCAGCCTTATATCCAGTCCTCAATTCCAGCCACCCAGTTATCATCTAGCTGCCCAGGTGTTTGGTAATCAGTCTCACTACCTTCCTTCACCAGAGGAGGGAGTTCATCAGACCTCAATGGTGAAGGGAAAAATGAACTCATAACAGGGTGCACCTTACGAAGACTGGAAAACATGTATTTGGAAGTCGCCTTGCTACACTTGTAAGTAGAGCTTTAAACTAGAACAACATGGGAAGGGAAGCAAAAGACCAGAAAAAGCCATACACCTGACAAATGCTATTGAGAACTCTGCTATTAGAAGTGGAAAGGAAGAACAAAGACAAAAGAATCTAATTAACAAAAATATTGAAGAAAGAGAAACTAAAATGTTTCTATACTAATGCACAAAGCATGGGCAACAAACAAGGAGAATTGGAACTACTAACACAGGAAAAGAAATATGATGTCATTGGAATCACTGAAACTTGGTGGGACAACACACATGATTGGAATACAAGACTAGAAGGATACAACTTATTTGCAAGAAACAGACTTGATAAACGAGGAGGCGGTGTTGCATTGTATGTTAGAAACGCATATATCTGCACAGAGATTGAAGCTTCAGAGACTGGGAGTTCTGTGGAAACTGGGTAAGAATACAAGGACAGAACAATGGAAAGGACACCATTTTAGGCATTTACTACAGGCCGCCTGTGCAAGCTGAAGATATGGATGAACTCTTTATGCATCAAATGGCCACGTTCTCCAAAAAATATGACATAGTTGTCATGGGAGATTTCAACTATCCAGACATTTGTTGGGAATCTCTCTCAGGCAAAACTAACAGGTCAAGGAAATTCTTATCCTCTCTTGCTGACAACTTTATCTTCCAAAAGGTAGGGGAGAAAACAAGGGGAACTGCTACCTTGGATCTAATCCTTATAAACAGGGAGGAAATGGTTGAGGAGGTAAAAGTGGCTGGGACCCTAGGCGGTAGCGACCATGCTATTTTAGAATTTTGGATAACTAGAGGAGGAAGACCTGTGAAGACTCAGACGTCAAGGTTAGATTTCAGAAAGGCAGATTTTAAGGGATTCAGAAAGAGAATTGGAGGGATCCAATGGCTGGATATCCTTAAAGACAAAAATGTCCAGGAAGGATGGAACATCTTGAAAAATGAAATTCTCAAAGCACAATTGTTAACAATTCCAAAAAGAGGGAAAAATAGGAAGCATTTAAGGAAGCCAGGATGGATGAACACAGAACTTAAGCACATGCTAAAAAGGAAGAAAAAAATGTTTATAAAATGGAAAGAGGGAGGCATATCTAAAGAAGAATATAATGCTGTCTGCAGAACCTGCAGGGCACAAATCAGATTACTAAAGCTGACAATGAATTGAGGCTTGCAAGAGATGTCAAAAGCAATAATAAAGGATATTGGGGATATGTCAAAAGTAAAAGAAAAGTCAAAGATGCTATAGGATTTTTACAGGATGAAAATGATGAAATGGTAAGACAGGATGTTGAGAAGGCCAAACTTTTAAATTCCTATTTTGCATCTGTTTTCTCTCAGAAAGGAAATGTATCATCAACTGTTCTTCACTGTCTTCTTAAGGGAATAGAAGAATCCAGGATATCTATAAACAGAAAGATAGTGAGAAAACACTAAGCTAATCTAAATGAATTCAAGTCTCCAGGTCCAGATGAATTACACCCCAGAGTACTGAAGGAGATAGCAGAGGAAATTTTTGAACCCCTCTCCATAATCTTTGAAAATTCTTGCAGAACAGGAGAAGTCCCAGAAGACTGGAGAAGAGCAAATGTTGTTCCTATCTTCAAAAAGGGGAAGAAGGTGGACCCAGGCAACTATAGGCTGGTGAGTCTGACTTCTATACCAGCAAAGATCTTTGAACAAATTATTAAACAACATGTATGTCAGTACCTGGATAAGAATGAAGTGATTAAACAGAGTCAGCATGGGTTTGTAACTAATAAGTCATGTCAGACTAACTTAATTTCCTTCTATGATGGAATCACTGATTGGGTGGATCAAGGAAATGCTGTAGATATAGTATAGCTTGACTTCAGCAAAGCATTTGACAAAGTATCTCATACAATCCTTATTGAAAAAATGACTAAGTATGGAATGGACAAGGCAACTGTTAGGTGGATTCATAACTGGCTTAGTGATCGGACCCAAAGAGTGGTCGTAAATGGCTGTACATCCAGTTGGAAGAATGTCTCAAGTGGGGTACCACAGGGCTCTGTCCTGGGCCCTGTATTGTTCAACATCTTTATCAACGATTTTGATGAAGGAATTGAGGGTAAACTGATTAAATTTGCTGATGACACAAAGCTAGGAGGGATAGCTAATACTAGAGAAGAGAGAGAGAGGATTCAAAAAGATATAAATAAACTGGAGAAGTGGGCAGCAACTAACAGAATGGTTTTTAACAGAGAAAAATGCAAAGTACTACATCTGGGCAATAAAAATGAAAAAAGCATATACAGAATGGGAGGAATAGGGCTAAGCAACAGCACATGTGAAAAAGACTTGGGTATACTAATAGATCACAGACTGAATATGAGTCAACAGTGTGATGCAGCAGCAAAAAAGGCAAATGCAATTCTAGGATGTATTAACAGAAGCATACAGTCTAGATCACGTGAAGTCATTATTTCCCTCTACTCCTCTTTGGTCAGACCTCATCTGGAATATTGTGTCCAGTTTTGGGCACCACATTTTAAAAAAGACATCAGCAAACGGGAGTAAGTTCAGAAAAGAGCAACCAGAATGGTGACCGGTCTGCAAACCCTGTCTTATGAGGAAAGGTTGCAGGATTTGGGATTGTTTAGTTTGCAAAAGAGAAGACTGAGAGGAGAATTAATAGCCATCTACAAATATCTAAAGGGCTGTCACATTGTAGAAGGATCAACTTTATTCTCATTTGCAGAAGGAAAGACTAGAAGCAATGGGATGAAACTGAATGGGAGGAGACACAGATTAGATATTAGAAAAAACTTTTTGACAGTTAGAGTGATCAATGAGTGGAACAAGCTGCCACGAGAAGTGGTGAGTTCTCCTTCAATGGAAGTCTTCAAACAGAGGCTGGACAGACATCTGACTGGGATGATTTAGCGAATCCTGCTTTGAGCAGGGGGTTGGACCAGATGGCCCAGGAGGTCCCTTCCAACTCTATGATTCTATGATTTACTGTATCTTTTGCTGGTTCCTCCTCCTCTCACCTTCCCCTTACTGTTGGGGTTCCTCAAGGATCAGTCCTAGGCCCCCTCCTCTTCTCCTTGTACACTGCCCCAATTGGTCAAACAATCAGTAGATTTGGTTTCCAGTACCATCTGTATGCTGATGACACCCAATTATACGCTTCTTCTCCTGACATCACGCCAGCCTTTCTAGAAAACACCGGCGATTGTCTAAACGCTGTGTCTAACATCATGTCCTCACTATATCTGAAACTGAACCTGTCAAAGACTGAACTCCTTGTGTTTCCTCCCTCTACTAATGTACCTATACCCGACATTGCCATTTCTGTGTGTGGTTCCGCTATTACTCCCCAGCAACATGCCCGCTGTCTTGGGGTCATACTTGACTCTGAGCTTTCCTTTGCCCCCCACATTCGATCACTGGCTTCCTCTTGTCATCTGCACCTCAAAAACATTTCTAGAATTCGACCTTTTCTTACTTTTGAGTCTGCAAAAACTCTTACTGTTTCTCTTATTCATTCTCGTCTCGACTATTTTAACTCTCTTCTAATCGGTCTCCCTCTTACCAAACTCTCCCCTCTCCAATCTGTCTTGAATGCTGCAGCCAGGATCATATTCCTCACCAATCATTACACCGATGCCTCTACCTTGTGCCAGTCATTACACTGGCTACCCATCCACTCCAGAATTCAGTATGAACTTATTACCCTCACCCACAGAGCCCTCCATGGCTCAGCACCACCCTACATCTCCCTCCATTCTGCTGATGACCTGAGGTTAGCATCCTTAATAATCAGAACCTCCCACTCCCGTCTCCAAGACTTTACACGTGCTGCGCCAATTCTTTGGAATGCACTTCCCAGGTCAATACGATTAGTCCCCAATCCCCACAATTTTAAGCGTGCCCTGAAAACGCATTTATTCAGACTGGCCTATCGCCTCAACATATTAACCTAATCTATCCTTGTGTGGCACAGCCAAAAGTTTTACCATAACCAGGTTCCCCGCATCATGTTCCCACATGCTTTATGCATCCATTAGCCCTCTGTGTCTGTACTGTTACACACTTAACATTATGGCTGGTCCATACAATCAGGGCAACTGTAACCACCCACCTTTCGTGTCTCCCTTTTTTTCCTCATAGATTGTAAGCTTGCGAGCAGGGCCCTCATTCCTCTTGGTATTTGTTATAATCTATGTGATTATTGTTATGCTGTAATGTCTATTGTCTGTACAAGTCCCCTCTGAAATGTAAAGTGCTGCGGAATATGTCGGCGGTATAGAAATAACATTTATTATTATTGTGGAGCCCTTGATTGTAAGTTTATTCAGCTGTATTGGACCTATAAAACACCTCTGCATCCTCCCCACACCACTCCCTGACGAAGCGGGAAAGCAAAACGCGCGTTGGAGTGGTGTGTGCGGGGGCAGTTTAGTGCCATCTCTGGTTGGTATTATCTAATTATGGGCTATTGCACTGTTTGATATTAATATGAGGTCTACACTGATGATGATTCTTTTGCCTTGAGTAATATTCACTACTACTTACATCATAAGGCTGCATATTTTTGCTTTGTGCACTTTATCATTATTATAGATATAACTTATTTGTGCATATATGTTGTTTTGATATGAATTATTAATTTTTAATATTTGTATGCACTAATAGAATTTATAATGAAATTTAATTCATTTTTGTGCACTTTATATCACTAGTTATATTAATCTTCATAATTTTTGTATTAAATATTATTAATCACTTTTTAACACTTGTTTATTAATTCATGTATGGTATATTATTTTAGTGTAGTTGACCTCTATATTATTATTGATTCTTAGCCATTTTTTTACCATCTAGTTTGGCTCATTTTGCCCCCGCACATACAGATCTTGTCAATTTTATTCATATTCAGTAAAATATTGTTTTAAATTGTATAAATTGAAACGTTGTGTCATCTTGCTTATTTTTAATAAAATATTGTAATTATCGCATATACTGTGCTTTATGGATATTTTTTATGGGTTCCAAAAGTTATGCTTTGTTCTCATCCCTGTTAAGGGAAATTCCTGTTCGGACCAGCCCTCGAGGAGAAGGCATAGGATAGGAAGAAAGGTTTCCCTAGAGCACCCTCTCCATCCTTTCAGCGGTTCTTTCAAAAGGGTCGCTATTCCTGCAAGAGACCGCTCAGAGACCAGGACAAACCGGAGGGGCGGCCTAAGGGAGGAGAGGTTTCTTCTTCGGGAAATCCTACTGGGAGACCAAAAAGCCCCTCTGACTCGATTTCTCAGGTGGGAGGGAGGCTTTCTTTCTTCCTCCCGGCCTGGGAAAAAATTTCTTCCAGTGCCTGGATCCTTCACATCATAGGATCAGGCCTAAAATTAAGATTCCAGACCCCACCTCGAGAGAGATATATGGAAACTTCTGTGCAACCATATTTGCACAAACATTTGGTGCTGGAAAACGAGATCCTGCCTCACAAAGAGAAGCACGTTTTGGAAGACATTCCCCAGGGGAGATAAAAAAGGGATTCTACTTCCCCCTATTTCTGATAAAAAATGGATGCATCCTTGAGGTCCATTATGAAATAAAGGCATTAAGCAAGTTATTAGTCGTCCCTTCATTCAAGATGGAGTCAGTGAGGACAGCAGTGAAGGTTATCTTTCCAGGCTGTAGTATGGCAATCCTGTACCTCAAGGATGCCTATTATCATATACCAATTCACAAGCAATATCGGAAGTTTTTCAGAGTAGTAGTGAAGATTCAGTCACAAATCAGGCACTTCCAGTACAGGGCTCTCCCCTTTGGGCTAGCAATAGCCCCCCCGGATATTTACAAAACTAATTTCGAAAGTGACAGCTCATCTCCGGGAAAAAGACATACTTGTCATACCCTATCTGGATGATTTCCTGATCGTGGGAGATTCTTTACTTTAGTGTCAAGAACGGGTCAATATGGTTAGACATACCTTAGATACACTGAGATGGCATCTGAATCTGAAAAAATTCAGGCTACAACCGGTAACATCACATGTCTTTCTGTGTCTAGTGCTAGATTGAGTGAGACAGGAATGCCGCTTCCCGGAGGAGAAGGAAAGAAATATCAAAAGCCTTATCTCATCGACCATAGCAGGTCCAAAGCTGTCCCTCAGGGGAGCGATGTCCTTTTTGGGTTTTCTGACCGCCTGTATACAAGCAGTCAAGTGGTGCGTCTTGGAGAGCGAAGCAATCTTGCAGGGGCAGTTGGAAGACAAGCTGATCCTTCCAAAGACAGTGATCCATTTCCTCCAATGGTGGTTAAAGTTTGACTCAACACCCAGCGGAGTTCCTTGGGTGAACAAAGTATCCAGAGTAGTCCAGATGGATGCCAGTTGCTGGGGGTGGGGAGCCCACCTGGACGACCACTGACTTCAAGGGACCTGGTTACTCTCCTCAAACAACTGGGAGATCCTCGTTGTGGAAAGAGCGTTGGACGGGCTGTTGCCTTTTCTGCGGGGCCATCATATGTGGGTACTCTCCGACAACCGGACTACGGTGGCCTATATAAATCACCAGGGAGGTACTCGTTCCCGTCCGCTAAAGTTGGTTGTAGAGCGGCTGTTTGTACTAGCAGAAAAACATCTCTCATTATCGGCCCTGCATATCAAAAGGGCAGAAAATGTTAAGGCAGACTTCCTAAGCTGCAATCGGTTAAGTCAGGGAGAATGGTCCCTGAAGAAGAAAGTGTTCAATCAGATTGTGGACATGTGGGGTCTGCCCCAGGTAGATCTTTTCACCTCAAGGACAACAGGAAGGTCTGAAAATTCTGCTCTCTGGATCCAGGAGACAACCCTCTTATAGTGGATGCCTTCAGGATGGAAGGAACGTCCGGACTACTCTATGCTTTTCACCTGGTGTGCCTCATCCCATCAGTCTTGATAAAAATCCGAGAAGACAGAGCCAGAGTTAGCCTGATAGCTCCCTTTTGGCCAAAGAGGCCTTAGTTTTACTGGCTGAGGACGATGTCAGTATCGGATCCGTGAGTCCTTCCGGAGGACCAGGATTTTCTCTCCCATGGGACTTTTCTACATCCTCAGATGTCTGGGCTGCATTTAACAGCCTGGAATTTGACAGGTCAATTTTAGAGGGAAAAGGGTTCTCGGCTAAATTAATTTCTACCCTTCTTAGTAGCAGGAAGCCGGTAACCACTAAGATCTACGAGGGGACCTTGAGGAAGATCCTATCCTTTTCAGAGGCAGAGCCGGGGGGAGAAGTCCCTTTAACATCTATACTGGAGTTCCTCCTGAGGGGGCTAGAACTTGGCCTTTCTGTTAGCACCATTAAAGTGCAGGTCTCAGCCCTGGGGGCACTATACAATTATGACCTAGCGGTTAATAGATGGATCTCCATCTGGTAGAGCCAGTTCAGTTCCTACATGTAGAACCCCTCCATAGGATCTAAATTTAGTGTTGACTGTTGACAGAGAGCCCCTTCGAATCGTTGCATTCTGTCTTGGAAAAAATAATCTCACTAAAGACGTCCCTGCTGGTGGCACTTAAATCAGCCCGCAGGATAAGCGACATACAGGCTTTATCAGCAGACCCCCTTTACACTCAGGTCATGGAGGATCAGGTGGTTTTAAGATTAGACCAGGCATACAGTGGGTATGGAAAGCATTCAGACCCCTTTTAATTTTTCACTCTTTGTATCATTGCATCGATTTGGTAAATTCAAAAAAGTTATTTTTACCCTTCGCCACGACAGCACCCACTTGGAGAGAGGGATCTGCCCATAGGAACAGGAAATCTACAGAGATAAGAGGGCGGTCCACCTCTCCTCCTCAGTTGGTTTCCTGTTCCTGTGGGAAACCGCAGGATTCTTCTACAGACATACCTGGGCCAAGGAAGCGCCTGTGCAGTCTCTGTGGGAACGGCAGGGGTTCCAGTCCAGAAGCAGCGACGGGGGAGTGCTGTAATCCGGTTCCCTCCTCGACTGAGCAGCCACAGCAGCGCTGGCAGAAACAACGTGTCCGGGTGAGGCTGCCCGGGGTTCTCCTGCATATTCACATGCCACCGGGGTTCGGAGATGGCCATCCTGGTCCGTGTGGGAGCGCTGGACTAGAGGGAACAGACGAAGCCTCCGTTTTCCCTATGGCTTCAGCGCCCAGATGGAGCCTGTCTCGGTGGATCAGAGACGCGATCTGTCTAGCATACTCCGCGAGAAATGAAGATCCTCTGGAGGGGATCAAGGCACATTCCTCGTGGGCAGAGAGGGGAGAAGTCGCAATCCAGTCTATATGTAAGGTCGCAACTTGGTCAACGCCCTCTACCTTTTATAACCACTATAGGCTTGATTTATCATGCTCATCTGACCTAACCTTTTGTAGAGCGGTCCTCAGCACGGTGGTCCCTCCCAGGTGAAGGTCTCTGAAAGTCTCTCCAAGTGGGTGTTGTCGTGGCGAAGGGTAAAAAGCCGGATTACTTACCCGTAATGCTCTTTTAATGAGTCCACGACAGCACCCGCTCACTACCCTGCCTAGAAGTTAACATAATGTATATACACCTTAGATATAAAATTGATAAACTAAAATATTGAAATGGCCTAATAATTGGCGGACTGCGGTCCTCTGAAATCCAACTGAGGAGGAGAGGTGGACCGCCCTCTTTTATCTCTGTAGATTTCCTGTTCCTATGGGTGGATCCCTCTCTCCAAGTGGGTGCTGTCGTGGACTCATTAAAAGAGCATTACCGGTAAGTAATCCGGCTTTTTTTTCTCATTACAGTACACTCTGCACCCATCTTGACTGAAAAAAAACAGATGTAGAAATTTGTTTAAATTTATTAAAAAAGAAAAACTGAAATATCACATAGTCATAAGTATTCAGACACTCATATTTAAGTCTCATGCTGTCCATTTCCTTGTGATCCTGTGGGGAGAGGTGCAGTACAGCAGACCTGATAGTACTAGGAGAGGAGCTGAATGGGTTTGTAATGTGACATAGGTAAACTCAACTGTGCTACCTTTCCCCTCAACAAAGATCTAATCTAAAACGTGTAAGTTTTAAAAACTATGAAAGTATCTGTGCTCTATACCCAGTACTGTCTAATCATGCAGGAAATAAGAGCTGTATCTTGACATCTTGCACACTGAGAATCCTAAGCTATGGTGCGGGCGTGTTCTTCTAGCTCCAGTGTGTTGCTGCCTGCTTATGACTGGTCAGCATCATACAGAGAGAAGAAATACACAACTCCAGTGAAAACTATCTGATAACATCCAAGAAAGCAAAAGTTAGCTCATTAAACACCAAATACTTTGGTTGGTATTATCTCTGCAACTTAGAGGCAAAATTATAAGAAAAAACATTTTATTCTGTTCTGCACCCATTATTACAGTCGATGTCCAGTACAGTGCCCCCTATACATAGCCACAATGCTTCAATTACATTCATAACCCCCATCACATCCTCAGTGCCCTAACATGTCCACAATGCCCTCTATACAAAACACAGTGCCCTCAATTACAGGTATAATCCCCATCACAGCCACAATGCCTTGCCAATCATAACGCACGAACACAGCTAGAGTGCCTCAGTTACAGATATAACCCTCAATCACAATCACAGTGCCTCCATCACACCCACAGTGGCCCCATCACATCCACAGTGTCCTATCACATTCACAGTGTCCCATCACACTAACAATGTCTTCATCACATCCAAAGTGCCCTCATCACATCCACAGTTCCCCCTCTTCTGATAAGATCCACAGTGCCTCCTTTTTTGATCACACCCACTGGGCCCTCTTTATATCCACGGTACTCCCTCTTCTGATCAGAACCACAGTGCCACTTCTTCTGATCAGATCCATAGTGCTCCCTCTTTTGATCACATCCACTGCACCATTCCACTGAAACTGCCTTGACCAAACTCACCAATGACCTACTAACCACCAAAATCAAGTGACACTACTCTGTTCTCCTCCTCCTGAACCTGTCCTCTGCCTTCGACACAGTGGGCCATGTCTTCTTACTACAGATTCATCTCTTGGCATCACTGACTTGGCCCTATCCTGGATCTCGTCATACCTAACAGACCAGACATTCAGCATCTCCCACTCGCACACCACCTCCTCATCTTGCCCCTTATCTGTCGGGGTCCCGCAAAGTTCGGTTCTAGGACCCCTGCTCTTCTCCATCTGCTTTCAGTATCAGCTCTATGTTGATGACACACAGATCTATCTCTCTGGAGCTGATATCACCTCTTTACTGACTAGAATTCCACAATGTCTCTCTGCTATTTCATCCTTCTCCTCTGCTTGATTTCTTAAATGTAACATGGACAAAACAGAATACATCATTTTTCCCCATCTAAATCATCCCCTCCAACAGACCTATCCATCAAAATCAGTGGCTACTAGCTCTCCCCAGTTCCCCAAGTTCACTGTCTCGGGGTAACCCTTGTCGCTGCTCTCATGCAAACCACATATCCAAGCCCTATCCACTTCCTGCCAATTCCAACTCAAAAATACAGTGGGGAAAAAAAGTATTTAGTCAGTCACCAATAGTGCAAGTTCCACCACTTAAAAAGATGAGAGGCGTCTGTAATTTACATCATAGGTAGACCTCAACTATGGGAGACAAACTGAGAAAAAAAAATCCCGAAAATCACATTGTCTGTTTTTTTTTCATTTTATTTGCATATTATGGTGGAAAATAAGTATTTGGTCAGAAACAAGCAATCAAGATTTCTGGCTCTCACAGACCTGTAACTTCTTCTTTAAGAGTCTCCTCTTTCCTCCACTCATTACCTGTAGTAATGGCACCTGTTTAAACTTGTTATCAGTATAAAAAGACACCTGTGCACACCCTCAAACAGTCTGACTCCAAACTCCACTATGGTGAAGACCAAAGAGCTGTCAAAGGACACCAGAAACAAAATTGTAGCCCTGCACCAGGCTGGGAAGACTGAATCTGCAATAGCCACCCAGCTTGGAGTGAAGAAATCAACTGTGGGAGCAATAATTAGAAAATGGAAGACATACAAGACCACTGATAATCTCCCTCGATCTGGTGCTCCACACAAAATCCCACCCCGTGGGGTCAGAATGATCACAAGAACGGTGAGCAAAAATCCCAGAACCATGCGGGGGGACCTAGTGAATGAACTGCAGAGAGCTGGGACCAATGTAACAAGGCCTACCATAAGTAACACACTACGCCACCATGGACTCCGATCCTGCAGTGCCAGACGTGTCCCACTGCTTAAGCCTGTACATGTCCGGGCCCGTCTGAAGTTTGCTAGAGAGCATTTGGATGATCCAGAGGAGTTTTGGGAGAATGTCCTATGGTCTGATGAAACCAAACTGGAACTGTTTGGTAGAAACACAACTTGTCGTGTTTGGAGGAAAAAGAATACTGAGTTGCATCCATCAAACACCATACCTACTGTAAAGCATGGTGGTGGAAACATCATGCTTTGCGGCTGTTTCTCTGCAAAGGGGCCAGGATGACTGATCCGGGCACATGAAAGAATGAATGGGGCCATGTATCGTGAGATTTTGAGTGCAAACCTCCTTCCATCAGCAAGGGCATTGAAGATGAAACGTGGCTGGGTCTTTCAACATGACAATGATCCAAAGCACACCGCCAGGGCAATGAAGGAGTGGCTTCGTAAGAAGCATTTCAAGGTCCTGGAGTGGCCTAGCCAGTCTCCAGATCTCAACCCTATAGAAAACCTTTGGAGGGAGTTGAAAGTCCGTGTTGCCAAGCGAAAAGCCAAAAACATCACTGCTCTAGAGGAGATCTGCATGGAGGAATGGGCCAACATACCAACAACAGTGTGTGACAACCTTGTGAAGACTTACAGAAAACGTTTGACCTTTGTCATTGCCAACAAAGGATATATCACAAAGTATTGAGATGAAATTTTGCTTCTGACCAAATACTTATTTTCCACCATAATATGCAAATAAAATGAAAAAAAAAACAGACAATGTGATTTTCCGGATTTTTTTTTCTCAGTTTGTCTCCCATAGTTGAGGTCTACCTATGATGTAAATTACAGACGCCTCTCATCTTTTTAAGTGGTGGAACTTGCACTATTGCTGACTGACTAAATACTTTTTTTCCCCACTGTATCTCCTGGATCCATACATACAAGAATCTGTAAAAACACTAATGCATGCCTTCATCATCTCCCGCCTCGACTACTGCAACCTCCTGCTCTGGGGCCTCCCTTCTTACACTCTTGCACCCCTCCAATCTATCCTAAACTCTGCTGCCATACTAATTCACCTGTCCACCTGCTATTCCTCAACCTCTCCGTCAATCCCTTCCCATTGCCCAAAGACTCCAGTTCAAAACCCTAATCATGGCATACAAAGCCATTCACAACCTGTGTCCTCCATACATCTGTGACCTTGTCTCCCGACACTTACCTGCACGCAACCTCCAATCCTCACAAGATTTCCTTCCCTCTTATCTCCTCTTCCCATAATCGCATATGATATTTCTCCTGTGCATCCCCCCTACTCTGGAACTCTCTACCCCAACACATCAGACTCTCGCTTACCGTGGAAACCTTCAAAAGGATCCTGAAGACCTACTTCTTCTGACAAGCCTACAACCTGCAGTAACCACAGATTCACCAAACTGCTGCACGACCAGCTCTACCCTCACCAAGCTGAAGAGCCCGGCGATGCCTGGGCATAGTAACTAACTGTAGTTAGTTATAACAAATTATAATGATTATATTGCACATAAAAACATTTCACATCATATATTCAACACTACAGATTTGCAACACAAATTAACTTCTCATGTCTCCAAATCTTGCTTCTCTCTGCTGAGACATTTCAGTGGTCCTTGAGGAAGCAGCTCTTGCCTCCCTTTGTTCCATTTCTGTACTCATTTCTGTAACTCTTGCCTCCCTTTCTTCTTTTTGTAAGTCTTGCACATTGCTCTTAGAGAAAGCAGATTTCAACCTTGTGGGAGTGTAATACCATTTAGTTGGAAATTTTAAAGGACTAATTTTTAGTGGCATTAGTTGTAGCTGTTTAAATAATTTGAAAGCAAATCTGTTATCAGGATTTTGCTAAGTAAACTACAGACATTGTTATCTTGGCGCTGTTACTCCGATTTAAATTACAACTGGGTTGGATAAATCCATCTTATGTTTGTTTTTTTAATCTGTGTTTGAAGTTTTTAACTTAATGAGATTCTGGAGCTCCGGGGTGTGCTGGTATGCAAATCTTTTTTGGTGCTCTGGCCTCATCATGATCATTCTGGGCTTAAATAACAGGTCATTGAACCTTCAGTGTTGTGCTTCCTATTTTAAATACTGCACCTGCGCATTTAATATTGTGGTCTTCAAAAAAGAAAAATTTTGTTTCAACAAAACGGTGCTGGCACATGCGCAATAGCATCTATCGGCAAGCAATGCTTTCAATCTGCACATGCGCAGCCGCACTGGTACATGGAACACAACCGGCACCATTTTGTTGAAGCAAAAGTTTTTATCAACACAATATTAACCCCTTAACGACTGCCGATACTTTTAACGGCAGTTAAGGGGCCTTATTCCTCCTGCACCTCATGATCCTTCTTTTTACACAGCCTCCTCCTGCACCTCACGCTCCTCCTTTGTACACAGCATTTTTCTGCAGCACAGCTTTTCTCCATTATAGTCGCCTCCTCCGGCAGCACCTCACACTCCTCTTCCATATACAATTGGAAACACTTGATCCTGAGAGAAATTGCACTAATTGCAATAATAATAATCTTTATTTATATAGCGCCAAGATATTCCGCAGCGCTTTACAGTTTAACAGTTTCAAACACAACTGTCATAATAACAATGTTAACAATACAATAATTAAAGCAAAATAAGTCGACCCTGCTCACGAGAGCTTACAGTCTACAATGAGGTGGGGGAGATACAAACTACATGTGTGTATTTACAATGATGGTCCAGCCATCTTGAGGGAGTGGCGGATAGATAGAGATAGTGAATGGGCTACACACACATATAAAATGACTTTGATTAGGGAAAGTGATAGGCCGTTCTGAACAAATGTGATTTGAGGGAGCGCCTAAAACTGTGCAAGTTGTGGATGGTCCTAATTTCTTGGGGTAGAGCATTCCAGAGGATTGGCGCAGCGTGGGAGAAATCTTGGAGTCGGGAATGGGAGGTACAGACTAGTGCAGAGGTTAATCGAAAGTCGTTTGCAGAGCGCAGCGATCGGCTAGGCCGATAGACAAATGAGGGAGGAGATGTAAGGGGGTGCTGACTATGGAGAGCTTTGTGGGTGAGAACAAGAACTTTCAATTAGATCCTGTAGTGAATGGGCAGCCAGTGTAACGACTGGCGAAGAGCGGATGTGTCCGAGTACCGAGTAGCCAGATGGATGACACTGGCTGCTGCATTACGGATGGACTGGACAGGGGAAAGTCGAGTAAGGGGGAGGCCAATTGATAGAGCATTGCAGTAGTCCAGGCGGGAGTGGATCAAGGCGACAGTGAGGGTTTTTGTTGTTTCCATGATGAGAAAAGCACAGATTCTAGTGATGTTCTTTAGGTGTAAGCGGCAAGAGCGGGCAAGAGATTGTATATGGGAGGTGAAGGAGAGGTTGGTGTCAAACATAACACCCAGACAGCGCGCCTGCTGCTGGAGTGTCATTATGGGGCCACCCATGGAGAGGGAAATGTCAGATTTAGTGAGGTTAGTAGACGGCGGGAGCAGAAGAAGTTCAGTTTTGGAGAGATTGAGTTTCAGATAGAGGGCGGACATGATGTTGGAGAATGCGGACAGACAGTCACTGGTAGGGGTAAGGTCAGGGGATAACGTGTATAGTTGTTTGTCATCAGCATCAGCATAAAGATGGTACTGAAAGCCAAATCTGCTGTTGGTCTGTCCAATTGGGGCCATGTATAGAGAGAAGAGAAGGGGGCCAAGGACTGAGCCTTGAGGTACCCAACAGTGAGAGGAAGAGGAGATGAAGTGGAGCCAGTGAACAAAACACTGAAGGAGCGGTCAGAAAGATAGGAATAGAACCAGGAGAGGGCAGTGTCCTTAATGCCTAGTGACTGGAGCCTAGAGAGTAGGAGACGGTGGTCAACAGTGTTAAAAGTTGCAGAAAGGTCGAGAAAAATGAGCAGAGAGTGGTCACTGTTACATTTTGCTGTCAGAAGGTCATTGGTCACTTTGATGAGTGCAGTTTCTGTCGCATGTAGGGGGTGGAAGCCAGACTGTGAAAGGTCTAGGAGTGAATGAGAGGAGAGGTAACGGGTAAGGCGGGGAGTAGGCAAGGCACTCCAAGAGTTTAGAGATGAAGGGGAGATTGGAGACTGGTCTGTAGTTATTTGTGCAGGATTGGTCGAGAGCGGGTTTCTTTAATAATGGAGTAATGATAGAGTGTTTGAAGGAGGTTGGGAAAATACCCGAGGACAGGGAGAGATTAAAGATTGTAGTAAGGTGAGTAGTGACGACTGGAGGAGATGTGAAGGAATGGGGTTAGTAGTGCATGTAGTTGGACTAGAAGAAGAGAGGCGCCTGAAGTCTTCTTCTATGATGGGATCAAATGTGGAGAGTGAGCCAGGGGAAATGCAGGGAGGGATGGGAGTCACAGCACCTGTTGGCTGGGAGAGGATTTCCTGACTGATATTATCTATTTTCTCTATAAAGTGGGAGACCAGGTCATCAGCACAAATGTGATGGGGGGTTGTGCTTTCGGCCTGAGGAGGGAGTGCAAGGTGCTAAAAAGTTTCTTGGGGTTGTTGGATAGTGAGAAGATCAGGGTGGTGTAGTAGGTCTGTTTGGCGAGGTGAAGGGCAGAGTTATAGATTCTTAGCATAAATTTGAAGTGGATAAAGTCTTCTGGTGTGCGAGTTTTCCTCCATAAGCGTTCAGCACTCCTACAGCATCGCTGGAGAAATAGGGTTTGTGATGTGAGCCAAGGCTGTTTTAATCTGTGCTTGGAGGTTCTGAGGGTGAGGGGTGCTACTTGGTTAAGGGTTCTTCTGATAGTAGCATACAGCAAGATCAGGACAGGAAAAAGAGGAGATTGGGGACAGTGATGAGTGTAGGGAGTCTGAAAGTGTATGAGGGTTAATGGTTTGTAGATTTCTGAATGTGTGGTAGGTAGGAGTGAGCTGGGGTGGGCGAGGATTTGTGAGCGCGATGGAGAGAATGTTGTGGTCAGCAAGGGGAAGCGGTCAGTTATCTAGGTAGGAGATTGAACAGAGAAGGACAAAGACCAGGTCAAGGGTGTTACCGTCTTTGTGTGTCTCAGAGGTTGAGAGCTATGAGAGGCCTAGACAAGTGGTTAGTAATAGAAGCTGGGATGCAGATGTGGAAATGGGGCTGTTAATGGGGATGTTGACATCTCACAGGATAAGGGTTGGTAGTTCTCCCATTCCCCACCACCAAGTCTGTTTGTGGGTCTTGAGGAATGGGAAAATTGCAAGCCACCATGGGAAATGGCAGCAGAGAAGACTGTGTCAGAATCCTGAATCCAGGTTTCAGTGAGGGACAACAGATTAAGAGAGTTGTTCAGAAAGTAATTGTGCAGGAAAGGAAGTTTGTTACATACAGACCGTGGAATCCAGAGGGCACAATTAAAAGGAGATGAGGGAGTGCAACTAATATTAATAAGGTTAGTAAGATTTCGATGTGAGGTAGGGTAGGGTTTGAGGGATGGTGGACCAGGTCTGGGGGAGATGTCCCCTGAGATCAGTAGAAGTAGGAAGAAAAAGAGCAAGTAGTTATTGGAATTGTAAGAAGTTTTTTTGTGCAATGTGTTTGGGCAAGATGGGCTGAGGTTTTTGAGGAAGGTGAGAAGTGCATGGGAGCTGTACATGGGAGAGGGAAGCAAAGGGGTGGAGTTGTACCAAAATAGTTACCTACAGGCCAGCTATGGCGTGCAATAAATTGTATCGTATACACAGCCTACTTCTTCAGCAGGACCACACTTTTCTCCTTTAGACCTCGTTCACGTGTTATTTGGTCAGTATTTTTACCTCAGTATTTGTAAGCTGAGGTAATATTAGAAACACGTCACCACTTCTGTATTTTTCTCCCACTCATGGTTTTGGCTTATAAATACTGAGGTAAAATAGTGCCCAAATACTGAACGCGTGAATGTGGCCTTATACACATCCTCCACCTGCAGCGCCTCACTCTTCTCTATACACAGCCTCATATTGCAGCAGCACCTCACTCCTCTCATTTTCCCATCACGCGTCTCTTTTTTCCCCTCACGCCTCTAATTTTCCCCTCTCATTTCTCATTTTCCCCCCAACACCTGTCATTTTCTGATCACTCCACTATTTTCCCCTCACTCCTTTCATTTTCCACTCACACCTCTTCATTTTCCCCTCAGTCCACTATTTTCCCCTCATCCACTATTTTACCCTCATCCACTATTTTCCCCTCACTCCACTATTTTCCCCTCACTCCTCTCATTTTCCCCACATTCCACTATTTTCCCCTCACCTTTCATTTTCCCCTCACTCCTCTCATTTTCACCTCACTCCTCTCTTCCTCTCACACCACACAGCAACTTCCTGTTATGAGCACAGCGGTGTAATCCATGAGGCTCCTCCCTTTCCCTTGATGTCATGCCTCACAGGAGCAACTCCATTCTAGACATGATGGAGCTAGATGTGGCCTGTGCCTGCCGCACACTGATACTCTGATGGAGGCGGCCCTGATTGTAGCTCGCAGTGGCTGGGACGTCGCAGCCAGTGAGTTTTTCATGGTGGCTTTAGAGGTGAATGTGTCTCCGCCCGTGTGAGCTAAAAATGTGGACGGGGCTTTGCGTGTGGAGTGAGTGTGGCTATGTGGAGTGGGCGGGGCTATGTGGAGTGGGCGGGGCTTGATACATACACACATACTGTACATACACTCAGCTTTATATATATATTTATTTATATAGATACCTTTTTCACATGTAAAATGCTATTGAATAAATGGCGCTATAATAATAAGCAATTATAATTCACAGTGGCCCCTCTTTTGATCACATCCACAGTGCCCATGCCTTTCAGGACTGTGATAAATCTGAGTGGTGGCAGCTGTACTGGGGTACAGATATCTGGGATTCTTATTGGTTAGAAGGATCACTGGACCTGTCCCTCCACACCAGTTACAGAACTGGGGACCTTCATGAAGCTGCTACGTCTAGGTGATCACCTGTGTGTTTAGCACCCAGCTTTCCAAGGATGGGATTAGACATCATCTGCTTCTCCCAGTCTGATGTGCAGCGAGCACATCACCATATGGTGCGGCCGCTGAGCAATTGCCGCCTTTCGTGGTGTTTGGGTCTCAGATAAACACATCAGATGCAGGCGCTCGTCCTATAACTGGATATTAATGTGGATACATAATATAAGCCGCTCCATAAATTCATCTGGCATAAATAGGACAAAACTCCGTCCCGGACTCATAATAAGTGCAGATAATGGCTGAGCAGCTGCTGCCGCTTTACCCTCCATACATCAGAAATTACATGACGGCGCTGAAACGTCCTCATTTATTGCTGCTTCTCGCTACAGGAGGGAAATTTTGTTAGTGAAGGGTAATGAGGCGTTAATGTGTAGTACAGGTCGCTGGTAAATTGCTAAAATTTAAAGCAATAGTGCTGTTGGTGTTTCTGCCTCTGAAATCCTCTGTGCTGCAGCAGAAAACTTGCACCATGTGACCTTGCAAAAAAAAAAAAAAAAATCAGTACACTCCACTCCTGACATCCTCTGTGCTGGTGGGAGACTTTTTACTATCAAACCCTCAGATGGTGACCTCTCACAAGATCAGCACAGCCTACCCCTGAAATACTTTGTGCTGCTATCATACCCTTGCGTTCTGAAACTCTCAGTGTGAGAGCCCCCACAAAATTGGCATACTTTTCTCCTGAAACAATCTGTGCTGCTGGGAGACCCTGCTATCTGCACCTCTCAGCATTTGACCTCACATAAGATCAGCGTGTTGCTCCTGAAATCATCTGTGCTGCTGGTGGACAGTGTTTCACTGTATAAGGCCTCCGTCACACATCCTGGGGATTCCTGTACAGAAAAAAACATTATCGGTGTGCTCCGTGTCCGTGTGCAAAGTGCATATGTCCAGATTCCTGGCTACTGGCAATTCGTTTGGTTCATTTTGAGTTCCTATGGGAGTGTGTCAGATGCTCCCATCTTTCGCTCTTCCACGTTTTGCAACAGAGGAACACAACAGGACCGTCTGAATTTAGAGCCCGTGGTCATTTGATGAATATTTCCTTTCCATGCATGGCTCCGCACCATTGGACATGAATATGTAAATGTGAGTTTTTTTTAACCATTTTTCAATTGGCAATATTTAAAAAAAAAAAACAACAACTATATTTCAGTCCTTAGGGACTCACAAGACAACGAGGACCCTTGATGTGGGTTGCGAACTTATGTCTATTTGGGCAAATAAGACAATGTCTTTAAGCCAATTCTTATTTCTAAAACAAACAACAGATACCTCCTTTTTAAGTGATAGCACATTATTATAAACCTGAGCCAAACTATATGATGGACACACTATTGAAATCAGGCCCGGATTGGCAATATAACCAACCGGGCATTTTCCCGCTGGGCCGCTGTCACGTGGGCCGCGGGCGGCAGCGCCCGAACATCTGGCCGCTTGCCAGCTGCTGCGGCCACTGTTGCTCCTGCCCTCTGCGGGCATGGCGGTGATAGTTTCAAGTTCCTCCCGCACTGCAGAGAGATAAGCCGCCACGCCCCCCCCTCGCATCCCATCCTCGCCGTAGCATGAGACCTCCTCCCCCCCCCCCCGCAGCCACTCACAGCGTCGCACTCGCTTGCCTGCTCGCTCTGTTCGCAGGACCTGTGATGATATCACAGGAGGGGAGGAGTCAGGGGGTCACATGATCAGGAGCCTTTGTCCAGACCCCCGATCATATCACCCCTGACTCCGCCCCTCATGTGACCTCATCACAGGTCCTGTGCGCTCAGCCTTGCCTCTACCGTCTGCAAGACTCTGCTTTGCTGTTGTCATGGTGCTGGTTGAGGTAAGTATGTGTGGGGTCAGGATTTACAGTGTGGATGTAGCAGAGCTGTGTGTGTACGAGGTGTACGGAGCGGAGCCGCGTGTGTACGAGGTGTACGGAGCGGAGCCGCGTGTGTACGAGGTGTACGGAGCGGAGCCGTGTGTGTACGAGGTGTACGGAGCGGAGCCGAGTGTGTACGAGGTGTACGGAGCGGAGCCGCGTGTGTACGAGGTGTACGGAGCGGAGCCGTGTGTGTACGAGGTGTACGGAGCGGAGCCGTGTGTGTACGAGGTGGAGCCGCGCGTGTATGAGGTGTACAGAGAGGAGCCGTGTGTATGAGGTGTACGGAGAGGAGCCGTGTGTGTACGAGGTGGAGCCGTGTGTGTATGAGGTGTACGGAGAGGAGCCGCGCGTGTACGAGGTGTACGGAGAGGAGCCACGCGTGTACAAGGTGGACGGAGTGGAACCGTGTGTGTATGGAGTGGAGCCATATGTGTACAGGATGTACGGAGCGGAGCCAAGTGTGTACAAAGCATACAAAGCGTGCTTTTCCCACGGACACAGGAGTACACGGCGGAGCCCCGAGGAGCATTTTAAAACACACACATGACGTTCCACCTGAAGTGATGTGCTGGAAGCTGACCGGAAATGAGATAATTTCTTGAGGAGATTGTGACGGAACCAGGAATGCTTCAGATCCATCACCGTGTCCTCCGACAGCGCAGACAGCAGGATCGCCTTGGAATCGGGGATGCCGGCCATGTGAGCGGATCATGATAGGTCCTGCACCGGGAGGCTCAGGTGGGCACTACAATGGGAGCCGGGCTGCTATAGTATCTTTGTAGAATCTTTCTTTATTTCTTTCTCTCTTTTTCTTTCTTTCTCTGTTCTTTCATTCTCTCTCTGTTCTTTCTTTCTCTCTCTAATCTTTCTTTTTTCTCTCTCTGTTCTTTCTTCCCCTCTTTCTTTCTTTTTCTTTCCTCTCTTTCTCTCTGTTCTTTCTTTTCTTTACTTCTTTCTTTCTCTGTTCTTTCTCTGTCTCTCTCTGTTCTTTCTTTCCCCTCTTTCTTTCTCTCTCTGTTCTTTCTTTGTCTCTCACTGTTCTTTCTTTGTCTCTCACTGTTCTTTCTTTCTTTCCCCTTTCTTTCTCGCTCTCTCTGTTTTCTTTTTTCTCTCTCTCTGTTTTCTCTCTTCCTTAGTGCCAGTCAGTGTGCCCATAATGCCAGCCACTGTGCCCTCAGTACCAGTCAGTGTGATCAGCAGTGCTAAATGGGTGCGATTAGGTGTGGACATGGGTGTGACTAGTTGTGAAATGGGTGTGGTTGGGCGTGGCCAAAATTTACAGCGTCTTTCCCTTCTTCAAAAGTTGGGAGGTATGATAGGGGCGGCTATGACCAGGGGGTCTGGTTGCCCAATAGAGAGCAGTTCTGCCAGGAATTCTGTAATCATGCATACAAAAGGGGACAGAGATTTGGGAGGAGTACTGTACCTAAAAGCAATAAATAGGACTGAGCTGAAATCCTGGGCACAGCTGTGACTACATGTTATATAGTCGTGTTAATCTCCTCTCACTTCTTGTAAACTACAACTGTACAAAGATATTATAAGATATTATATAGATATATATTATAAGATATTATATTATAAGATATTATATATATATATATATATATATATATATATTATATATATATTATATATATATATTATTATATAATATTATATATTATTATATATATATTATATTATTATATAATATTATATATTATATATTATATATATATATTATATATATATATTATAAGATATTATATAGATATTATATAGTCACCATGTGACTAGTGGGCCTGTGTAACTTCAAATGCCAGGGCTGAATTTTAGTCCCAGTCCAGCCCTGATTGAAATACGCATCAAAGGTAAGGCTAACAGCTGATCATATCAGGCTGCGAAAGATCCATGGTTAATTGGCCATTCCCTGGTATTAAATCTGACATTTGCTGGCCTTTTTCTTGGCTCATAATGATTGCCCTAGTGCATTGCCATTTATGAGGCGCCAAATAACAATGCCCAGTTATGAACCTGGAATGTGATGGGGACTTTATGTGCCATATGCAGGATTTTTGTTGGTCTTGGACTGGCCAAATAGACATAACCCTTGCCAGGCTATTAAGATATGCTCACAGCTGTCTGACTTACCTTTGCTGGTTCTTCCTTCCAAAATATTGGTGAACACGTTTCTTTTCAATCATGAGTTTAGTCAATTTTGGTATTTGTTTTGGAGATCACTTAAATTTTGGTATATTTTAAAGTCATATCTATCTGTATAATTGCCCTTCTGTATGTATTGTGATCCCATCTTCTTGTGATGCCACCCTCCTGCTTGCTTCATGGCTCCCGGAATCGCGCTCCTTTGCAGGCTTACCTATCTGCATTGTTGAGGGCAGAGTAAAGTGCTGCAGTGCGCAGGCAGGGCCTCTCTGACCTTTCCCAGCGTCTGCGCACCGTTGTACTTTGGTCTGCCCTCAACAGGGCAGATAAGTACGCCTGCGCAGGAGCGAATGGCGAGACGCGATTATGCAACAGGAGGGCAGCATCGCAAGAAGATGGGAGGCGCCGGACCGGGACTGGCGACACCAATCGGACCGGACCCCCCCCAGGTGAGTGTAATAAAACTTATTTTTTCTTATCTTTCAGGTCGGATCGAGGGCTTATCTACAGCATTATAAAATGCTGTAGATAAGCCTTGAAAGGCAGTGGCTGTATCTTATATCGGCCAATACTGCTGACAAATTCGCTTTATCACCGAACACCCCCTCCTCCCAGCCATGGGGCCTGCAACATTGCCCCACTCCTGCCACCTCCATCAGCTTTCTACAGCAGCAACCCTGCCTTTTGTGTCCCTGCTCCACTGCCGCTGCAACCACCGTAAGCTACATTTGGTTTATAAAACGCATTGGCATTTACAAACACAATTTGGTTGTAAAAAAGGGCAGTTTATAATCCTAAAAATACAGTTGAAGTTTTGCTCTCACCTTCTCCCGGTCACTGTTTCCCAATGTCTTGTGCCCCTCATTATATGATGTTAATTACATCCTGATTTACATTGCAGATATTGGCCCCGGTTACCAGGCTTATGTTCTAATTAATATTCATTTTCTTTGAAGGGTAGATGATTTCTACTGGGCTGTAATCAGAGAATTCACATTAGGAACAGTAATATAAATGTGAGAGATCATCACTGCGAGCACAAGGGCGCGACCTGACAGAGGGTTTTTAAGTGGTAAACTAGAACTTCAGGAAAGCCTGAGTCAGCTGAACAGTGAGTGCTGCTCTGAAGTATACACAATATCAGTACAGGATAAGTATACACAATATCAGTACAGGATAAGTAATGTAATATATGTACACAGTGACTCCACCAGCAGAATAGTGAGTGCAGCTCTGGAGTATAATACAGGATGTAACTCAGGATCAGTACAAGATAAGTAATGTAATATATGTACACAGTGACTCCACCAGCAGAATAGTGAGTGCAGCTCTGGAGTATAATATAGGATGTAACTCAGGATCAGTACAGGATAAGTAATGTAATGTATGTACACAGTGACTCCACCAGCAGAATAGTGAGAGCGGCTCTGGAGTATAATACAGGATATAACTCAGGATCAGTACAGGATAAGTAATGTATGTACACAGTGACTGCACCAGCAGAATAGTGAGTGCAGCTCTGGAGTATAATACAGGATGTGACTCAGGATCAGTACAGGATAAGTAATGTAATATATGTACACAGTGACTCCACAAGCAGAATAGTGAGTGCAGCTCCGGAATATAAGGCACATTGTAAGGCTATGTGCACACGTAGGTTTTTTGGTGTGCGGATTTTGGAGAGAAAACCGCAGGTAAATCCGCAGGTATCTGCGGTTTTGCCCTGCGGTTTTACACCTCATAATGGATGAGGTGTAAAACTGCAGCGTTTCTGTACCACACAATTGACATACTGCGGATTGTAAACCGCAACAAAACCGCGCGGAAAAATCTGCAGCATGTGTACAGCGTTTTTTAATTTCCATAGGAAATAAAGGTACTGTTCAACGCAGCAGAATCTGCTGCGGACCGGCAGCTGCAGAAACACTGCGGAACCACAGCAGAATCCGCACCGTGTGTACATACCCTAACTCAGGATCAGTACAGGAAAGGTAATGTAATGAATGTACACAGTGACTCCACCAGCAGAATAGTGAGTGCAGCTCTGGAGTATAGTACAGGATGTAACTCAGGATCAGTACATGATAATTAATATAATCTATGTACACAGTGACTCCGCCAGCAGAATAGTGAGTGCAGCTCTGAAGTATAATACAGGATGTAACTCAGGATCAGTACAGGATAAGTAATTGTCACGATACAGCTGTCGGATGACCCAGGATCAGGGGCTCCTTCCCTGTCCCTAACACTAGAGGGTGCCTAGCTCACCCTATTCCAGAGGTTATTTTTGAAGATGAAGATGCCAGGGCCTCCACCCTTGCCTTATCTCCTGAGTTAGCCCTCCGTCTGTTCTCTTCCCCCACCCAGAGAAGAGGGGCGCTACTGTGCACTGTAGTGCGCCAATGCAAACGCAAACATGGCAAAACAAACAAGGTTTAACAGAAAACTTCAGGCATATAAACAGTGGCATAACTACAAAGTTATGGGCCCCGGTGCGAACTTTCAAATGGGGCCCCCATGCCAAAACACACGCACATCTCCACTCCGTACACCTCGTACACATGCGGCTCCTCTCCATCCACCTCGTACACACGCGGCTCCGCTCCGTACACCTCGTACACACGCGGCTCCGCTCCGTACACCTCGTACACACGCGGCTCCGCTCCGTACACCTCGTACACACGCGGCTCCGCTCCGTACACCTCGTACACACGCGGCTCCGCTCCGTACACCTCGTACCCACGCGGCTCCGCTCCGTACACCTCGTACACACACGGCTCCGCTCTGCACACCTCGTACACACATGGCTCCACTCTGCATACCCCATACACACATGGCTCCGCTCCGTACACCTCGAACACACACGGCTCCGCTCCGTACACCTCGTACATGTGGCGCCCCTGAGGGTTCAGTCGCCACAGAGGTACTGCACCTCCACCTGAGGTGTGGTACCCCACCATCCAGGTAAGGTGGAGACACCTGACCACACTCCAACACCTGCATCCCACACAACATAGTAGTGTAGCAAAGCACCCTTTGGTGGCTCCCTGCTTGGAACACGAAGCGTGCTGGGAGGCAGGTGGAGTTTAGTTTGCACCAAAAGAGCGGTAAGAGTTTAGGATTTAGTCAGTCTGACAGAGTGAGAGGAAGAGAGAAAATCCCCGGAGTGGGATGGATGAAGGATGTGCTGCAGCCGACCTCAATGATCTGGGTCCGCTGGCACAGGAAAGGAACATTGATAGAAAGCCTGACTCTCCATAAGAAGGAAAGGATTAGTACGGAACGTGAGGAGAAAAAGAGAACTATGGACTAGGGTTAGAGGAGAACCCTTCCCAAGTTCTAAGTGCAAGGCCGGGGCCTGGTCCCCGAGGTTGTATGGATACTAATGGTCCTGCAGCAGACACCGGAGGAATAGAAGTTGTCACCACTTTATTCCCACATGAGACTTAGGGGCACAACAGCATCGTGAGTGAACTGGGACTAGGTAGTAAGGAGTCCCCGAAGCAGGCCACAGCTGTCTGCCATACAAGTAGAGTTCATAGGAACATCTGACAGGAGGAACTCCAGTGTAACTCAGTATTGTGAGTACTTCACCATAGGCGAAAGAAGGGAGACGTTCAGGAAAGGCACATGTTGGCGGAGTGTTGGAAAGGAGGACTTCATCTTGCCTGGAAGTTGGCTGAGCTCCTGACCCACAGGACACGGCACAGATGCAGGTCCTTGTACCACAACAGACTGTGAGTAAAGCTTTGGAATTACATGCCCTGGTGTCCTCCACTTATTCCTGCATCAACCTGCCCGGCACTGCTACATCCCCTGCGCCTGACACTACACCATCTACGTGTCACTTCACCTACTCTGCCCTGGGACTACAGCCCTGCCTGTGGAGGGCTATAACATCATTGCTGCACCACACCATCTGTCCCAGAGGATCTGTCTGTAGCGTCGGCTTAACACCTTCATTGCCGAACACCACAGGTGGCGTCACGACTCATTCATTCATAAACTCTAATCATCATAAGCACACTGAACATTCCCCTTTTACAATGGGCACCCAGGGCCACCGGCCGGGTCCCAGCTGCCGTGACATCTCCCATTGAAGCTCATCGGGCCCGGTACCGAGTACCCCGCCAGCCCTGGGAGGGCGACCCAACTTTGCGTCACGAACAGGATGACGAAGCCCGGTGCCACCGGGTTCTGTGTGCCTAAGATTTATTGTACTTAAAGATTGCTGACAATGTGCAGAATAACCAAATTGATAGACTGTAAAATGGACTCTAAAAATGGGCGCCGGCGCGGAGAAGAAGGGCGTGACAACATGGGTGGTCCTAAGAAAAGACCACGAACTGTCCTGGGCCTCCCCTGCCTGAACTTCTATGCAACAGCAACATGGCCCACCCCCCCAAGGGGTTCGTGTACTGGCTTGGTATGGAGGAGTAGGAAGAAGACGCCGCCCTCAGAAGGAGCGAGAGCCGGTGGTGGGAAAAGAGTTCAGACAGGAAGAAGAAAAAACAAAGAATGCCATGAAGGAAGAAGGAGGGAGGCCCGAAGAGAGCAAGGAGGTTCAGCTGAACCTCCCCGGTGCATTGGCTGAAGGCTCCGATCCGACTTCCAAGATGGACCGCCAGCAGCTGGAGGCCGAGATCACCCAGCTGACAAACTATCTATGGCTGAGGCAGGAGGCGCTCTGGATGATGAACTGGCAGCATGCCCGGGAGGGGCGTACACCATCGGCACCTCCATTCCCGGTACCCTCCCCATTGGTACCCGCTGTCGCTGCTTCCATACCAGTACCTTCACCTGCGGTACCCGCCGCCGCTGCACAGGACTTCCCTCAGGCATCACCCGTGGAACTGACGGCTGCTGCAATGTTACCGGCAGCGCCTGTTTCCACCGCCATGCTGCAATTACCGCTGGTCGCGGCCTGCCAGGAGGAGTTCTCCGAGGGCTGGGGAGCTGAAGTGGAGGAAGTAGAGCCCCAACCTGGACCTGACGCGGCTGCGCAGGCCCCACCGGAGACCCCTGCGGACCCAGAGCCGCCATCTGCTCCATCACTGTCTCCAGTCATCACCGCTGCCACCGGCTATCGCCCGATGCCTGCACCGGAGCCGAGACAACACCGCCAGGAGGCCTCAGGTACGTCCGCTGCCCCTGCACCTGAAAAGGCCTCGGGGTGTACAGCTGCTGCGGAGTCCAGACAGGTCATGCTGGACCTTGTCTGGGACCGGGACTCTGAGCCCTGGGGGGAAACACCTGAGCCCCTAGTGGTAGTACCCTTATCCACAGTGGGAAGAAGTCGATCCCGGGAGGAGGAGGAAGATACAGTGGCCAAATGTCAGGAGACCATCCACCAGCTGGCAGCCGAGCACAGGGAATGTGAGCAGAGAAGGCTGGCTTTGCTGGGCCCTGATGTGGACCGGAAGGAAAAGGTCCGTGCCGGTCACTTTGGTCCCCGGGACTCAGTCGGATGGGGACAGGTCCTCAATGTGAATCATGAGCAGGGGTTTGGTTTCATCGCAGACCCCAAGCGGATCAGTGACCTCTTCTTTAGTAGGAGGGATGTGGAGTCACACCTCCGGAAGGGACACCCTGCCAGAGACTTGCAACCGGGGGAATACGTTACTTTTACCCAGCATGAGGGGTTGCGTGGCTGGTACGCCATGAATATACGCCGAATCCCTGAAGATTTCATTGTGGCCTACAAGAAAGGCCTACAAGAGCGGCCTACAAGAGGCCTAGGTCCCACTGGCAGGAATACCTCCCACCGTGGTGATCACACCTGCCAAGGTCAGACAGGCTACATCCTCCCCTGTTAGCCACCCTATGGTACAGGTAGTTGCACCCGCTGTACCTCAGGCAGCAATTGCACCAGCTGCCACCACCTCGCCCTATGTGAACCCACAAGCAGGAAGAGGATGTACACAAGTTCTACCCTGGAAGCAGCCCAAGTCATCAGCTTCCATCACCCCAGGAGGGGACCACCAACATTAAAGAGCATACCAATAACTAACTCTGTTACCCAGGAGGGTATTTGCACCATTGTGCCTGTTTTTCTATTTTTCTATTTTTGTTATCGTGATGTTTCCCTGTTGATTCCAGTTTTTGTTGCCCAGTTTTATTGGCAGCGTTTTTCTTACTGAACTGTGGAGCTCATGGACACTGAATGATCCAGAACTGTAATGTTTATAGTTGCACCTCTTTAGGTGCCCTTTCTTGGTTTTACATAAGTCTTTTAAGAATAAGGACATTTCAAGACATCTTGGCTGGATCAATGTCTATATTGCACTTATTAATAATGTTTAGCATTTTTGATAGAAAAAGTAAATAGTGAATGTTTTATAGAGTTTAGACTAATGCTAATATTTGAATAAAGATTTAAAATTTACGGGTGATGAACCAGGCATCAGCGGTTGTCACTTAAGGTTAATAATAGAAAGTAGAAAATGTGTGTCATGCTCGCCATGTCTGTCATGTCCGCCATGTCTTTTTTGCCTCAAGAACCCCTGAAGTGGTGTGCACGCGCATCTCGTGTCTGCTATCCTGCATGTTCTCTAGAGCAGTGTGCACACTCACCTCATGTCTGTTGAGCTACAGGATGCCTGCGTTTCTGCTCTGCCTTCGGTGATCATCTCGTCATGTCTAGAATCCCTGATCATGTGACCTTTCCTAGGATCCTGCACTGTCCGGTTCTGCATTCGTCTCTATGTCTGAAACCCTGATCATGTGACCTTTCCTAGGATCCTGCACTGTCCGGTTCTACAATCGTTTCTGCATGTCTGAAACCCTGATCATGTGATCTTCCCTAGGATCCTGCACTGTCCGGTTCTGCAATCATCCCTGCATGTCTGGAATCCTGATCATGTGACTGCGCTCTGTGATCCTAGAGGATCTGAACTGGAAGCTCTGACCCGGAAGTGGTGGTGCTATGCCCTATATCAGACCGCCCCTTCCCATGCTCAGGGCCTGAGTATTGTGTTGCTTCTCTGCATGGCTGCTTGGTCTGTGAGGTTGCTCCCTCTATTCGGTGCCCTTGCACTCTGCTCTGACGTGCTTCTCTGCACACACTCCATGCTCGTATTCCGTCTCTTGTCTTGTGCTTTGTCTCGTGTTGTCCTCCGTGCTCTGTTTGTCCTTGCTATGTTTCCTTGTTTTGTTTTGCTCTGTCCCTGTCCCTGACGTGCCTCTTTACACGTGCAGGCCTTGCTCTGTACCCTGTCCCTGGCGTGTCTCCTACACGTGCAGGCTCCGTTCTGTACCCTGTCCCTGGCATGTCTCTACACGTGCAGGCCTCGCTCTGTGTCTGTCCCTGGCGTGTCTCCTACACGTGCAGGCTCCGCACTGTACCCTGTCTAGTCCCAAGGCTCTCCCTTGGCCCGGCTCTGGGCTTCGGCCTACGCTCCGCTGCTAGACTCTGTCCCTGTCCCTGGCGTGTCTCTACACGTGCAGGTCTCGTTTTGTACCTTGACCCTGGCATGCTCTCTGCATGCGCAGGAGTCTGCCTCGTATCCTATGCCTTTTCTCTGTTGCCTGTGCGCCCTTGCACTTTTCGTACTAGGCTTTGCCGTGCTGTCTGCACGCGTCTCTGTCCTGTATCTTTGCCTAGCCCTGCCTTGTGGCTCCGTGCCTCCGTGCACGTACCTGGTCGCCTGTGCCTGTCTGGTGTGCCTCAGCCGTGCCACCTCTAGCCATGCTCGCCTGTGTGCCTCAGCCGTGCCCGCTGTCCAGTGCTATAGTGGTCTCCGGCTGCGTGGCCGCAGCGGTGCCGCCTCTAGTCGTGCCCGCCTGCTTATGCCATCGTCGGTACCACCTGCTGGTGCTCCCAGCTGTGGTCTCCGTGTTCCCTTGTACGCACGCTGGTTCTCGCACTGTGCCTTTTTGTGCTACTCTTGCACAGAGCCTTTTGCCTCTTTTGCTCTGCTCTGAACCCTAGTTTGCCGGCCGGATTCCGTAACCTGCCGACCGCTGCCAGAGGTCCGGACCTAGATAACTGCGGCCTGATGTCCGGAGCTGATGTCCATAGCCAGATTCCTGGACCCTGTCGCTCGATGCCAGCACCCTGGATTCCGATGCCATTGAACCCGTCCCTGGCGTGCCTTCGCATGCGCAGGCCACTGTCCTTGTGCTCCTCCCTGGCGTGCCCTCGCACGCGCAGGCCTCTGTCCTTGTACCCGTCCCTGGCATGCCCCTCGGCATGCGCAGTTCTCCGTTCTGTGAATCTGATCCTGGCGTGTCTCCTTGCACGCACCCTGTTTTGTCTCCTAGTTTGTCTGCTGGATTCCTGAAGCCAGCTGACTACTGCCGGAGGTCTGGAGCCAGATGTCTACACTCTGATGCCTGGACCCTGTCAGCCTTTGCCAGCCTTCCGGAGTCTGATTCCTCGTACCCCACCTTGGACTTTGGTGTGCCCTGGCATGCAATTTGTTATATGGATTCTGTGTGTTCACGTGTTGCACCTGTTTTACCTTGAAGAGTTCCTCATGCCTTGGACCTCGGCGTGCCCTTGCACGCATCTTGCTTTGTGTTCTTTGTGTGTTCACCTTTGCACCTGTTGTACCCTGAAGTGTTCCTGAATGAAGTTTACTTGAACTAAATCCTTGTCTCGTCTTGTCTTGCTTCCTGAGCCGGCCGTCTGGTCCAGCAGCTGCGGTGGCTCACCCCCTTGGTCTTGCCCCTGACACTCCCTGTATAGGGGGTGGTTCCTCACTAGGTCAGCTTGCCCTAGGTGGGTGGGTGCCACGGCCCAGAGGGTCCACTCATTCAAAGAAGAACCACTCAGCGTAAGCTGACACTCGTCACAATGTGAAAGAAAAGATTAGTGTTAATGATAATACTTGAAGTGGTAGTGAGTTACTGCCAATAGCACTTTTGAATTAGGTACTGTATTAAAACATAGATAGTTAGTTGAAATTGTTTGCAACGTTCAAGAGTGAGTGCCTCCCACATTGGGAAGTTTAGATAAGAATTGTTTATTTAGCATTACAAAAAATTTTTGTATGTTCCTGTATTTGTCAATCTTTGCTTCTTTTGCAGCCCGTGGACGTGCTGTGTTTAATGGGGGGGTATGTGGCACCCCTGAGGGTTCAGTCGCCACAGAGGTACTGCACCTCCACCTGAGGTGTGGTACCCCACCATTCAGGTAAGGTGGAGACACCTGACCACACTCCAACACCTGCATCCCACACAACATAGTAGTGTAGCAAAGCACCCTTTGGTGGCTCCCTGCTTGGAACACGAAGCGTGCTGGGAGTCGGGTGGAGTTTAGTTTGCACCAAAAGAGTGGGAAGAGTTTAGGATTTAGTCAGTCTGACAGAGTGAGAGGAAGAGAGAAGATCCCCGGAGTGGGATGGATGAAGGAAGTGCTGCAGCCGACCTCAGTGACCTGGGTCCGCTGGCACAGGAAAGGAACATTGATAGAAAGCCTGACTCTCCATAAGAAGGAAAGGATTAGTACAGAACGTGAGGAGAAGAGAACTAAGGATTAGGGTTAGAGGAGAACCCTTCCCAAGTTCTAAACGCAAGCCCGGGGTCCGGTCCCCGAGGTTGTATGGATAGTAATGGTCCTGCAGCAGACACTGGAGGACTAGACGTTGTCACCACTTTATTGCCACACCAGACTTGGGGGCACACAGCATCGTGAGTGAGCCAGGACTAGGTAGTAAGGAGTCCCCGAAGCAGGCTACAGCTGTCTGCCGTACAAGTAGAGTTCATAGGAACATCTGACAGGAGGAACTCCAGTGTAACTCAGTACTGTGAGTACTTCATCATTGGCGCAAGAAGGGAGACGTTCAGGAAAGGCACATGTTGGCGGAGTGTTGGAAAGGAGGACTTTATCTTGCCTGGAAGTTGGCTGAGCTCCTGACCCAGAGGACACGATACAAATGCGGGTCCTTGTACCACAACAGACTGTGAGTAAAGCTTTGGAACTTCATGCCCTGGTGTCCTCCACTTATTCCTGCGTCAACCTGCCTGGCACTGCTACATCAACTGCACCTGACACTACACCATCTACATGTCACTTCACCTACTCTGCCCTGGGACTACAGCCCTGCCTGTGGAGGGCTATAACATAATTGCTGCACCACACCATCTGTCCCAGAGGATCTGTCTGCAGCGTCGGCTTAACATCTTCATTGCCGAACACCACAGGTGGTGTCACGAATCATTCATTCATAAACTCTAATCATCATAAACTGAACATCCCCCTTTTACAATGGGCGCCCAGGGCCACGGGCCAGGTCCCAGCTGCCGTGACATCTCCCACTGAAGCTCATCGGGCCCGCTACCGAGTACCCCACCAGCCCTGGGAGGGCGACCCATACACACACGACTCCACTCTGCACATCCCATACACACACGGCTCCGCTCCGTACACACACACAGCTCCACTCTGCACACCCCATACACACAGGGCTCCGCTCCGTACAGCGCGTACACACACAGCTCTGCTCCGTACTCCTCGTACACACGCGGCTCCGCTCTGCACATCCCATACACACACGGCTCCGCTCCGCACACCCCGTACACACACAGCTCCACTATGCACACCTCGTACACACACGGCTCTGCTCTGCATACCTCGTACACACACGGCCTTGCTCCGTACACCTCGTACACACACAACACCGCTCTGCACATACCATACACACATGGCTCTGCTCCGTACACACACAGCTCCACTCTGCACACCCCATACACACAGGGCTCCGCTCAGTACAGCGCGTACACACACGGCTCCGCTCCATACACCTCGTACACACGCGGCTCCGCTCTGCATACCCCATACACACATGGCTCCGCTCCGTACACACAGCTAAGCTCTGCACACCCCATACACACACATCTTCGCTCCGTACACCTCATACACACAGCTCTGCTACATCCACTCTGTAAACCCCCCTGACCCCACACCGAAACTTTACCCCATCCAGCATCATGACAACCAGCACAGCAGAGTCCTGCAGACAACCAGGCTCCTGATCATGTGACCCATGACTCCTCCCCTCCTGTGACCTCATCACAGGTCCTGTGCGCACAGAAAAGGACTTCATTGCAGGCAGGAGGGTGAGGATGGGGTGCATGGGGGGGTGGCGACTCAGTGCGGGATGCGGGGGGGGTCAAAAATGGGACTATCCCGTGAGAATCGGAACGGTTGGGAGATATCACGGTGTGACCTGCCGGGCCCCTCACTCCCCCCGGGCCCAGTCGCAGTGTCGACCGCTGCGACAGTGGTAGTTACGCCCCTGCGTACAAAATATTCACTCACATATAACAGAGGAATGCATCGGGGCATGGAGGTAGGGGAATAAACCAAAATAGAGAAGGATAGGGAATTACCACACATACAAACCAAGCAACAGTCACAGATAACTCCTCCAACTCTCCTTCTCATATGTACACCTCTTCCTCTGTTAGCTATGCAGAAAATGATAGCTCTGACATGGATTTGTAACAGAGCCCAGAAGGGAAAGGAGTGGCTAACTGAGTTCAGCTGTGAGCACAGAGATTTCCAACATGGCTGATTAACCCCTGTTCTGCCAGAAGGAATAAACATCATTAAAATGAAGAAGTGCTTCTTCTCAGCGCTGGAGTAGGAGCAATCAGGCGCTGCGGTCTTCTGGCTCCACACTGTCGCAGTAACCCCATGACAGTACCCCCTCTTCTGCGAGGGACCTTCACAACCTCAGGACCAGGCTTATCGCGGTGTTCCACGTGAAAAGACCGGACCAGTTTGGTCGCATGAACATCAGATGCTGGAACCCACATCCTCTCCTCAGGACCGTACGCCCTCCAATGTACCAGATACAGAGCGACCGATGAACAAGATGAGAATCCAAGATCTTCGCTATCTGAAACTCCAAGTTTCCATCGACAATGACAGGAGATGGTGGTAGTGATGATGATTCTGACAATGCAACAATGCAACAATTTTTGAGGAGGGATCGATGAAATACATTATGGATCCTAAAGCTAGACGGTAAAGCAAGGCGAAATGCTACGGGACTGACAATGCCTACGATCTTATAAGGACCGATAAACCTGGGGCACAGTTTCCAAGACGGAACCTTCAGCTTAATGTTCCTGGAGGACAACCACACCAAGTCACCAACACACAGGTCCGGACCCACCAAATGTCTCCCATCAGCCACACTCGTATATTTGGATCCCATCTTCCTCAAATTATCCATAACTCCCTGCCATATGGTAGTAATAGAAGTTGAAAACCGTTCCTCTTGGGATAATCCAGAATGCAAATTCTATTAAATGAACCAAACTGAGGATGGAACCCATATGCTCCAAAAAATAGTAACTTACCAGTTGATTCCTGTCAACGATTATTTACAGCGAATTCGACTAATGGTAAATAGGTAACCCAATCTTACTGATCTTACTGATAATCTTACTGATTCTCAGACACAAAACACCTGAGATATGTCTCCAGATTCTGGTTTACCAGTTCAGTCTGCCCATTAGACTGTGGGTGAAATGAGGAAGAAAGTGAGAAATGAATCCCCATACGGGTGCATAATGCCTTACAAAACTTGGAGACAAACTGCACCCCCCAGTCAGAAACAATATCGGTCGGGATCCCATGTAATCAAATAATCAAATTATCTCCCTGACGAAAATTTGCTCCAAGCATTTGGTGTTCGGTAAAGCTGGTAAAGTGATAAAATGAGACATTTTACTGAATCTGTCTGCCACCACCAGAATTAAAGTATCCCCTGCCAACCTGTAGAAGCGCAATAGCGCAAAACGGCCGCCGTCGCTCCTCCACTCCCCTTCCCATTGAAGATGTTCTGAATTTCAGGATTAAATATTAACTTTTGAAGTCTGGTGAGTGCTGTCCTTTTCTCTTTCACATAGACTGTTAGTATCGTTTTTTTCTGGACGAGCACCCAAAGAATCAGGTTTAATTGCCAGCAGCGTTGGTAGTACACGGACGGTTATTGTGCCATTAGGTGTGATTGTGGTGCGGTTAATTTTGTCTTGTTGTGCAGATCCATGATAAAATCGACCGCAACCGAGTCCAAGGTTTACTGGAAATCAATGGTTGAGAGCCCCCAACAGACGAGTATGAGAGGTCTTAGAACGCACACATACGCGGCAAGTTGCTACATACTCCCGGACATTCTGATGAGCACCTGGCCACCAAAAACGCAGAATAAGATTAGTGGTGGCTTTATTACCAGGATGTCCAGCTAACACCGAGACATCCTGGTAGTAAAGGACTCTAAGACGGAGATTAACGGGAACAAATAGTTTACCAAGTGGACAGGCAGCAGGGGCATCCCCCTGAGCATCAACAATCTCTCTTTCCTGAGAGGAGCATATAGACGCCATAGCCACCCCTTTTTGAAGAATAGGTACACACCTATTTATTCCCCCAAGAAAACGAGATAAGGCATCGGCCTTAATGTTTTTGTTCTCTGGCCTATATGTGACAAAAAAGTTAATCCTGGTAAAGAAAAATGCCCACCTTGCCTGTCGAGGCATAAGACGTTTTGCCGATTCAAAATATACCAGATTCTTAATATCCGTGATTACCATAACCGGATGAACAGCTTTCTCCAAAAAATGACGCCACTCTTCAAATGCCCATTTGATTGCTAAGAGTTCCCTGTTACCAATGTCATAATTTTTCTCAGCAGCTGACAGTTTCTTAGAAATATAAGCATGTGGTTGCCATTTAACAGGAGACGCACCCTGCGACAATAAAGCCCCTACTCCCACCTCAGACTCATCGACCTCAACGATAAAAGGCTGTGAGACGTCTGACTCTATGAGTATCGGCGCAGATGAAAAACACCTCTTCAACGTTTCAAATGCCTCCCTGGCAGAACTGGACCACTTGGAGAATCCGTCCCCTTCCTGGTCATACCCGTAAGAGGTTTGGCTACTACCGAAAAGTTTTTTATGAACTTAGGGTAGTAGTTGGCGAAACCTAAAAACCTTTGTAATGCCTTCAAATCCTCTGGACGATCCCAATCCAATACTGACCGGTCTTTCGCCGGATCCATGCGAAAACCAGTGGACGATAACACATATCCTAGGAAAGGGATCTCCTCAACCGAGAACATACACTTCTTGACTTTGACATATAACTTATTGTCTCTGAGTATATGAAAGACCTGCCTGACATGTACCTGCTGTGACTCAATGTCAGGTGAATAAATTAATATTACATCCAGATAGATAATCACGAACCTGCCTACCAGCTGACTAAACACGTAATTTATTAAATGTTGAAAGACGACAGGCGCGTTCGTCAACCCAAAAGGCATCACCAGATTCTCATATTGTCCCCCAGGCGTATTGAATGCTGTCTTCCACTCATCCCCCTCTTTAATGCAAATGAGGTTATACGCCCCCCCTGAGGTTTTTTTTAAAACCACTTTGCCCCTACAATCAGATTAAAGAGGTCGGGAATAAGAGGGAGCGGATAAGGATCACATTAAGTTCGTGGAAATCCAGACAAGAGCGTAAGCCCCCACCTTTTTTCTTACCTCTGGCCAGGCTTTTTGCGATGCAATCCTTCATGGCCTGCCTCTCTGGACTAGAGATATTATAGCGTTTGCTTTTAGGCAGCTTGGCACCAGGGACGAGATTTATGGCGCAATCATAAGGACGATGAGGATGGAGTTCTTGGCACCCCTACTCCGAGAACATATCCCCAAAATCTGACAGGTAACTCGGCACAGACTGGGTATCCACCCTAGCAACCCGGGTACCCAAGCAGCGTCCTTGACAATACACACTCCATTTTATTACCTCATGAGTCTGCCAATCCACTACAGGATTGTGCAGAGCAAATCAAGGAAGTCCCAGTACCACAGGTGAGGGCAGACCCTCTAGCACATAACAGTCTATCACCTCAGAGTGCATGGCCCCCACCTGAAGCTGTAAGTGACGGACGACTTGAGTAATATGCCTGTCTCAAGGGGGTGGAGTCGATGATGGGTATGGGTCTGGACATAGTATGTGAATTCACGCGACGTCATCGCGAATTACCGCGAGACGTTGCGATCCCGCGGGAATGTGCGTCATCGCGGGCATTTTCGCAAAGGAGTACTGGGAACGGGAGCGTGGAGAGAGGCGGGAAGGCTGCGCGGGATGTCGGAAGGTAAGAATAACACCATTTTTTATTTTTTTATTATTTTTTACATTTTATCTTTTACTACTGATGCTGCATAGGCGGCCTCAGTAGTAAAAAGTTGGTCACGAGTGTGACCAACCTGTCAATCAGTTCTCCAAGCGATGCTCCAGATCGCTTGGAAAACGCTAGCATTTTGCAAGCTAATTACGCTTGCAAAATGCTAGTTTTTCCGCGGGAAAATCGTAGGAATTTAAAATGCGATTTTCCCGCGGAATGGAATTCCGGAACTCTCGCGGTAATTTCCGCGAGAGTTCCGCTACGTGTGAACCCAGCCTAAGAACACCTCCTGGTTAGTGCAGTGAGAGTAAGGGTACCATCACACTTGGCGACGCACCAGCGATCCCGACAATGATGCGACCTGGTAGGGATCGCTGGTGCGTCACTACGAGGTCGCTGGTGAGATGTCAAACAGTCAGATCTCAACAGCGACGCAGCAATGATATAGAACGATACGACGGTTGTTGGGACCCTGTTTCTCAGACCTGTAGTATTGAGGTCATTTGTCGTTGTCTCTGTCAAACACAGCGATGCCTGCTGGCCAGCGGGACACCAGCGATCAAAAAATGGCCCAGGACATTCGAGCACGATCAGCGACATCGCAGCAGGGGCCCGATCGCCGCTATGTGCCACACTTAACGAGATCGCAGGCGAGATCGCTGTTGCGTCATCATGACCTGTAGAAGTGGTCTGTAGCGCGAAACGATCGTCGTCTGTTTTCTGCTCCATTGTTTTATCTTCCCACTGTTGGTATGATGATGCCACAATAAAGGATTATTTTGCACGGTACGGTAGTGCCTATCCGCTTTCTTCACTATGATTATATTAGTTATATTCTTGTACACAGGAGCAGTATTATAGTAGTTATATTCTTGTACATAAGAGGCAGTATTATAGTAGTTATATTCTTGCATATAGAAGGCAGTATTATAGTAGTTATATTCTTGTATATAGGAGGCAGTATTATAGTAGTTATATTCTTGTACATAGGAGGCAGTATTATAGTAGTTATATTCTTGTACATAGGGGGCAGTATTATAATAGCTATATTCTTGCACATACGAGGCAGTATTATAGTAGTTATATTCTTGTACACAGGAGCAGTATTATAGTAGTTATATTCTTGCACATAGGAGGCAGTATTACAGTAGTCATATTCTTGTCCATAGGAGGCAGTATTATAGTAGTTATATTCTTGTACATAGGGGCAGTATTATTGTAGCTATATTCTTGTACATAGGAGTCAATATTATAGTAGTTACAGTTGTGCTCAAAAGTTTACATACTCGGGCAGAATTTTTGCTTTCTTGGCCTTTTTTTCAGAAAATATGAATGATAACACCAAGACTTTTTCTTCAATCATGGTTAGTAGTTGGGTCAAGCCATTTATTGTCAATTTACTGTGTTTTCTCTTTTTAAATCATAATGACAACCCAAAACATCCAAATCACCCTGATCAAAACTTTACATACCCTGGTGATTTTGGCCTGATAACATAACATTCTGATAACAGAACTTGACACAAATGGGTTTGAATGGCTGCTAAAGGTAACATCCTCACCTGTGACCTGTTTACTTGTAATCAGTGGGTGCATAAAAGCTGAGTGAGTTTCTGGGATCCAGACAGACTCCTGCATCTGTCATCCAGCCACTGACGTTTCTGGATTGTGAATCACGGGGAAAGCAAAAGAATTGTCAACAGATCTATGGGAAAAGGTAGTTGAACTGTATAAAGCAAGAGAGGGATACAAAAAATATCAAAGGAATTGATAATGCCAGTGCAACGGTCAAACTGTGAGTAACAAATGGAAAATCAAGGGCTATGTAGAAACAAAACCACGGTCAGGTAGACCAACAAAAATTTTGTCCACAACTGCCAGGAAAATTGTTTGGGATGCAAAGAAAAACCCACAAATAACATCAGCTGAAATACTGGACTCTCTGAAAACTAGCGGTGTGGCTGTTTCAAGATGCACAATAAGGAAGAAATGCACAAATGCCACAAAATATTTCGACTACAATATGCAAAACAGCATAGAGAGAAGCCTCAAAACGTCTGGAACAAGGTAATTTGGAATCATGAGACCAAAATTGAACTTTTTGGCCACAACCATAAACGTTACATTTGGAGATAGGTCAACACCATTCCTACTGTAAAACAAGGAGGTGGATCACTGATGTTTTGGGGATGTGTGAGCTACAAAGGCACAGGAAACTTGATCAAAGTTGAAGGAAAGATGAATGCAGCACGTTATCAGCAAATACTGGAGGCAAATTTGCAATCATCAGCCAGGAAGCTGCCCATGGGACATACTTGGACACTACAACATGACAACAATCCAAAACACAAGGCCAAGTCGACCTGACGTTGGCTACAGCAGGACAAAGTGAAGGTTCTGGAGTGGCCATCTCAGTCTCTTGACCTCAATATCATTGAGCCACTCTGGGGAAATCTCAAGCGCGCAGTTCATGCTAGACTGTCCAGTAATTTACAGGAACTGGAGGCTTTTTGCCAAGAAGAGTGGGCAGCTTTACTATCTGAGAAAATAAAGAACTTCATCCACAACTACCATAAAAGAATTCAAGTTGTCATTGATGTTAGAGTGGGCAGTACACGGTATTAAGAAATTGGTTATGTAAACATTTGATCAGGGTCATTTGGATGTTTTGGGTTGTCTTTATGATTTAAAAAGAGAAAACACAGTAGTTTGACAATAAATGGCTTCCCCAAACCACTAACCATGAGTGGAGAAAAAGTTTTGGTGTTATCATTCATAGTCTCTGAAAAAAGGCCAAGAAAGCAAAAGTTCTGCAGGGGTATGTAAACTTTTGATCACAGCTTTATATTCTTGTACATAGGGGGCAGTATTATAGTAGTTATATTCTTGTACATAGGAGCAGTGTTATATTAGTTATATTTGTCATGATCCAGGCCGGGTTTTTGTATCCTGTCTCTCTTTCCCAGTCTAATAATGTCAAGGGTTAACTTTTTCTCTGCCTCGTTCTGGCGCAAGGCTGGCTATTTCTCTTCACTGCATCCTGCAGATGGTGTCAGTTATAGTTTCTATCTACGGCATGAGTAGCTGACCCTGTGTATACCCTGATTTGTCCTTCTGCTGTTGCTGACTTTGCCCATGTCTGTTTGTTCCTCTCTTCACGTCCCGACTCTATGTTCCACCTTTCATGTCTTGAACTCTCTGGTATTTGACTTGGCTTGGACCCTGACCTGCTGTTAGTCTCTTGTCTTTGACATATCTGCTCCTGACTGGTACTGACCCATTTGGCTTGTTTCTGACTCTGTTTGTTTATTCCTTTGGTACTGTGCTACAGACTTTTATTGACTCGGCTTGTTTGACTATTCTGCTGCCACCTGCTTTTAGCCTCACTGCTGCGCTGCAGGTCTGCTCTTGCTGTGTGCAGTCCTCCCTCCACTCTATTGCCATCTAGTGGAGCTTGCATCTACCTGCAGAGCAGCAGCGTGACAATATTCTTGTACATAGTGTGCAATATTATAGTAGTTATACTCTTGTACATAGGGGGCAGTATTATACTAATTATGTTCTTGAACATGGGTGCAGTATTATAATAATAATAGTCTTGTACATATGGGGCAGTAGTTTAGTAGTTATATTTTTGTACATGGGGCCGTATTATAGTAGTTATGTTCTTGTACATAGGGGGTAGTATTATACTAGTTATATTCTTGTATATAGGAGCAGTATTATAGTAGTTATATTCTTGTACATATGGGGCAGTGTTATAGTAGTTATATTCTTGTACATGGGGGCAATATTATAGTAGTTATATTCTTGTATATAGGGGCAGTATTATAGTAGTTATATTCTTGTACATAGGAACAGTATTATAGTAGTTATATTCTTGTACATAGAGGCAGTATTATAGTAGTTATATTCTTGTACATAGGGGCAGTATTATAGTAGTTATATTCTTATACATGGGGCAGTATTATAGTAGTTATATTCTTGTACATAGGGGCAGTATTATAGTAGTTATATTCTTGTACATAGAGGCAGTATTATAGTAGTTATATTCTTGTATATAAGGGCAGTATTATAGTAGTTATATTCTTATACATGGGGCAGTATTATAGTAGTTATATTCTTGTACATAGGGGCAGTATTATAGTAGTTATATTCATGTACATAGGGGCAGTATTATAGTAGTTATACTCTTATACATAGGGGCAGTATTATAGTAGTTATATTCTTGTACATAGGGGCAGTATTGTAGTAGTTAAATTCTTGTACATGGGGGCAATATTATAGTAGTTATATTCTTGTACATAGGGGCAGTATTATAGTAGTTATATTTTTGTACATATTGGCAGTATTATAGTAGTTATATTCTTGTATAGTAGTTATATTCTTGTACATAGGGGCAGTATTATAGTAGTTATATTCTTGTACATAGAAGCAGTATTATAGTAGTTATATTCTTGTACATAGGGAGCAGTATTATACTAGTTATATTCTTGTACATATGGGCAGTATTATAGTAGTTATATTCTTGTACATATTGGCAGTATTATAGTAGTTATATTCTTGTACATAGGGGCAGTATTATAGTAGTTATATTCTTGTACATAGGGGCAGTATTATAGTAGTTAAAATCTTGTACATGGGGGCAGTATTATAGTAGTTATATTCTTGTACATAGGAGGCAGTATTATAGTAGTTAGATACTTGTACATAGGGGGCAGTATTATAGTAGTAAAGAGTACTAATATTCAAGAGGGTTGTGTGATAAAACACTCCGGGATCGGCTTTGCTGGGGTCAAAGGTCACGTGCGTTCAGCATGAAACTCAGGCGCAGAGCTGGGATTCGGGTGTAACTGACCCTGGGTCAGGTTTATTAACAGTGAAAGCAATGCAAAAGGAAATAAAACATAAAACAAATCCTTGCCTGTCTGGCACTAACTAAACAATGGACAACCTAACTACCAACTGGCGGGCTTCTCCCGTCCAGCCAAACCACAGTTGCAGTGGGCAGTGCTTTCACTCGCGTGTGTCTCTCACACAGACAGGCTCTCTGTGTTCCCAGGCTGAGACACTCACACAACCACCTGGCATCCTTTTATATCCACCTCCCATTATTCATTAGCAAGCAGGTGCGATACTGACCAGACTAGGCCACATAGGAAAGGAATCTGGGCGAGATATACCTGCCCTCATCCACTATTCCCACATGATTCTCACATATCCCCCCCTCTGCTCAGACCACTCCGGTCGAGCAATGACACCCGCCAAACAGTGCACTCGGGACAGGGCATCTGCATTTCCCATCTGTACCCCTGGGTGGTGCTCCACCGTAAAAGTGTAGGCCTGCAGGGCAAGGAACCACCGGGTCACCCGGCTATTCCGTTCCTTGTCCAAGTGCATCCACTTGAGAGGGGCATGGTCAGTGATCAGCCTGAACTTTCGGCCCACCAGGTAATATTTGAGGGCCTCTAGAGCCCACTTAATGGCGAGGCACTCTTTTTCTACGACTGCATACCTTTGCTCGTGTTTATTCAGCTTACTGCTGAGATAGAGGACTGGGTGTTCCACTCCGTCCCTCACTTGTGAGAGTACGGCCCCGATACCGGTATCAGAGGCATCCGTTTGTACCACAAACTCGCTGCGGAAGTCTGGAGTCACCAGTACGGGCTGAGAGCAAAGTGCCCGTTTTAGGCCATGGAAGGCTTCTTCAGCCGCTAAACTCCATTTAATCATGACGCAGTCTTTCCCTTTTGTAAGATCCATCAGGGGGGTAGCGATGGCTGCAAAATTGGGTATGAACCGGCGATAATAGCCGGCGATCCCCAGGAAGGCTTGTACCTGCTTCTTGTTGACAGGTTATAGCCAGTCCTGAACCGCCTGAATCTTATCAACCTGGGGTTTAACAACACCCCTCCCAATTACATACCCCAAATACCGGGCTTCTTCTAGCCCGATGTGACATTTCTTGGGGTTCGCGGTTAGACCTGCCACCCACAGGTCGTCAATCACAGCTTGTACTTTCTGGAGATGAGTCTCCCAGTCCAAGCTGTAAATGACAATGTCGTCCAAATAGGCCGAAGCGTACTGCCTATGTGGCCTCAGGACTCGATCCATCAGTCTCTGGAAGGTCGCCGGTGCTCCATGCAGTCCAAACGGCATATACACATACTGAAATAGACCTTCTGGGTTAGCAAATGCCGTCTTTTCTCTGGCAGCCTCCGCCACAGGGATCTGCCAATACCCCTTTGTTAGGTCTAGGGTCGTAATATACCGGGCTTTTCCTAACCGATCTATTAACTCGTCGACCCGGGGCATAGGGTAGGCATCAAATTTTGAGACCGCATTCAGTTTCCTGAAGTCATTGCAGAACCGGATGGTGCCGTCCGGTTTAGGAATTAGCACAATCGGGCTGGACCAAGCACTGTGCGATTCCTCAATGACACCTAACTCTAACATTGCCTTCACTTCTCTGGAAACGGCTTCACGGCGCGCTTCCGGGATTCGGTAGGGCTTTACGTGAACTGTGACACCAGGTTCCGTTACGATGTATGTTTCATTAGCGTAGTCTGCCTGGGTTTTTCTGAGAAAAACTTTTGGTTGTGAAGTAGAAACTGCCTGACCTCAGTCTTTTGCCGCGCCGAGAGAGTCTCTGCAACCCGTACCTCCGGTACGGTATGCGAGCAGACGGGACGGGCCAGCTCCGCTGACAAGGCAGACCGATCTTTCCAGGATTTTATCAGATTTACATGATAAATCTGTTCAGGTTTCCGTTTACCTGCCTGGTATACTTTGTAGTTTACTTCACCAACTCTTTCCTTAATATCAAAGGGGCCCTGCCACTTTGCCAGGAACTTACTGTCCACCGTGGGGACCAGGATCAACACCCTATCTCCGGATGCAACGTACGGATCTTGGCGCCCCTATCATAGATTCTTTTTTGGGCTCCTTGAGCCTGTATCATGTGTTCTTTGACGATAGGCATAACAGCCGCAATACGGTCCTGCATTTGTGTGACGTGATCTATCACTGTTTTAAACGAAGTGACCTGACCCTCCCAGGTTTCTTTTGCAACGTCTAACAGTCCGCGAGGACGTCGGGAGTACAATAACTCGAAAGGCGAGAATCCCGTGGAAGACTGGGGTACTTCCCTGATGGCAAAAAGCAAATACGGAAGTAAATAGTCCCAGTTCTTCCCATCCTTGTCTATCACCTTTCTCAGCATCTGCTTCAGAGTTTTATTGAACCGTTCGACCAACCCGTCTGTTTGAGGGTGATACACGGATGTGCGTAACGGTTCGATTTGTAACAATCGGCAGAGCTCCTTCATTACCCTGGACATAAAGGGGGTCCCCTGGTCGGTGAGTATCTGTTTTGGTATACCGACCCGACTAAACACATGCACCAGTTCCTTGGCAATCGTCTTGGTGGCCGTGTTACGCAAAGGGATGGCCTCCGGGTAACGAGTGGCATAATCCAAGATGACCAGGATATGTTGGTGTCCACGTGCAGACCGTGGAAGGGGCCCAACTAAATCCATCCCAATCCTCTCAAACGGGACTTCAATAATAGGTAGGGGTACCAAAGGGCTACAGAACCGGGGCTTAGGTGCAGAGGCTTGGCAGTCAGGACAAGACTCACAATATACATGGATATCGTGATGCATGCCTGGCCAAACAAAACAGTGTAATATCCTTTCGGTGGTTTTCTGGACTCCCAGGTGACCTCCCATCACATGTCCGTGGGCCAGGTCCAGCACCTGCCGCCGGTAGGGTTTTGGCACGACTAATAGTTGCACCGTATCTTCCCCCTTTTTCTCTATCTGATAGAGTAAATCATTCTCCAGAATCATGTAAGGATATGCCAGCCTAGAGCCAGGTTCTACGGGTACCCCATTTATCACTTTTACATTTGTCCTAGCCTGAGAAAGGGTAGGATCCTTTATTTGCTCGCTTTGGAAGTCATCTTTCTGAACTTCTAAATCCGGCAAACGGGGAGGTGGACGGCTGTCGGCCTCCTCCTCTTCCCCGGTCTCCTCCGTATCACCCGCCATGACTGAAAACGGGAACTGCAGGTCATTTCTCGCAGACTCTTCCCCCGAGTCTTCCGGGGAGACCTCTTCCAGGGGTTCGGGACCCACACGCGCCCTGGGAGAAGAATCATGTACACTATTACCCGAGGGCATCAACTGATTCTCCCACAATTGCCAGAAGTGGGGAAAATCCCGTCCCAGGATAACATCATGCAATAACGCCGGGACGAGTCCCACTTTATGTTGCACAGACCCATAGGAAGTAGTAATGCATATGACCGTGGTGAGGTACGAACAGGTGTCTCCATGCACACACGTTACAGAAAATTTGTCTGATGGTCCAGTCGGGGCTGACACCAGGCTGGCCTTCACCAGAGTCACCACACTTCCCGAGTCTAACAATGCCACCACATTTTTGCCATCAACAGTTAAATCACACAAGTGTTTTTCCACATCCTTTTGACCGGCATTCACACTCACTACCAGTGCAACCATAGACATGCGGTTTTTAGAGTCTGTGACGTCGCACTGCATGGGTTCAGTAGTGACCGGACAGTTCGCAGCAATATGTCCCATCTCTTGGCAGCGGAAACACCTAACGGGCCCCTTGCTTAGACCATAGTTCGTTACTCTCGGCCTCGCAGTGCGGGCAGTCCCGTTTTCCTCCCCCACTGTCTTAGGGATTTTTCCATCTCCCCTACTCCCTGGAACAGTCTTACCGGTTCCCCGTGGAGATGATGAAGAACGAGGTGGGGTAGCGTCGTCTCGGAGTCCTTCCGCCACGGAGTAACGTTCAACCAGATCCACCAGTTGATCTGCCGTCGTAGGATTTCCATGGCTTACCCACTTCCTCAGGGCTGGCGGTCGAGCTCTTAGGTACTTGTCCATGACGACTTTCTGGATTATCTCTGGCGCTGTCAACACCTCGGGTTGTAGCCACTTCTTCGTCACGTGGATCAGGTCGAACATCTGTGACCGCGGTGGTTTATCCAGCTGATAAGTCCATTGATGCACTCTCTGTGCACGGACAGCGGTCGTCACTCCCAGCCGGGCCAAGATCTCAGCTTTCAATTTGTCAAAGTCCTGCGCAGCTTCAGGTTCCAAGTCATAATACGCTTTTTGGGCCTCACCGGAAAGAAACGGGGCAATCAGGCTGGCCCATCGTGCCTTCGGCCATTTTTCTCGCACCGCCGTCCGTTCAAACGTGGTCAGGTATGCCTCGACGTCATCTTCGGTCGTCATCTTCTGCCAGTACCGACTCACGTGAATCACTCTCGACTCTGCTTCCAGGTTAACCTCAGGTAAGCTTGCCAAGCGCTGCGCCACCTGCTGGAGAAGCGAACGATCGGTAACTGTCATGTCCACCAACTCCTTCAGCTGGGCCATCATCACCCGATTAGCTTCTTGCTGGATGGCGGTGGACTGTACCAGCGCTTTCACCACGTCCTCCATGCTCATGCTTGCAACGTGATGCCCGCGTTCTCCACCACAATGTGATAAAACACTCCGGGATTGGCTTTGCTGGGGTCAAAGGTCACGTGCGTTCAGCATGAAACTCAGGCGCAGAGCTGGGATTCGGGTGTAACTGACCCTGGATCAGGTTTATTAACAGTGAAAGCAATGCAAAAGGAAATAAAACATAAAACAAATCCTTGCCTGTCCGGCACTAACTAAACAATGGACAACCTAACTACCAACTGGCGGGCTTCTCCCGTCCAGCCAAACCACAGTTGCAGTGGGCACTGCTTTCACTCACGTGTGCAGAGCAGCAGTGTGACAATATTCTTGTACATAGTGTGCAATATTATAGTAGTTATACTCTTGTACATAGGGGGCAGTATTATACTAATTATGTTCTTGTACATGGGTGCAGTATTATAATAATAATATTCTTGTACATATGGGGCAGTAGTTTAGTAGTTATATTTTTGTACATGGGGGCCGTATTATAGTAGTTATGTTCTTGTACATAGGGGGTAGTATTATACTAGTTATATTCTTGTATATAGGAGCAGTATTATAGTAGTTATATTCTTGTACATATGGGGCAGTGTTATTGTAGTTATATTCTTGTACATGGGGGCAATATTATAGTAGTTATATTCTTGTATATAGGGGCAGTATTATAGTAGTTATATTCTTGTACATAGGAACAGTATTATAGTAGTTATATTCTTGTACATAGAGGCAGTATTATAGTAGTTACAGTATATTCTTGTACATAGGGGGCAGTATTATAGTAGTTATATTCTTATACATGGGGCAGTATTATAGTAGTTATATTCTTGTACATAGGGGCAGTATTATAGTAGTTATATTCTTGTACATAGAGGCAGTATTATAGTAGTTATATTCTTGTATATAAGGGCAGTATTATAGTAGTTATATTCTTATACATGGGGCAGTATTATAGTAGTTATATTCTTGTACATAGGGGCAGTATTATAGTAGTTATATTCATGTACATAGGGGCAGTATTATAGTAGTTATACTCTTGTACATAGGGGCAGTATTATAGTAGTTATATTCTTGTACATAGGGGCAGTATTGTAGTAGTTAAATTCTTGTACATGGGGGCAATATTATAGTAGTTATATTCTTGTACATAGGGGCAGTATTATAGTAGTTATATTTTTGTACATATTGGCAGTATTATAGTAGTTATATTCTTGTATAGTAGTTATATTCTTGTACATAGGGGCAGTATTATAGTAGTTATATTCTTGTACATAGAAGCAATATTATAGTAGTTATATTCTTGTACATAGGGAGCAGTATTATACTAGTTATATTCTTGTACATATGGGCAGTATTATAGTAGTTATATTCTTGTACATATTGGCAGTATTATAGTAGTTATATTCTTGTACATGGGGGCAATATTATAGTAGTTATATTCTTGTACATATTGGCAGTATTATAGTAGTTATATTCTTGTACATAGGGGCAGTATTATAGTAGTTATATTCTTGTACATAGGGGCAGTATTATAGTAGTTAAAATCTTGTACATGGGGGCAGTATTATAGTAGTTATATACTTGTACATAAGAGGCAGTATTATAGTAGTTATATTCTTGTACATAGGAGGCAGTATTATAGTAGTTATATACTTGTACATAGGGGGCAGTATTATAGTAGTAAAGAGTACTAATATTCCAGAGGGTTGTGTGATAAAACACTCCGGGATCGGCTTTGCTGGGGTCAAAGGTCACGTGCGTTCAGCATGAAACTCAGGCGCAGAGCTGGGATTCGGGTGTAACTGACCCTGGGTCAGGTTTATTAACAGTGAAAGCAATGCAAAAGGAAATAAAACATAAAACAAATCCTTGCCTGTCTGGCACTAACTAAACAATGGACAACCTAACTACCAACTGGCGGGCTTCTCCCGTCCAGCCAAACCACAGTTGCAGTGGGCACTGCTTTCACTCACGTGTGTCTCTCACACAGACAGGCTCTCTGTGTTCCCAGGCTGAGACACTCACACAACCACCTTGCATCCTTTTATATCCACCTCCCATTATTCATTAGCAAGCAGGTGCGATACTGACCAGACTAGGCCACATAGGAAAGGAATCTGGGCGAGATATACCTGCCCTCATCCACTATTCCCACAAGATTCTCACAGTTGATAATGTGGTCAGAGCCTAGCATTGAGTTAGTGGCCATCATATTTATCTTACCATTACTAAGATGGGAGTGATTTTGTTTTTGTTTTAGCTATATATGTGAAGTTGTTCTTTGAGATGTTGTGAATTACTTTTAGACAAAGCCAGTTCCTGTTTTTGTAGAAAACATTAGGATTTTTATAATAAAGTAGTTCAGTCTTGGACACTTGACTTTCCGGTCACGTGTGTCTGTGCCTGATTTTCGTCGTCTTATCTCATGCTGCTGAATTAATAACTCTCAGTAAATGAGCCTCGACAGAAAATTGACTAATGACTCTGTAAATGTATCTGAGTACATTAAAGGACCTTATTAAAATGTCCTCTTCCCTTAGTGTCCACAGTTTGGTAATTATTGACAGCTCCTGAGATGTGATGAGAGAGCTCGTGGATGCACAGAGGATCAACAAGTGGATTTTCTGAAGACCAAAAATTACTCAGTCTATGAAGTATCACATGGTAGGAGTAAAAGATGGCTGACATAAAGCTGGCCGTACATAAGAGACAGGGGTCCCTCCTGACCCCAATAGAAGGTAGGTCTGGCCCCACAAGTGTATGACATCACCTTCAATGCTTTATTTGGAAATCATTAAAACAAAATTACAGGAAATCCAAAGAGAATCTGTATCACCAAAGCATGTCTGGCACATTCATGTGCTTTTCCTCATAGTACATTGCATACGTGAAGGCGAAAAGGGAAGTAAATCGCTGCCAGACTCCTCTAGCGGTGACTTAGCACCCTGGGAACAGAAGGATTGAACATTGAAACTCCGTGAGATCCATCTCACCCTTACATCAGCTGTAAGTTAGAGTCGGGAGACCCTCATACAAAATGGTTGACCATTCTCGCTAAACCCCCCCATACACTTTAGATAGCTGTTGACTGAAAGATGGCTTTCGGCCAATGGTTAAGCTAGTGCCTATATCTCCTGACTCCCTCATCCACAGGAGCGCCCACATTATCTAAAGGCTCGCTCCCACGAGCGTATACATCGGACGAGTGATATCCAATGATTTATCTTATAGCACTCGGACCAATATTATACTATAGGGTAATGCAGATCCTCTTTTTTCTCTCATGCCGATTCAGCTAGAGATAAATATCGCAGCATGCTGCAAGTGGCTCCGCAAATTAGATCAAGTGCACCCATGCAAGTCTATCAGTACGTGTAAAACTACTATGACGCTCCATTGCTGGCTGGGCTGCGCAAGAGAACTAGGATAGCAGTCATGGGGACACTTGCAGACCCCCAACTTTCCATAAGAACTCATTTTTACTCCATGATCATGTCGCAGGAGGTCCGATGGGAGCCAATGCACATGCACACTGGCAATCCATCCATTTCAATTCCACTGTAACCGATTGACAGCAGCAGTTAAATGTTTAAACCCTCAGTGAGAGAGCCAATTTGGTACTTAATGACCAAGCCAGTTTTTACAATTCTGACCACTGTCACTTTATGTTGTTATAACTCTGGAATGCTTCAACGTATCCCACTGATTCTGAGAATGTTTTTTGTGCCATATTGTACTTCATGTTAGTCGTAAAATTTCTTCAATATAATTTGCGTTTATTTATGAAAAAAACAGAAATTTGGCAAAAATTTTGAAAATTTAGCAATTTTCAAACGTTTAATTTTTGTGCCTTCAAATTAGAGAGTTGTGTCACACAAAATAGGTAATACATAACATTTCCTACATGTGAACTTTACATCAGCACAATTTTGGAAACATAATTTTTTTGTTGAGACGTTATTAGGGTTAAAAGTTGACCAGCGATTTCTAATTTTTCCAACAAAATTTACAAAACCATTTTTTTAGGGACCGATTCTTTTAGGGACACATTTGAAGTGAGTTTGGGGGGTCAATATAACAGAAATTACCCAAAAGTGATACTATTTCAAAAACTGCACCCTTCAAGGTGTGCAAAGCCACGTTCAAGAAGTTTTGTAAAGAGAACTAAAGCAATGTGGAAGGAAAAAAATAACATTTTACTTTTTTAACAAAAAATTTACTTTGGAACCAATTTTTTTTATTTTCACAAGGGTATCAGGAGAAAATGGACCACAAAATTTGTTGTGCAATTTCCCTTGAGTACTCCTGTCAGAAAGATATGAATTATTTTCCGTTGTTCTGGGGACACAACCAGAGCTGGCCTACTACCCCTTCCACCATTGGTTTCTGTAGGACCAAATCCTACCTACAGCCCCTCTGTCTCGCCGTGAATGTCCACACCCCTCCCTTCCACCAAATTGTCTGCTTGGAATGCTGAGTTTTATGGCCTGCCAGGACTAGCAGAGCTGAATGCGATTTTCCCTCCAAAAACCCTTTGTATTCCAAGCAAAACACACAAAGTCAAATACAATAATACACACTAATCCCAGAAACATGAAAATTAGATTTCCAGGATCGGGGCACTTGGGGTAACGCATGGCAGCGTTTTGAGGCATTTAGGACTATCAGAAACCTGGGAAATGAATTTCTGTCCACCAACAAAGCCATGTGTGGACTCTAAAAAATGGTAAAATCGCAAGGGAAAAAATAATGCCAATATCTTTGGCCTGTGAGCTTCCAGGCCAAAGTTTGATGAAAAGGAGTTATTGATAACTTTCGAAGATATGTGTACCTCCCAGAAAACAGCCGCCCATATGTGTGATCAGCAAAGAGTGAGTTCTTAGTTTTATGGCTGAAGCATATGACAGGAACATCCATCTTTGGCATGTATTCAGAGCCAAGGAGAGACAGCTGAACACCATGCTGTGGTACTGGATCATTTCTTTGGGATTTCTCCTCCCCTTTATCGACACCTCATACTGTTATGGAAATATATATGTATATGTATTTCCATCTAGATCTCACTTGCCTGCTATAGGCTATATACTGCTATATACTCATATACACTCTAAAGTATATATTTCTATATGCGCACTTAGAGATATAATCACAGCTGTCCTGAACTTTGTAATCAGTTGCTAAAGATGACCTAACCCCATGAAGCCAGAGCATTGTCTTGTGACATTTGTCCCAGACATACAGAAGAGGAAGTTAGGCCAGATGGTCCAAGCCGATATTGGAGTCTTGCTGACATTGTAAGACAAAGGGCAGTATATCATATGATGCTTAAGTTACCTTAGGTCGGACACCCATATATGTTCATGTATTTAAACTGACCAATTAGATAAGAAGTTCAGCCTTTATATTAATGAGTAACCACTCCTTTCTGTATAAACTGATAAAACCAAGTATATTCAATAAAATTCCAGAGTTTTGCTGGAAAGGATTGCTGCTAACTAGGTTTGGCGTCTTTCTTTCCTTGAGCGCTCAATAAGTCTCTGTCTAATTAGGACAGGCCACAGCACGCACAAGGGTATATCTACCTAATCAATCAATCTATGACAATACCTGTGACTGAGATTTAGTAAGCTTTTGTATTTTTATCCCATTTTATTTCATAACTGTTTATATATATTTGTATTTTGTCTCTTTTGTAATATCTGTATCTTTTGTAAACACTGAAAATTCTTCAGGAGTAAAATTATGAATTTCCTAGCTTCGTTGTTCTTGTTCTGTGAGTGATCTGCCACGTACTCCGTGCAAATTCAGGTTATCAAATGGGTGTCTGATCCACCTATAAGAGGTCAGTGGTAGCAGCATAGTTGTCATATTTACGTGGTGTTGAGGACTTGACGGTGACTTGATCGAGTTATATATATGTTCCTATCATTAACCGGTGGTATATATACATCACGTCACATCACGTGTCGCGTTATTCGACATAGATTAGAACAGTTGAGCTCATTTTCTTAACCTCTGTCAATACCTTGGCAGGGCTCAGAAGGGTGGGAGCACCGTTTGACTTTTTGAATGCAAAATTGGCTGGAGTCAATGGTGGCGCTATATCACATTTGGAGACCCCCTGATGTACCTAAACAGTGGAACCCCCCCAATTCTAACTCCAACCCTAACTCCAACACACATCTAACTCTAATTCCAACCATAATCATAACCCTAACCACAATCTTAACCCCAACACACCCCTAACCCTTATCCCAACTCTAACCCTAACCACAAACCTAACCCTAACACACCCCTAACTTTAGCCCAACTCTGGCTTTAGTCCAACCCTAACTTTAGCCAAGTCCTAAACCTAGCCCCAGCCTTAACCCTAACTGAAGCCCAACCCTGTCTTCAGCCCAACCCTAACTTTAGCCCAACCCTAACCCTTATGGAAAAATGAAAATAAATAATTTTTTTATTTTACTATTTTACCTAACTAAGGGGGTGATAAAAGGGGGTTTGATTTACTATTTTTTTATTTTGATCACTGTGATAGGGTTTAAAACAGTGGTCAAAATGAACCAATAGGAAAACTTTCCTATTGTTGCTGGGTGGCGGCCGGCAGATCTCGTCGGGTGCACTGTGCATGTGCCTGCCATTTTCTTCCCGGAAGAAGACACTGGAGGCAGGGGGACTTCAAGGGGGATGCAGGGACACCAGAGGTACCAGTGGGGAATCAGGGGACCCCATTTCTCTCTCCTCTGATGTGCGATCACATCAGAGGAGAGAGAAATTAAATGGGAAATCTGACTTTTTTTTGCGGTTGCTGTTATTCCATTAATAACGGTGACCGCAACACTGGGGTCGGTAAAAACCGACCAGAATCATGAGAAGTTAGCATCTTATAGGCTCTGCCTCACACATCCGCATCTGGTCACTCACAAAGGATGACACTTCACAACCTACTGGAAGGTGTCTGAAGCTCTGACAATATCTAATAAAGTTCCTGTCAATTAGACATTGTCAGAGACTGGAATATGGTGCTAGACCCCTGTCCTCATCATGGTGGCCAAGCATGTGTTGTCATGTTTAAGGATGATCATTTTTGCCGAAATTTGAATTCGACAAAATTGCTCAAAATATGATGGGAAACTTGATTTGTATTTTATTTTTTTGCTAAGTGAATGTGCATAATGCTTTGAAGTCTCTCCAGACCACTAAGCAGAATAAAATTATTTTTTTTGTCATTTGCACCTCAGCCAGTCATCTTCTTCTGTACAGTCACAAGTGTGGTCACTGGCATCTCATTATGTTAATATGACAACGAACTTTATGACATTATGAGGCCTTGTTGGTGCATGAGATGCCTTTGAGCCGTATCGGTGACCGTTCAGGAGAAGAAGACTGGATCGGAGCTGGCTGCCTGAGTCAACACCTTCTCGGCCCTTTATATCACAGCAAAATAGTGATTCCTATATTCACTGGAAGCAAGATGAAATCGAGGCCAGGCGGGTAGTCGTGGCTAACGGTGGCAGAATTGGCACACCCTGGCCCTCTGCTCTATTAACACACAGTAGTTCACTCACTTGCAAGTCTGGGTCCATTTCACATGGAAGGGAGTCCTTTTCCTTTAACACCACACAATGACAGTCAGAGTATAGGTTCATCTTCAACAAAACAATTTTACTCAGCTCATCCAGTTTAGTCACAGAAACAGCACAAGATTCTTTGCAGAATATCACCATTCCATTCCTTGTACTGTCCCTCACGCCTTCAGAAATATCCACTGGATCTGCCAGTCCCACAGCTTCCTTACTGGTCAGACTAACCCGCTTCAGGAGTTCCCCGACCGCTTCCCTTTCCGAAGGTGAAGCTGAGAAATGGCTCTTCCATTCCTTACCAGGCCCTAGTGTCATGATCTGAATTTGATTTGACAGTTTTAAAAGCACACAGTGAACTTTTTTTTCCTTTTGGCAAGTTGCCAAAGTGACTTGACTGTCCCCGGTGGTGGTTAGTGGTATCGCACTTTAGGTTTAATGCGCACATAATTATGAATCAGGTGTGGGGCTCTATAAATGAGTCTCAGGGTGTGTAATCACTGCTGGTGATATTCATTCATTCATTGATTCTGAGTTGGTGAGAGCCTGGTGGAAGGATGGAGCTGAGGAGGAGTCCTGCGCAGCTTAGCCAGGGGGGACGTGTGTCAGCTATGGTGTCTGGACGAAGGGCTGGCATGGCGTGGTGGGGTCGCAGTGATGGTGTCGGCAGGAAGTGTCTGCATGGACTGGTGGAGTGGCGACTATGGAGAGTGGCACTCACCATGTGGGACTTGGCTGCTGAGCTGGACTCAAGCATGCTTGCCTTCGTGGCAGAAGCTGAACTCATCTTTGGGACTCTGTTACTAAGCAGCAGCAACTTGTGGTGGACTCTGCTCCAAGGCTGCACTATGGTGAAGGATCCTGTTATGGTGATGGATCCGGGTGGAGGAGAAGACGCACGCAGGTGGAGGGCTCTGTTGCAGGAGCATAAGCACAGAGCATAAAGCTAAGTGGTGTCCCCTGTATTGTCTCTTTCCCTCATGTGTGTTATTAGTGCAGTGGTGGGATTAGTTTCCGCACCGGCCTACTCCCTAGTGAGGGTTTAGGGTCAGGGCGAGCAAGGGTTTAAGGTTCGCGTGCGGCGACAGGTGCGGAGCCTGTATAGGGAACGTAAGGAGTGCAGGGACACTGGCTCAGGGGAGCTCAGGAGGACTCCACTTCCCTATTCCCTATCGCAGGGCCCACCATTGTTAATGTTTCCCAGGTCCCCCTTATTATTTAAATCCGCCAGACAGGAGGCGGGGTTTCCAGAATTTATATTAATGTGTAATACCTAAATTCGCCAGGTGGAGGTGGTGTATCGATCTGCACGAATTATTATTTAAATTCGCCACTGGAGGCGTATCCTGGGTCACGTGTGTTATGGGTTCGCCTTGCGGTAACCGCTGCGTCCAGACACACGTGGCCGTGACACCTAGGCCTTGGACGTTTAGGGTTGTTCCCACGAAGTTAGCTGCTAACTTCTTTAGGTTGCCAAGATATTCCTCCACCACGTGTGACTGTCAGCTCTAAGGCCCTGGACTGCTGGGCTTCTCAGTTTAAACATTCCCCCTGGAAACCACTGTCCTGTCCTGGTTCACACTCTCCTTCAGTTCTGACTAATTCCAGGAAGCTCCACAAAATTACCCTCTCTTAGCCCCTCCTAACTAACCTAATCCTATTGGTCTATCTAATCCTTATTCTATTCTAGCCTTTTATGCTGCCCTTACTGGGCTAAATCCGATATTATCCCTATATCTTGCAACACATAAGCATAAGTACATTTGAAATACACAATACACATATACCGGGTGAGTCATAAAGGACGGATGTATTTGAAGTGGCTATAACTCACCACCAGGTGGAGGTAGAGATGTGCGGGAGGCGGGGTTATGTTTGTGAGGTGAAAGCATTGTTTTTATTTTAGTTTCAGTTTAAGCTATGGTGCCGTGGACGATAGAACATCACGTTTTTGCGTACGACAGTTTTGTCAAGAATAATGAGTGTATCACAGCCGTTCAGCGTGAGTTTCGGCGTCATTTCAATATTCACAGAAATCAAGCTGTTCCCGCTCGTAACACTATCCTACGTTGGGTTGAAGCACTCCGTACACGAGGTACACTAATGAACAAACGACCACCGGGGGCTCCACGAACGGCACGTACCCCTGAAAATGTGGAACGCGTCAGGCAAGCCATGCTGCGTAGTCCGAGTCGATCTGCTCGGAAACATTCTTTAGAACTTGCCCTCAGTAATCGTACAGTAAGGCGTATTTTGCATTTAGACCTGCATTTCCACCCCTATAAATTGGCCATTGTGCAACAGTTGGAGCGCGGGGATTACGCAGCGCGACTGAAGTTCGCACATGAGATGGAAGCAATTATTGAGCAAAACGACAACCTTATTTTATTCATGAGTGATGAAGCTCATTTCCATGTCAATGGCATGGTTAATCAGCAGAACTGCCGTTATTGGGCCTATGAAAATCCGAAAGAATTACATGAACGACCGCTGCACAGCCCTAAGGTAACGGTGTGGTGCGCTATGGGCAAATATGGCGTGATCGGTCCGTACTTTTTCGAAGGCGATAATGGCAATACTGTTACCGTGAACTCACAACGTTATATCGCCATGATAAATAACTTCTTTGTTCCTGAGTTACGACGGCAACATATCCCCATCTCTAGTGTGTGGTTTCAACAAGATGGGGCAACGGCCCACACAGCCGGAGCAACAATGAACGTTCTTCGCCCTCTCTTCCCTGGTCGCATCATTTCCAGGTTTGGCGATATTAATTGGCCTCCTAGGTCCCCAGACCTGTCCATGTGCGATTATTACTTATGGGGTCACCTCAAATCACGTGTATACAAGCTTAAGCCTCGATCATTACAAGAACTGAAGGAAGCTATTCGAGTGGAAGTTGCCCAAATCGACAGAGTTGTGTTGGAACGTGTTGATGCCAACTTCCAAGAACGCCTTTGGAAATGCATCACTGATAATGGCCACCACATGGCAGATGTTGTTTTCCACACTTGAATTTGTCAAATATTTGTCAGTATACGTAACCAAATCTGTGAATACATTTATATTTAATAAATATTTAACGATTTTATGATTAGTTTAAAAACGTCCGTCCTTTATGACTCACCCGGTATATGCATACATTACACAGCATATACAGTATACCAGGGACATATGCAAGGAGTGCAGGCAGGGGCGTATCTAGGGGGGGCAGCCGGGGCAGTTGCCCCGGGTGTAGCTGGCAGGGGGTGCAGTCGGGCCGCCTAATGCAGCAGTCCGCAGTGTCCTCCCTGGCAGCTGCGTTCTGCCGCCCCCCGGCCTGAGAGTCGGTGGTTCTCTGTGTCAGCTGTCAAGCTGACAGCTGGCGCTGAGAAGGTGCGCATGCCGGCTCCCAGGGAAGAATTGTACTGGCGTCTATACAGACGCCAGTACAATTGAAGCTCTGACCGCCGGGCCAGAGCGACGTCAGCAGCATGATCATGTCATGTGTCATGTGATCACGCTGCTGACGTCACTCCCCGGCGCCCAGAGCGAACGCTGGTGGTAAGTGCTCCACTATGGAGCTGAAGACACCGAAGATGGGGGGTGTTAATGTGGGGAAGGGGGTTAAAGAGTGAGAGGTTAATGTGTGGGGGGTTAATGAATGGGGGGTTAATGTGTGGGGATAGGGGGTTAATGAGTGGGATGGGGGTTAATGTGTGTGGGGGGTTAATGAGTGGGGATGGGGGTTAATGTGTGTGTGTGGGGGTTAATGAGTGAGGATGGGGGTTAATGAGTGTTGATGGGGGTTAATGTGTGGGGGGGTTAATGAGTGGGGATGGGGTTAATGTGGGGATGGGGGTTAATGTGTGGGGGGATTAATGAGTGGGGATGGGGGATAGATACTTAATGTGTGGGGGGATTTGGAGTGGGGATGGGGTTTATGTGTGGGGGGATTTGGAGTGGGGGGTGCATAATGTGTGGGGGGATTTAGGAGTAGGGATGGGGGGTTATTGAGTGGGGATGGGAGGTTATTTAATGTGTGGGGGATTTGGAGTGGGGTTGGGGGGTTATTTAATGTGTGGGGGGATTTGGAGTGGGGATGGGGAGTTATTTAATGTGTGGGGGGATTTGGAGTGGGGATGGGGGTTATTTAATGTGTGGGGGGATTTGGAGTGGGGATGGGGGGTTAGTTAATGTGTGTGAGGGATTTGGAGTGGGGATGGGGGGTGTTGTGAGTTCATTCTCTAGTTCACCAGTCGTGAGTTCTCCTTCCAGACTCCCTCTGGTGGTAACAGGAGGTAGTGAGGCTGATTTGATTGGTGGAGATCTGCCACCTGAGAATGAGGATGACGATTGGACCTCAGGAGTCTCAGATTGGACAGCCGACGCCCTATTCAGTTGCTGGTGATTCCTTCTGGCTTGTCAGCTCTTGGTTTTCAGCTCTCTTCCAGTCATCTAAAGCTAAGTTTTTTTGCTAATGTTCACACTTGATTCTGTTGGTCTATTCAGTTTTTTGTGTGGTCAGCCAGCCCCGGCTGGGGGCTGTGCTGAATTTCCACTCTTATTTATCAGTATTTTGCCAATTTGCTTTTTGTCACTTACTAGTTTGTCTCTTTTTGCTCTGTCTCAGAATATTTCAGAGTGCTGATATAGTGGGAGAAGTCTAGTGACTTCAGGGTTAATTTTGCTATCAGAAGTGTTGGACATTATTTTTGTAGGGTTTTTTGCAGGTTGCAGACAGTGTCTTTCCTTTCCTTACTAGGTTGGTTTGGGCCCCATCGTTTGCTCAGCCTATATTCCTGCCTGTGTTTGTGCCTTCATCTTGTTGCACCGTCAATACATGTGTGGGGGCTATCTATTCCTTTGGGGTCTGCTCTGGGGCAGTTAGTTTTCCCCTTTTCATGCTTCAGGCTTATTTAGTCCTCCGGCTGTGACGAAGCGTCTAGGAACATCGTAGGTACGCTCCACGGCTGCTGCTAGTTGTGTGGTAGGATTAGGGATCTGCAATCTGCATAGTTACCAACCTCTCTGGTTTTCTGTGACTTAGCTTGTTTTGCTTTTTTCTCCTCGGTGACCCATTCATAACAGCGGGGTTATTTAATGTGTGGGGGGATTTGGAGTGGGGATGGGGTGTCATGATCCAGGACGGGATTTCGCTTTGACCTGTCCTGGTTAGACTAGGGGTTAATTGTGCTGCCTCTCTCTGGCAGCAGGAGGCTATTTAGTGCTCACTGGACCTGGGTCCGGTGTCAGTTATACTCCTGCCCTCGGCTGAGTTAAGTGACCTCTTGTATACGTGTGCCTTGTGCCTGATATCTTGCTTGTTTGTTCGGTTGTGATCTGGTTCTGTCCCTGTTACGAGTTCTGCCTGACCCTCTTGTACTGCGCTACCTCTCGTGTATGACTCTCTGCTTGTGACCCGACTTCTCTCTGCTCGTCCCCTTGGTACCACGTCGCCCTCTTGTGTATGACCTTTGGCTCTGTCTGACTACCCGTCTGTTCGTCCCTCCTGTACCTCGTTCGCCCGTACTGTGTGTGACCTCTGTTTTGCCTGACTCTGAGTTGTTGTATGGTGTCCTGTCCTATCTGAATACAGGACGCTAAGCCCCGCCCCCTTGCAGTCACATGACCATAGGTCCCGTGCACATTATTCAGTTTTAGTGTCCGCAGGTCCTATGCATCTTTACTTTCCAGCACTGACTGGATCCTGACACTATTAGCCTGAAGCACGCATGGTCACCTCTGCTGCCCTGCTCCCCAGGTATCTTTTAGCACTGCTTCTGTTCTCAGGACACGCGCACTGGCTCTATGAGCAAGTGCAGTGCGGTGTCTCTGACATTATAACTGACCCATACCATTTTTTTTTCTCTGCTCCCATTCACCTGTGTGTGTGATGGATCCTGTGCACACTCTTTCTGAGCAGGTTAAGCATCTGACGCAGATGTCTCAGAAACTCTTTGGAGAACAAAGAGTCCTGGCTCAGTCTCAGCAGCTGATCGCTGACACTGTGCAGGGGGTTCTTTCATTGGGGGATAGGGATGTTACATTAATTTCCCCTGAGTCTCCAGTGAAGTTACCAGATACCTTTTCTGGAGATAAAAATGACTTCAGTGTTCAAGGAGGGCTGTAAGCTTTTTTTTTCCTTAAGACCACACTCTTCTGGGGATGAAAGTCAGAGAGTGGGGGTCATTATGTCTCTGTTAAGGGGAGCCCCCCAAGCTTGGGCTTTCTCCCTTCCTACCACGGCCCCTGAGCGTATGACTGTGGATGCATTTTTTGAGGCCCTGGGGCATATTTATGATGAGCCTGATCGGGTGCGTATGGCTGAGGACAGGCTGATGAATGTTTGCCAGGGGAAACACTCAGCCGAGTGGTTTTGCTCAGAGTTCAGACGCTGGGCTGCTGAGGTCTGCTGGAACGACGCTGCTCTCCGGGGGTTGTTCCGCAGAGGCCTGTCTGAGCATCTGAAAGACGCCTTGGCTCTCCACCCCCCACCTGATGCCCTGGAGGAAGCTATGACACAGGCCGTCCGAATGGATCGCAGGTTACGGGCAAGGGGAGTGATACAAACCGAGACATCATTGTTCTCCCAAGGAAGGGGAGCCAGTTCTTCACTGAAAATCACGGCGATGGGAACCATCAACCGTAAGGAGGAAGAAAGGAGGCAACGGCACGTGAGAAAATGCTGTGTTCACAGTGGCGAGTCTGGACATGGGAAAAAGGATTGCCCCTCCCGGCCACTAACCAACAAACGACTGAGCCCGGGTGATTATCGTGGTGGTCACCCAGGCTCTCAGGTACCCTTTTCTGCATTTTCTAAAATGTCATTCCAAGTGGAACTTTGTTGTGGGGGTGTCTCCACATCCACAACTGCCTTCGTGGATTGCGGTTCATCATTGAACTTTATTGACTCTGACTTGGTGGCCAGGTGTAAGTTAGGCTACTTTCACACTTCAGGTTTTCGGCATCAGGCGCGATCCGGCGTCATGCCGGAACGCCGGATCCGGCAAATGTTTAGTAAAACCGGATGTGACGGATCCGGTTTTCTGCTGGATCCGTCTTTTTCTTGACAAACAAAACCGGATCCGTCTCATCCGGTCCATCCGTTTTTCTATCCGTTTTTCGACGGATTACGCCGGATCCGGTTTTTAAAATTGACCCTTGTGGCCTTCCGAACGGGATTGGCTACTGGAAAACTATATATAGCATGTTCCTACAGCCCTTCTTTGACAGGTTGTAGAGGAGAAAGTGCAGGTTGGAGAGAAGAGCAAGTTACTGGCGAAGATGGATGTTGTCATTGGAAATATTTTGAAGAATTTGGCGGATTTTATAGCGGAGGCGAATCGTTTGAGGGTGATTGTTCTGGAGAAGGAGAGAGCGAGACAGCAGCGCATCAGGCATCGTAGACGACATTTGTGGATCCACCCCATCACAGCCAAGAGAATGACGCGTGGGGTCTATTCTACACTCTGCATGGACCTTCGACGAAACCCGGATAAATTTTTTGGATATGTTAGGATGAAAATGGAGAATTTTGATTACTTGGTGGAGCGCATTGCACACCTCATAAGAAAAGCGGACACCTATTGCCGCTTCTCTGTTTCACCCACAGAGCGTCTGATGGTGACTTTAAGGTAAGCCACATTTATTGGATGTGATCGCATCAGAGCACACTTTCACTGCAATCTTGTTGGTGGTAGTTTGTATCTCCAAGTGTTATAGCTCAGTTTTGGTATGTAATGCTGTGATTTAAAACTAATTTATTGTTTTTTAATTCCCCACAGATTTCTTGCAACTGGAGAATCCCTTTCGTCACTGCATTTCCAGTACAGACTCGGGATTTCCACCATATCTGAAATAGTGAAGTACACATGCCGTGCACTGTGGGACTCCTTAGCTGAAGAGTTTTTACCAGAGCCCACAACAGAGAGGTGGATTGAAATTGCTGACAAGTTTCAACAGATATGTCAGTTTCCAAACTGCTTGGGCGCTGTGGACGGGAAACATATCCGCATTGTAAAGCCAGCTGGATCGGGATCGGAATATTTCAATAACAAGAAATATTTTTCAATTGTCCTCATGGCCATCGCTGACGCGGAATACAAATTTATTGCGGTTGATATTGGGGCCTATGGCCACTCCAATGACTCTCAAGTTTTCAAACTGTCTGCCATGGGGCGTAAACTGTATGGAAACACCTTCCAGTTCCCACCACCTAGACCGCTGCCGCAAACATCTGGTCCACCTATGCCATTTGTCTGTGTAGGGGATGAAGCCTTCCAGCTGTCAGAACACCTTTTGAAACCGTACTCTAGCAGAGGATTGACAAGACCAAAACGCATTTTTAATTACCGCCTCACAAGAGCAAGAAGAATGGTTGAATGTACCTTTGGTATTCTGACAGCCAAATGGCGGGTCCTATTGACTGCGATCAACCTCAAGACAGAAACTGTGGACGAGGTGATCAAAGCGTGCGTGGTACTCCACAATTTTGTTATCTGCAAGGAACCCATTTCCATTGAGGACACCTCTGAAGAAACCACCTTGCAAGATTACCATGACATTACCACTAGAAGTTCTGTGACGGTTTCAGTAATGAGGGACAATTTTGCACTATACTTTATGTCACCTCAAGGCAGAGTACACTGGCAGGATGACAGAGTGTGAAAGATTTGTGCCCAACCAAACTTGTGTACCTTCTGTACCAACAGTATATACCTTTGCCAACCAAAGTTGGCTATCTTGTCATGGTCTCTATTTTTAGCTTTAGGCCACAGGTGTGTACCTGGTTGTGTTTTATGCAAAGTATTTCACCTTTTAACAAAAGTTGTGTACATTGTTATGAAATCACCAACAATAAACACAACTTTTTAGGTGAAATACTTTGCTTCAAACACAACCAGGAACACAACTGTGGCAAAAAGCTAAAATTTACCCACAGTTATATACCTAGTTTTGAATACCATTTCACCTTTTAAATACCCTGTATTTAACCTTTTTCGCCGCAGAAAGAAATGACAGACAACCAGAGTAAAATAATTTAACTTTTATTGAAAAATGTTTTTTTTTAGTAAACTTTTTTAAAATTTTAATAAACTTGTTTAATAAAGCTTTGAAACCATAAAACTGGTCATTTTTATTTAAATACACACATTATAAATCTGTGTAGTGTGTGGTGGAAATACTGCTGTAGGGGCTGCGGGACACTTCGACACTGGGAGTGTGGAGAGAGGACTGGGATCGTGGTGGGGAAGGAACAGTTAGAGGTGAAGGTGTGGAAAAAACTACAGAATGGGTGGACATGTGGGAAGCAGAAGAGGTGGTGGGTGGTGGAGTGGAGGGTTGGGCAGGGACTGTAGGAGCAGATGATGTTGATGGCAAGTTGTATGGGGAAGGAGTTTGGTACGGGGCAGGTTGCTGGAAGTGGGGAGATGTCTGGTACGGGGCAGGTTGCTGGAAGTGGGGAGATGTCTGGTACGGGGCAGGTTGCTGGAAGTGGGGAGATGTCTGGTACGGGGCAGGTTGCTGGAAGTGGGGAGATGTCTGGTACTGGGGAGGTTGCTGGTACTGGGGAGTTTGCAGGTACTGGGGAGGTTGCTGGTACTGGGGAGGTTGCTGGTACTGGGGAGGTTGCTGGTACTGGGGAGGTTGCTGGTACTGGGGAGGTTGCTGGTGCTGGGGAGGTGGATGGTGCTGGGGAGGTGGATGGTGCTGGGGAGGTGGATGGTGCTGGGGAGGTGGATGGTATGTAATAGGAGGGGGAGGATGGAAAGTGGCTGGAGGGGGTGTAGATGTAATAGGAGGGGGAGGATGGAAAGTGGCTGGAGGGGGTGTAGATGTAATAGGAGGGGGAGGATGGAAAGTGGCTGGAGGGGGTGCAGGTGGAGGAACTACTGTGGTGGGAGGAGGAGGTTGGGAGGTAACTTGCTGGAGAGCAGCGTGGCATGAATGCATTACATGCATCTGCTGGGCAGGAGAGAGCGTTTCCATGCGCTCCACAACAGACCTGAAAAAGGTGTGGTTTGGCGAAGATCTTGCTTCTGAATGCATGGTTTGCAGAAGTGTCTTCACCTCCAGAATGCTGGAGTTGATCTGCTGATAGCCTGCGGAGATTTGCTCTGACAAGACTTTTAGACAGTTCTGGAAAGATGCATTCAGATGCAAGAACTCTGGCGCATAAGTCTTTTCCTGACCCCTCTGCCGCTGCCGCCCAGTACCCGCAGGTGTACTAGAGGTGGCAGGGGCAGAAGGGTGGGGTAAAGGGAAAGCGATCTCCTCACCAGCAGCTTCATGTAATGTAGGCGGCCACGATGCTCCTGTGCTGGTGGATGGGACAGATGGGTCGAATGTGTGGGAAGGCTGGGAAGGTGCAGATGTACCGGGGCGGTCGAAGTGTCCCTCGGTGCCGGTCTCCTCAGGGATCGCCTCAGAAGGGTCCAATCGTGCAGGCTCCCGAGTGCTGCTCACCGTGCTGTGGAATAAAGAGAAAAAAAAACAATTAAAATAGTGACATGGTATGGCCCTGGCTGAAAAAAAAAAGTTACATCTAAACATTTTTTTGTCACATGTGGTGTGTAATATTTACCTTCTGGTGAGCATTGTCTCCCGGAGGAACGACAGGGCTCGTGCGTACTTGTACTTGCTCCTGCGTCCTCCAGATCCACTCGGGGCCCGCATCTCTTTATTGAACTCCTTCTTGAAACGATCCCTCACAGACCGCCACCGCTTCACAATTCTCTCCCCTGAAACGAGAAAGGACAAAGTGGTTAGTATACAACATCAGTGTTTCCCAAACTCCAGTCCTCATGGTCCCCAGGGGTCATGTTTTCAGGATTTCCAAAGTAAATAGAAATCCTGAACACATGATCCGTGGGGACCACGAGGACTGGAGTTCGGGAAACACTGGTTTAAATCAAGCAACCGGTACTGTATATACTTATGCTCTTTAATCTGGGCCCGAGCTTCGAGGTCCTCCCAGCGGTCCACAAGGAGCGAACAGATTTCCTCCCAGAGTCGTCGGGTAACGATCAGGTCAGCGTGGCGTCGGTCAGCCATATTCCAGAGCGGCTCCCTTTCTCGGACGAGATCGATGAGGCGGTCCACATCAATCCCTCCATCCTCACCGTCAGAGTCGGGAGCACGCTGTGAAGGCTGTTAAAGAAAAAGACAAAAATAACATAATTAGCCTCCACAAAAGAAATGAAATAAAAAGTGCAAAAAAAACAAAGCAAAAATATTTATACTTACACGCTGGTGACCGCCGCGTTGCTGTCGCCGACGACCCTGGGAGGCACTGCGAGGACCTCTTGGCCGAGCACCAGATTGGGAAGACTAGAGAAGAAAACAAAAAATGTTATGTCTTTGGATGTAGGCATTTGTTTGCTGTGTGTGGTCTGCAGAACATTGTTTTCTATGTGTTGTGTGTAGTGTGATGTTGTGTTTCTGCGTTTGATGTAAAAAACTTACCAATTGTGAGCCCACTCCAAGTGTCTGTCCACCCCTTCCTTCTTCTTCTGGGAGCTCCTCTTCATCTTGTGATTCCTGTTTTGAAATAAAAGGCAATGAATACACATATATTACAGAGATGATGGATTTTGGAAATAAAAACTTACCGTCAAACGCTGACGATGCGAGGGAGGGCTCCCTGAAGATGTGCTGTCTTCCTCATGGCCAGACTCCATGGCTGTGGGTGGTGTTTCTGCTGCTGCCATTGCTGCTGCTGCTGCATCTATTGGGCGGCTGTTGAATAAAGAGAAACAAAGGGCCAATGAATATCTTGATATTCCATAGCCCTAGTTTGGAGGAATGGGGGATTTGATAATTACCGTCTCTCATCTGCTGCTGGACTCCCCTCCCGCTGTTCAGCATGCTGCTCCATTTGGGGTGGTGCTGATGATGCTGCTGCTGCAGATGTCTGCTGCCTTCTCCTGCTCCTGGTTCTTGGCTTGGGTGGCATGTTGGGTGTGGCTGAGGGTCCCATTGTCTTGCTTTTATATATGTCCTGTGGGCAGAGCTACTGAGCATGCTCAGGCCAAAGAAACCGGATCCGGCTGTCGCCGGATCCGGCGCATTGCGGCGCTCATAGGCTTTCATTGTATGAAAAAGCCGGACACGCCGGATCCGGCGTGTCCGCCTTTTTCGACGGATACAAAAAACGTTACAGTCAACGTTTTTTCCAGACGCCGGATCGCGTCACATTGCCGGATCCGGCGAAAATCGGATGAAACGCATGGCCATCCGGCTCGATCCGGCTCTAATGCAAGTCAATGGGGGGGAAACCGGATCCGGCATTGCATTTCGACGGATCCGGTTTTAGTCAAAAGCGCCGGATCGCGCTTGAAGCAGAAAACCTGATGTGTGAAAGAGGCCTTAGGGACAGTTAGGTTGGAGACTCCGATTCACCTTGTTGCTATTGACAAAACACCACTGGGTAAGAATGACATTGTGTTTTGTACTGAAGAGTTTCTCCTTAAAGTGAGTTCCTTACATCAGGAACGTATTTCATGTTTTGTAATGAACAACCTGCCTGCGGGACTGGTGTTGGGGTTCCCCTGGTTACAGCTGCATAATCCTGTGATTAATTGGGAATCTCGGGATATTGTTAAATGGGGTCCCTATTGCTCTGAGAAATGTCTTGTTTCTGTGTCTGTGTCGTCCGTGGGTCTAGAAGGCATTCCGGAGTGCCTGATAGATTATACTGACGTTTTCTCCGAAAAAGAGGCTGAGGTTTTACCACCACACCGCCCATTTGATTGTGCCATTGACCTGGTTCCAGGTGCTAATTTGCCCAAAGCCCGCCTGTATAACCTCTCGGGTCCGGAACGGGCTGCGATGAAGGAATATATTTCTGAGAGCCTCCGTAAGGGACATATTCGTCCTTCTGTTTCTCCTGTGGCGGCAGGGTTCTTTTTTGTAAAAAAAAAGACGGTGGTTTGCGCCCATGCCTCGATTTTCGTGAGTTAAATAAAATAACTGTGAGGAATACTTATCCCCTTCCACTTATTCCTGATTTATACAATCAGTTGTCCGGAGCTAAGTGGTTTTCGAAATTAGACCTACGGGGAGCGTATAACCTTATCCGAGTCCGGGATGGAGATGAATGGAAGACCGCCTTTCTCACTACTGAAGGGTTGTTTGAAAATTTGGTCATGCCCTTCGGCCTGACCAACGCTCCAGCGGTCTTCCAAAATTTCATAAATCATGTGTTCTCCGATTTGATTGGACGTTTTATGGTGGTGTATTTGGATGACATTTTAATCTACTCGCCTGATAAACAGACTCACATTGGTCATGTTCGGGCAGTTCTCCAAAGGCTCAGGGAGAACTGTCTGTTTGCTAAACTTGAAAAATGTTTATTTTTTGTTCAGGAACTGTCCTTTCTGGGGTTCATCGTGTCTGCTGAAGGGTATCGCATGGATCCTAATAAGGTGCAGGCCATTCTCGAGTGGGTTCAACCGTGTGATTTGAAGGGTCTGCAACGTTTCCTAGGGTTCGCTAATTATTATCGGAAATTTATAAGGGGGTTCTCACAGGTGGTTAAACCCCTCACAGACATGACTCAAAAGGGGGCCGATATCAAGAATTGGTCAACCGCAGCGGTAGCGGCATTTCAGTTTTTGAAAAAATGTTTCATGTCGGCCCCGGTTCTTATCCAACCGGACCCCTCTGAACCATTTATTGTTGAGGTAGACGCCTCAGAGGTGGGGGTGGGGGCGGTATTGTCCCAGGGACCCGCCACTTTGACCAATTTAAGACCTTGCGCCTTTTTCTCAAAGAAGTTCTCTCCGGCAGAGAGAAACTATGATGTGGGGAATCGGGAACTTCTGGCCGTAAAATTGGCTTTTGCAGAATGGAGGCATTTTTTGGAGGGGGCTGTCCATCCTATAACGGTAATCACGGACCACAAAAACCTAGCTTACATCGAGTCTGCTAAAAGGTTGACTCCCAGACAGGCTAGATGGTCACTTTTTTTTTCTCGATTCAACTTCTCGATCACTTTCCGACCAGGATCCAAGAATATCAGAGCGGATGCGTTGTCACGCAGTCTAGATCCGGTGTACCCCCCGGAACCTCCATCCTCCATTCTTCAGCCTGGGGTGGTGGTGGCAGAGGTTTCTAATGTGTTGGAACGAGAGATTCGAGAAGCCCAGGCTCTTGCACCTCCAGCTAAGCCGGTGGATAAACTTTATGTGCCAGCTCAGTTTCGTCTCAAGGTCCTCCAGGAGTTCCATGACTCAGTTCTGGGTGGACATCCAGGGATCTCAGCGACCCGGAAGGCCATTGCTAGAATGTTCTGGTTGTCTTCTTTAGCCTCTGATGTTGGGGAGTATGTGTCTGCGTGTGAGGTTTGTGCCCGTGCGAAAACTCCCCATAACCGGCCGGCCGGGGAATTGGTACCACTGCCAATTCCTGAGAGACCATGGACTCATCTGTCCATGGATTTCATCACCAACCTTCCCCCTTCCAAGGGTAATACCGTGGTCTGGGTCGTAGTGGACAGGTTTAGTAAGCAGGCACATTTTGTACCTTTGGCAGCTCTACCTAATGCGGAAACATTGTCCAGATTGTTTGTGGAGCATGTGGTGCGGTTGCATGGGGTACCCCTGAATGTGGTGTCTGATAGGGGAGTGCAATTTGTGTCCAGATTTTGGAGAGCTTTTTGTAGGAGGTTGGGTATTAGTCTGTCCTTTTCATCCACCTACCATCCAGAGACTAATGGGCAGACTGAGCGGACCAATCAGTCTCTGGAGCAAATTCTGCGTTGTTTGACCTCAGCCCGACAGGATGATTGGTGTTCTGTGTTACCATTGGCTGAGTTTGCTTTTAACAACCGCACTAACCAGTCTACGGGTACATCTCCTTTTTTTTTGCAATTATGGGTTTCATCCTCATTTTGGAGAATTTTCCCGCTTGAATTCTGGGTGTCCTGGGGCGGACGAGTCGATCCAGCGGTTGGGGGAGGTATGGCGGGAGGTCCAGAATAACATTACGAAGGCCCAGGACAAATTTAAATTTTTTGCGGACAAAAAACGATCCGTGGGTCCAGTGTTTCAGGTCGGGGATAAGGTATGGTTATCCACCAAAAATATAAGGCTCAAGGTCCCCTCTGCGAAGCTTGGACCCAAGTTTATAGGTCCCTATGTAATTACCGAAGCAGTTAACCCGGTGGCTTTTCGGTTGCAGCTCCCGCCATCTCTGCGGATCCCAAATGTTTTCCATAAGGCCCTTTTGAAACCTGTGAGGTCCAGTGGGGAGGGATCATCATCTTCCCCGACACCGGTTCTGGTAGATGGGCAGGCTGAGTACGAGGTGGAACGAATTGTCGACTCCAGGTTGGTCCGTTGCGCCCTTCAGTATTTGATACATTGGAAGGGCTACGGTCCTGAGGAACGCTCGTGGGTTCCTGCTCGATCAGTTCATGCGGATCGGTTGATCCAAGCCTTTCACGCCAAGTACCCTGAGAGACCTGGGGGTCCGGTGGCCCCCCATTGAGAGGAGGGTACTGTCATGATCCAGGACGGGATTTCGCTTTGACCTGTCCTGGTTAGACTAGGGGTTAATTGTGCTGCCTCTCTCTGGCAGCAGGAGGCTATTTAGTGCTCACTGGACCTGGATCCGGTGTCAGTTATACTCCTGCCCACGGCTGAGTTAAGTGACCTCTTGTATACGTGTGCCTTGTGCCTGATATCTTGCTTGTTTGTTCAGTTGTGATCTGGTTCTGTCCCTGTTACGAGTTCTGCCTGACCCTCTTGTACTGCGCTACCTCTCGTGTATGACTCTCTGCTTGTGACCCGACTTCTCTCTGCTCGTCCCCTTGGTACCACGTCGCCCTCTTGTGTATGACCTTTGGCTCTGTCTGACTACCCTTCTGTTCGTCCCTCCTGTACCTCGTTCGCCCTTACTGTGTGTGACCTCTGTTTTGCCTAACTCTGAGTTGTTGTATGGTGTCCTGTCCTATCTGAATACAGGACGCTAAGCCCCGCCCCCTTGCAGTCACATGACCATAGGTCCCGTGCACATTATTCAGTTTTAGTGTCCGCAGGTCCTATGCATCTTTACTTTCCAGCACTGACTGGATCCTGACACTATTAGCCTGAAGCATGCCTGGTCACCTCTGCTGCCCTGCTCCCCAGGTATCTTTTAGCACTGCTTCTGTTCTCAGTACACGCGCACTGGCTCTATGAGCAAGTGCAGTGCGGTGTCTCTGACATTGGGGTTATTTTATGTGTGTGAGGGATTTGGAGTGGGGATGGGGGGTTATTTAATGTGTGTGAGGGATTTGGAGTGGGGATGGGGGGTTATTTAATGTGTGTGGGGGATTTGGAGTGGGGATGGGGGTTATTTAATGTGTGTGAGGGATTTGGAGTGGGGATGGGGGATTTAATGTGTGTGTGGGGATTTGGAGTGGGGATGGGGGTTATTTAATGTGTGGGGGGATTTGGAGTGGGGATGGGGGTTATTTAATGTGTGTGAGGGGATTTGGAGTGGGGATGGGGGGCTATTTAAAGTGTGTGAGGGATGGGGGATTTGGAGTGGGTATGGGGGATTTAATGTGTGTGGGGAGATTTGAGGACACAAAATGAAGAGTATGTATGAGGAAACAGTATGGGGGATGGGTGCAGACAGTATGGGGAGTGAACGGGTTAATGTATGTGGACACAGTATGGGGAGTGAGGGTGATGGGATGTGTGCAGACACAGTATGGGGAGTCGGGGGTATGTGTGAGCAGACAGTATAGAGAGTGAGGGGGTAAATATATGAGGAGACAGTATGGTGAACAGAGGGGATGCTAGAGGAGACAGTGTGAGGAGGGAGTGGAATAGTGTGAGGCGACAGTATATTGCAGACATTTCTATTCAGGAGCATTATAATGACACTTCTATCTTTAAGGGGATCGTGTGGAGATTTGCTGCAGAAGACCGGAGAAGATGGACGTCTGCAGAGACGGCTGTGGATGAGAAAACTCATCATGGGGTCTGGACAAGAAGAAGAAAAGGAGAACGACTCCAGAGACGACGTCATCTATAAGGTATCTGGATGTAAATATTATTTGTGATACTAATTCTCATGTTTTTATTTGTTAGGAACATTAAAGGGGTTGTCCAGGTTTGTGCTGAGTCTGCAGTCATTCTATGTGACTGCAGACTTCTGAATTCTCACAGTGCTTACTGAATGCTATCAGGATTCTCTCGTGCCGGTAATTTACATACATGCGGTCACATGCTGACTAGACATGTGTGGCCTCACTCAATGAAAATGAACAGAGCGAGGCCGGGCACGTCTAGTTGGAATGTGGCCAGAAGTATACAAATCACATACTTGTGCTGACATGACTGTACATCGGCCAGGGAGAATCCTAAAAGTGCGCAGTGCATTCGTTGTGAGAATTCAGAAGCTGCAATGTCAGGACTCAGCTCTGCAGGTTCCAGTGTCATCACATGGACACTTCACTCAAATGCGATTTTCATAGTTATGGTCCTGTGACAACGAGCTTCTCTTCCTGCTTTCAATTTTTTACTGAACATTGAGAGGATTAGGGAGAGCAGTTCGTGGGTACATGACTTAGGCTGGGGTCACACTGGCGAGGAATACGGACGAGTGAGAAGCGTTAAAAGCACGCATTAGACACGGACAAATTATTCTCTATGGGTTTGCTCCCAACAGCCGTATATTTCTCCGGCGTATTCTACGGTCCGTGCCAATCGCAGCATGCTGCGATTGTCAGCGTACTACGCTCGTAGTACACCAATGAAAGTCTATGGGTGCGCTAAAAATACGCATTACACACGGACCACACATGTGTCTTGCGAGAAATACGTACCCTGTGTCTTTTAGAAAAGCCGGCAATTCAGTGCGCTATACATTAAACTCACACTGACAGGTTTAATAAAGAAACGAAAGAATAGATATATACACATAGAATACATATATATATATATACACATACATGTCATTGTGACAAACATATATATATTTATATTTCACAGAGTTCTTCACAGCAGAATAGCCGCTAATTAAATTGCCGGCTTCTATCAAATCATTCCCCAACCCGACAACGAATTAACCCCTTAAAATAACAACGACAACTCCCAAATTTTGCACACAAACCCTCATCTAATTATTAGTCAGGGACATATTAAAAAACATGAAATGAAATGCTTTACTGAATGTAAACCATGTGTCATTTCATGTCGGGTTGGGGAATGATTTGATAGAAGCCGGCAATTTAATTAGCGGCTATTCTGCTATGAAGAACTCTGTGAAATATAAATATATATATATATATATATATATATATATATATTTGTCTCAATGACTTGTGTGTACAGTTGTGGCCAAAAGTATTGACACCCCTGCAACTCTGTCAGATAATACTCAGTTTCTTCCTGAAAATGATTGCAAACACAAATTCTTTGGTATTATTATCTTCATTTAATTTGTCTTAAATGAAAAAACACAAAAAGAATTGTCCTAAAGCCAAATTGGATACAATTCCACACCAAACATAAAAAAGAGGGTGGACAAAAGTATTGGCACTGTTCGAAAATCATGTGATGCTTCTCTAATTTGTGTAATTAACAGCACCTGTAACTTACCTGTGGCACCTAACAGGTGTTGGCAATAACTAAATCACACTTGCAGCCAGTTGACATGGATTAAAGTTGACTCAACCTCTGTCCTGTGTCCTTGTGTGTACCACATTGAGCATGGAGAAAAGAAAGAAGACCAAAGAACTGTCTGAGGACTTGAGAAACCAAATTGTGAGGAAGCATGAGCAATCTCAAGGCTACAAGTCCATCTCCAAAGACCTGAATGTTCCTGTGTCTACCGTGCGCAGTGTCATCAAGAAGTTTAAAGCCCATGGCACTGTGGCTAACCTCCCTACATGTGGGCAGAAAAGAAAAATTGACAAGAGATTTCAACGCAAGATTGTGCGGATGTTGGATAAAGAACCTCAACTAACATCCAAACAATTTCAAGCTGCCCTGCAGTCCGAGGGTACAACAGTGTCAACATGTACTATCCGTCGGCGTCTGAATAAAAAGGGACTGTATGGTAGGAGACCCAGGAAGACCCCACTTCTTACCCCGAGACATAAAAAAGCCAGGCTGGAGTTTGCCAAAACTTACCTGAAAAAGCCTAAAACATTTTGGAAGAATGTTCTCTGGTCAGATGAGACAAAAGTAGAGCTTTTTGGGCAAAGGCATCAACATAGAGTTTACAGGAGAAAAAAAGAGGCATTCAAAGAAAAGAACACGGTCCCCACAGTCAAACATGGCGGAGGTTCCCTGATGTTTTGGGGTTGCTTTGCTGGCTCTGGCACTGGACTGCTTGACCGTGTGCATGGCATTATGAAGTCAGAAGACTACCAACAAATTTTGCAGCATAATGTAGGGTCCAGTGTGAGAAAGCTGGGTCTCCCTCAGAGGTCATGGGTCTTACAGCAGGACAATGACCCAAAACACACTTCAAAAAGCACTAGAAAATGGTTTGAGAGAAAGCACTGGAGACTTCTAAGGTGGCCAGCAATGAGTCCAGACCTGAATCCCATAGAACACCTGTGGAGAGATCTAAAAATGGCAGTTTGCAGAAGGCACCCTTCAAATATCAGGGACCTGGAGCAGTTTTCCAAAGAAGAATGGTCTAAAATTCCAGCAGAGCATTGTAAGAAACTCATTGATGGTTACCGGAAGCGGTTGGTCGCAGTTATTTTGTCTAAAGGTTGTGCAACCAAGTATTAGGCTGAGGGTGCCAATACTTTTGTCTGGCCCATTTTTGGAGTTTTGTGTGAAATGATCAATGTTTTTTGCTTCATTCTCTTTTGTGTTTTTTCATTTAAGACAAATTAAATGAAGATAATAATACCAAAGAATTTGTGTTTGCACTCATTTTCAGGAAGAAACTGAGTATTATCTGACAGAATTGCAGGGGTGTCAATACTTTTCGCCACAACTGTGTATATATATATATATATATATATACACATTCTATGTGTCCATATCTATTATTTCGTTTCTGTTAGAAACCCTGTCATAGGGCTCCATTATATGTCCATTTTGCAAGGCGGCGAGAAAATCTCAGCATACGGAGTGCATACGGATGCCATACGGATTACATACGGATGCAGACATGCGCAAAATACGCAACCACTCCTTGATTACGGATGACATACGGAGCACTATTTAGGGGTCATTCATCCGTATTACGCATGTAAACTACGGACCGTATTTTGCGTCGGTTAGTGTGACCCCGGCCTTACTGTGCAAGTCGCATATGTACTTGGGGGGGAGGGAGCGCTGAACCAAATTCTTGCCCCGGGTGCCAGAAAGTCTAGATATGCCTCTGAGTGCAGGGCATTAAACTGGCCCCCGCACCCCTAACAAAGACACCAAAAATTTAGATTCCTAAGGGTACGTGCACATGCTGCGGATTAATCCGCGCGGAATAAGTAAAATCCGCAGGTAAATCCGCAGGTCAAAAGACCTGTGGTTTATCTGCGGATTAGCCTGCGGTTTTGCCCTGCGGTTTATCACCTCTACAATGGAGCAGATGGTAAACCGCAGCGGAATCTGCAGAAAGAATTGACATGTCATTTCTTTCTGCGAATTAGAATCCGCAGCAAATCCGCGCGGAAAAATCTGAAAGGTCTGCACTTCAGTTTCCATTTCCCATAGGATATCATGGTACTGTACACCTGCGGATCCACAGAAACTGCTGCGGATCCACAGGACCAAAACCGCTGCGGATCCCAGCAGAATCCGCAGCGTGTGCACACACCCTAAATCAAATCCAAATTTGTTTTGTAAAATTTCAAGTTGAGTTTGTTTCACCTCTAACCGATTTACTTGACACTTCAACCCAGATTCATTAAAGTGATTTTATGAGATTTATGACTTAAAACAATTTGATAAGTTGCAAAAATTTTGCTCAACTTGGGGTTGCTCCAAAAAATGGCAACTTTTGGTGTTTTCAACCCAGTTTTGCCTGCAGCTCTGCCAAAGAGTGTTGAGCTGGGGTGGTATGAGGGCGTGAAGCCACAAATCATCTAATTCATGAAAAACTGTGGTGTATCGTTCTCCAGAAATTTTATTCCAGTCAGTTGCGCATCTTAATGAATCAGGAGCGTCTTACTCCACCACGCCCCATCATCATTGTTCACGCCGATGTTGATGAATTGGGGCCTTCATTGTCCCCATGGACCTGATTCATCATTGCATTTCTGTCAGATTTTTGCTTGAATACTAATAAATTAGTGGCTTTGTGGTTTGCGACAAATTCATGAAACGATTTGTGCCTTTTTAGTTGTCGTCTGCGTTTATCTTCAATTTTTGGATTTTATGTCAGTGTGGCTTTTCCAGATGTTATAGACGCATTCATAAATTGTAAAAGTCACAAAATTGGGAACAAATCTACTCCTGTCCCCAACAGCAATGGTGCTATGTTGTAAAAACAGTTAAAGACAGAAAAAAATAATAATTTTTCATTCAGCAAATGATGAATCGGGCTCCAAGTTTTCTTTATTTCTTTTTCTGACAGGAAAATGACTAAAAAGCTTAATCTGTGAGGTGATTTTTGAAGGTTTACAGTGAAATTTGTTCATTTTTTGAAGCCGTTTATGCACCAATTTCAGACTTAAAAGTGAAACCTCCATCATCCTCTCACAATACATTTCCAGGAATAATTTTTTTTTCTCACTTTACATATAAATGTACAGGTTAGTTTATAAGAGAAGTGTTATTTGCAGAGAATGTTTTCCTGTGCTCTGCCCGAGGTGGTCATTTTTCTTTTCTTATTTTTTACCACTTCTCATTATTTCTGGGCAGATATTGCTGTCCGGGGCAACGACTAGGACATTCCGTATTGGAAATTGGACAAGAAGTAAAGCGGCACTTATGTACAGAAAATCATCGCTGCCGCTCTGCGCTTACCCGACCCAGGGGCGATACTGAAGCTGACAAATCTATGAAAGAAGCAGATTTTATATGGCAGAGTCCACATTAAAGGAAAAATAACACTTAAAGATGTCAGGTTACAACCATGCTGGAGCGTAATATGAGTCTTTGTGCCGACATTTCAACATGGGCAAAAAACTACGGAAATGTGAACATAACCATAGACTACAAGAGACATGTATTTAATCTCTGAAAAACACGGAACCTTCTAGATCTTCTTTATCTAAATTAGAAGCAAATTGTTTGAAGATTACTTCTACCTAAATGGCAGAAAGCGCACCTATCTTGGTGATAGATAGGACAGCTTGAGGGGATATGGAGGAGGCTGTTTTTTTGATAGGTGTAATGTAAACATTTTGCTATTAATTTATGTAAAATGTAAGTTTTCTAACTATTAGACACACGTTAATTTTAAACACACCCCCAGGTTTACTTAGTAAAAATATAGGATAAAAACTTTTGCAACTAATTAAACTTTCCCACAGGAATAAATTTGTAGGGGATTTGATAACACTAACTTTACTGCTGTAGGGAAGAATATAGTGGATAGAGATCTAATGTTAGTATTTCTCTGCAGCATGGATATTATACATGTGTACCTTTGCAGCAGGCAGTTTATATTCATTTTCTGGAGCACATGCATAATCACATCACTACTGCATGCACAGTATATGCACACTAAGCTCTGCTATGCATACGCACATGTCTGCAACATACATACACACATTTCAATTACACACAGCTGTCTTACATACACACACCTCTCCAACACACACACAGCTCAGCTACATAGAAACACACAGCTCTCCTATGTTCACACACACACACCTTTCCTATATAACACTCAGCTCTCACACGTACACATATACGGTTTTCCCCCATTCACATACAGCTCTTCTACTTACACAAACACAGCTACCCAAAAACAAACACGGCTTTGAAACATGCACACCCACATATGTGCTACTTACATCGGCACGGTAACTCAGTGGTTAGTCCTTCAGCGATGGGGTCCCACCAAGGACAGCATCTGCAAGGAGTTTGTATATTCTCCCCGTATTTGCGTGTATTTCCGCCTACATACCAAAGACATACTGATAGGGCTTACAATTTAAATTTCCTATCGAGGACAGTGCCAATAATGTCTGTAAAGCGCTGTGGAATTAATGGTGCTATATAAATGAGTATAATAAATATAATAAATAAATAGATCTGTAAGAGGCCTAACTGCCTTTACTTTTTACAATCAATTGAAAGTATATCTTAAGTCTGCGTGCACACATTCAGTATTTGGTCAGTTTTTTACGTCAGTATTTGTAAGCTAAAACCAGGAGTGGGTGATAAATCCAGAAGTGGTGACGTGTTTCTTTTGCACTTTTCCTCTGATTGCTCCACTCCAGGTTTTGCCCTACACATACTGAGGTAAAATACTGACCAAATACTGATAGTGTGACCGTGGCCTCAGAAAGCAGATGTTTCAGTAGACATAACAGTCATTGCTCATCCTTTATTTGTAGCTGATGGACAGCTAAATGATTTCTACCACATGGAAGCAAATAAATGATGACCTGAAAATAAAATCCAAAAATAATAAATTAATTTAATAAAAATTATTAAAGTATAATAAAAAAAAATCATAAAAAAACAATACAATATAATTCATTAATAATGTCGTAGGAAATGAGTACCTTGTTATACATAGCCCTTCAAGATTGCATAGAACAACAACACATTTAGATGTGGGTGAAATCTCAAAGAAAAAAGAGAATTATAGAGGAATGTCAAATTCACACAAGTTTTAAGGGAAAAAAAACTATATACCTTATACGGTATTTAAAAAAAAAAAAAAAAAATAGTAAGTGCCTCACAGATAGAGACATGGTATAAATCTGGATTAGAATGGATGGTAATCATCACCAAATAGCATAGCATATTAAGAAATAGGAAGGAAAGTTGATAAAAATGCCAGTGCAAAGAGTGTATCCAACTTGCCAGTCCTAATAAAGAAGTAGTACACAGTGCGGTTTGTATGCAGGTGAACAGATATATAGGTATAACTGCCTCTAATGGGGATATGCCTGGTACCATGTCCCTTCACCCCAACGCGCGTTTTGCCTTGCTTCTTCCGAGGAGTGTAATACATTGTAGTAAAAAATAATATGTAGAATAAAATCTAAATTGTAACATAAAATAATTCTTATAAAAAATAATAAAACAATAAAATTTATAAAAATATAAACCGTTCAAATATAAAACATAGGTACCCTATTATAGAACTTAATGTAAAATATTAGAACGTACTTATAGTAAAATATAGAACATAGAAAAATATATAAAACATATATATATATATACACACACACACACACCGTATATACTCAAGTATAAGCTGAGATTTTCAGCCCATTTTTTAAGGCTGAAAGTGCCCCTCTCGGCTTATACTCGAGTCATATACCGGTGGTCGGCAGGGGAGGTGGAGCGCAGGCGTCAGAGATCATACTCACCCCCTCCTTCTGCGGTTTCTGCAGCCCCCCTGCTTCTTCCATTGTCTCGGCACCACAGGTCTTCCTGCGTTCAGCGGTCACGTGGTATCGCTCACTAAAGTCATGAATATGCGCATATTCAAGACTTTAATGAGTGGTACCACGTGACCGCTGCAACCTGGAAGAGCTATGGCACCAAGACCATGGAAGAAGCAGGGGGGCTGCAGAGACTGTGCGCCAGGAGGGGTGAGTATGATGGGGGAGGACGTTGAGCAGTGCAATATTCACCTGTCCACGTTCCACTGCTGTGCGCCAGCTCTGTCCTCTGCATCCTCAGACTGTGACGTTCAGGTCAGAGGGCGCGATGATGTAGTCGTGCGCGACCTCTGCTGAATGTCACTGCAGAGACACGAGAGACAGAGCGGCGCGTGGCAATGGAACAGGGGCCGGTAAATATCGCCAGTGCCCATATAGCGCACCGGTGTCCCCGCCTGCTCAGGACACCAGTACCTGGCCCCCAGCGACGGAGAGGTATGTCATTTTTTTAAATTGCAGCAGCAATATATGGGCTGTATTTATTTATGGAGCATCTTCTTGGGCCACTATTAACCCTTGTGCAGCATTTTATGGGGGTATTTAACTATGGAGCATCTTCTTGGGCCACCATTAACCCTTGTGCAGCATTTTATGGGGGGTACTTTATCTATGGAGCTTCTTTTTGGACCACCATTAACCCTTGTGCAGCATTTTATGGGGGGTATTTAGCTATGGAGCATCTTCTTGGGCCACCATTAACCCTTGTTCAGCATTTTATGGAGGGTATTTATCTATGGAGCATCTTCTTGGGCCCCCATTAACCCTTGTGCAGCATTTTATGGGGAGTATTTTATCTATGGAGCATATTTTTGGACCACCATTAACCCTTGGCAGCACCACCCTCGGCTTATACTCGAGTCAATAAGTTTTCCCAGTTTTTGTGGCAAAAACAAGAATACTAAAGTAAAAGTTCTACAAATATAAAACATTTAAATATAATAAAATCATAAGTATAACAAAATAAATAATAATTGAAGAAACTCTGCTTATGACATTGGCTTATGTCGATGAGACAATCAGGTCTGCCCCCTTCCACCACAGTATAACCTTTAAGTACAATCTATGGAATAGATAATTCCTTTACCCCTCCACCTATAATCCTCTCAGGATCTACATTGTGGGTCGTTGAAGGTCAAGCTGCCTCATCCATTAAATGTATTATTTATCAGGGAAAAGACCGGGAACATGAAAGGCGACGGAATGTGATCAGAGTGGCAGGTCAGAGGCACATCTCATGACAGCTGCTAAATAACATCCTAGATCTTCTATGAGAAACACAACCGCACGACCGCTCTACGATGTCACCAAAACGCGTCGCTTCTCTGAGCCGCAGAGGGGTGCGGTACACAAAGCTTCAATGGATAAATTCTAGAATGAGATAAAAATAATAATCAGTTTATTTGTATGAATGGAACACATAACGTGGCTTCGCAGAGAGCAAATGGGTTCTGGAAGTTGTGCCGAAGGGCTAGGGTGATAAGCAGTGCCAGGTCGCAGCAGTGTTACCTTCATTAGCTTTGCCTACATGTGTCTCTCATCTTCCTGGATCTCCTATTTGTTCAGCACGTGCCCATTATTGTGCGTCCCAAGCCCCTCCGTACTCTCCGGCTTCTTCTGCTCAGTAGATGAGAGGTATCCATGATACGATAATTTGCCCACACGTCAAAACCTACCAAGACAAAACCATAAAAGTTACCATCTTATTGCATTTTATCTCGCTCACAGCAACATAATCCAATTGTGGACACGTCCGACATCATCACAGCCGGCAGCAAAGCGGCATTTATTGTAAATGGGGGGAGGTTGATGCAGCATTCTGTTGCCCGGGGTGAAAATTACCATGGATGACGTCTGATTTTTAATAAAAGCCGATGTAATTATTTGTTTTACTGCGTAATAGGCTCAGAAAAAGTTGTTTCAGTCACTTGCAGAAGTCACAGATGACACATGTAACACACCGATATATATATAGCCAGAAGCATTATAGACTGCAGACAGTTTAATGTGGATGCTCCACAAAAATGAAACTATTGGCAGCATAGGACAGCAAGGGCCTCGTCACCTCAGACTGGGGCTGGTGACATCACCGAATGCGTATGATGACATCAGGTACTACAGCATTTAAAGGGAATCTGTCAGCAGGTTTTTGCTATGTAATCTGAGGACAGTATGAGTTGGGGATAAAACACAGATTTCCAGGATGCCTCTTTTTATCAAGCTCTGCTCTGTTTATTTGCAATAATTGTTTTAGCACCAGGACCTTATACCGTATTTTTTAAATTATAAGACGCACTTCCCCCTTACCTTACTGGCCGCATGGAGCAGGGTTCCAGGGTCGCTGTTGGAGGAGGCAAGAGTTGCGCGTTGCAACAGGCCACAGGCTGGGATGAGGGATGTTCTGATGTGCACCGCTGCGGGTGAAAATGGCTGCAGTGCTCTGTGGTGCGGGGGGGGGCCTTCCTGGCATTTTGTGAAAGGCCAGAGCTCCCCGCATATCCATTACTCCGGTAAAATGGCCGCCGGGAGTGGCTAATGCTCAGATTGAGATCTCGGCAACGAGATCTCAATCTGAGCTTGCGCTGCCCCGGCTGCCATTTTCCCGGAGCCCCCTGCACATCCATTACTGCGATGTGGTGGTCTCCGGGAAAATAGCCGCCGGGGTGGCCATGCTCAGATCGAGAACTCCCCTGTATATCCCCATAAAATCCCCATAAAATCCCCATAAAATCCTTTTGAAGTGCTCCAGTGAGGTATGCAAATTTGGACGGTCTTGTCTGAAAGGCGTCATTGTCGCGGTACCTGTCCCTCCTCTTCCATATTTGATCTGAATCACAGAACAAAACCGCACCTTCAAGTCTACGGGACTGTGAAAAATTCAGGCAGCACATGGATATCATCCTTACCATTTTTTCTTGCTTGCTTGCTCAGAAAAGCTGCAAAAATCTCCATCAGTTTTTTTTTTACATGGGAGAAAAATTAATGAAACTGATGGTAAAAAGTGTCCAAATACTCATGAAATTTGTACAGTTTTTCATGTCTGAAAAAATGAATATGTAACACCGGACTTATGCTGGGTTCAGATTAGTGTTTCAAAAATCATCTGTTTTACATCTGGTAATAAATACATGATTTTTCATCCAATTCTTCTGCGGCATCACAGTCCTTGCCTTTGTAAGAATTGAACATGGAGAGGAAGTGAGAAAGCCGCTGCAGCCTGGACTTCCTCTTGTTATTCAATTTGTCCGAAGGTGGAGACAGTGAGGCCAGTGCTGATTGGCCGCCGGGATCATGTGTCATAACAATAGCATGAGAATGGCAGGAATGCCGACGACATCACTGGAATGACGCCGGCCCAGTAGCTGAGTATAAGCTATTTTTATTTTACAGGGGCCAAAAATTTAGATCAAGAATGAGTTTTCCTAGTAGTGGACAACCTCTTTAAGGCTACCCCTTGGCACCAGTGCTCTTTTAAGGCTGGTTTCACACTTGCGTTCAGGATGGCTGCCAGAACACCGCAGTGTCTGATTGCCCCTACTCCGGGGCTGAGAAGAAGCACTTCTCCTTCATTTTAAATGTGTTATTTCTTCTGGCAGGTCAAGGGTTAATTGGCCATGTTGGAAATCCCTGTGGTCACAGCTGAGTTTGGTTAGCCACTCCTTTCCCATTTATAATCTGGGCTCTGTTACAACTCCTTGTCAAAGCTAGCATTTCATATGAGAAGGAGAGTTGGAGGAGTTATCTGTGACTCTATTTTGGGTTATTCCCCTACCTCCACGCTCTGTTATATGTGAGTGAATATTTTGTATGCCTGGATTTTTCTATTAACCTTTGTTTGTGTTGCCTTGTTTGTCAGGATGGTGTACTACGGTGCACAGTAACACCCCTCTTCCCTGGGTGGGGAAGAGAACAGACAGAGGGCTATCTCAGGAGATAAGGCAAGTGTGGAGGCCCCAGCATCTTCACCTTCAGAAGTATCCCGGGGAGTAGGGCACCCCCTAGTGTTAGGGACAGGGATGGAGCACCTAGTCCTGTGTCACCCGACAGCTGTGTTATGACAATTGCACTTTAAGACTATGCCTCCGCAGCATTGCTCTTTAAGGCTACTCCTTGGCACTATTGCTTTTTAAGGCTACCCCTCAGCACCCGTCATGAGTGTCACACATTTTCTTGGTTTGAGGCCCCCTCCCTTACTGAAAGTCTGTCATAGCATGACAGCACCATTGCTCTTTAAAGCTATCCCTCAGCCCCACTGCTCTTTAAAGCTATCCCTCAGCCCCACTGCTCTTTAAAGCTATCCCTCAGCCCCATTGCTCTTTAAAGCTATCCCTCAGCACCATTGCTCTTTAAAGCTATCCCTCAGCCCCACTGCTCTTTAAAGCTATCCCTCAGCCCCATTGCTCTTTAAAGCTATCCCTCAGCCCCACTGCTCTTTAAAGCTATCCCTCAGCCCCACTGCTCTTTAAAGCTATCCCTCAGCCCCATTGCTCTTTAAAGCTATCCCTCAGCCCCATTGCTCTTTAAAGCTATCCCTCAGCCCCATTGCTCTTTAAAGCTATCCCTCAGCCCCATTGCTCTTTAAAGCTATCCCTCAGCCCCACTGCTCTTTAAAGCTATGCCTCAGCACCATTGCTCTTTAAAGCTATCCCTCAGCCCCATTGCTCTTTAAAGCTATCCCTCAGCCCCACTGCTCTTTAAAGCTATGCCTCAGCCCCACTGCTCTTTAAAGCTATCCCTCAGCCCCATTGCTCTTTAAAGCTATCCCTCAGCACCATTGCTCTTTAAAGCTATCCCTCAGCCCCACTGCTCTTTAAAGCTATCCCTCAGCCCCATTGCTCTTTAAAGCTATCCCTCAGCCCCACTGCTCTTTAAAGCTATCCCTCAGCCCCACTGCTCTTTAAAGCTATCCCTCAGCCCCACTGCTCTTTAAAGCTATCCCTCAGCCCCATTGCTCTTTAAAGCTATCCCTCAGCCCCATTGCTCTTTAAAGCTATCCCTCAGCCCCATTGCTCTTTAAAGCTATCCCTCAGCCCCATTGCTCTTTAAAGCTATCCCTCAGCCCCACTGCTCTTTAAAGCTATGCCTCAGCACCATTGCTCTTTAAAGCTATCCCTCAGCCCCACTGCTCTTTAAAGCTATGCCTCAGCACCATTGCTCTTTAAGGCCACTCATCAGCACCATTGCTTTTCTAGTTTGCCTTTGTTGCACATTTTGATGTGTAAATCTACATTTTCCGAGTGCGGACCCCTAGGAGTTCTGAATACAGAGACTATAGTCTAAAAATAAAGAATCTATTACCATTTCCCCAGCAGTGGCCTTATCTGTAGGATTACATGGAGGCGAGTAGGAGACGACGTTCAGGTCGAAGGTTTTACGTTTTCATTGGTTGTTTTCCTGCAGACATTGATTTCTGGTTCAGATGGATTAGGGGTTGCCGGACATGTCCAGAATATCTTATTGGGAATCGCAGACCTGGCTGCTGTAATGAAGATGCTGTCCACAATCTCTACTTAAAGAGGTTCCACAGTGAACTGGCCTGCTGTCATCAACTGCATGTAAATAAGAGAATTATATGTCCGGGTGCTGTGCAAGGTCGATTGTGTGTGGACAGCAAACTGACCAATGCAAGTCAATGGGGCAGGTGTAAAGAATCGTAGCAGGCACTAGTAGGATCAATTTTTTCGCACCTGATTCGCCCATTCAACTGAATCAATGGGTATGTTAAAAAAATCAGATCCCATGCGGATCCATTGCAATTATTAACTGAAGAAACTGTACTTGGATGATTATTATAGTGATATGGCAAAATCTGTGCTGCCTGTTGCTGCCACTGCTTGTTAGATAAATGCAGCCATTTTCATATTTTCACATTTTTACACACTGCCTCCTAGTGGTGGCAGTAGATACAGCTACCAAGTGATGTGAGGAATCTCTCTGTGATGCATCCATAACTTCTTTCATTTTTTTCTCAGAATATTGCTCGTTACCCAGGTTTCAAACATATAGCCATGTTAATTCCCGATTATTTCTTATAGCTTTTAGGAGCATCAGCGCCTCGCCGCGATAATTGGTTAATTATCTTGTCTGCAATTTCCACAATCACTTGTTCTGAGTAGGAGGGATTGACAGGAAAAACTTGGGCTACTTTACTCATACTTTAATTATCAAGTGCTGATTTTGAGTTCTATAGAAGTTTCTTTTCAGAGTGAAAGTCCAGGATCTGCAGGGTATCCAGCCTGGACAAGCAGAGCTGCAGTGTAGAGCATGGGAAAAGAGCAGAGCAGCACCCTGAGTTTCTGATGTGGAGCTCAGTAACCAACAGGCAATGCTAAACTGAGACCAGTAATCATAGCTGTGCTACGTGCAATGGAGTAGAACTGCAGTGTAAAGTATGGGGGGTGGGGTGGACATAAAGCAGCAACGATGTATAGTTGTAGAAAATGCAGGTTACTGGTTGTCATTTCTTTGTGATAATTAAACTTCGACAAGAAGTTCAAGGAGTATTCCCATCTTCACAGAATAGGTCATGCGGGACCTGCACCTGGGGAAAATTGTTCATGTGACTCTAAGCCTTTCCAACCACTAGTGGCAGCCATCAGCCACTAGTGTCTTCAGGACCACTGTACTCAGTGGGGTAACAAGAGTTTGATGGGCCCCAGTGCAAAATTTGGATCTGGACTCCCACCTACATATTGGTCAGATCTATTAGCACTCGTAGCATTCTAAATCTTATAAAGACATACGCGTGGTCCTCCCTATAATGTCTCCCATCATGTACTAATGTCACCCATCCTGGGCACCTTCCTGGTATAATGTGTCACGGGGCAGTAGGGGGAAAACAGGAGACATGGAACCAGGGCCCCAGAACATGTAGTAACACCAGCAGCCACCAAGGGGGTGAAACCCAGCAGCAGACTCACTAAACTTGTAGTAACACCAGCGGCCACCGGGGGCAAAAACCCATATTAACCCCCGAGGGTCAGAAAGGAAAAAGGTTTATATAAGAGAGTCCAGACTCTGACACAGATCCAAAAATGGATCGTGACATAATGTCCCCCTTCCTGGATCCAATCCAGTAATAATGTCCCCCATCCTGGTGAAATGTCCCCATCCTAGCCCCTTGCAGTAATATATGTTCTCCATTCTGGTCCCTTCTATTAATAATGTTCCTCATCTTGGTGTAATGTCCCCCATCCTGGGTTCCTTCCATTAATATATGTCTTTATCTTGGGTGCTTTCCTGGTACAATGTCCCCAATTCTGGATCCCTTTTAGCAATAATGTCCCCCATCCTGATGTAATGTCCTCATCCTGGGCTTCTTCCGGTAATACAGGGTGGGCCATGTATTTGGATACACCTAAATAAAATGGGAATAGTTGGTGATATCAACTTCCTGTTTGTGGCACATTAGTGTATGGGAGGGGGAGAACTTTTCAAGATGGGTGGTGACTATGGTGGCCATTTTGAAGTCGGCCATTTTGGATCCAATTTTATAAATGGCGCACCCTGGTCTATCCATATAAATGGCCCACCCTATACAGTTGTGGCCAAAAGTATTGACACCCCTGCAATTCTGTCAGATAATACTCAGTTTCTTCCTGAAAATGATTGCAAACACAAATTCTTTGGTATTATTATCTTCATTTAATTTGTCTTAAATGAAAAAACACAAAAGAGAATGAAGCAAAAAGCAAAACATTGATCATTTCACACAAAACTCCAAAAATGGGCCAGACAAAAGTATTGGCACCCTCAGCCTAATACTTGGTTGCACAACCTTTAGCCAAAATAACTGCGACCAACCTCTTCTGGTAACCATCAATGAGTTTCTTACAATGCTCTGCTGGAATTTTAGACCATTCTTCTTTGGAAAACTGCTCCAGGTCCCTGATATTTGAAGGGTGCATTCTCCAAACTGCCATTTTTAGATCTCTCCACAGGTGTTCTAGGGGATTCAGGTCTGGACTCATTGCTGGCCACCTTAGAAGTCTCCAGTGCTTTCTCTCAAACCATTTTCTAGTGCTTTTTGAAGTGTGTTTTGGGTCATTGTCCTGCTGGAAGACCCATGACCTCTGAGGGAGACCCAGCTTTCTCACACTGGGCCCTAAATTATGCTGCAAAATTTGTTGGTAGTCTTCAGACTTCATAATGCCATGCACACGGTCAAGCAGTCCAGTGCCAGAGGCAGCAAAGCAACCCCAAAACATCAGGGAACCTCCGCCATGTTTGACTGTAGGGACCGTGTTCTTTTCTCCTGTAAACTCTATGTTGATGCCTGTGCCCAAAAAGCTCTACTTTTGTCTCATCTGACCAGAGAACATTCTTCCAAAACGTTTTAGGCTTTTTCAGGTAAGTTTTGGCAAACTCCAGCCTGGCTTTATAATGTCTCGGGGTAAGAAGTGGGGTCTTCCTGGGTCTCCTACCATACAGTCCCTTTTCATTCAGACGCCGACGGATAGTACGGGTTGACACTGTTGTACTCTCGGACTGCAGGGCAGCTTGAACTTGTTTGGATGTTAGTCGAGGTTCTTTATCCAACATCCGCACAATCTTGCGTTGAAATCTCTTGTCAATTTTTCTTTTCTGTCCACATCTAGGGAGGTTAGCCACAGTGCCATGGGCTTTAAACTTCTTGATGACACTGCGCACGGTAGACACAGGAACATTCTGGTCTTTGGAGATGGACTTGTAGCCTTGAGATTGCTCATGCTTCCTCACAATTTGGTTTCTCAAGTCCTCAGACAGTTCTTTGGTCTTCTTTCTTTTCTCCATGCTCAATGTGGTACACACAAGGGTACAGGACAGAGGTTGAGTCAACTTTAATCCATGTCAACTGGCTGCAAGTGTAAGTTAGTTATTGCCTACACCTGTTAGGTGCCACAGGTAAGTTACAGGTGCTGTTAATTACACAAATTAGAGAAGCATCACATGATTTTTTGAACAGTGCCAATACTTTTGTCCACCCTCTTTTTTATGTTTGGTGTGGAATTATATCCAATTTGGCTTTAGGACAATTCTTTTTGTGTTTTTTCATTTAAGACAAATTAAATGAAGATAATAATACCAAAGAATTTGTGATTGCAATCATTTTCAGGAAGAAACTGAGTATTATCTGACAGAATTGCAGGGGTGTCAATACTTTTGGCCACAACTGTATATGTCCTCCATACTGGTGTAATGTCACAAATCCTGGGCATCTTCCAGTAATATGTCCCCCACCCTGGTGCAATGTCCCCCATCCTGGGCCCTTCCAATAATACAGGTACCCCACCCTTGCCCACTTCCTGGTATAATGTCCCAGCTCCTGCACCCATAATGTAATTATGTCCCCTGTTCTGTCGCTGTTCTCTAACAAATTTAAAAAAAATAATACTTCTCACCACCTTCTGCTCCCACCTTGCATGACGTACCCTCCTATAGCCAGCGCAGAGGCCATCAGCTGACTTCGGTGTGCCTGCTATGGGCGACATATGATGTCACTGCTATGCACCGCCTATGACTGGCACACAGATGTCAGCTGCTAGCCCCCATTGACAAGCGGGTCTGTGTGCCACAATACATTTTAGCTGAAATTGCGTCCTTGGACACACATCCGGCTGAAATAGTTGCTGGCGTGGGTGGGCCCCTCCTGCACTGGCCCAGTTGTGGTTACTCTTTCTGCAACCTCAATTGTTACTTCCCTGCCAGGAAACGTTCCCTGGAGATAAGCACATGACTTCTGCATCTATCAAGCATTTACAGCATACCCGGTAGAGGGGCTGATGCTGTCGGCACTGGCAAGGACCCACCCCTGTGACAAGGAGCATGCTAACACCCAGTTGTGAATTTCCAGGTGGAATAACAGAGGAACATCACAATGCAGAGTTCTAGGGAAAGATGCTCCAGAATTTTTAGATTATTTACTACCATTGACACATGGCCCTACAGGACCGATATCAGTAAATAAATAGCACCACACACTTAATAATGGAAGAAAAGTGGCCGTGAGTTTATTTTGGGTTAATAATAAATAACCAAACCGTTAAATAAATAATTCCATAAAATTATCCAATATTACCATACCAGAGAAGCAATCCGCCCCTTAACGGGCGATTTTCCCACAATAAAACATCACGACAGATGATCTGAAAATTAGGAAGGGAGGGGGAATCTTCTTTCTTCAGGAAAATGTTGTCTGAGGTAAAAACTGCCAGTGCAGGGCTTTTTATAAACACAGAAAAAAACGCCAAATTTCTCCAGCCAATCCTGGCCCGTTAAAACGTCGCCAAGGAAACCAGTCAGAAACCAGATATGCCCTTCTCCACAAACCATACTGAGGGCGCCCAGCCCACTTTTAACCCATTTTTTTTTAAATTAAAATTAAAACAATAAATAAATATTACTACGGCCCGTATGGCCATGGGACCCCCCCCTTTATGTATTCCTTTATTGCGGGGGGGGGGCTGACATGGCCCTACAGGACTGATATCTGTAAATAAATAACACCACACACTTTAATAATGGAAGAAAAGTGGCCGTGAGTTTATTTTGGGTTAATTACCAAATAAATAACCAAACCGTTAAATAAATAATTCCATAAAATTATCCAATATTACCATACCAGAGAAACAATCCGCCCCTTAACGGGCAATTTTCCCAAAAGCCAGGGCTCACTGAGACATGGCCCCCCCCAAACCACACAGCCACTTCTCTACCATAGAATCCAAATTAAAAATGTCCAGTCCAATGTCGGACAAATGAACCAAGTCCTGTCTATATAAGCCCGAAATAAAACCCTCGAGCTCTGTGTGCCGAAAAGAAAAACCATTAATCAATGGTAAAAATTTTTGAATGCCCCTTTTAACCCTTATACGTATCTTGCTCATGAAATATAAACCATTCCTCTTCCATAAAAGTCTGGGTATGATCTCCGAGAAAACGAAGTCCGTATTAGGAAAGGATTGTTTCAAAACCGAAACATCCAATCTCATTAATGCAAGCAGGTCCAAAGTCTTCATTTTCCCTAGATCATTACCACCAATATGAAATATAACTAAATCAGGACATGGAAAAAACCTATAACATTTCTTAAACTCTAAAACAAAACTTGACCACTTCATTCCTCGAATGCTGTGCCAATAAATCTGAACTGAAGTAGGGCTGAATGATAAGTTCTCGGAATAATAGCGAAGCTTAGCCCTCTTCTGGGCCCAAAACACAAAGGAATGGCCGATGATCCAAACAACCAAAGGGCCTAAAATTAAATAAAGTGTTAGTAATCATATAACTCATGACGAATGTATAATTTAAATCTTTTTGAATCCCATCTACCCAAACTTTTTATTCTTGAATCTGAAAGGCCAGCCCTGGCCGCTTCCGTAGCGGCCCCGATTCTAAATGAATGGGAGGTAATTCTTAAGTTCTCTTTTCCCAAAAAAGTAGACATTTCTTTAACAAAAAATTACATTGGAAAATGGTAGCAGGGGAAAGATCTGAATGTAAAAATAAAGGACCTTGCACTTTAGGATGAATTTCAACCCATTTTTTAAAATTACTGATAGTTCATAGGACCGAGTCATGGAAAATATCAATCTTCAATCTAGCCCCCCTTCCCAATTGATCTGTTTTTGATTTTCTTATAAACAAAATTATATACAGCTCGTGAAGCTCAACATCAGAAATCATCAGTCCGGAAGGTTCCGACTTTTTTGAAGAAATTAACTCGCCTATACGCAAAGCACCAAAAAACGCAATTAAAAATGCTGTAGAAAATAACGATGTTTCGTACGGATTCAAGCAAACTGAATTAAGGGATAAGCATAGATTTTTTAACAATGGTAAAGAAATTGGACGTGTCGCATCCAGCTTGAAATTGTTTTTCCTAAATCCTTTCAAATATTGCTTCAAAGGAAAGAAAGCTGTCAAAGGTGGGGAACCTAAGAGTTTGAGAAGGAATGAAACACCAGTGATCAATTTAGTTACTGCTGAACAGGACAATCCTTTAAGTACTAATTATTCAGCAAATTTAAAACCAGATACTGGATCCGAAGTTTTTGGATCCAAATCATATAAGTTACAAAAATTCTACCATTTTATCCATGCAGCCGAGTAATCGTCCCATGATTTTTCAGATAACGACTGTTGAATGAAATAAGGTATCAGATTGATATCAAGTCCCAAAATTCTTAAGGGCAAGGTGTTGCTTCGACAGCTGCCTCTGGAACCTGTTGGCAAAAAGTTACTCGATGACTTGTCAATAAAGATTCCGTAGCCTCTTTCCAATGACTAGAGCCAACATTTGCCTTAATCCAAATGTAAAATTTTAGGCAGAGGAGTGTCAATTGTCTCAAGATTATTGAAGCCCATCTATTCTTAGATGAAAGGGTGTTGACGGACAACAAAAAACCTTGATTTTCTGAAAGTAAAACAATCTTAGAATTCCGCATAAATCTTCCCCAAAGAAAAATACCTACTAGGACTGAAAATAATTCCAAAGCCATGGAATTTTGATTCAAACCTATAGCTATCCATTGAGAGGGCAACCACTGAACAGTCCATTGAGAGGAGAAAAGAATTGCACAACCCGCCATGAGGTGAACAGAAAAATTGAATGGAAAAGAATCCGCAGATATAAAATCCGACTGCCAACAAGATTTTCCGTTAAAATCCGCTAAAAATTTTTGCCAAATCCTGGCATCTTCCTTCAACTTCGCACCAACTCGGATATGAGACTTGGGAGACGATAGACCTTTCGTAGCTTCGTAAAGGCATCTTGAAAACGGCCTGCCTATGGGAATAATTCTGAAAAAGTTCAGCAATCCTAATAAAGATTGCAACTCTTTTAGCGTAACCTTTTCCTTGCTAATAAATTTCGACAAAGCATCATGCAGTTTTGAAACCTTGTCCAAAGGGAGCCTTGATTCCATCTTGGTAGGATCTAAAGTAATACCCAAAAATTCGATACATTTGGAAGGTAGTACCGTTTTTTCATGCGCAATTGGAACGTCAAAAAATTTACATAGCTCTACAAAACCAGAAAGAGCATGTAACAATCTGGGGATGAAGCTGGTCCCACAAACAAAAAATCATCCAAATAATGTAGATGGCTGAATCAAAAGAGGCATATGTAACTGAACTTGCTGCCTTGTCAATTTGATCATTCAGTGAATTACCATGTGGGTGCGATAGGTGATGTATTAAACGGAAAGAGCCTTGCTCTTTCTTAGGAACAATGCCTAACAGAGAAATCCGAAAAGTTTTGAAAGGAGAAGAAAAGGGACCGGCAAATCTACCTAGCGAGATCTCATTCAAAATTTTTTTCACCTGCCTCCTGTGGGTGCAACCTTATAGAGGGGAGATTGTTAACAATTGAACAGCCAACACCCTCAAAGGGCGGTACGTAAAACCCTTCTGAAAAACCATCAAACAATAATTTGCTAATCTCCTTGCTTGGATAAATGCTTAGCCAATAGCGCATGTTTTCCACCTTCACTGGAGTCAAGGCCTTTTGTGTTAGTGTCCTTAGCAGTTGACAGCTGGGTTGACTGCTTTTTGAAACACTTTGAGGCGGGATGGGAATTCCCACAAAAAGAGCATTCATGTTTGAATTTACAGTTGTGACTCCACTTACAAAAGGAGTCATTGAATGCAAAATCCTTTTTTAACACCAGGGGTGGAAAATTGTCTGGAAAAAGCCTGTCTTTGGGAAAGCATCAAATTAATCCATAATCCGACATCCTTAGTCCCCCAGTGAACTTCAGGATGAACGGCCAGTTTCTGTCTAAATGCTTCATCGTAATGAAGCCAAGCTAATCCACCAAAAGTTCTATATGCCTCCAGGATTATGTCCAAATGTTGAAAAAGACTACTACATAAATTTGGGTATTTCTCGCCAATGACAGCAGAATAAATAGAAAATGCTTGGATCCAATTATTGAAGGACTTGACTGAGCCCTTCCTAGAGTCGTCTGACTCAAATTTGTCGTCTTTTTTTCCAATTTATTGGCTGTTCTCTGCGAGGAATAAGAGAGAATAAATCGACGTACTGTCCATCCCAAATAAGTTCCTTAATAGCTGAACTTAAATGGAATCCAAGTGGTGATAATTCACAAACTAAAGCTTCTTTAAAGGTATTCTTATTTGCATTGCCTCTCAAAGGGAGAGGATTATTAATTAAATCAATACTAGCTGGCGGCTGAGGAATTGGAGCGATAGCTCCGCCTAAAGCCTCTGCCAGAACATCTTTAATCATTTTCTTAAGTTCACTCTGACTAGAAAATAAAGACAAGTTCAAGACCTCACCCTATCCATGGTTTAAGGATGCTGTAGACTGTTCTGCTATACAGCCTGCGCTCGAGCCCTCCATGTTGGGCGAGCACAGCTGAGAGGTGCCTGCAGGTGAATCGTCATCTTCTTCCTCAGATGATGTCGCTTGCTGTGCTGGGGGCAGTGTGGTAGCCGACGCCAGGGCAATCTGCTTAGTGGCCGCCGCGGTGCTTTTACGACCGCAGCGCCTGTCTGCCCTGCCGGCGGAATCAGCTGACATACCCGGCCTTTGATGATGACGACGACCGGTGTCCCGCGGGATTTCATGGTAGGAGGACGGCGAGACTTCCTGGTTTGCTCCCCGACAGGAAGTCTGGAGCACCGCGGTGATGTAGTAGGAGAATAGGCTGCCGGGGGTCTCCTACTTCTCCCTACAGATGGGGGTGCCGCGGTTGAGGCTGGAGGCTGACCCGGAGTCTGGAGCTGGGTACATGGAGCTGAGGTAGGAGAGGCAGCGTCAGGCCCTGCGGATGAAGGTCTAGTCGCCAGGCAGTTTTTTAGCCATTCCAGACCTCCGTCCTCGCCAGCTCTTGCTAAAAGTTGCTGAAGAAGAGCTTCCATCTTTATACGGAAACTTCTTTCTTCAGGAAAATGTTGTCTGAGGTAAAAACTGCCAGTGCAGGGCTTTTTATAAACACAGAAAAAAATGCCAAATTTCTCCAGCCAATCCTGGCCCGTTGAAGCGTCGGCAAGGAAACCAGTCAGAAACCAGATATGCTCTTCTCCACAAACCATACTGAGGGCGCCCAGCCCACTTTTAACCCATTTTTTTTTTTTTATTAAAATTAAAACAATAAATAAATATTATTATGGCCCATATGGCCATGGGACCCCCCCTTTATGTATTCCTTTATTGCGGGGGGGGGGGCTGACATCAGCTGAGAGCTGCTCCTTAAAAAACATCTATCCAACGCCGCTGAACTCCCTCATCCACCGCAGCTTACGTTGTCAGTGAAGATGGAGGAGCAGCAGGCATGTTATGTGACCAATCCTGCAGAGCCTGGTGGTGTATTTGAAACAGAGGCCAGGGGGGTAGTCGTGGCTGAGGGTGGCAGTACTGACACACCCTGGCTCTCCACCCCATTAACGCATTGTAGTCCACTTACTTGTAAGTCAGGTCCATTCCACACTGCTGGGGCTCCTTTTCTCTTAACACCACACAATGATAGAGTACATCTTCAACAAAAAATTTTTTACTCAGATCACCTAGTTTAGTCACAGAAACAGCACAAGATTCTTCGCAGAATATAACCATTCCATTCCCTGTACTGTGCCTCACTCCTCCAGTAATATCACATTTCTGCACCAGATCCACCGGTACCGCAGCTTCCTGACTGGTCAGACTTAGGCTACGTTCACACTTGCGTACCGGGGCTTTGCGGATGGCTGCTTATTTCCTCCCTGAAGCTCCACCCACTTCCACACTTCTTCCGTTTCAGTCCGCCTTCTTCTGCATGTGTCTTGCGTACCTATCTTTAACATTGGGTACGTAGGAAATGCAGATGTATGCGGATGCGTTGTTTTGACGCGCCTGCTGACTGCACGGGAACGCAACAAGGAGTTCCCCCCCTCCTTCAGATGTTCCCCGCCCACTTCCCTCCTTGAAGGTGAAGTCGAAGGATGGCTCTTCCATTCCTTGCTAGATCGTAGGCCTCGTATACTTAATGGTTGTTCCCACGAAGTTAGCTGCTACCATTCTTATGGTGCCCTGATACTCCTCCACCAACATGTGACTATCAGCTCTTAGGCCCTGGACCGCTGGGCTCCTCTGTTTAAATGTTTCCTCGGACACAACTGTCCTGTCCTTGCTCCCAGCTCACACTAACTAACTCCAGGAAGCTCCCTAACTACTCTTTCCAAGCCTCTCCTAACCAGACAAATCCTATTGGTCTAACTAATCCTTATCCTATTCTATTGTGCTCCCCTTACTGGTCTAAGGGTCCCGTTACACTAAACGACGCACCAGAGATCCCGACAACGATACGACCTGGTCAGGATCGCTGGTGAATCGCTACATGATCGCTGGTGAGCTCTCAAACAGGCAGACTCACCAGCGATCAGGCCCAGCGAGGACGCTGGTAACCAGAGTAAATAGCGGGTAACTAAGCTCATGCATTGTGTAGTTATCCGCTGTTTACCCTGGATACCAGCGTGCTCGCCCTGGGAGCTGGTATCCAAGGTAAACAGCGGGTAACTAAATGCGCGTGGTGCTTAGATACCCGCTGTTTACCTTGGATACCAGCTCCCAGCGCGAGCACGCTGGTATCCACGGTACACAGCGGGTAACTAAGGGATGCGCGCGCTTAGTTACCCGCTATTTAACCTGTTTACCAGCTCCCAGCGTCTGCTTACAGTGCTGGGAGCTCGCTGATCGTTGGTCTCCCGCTGACACACGCAGCGATGCATGCTGGCCAGCGGGAGACCAACGATCAAAAAATGGCCCAGGACATTCCTGCACGATCAGCGATACCCGGTGGGGGGGGGGGGGCGGTTGCTGATGAGCGCCACACACAGCGAGATCGCTGATGCATCACAAAATCGGTGAAGCATCAGCGATCTCGTTAGCGATCTCACTTAGTGTGAAGTACCCCTAAGTCCTACACTATCCCTATATCTTTGCAACAAATAAACATTGGTACAATGCAATACATACACACTTGGTCAAAATTGTTGGTACCCCTCGTTTAATGACAGAAAATCCCACAATGGTCACAGAAATAACTTGAATCTGACAAAAGTAATAATAAATCAAAAATCTATGAAAATGAACAAATGAAAACCAGACATTGCTTTACAACCATGATTCCACAGAATTTAAAAAAAATTAAACTCATGAAATAGGCCTGGACAGAAATGATGGTACCCCTGAAAATAATGTGACAAAAGGGACATGTTAAATCAAGGTGTGTCCACTAATTAGCATCACAGGTGTCTACAATCTTGGAATCAGTGAGTGGGCCTGTATAGAGAGCTACAGATACTCACTGTGCTGTTTGGTGAAATGGTGTGTATCACACTCAACATGGACCAGAGGAAGCGAAGGAAAGCGTTGTCTCAGGAAATTAGAAAGAAAATTATAGACAAACATGTTAAAGGTAAAAGTTAAAAGACCATCTCCAAGCAGCTTGATGGTTCTGTGACTACAGTTGTACATATATGTAATTCAGAAATTTAAGCTCCATGGGACTGTAGCCAACCTCCCTGGACGTGGCCGCAGGAGGAAAATTGATGACAAATGAAAGAGATGGATAATACGAAAGGTAAGTAAAGAGCCCAGAAAAACTTCTAAACAGATTAAAGGTGAACGTCAAGGTCAAGGAACATCAGTGTCAGATCGCACCATCCTTCGTTGTATGAGCCAAAGTGGACTTCATGGGAGACGACCAAGGAGGACACCATTGTTGAAAAAAAAAATCACAAAAAAGCAAGACTGGAATTTGCCAACTACGTGCTGACAAATCACAAAGCTTCTGGGAGAATGTCCTAAGGACAGAAGACAAAAATGGAACTTTTTGGCAAGGCACATCAGCTCTATGTTCACAGGCAGAAAAATGAAGTATATCAAGAAAAGAACATTGTCCCTACTGTGAAACATGGAGGAGGCTCTGTAATGTTCTGGGGTTGCTTTGCTGCATCTGGCGCAGGGTGTCTAGAATCTGTGCAGGGTACAATGAAATCTCAAAACTATCGAGGGATTCTAGAGAAATGTGCTGCCCAGTGTCAGAAAGCTTGGTCTCAGTCGCAGGTCATGGGTCTTACAACAGGATAATGACCCAAAACACAGCTTAAAACACCCAAGAATGGCTAAGAGGAAAACATTGGACTATTCTGAAGTGGCCTTCTATGAGCCCTGACCTAAATCCTATTGAGCATCTTTGGAAAGAGCTGAAACATGCCATCTGGAAAAGCCAACCTTGAAACATGAGACAACTGGAGCAGTTTGCTCTTGAAGAGTGAGCAAAAATACCTGTTGAGAGGTGCAGAAGTCTCATTGACAGTTACAGGAATTGTTTCATTGCAGTGATTGCCTCAAAAGGTTGTGCAACAAAATATTAAGTTAAGGGTACCATCATTTCTGTCCAGGCCTATTTCATGAGTTTTATTTTTTTTTTTAAATTCTGTGGAAGCAGTAGAAAAGCAATGTCTGACTTTCATTTGTTCATTTTCATAGATTTTTGATTTATTATTACTTTTGTCAGATTCAAGTTATTTCTGTCACCAGTGTGGGTTTTTCTGTCATTACACGAGGGGTACCAACAATTTTGACCAGTGTGTAATATATAAACATTATACAACATATGGAATTTAGGCCGGTTTCACATTAGCGCTTTTTAAGCGCACGCACGGCCGGGGGTAGCTCCGCCCCCGAGCCGGCTCTCTGCCCGGCGTGCCCGCCCCTTGCTTGTAGGGCCGCCTCCTAGCGGACAGCGGCGCCTGCGATCGGCGCACCCTATCTTTAGCATAGGGTGCGCAGATCGTGCGCAGGCCGTGCGCTAGTTGCGCTTTGACCTGCGCTGCGCACTTTTGACGGTGCGCCGTGCGCGCCAAAATCCGAAAAGTTTGATTTTGGCGCGCACGGCGCACCGTCAAAAGTGCGCAGCGCAGGTCAAAGCGCAACTAGCGCACGGCCTGCGCACGATCTGCGCACCCTATGCTAAAGATAGGGTGCGCCGATCGCAGGCGCCGCTGTCCGCTAGTAGGCGGCGCTACAAGCAAGGGGCGGGCACGCCGGGCAGAGAGCCGGCTCGGGGGCGGAGCTACCCCCGGCCGTGCGTGCGCTTAAAAAGCTCTAATGTGAAACCGGCCATACCGCTTTTACCAGGAACATATGCAAGGAGAGCAGGGCATTAAACTAGCCCCTGCACGCCTTACATATTAATGGATGAGTATCAGTAGGGTGAGTATATTGAAAGCTTGTTTTTTTTTAACTCCAGAAAAACTTTTATTTATGGCTCTGGTGCCGCCAGTTATCTTGCCGCCTAGAAGTTTGTCAGTGCCCCCTGACTATATGCTATATATAATGCAGGGCACAGACAGGATTGCGACTGACATGTAAAGCCGCTGTGAGGTACAGCGGAGAAGAATGAGGAGTTTCTCCAAGTACATCATATTAATGGTTTATGTTCTGTGTGTGTTCAGACTGTAATAATTCGCAATTAGGATAACAATGAACAGCAGCACAGATCTACAAGGTAAAGCGACATGTTACATAGGGAAATGGTCACATCATGTCTGTACTGGACACATGACAAGTACTGATATCGCAGTGGTATTATAAATGCTTATAAAAGTCACATTAACACCTCTGCTGGCTTTCTGTTAGCTCTCAGGCAGCAGGACTTTGTATCTCTCTGCTACCGCCTGCTTATTCAGTGTCTGCACATACGTGGTATACTTTTCTGTGTTCTGACATTTGCAGATTGTGGACTCGATTTATCATCTGTGTCTTTTTAAGTCAATGCTTTTGTTACTTTTGTTTTTTGCTGATGTTTTTTATGCCAAACTCATCAAAACGGTGCACACAATTCATAAATTTGGCCTAAAGCCCATAAATTGTCTTTTTTTCAGTCTGCCTTTACCCATTTGTTGTGACTTTTCTAGCGCAAAAGGTTGCACGGTTTGCCAAATGTCGCAAGAAATGCGACTTGTAAAATGGCGTACATGAAATAAGTCCAGGGAATTAGACTGGAGTACAGTTACAACAATTTTTGTGACTTTTTTAAAAAGTCGCATTTCATAAGTCTGTCTAAAACATTTGGAAAAACCACATTCTTGGAAAAAACAGACAATGAACTAAACTACAAAAGACAGCTTGAGAAAAGGTGCAAATCGTTTGATGAATATGTTGCAAATCAAACAGTTACTAAGTGAGAAGTATTCACACCATAAAAGTGGCAAAAAAATGCAATGAATTGGTCCCTTAGGGTTTCTACAACATGTTCGCATTTCACGAGCAGGGGATCCATCATTGGTGCAGAATTTGTGGTCAGTATATAGACTTTGAATGCAGCCTTAATCCCTTAACGACCGCCGATACGCCTTTTAACTGCGGTAGTTAAGGGTACTTAAACCACAGAAAAAAGTATATAGCGCCCCCCAGAGTCGGATTTTTTCTGGGGTCTCGGCTGCCGGGGTCTCGGCTGTCGGTTTTTACCGATCCCGCTTTTGTGATCGCCGTTATTAACCGTATAACAGCGACCGCAAAAAAACCCAACGCAATTTAGCTTTCACTTTCTTCTCTGATGTGATCGCACATCTGAGGAGAGAGAAATAGGGTCCCCGATCCCCCCGGTACCTCCCGGTGGTCCTTGGGCCCTCCTGCCTCCTCTGTTGGGCGCCGCCATCTTGGTCCGGGAAGAAAATGGTGGGCGCATGCGCAGTGCACCCTCCAAATCTGCCTATCACAGTGATCAAAATAAAAAAATAGTAAATAACCCCCCCTTTATCACCCCCTGCTCATTCACCGCAGAGACACAGAAGGGTCGGCATTTTCCACTATGCCACCAATGAATGAAGCCCATACTCCCTGGAGACCGGCTCCTCCTGAATCCATTGCATACATTGGGCATTGACTCTAAACAGGACCTAATAGGCTCTATGTCATATTTCATTGTGGTGACACTACTTACATGGTTTTCCCATGATACTTTTTTGAAAGGGCGACTATATGATAAAGGCCATTAATTGGCTGAAACGTCGTTTAAATTGAGGCTTCACCTATCAGCATCAAATAAATGCTCACCTGAAGCATGGTTTTTCTTGTACGTGTGCAGTGATTTTCTCTGAACTTATCCAAATGCGACATGGCGCCACCATTGATTCCAGCCACTTTTGCGTTCAAAAAGTCAAATGGTGCTCCCTGCCTTTCGAGCCCAGACGTGTGCCCAAACAGTGGTTTACCCCAACATATGGGGCATCAGCGTACTCAGGACAAATTGCACACCAACTTTTGGGGTCTAATTTCTCCTGTTACCCTTGGGAAAATAAAAAATTGGGGGCAAAAAAATCACTTTTGTGGAAAAAAAATGACTTTTTATTTTCATGGCTCTGCGTTATAAACTTCTGTGAAGCACTTTGGGATTCAAAGTGTTCACCACACATCTAGATAAGCTCCTTGGGGGGTCTAGTTTCCAAAATGGGTTCACTTCTGGGGGGTTTATACTGTTTAGGCACATCAGGGGTTCTGCAAACTCAACATGACGCCCGCAGAACATTCCATCAAACATTCCAAAATGGTGCTTCTTCCCTTCCGAGCTCTTCCATGCCCCCAAACAGTGGTTCCCCCCACATATAGGGTATCACCGTACTCAGGACAAATTGCGCAACAACTTTTTTGGTCCAATTTCTCCTGTTAGCCTTGTGAAAATAAAAAATAGCGTCCTAAAAACTCATTTTTGAGGAAACAAAATGATTTTTTATTTTTACAGCTCTACTTTATAAACTTCTGTGAATCACTTGAGGGTTCAAAGTGCTCACCATACATCTAGATAAGTTCCTTAAGGGGTCTAGTTTCCAAAATGGGGTCACTTGTTGGGGGTTTCCACTGTTTAGGCATATCAGGGGCTCTCCAAACGCAACATGGGGTCCGATCTCAATCCCAGCCGATTCTGAGTTGAAAAAGTCAAACGGCGCTCCTTCCCTTGCGATCTCTGCCGTGCACCCAAAAGTGGTTTACCCCCAAATATGTGGTATCAGGGTATTCAAGAGAAATTGCACAAGACATTTTGTGGTTCATTTTCTCTTTTAACACTTTTGAAAATAAAAATTGGTTCTGAAGTAAATTTTTTGCAAAAAAAAAAGTTAAATGTTTATTTTTTCCTTCCACATTGCTTCAGTTCCTGTGAAGCACGTAAAGGGTTAATAAACTTCTTGAATGTGGTTTTGAGCACCTTGAGGGGTCCAGTTTTTAGAATGGTGTCACTTTTGGGTATTATCTGTCATGTACACCCCTCAAAATGACTTTAAATATGATGTGGTCCCTAAAAAAAATGGTTTTGTAAATTTTGTTGCAAAAATGAGAAATTGCTGGTCAACTTTTAACCCTTATAACGTCCTAACAAAAAAAATTTGCTTCCAAAATTTTGCTTATGTAAAGTAAATATGTGGGAAATTTTATTTATTAAGAAATATGTGTGACCTCGGATTTAAGGGCATAAAAAATTAAATTTTGAAAATTGCAAAATTTTCAAAATTCTCGCCATATTTCCGTTTTTTTATAAATAAACACAAGTCATATAGAAGAAATTTTATCACCAACATGAAGTAAAATATGTCATGAAAAAACATTCTCAGAATCAGTGGGATCCATGGAAGCGTTCCAGAGTTATAACCTCATAAATTGACAGTGGTCAGAATTGTAAAAATTGGCCTGGTCATTAAGCTGCAAAATGGCTGTCACTAAGGTGTTAAAGGGGTGGCTAGGCATGTAATATATCCTTTCTAAATATTTTTCTGCACCCTGACTCCTTTTCTAATTAGCTTTTTTACACAATTCCACAATTGTCTTTTTTATACTTCTCCCTATTCTGCTAATCCTTAAATGTGGTGTTTTTTTATTTCACTTCCGTTACTTTGCTTCAGAGGAGTCTCACAGAGGACTTCACAGGAAGCTGGGGCTGAACTCACTGCCCACAGCGTCTATTGCCCCTCCTGGAACACGTTATCATCAGGAGGCATCACTGCAGTTACCTACTACAATTTCTTGCATCACCGCCCTCTGAAGACGTCCTTTATTCTGGGTGACGGACGTTGTGGGAGAGGTGAGTGCAGCGCCAAAACTTTGTTTCTATCTTGACCTCTGCGTATTATAACTGCAACAAGAGGTGGTCAGGGGCAGAGATAGAAGTGAGTGACACCAATGTTGCCCCTCAGCTTCTAGCATCGCCATTAAAGGATGCGTCACCAGGGGGCACTGATAGAAGCAGTGAGTTACACTAGCGCCGCCCCTGATGATGATTCCTTTGAGGGCGATGCTAGAAGCTGTAGGATGGTGCTGATGTCACTCACTGCTCCTTTTTCCGAGACCCCCTGTCCACATTTTGTTTCACAGTTAGGTGAGCTCAGCGCTGGCAATCTGATTCTATCACCATGGATCCGGGACATTTTCAGAGGTTGGCGATGCAAGAAATTGTAGGAACTGCAGTGCCGCCCCTGATAATGTTCTGTTCCAAGAATGGCAATAGACGAATTGAGGGAAGTGAGTGTAGCCCCACTGCCCCAGCCTCCTGTGATGCCACATTTGAGACTCCTCTAAAAAAAGGATTTAGAGATTAACTAGATAGGGAGATAATTACAAATTTAGGGTGTAAAGAGATATCTAGAAAGGACATTTTAGGTACCAGCTCATCCCTTTAAAGCACCACTCCAATGCTTTCTTTTTCTTTCAATTTACCACTCAAATGGTATACAGGAAAGATGTATATCTTTGTACCGTGTTAGCCAGTAGATAGAAAAATATTCAGAATTGAGAGTCCTTAGTGGTTGATACCTTTTAATGGCTAACTGAAAAGATGGTAACACATTGCAAGTGGTATAGTAAGGAGATAGACCGGACCTCGGGTACCTGCATGTCGGGCCCGGAACTAGAAGAGCTGCATCCTCTGTTTTCTGGGGGGGAGCTTTGAGGAGGCAGACCTTACTCTGCAGCTGAGGGGAAGCACTTGTTAGAAGGACCTTCCTACGGATCCGGGAAGGTGGGGTGAGCTGACAAAGCACGCGCAGCAACCAGCAGATAAAAAGGGAAAGCGTGCAAAACTAGGGAGCTTGGCGCCAGGGCAGAGCAGCGCACAGAGTGGTGTGCTCTGCTTCCCTTGTCCCCTTGATGGAGTACCGACGCTGCGAGGGGTCGCATAGGAAGGGCCCTGTCGCCTGCAGAGCCAAGCGTATACAGTGCTACGCCGGAGAGAGAGACTGCTATGGAGCCGTGCAAAGCAGAGCAGAGCAGGGCTGTATACCCCGGGCAGAACCGTGCAGAACCGAGCCATGTACATAGAGCAGAGACGTGCACACTAAGTAGAGCTGAGCCAGCCTTGCAGCAGCCAGAGGGAGAAGCGTCATGTCCTGAGAACACCAGCAGCATGCGAGCTAGTGCCTGTCATCGCCCGCTGCCAACAGCGGGGACCAGAGAGAAAGGGACATACACCGTGGGTCCGGTGACTGTCAGAAAGCAAGGCACAGAACGCTCCATGTCCGTGAGTATAACACACGTGCCCCATACGAGTGACCGAGGATAGGATAGACCCTTGTACCCTTACCGTGCCGTTAAACTACTTCTGAGCCACATGGGGTCCGTACCGTCAGCCACTTTGGGCTCGCTTGACCGAGGCTGTGAGGAGAGTTGTGCGGGAGTTTCGTCGAGCTTAGACAGTAGTCGTGGCCCTTACCTTTGTAGGAAACTACAGTATATGGACTGGGGCAGTGGAAGGTACCAGAGACCGACCACTGTCACCAGAAGACAAGTTATTGTTGTTTGCTTGACCCCATTAATGAGGACATTGCGTCGGCTGTTGCCGGCACCATTGAGTTCGCAGCAAGAGCTGCAGCATTAGGACTTCCTTATACGTTTGCTAATATTTGATCCGTTGTATTGTATTGTGCCTTTAATACTGTTTAACTCTTTACCTCCCTGCGTGGAGTATTTCCCCTGTATATGAACCTGTTAACCCTTGCTCTGCTCCCTGCGTCCTTGCTTGTTACGTTACAGTATCACTAATGCATGGTCCCATTCCCATATCTCATATTTACCTGCCACTGTCTTAGGCCGGCGTCACACTAGCGAATAAATCGGACGAATGCATTGCGATAAAAAATCGCATTGCATTCGTCCCAATGTTATTCTATGGTTTAACTCCCATCATCCGATTTTTTGTCGGATCTTTTCCTCGGACGAGACAATCGCAGCATGCTGCGATTGTCACCGATTTTCGGATCGGACTCGCCAATGCAAATCTATAGGTGCGATAAAAAATCGGATTACCAACGGACCACAAGTGTGACTTGCGATAAAATCGCAAGACTTCTCCAGGTCAACAGGAAATAGCATCAGGCATTGGCAGGAAGCTTTGGGATGCAAATTTCACTTGCACCATAAAAAAAATCAGGAAGAACGCCTCCACGGAGTCCTCCATCATGTCCACGCCAGTGAATGTCGAAATCCTGATAGTTCTGGTCCAGAAGAGGCCAGAACTATGGGACCAGAGAGATTCCCACTATGCTGACCGGGCATGCAAGGAGGCAGCGCGGAGAAGAATGTGTTCCCAGATGTTCAGTGGTTATGCGGCTAGACCTCGGGAGGAGCAGGAGCAAATTAGTAACTTAAATATTCCCCCAAAAATTCAATTGCACTGTAAAAATGTGGACACATAATAAAAAAGGCAAATGTAATATGCTCAATGTAAATTACAATATGTGGCCTCCTTGCTCAAATATCTTTACCAAATTACTACGCCATTAATATCTGCATATTTTCAAAATCTAAATTACACATCCCTGACTGGTGGCCCCATTACTATTTTCGGACAAATATTGCAATCCTTAGCTAATTGTTATCCCACAAAATGCAGTGCTCTCCTTGTTTTTTGGTCCGTATCTTAGTCAGTATATATCTTGTTTTTTTTATTAAAAAAATAATAGATGTTCGCATCCATACATCATTACCACATGTTTTTCTACATTTTGGTTTATAGTAGGTTGGTTAGAAGGTCCTTTATAGTAGGCCTGAACCAGTTACTCTTTTTTGGAGTATTGGTGTAGAGTCATCAGAAATCGAATTCATATAACTTTAAAAATGGGTGCCTAAGCATATGTAAACCATTGATAACATAGCCATATGTGTGGTCCTATGAAATCCTGTGCTTTGTTTTACATTGTAGTGTAGTGGTGGCCCCAACATGGGTATATTATACATGGCCATATTGGGGGATATGGGCAATTTGGGCAGCCCTACAATCAGGACTACCCCCAGCAATTTCCAAATTACCCCTACCCAAACCCCCAAATTGATCCTGCCAGGATGCAACAGATGCCAGAGCCAACTGGCAGCGCACAGGGGGACAGAGATGTGGCCCAGCAACCAAGGCCAAATGTCCAAGCAGGACCCCCACCTTCACCACCCCCAACCTACCATGACTTGTAGGTTTTCCTTTGGGACTTTTATTTTTTTGTTTGGGTTTTATACAGTATGTATATTTTTTGTGTCCGAATGTTACATAATAATGTCCTGCAAACATTATGCCATATGGTACTAATATGGTTATATTCTTTCGGCATTCAAAAAAAAGAAAAACAAGTAATAAACTTGTTAAAATTCACAATGTGTGCCTGTTCATTTTCGGACATGTTCTGTAATGTGTTATATACATCTAAAACACTAAAGTAGTCACAAAAACACACAAAAGGGCAAGCAAAAAATCTTTATGAGAACACAACACAACCAAACCACTACATAGATAAGGCATCATCTTGCCAGGGAGTAGCACCCTGAGGTGTAAGAAAATAGTGAACACATCATGTACTTTGAGTCCCGAGATTGGACGACGGGGTGGGATTACCTGTTTCCTAGGCCTAGACACATTGCCAGACTCAACTTCAGCATCATGTGAGGGGCAATCATGAATTCGTGTGAAGTTATGTAGGACCACACAGGCTCTAATAACTTCATTGACATTAGCTTCACTCAGCTGAATGGCGGACTGTAGGACCCTCCATTTGGCCGAAAGAATACCAAAGGCGCACTCCACCAGTCGCCAACCACGTGATAGGCGCAAGTTAATTATTCGACGCCGGTGGTCAAGGTTTCGTTGTGGATATGGCCTCATGACATGTCTGGTCAATTGAAACGCCTCATCTGCTACAAGAACATAAGGCACCGGTTCCAGATTTGAGTCTGGAAGCTGACATTGTGGTGGTTGGTCCAGCTGATTATTACGCAGCCGCCGACCCATAATGGAAGAATTCAAGACTCTGGAGTCTCCAGTTCTTCCATAGGCCCCAATATTTACAATTATAAACCTGTAGTGAGTGTCGACCAGGGCCAATAATACTACAGAAAAATATTGTTTATAATTATAGAATTGGGACCCTGAGTTCGGCGGCTTACGCACACGGATGTGCTTTCCATCCAGGGCTCCAATACATTGTGGAAACTGGCACGTGGCCTCAAATCCACGGGAGATACGCAACCAGTCTGCCATTTTGGGCTCCGGCATTACCACATGATGGAGTCTGGACCAGATTTCTGAACGGACAATGCCACAGATTGTTGATTTCCCGATTAAAAATCCTAAATGCAGACCAGCATATGAAAGGCCAGTTAAAAGGAAGCTAAAATAAAAAAAAAAAACATGAGTACACAGCCCAACAAACAACAGATAAAGCTTAAATCACATTTAGAGTATATCAATTCTAAAGTATGCATGGTCAACATTAAATTACATGCCATGGCTTGGTTCAGTAATACACAAGCATATAATGTTTCTTGGGAAATGTGCTTGTAAATATATTATATTACATGGCAAAAATCTATAAGATTCAAGGTCTGGAAATGAAATATGCTGCTTCACACATCATCAACATATTGCTTTAAGACATACCATAAGGTGAGGAGAAGCCGCTCCTCTGCAGAAATAGCTTTGCGCATCCTCTTGTCCTGAAACGTGATACCAGGGCGCACAATCTCCAGCAAAAGATCAAATGTAGCAAGGCTCATCCAACAATATTGAAAGAACTTCTCCGGATGGCTACGCAGAGATGTATAGAGACGGTGGAAATGGCCTTTAGATATCCTGTGCACCAAAAGCGGATGGACCCACATTCATCTACGCCTCCTCGTATCCACAGTCACAGAGTATTGCTCACCAAAACGTCGGGATATAACCCAATAGAAAAGAACATGCTCAGTCAGCCTGTCTGTCATGTTTAGCACAAAGCAGAGTTAACAAAATCCAAGCACTGACTCTATGGCAAAGGTAGCAGGCTACTACCTGTTAGAGAGCCCATAAATATAGGGCGGGATGATGATTTAAATTAGTTTCAGGCCTAAAAAACGTTATTTGTCCGTTTTGCAAGGCTCAGAGAAAAAAATCGCCGGACAGATGTCAAACGGATGCTTAGATGCGAATAAAATCGGATCATCGCTGGAAATTCGGATGACAGACAGATCCCTGGTCAAGAAACCTTTGTGCAATTTCGGTCCGTCAAAATCGGACCGATTTTTTTATCGTTGTGTGTGACTCCAGCCTTAATCTATTATCGGCGCCGCTCTGGTTGTGTCCTACAACTTGTGATCTGCTGGATTGCTCCAGTGTTTGCTGTGAGAGCTGAAAGTCACTTCTCAGAGTAAGTCTATGAGAGCAAGAGCGAGGTTCTTGTAAGGTGCAGAGGGTGGTAGTCATGGGCGAGGGGCTGCTATATTTCCACACCCTGGCACCCTACAGTAAAACACTGTTCCAATTCTCCTGTGCTATGCGCGTGGTGTGTAAGATTCATGTTTTGGTCACAGGCCTCTGCTGTCTCCAGTTCTTCAACTTCAAGAACTACCGCACACACATCAGGGGACAAAATTGGTTTTATAAAAGACAAGCTTACTTAACTGTCCATTTTCATCATATTGAAACACGCAGTATCGGGCATAAACTTTTCTGTTACCTAAGTCCATAGCACAGCATGTTTTTATATCTGCTGTTCTCTCGCCCTGAGCTATCCCTTTCTTTATTGGCATCTATGACCTCTGGGATATTCCATCCATCTCCGCAGCTTCCATGAGTCCCATCTGAACTCCCGTTTGCAATTCCCCATCCAGCTTCCTCTCATAAGCAGATAATGAGGAGCCCTTCTCAGTACCTCCGATGGGCTGTAGGCCCCGACGTTCCAGGAATGTCCACTGAAGTTTGTGGCTAACGTTTTCATTGTGCTAAACAGCTCATGTTCTTTGTACCCTTCAGCATGTAACTACAGTCACTATCTTCTAACAGTATGCACTGAACTTTCTATCACTGTCTAATCTGCCCTACTCTGGGTCCTAAACCCTAATATGCATTTTAAACTGTACTTACCCTGCATTTTCCTATTATCTTCAATGCTTATCACACTCCATTTATTTTACATTTCACATGACACAGTAAAATGCATGACAGTATTCACACCACTTAATTGTTGCCTTGAGGGGCAGGAACACGACAGTCCCTGTCGCACCCTTACACTCTCAGACACACACTGAGAGCTTGTGAGAGCTTACCTCTGACTCCTGGTCAGTCAGAAGTTGCGGTGATAAGATGGTTGACTTGGGCTGGAAAGGCTCCAGGAAGAGCAAAAAATGGTGGCTGGTAAGTATATTACTAGGGTCAGGGAACTTGTATTAGTGGCACCACTCCAGCTCTGATCTAATAAAAACCCACTGGAGTAGTGCTTTAAGCAAATCGATTCAGCGACACGTCGCAGAAGAAAGTTCCTGCATGACACTATATGGGGTTACATAGACTTCAGATACCTGGACTTTATCCCTTTCCAATGGTAGCCCTCTCGCTATCCTTGGCCAAAAAATGCAGGTCACAAATAATTTTGTTAGACCTGGTTCGGCCACAGCTTTAATTTACAATTCGTCCTTTAAACAAGTTAATGTGACTATCAAATTTGATGCCTTATGCTGATCACCAGACTTCCAGAGAGTAGATCTGCAATTATCTGCACCTCTTCATCTTCACAGTAACCGTCACCCGCTAGCTGTGACTTGTTATATGGAGGTATCGAAAAAAATGCGTTACACTCAAAAACAAAAAAGAGGAAGAGCATACAGTTGTGGCCAAATGTATTGACACCCCTTGCAATTTTGTCAGATAATACTCAGTTTCTTCCTGAAAATGATTGCAAACACAAATTCTTTGGTATTATCTTCATTTAATTTGTCTTAAATGAAAAAACACAAAAGAGAATGAAGCAAAAAGCAAAACATTGATCATTTCACACAAAACTCCAAAAATGGGCCAGACAAAAGTATTGGCACCCTCAGCCTAATACTTGGTTGCGCAACCTTTAGCCAAAATAACTGCCACCAACCGCTTTCGGTAACCATCAATGAGATTCTTACAATGCTCTGCTGGAATTTTAGACCATTCTTCTTTGGAAAACTGCTCCAGGTCCCTGATATTGGAAGGGTGCCTTCTCCAAACTGCCATTTTTAGATCTCTCCACAGGTATTCTATGGGATTAAGGTCTGGACTCATTGCTGGCCACCTTAGAAGTCTCAAGTGCTTTCTCTCAAACCATTTTCTAGTGCTTTTTGAAGTGTGTTTTGGGTCATTGTCCTGCTGGAAGACCCATGACCTCTGAGGGAGACCCAGCTTTCTCACACTGGGCCCTACATTATGCTGCAAAATTTGTTGGTAGTCTTCAGACTTCATAATGCCATGCACACGGTCAAGCAGTCCAGTTCCAGAGGCAGCAAAGCAACTCCAAAACATCAGGGAACCTCCGCCATGTTTGACTGTAGGGACCGTGTTTTTTTCTTTGAATGCCTCTTTTTTTCTCCTGTAAACTCTTTGTTGATGCCTTTGCCCAAAAAGCTCTACTTTTCTCTCATGTGACCAGAGAACATTCTTCCAAAACACTTTAGGCTTTTTCAGGTAAGTTTTGGCAAACTCCAGCATGGCTTTTTTATGTCTCGGGGTAAGAAGTGGGGTCTTCCTGGGTCTCCAACCATACAGTCCCTTTTCATTCAGACGCTGATGGATAGTATGGGTTGACACTGTTGTACCCTAGGACTGCAGGGAAGCTTGAACTTGTTTAGATGTTAGTCGAGGTTCTATATCCAACATCCGCACAATCTTGTGTTGAAATCTCTTGTCAATTTTCCTTTTCTGTCCACATCTAGGGAGGTTAGCCACAGTGCCATGGGCTTTAAACTTCTTGATGACACTGCGCACGGTAGACACAGGAACATTCAGGTCCTTGGAGATGGACTTGTAGCCTTGAGATTGCTCATGCTTCCTCACAATTTGGTTTCTCAAGTCCTCAGACAGTTCTTTGGTCTTCTTTCTTTTCTCCAAGCTCAATGTGGTACACACAAGGACACAGGACAGAGTTTGAATCAACTTTAATCCATGTCAACTGGCTGCAAGTGTGATTTAGTTATTGCCAACACCTGTTAGGTGCCACAGGTAAGTTACAGGTGCTGTTAATTACACAAATTAGAGAAGCATCACATGATTTTTCGAACAGTGCCAATACTTTTGTCCACCCTCTTTTTTATGTTTGGTGTGGAATTATATCCAATTTGGCTTTAGGACAATTCTTTTTGTGTTTTTTCATTTAAGACAAATTAAATGAAGATAATAATAACAAAGAATTTGTGTTTGCAATACTTTTCAGGAAGAAACTAAGTATTATCTGAAAGAATTGCAGGGGTGTCAATATTTTTGGCCACAACTGTATGTGACCAGCAGTAAGAGCAAGTACAGTGCTCTGCAAAACTTTTAGGCAGGTGTGGGAAAAATTCTGTAAAGTAAGAATGTCTTCAGAAATAGAAGTTTTAATAGTTTATTTTTATCAATTAGCAAATTGCAAAATGAATGAATAAAAGAGAAATCTAAATCACATTAATATTTGTGGGGTTCCTTGTTCTGGCATTATACAAATTACCTTAATACTTTCCTTACCTAAATAGAAAGCACAGACACATTGATTTAGACTAAGAATATTTTGGCCATGGTCTTTATTAAATCAATAACATACAATAAATCAATTATCAATAACTTTCAACTTAATAAATCAACTTTAACCAAACACTGCAGCTCAGCCACAAAAGCTCAAGCCCGTTAACCCAGAACTTTCTGTCCATTCAGCTCCCTGAACGACTAACCCCCACCGGCCATCTTGCCTACAGAGGAAAGCATGGCCCCACCATACCAAGGGCTATTTCCACCATCACTTGCAGATCCATATTAACCCCTTCCTGACATCAGACATACTATCCCATCCATGGGACCCGGGCCCCTATGCCCATGGACGGGATAGTACGTCTACCGCGATCAGCGGCGCCCACGTGGTGAGTGCCGCTGATCGCGGCCGGGTGTCAGCTGATTATCACAGCTGACACCCGGCACAATGTGTCAGGGGCGGTCACGGACCTCCCCGACACATTAACCCCTTGGGTTAAAGGGAAGCATCGGCAGGGAGGGGGCTCCCTCCGTGCTTCCCTGAGCCCCCCACGGCAGCGCAATGTGCAGCGGTGCTGCGGGGGGCTCCTTTCCTGCAGGCCCCCGAATCCAAGATGGCGACGGGGGCCTTCGGGGGCCTGCAGGAAGCTGGCTTCCTCAGTGCCTGCAAAGCGCAGGCATGAGGAAGCCTTCTGCACTGCCTGTGACAGATCGCTGATCTGTCAAGGGGTTCTGAGATGTGACAGATCAGCGATCTGTCACAGGACAGCGATGTCCCACCTGGGACTATTTAATAAAGTTAAAAAAAAAATAAAAAAAGTGTTAAAATAAATTTAAAAAAATCGCCAAATAAATTAGAAAAAAAAAAAAATATTCCCCCAAATAAATCCATTTTTTGGAAATAAAAAAAACCAAAACAATAAAAGTACACATATTAGGTATCACCGCGTCCGTAACGACCTGCCCTATAAAACTGTCCCATTAGTTAACCCCTTTAGCGAACCCCTTAAAAAATCAAAATAAAAAACAAAGCAAAAAATAATGATTTATTATCATACCGCCAAACAAAAAGTGTAATAACGCGCGATCAAAAAGACGCATATAAATATCCATGGTACCGATGAAAACGTCATCTTGTCCCGCAAAAAACGAGCCGCCATACAGCATCATCAGTGAAAAAATAAAAAAGTTATAGCTCGCAGAATAAAGCGATGCAAAAATAATTATTTTTTATATAAAATAGTTTTCATTGCATAAAACCGACAAAACATAAAAAAAACCTTAATGAGGTATCGCTGTAACCGTACTGACCCGAAGAATAACACCGCTTTATCAATTTTATCGCACGCGGAACGGTGTAAACGCACCCCCCCAAAAGAAATTCATGAAACGCTGGTTTTTGTTCATTCTGCGTCCCAAAATGTCACGTGCCCGAAAATGGTACCAATAAAAATGTCAACTCGTCCCGCAAAAAATAAGACCTCACATGACTCGGTGGGTCAAAATACGAAAAAATTATAGCTCTCAATATGTGGTGATGCAAAAACTATTTTTACAATAAAAAGTGTCTTTTAGCGTGCGACAGCTGCCAAACATAAAAACCCGCCATAAATAGTAAATCAAAGCCCCCGTTATCACCCCCTTAGTTAGGGAAAAATAATAAAATAAAAAAAATGTATTTATTTCCATTTTTCCATTAGGGTTAGGGCTAGGGTTAGGGTTAGGGCTAGGGCTAGGGTAGGGTTAGGGCTAGGGTTAGGGCCAGGGTTAGGGTTAGGGCTGAGATTAGGGGTGTGTTGGGGTTCGGGTTGGAGTTAGAATTGGGGGTTTCCACTGTTTGGGCACATCAGGGGCTCTCCAAATGCAACATGGCGTCTGATCTCAATTCCAGCCAATTCTGAGTTGAAAAAGTCAAATGGTGCTCCTTCCCTTCCAAGCTCTGCCATGCGCCCAAACAGTGTTTTACCCCCACATGTAGGGTATCAGCCTACTCAGGTCAAATTGCAAAACAATTTTTGGGGTCCAATTTCTCCTGTTACCCTTAGGAAAATAAAAAATTGGGGGCAAAAATATCATTTTTGTGGAAAAAAATGATTTTTTTATTTTCACGTCCGAGCGTTATAAACTTCTGTGTGCTCACCACACATCTAGATAAGTTCCTTAGGGGGTCTAGTTTCCAAAATGGGGTCACTTTTGGGGGGGTTTCCACTGTTTAGGTACATCAGGGGCTCTCCAAAAGCAACATGACACCCGCAGACCATTCCATCAAAGTCTGCATTCCAAAACGTCACTGCTTCCCTTCCGATCCCCAACGTGTGTCCATACAGTAGTTTTCTCCCACATATGGGGTGTCAGCGTACTCATGACAAATTGGACAACAACTTTTCGGGTCCAATTTCTCCTGTTACCCTTGGGAAAATGAAAAAATTGGGGACTAATTGATCATGTTTGTGGAAAAAATAAGATTTTTTTATTTTCATGCCCGGGCATTATAAACTTCTGTGAAGCCCTTGGGGGTTCAAAGCGCTCACCACACATCTAGATAAGTTCCTTAGGGGGTCTAGTTTTCAAAATGGGGTCATTTGTAGGGGGTTTCCACTGTTTAGGTACATTAGGGGCTCTCCAAAGGCAACATGACACCCGCAGACCATTCCATCAAAGTCTGCATTCCAAAACGTCACTACTACCCTTTCGAGCCCTGACGTGTGCCCATACAGTAGTTTTCTCCCACATATGGGGTATCAGCATACTCAGGACAAATTGGACAACAACTTTTGGGGTCCAATTTCTCGTGGTACCCTTGGGAAAATAAAAAAATGGTGACTAAAAGATCATGTTTGTGGAAAAAATACGAATTTTTTATTTTCACGCCCGGGCGTTATAAACTTCTGTGAAGCACTGGTGGGTTCAAAGTGCTCACCACACATCTAGATAAGTTCCTTGGGGGGTCTAGTTTACAAAATGGTGTCATTTGTGGGGGGTTTCCACTGTTTAGGTACATCAGGGGTTTTCCAATCGCGACATGGTGTCCGATCTCAATTCCAGCCAAAAACGTCAAATGGCGCTGCTTCCCTTCTGAGCTCTGCCATGCGCCCAAATAGTGGTTTACCCCCACATGTGGGGTATCAGCGTACTCAGGACAAATTGCTCCTGTTGCCCTTGGAAAAATAAGAATTGAGGGTGAAAAGATCATTTTTGTGGAAAAAATATGATTTTTTAATTGTACGGCTGTATGTTATAAACTTCTGTGAAGCCCTTGGGGGTTCAAAGTTCTCACCACACATCTAGATAAGTTCCTTATGGGGTCTAGTTTCCAAAATGGTGTCATTTGTGGGGGGTTTCCACTGTTTTGGTACATCAGGGGTTTTCCAATCGCGACATGATATCCGATCTCAATTCCAGCCAAAAACGTCAAATGGCGCTGCTTCCCTTCCGAGCTCTGCCATGCGCCCACGCGCATGCCCATACCGTGCTGTCCGGCACCATTTTACTGAAGACACAATTGCAGTGTGTCTTCAGCAATATGGTGCCGGACAGCACGGTATGGGCATGCGCGTACTCCTGTGCCACACTCCTCCCCCGGCCTCCGACAGAACGGGACAGCGCTGGAACACAGGAAAGAAGGGTAAATGTTTTTTTGTATGTGTGCTGTTTAATAGGGGCGAGGGTGACCATGCATACCAGTATAGGGGGGTGAGAGGTAGCATGCATACCAGGATAGGGGGTGAGGGGACCATACATACCAGGAAAGGGGGGTGAGGGGACCATGCATACCAGGAAAGGGGGGTGAGGGGGACCATGCATATCAGGATTGGGGGTGAGAGTTAGCATGCATACCAGGAAAAGGGGGTGAGGGGGACCATGCATACCAGGAAAGGGGGGTGAGGGGGACCATGCATACCAGAATTGGGGGTGAGAGGTAGCATGCATACCAGGAAAGGGGGGTGAGGGGGACCATGCATACCAGGATTGGGGGTGAGGGGACCATGCATGTCAGGATTGGGGGGGGGAGAGAGGACCATACATACCAGGATAGGGGGGTGAGAGGACTATGCTTACCAGGAAAGGGGGGTGAGGGGGTCCATGCGTACCAGGATAAGGGTGTGAGGGGACCATGCATACCAGGATTGGGGGTGAGGAAACCATGCATGTCGGAATTGGGGGGGGTGAGGGGGACCATGCATACCAGGATAGGGGGGTGAGAGGACTATGCTTACCAGGAAAGGGGGGTGAGGCAGACCATTCATACCAGGATAGGGGGTGAGGGGACCATGCATACCAGGAAAGGGGGGTGAGGGGACCATGCATACCCGGAAAGGGGGGTGAGGGGACCATGCATACCCGGAAAGGGGGGTGAGGCGGACCATTCATACCAGGAAAGGGGGTGAGAGGACCATACATACCAGGATTGGGGGGTGAGGGGGACCATGCATATCAACATAGGGGGGTGAGAGGACCATACATACCAGGAAAGGGTGGTGAGAGGACCATGCATACCAGGATAGGGGGGTGAGGGAACCATGCATACCAGGATAGGGGGGTGAGGTGACCATGTATACAGGATGGAGGGTGAGGGGACCATGCATACCAGGATAGGGGGGTGAGAGGACCATGCATACCATGATAAGGGGGTGAGAGGACCATGCATACCAGGATTGGGGGGAGAGAGGACCATGTATACCACGATTGGGGGTGAGAGGACCATGCATACCAGGAGCGCTCAGCCAATGAGCGGTGCCGTGCGGCTTTGGCGGGGTATTCAAATCCCATGCGGCACCGCTCATTGGCTCAGCCGGCGGGGCGGGAGATTTGAATCCCCCGCCAAAGCCGCGCGACACCGCTCATTGGCTGAGCCGCCCGCCGGCTGAGCCAATGAGTGGCACGAGATTCAAATTCCCCGCCCCGCCGGCTGAGCCAATGAGCGGTGCCATGCGGGATTTGATTCCCCCACCACTAAGGATACACAGATGTTCATTTCACCGCACTCCCAATGCAATAGCATCGGGCCTATTTCTAGTACACAATACATGGCAGATACATGACATCACAGTACATAAACATTACATTTCACATTAAAGAACAATGAGGTGCCACTTGCAATCGTGCGAACAGCATCCAAGGGAGAGGAGGCACTTGAGGTTCCCCTCCATCTCCTTACACCGCAACAAAAGGATCTCTCCAAACAGCAATACCATTGAAGTCTCTTAAAAACTCTAACCAAACTTCTAAATCTTCCTTAACCCCTTTACCCCGAAGAATGGTTTGCACGTTCATGACTGGGCCAATTTTTACAATTCTGACCACTGTCCCTTTATGTAGTTATAACTCTGGAACGCTTCCATGGATCCCGGTGATTCTGACATTACTTTCTCGTGACATATTGTAATTCATGTTAGAGGTAAAATTTCGTGACAATAGTAGAAAAAGCCACTGACCAGACAAAGCAGGGATCACCATAATGATATAAATTTTATTAAGGACACATGAACAACATCAGATAAAAACAATTAAAAGTCATACAAGTGACAATGCAAAAAACGCACACAAAGGGCTCATAATAGAGCCAAACAAAGCCCCTCCCTAGTGAGCAAAAATACCTGGCTTCATGGTTACAGAAATGTCGACAATATAAGTAATAACCAATATGTTAGTTATATGGTCCAAATAGATGAACAATAAAGGTAGCTAGATCCAAATGGCTATTAGATAATATAATCGGGAGCACCTAATAGATTATAACTTTGCCCACTGAGCTAAATGCACCATAATAGTCACAGATAATGGATACTAATATTGAGAGAGCATACGTAGGGGTTATGCAGAACCTCAATGAACATAGTTGCATGAATGCATTAAAATGCTCCAAAACACTACCAAAAAATTGGTTAGATTACTCAAAATATAAGACACACATGACAATAATGTCTATACAAATAAATAAACCACTTGCATATAATATGCTCTAGCCAAACAGAGGTCAGTGCAGAGGATAATGTAAACAGATAAGGAGGTAGACAGGTTCAATAGACACCATAGCAAGATAAACCTGGGAAGGGTCATAAATGCTCAAATAGATAATAAAGACTAAATCCTGCCTGCACTGGTCTAATCAATTACGCTCACATGGGGGAGCTTGTGGAGTGCCCGACGCGTGTCGCCACCGCAAGGTGGCTTCGTCAGGGACCCCATGAAGCCAGGTATTTTTGCTCACTAGGGAGGTGCTTTGTTTGGCTCTATTATGAGCCCTTTGTGTGCATTTTTTGCATTGTCACTTGTATGACTTTTAATTGTTTTTATCTGATGTTGTTCATGTGTCCTTAATAAAATTTATATCATTATGGTGATCCCTGCTTTGTCTGGTCAGTAGCTTTTTCTACTATTATCACAGTGTTTGTTTATGCTGATCGCAGGAGTATCCCTACTTTACATCAAGTGGTGCCCTCCTGATTCTCTTTATTGTATACTTTTGTTTAGTGGTAAAATTTCATTCATATAACTTGAGTTTATTTGTGAAAAAAATGGAACTTTGCTGAAAATTTTGAAAATTTTGCAATTTTCCAACTTTGAATTTTTATGCCCTTAAATCACAGAGATATTGCACACAAAAAAATTAATAAGTAATATTTCCCACATGTTTACTTTACATCAGCACAATTTTGGAACCCAAATTTTTTTTAGTTAGGAAGTTATAAGGGTTAAAAGTTGACCAGCGATTTCTCATTGTTACAACACTATTTTTTTTAGGGACCACATCACATTTGAAGTCACTTTGAGGAGTCTAAATGATAGAAAATACCCAAAAGTGACACCATTCTAAAAACTGCACCCCTGACAGTACTCAAAACCACAATCAAGAAGTTTATTAACCCTTCAGGTGCTTCACAGGAATTTTTTGAATGTTTAAAAAAAAGAACATTTAACTTTTTTCCACAAAAAAAATTACTTCAGGTCCAATATTTTTTATTTTCCCATGGGTAACAGGAGAAATTGGATGGCAAAAGTTATTGTGCAATTTGTCCCGAGTGTGCTGATACCCCATGTGGGGGTAAACCACTGTTGGGGTGCATGGCAGAGCTCGAAAGGGAAGGAGCACCGTTTGACTTTTTCAATGCAAAATTGGCTGGAATTGAGATCGGATGCCATGTCACATTTGGAGAGCCCCTGATGTGCCTAAACGGTAGAAACCCCCCACAAGTGACCCCATTTTGGAAACAAGACCCCCAAGCAACTTATATAGATATGTAGTGAGAACTTTGAACCCCCAATTTATATTTTCCCAAGGGAAACAGGACCCCAAAAGTTATTGTGCAATTTGTCCTGAGTACACTGATACCCCATATGTGGGGGTAAACCACTGTTTTGGCGCATGGCAGAGCTTGGAAGGGAATGAGCGCCGTTTGACTTTTTCAACACAGAATTGGCTTGACGTCATATCGCATTTGGAGAGCCCCTGATGTGCCTAAACAGTGGAAACCCCCCACAAATGACCCCATTTTGGAAACTAGACCCCTCAAGGAACTTATCTAGATGTGTGGTGAGAACTTTGAACCCCCATGGGCTTCACATAAGTTTTTAACGTACAGTCGTAAAATTAAAAAAATCATATTTTTTCCGCAAAAATGATCTTTTCACCCCAAATTTTTATTTTCTCAAGGGAAACAGGACCCCAAAAGTTATTGTGCAATTTGTCCTGAGTACGCTAATACTCCATATGTTGGGATAAACCACTGTTTGGGTGCATGGCAGAGCTCGTAAAGGGAAGGAGCGCCATTTGACGCAAAAAAGGCTGGAATTGAGATCGGGCGCCATGTCGCGTTTGGAGAGCCCCTGATGTGCCCAAACTGTGGAAACCCCCCACAAGTGACCCCATTTTGGAAACTAGACCCCCCCAAAGAACTCATCTAGATGTGTGGTGAGCACTTTGAACCCCCAAGTGCTTCACAGAAGTTTATAACGCCTGGGCGTGAAAATAAAGAAATCATATTTTTTCCACAAACATCATCATTTAGTCTCCAATTTTTTTATTTTCCCTTGGACTCCAAAAGTTGTTGTACAATTTGTCCTGAGTACGCTGATACCCCATATGTGGGAGAAAACTACTGTATGGGCACACGTCGGGGCTCGGAAGGGAAGTAGAGATGTTTTGGAATTCCAATGGAAAAATTGATCCAGCTCAACGATGAAGTGAAAAAAACAATTCTTTATTCACTCAAATTGGGAAAATAGAGGATAAAAATATCAGCATAGATAGGACAAGATGTTGCGTTATCAACGCGTTTCAGGTGTCACGGCACCCTTAGTCATGATAACATGCATTTCTTAACAGAGCACTTTTATGCTGTAGTCCAAAAAACACACCAGTAAAAACAATTAGCACATCTAATTAGCACAAACAATAAACAGGTGAAGACAGACATGATTAAAATCATGAAAAAGAATGTGCGTTTAACATGACATAAAGGCAAGAAAAGAGTATATCTTAACAGCGCGTAACATACGCAAGATTTTATATATTCTTCATAACAGCCAAAAAAGGAGCAAAAAAAGAACATTTTCATCTAGTACAGCGTGAATGTCGCATGATAAAACGCATATCAAAGTGCAAAAATGTAGCGATTCACATAGCGGTAAAAAAGCCGCAATGATGTTATAATTTCTTAATAACAGCCATAATACAAGCAGAGAGAAAAAACATTTACTTCTAAAACAGAATGAATGTCACATAACAGATCACATATCAAAGTGCACAAATATAGCGATCATCATGAACTAGCAGTAGAAAAGCCGCAATTAAAAGAAGTGGTGTTACATTTTCTTAATAATAGCCATGATAGAAACAAAAAGAAAAATCATTTGCCTATAAGATAGAGTGAGTATCACATGGCAAAGACAAAATGCACAAATGTAGCGAGCCACACAGACTAGCGGTAAACAAAACCGCAATTACAAAGAATGATGTTATATATTCCTAATAACAACAAAGAGAAAAAACATTTCCATTTAGAACAGAGTGAATATCATAAAACACATAAAAGAGTGCACAGATATAGTGATCTACATAAGCTGGCGATGAAAGAACTATAATACAAGGAATGATCTTCATCTTATTCGTATAGCGGATCGTCTGGCAGGTTATATATGCGTCACTCCATGAGAACTGGCGATGAAAACTATAGTGGCAGAAAGCAGCTTTTGTCTAGAATAGAGTAAACATTGCATGAAAATAGCATTATAGGTTATATATAAGCACAATACACAGAAACTTCTGGTAGGGAGCACAAGCACAAATATACACAGCCTCAGCGTGCTATTGAACTAGGGGTAAAAACACATGAAATTACTGTATTATATATTTTCATATTGAAAAAATTAATTATAAAAGAGGTTAACTATAAAAAAGGTTAATGAAAAAAACCCCTTTGTTGTAGTATAAGCAGTCAAGAGGAATTACCGTATATACTCGTTTATAAGCTGACCAGTGTATAAGCTGACCCCCCTAATTTTGCCACAAAAAAACTGGGAAAACTTATTGACTTATGTATAAGCCTAGGGTGGAAAATGCAGCAGCTACTGGTAAATTTCAAAAATAAAAATAGATACCAATAAAAGTAAAATTAATTGAGACATCGGTAGGTTAAATGTTTTCGAATATCCATATTGATTCAGGAGCCCCATATAATGCTCCATACAGTTCATGATGGGCCCATAAGATGCTCCATACAAAATACACCCCATATAATGCTGCGCAAAGGTTAATAATGCCCCCATAAGATGCTCCATAGAATAATATGCCCCATATAGTGCTCCATAAAATGCTCCATAGATTATGCCCCCATAAGATGCTCCATAGATTACTCCCCCATAAAATGCTTCATAGATTATGCCCCATAAGATGCTCCATAGATTATGCCCCCATAAAATGCTCCATAGATTATGCCCCCATAAGATGCTCCTTAGATTATGCCCCAATAAGATGCTCCATAGATTATGCCCCATATGATGCTCCATAGATTATGCCCTCATATGCTGCTCCATAGAATATGCCCCCATATGCTGCTCCATAGATTATGCCCCCATATGCTGCCCCATAGAATATGTCCCCATATGCTGCTCCATAGAATATGCCCCCATATGCTGCTCCATAGAATATGCCCCCATATGCTGCCCCATATGCTGCTCCATAATTTATCCCCCCCATATGCTGCCCCATAGAATATGCCCCCATATTCTGCTCCATAGCATATGCCCCCATACGCTGCTCCATAGACTATGCCCCCATATGCTGCTCCATAGAATATGCCCCCATATGCTGCTCCATAGAATATGCCCCCATATGCTGCTCCATAGAACATGCTCTCAAATGCTGCCCCCATAAGATGCTCCATATATTATGCCCCCATATGCTGCTGCAAAAAAATGCCATACTCACCTCTCCTGCTCAGGACCCGGCACCTGAGATATTCACCTATCCGGGCTCAATCGCTGCTCACTGCTGTCTGCCACGTCGTATGTCAGTGACGTTCAGGCAGCAGAGGGCACGGCGTGCACTAACCACGTCACCGCGCCCTCTGCTGGCTAAACATCACTGACACAGGATGCAGCAGACAGCGGTGATCAGCATGAACCAGGGACAGTCATATCTGGGGGGGGTGGCGGGGGAGGGGGAAAGGGGGTGTCACAGATCATACTTCCCCCCTGGCGCGGTCTCTGCAGCCCCGCTTCACGCTCTCCCTTCCTGCTTTCAGCGGTCATGTGGTACCGCTCATTACACTCATGAATATATGCATATTCTGTGACACCCCCGCTCCCCCTCCCCCGCCGACCCTCTAGGTATATGACTCGTGTATAAGCTGAGAGGGGGGACTTTCAGCCCCCAAAAAATGGGCTGAAAATCTCGGCTTATACACGAGTATATACGGTATACAATTTAAACAAAATATGTGTATAAATTGTTAATGACATTGCATAAGTAGATGTACTCAACAATAACGAACCAATATTATATGGAAAGGATTCAGAATAGTCTCTAGAAGAGCGCCACCCTTCGGACAGAACCTTTCACCAAGTTTTTTGAATATGTCCCAAACTCAATCTACAAATTGGCTTAATACCAAGGGTTTTTATAAGTGTGGCGCTAAGTCTTGTAAAACCTGTAAATACACCAAAAAGAGTTCCAGTTTTGGAGACTCTAGTGAAAGCAGCAATTTTGCTAATAAAACTTTCATAAATTGCAACACTAAAAGCGTGGTCTACATCATGGAATGCACCTCCTGCCATTTAAAATATGTTGGAAGTACAAAACGCATGCTCAAGACTAGAATCAGAGAACACATTTATGATATAGAGAACATCAACATAAATAGAAACACATCTCAGGTGTCAAAACATTTCATTGAATGTCATAAGGGTGATTTAAGATCACTCGTAGTTTATGCAATTGAAAAAATATATACACCCATCAGAGGGGGTGACACTGAGGTTACATTGAGAAATAGAGACGCCTGGTGGATTTTCAATCTCAAACCAGAATACCTCTTGGCTTGAATAAAAAGAAAGATATCATGTTGTTTTTTTACATTTTGTTTCATCCTTCCCTTTTTTTCTTATTATTTTCTGAATATCAGGTTTTTTCCAACAATACAAACAGGGTAAAAAAAAAAAAAGATAAAAACCTGATTGCTATTATTGCATGTATCTATGTAATTTTTGCTATTAGAAGATTAATGATGATTTTTCTTCCCCAAATCTCGTGGTGAATATTTATATGATCATATGAGATTGGTTCGTTATTGTTGGGTACATCTACTTATGCAATGTCATTAACAATTTATACACATATTTTGGTTAAATTGTATAATTCTTCTTCACTGCTTATACTACAACCAAGGGATTTTTCCATTAACCTTTTTTATAATTAATTTTTTCAACATGAAAATATATAATACAGTAATTACATGTGTTCTTCTTTTCCAATATTTTTATTAGTTTTAACAGGGGTAAAAGGGGGGGAGGGAGGAGGGAGTAAGGGAGAGGGGGGGAGAGGGGGATAAGCAAGGTGAGTAGGGGGAAGGGCAAGGTAACAAACATAACAATACAAGAAGAATGGCTAGCAACATAGTAGCCAAAATATAGGAAGGGATGCAACCCTTAAGTACAATGATATTGCAAATAAGCGATACATATTGCACAATTTAAAGTACCATGAAAGCAGTAGCATAACATGTCTAAAAATCAAGAAATAAGAGACTCCATCAAGAGAATTAAGCAAGAAAGCTGATGAGACAGATCGACAATTAGCTCAAAAATCTGTTGACTTATCCTGTCAAGGGAGGCGGAAAGGACTGATCCCACTTATACCACTTCTTATAAAACTTACCAAATTGGTTATTAGATAATGCGAATTTAAGTTCGATTGCTCTGTGCTGGGAGATTAATTTGATAATTTCGCTAGAATTAGGTAATGTTTGACTCTTCCAGTGGAAGGCAATCAAATTTTTTGCGACTAAGCAAATATGCAGGATGATTGACTTTAAAGAGTTGTTCAAAAGCTCACTATCTAAGGAGAGCAAAGCTAGATGCAGGGTGAGAGAGAAATTGGTTCCTGACAATTTGTTAATTATAGAAGTGATCTGAGACCAAAAGACAACAATGGAGGGGCAATTCCAGAATACATGAAATATATCACCTTTTTGTCCACAGTTCCTCCAGTACATTGGAGCGTTAAGGGTACTCATGTGTGCCAATCTGGCTGGAGTATAGTACCATCTGGAGCATACCTTAAAATGTGACTCCTGTAGAGACATGGATAGTGTAGAGCTGTAGGACAGAGAAAAAGCTTCTTCCCAGTTGTCTGAAGAGAAAGTATGATTGAGGGTCTTTTCCCAGTTGAGCATTGATGAGTAGTGTTGAGCATTCCGATACCGCAAGTATCGGGTATCGGCCGATACTTGCTGTATCGGAATTCCGATACCGACTTCCGATATTTTTTCAATATCGGAATTCGGCATCGGAATCGGAAGTTCAAAGTTGATTGACAGCCTGACGTCATCATGATGCGCGGTGTGTGCGCATCATGATGCGCCGTCATTTCGGGCCTTCCGGGGGTCTCTGCCGGCCTGCCGGGGGGCTGTGTGGACTGCCCGGGGTCTGTACCGGCCTGCCGGGGGGCTGTGCCGGCCTGCCGGTGGTCTGTGCACCCTGTGGGGGTCTGTACCGGCCTGCCGGGGGGCTGTGCCGGCCTGCCGGTGGTCTGTGCACCCTGTGGGGGTCTGTACCGGCCTGCCGGGGGGCTGTGCCGGCCTGCCGGGGGGCTGTGCACCCTGTGGGGGTCTGTACCGGCCAGCCGGGGGGCTGTGCCGGCCTGCCGGGGGGCTGTGCTGATGTCCGGGGGTCTGTGCAAGCATCGTCCGATGGGACTACAAGTCCCATCGGGCGATGCTTGCTACCATGACAGTGATTGACACATTAGCCAATGATGGGACAGTAGTAGTCCCATCATCCGGCTAATGTGTTAAATGTTAAAAAAAAAAAAAAAATACTACATACATACTACATGCATGCTACATACATACTACATGCTACATACATACTACATATATACTACATACATACTACATACATGCTACATACATGCTACATACATACTACATGCATGCTACATACATGCTACATACATACTACATGCTACATACATACCACATACATACTACATACATGCTACATACATACTACATGCTACATACATACCACATACATACTACATACATGCTACATACTACATACATGCTACATACTACATACATACTACATACATACTACATGCATACTACATGCATGCTACATACATACTACATGCTACATACATACTACATATATACTACATACATACTACATACATGCTACATACATGCTACATACATACTACATGCATGCTACATACATGCTACATACATACTACATGCTACATACATACCACATACATACTACATACATGCTACATACATACTACATGCTACATACATACCACATACATACTACATACATGCTACATACTACATACATGCTACATACTACATACATACTACATACATACTACATGCATACTACATGCATGCTACATACATACTACATGCTACATACATACCACATACATACTACATACATACTACATACATACTACATGCTACATACATACTACATATATACTACATGCATGCTACATACATACTACATGCTACATACATACCACATACATACTACATACATACTACATACATACTACATATATACTACATGCATGCTACATACATACTACATATATACTACATGCATGCTACATACATACTACATATATACTACATGCATGCTACATACATACTGCATGCTACATACATACTGCATGCTACATACATACTACATACATACTACATGCTACATACATACCACATATATACTACATACATACAATACATTCATACAATACATACATAGACATACAGTACATATAACATAGAGTAACATACTTACCAATACTTGTCACATTGTTCCCCGAAGCCATTGTGTTTTCCGGAATAAATATTAACATAACAAACCACAAAAATACTCACCCACGATCCGAAGCAGTCCACGAGTGTGTCCCACGACGATCTTGGGTAGAGAACTGCAGCATCAGATGATGCTGCCGTTCTCTACGGGCTGCAGGAATCCAATGACGGAAGGTAGGTATCCTTCCGCACTGTATTCCTCCGCCACTTAAAAAAAAAAAAGTCCCTAGTCTCACTTTATGCCATTGCTGCGTGGGAAATTCCCACACAGCAATGGCATAAAGTGAGACTAGGGACTTTTTTTTTTTTTTTAAGTGGCGGAGGAATACAGTGCGGAAGGATACCTACCTTCCGTCATTGGATTCCTGCAGCCCGTAGAGAACGGCAGCATCAGCTGATGCTGCAGTTCTCTACCCAAGATCGTCGTGGGACACACTCGTGGACTGCTTCGGATCGTGGGTGAGTATTTTTGTGGTTTGTTATGTTAATATTTATTCCGGAAAAGACAATGGCTTCGGGGAACAATGTGACAAGTATTGGTAAGTATGTTACTCTATGTTATATGTACTGTATGTCTATGTATGTAGTATGTATGTAGTATATATGTGGTATGTATGTAGCATGTAGTATGTATGTAGTATGTATGTAGCATGCAGTATGTATGTAGCATGCATGTAGTATGTATGTAGTATGTATGTAGCATGTAGTATGTATGTAGTATGTATGTAGTATGTATGTAGCATGCATGTAGTATATATGTAGTATGTATGTAGCATGTAGTATGTATGTAGCATGCATGTAGTATATATGTAGTATGTATCATGTAGTATGTATCTAGCATGCATGTAGTATATATGTAGTATGTATCATGTAGTATGTATGTAGCATGCATGTAGTATATATGTAGTATGTAGCATGTAGTATGTATGTAGCATGCATGTAGTATGTATGTGTTATGTATGTAGCATGTAGTATGTATGTAGTATGTATGTAGTATGTATGTAGTATGTATGTAGCATATATGTGGTATGTATGTAGCATGTAGTATGTATGTAGCATGCAGTATGTATGTAGCATGCATGTAGTATATATGTAGTATGTATGTTGCATGTAGTATTTATGTAGTATGAATGTAGCATGTATGTAGTATATAGTATGAATGTAGCATGTATGTAGTATGCATGTTGTATGTATGTAGCATGTAATTTTTTTTTTTTTTTTACATTTAACACATTAGCCGGATGATGGGACTACTACTGTCCCATCATTGGCTAATGTGTCAATCACTGTCATGGTAGCAGGCATCGCCCGATGGGACTTGTAGTCCCATCGGACGATGCCTGCACAGACCCCCGAAGCCTGCACAGCCCCCCGGCAGGCCGGCACAGCCCCCCGGCAGGCCGGCACAGCCCCCCGGAGCCTGCACAGCCCCCCGGCAGGCCGGCACAGCCCCCCGGCAGGCCGGCACAGCCCCCCGGAGCCTGCACAGCCCCCCGGCAGGCCGGCACAGCCCCCCGGCAGGCCGGCACAGCCCACCGGAGCCTGCACAGACCACCGGCAGGCCGGCACAGACCACCGGAGCCTGCACAGACCCCCTGGCAGGCCGGCACAGCCCCCCGAAAGGCCCGTACAGACCCCAGAGAGGCCCGTACAGACCCCAGAGAGGCTGTACAAGGGCAGGAAAGGGTTTTTCTTATTCCGATACCGGAAGTCCCATAGACTTGAATGGGACTTCCGGTATCGGAATCGGCGATACCGATACTTTTTTTAAAGATCGGCCGATACCATCCGATACGATACTTTGAAGTATCGGACGGTATCGCTCAACTCTATTGATGAGTCTTTGTTGAAACTATCATAGAGGAATTTGTGACTCCAAAAAATGCGATGATTGGGGTTATTTAAAATTTTTAGGGAAGCTTCGGAAAAGTTGGGTTTACGACTAAGGAACTGTCTGATACTCTCTTTCAAAGACAGAAAATCCAGCAAGAGAGATGAGGGTACGTTGCATTTGTTTTTTAGGATGCTGAAATTCAAAAGATCTGACCCATCTGAGATGTCACCCAATTTGCAAATGTTCAAATCTGCCCACTGGGGGGGGGGAGTGATTGACCCATGAACGAAAATACAAAAGCCAAAGGTAATTTGTGTAGCGTGGTTAGGCTTTGTATTCGGCCATCAACTCTCGAGATTTTATACCAAGCAAAGGCAATTGCCTGGAATATTGGGTGCGCTAACTGACCGGGGAGAGCGCCTGATATAGCATTGAACACTAGTGTTCTGGGGTGTTTACCATTATTAATTGATATTTCAAGGTCCATCCATGCGGGGGCATCTAAATCTGAAAGTCACAGTGCGCTCTGCTTGAGAAGCAGCATGTGATAGTGAGCGGCAACGTTTGGGAAGCTCAATCCCCCATGTATTCTTTTTTTAAACAGGGATCTAGTGTCAGTTCTAGGTTTATTATTACCCCAAATAATAGCATTTAACTGAGATTGAATATTGGACAAGAGAATAGTGGAAATAGGGAGAGGGATACACCGCAATATATAGAGGATCTTAGGTAAGGTAAACGTTTTCACCGCCAGATTTCTCCCCCACCATGTTAGGTCCCTATCCCGAAAAATAATGCTGTCCTTATGAATTAGATCCGTTAATTTCTTCAGATTGGACTTAACCGTCTTTGAGAGATCTTTATTGATGATAACACCTAGGTAAGATATTTCTTCCTCGCACCAATTGAGGGTAGTGAATGCCTTAATGTGGCCAATTTCCTCTAGTTTGACATGGATAGGAAGGATATTTGACTTTGAATTATTTATTTTAAAATTTGAGAGCGACCTAAACCTATTTAATTCTGTAAAGGTTTCTAAAGTCGATGTTACGGGATTCATTAGAGTCAAAATAATATCATCTGCGAATAAGCTGAGCTTATGCTGATGATTTTTTGTAGATAATCCGGTTATTTTCGAGTTGCATCTTATGTGTTCTACAAGTGGTTCCAACGCCAAATTAAAGAGCAAGGGAGAGAGGGGGAAGTCTTGCCTAGTGCCATTTCTAATGGGAAAGGCTTTGGAAACATGGCTATTGCACACGATCTTTGCCTTGGGACCCACGTATAAAGCCATAAAGGGGGTAATCAATGTTTCATTGAATCTGAATTTACTCAATGTATGTCTGAGAAAGCACCAATCGATACGATCAAATGTTTTCTCAGCATCTAACGAGATAAGGGCTGTTGGTGTTCTAGCTGAGTTAGCTAATTTGATTGAGTCGAGTACTCTTCTGGTGGCGTCGGCCGGTTGCCTCCCCTTTGTGAACCCCATTTGGTCGTTACCTATCAGACTGGGTATTTTATAACTCAACCTCTTGGCGAGAATCTTGGAGAATATTTTTATATCGGTGTTAATGAGAGAAATAGGTCTATAGCTACCTAGTGACTCAGGATTCCCAGTTTGCTTCGGGATCAGGGAGATTGATGCTTCCAGCATCTCGGGGGGAAATGAACCCTTTGTGGAAGTGTAGTTAAACATCCCAACCGGGTGGGGGGACAAGGTTTTACTGAAAACTTTGTAGTAGTTATTAGTAAAACCGTCTGGTCCGGGCGATTTATGCAAGTCAAGGTTTTTAATGGTATCCTCTACTTCCTGAGTGGTGAAAGGCAATGATAACGACATCAAATCGTCGCTAGTGAGGGATGGTAAGTTAATGTCTGAAAGATATTTTTTAACATCAAGTTGGTTAGGCGGAGGGGATGAAAGGTCTGAGTTGAGATTGTAGAGTTTATGGTAATATTTTGCGAACTCATTTGTGATGTCTTGAGGGTGGGATAGTTTAGTATTATCTTCAATAGAGTTTATTCTGTGTATTTGATTATGGATTCTTTTCTTTTTAATCCTGTTGGCCATGTAGCGCGTAGGTTTGTTCAAAGATGTGTAGAATTTATACTTAGAAGAATTGATGGCTGCTTCATATGGGGAATAAAGCAGTGACCTAAGTTCTTGTCTTAGACGGGTTAGATCAGATTGTTTTTGAGGGGAAGGAGAAGATAGGCCTAGTAGACTCTTTTCCATCTCACGTATTGCCGACTGAACCTTGTTTTTTTTTCCCTACTTTCTCTTTTTATTTTAGATGCTATACTCATAATAATGCCCCTGATGACCGCCTTATGAGCCCACCAGTTGAGGGAAGGATTAGTGTAATCTTAGTTGTTTTCAAGAAAAAAGTTATCCAATGCTTTCTGGATTGTCGCCCTATGAATCAAATTGTTTAAAGTGCTGGCATTACACTTCCAAAATCTGGCATTTTTTAGGGTAGGGCCTATTAGAATTTCTCCAATGACCGGGGAGTGATCTGAAATTGTCCTGTTTCCAATATACACCTTACTGATTTTTGTGAGGGAAAAAATATCTGTCACAATCAGGTCTATTCTAGAAGCCGATTGGTGAGCTGTAGAGAAACTCCTTGGAAGTGGAATTCAGACATCTAAATGTGTCATACAGCTCATTTCTGTCCAACCACCAATTTAAGTTGTCCGATGCCGGTCTAGAGGCAGAGGAAGAATCAAAGACATTGTCAGGAGTGAGATTAAAATCTCCTAATATTAGAAGATTGCCCTTTCTCACCTCTATTACCTTCTTCATAAGCTTTGAAAGAAACCTGGTTTGATTTTTGTTGGGTGCGTAAACGTTTACCAAAGTGTATGTTTGACCGTAAATTTCACATACCAAAATATGAAATCTGCCCCCTTCGTCCCCATATTCCTCAAGGGCCTTAAAGGGGACAGAGTTCTTGATCACGGTAATCACTCCAGCCTTTTTACTGGAATTGCAGGCCTCAAAGATGTTGGGGAAACTGCGATTATTAAAATAAGGGTGGTTTCCATCTAAAAACTTCATTTCTTGTATACATGCGATATCGACCTGTGAGCTAACCAGTTCCCTCCATAAAGTGTGTCTCTTCTGTGGGCTATTCAAACCTCTAATATTATAGGACAGAATTTTGAAGCTCATATCAGCAATATTAGTAAGTACGATAATAAAAATATATGGAGAGTGCTGGTCGGTAAACTGATTGGGGACCTAAAGGACAAAAAGAAGTCCTAGAGGACAAGATAGCATCAATAACAATTAACCTTTTGGTTAGTATACTGAAGATATAACAATTTACAATATGACTAATCAGAAATATGTACTAACAGTCAATGAAAATGTCTATAGGATTAATAAGGAAAACACTGCTCAGGTAGGACTCTCAAGCAGGACTACCTCAATAAAGCGGGGGTAATGGAAGAGGGTGGGAATAGAGGGAAAACCTCAAAGCAATGAATGTAGTAGAGGCCCCTGCCACATAGAGAGTGATCCCAGAACGAGGAAGTCTCAACCATTGCCAGATTGAGCAGTATCCAGAGAACTAAGGAAGTTAAATCCTTCATCTGGAGTAAAGATAGGAATTGTTCTTCCCCTGTAAAGGATCAAGAGTTTCAACAGAAAGCCCCACTTGTAAGTAATTCCCTTGTCACAAAGGGCTGTAGTAATATTTCTAAAGTTCTTCCGTGCCTCCAGTGTGTCCTTGGAGAGATCGGGAAAAACCTTTAGATCCTTGTGTGGTTCGGGGAATGTTTTTTGGTCTTTCAAATAGTTGAGGATCCTTTCTTTCGTTTGAAAGAAGTGAACTCTGAGATTAGTGCCTCTCGGGAGATCGGTAGAGAGCTTAGGAGGTCTCGGCAACCTGTGGGCTCTATCAATTATTAAGTCCGCCTCTTGGATGACACTTTCCGGAATACCTCTAATCTTCAAGTTATTCCGACGGCCTCTGTCCTCAAGGTCCGTCAGTTTGGCTCGCAGCTTGCGAACTTCTGATGTAAGATAATCCAGTTCATCATAGGTAATTGAGGATCTATGTTCCAGCCTATTTATCCGATCTTCAGGTTTAGTTAACTGCTTATTTATCTTATCAATTTTTTCACAATACTTTTGAAAATTAGAATCCAAGTCGGCTTTGATCTTTCTGCTGTGTAGGTCAAGCTTACTGTCCATTATGACGCTCAATTTGCTTACTATGGAATCCATAAAGGCCTCTTGGTTAAGTTGGCCCGGTGTCATAGAGTGTGAAGATATATGTGAGGTTACCGGGTTTGCACCCATATGGGACCCAGAGTCGTCATGTTTAATTTTGCTTTTTGCAGGAGACTGATAGGGTGAAGTATCGCTAGATTCAGCGTCATCTTCAGCTTCTGAGGCCTCCCTGGAGAAAGAGAATTTCTCATTCCAATCCCCGGGGTTCGTCCTTTTTAAATTAAATGAGGAGTCCATTTTTAGTGGAGATGATTTACTCTATAGGGGTCTAGAGTTCACCTTGCGGTCCGGAGGATGATAGCTGTCCCTGCGTGGCGACCGAGACCTACGTCTAGGTGAACTCAGGGTATTGGCCCGGTCTCTGGTTTGGTTTCGTTGTCCGAAGGATTTATCTTGTTTTTGACCAACTTGTGGTTTGGACGGTGTTGTAGGGTTAGTTTTCCCCTTAAATTTTTGGTTACTCATGATTCCGGTTCAGACGTGTCTTTCTATAAAGGGAAGCTTGAATGTTGTTAGAGCTGTTAAGAAGAGTCTATATGGTGTAATAGTCGATACAGTGTCTGAAATAGAAAAGGGGGGGGCTGGGGGGGGCTCCCCCTATGCAAATAGTCCCCAAGTGACTTGAAATTATCTGTATTGTGGAACTACTCTAATGGCTTCTTGCGATGTGATGTGAGGTCGCACAGGGGGAGAAGGGAGGAGTAGAAGGGAGGAGGCGAGTAAGATCCTCCGTTAATCTCCTCAGGCAATCTGTGCTTGTCTGAATGCTATGGCAGAGAGGTAGAGATATGGCCCGCCTCCCCGTTTCTTGTAGGAGACAAAGCTACTGGGACAAAGTACCGAAACTGCAGCACGTCGCAGCTAATGTAATTAGGCTCAGGTGTCTGCTTTATTATGTCGCCTCAGGAGGGGACACGAGTTATAAGTAAGTCTCGATTTTTTTTTGCAGCCCCTATCAGTGGTTGCTGTCAGCGGTTATTTCAGTTTGCTGTTTCACCTTCCGGCCGCTCTGCTGCTAAGGAACTAAGTGGAATTATGGAACGGAGCCGCAGCTGTTTGCAGCTAGATTGCCTGAGTGCCACCTCTCACTTTCTGTGTTGCTGTTACTATGGCATGTGGGAGCCGGCTGAGGCAGAACTTTGGGGCTGCTGATGTCCAGAAGACAGAGACGACGCAGGAGCTGCGCCTCTGTTTAGGTAGGCCCGGGGGTGCCGGCCGCTTTGCGTGTCTCCAAGGATTCAGCGTCGGTAGTATGGGGGAGAGCGGTGCATCTATAGGAGCGCGCCTCTTACCCTCCATGAACCGGTCTCCTCAGCTGTGTGCCTGGGTGTACGGCGGCGGTGTGCCACTCCAGCGTCGCTGCGTCCCTCTTGAGATCCGCCAATGACACCGCTGCGGCTCTGGATCGCCGCCAGTGGGTCGCCCTCCCAGGGCTGCGGGGTACTCGGTACCGGGCCGGTATCAGTGGGATGTGTCACAGCAACGGTGACCCGAACCGTGGCCCTGGGCACCTAAGAAATAGGGGAAGATGTGAATGGTGGAATGTAGTTAGATGAATAGTTTGTGACGCCACCTGTGGTGCTCGGCAAGGGAGCTGTTAAGCCGACGCTGCAGACAGATCCTCCGGGACAGATGGTGTGGTGCAGCAATGATGTTATAGCCCTCCACAGGCAGGGCTGTTGTCCCAGGGCAGTGTAGATGTGGAGACACTTAGATGGTGTAGTGTTTGGCGCAGGGAATGTAGCAGTGCCAGGCGAATGGACGCAGGAAGGAATGGAGGACACCAGGGCATGTAGTTCCAAAGCTTTACTCTGTAACAACCCTGCTGGCATCACTGCATGGCCTCCCGTCCCCCGCACACCAACTTACTTTCTGCTTCAAGCCATGCTGTGAATTCTGTCTGTTGCCAGCTCTGTGCCTCTGCTCTCCATGTTTCCAGACTGTGTGTATAGGGGGGCGGCGCCTGAACTCTCTGGTTCTTATGCAGTCAGGGTGCACATGTGTAATCTGTCCCTGACCAATCACCTGGAGCCCTTGACTATTTAGTTTTGCCACTCCCACTGAAACATGGCCTGTGCAATGTCTAAACTCAGTTAGCTCCTTGCTGCTGAGCTAGCCAGGCCCTGTCCTATGTCTTGTCTTCTCTGAAGGCTCTTAGTCTTGTGATAAAACACTCCGGGATCGCCTTTGCGGGGGTCAAAGGTCACGTGCATTCAGCATGAAACTCAGGCGCAGAGCTGGGATTCGTGTATAACTGACCCTGGGTCAGGTTTATTAACGGTGAAAGCAATGCAAAAGGAAATAAAACATAAAACAAATCCTTGCCTGTCCGGCACTAACTAAACAATGGACAACCTAACTACCAACTGGCGGGCTTCTCCCATTATTCATTAGCAAGCAGGTGCGATACTGACCAGACTAGGCCACATAGGAAAGGAATCTGGGCGAGATGGTGACAGGACAATTGTGTACAAGATAATTGTGTACGGACTATTGTGTACAGACAATTGTGTACAGGCCAATTGTGTACAATGACAATTGTGTACAAGGCAATTGTGTACAAGGCGATTGTGTACAAGGCAATTGTGTACAAGGCGATTGTGTACAAGGCAATTGTGTACAAGGCAATTGTGTATGGGCAATTGTGTACAAGGCAATTGTGTACGGGCAATTGTGTACGGACAATTGTGTACAAGGCAATTGTGTACGGGCAATTGTGTACGGACAATTGTGTACAAGGCAATTGTGTACGGGCAATTGTGTACAAGGCAATTGTGTACGGACAATTGTGTACAAGGCAATTGTGTACAAGGCAATTGTGTACGGGCAATTGTGTACAAGGTCATGGAACCGTGTACAAGAGGCAATTGTGTACGGACAATTGTGTACACAAGGCAATTGTGTACGGGCAATTGTGTACAAGGTCATGGAACCGTGTACAAGAGGCAATTGTGTACGGACAATTGTGTACAAGGCAATTATTTGTGTACAGGCCACTTGTACAGGCCACTTTCACACTGACGCTTACTTTCTGTTTCTGTACTCACCCCTTGCAACTTTCACCATGACTTTTACTTGTTGTGTACAGGCCACTTGTACAGGCCACTTTCACAATGACGCTTACTTTCACTTTCATTACTCACCCCTTGCAACTTTCACCATGACTTTTACTATGAGCAAGTCTGAAAAAGACAAAGATAATTGTACAGGCCACTTTCACACTGACGCTTACTTTCGGTTTCATTACTCACCCCTTGCAACTTTCACCATGACTTTTACTATGAGCAAGTCTGAAAAAGACAAAGATGTCCTTAGGCTTGGGGGACACGATTATATCCTGCACAGGACACGTGATGACAGCATCAAAGAATGGCGGTGCAGGCAAGTCAACAAATTCAAGTGTCCCGCACGCATGCACACATCTGGAGCCGCGATTGTTAAACAGCCGACTGAGCACAGTCACTCTGCAGATCCAGTTCAAGCTGAAGCCAGAGCTACAATGGCTGCTCTGAGGCAAGAAGCAATCAGCTCTCAAGCATCTACTAGAAGCATTGTTGGACAGGTTCTTCGAGACAGGTCTGATGACGTGTTGTCTCGAATGCCCAAGCGAAGTGACGTTGAGCGAAATACACGTCGGGTCAGGCAGCGAGCAAACACCATGCTGGCTCCTCCTCAAAGCATCAATTTTGCTATCCCCCAGGAATACAGCGACATCATTTTATATGACTCTGCAAGAGATGACCCCCAAAGGATTCTTGTCATTGGTAGCAATGAACTGTTGCCTTATTTCGAAAGAGGAGACACATGGTTTGGCGATGGAACGTTCAAGGTGGTGCCAACCATGTTCTTTCAGCTGTATTCTCTCCATGCAAAAGTCGGCAACTCCTATCCTCCCCTGATCTACTGCCTGCTGCCAAACAAGACTGGTCCAACCTATCGTCGAATGATCACGGCGCTCAAAGGGTTGATGCCAGGTGCAAATCCCCAGAAAATTCTTCTTGACTTTGAGATGGCAGCAATGTCAGCTTTCCAAGATGAGTTTCCAGCTGCAGCGATTTCTGGCTGCTTCTTTCATCTGAGCCAGTCCATTATTCGAAAGGTCAATGAGCTGGGCCTAAAGGCTGAATTTGAGGCTGAGGATGGAGAGTTCAATCTCAAGGTAAAATCTTTGGCCTCCTTGGCGTTTGTCCCACCAGCCGAAGTAAGTGCAAGGTATGACGAACTAGCCCAAATCTTCCCTGATGATGATGCTACCAATCAGCTCCTCTCCTACTTTGAGCATACCTACGTTAGGGGGCCAGGAGTAGATGGACGCTTTCGAAACGCAAGGTTTACTCCAGAGGTCTGGAATCATTATGCTGACGCTTTGGCCTCTGCCCCCAAGACCACGAATTGCTGCGAGGGGTTTCATAACGCCTTACAAGCACTCTTTCTTTGTGCTCATCCTACCGTGTGGAAACTGTTCAACGGACTCATTAGTGACATGGCAATTCATAGACTTACAGCCCAGAATGCTGAGGTACTGAATGTTGAGCATCCACGAAGCAAGTATGTCCAGCTAGCTGAATGACTGCGTGTGAAAGTGGCTGATTATCACAATCAAGGAGACAAGCTGCGGTATCTACGAGCGATCAGCAACATGCAGGCACGATAGACAAGACCAGCAATATTTGTAGAATAAGAATAGAAGAAGCTTTGAAACTGTTATTCAATAAGCAATCTTACGTTAAAATCAATGATGAATATAGTATTTTCTTTTTTTGGACGTTTAATTTTTTGTTTTCCCTATACTTGTCTGTAAATAATCGTCCGTACACAATTGTCCGTACACAATTGTCCTTGTACACAATTGTCCTTGTACACAATTGCCCTGTACACAATTGTCTGTACACAATTGTCCTTGTACACAATTGCCCTGTACACAATTGTCCGTACACAATTGTCCTTGGACACAATTGCCCTGTACACAATTGTCCTTGTACACAATTGTCCTTGTACACAATTGCCCTGTACACAATTGTCTGTACACAATTGTCCTTGTACACAATTGCCCTGTACACAATTGTCCTTGTACACAATTGTCCTTGGACACAATTGGCCTGTACACAATTTTCTGTACACAATTGTCCGTACACAATTATCTTGTACACAATTGTCATGGAACCGGGCGAGATATACCTGCCCTCATCCACTATTCCCACATGATTCTCACATATCCCCCCCTTCTGCTCAGACCACTCCGGTCGAGCAATGACACCCGCCAAACAGTGCACTCGGGACAGGGCATCTGCATTTCCCATCTGTACGCCTGGACGGTGCTCCACCGTAAAAGTGTAGGCCTGCAGGGCAAGGAACCACCGGGTCACCCGGCTATTCCGTTCCTTGTTCAAGTGCATCCACTTGAGAGGGGCATGGTCAGTGATCAGCCTGAACTTTCGGCCCACCAGGTAATATTTGAGGGCCTCTAGAGCCCACTTAATGCGAGGCACTCTTTTTCTACTACTGCATACCTTTGCTCGTGTTTATTCAGCTTCCTCCTGAGATAGAGGACTGGGTGTTCCACTCCGTCCCTCACTTGTGAGAGTACGGCCCCGATACCGGTATCAGAGGCATCCGTTTGTACCACAAACTCACTGCGGAAGTCCGGAGTCACCAGTACGGGCTGAGAGCAAAGTGCCCGTTTTAGGCTATGGAAGGCTTCTTCAGCCGCTAAACTCCATTTAATCATGACGGAGTCTTTCCCTTTTGTAAGATCCGTCAGGGGGGTAGCGATGGCTGCAAAATTGGGTATGAACCGGCGATAATAGCCGGCGATCCCCAGGAAGGCTTGTACCTGCTTCTTGTTGACAGGTTGCGGCCAGTCCTGAACTGCCTGAATCTTATCAACCTGGGGTTTAACAACACCCCTCCCAATTACATACCCCAAATACCGGGCTTCTTCTAGCCCGATGTGACATTTCTTGGGGTTCGCGGTTAGACCTGCCTCCCACAGGTCGTCAATCACAGCTTGTACTTTCTGGAGATGAGTCTCCCAGTACAAGCTGTAAATGACAATGTCATCCAAATAGGCCGAAGCATACCGCCTATGTGGCCTCAAGACTCGATCCATCAGTCTCTGGAAGGTCGCCGGTGCTCCGTGCAGTCCAAACGGCATATACACATACTGAAATAAACCTTCCGGCGTAGCAAATGCCGTCTTTTCTCTAGCAGCCTCCGCCAGAGGGATCTGCCAATACCCCTTTGTTAGGTCTAGGGTCGCAATATACCGGGCTTTTCCTAACCGATCTATCAACTCGTCGACCCGGGGCATGGGGTAGGCATCAAATTTTGAGACCGCATTCAGTTTCCTGAAGTCATTGCAGAACCGGATGGTGCCGTCCGGTTTAGGAATTAGCACAATCGGGCTGGACCAAGCACTGTGCGATTCCTCAATGACACCTAACTCTAACATTGCCTTCACTTCTCGGGAAACGGCTTCACGGCGCGCTTCCGGGATCCGGTAGGGCTTTACGTGAACTGTGACACCAGGTTCCGTTACGATGTCATGTTTTATTAGCGTAGTCTGCCCGGGTTTTTCTGAGAAAAACTTTTGGTTGTGAAGTAGAAACTGCCTGACCTCAGTCTTTTGCCGCTCCGAGAGAGTCTCTGCAACCCGTACCTCCGGTACGGTATGCGAGCAGACAGGACGGGCCAGCTCCGCTGACAAGGCAGACCGATCCTTCCAGGGCTTTATCAGATTTACATGATAAATCTGTTCAGGTTTCCGTTTACCTGCCTGGTATACTTTGTAGTTTACTTCACCAACTCTTTCCTTGATCTCAAAGGGGCCCTGCCACTTTGCCAGGAACTTACTGTCCACCGTGGGGACCAGGATCAACACCCTATCTCCGGGTTCAAACGTACGGATCTTGGCGCCCCTATCATAGATTCTTTTTTGGGCTCCTTGAGCCTGTATCATGTGTTCTTTGACGATAGGCATAACAGCCGCAATACGGTCCTGCATTTGTGTGACGTGATCTATCACTGTTTTAAACGGAGTGACCTGACCCTCCCAGGTTTCTTTTACAACGTCTAACAGTCCGCGAGGACGTCGGGCGTACAATAACTCGAAAGGCGAGAATCCCGTGGAAGACTGGGGTACTTCCCTGATGGCAAAAAGCAAATACGGAAGTAAATAGTCCCAGTTCTTCCCATCCTTGTCTATCACCTTTCTCATCATCTGCTTCAGAGTTTTATTGAACCGTTCAACCATCCCGTCTGTTTGAGGGTGATACACGGATGTGCGTAACGGTTCGATTTGTAACAATCGGCAGAGCTCCTTCATTATCCTGGACATAAAGGGGGTCCCCTGGTCGGTGAGTATCTGTTTTGGTATACCGACCCGACTAAACACATGCACCAGCTCCTTGGCAATCGTCTTGGTGGCCGTGTTACGCAAAGGGATGGCCTCCGGGTAACGAGTGGCATAATCCAAGATGACCAGGATATGTTGGTGTCCACGTGCAGACCGTGGAAGGGGCCCAACTAAATCCATCCCAATCCTCTCAAACGGGACTTCAATAATAGGTAGGGGTACCAAAGGGCTACAGAACCGGGGCTTAGGTGCAGAGGCTTGGCAGTCAGGACAAGACTCACAATATACATGGATATCGTGATGCATGCCTGGCCAAACAAAACAGTGTAATATCCTTTCGGTGGTTTTCTGGACTCCCAGGTGACCTCCCATCACATGTCCGTGGGCCAGGTCCAGCACCTGCCGCCGGTAGGGTTTTGGCACGACTAATAGTTGCACCGTATCTTCCCCCTTTTTCTCTATCTGATAGAGTAAATCATTCTCCAGAACCATGTAAGGATATGCCAGCCTAGAGCCAGGTTCTACGGGTACCCCATTTATCACTTTTACATTTGTCCTAGCCTGAGAAAGGGTAGGATCCTTTATTTGCTCGCTTTGGAAGTCATCTTTCTGAACTTCTAAATCCGGCAAACGGGGAGGTGGACGGCTGTCGGCCTCCTCCTCTTCCCTGGTCTCCTCCGTATCACCAGCCATGACTGAAAACGGGAACTGCAGGTCATTTCCCGCAGACTCATCCCCCGAGTCTTCCGGGGAGACCTCTTCCCGGGGTTCGGGACCCACACGCGCCCTGGGAGACGAATCATGTACACTATTACCCGAGGGCATCAACTGATTCTCCCACAATTGCCAGAAGTGGGGAAAATCCCGGCCCAGGATAACATCATGCAATAACGCCGGGACGAGTCCCACTTTATGTTGCACAGACCCATAGGAAGTAGTAATGCATATGACCGTGGTGAGGTACGAACAGGTGTCTCCATGCACACACGTTACAGAAAATTTGTCTGATGGTCCAGTCGGGGCTGACACCAGACTGGCCTTCACCAGAGTCACCACACTTCCCGAGTCTAACAATGCCACCACATTTTTGCCATCAACAGTTAAATCACACAAGTGTTTTTCCACATCTTTTTGACCGGCATTCACACTCACTACCCGTGCAACCATAGACATGCGGTTTTTAGAGTCTGTGACGTCGCAGTGCATGGGTTCAGTAGTGACCGGACAGTTCGCAGCAATATGTCCCATCTCTTGGCAGCGGAAACACCTAATGGGCCCCTTGCTTAGACCATAGTTCGTTACTCTCGGCCTCGCAGTGCGGGCAGTCCCGTTTTCCTCCCCCACTGTCTTAGGGATTTTTCCATCTCCCCTACTCCCTGGAACAGTCTTACCGGTTCCACGTGGAGATGATGAAGAACGAGGTGGGGTAGCGTCGTCTCGGAGTCCTTCCGCCACGGAGTAACGTTCAACCAGATCCACCAGTTGATCTGCCGTCGTAGGATTTCCATGGCTTACCCACTTCCTCAGGGCTGGCGGTAGAGCTCTCAGGTACTTGTCCATGACGACTCTCTGGATTATCTCTGGCGCTGTCAACACCTCGGGTTGTAGCCACTTCTTCGTCACGTCGATCAGGTCGAACATCTGGGACCGCGGTGGTTTATCCAGCTGATAAGTCCATTGATGCACTCTCTGTGCACGGACAGCGGTCGTCACTCCCAGCCGGGCCAAGATCTCGGCTTTCAGTTTGTCAAAGTCCTGCGCGGCTTCAGGCTCTAAGTCATAATAAGCCTTTTGGGCCTCACCGGAAAGAAACGGGGCAATCAGGCCGGCCCATCGTGCCTTCGGCCATTTTTCTCTCACCGCCGTCCGTTCAAACGTGGTCAGGTATGCCTCGACGTCATCTTCGGTCGTCATTTTCTGCCAGTACCGACTCACGTGAATCACTCTCGACTCGGCTTCCAGGTTAAGCTCAGGTAAGCTTGCCAAGCGCTGCGCCACCTGCTGGAGAAGCGAACGATCGGTAACTGTCATGTCCACCAACTCCTTCAGCTGGGCCATCATCACCCGATTAGCTTCTTGCTGGACGGCGGTGGACTGTACCAGCGCTTTCACCACGTCCTCCATGCTCATGCTTGCAACGTGATGCCCGCGTTCTCCACCACAATGTGATAAAACACTCCGGGATCGCCTTTGCGGGGGTCAAAGGTCACGTGCATTCAGCATGAAACTCAGGCGCAGAGCTGGGATTCGTGTATAACTGACCCTGGGTCAGGTTTATTAACGGTGAAAGCAATGCAAAAGGAAATAAAACATAAAACAAATCCTTGCCTGTCCGGCACTAACTAAACAATGGACAACCTAACTACCAACTGGCGGGCTTCTCCCGTCCAGCCAAACCACAGTTGCAGTGGGCACTGCTTCCACTCACGTGTGTCTCTCACACAGACAGGCTCTCTGTGTTCCCAGGCTGAGACACTCACACAACCACCTGGCATCCTTTTATATCCACCTCCCATTATTCATTAGCAAGCAGGTGCGATACTGACCAGACTAGGCCACATAGGAAAGGAATCTGGGCGAGATATACCTGCCCTCATCCACTATTCCCACATGATTCTCACAGTCTGTATTCCTGTGTCTCGGTACCTTGCCTAGCATTTCTCTGTCCGCCTGCCAGGAGGCAGAATATCCTGGTCCTTGAGTCTTGTTCCCAGTGCCTTGTCTGTTCTCTGCCAGCCTGCCAGGAGGCTGAATATCCTGGTCCTTGTGTCTTTGTCCCTGTCTCTCTGTCTGAACTCAGTCTTACCTTTGTCTATCAGTCTCCCTTTCTCCTTGTCCGTGGCTCCCTTCCTTGCTGTGTCTTTCCTTGTGTCCTCCCTGTCTGTGTATCTGCACTCTCGCAGCTTTATCTGTGCATCTGCACTCTCGCAGCTTTATCTGTGCATCTGCACTCTCGCAGCTTTATCTGTGCATCTGCACTCTAGCCGCTCTGTCTGCACGATTCCTGCTGCGGCTGCAGAACCCCTTGCTGCAGCTTCTCTCCACAGACCTTGTGGTTCTGCTTTGCTCCAGTCCTGCTGCGGCTGCAGAACCCCTTGCTGCAGCTTCTCTCCACAGACCTTGTGGTTCTGCTTTGCTCCAGTCCTGCTGCCGCTGCAGAACCTCTTGCTGCAGCTTCTCTCCACAGACCTTGTGGTTCTGCTTTGCTCCATTCCTGCTGCCGCTGCGGAACCTCTTGATGCAGCTTCTCTCCACAGACCTTGCGGTTCAGCTTTGCTCCACTCCTGCTGCCACTGCAGAACCTCTTTCTGCAGCTTCTCTCTCCACTCCTGCCTTCACCTGCACCTCCTGTGTGAACAGGTCCAAACCTGTTCCTTATTTCACTCTTGCCTGCCGGCATCCATACCTGCACCTCCTGTGTGAACAGGTCCAAACCTGTTCCTTCATATTCCACTCTTGCCTGCATCCATACCTGCACCTCCTGTGTGAACAGGTCCAGACCTGTTCCTTCATATTCCACGCCTGCCTGCATCCATACCTGCACCTCCTGTGTGAACAGGTCCAAACCCGTTCCTTCATATTCCACTCCTGCCTGCCTGCATCCATACCTGCACCTGCTGTGTGAACAGGTCCCTACCTGTTCCTTCTCAAGCCGTGCCCGCATGTCCTGTGTCTCAAGCCGTGCCCGCCTGTCCTGTGTCTCAAGCCGTGCCCGCCTGTCCTGTGTCTCAAGCCGTGCCCGCCTGTCCTGTGTCTCAAGCCGTGCCGGTTTGCCCAGTGTCTCCAAGCCACGCCTGTTTGCCCTGTATCTGTCGTACCTTCTTGCCCTGTGTCTCAGTCTGCCTGTCAGTCACATCTGTCCAAGTGACTTGTCTCCAAGTGGGATCAGCAGCCACAGCCAGACACCACCCTGGAGTGGCACCCGACAGCTATCTGCTGCACAAGCCTGACCTCACCATCAGAGGCTCCAGTGAAGACCAAGGTAGCTGTCGCACTCACGCCCCTTCCAGGGTAGTCTGGTCTGTGGCACAGTGGGGCCACAACCCCCGGCTCGCGCCATTCAGCCAAGGCGCGAGCGTGACATACTCACAGTCTGTAGTACCCGCTTCTGTGTTGTGTCCTCCGGGTCAGGGACTCAGTCAACCCCCAGGCAAGATGGAATGCTCCCTTCCACGCTCCGCCAACTTATGTGTCTTTTCTGAACATCTCCTCTATAGCGCCTTTAAGTGTGAAGATCTCCTAGTACTGAGTTACACTAGAGTTCCTCCAGACAGATGTTCCCAAGAACTCTTCTTGCACGGCAGACAGCTGTAGCCTGCTTCGGGGACTCTCTACTCCTAGTCCCGGCTCTCTATCCATGTTGCTGTTGTGCCCTCAAGTCTTAGATGGGAGTAGTGCATTTACAGCCCACTACTCTACCGGTGTCTGCTGCAGAACCATTAGTGTCCATACAACCTCAGGGACCGGGCCCCGGCCTTGCACTTAGAGCTTCTAGGCAGGGTTCTTCCTCTAACCCACGTCCTCTGTGTTCCCTTTTTCTCCTACGTTCCGTACTTGTCTTTCTCTCCTATGGAAGCTCAGGCTTCAGTTCAATGTCTTTCTCCTTCTTTCCTTTCCCGTGCCAGCTGGCTCAGATCACTGAGGCAGCTGCAGCACTCCTTCCTCCATCCCTCTTCCAGGGATCCCCACTCCTCTCCGAGTGGCTTCCTCTCTCCTACTCCCCTTCTGACTGACCGACTGACTGACCTCTAATCCTAAACCATCCCGCTCTTTTATGTATTCTCAACCCACCCACCTCCCAGCACGTTTAGTGTTCCAAGCAGGGAACCACCAAAGGTGCTCTGCTTCTCTCTAAGCAAGAAGCCGCAATGTGGTTTTGCTGAACTACTCTCTTGTGTGGGGTGCGAGTGTTGGAGCGTGGTCAGGAGCCTCCAACCTACCTGGATGGTGGGGCACCACACCTTAGGAGAAGGTGCAGTACCTCTGTGGCGACCGAGCCTCAGGGGCGCCACACCAGCCACCTGTCGCTCCCTCTCCTTCTTTCGGTGAGACGGGCTCATTGGTGGTGCTGCGGAGGCGTCGCAGTGGCTTGGGTCCGGTGGTAGTACGCCTCTCCTGCTGCGATGACCTCTGCGCCGACACAGTCGTTAACACCGCTGCTGGGCTGTGAGGTGCGGCCTAGTGGAGTAGGCCTCTATTTGTAGATTCGCTTCTGGTGGGTCCAGGTCGCAATTTTTTTTTATAATCAAAATGGTCCCTTTGTTGTTAGGAACTTGTCCCAGAAGGTTTTGGGCTTGAGTGCTTGATTTATGTCGAGATATAAGTAGGATTGGGAGGTTTTCCCTCAGAGCTCCCAAATCCTATGTCCTACATGTGCCAGGACATAGGCCACGCCCCCAATTACATGTCTTCTTACCCCTAGTTCAATAGCACGCTGAGGCTGTGTATATTTGTGCTCGTGCTCCCTACCAAAAGTTTCTGTGTATTGTGCTTATATGTAATCTATAATGCTATTTTCATGCAATGGTTATTCTATTCTAAACAAAAGCTGCTTTCTGCCACTATAGTTTTCATCGCCAGTTCTCATGGAGTGACACATATATAACCTGCCAGGCGATCCGCTATGCGAATAAGATGAAGATCATTCCTTGTATTACGGTTCTTTCATCGCCAGCTTATGTAGATCACTATATCTGTGCACTCTTTTATGTGTTTTATGATATTCACTCTGTTCCAAATGGAAATATTTTTTTCTCTTTGTTGTTATTAGGAATATATAACATCATTCTTTGCAATTGCGGTTTTGTTTACCGCTAGTCTGTGTGGATCGCTACATTTGAGCATTTTGTCTTTGCCATGTGATACTCACTCTGTCTTATAGGCAGATGATTTTTCTTTTTGTTTCTATCATAGTTATTATTAAGAAAATGCCATGCAGTAATGCATGGTTGCAGAGCAAGGTTTAACAAGAGTGTGGTTTAATTTATAGCAATAAACTTCTCGCAGGGAGATAACAGGAAAGTAACAGGGAGATCTCAGGAAGGGGGAAAGTAGGTGAAAACTGTGTTAGGGTGGTTTCACATTAGCGCTTTTTAAGCGCACGCACGGCCGGGGGTAGCTCCGCCCCCGAGCCGGCTCTCTGCCCGGCGTGCCCGCCCCTTGCTTGTAGCGCCGCCTCCTAGCGGACAGCGGCGCCTGCGATCGGCGCACCCTATCTTTAGCATAGGGTGCGCAGATCGTGCGCAGGCCGTGCGCTAGTTGCGCTTTGACCTGCGCTGCGCACTTTTGATGGTGCGCCGTGCGCGCCAAAATCGAACTTTTCGGATTTTGGCGCGCACGGCGCACCGTCAAAAGTGCGCAGCGCAGGTCAAAGCGCAACTAGCGCACGGCCTGCGCACGATCTGCGCACCCTATGCTAAAGATAGGGTGCGCCGATCGCAGGCGCCGCTGTCCGCTAGGAGGCGGCGCTACAAGCAAGGGGCGGGCACGCTGGGCAGAGAGCCGGCTCGGGGGCGGAGCTACCCCCGGCCGTGCGTGCGCTTAAAAAGCGCTAATGTGAAACCACCCTTATTGTGATACAACGCCACAGTCTTGCTATTAAATTCAGCTTATCGTGACTCTGCTTTCCTTTAGTCGCGTGCGGTCGAATGGATGATGGAATGCTGGCGGTGGCAACGGGCGGTCACCGGTTCTGCCCGTTGAGCCCCTAGTTAATTAATCTGCAGAGCCGAAGTGTGGAGCTCTGCACAAGTGTCTACTCGGCGTGTGCTCTGATTCGCACCCGCCGATAGCTGGATACACACACCACGATGCTGCTCCTGGTGCTCGTTCCTCATTGCACCCGCGCCGTGCTGCTTCGCTCAGCGCCTGTCCCTCTGGGCGCTCACTGATACTCAGGAGCCCTCACTGAACCCCTCCCGGGTCTCTGCTCCATGCTTCACCTTACTTCGCAGTCGCAGAGCACAGTCGGCCCCTGCCTTCTCCTTCCTCTGGCGGGAACTCTGGCTTTTCCCGTGCTATACAATCTCTTATCCCCCTGCTTACCACGCCCCTTCTCTCCATGTCATGGGTCCTGTCCAGCTCCCATTTCCTTTCCCCCTGCAACACTGGATGCAGCCTCTGCAGTTCGGGACCCGGCATTGCACAGGTACCCACAGCCCGGTCTTCCGTTTTACACAGGCATGCCATGGCTTTTTCCTCGCCCATCCTTTTCCTCAATTCATCCAGGAAAAGGTCCATCCCGTCCATACAACAGCAGTACAGCAGTAGCAGCACAGCAGTATTAGCAGCACAGCAGCAGCTCCCAGGTGATTTCTCACACACAGGACGCGCAGCGCTGACGCTCCCCCCTCATATATGTGTGGCGCCCCTGAGGCTCAGTCACCACAGAGGTACTGCACCTTCTCCTAAGGTGTAGTGCCCCACCACCTAGGTAAGTTGGGAGCTCCATTCCACACTCCAACACTCGCATCCCACACAAAAGGGTAGTTCAGCACAACCACATGGAGGGCTCGCTCTCCTCCTAGACATTAGGAGTACCTCTGGTGGTTCCCTGCATGGAACACTGGATATGCTGGGAGGTGGGTGGAGTTGAGACCCATATAAAAGGTTGGGAAGGCTTAGAATTACAGATCAGTCGGGGTCAGTCTGGACAGTCAGTCAGGAGAGTCTGAGGACGGGTCCGAGAGGAAGGAGATCCCTAGAAGAGGGAGAGGAGTGCTGCAGCTGCCTCAGTGATCTGAGCCAGCTGGCATGGGAAAGGAACAGAGAAAGACGTAGAACTGCAATCTAAGCTTCCATAGGAAAGAGAGACCAGTACGGAACGAAGGAGTAGAGAGAACAGAGTGGAGTTGTGGGTTGGAAGAGGAACCCTGCCTATAGGTTCTCAGTGCAAGGCCGAGGCCCGGTCCCCGAGGTTGTATGGACACTTATGGTTCTGCAGCAGATACCGGTGGAGTAGTTGGCTGTAAATGCACTTCTCCCATCTAAGACTTGGGGCACAACAGCAATCGGCTAGAGAGCCGGGACTCAGGAGAAGGGAGTCCCCAAAGCAGGCTACAGCTGTCTGCCGTACAAGTAGAGTTCTTGAGAACATCTGTCAGGAGGAACTCCAGCGTACCACGGTACTGGGGATCTTCACACTTAAAGGCGCTATAGAGGAGACGTTCAGGAAAGGCACATAAGTTGGCGGAGTGTTGGAGGGGAGCTTTCCATCTTGCCTGGTGGTTGGCTGGGTCCCTGACCCGGAGGACACGGCACAGAAGTGGGCACTACTGACTGTGATTAAAGCTTTGGAACTACATGCCCTGGTGTCCTCCATTCCTTCCTGCGTCCGTCTGCCTGACACTGCTACATCCCCTGTGCCGGACACTACACCACCTAAGTGTCCCCACATCTACACTGCCCTGGGACAACAGCCCTGCCTGTGGAGGGCTATACCATCAATGCTGCACCACACCATCTGTCCCGGAGGATCTGTTTGCAGCGTCGGCTTAACACCTCCCTTGCCGAACACCACAGGTGGCGTCATGAACTATTCACCATTAACTACATATACTTCCATTACTTGGGCGCCCAGGGTCACGGACCGGGTCACCGCCGCTGTGACACATTCCCCTGACACCGGCCCAGTACCGAGTACCCCACAGCCCTGGGAGGGCGACCCATATGTACACCTGGTACTATTTACTTTTAGCCCTTCCCATCATGGAGCGATCACTGAGCAGAACACTCATCTACCCCAGACACCACCCCATGATTGGAAAGCACCCCTACCAACCACTTCTATGCCACTAATGCCTATATGCTACCTAAAGATTTGTAGGGAAAGCATGTTTCCCGCCAATTAACCCCTTCAGAAAAAGACACATAGCACAATATATAATACCATGTGTTTTCCTCCTGAAGGTATGGGGACCACCATTCTTTACGCTGAAGATAGTTCTTAATTAGTGATGAGCGAGCGTTCATGAATAAGGTGTTATCCGAGCATGCTTGTATCCTAATCGAGTATTTTCAGCGTACTTGAAAAAAAAAAGCTTGAGTTGCCGCTGCTGCGTGTGTTGCGGATGTTCACATTACGTTTTTTGTGACACGTGTGGCTCTGAAGATTTCCATCTGAAGTTGGATTTGGTAGGAATTCACATCAAAGCAATTCACTATAGTGAGGCAGATGGCGTCGCTTTGTACTCTCTCTAGCTTCTAATCCTCCGGTGTCTGTCTCTTCTGGCAAGCACAAGCGGAAGCACTGATGAAACCAGATATCTGATGTGATCTTGGACTTAGGCCGGGGTCACACTAGAGAGGAATACGGACGAGTGAGAGGCGTTAAAAGCACGCATTACACATGGACCAATGATTCTCTATGGGTTTGCTCCCAACAGCCGTATATTTCTCGGGCGTATTCTACGGTCCGTGCCAATCGCAGCATGCTGTGATTGTCAGCGTACTACGCCCGTAATACGCCAATGCAAGTCTATGGGTGCGCAAAAAATACAGTTTACACACGGACCACACGTGTGACTTGCGAGAAATACGCAGGTCTTTTGGCTGGTGACAGGAAATGGGCCAATCCATCATCAGGAAGCCTAGACATGCAAATGAGCTCAAAAAGCGCTCCAGACATCCAGGAAGTACGCCTCCACGGAGTACAGCAGCGTCATGGCGCCCTATTTCCTAAATGTGGAGATGCTAATTGTACTGGTGCAGGAGCGGCCAGAACTCTGGGACCAACGTGATGCCCATTATGCGAACCGGGCAAGAAAGGAGGAGTCATGGAGGCGCATATGTCGCCAGATGTTCCATGATTTTGGTGATCGGCCACGTGAGGAGCAGCAGAAACTGAGTAAGTACAAGGCCAAAAAATGATTAAAATTACCTCACATCAAAAAATGCATACAGAATCAGCCCCCCCCCTTCCTGTGCTTCTACTTTTCTCCTCATGAGGCGGGTAGATTTTGATGTGACACATGGTTTGACACTGCCATAATTTTGGCCAGGCCACAAGCTCCTCATCCTCTTAGCCAACCAAGTTATTAAGTGTAGTTACTTGATACATGAACTATTCTGACCCTGTGTATCTGGCCTGGATGGCCCAATCAGATATGCCACCCTGGGTAGAAAGCACACCCCAGAAGGCCACATGCCTAGACTACTGGTAGCAAATGTGACCGATCAAATATGTTAAATTGAGAATATTTCCTGTCACATTGCAGTGGAAGATGTGATGAAACGCTGGCACAGCATCCGCGATCAGTACAGGCGGGAACGTCAGCAGCGGTCCAGGAGTGGGGATGCGGGCTACGTCAAACGAAAATACATTTATTATGACCGCCTCTCTTTTCTCGCCCCTATTCTGGATCTGAGACCGTAAGTAGATACCTCGCACCACATTACACCGAAACTTTACAGGGCCAAAAATATTAATGTATTTTTGGCTCTGTTCTATTTCATAACAGAACTCACTCCAACCTCACAGATAGAGGAACGGGCTCAGATACAGAGCCCATAATTGACCCTGTAGGGGATGAGGTGGCTGGCCCATCTTCTCCCCCTACAAGAAGCATGGGTGAAGAATCCTCTCAGGAGAACCCATTGCCTGCACCCCAAACCCCACCACCAGGACCGTCTGCTGCTGCACCATCACCCATACTGGAGGAACAGGGCAACATGAGCAGCAGCCCAACTGCCCAGATCCGGGGCTCCCCACAGCCTGCTGTAACATCCCGGCGAGGACGAAGAAGGCGCCAGATCCCTGCCCAAGATACCAGGACCAATGTGGACACAGGGGTCCTAAATTATCTGGCTAGAGTGAATACAGATGATGGGGAGGAGGCATACTCAGGTAGCCTGGCCCTTTATCTCCGTGCCCTTTCCCGTGAGGTGAGGCTCCGTATTCGAGGATGTTTTCAGATCCTGCTTGATGCAAGCACACCCCCCAATACCCCATATGAGCTGTTTGAATATCTGGAGAGGTGGCAGCTTTCCCCCCAAAATCTAATGCGCATGAGACCACCCACACAGATGCTTGCTCAAGCAGGGTCTGAAGATCCTCAAATACGTGGGCCTACACCTCACCCCCTTCCTCCCCCTACCCAACCTTCACAACAGCAGCAACATATGTCTGCCTCTAGCCAACCCCACCAATATGGCCACTTTTTCCCACCCAGTGTTGGAGGCTGGTCCCAACCTGGTTGGGGACGACATGGCTATATTGGTGGGTATAAGACACGGGCCTACCCGAGCCAACAAGATGCCCCTCATCATTATTACTCTGGCCAGTACCCCCAACAATCCCAGGAGGAAGGACACTACCCACATCATGGGCAACAGTATGCCCCCACACAGGGCGATGTTGGTCAAAGTAGCCAGCAGCAACCACAGGCTGCTCTTCCGCCTTCTCCTTCCCAAACTTTCCACAATTTATAACAGCATAAAAACATGCAAATTGTTTACACATACTGTACATCAGTGTCCATAAGCGGTCTGATGGCAGGAGATGTCCAGTGTGGTTCAACTGGTGCTCAAAATCCCAATCCAAAGGAAAAAAGAGGTGGTCTCCATCATCAAATTTAGATAAAAAGGCTAAAACACACATTTATTAGGACGGTTTTCTAATCATATTAATAAGCCACCATGACAGGCAAGGCTACCTTACGCGTTTCTGACACATATTACATGTCTGTAAAAAAGACTTTCACCAAGCTATACTGGGAAAGTCAAAGGATCAAAATAGACTACTCACTTGATAATGCCGAGAAAAGGCGTGCTGCCCTTATTCAAGTAGTCACTTTTTTGGCAGCTAAATACAGTGGGGCAAAAAAGTATTTAGTCAGTCAGCAATAGTGCAAGTTCCACCACTTAAAAAGATGAGAGGCGTCTGTAATTTACATCATAGGTAGACCTCAACTATGGGAGACAAACTGAGAAAAAAAAATCCAGAAAATCACATTGTCTGTTTTTTTTTTCATTTTATTTGCATATTATGGTGGAAAATAAGTATTTGGTCAGAAACAAGCAATCAAGATTTCTGGCTCTCACAGACCTGTAACTTCTTCTTTAAGAGTCTCCTCTTTCCTCCACTCATTACCTGTAGTAATGGCACCTGTTTAAACTTGTTATCAGTATAAAAAGACACCTGTGCACACCCTCAAACAGTCTGACTCCAAACTCCACTATGGTGAAGACCAAAGAGCTGTCAAAGGACACCAGAAACAAAATTGTAGCCCTGCACCAGGCTGGGAAGACTGAATCTGCAATAGCCAACCAGCTTGGAGTGAAGAAATCAACTGTGGGAGCAATAATTAGAAAATGGAAGACATACAAGACCACTGATAATCTCCCTCGATCTGGTGCTCCACGCAAAATCCCACCCCGTGGGGTCAGAATGATCACAAGAACGGTGAGCAAAAATCCCAGAACCACGCGGGGGGACCTAGTGAATGAACTGCAGAGAGCTGGGACCAATGTAACAAGGCCTACCATAAGTAACACACTACGCCACCATGGACTCAGATCCTGCAGTGCCAGACGTGTCCCACTGCTTAAGCCTCTACATGTCCGGGCCCGTCTGAAGTTTGCTAGAGAGCATTTGGATGATCCAGAGGAGATTTGGGAGAATGTCCTATGGTCTGATGAAACCAAACTGGAACTGTTTGGTAGAAACACAACTTGTCGTGTTTGGAGGAAAAAGAATACTGAGTTGCATCCATCAAACACCATACCTACTGTAAAGCATGGTGGTGGAAACATCATGCTTTGGGGCTGTTTCTCTGCAAAGGGGCCAGGACGACTGATCCGGGTACATGAAAGAATGAATGGGGCCATGTATCATGAGATTTTGAGTGCAAACCTCCTTCCATCAGCAAGGGCATTGAATATGAAACGTGGCTGGGTCTTTCAACATGACAATGATCCAAAGCACACCGCCAGGGCAACGAAGGAGTGGCTTCGTAAGAAGCATTTCAAGGTCCTGGAGTGGCCTAGCCAGTCTCCAGATCTCAACCCTATAGAAAACCTTTGGAGGGAGTTGAAAGTCCGTGTTGCCAAACGAAAAGCCAAAAACATCACTGCTCTAGAGGAGATCTGCATGGAGGAATGGGCCAACATACCAACAACAGTGTGTGGCAACCTTGTGAAGACTTACAGAAAACGTTTGACCTCTGTCATTGCCAACAAAGGATATATCACAAAGTATTGAGATGAAATTTAGTTTCTGACCAAATACTTATTTTCCACCATAATATGCAAATAAAATGAAAAAAAAACAGACAATGTGATTTTCTGGATTTTTTTTTCTCAGTTTGTCTCCCATAGTTGAGGTCTACCTATGATGTAAATTACAGACGCCTCTCATCTTTTTAAGTGGTGGAACTTGCACTATTGCTGACTGACTAAATACTTATTTGCCCCACTGTATATTCCAGAATCAAGGCGAACAGCCTCAAGAACATCACGCTCTCTCTATGTATTATCAAGTGAGTAGTCTAATTTGATACTTTGACTTTCCCAGTATAGCTTGGTGAAATATAGTCTTTTTTACAGACATGTAATATGTGTCAGAAACGCGTAAGGTAGCCTTGCCTGTCATCGTGGCTTATTAATATGATTAGAAAACCTTCCTAATAAATGTAAGCTTTATATTTTTTATATAATTTTGTTGATGGAGACCACCTCTTTTTTCCTTTGGATTCAAAATGTCTAATGTAGCAATTTTGTTATTACATTCTGTTTGGTTTGGATATGTGTGAAAATTGTATATTTCTAAAATGTTCACATCTGCAAAAAGGCCAATTTGGCCCATTGCCCCAGTTATCATATGGCAATAATATGTTTGCCTTTAAAAAAACAAACAAAAAAAAAGGCAAAAGTAAAAATTTCTCTACTCCAGTTTACGCCTCTGTCTCAATTCTCAAAAACCGTGTCAGCATACTAACATACGCTTACCAATGCAATTAAACAGACATAGAATCAGAAGGGGTAGAAATATATATATTTAGACACACATAAAACCAAAAATTACAACATAGATCCAGCATGCTCTTGCCAAGAAGTTTTCCCCTCAGGTGACATAAAGTAATTAGTGAAAATATCACGCACTTTGAGCCGAGAGAGCGGTCTACATTGAGGGTTGAAAGGTGGTCTCACCCTACGCACATTGTCCGGCCTACGCACAGCACCAGCAGAGGAGGAACAATCATGTATCCTGGTGAAGTTATGAAGAACCACACAGGCTTTAACTACTTCATTAACATTTTGCTCACTCAGCTGAATGGCAGACTGGAGTACACGCCATTTGGCACAAAGAATGCCAAAGGAACACTCCACCAGTCGCCGAGCAAGTGATAGGCGCAAGTTAAAAATTCTGCGCCTGTGGTCAAGGTTGCGCCGGGGATATGGCCTCATGACATTGCGTGTTAACTGAAACGCCTCATCTGCCACAAGGACATAAGGGACTGATTCTTGAGTGGAGCCTGGTAGCTGGCGTGGTGGTGGTAGATCCATCTGGTTGGTGCGTAGCCGCCGAGCCATAATGGAAGTATTGAAGACTCGAGAGTCTCCCGTCCTTCCATAGGCCCCAATGTCAACAATTATAAACTTGTATTGAGGGTCGGCCAGAGCCAGCAATACATCAGAAAAGTATTGTTTATAATTGAAGAATTGGGAGCCAGAGTTCGGCGGCTTACGCACCCAGATATGTTTGCCATCAAGGGCCCCAATACAATTTGGAAACTGGCATTCCTCCTCAAAGTCCCTTGATATCCTCAACCAGTCTTCCATCCTGGGCTTGGGCATGACGACTTGATGTAGTCTTGTCCAGATTTCAATACATGTTGACCTGACTATGCCAGAAATGGTAGATCTTCCAATGAGAAACTCATGGTGGAGGGCGGCATAAGACAGGCCAGTGGACAGGAAGCTGAAGAACAACAGAAAAGGAAGATTTTAGAATGCACAAATTAAAAAAAAAGCAGGTACATAAATACCTAATTTGTTAGGAATTCAGAGTGACTAACACATACTGTATTTTTCCGACCATAAGACGCACTTTTTTCCCCCAAAATTTTGGGGGAAAGTGGGGGGTGCGTCTTATGGTTGCAATACACGGTACTAGGCTGGTGGCAGCGGGCGGAGCTCTGCGGTGCGGTGGTGGCAGCGGGCGGCGCTCTGCGGTGCGGTGGTGGCAGCGGGCTGTGTTCCAGTGCAGGGGCGGCGGCTCCGCCGGCATTTCTTCGCAGCCCGGAGGCTTCCGCACTTCCCTTGCTGGCCGCCACCATGTTGCGGTGGCCTCCGGGAGCATGGACGCCGGGAATATGGCCGCCGGTCCGGGGACGGCGCATGCGCAGCTTCAGATCTCGTCCCGAGATCTCGGGGGACGAGATCTCGTTGCCGAGATTTGAATCTCGTCCCCCGAGATCTCGGGACGAGATCTGATCCCGCGCATGCGCCGTCCCCGGACCGGCGGCCATCTTTCCGGCGTCCATGCTCCCGGAGGCCACCGCAACATGGCGGCGGCCAGCTAGGTAAATGCGGAGGCCTCCGGGCTGCGAAGAAATGCCGGCGGAGCCACCGCCCCTGCACCGGAGCACAGCCCGCTGCCACCACCGCAAAGCGCCGCCCGCTGCCACCACCGCAGAACCCACCTGCCCCGGCCCCAGCACAGCTGCCCCTGCCCCAGCACTGCTGCCCCTGCCTCAGCACAGCTGCCCCAGCACAGCTGCCCCTACCCCAGCGCAGCTGCCCCAGCACAACCAACCTGCCCCAGCATAGAGCCACCACCGCACGAGCCTGGACCACTGAATGACCCTTGTGACTACTTCTCCACCTGTGCTGGATCCCTTCCCAGGTAAGCTGAATTCGGACTGTAAGACGGACCCCCATTTGACACATTTTTTTTCCCCCTATTTTCCTACTGAAAATTGGGGTGCGTCTTATGGTCCGGTGCGTCTTATAGTCCGAAAAATACGGTATATATTTGGCTGCACAAGTACTAAGTGAGATTCAGTACATATTACACATAACATTCTGGTCTGTAAGTCGAAATATATAGGTGGACTAAGATGAGGGCATTAAACTTAGTCCAATAAGCCAAAAATACATACTTTGGCCAACACATTATGAACATAGAGAATGTGGTTGTGTAGTACATACCGTATTGTGAGTAGAAGTCGCTCCTCTGCAGATATAGCTTTGCGCATCATTGTGTCCTGAAAGGTTATCCCAGGGCGCACTGTCTCCAAGAGTCGATCAAATGTAGCAATGCTCATGCGACAGTATTGGTAGAATTTTACAGGATGCTCCCGCAGAGAAGAATAGAGGCGGTGAAAATGACCTCTTGTGAGTCATTGCCTCAAAAGTGGATGGACCCACATGCGTCTCCTCCTCCGCGGATCCACTATCACTGGGTATGGTTGGCCAAAGCGGCGTGACAAAAGCCAGTTGAAGAGAACCTGCTCAGTTGTGTTGAAACTCAGACTGTTTGCCATGTTGCACATACAACACCAACACACCTAGTTCCTGAGCCAATAAATAGGGTGCAGGCTAATGATTTAAATAGTTAGCAGGCCTCAAAACTGTTAAATGTCCATTTTGCAAGGCTGCGAGAAAATCTCGCCATACGGATTGCATACGGATGCCATACGGATTACATATGGATGCAGACATGCGCAAAATACGCGACCTCACCTTGCTTACGGATGACATACGGAGCACTATTTAGGGGTCATTCATCCGTATTGCGCATGTAAACTACGGACTGTATTTTGCGTTGGTTAGTGTGACTCCAGCCTTACACTTCCAACAGCTGCTGGTGAAATGCTTGTTCAGCTGATAACTATTCCTCCCTATCCCCCCATACACATGGATGTTCGGTATGGCCAACCCTGGTTGTGTTCTCTTGGGTGGCAGCTTGTTCGATTACAACCTGACTGAGACTTTTTTCCCCAACATTGGGCAAATGAGTATTGGCTGAAGATCACATAAGTTGTTGGTTTTTTTTTTTTAAAAGATGGCAGATCATGTTTGGCATATGTCATTGAATGTCATTCATGGCAGTCATCTGTTAAGTATATACATGCTGAGTTTTTCCTGAAATATCCTTTAAAGAAAAAACAATTAGAGACGTCCATCACACTTTTCACGTTGAGAGCTGTTCCCAAATTATATGGCTAACGGATAAAAAACAGTGATCATGGCCTCAGATAAATCGGCTTATCACACGGAGGTTTCTGCTATTAGACAGTTAAGACTTCATGTCATGCATTATATTGAAAAGTTGTCAGGATCGGTGCGGTGACATCGACCTTGGGTCGGCTTGTTCTTGGTTACAGGTTGGTTGAATATTTGGAAACTATTATTCTGATGTCAGTGAGGACATTGTCATTGCTCTTCATTTTCCAGGCTTGCTCCTCATGACTGCAGGAGGAACACTAATAACATGTACAGAAGTATGGTCATTGTAAGAGGGTCAGCCGGTCCCCAATGACCAGGCAGGATTCTACATGTCCTACCACCCAAAAAATTATCAGCACCTCTGCACCTGGAATTTCATTCCTGGTCTCCAAGAGCTATAACTTTTTTTTTTTCATTTGACACATATGCATAAACAATTATTTGTGCAGGATAATTAAAAAAAAAGATATTATTCCTCCAGTGTTTATTAGATTTCATTTTTAACATGTTCACTGTGTAGTACTAATGACATTTTTTCTTTTATGGCCAGTAAGATTTCAGCGACACTGAATATGGTAATATAGTAATTTTTAGAGCTGAACAAATCTATTTCGTACACACTTAATTTGTGTCAAATTTTTAGAAAGTCGACCAATTTGCGATTCACTTTTCAGAAAGTACAGAGATTGGACTTCAGAGGACTGGGGGAAAGATATTTTGGCTGATGATGCCCCCTTCAGGCTGTTTGAGACATCTGTAAGAATAATTGTCACTATCATGAGTCCTGTGCGCAGGCAAAAAAAATCAGATACAAAGAAAGAAATGCCATAAGTGGAAGAGAGATGCCATAAGTGTAAACTGTAAGAGATGTCATAGAATAGCTATATATTTATCTCTCTCTCTCTCTCTATATAGTATATATGGATATATACTAATGGCAGTTTAAGAAACCAAGAAAATAAGAAACAACAATGCCCAAATAATAAAAGGTATAATCATTCTTGAAAAAATATATACTAAAACATGTTAAAACAGATGAAGGAAAGTGCAGAAGTGTCTGTGCAATATAAGTCATCACAAAGATTACTGACCTCTAGTGGTCAATCAGAAAAGGGAAGCAATTTTAATGCTAAAAAAAATTAAAAACAAGGAAACAAGTCTATTAGAGTGCCAGTGCAAAACAAAAGGTTTGTTGAGACAGGAAAAAAGATTACACAAGTAATAAAGTTTCCACTGCATAAATATAAAGTGCTAGTGCATTAAAAATATAAATCATGCATAGAAAAAGTTGTTAGTGTGAAACAACGACATATGCCTCCATAAAAATAACTTGGAAATTAGTTAAATCAGCAATAACAGTGACAGGACATAGAGGGTATTACCTTAGTGGGATTAAGCACACAGGAACCTGACATACGTTTCGCTATAGAGCTTCTTCCTGGGGATTTGTAAATAAAAGAATTGGCATCTAAATATCTTTCAAGAGCAAAATACCTAATATATACTAATAGCAGTTTAAATAATTATACACCAGAGTAATAAAATATGCTTTAGGCCATCGTTATACTAGCAGAGAATACAGACAAGTGCTATGCAATAAACCATTGCATAGCACTCGGACCAGTATTCATCTATGGGGCAGCTCCCATCACCGTTTTTTTCCTCGTCCATATTCTGTGTGCAAGGATATCTCTTTACTTGGCCGCATTCATGCTTCATTCAATTGCAACCAGTCATCCTGTCCCTGCAGCTGAAAAACACCCCCATAGCATAATGCTGCAACTACCATGTTTCACTGTAGGGATTGTATTGGGCAGGTGATGAGCAGTGCCTGGTTTTCTCCACACATACCACTTAGAATTAACACCAACAAATTCTATCTTCATCTCATCATTTTTAGCAAACTCTGTGCAGGCTTTCATTTGTCTTGCACTGAGCAGAGGCTTCCGTCGAGCCACTCTGCCATAAAGTCCTGACTGGTGGAGGGCTGCAGTGATAGTTGATTTTGTGGAACTTTCTCCCATCTCCCTACTGCATCTGTGGAGCTCAGCCACAGTGATCTTGGGGTTCTTCTTTACCTCTCACCAAGGCTCTTCTCCCACGATTGCTCAGTTTAGCTGGACAGCCAGGTCTAGGAAGACTTCTTCTATTTAAGGATTATGGAGGCAACTGTGCTCTTAGGAACCTTGAGTACTGCAGAAATTCTTTTGTAACCTTGGCCAGATGTGTGCCTTGCCACAATTCTGTCTCTGAGCTCCTTGGCCAGTTCCTTTGTTCTCATGATTCTAATTTGGTCTGACATGCACTGTGAGCTGTGAGGTCTTATATAGACAGGTGTGTGCCTTTACAAATCAAGTCCTATCAGTTTATTTAAATGCAGCTGGACTCCAATGAAGGAGTAGAACCATCTCAAGGAGGATCACAAGGAAATGGACAGCACCTAAATATGAGTGTCTGAGCAAAGGGTCTGAATACTTATGACCATGTGATATTTCAGTTTTTCTTTTTGAATACATTTGCAAAAATTTCTACATTTCTGTTTTTTTTCAGTCATGATGGGGTGCAGAGTGTACATTAATGAGAAAAAAAATGAACTTTTTTTGAATTTACCAAATGGCTGCAATGAAACAATGAAACTGTAAAGGGGTCTGAATACTTTCCGTACCCACTGTAATATAATGCACCCCCATAGGCAGACTCTACAATATAATGCATACCCCAAAGGCATACTCTATATAGTATAATTCCCTCTTCATAGGCAGACTCTGTATTGTATAATGCGATCCGAATAGGCAGACTCTATATAGTATAATGCACAGCTGTCAATGTCTGCATCAGTGACATCAGACGCTGATAGGGGGACGATTGAAGAGGGAGCTTAATGCTCCTGCTCTCATCAATGCGGTCAGCTGTATTGGCATCTAGCCGATAGATGAATCTGCGAAGATGGGCAGGGGGCCGGGTGGCAGAGCAGAGAGATCGATCCTCCCTGCTCTGCCACTGAGGGTAACTGTATGGGTGAGCTGTGTACGCAAATACAGTTACAATAGCGTAGTTCCAGGTGGGCCTCCTCAGAGCGTGTAGCCCAGGGTGACTGCCCCTTCTGCCCCCGGTAGCTACGCTACTGTCCTATGTACAAGAATATAACTAATATAATGCTGCTCCTATGTAAAAGAATATAGCTACTGTAATAGTAATCGTGATCTTATTTACAAGATGTGACACGGTCACTGGCACTGTATGTGAGGGGAGATATGTATCACGGAGATTGCTTTACTTTGTGATCTAGAAACTCATAAGTTTCTCTCCAGCATGCTATGTGCTGAAGGAGTTAATCAACCATGATAAGGAATGGGTTTACAGGTGAGTAGGTCAGAGATGAGTGGGACGCTTACGCACTATATCTCCACCTCATGGGTGTGGTTGGGATGTTAAATATACAGCCATGTTTTTTCTGACTGTGTTGTTGTGGATTAGAGAGGAGATTCTCCAGACGGGGCTCCAGGTGGAGCTGACGACACATGGTGGTTTGAGTGGGCGAACCCCTTAGATATAAGGACTTTGCTATACATTATCTTTTGTTTTGCCATTAGGCCAGAAAAGCCACGTTAACTTTCCTGAACCCTGCTACGATTTATGCTGTTCCATAATAATCCAGCAGGTGATTTACACAAGAAGCGTTCCTGTGTTTACCCCTGCAAGCAGCCGAGTGAGTCAACTCCTCACACATGGTGCTTTTAATGCAGGCAGCTTTCCAGGAACACATATAGTGGCTGTGGACAGCTGTATGTCCTGGGTAAAATCCGCCATCCAGCACGAGACGTCCGGCAGCATAGAGGAGCTTGTGAAGCATCATGTCCAAGTTCAACAGCAGCAACAGCTGGCCATTCAACAGCAGCAAATGCCGCAACAGGAGACATAAACTGTTGGCACAACAGCTCCAACAACAGCAGCAGCAGCAACAGGAGGTGCTAATGTGGCAAATGGAACTTCTCGCAGAGGCGGCTCGTGGGAGGCCAGCGGTCTCCTCCCCCATCTCCAGGTGATGACTTGTATGTCCAGAAAGCTGAAGACATGCCATGCAAAAAATTACCCCAGGGGATGATGTGAAGGTTTTCTGACTGTTTTCGAGGCTGAACGGGAGAAACTTCTGCCAGAGCAGTGGGAGGAGGTGCTGGTGCCATATTTGTTGAGAGAACCTCAAAAGGCGTATTATGACACTTCAGGATACCAAATTAAAGACTGAAATCTAGGTACGCCTGGGAGTAAATATGTCCGTTAGAGGTCAGCGAGTCCACCGCTGGGCTTATTCTGGCTACAAATCCCCTTGTTCGCAGATGTTTGATTTGTTGCACCTGGTCCAAAAGTGGTTGCAGCCAGAGACTTCCACTCCGGCCCAGATGGTTGAGCGTATGGTGATGGGACAAGTTCATCCAGTCTCTTGCCAGGTCAATACAGGCCTGGGTTGCCCAGGGCGGCCCTCGGAATGCAGACAACCTGATTAGCCTGATTAGCCTTGTGGAGAGATACCAGGTTGTTGAGAAATCCCTTGGGAAACCAAAAATCACTACTTACCGGTACTGGGATACCCAAAGGTGGGTGGGCTCACCAAGGAGGGTCGCTAGACCCACAAATGGGGGGTCGTCCCAATCCCGCTGAGGGGTCCCCTAAGGCTGTTATTAAGGACGTGGTCTGTTGGTGATATCACAATCCTGGACACATAGCCGCCCGGTGTCATATGTCCTCTATGTTCAGGAATATAACTATTATAATACTGCCCCCTATGTACAAGAATATGACTACTATAATAATGCTCCTATGTACAAGAATATAACTACTATAATACTGTCCCCTATGTACAAGAATATAACTAATATAATACTGCCCCTATGGACAAGAATATAACTAGTATAATACTGCTCCCTATGTACAAGAATATATCTACTATAATACTGCCCCCTATGTACAAGAATATAACTACTATAATACTGCTCCTATGTACAAGAATATAACTACTATAATACTGTCCCCTATGTACAAGAATATAACTACTATAATACTGCCCCTGTGTACAAGAATATAACTACTATCATACTGCCCCCTATGTACAAGAATATAACTACTATAATACTGCCCCTGTGTACAAGAATATAACTACTATCATACTGCCCCCTATGTACAAGAATATAACTACTATAATACTGCTCCCTATGTACAAGAATATAACTACTATAATACTGCCCCTTATGTACAAGAATATAACTACTATAATACTGCTCCTATGTACAAGAATATAACTACTATAATACTGCTCCTATGTACAAGAATATAACTACTATAATACTGTCCCTATGTACAAGAATATAACTACTATAATACTGCTCCTATGTACAAGAATATAACTACTATCATACTGCCCCCTATGTACAAGAATATAACTACTATAATACTGCCCCCTATGTACAAGAATATAACTACTATAATACTGCTCCTATGTACAAGAATATAACTACTATAATACTGTCCCCTATGTACAAGAATATAACTACTATAATACTGCCCCTGTGTACAAGAATATAACTACTATCATACTGCCCCCTATGTACAAGAATATAACTACTATAATACTGCCCCTGTGTACAAGAATATAACTACTATCATACTGCCCCCTATGTACAAGAATATAACTACTATAATACTGCTCCCTATGTACAAGAATATAACTACTATAATACTGCCCCTTATGTACAAGAATATAACTACTATAATACTGCCCATATGTACAAGAATATAACTACTATAATACTGCTCCTATGTACAAGAATATAACTACTATAATACTGCTCCTATGTACAAGAATATAACTACTATCATACTGCCCCCTATGTACAAGAATATAACTACTATAATACTGCCCCTTATGTACAAGAATATAACTACTATAATACTGCTCCTATGTACAAGAATATAACTACTATAATACTGCTCCTATGTACAAGAATATAACTACTATAATACTGCCCCCTATGTACAAGAATATAACTACTATAATACTGTCCCTATGTACAAGAATATAACTACTATAATACTGTCCCTATGTACAAGAATATAACTACTATAATACTGCTCCTATGTACAAGAATATAACTACTATCATACTGCCCCCTATGTACAAGAATATAACTACTATCATACTGCCCCCATGCAGAAGAATATTCTTTTTCCTATATTCAACATTGTCAATACTATAATTCTGGCTCTTCTGTACAAGAATGCAGCTGTAATATTAAGCAAACTCTGATATATGACTTTCTTTCAGCTCATAAAATCAGTGGGAGACTGTTTGCCTTTTATTTCTAAAATGTTTGATGTCAACAGACAATAACTATTGGGTCACTACTGTGGATGAAAGTGTACCATCATAAAGAGAAAATGTTCTAAGTAAGACCATTTCTGTACACCTATTGATCTACACTTATTGCTAATCTTACCATGTTGAAGAATCATCCCTTTTTTATTGAAAATGCAGGTTTAGTGATAAAGTGCTTTATTCTTCTGATCTTTGGTTAGATTGTGGGTCGCTCATGACAAAATATTTCTGGCAAATACTGATTATAGGGTTTATAGAATCATTCCCAAAAACAACATTTATTACTTATACATGGGACAAGTGATAAGTGTCTGTAGAAGTGGTTGATTCCAAACAATCACAAAAGCAGGGGTCATATGTAGCATGCATAACAGTTTTATTCACTGCCTATGGGAACACGAGTCATGCCATCACACTGACACCGTTCACACTGACCTACAGAAGTGAATGGATTGGTGCAACTCATGAGTATTTCATCCCCATACTGCCACTATGTACAATAAAGTAACTACTGTAATACTGCCCCTATGAGAGAGAGATTTGTGTACCAGAATGGAAACCGCAGCTGCGGATCCGCAAAAAGAATTTACATCCTGCGGTAAACAAACCGCTGCGATTCCACGTAAAATTTTAATTAACATTGTGTGCACTCTGCACTGCTGATTTGAGGCAATTCCGCATGTCCAAAAATGCTGCGGAAACGCATCAAAATCCGCAACGTGTGCACATACCCTTATACTTCCCTCTATGCATAAGAATATTGCTACTATAATACTGCCCCTATGTACAAATATATAGCTACTAGAGTTGAGCGAAACGGGTCGGTCAAATTCAAAAGTCCCCGATTTTCGCTAAAGTGGGGTTTCGCCGAGCGAAACCCGACCATAGCGTGAGGTCGGCCATGCGATCGCCGACCCAAGCGCTAAAGTCGCATTTCCCATAATGCTTTCAGGCGCCTTTTCTCTGCCAATGAGACAGGACGCACACTGTGGGCAACGCGATGACATGGGCAGCGGCCACCACCATCTTAGAGAAGGGCATTCAAGTGATTGGCTTGCTTTGTGTGGCGTCACAGTGGCTATAAAACCCCTGACCGCCGACCGCCATTTTACTTCTGCAAATCTTAGCATAGGGAGAGGTTGCTGCCGCTGTTTCTCAATAGGGAGAGTGTTAGGCAGGAAAGAAAACAGTTAGGCAGGGAAGAAAAAAGAATCTGTGCTTCTGCTGATAGCAATTGTGCTGTACTGTTAGTGTGCAGTGACAGGGGAGGATTTTTGTGTGTGCAGCAGCGCTGGTTATTAGGCTGCCTTATTAGGCTACCTGATAGCTGCATTGCTGTGTGCACACTGCTGTGCAGACTGCTTTTTACACAGCACTCCTACTTTTATTCTTTTTTTCGGAACAGTTACCGAGTGTTCATTTTTTCCCACACCGTATTGGGGTTGTACGCTCCTCACACACTACCGTGTACCGGCTGGTATCACGGACAAATACATGCTATCCGTGTGTGACTCCGGAAATAAATATACATAGATTTACATTTTTCCATACACCGTATAGAGCTGTCCGCTTCTGATACAGTACCGTATATCTGCTGTTTGGATTACGGTCAAATACATACTGAGACAGCGTCTGTGTGTGACTCCGGAAATAAATATACATAGATTTACATTTTTCCATACACCGTATAGAGCTGTCTGCTTCTGATACAGTACCGTATATCTGCTGTTTGGATTACGGTCAAATCCATACTGGGAGCACGTCTGTGACTAAGGAAATCTATACGTAGATTTAAATTTTTCACTACACCTTATTTAGCTGTACGCTACGCATATAGTACCATATACAGTATCTGCTGTTTGGATTACGGTCAAATCCATACTGGGAGCACGTCTGTGACTAAGGAAATATATACGTAGATTTAAATTTTTCACTACACCTTATTTAGCTGTACGCTACGCATATAGTACCATATACAGTATCTGCTGGTTGGATTACGGTCAAATACATACTGGGAGAACCTCTGTGACTAAGGAAATATATACGTAGATTTAAATTTTTCACTACACCTTATACAGCTGTACGCTCCTCATATAGTACCATATATCTGCTGGTTGGATTACGGTCAAATCCATACTGGGAGAGCGTCTATGACTAAGGAAATATATACGTAGATTTAAATTTTTCACTAGAACTTATACAGCTGTAGGCTCCTCATATAGTACCATATATCTGCTGGTTGGATTACGGTCAAATCCATACTGGGAGAGCGTCTGTGACTAAGGAAATATATACATAGATTTACCGTATTTTTCGGACTATATCTTTTTTCGGACTATATCTCGTTGCCGAGATTTGAATCTCGTTCCCCGAGATCTCGGGACGAGATCTGAACCTGTGCATGCGCCGTCCCCGGACCGGCGGCCATCTTCTCGGCGTCCATGTTCCCGGAGGCCACCGCAACATGGCGGCGGCCAGCAAGGGATGTGCGGGGGCCTCTGGGCTGCGAGGAAATGCAGCTGAGAACACATCCCGCCACCACCGCACCGCAGAGCCCCGCCCGCTGCCACCACCGCACCACAGAGCCCCGCCCGCTGCCTCCACCGCACCGCAGAGCCCCGGAGGTTAGTATATTGCGACCATAAGATGCACCCCCCACTTTCCCCCAAAATTTTGGGGGAAAAAAGTGCGTCTTATGGTCGGAAAAATACGGTAAATTTTTCACTACACCTTATACAGCTGTACGCTCCTCATATAGTACCATATATCTGCTGGTTGGATTACGGTCAAATACATACTGTGATAGTGTCTGTGAATAAGGAACTATATACGGAGATTTAAAATTTTCACTACACCTTATACAGCAGTACGCTCCTCATATAGTACTATATATCTGCTGGTATTTCTGGTACATTTTCCCAAACATGAGGAAGTATGGTGGAAGAGGCCACAGACGTGGGTGGGGGGGGCAGGTGGTACTGATGGTGGTGGTGGTACATCTGCTGGTTATGCCAAAAGCACAATAGCAGCTAAGGAAGGAGATGTTGAGCCAGCGTCATCGTCTGGCTCAAGAAGGCCTGTAAGGTTCCCTTTAGGAAAAAGGTAGGAAAACCGCTTTTAAAGCCGGAGCATCAGGTTTTGGCTTACATTGCCGAAACAGCCTCCAGCTCTATCGCCTCCTCTTCTGAAGTTTCAAAAACTGCAAGCACTGAGTCGTCAGTGCAGGCTTCTGGTCATGAACAACACCTTTTCTTGTGTCATTCAGCCCCACAAAAAGTGAAGGATGCGGCAGGCCACACTTCAGATTACTCCATGGAGCTCTTGTCACATACCATGCCTGGGTTATCAAGTCAAATCCTGAATTCCCCAGTCCAAGATGAATCTGACATGGAGTGCACTGATGCACAGCCACTGCTAGATGATTCTGCTGGTACATTGACACAGAGCACTACATTGCCCTTGCAGTCTACTGAGACAGAATCTGACCCTGATGAAACTCAGGTGCCCCTTCCCGCATACTATACCACCTTACACGGTGACACAGAGGAAGGTGCAGATGAAATTGAAGAGGAGGTAATGGATAACCCAGTTGTTGACCCGGATTGGCGTCCATTGGGGGAAGAGGGTGCCGCTGGCAATAGGTCAGAAGAGGAGAAGGATCCGCAGCAGGCATCATCATTGCAGCAGCAGTTATCTGGCAGGCCCGTAGCTGTCCAAAAACGTGGTAAAAGAAACAAAAAGAGTTGCAGGACAGCTTGGCCAGACGGTCAAGTTAGCACAGCGTGCAAGCCCTGAAAATTTATACCATAGTAGGAAGAGTGCAGTATGGCACTTTTTTGACCAAAATCCTATTGATGAGGCAAAGGTTATCTGTAAGAAGTGCGGAAGGACCTTTAGCTGAGGGAAAAATCTCCAAAATTTGAATACCAGTTGCATGCTTAGACATTTAACCACCATGCACTTGCAAGCGTGGATGGACTACAAAACCTCAGGTAGCACATGTGCACCTGCTCCGACTGAAGGTAGCCAGCACCGCTCCATCGCTTCCCCCACTGTAAGGCCACCGGTAAGCACACCAGCAGCAAGAACTGTTGAGGTGTCGTCGCAAGGCCAAATCAGTCAGGGAAGCACAATGTTTTTGCAACGAAAGACTGAATCTAGGCCATCACCACCACCACCGTCACCATCACCAACCCCCTGTCAGTCCGTCAGGTCCACCGCTAGTTCCCCCATATGCAGCTCTCAAGTCCAGCTCACCCTACCAGACACTGAGTAGGACAAGAAAGTACTCATCCTCTCATCCACGTACACTGGCTTTGAACGCCTACATTGTCAAACTGATCTCATTCGAGATGATGCCCTTCCGTTTGGTTGAAAGCTAAGCGTTCCGAGAGCTCATGGCCTATGCTGTCCCACGCTATGACCTACCCAGTCGGCACTTCTTTTCTAGAAAAGCCATCCCTGCCCTCCACCTGCTTGTGAAAGACTACATTGTCCATGCACTCAAACAATCAGTGGGTGGAAAGGTGCACCTCACAACAGATGCATGAGCCAGTAGGCATGGCGAGGCCATTACATGTCCATCACTGCGCACTGGGTTAATGTGGTGGATGCAGGGTCCACGGGGGACAGCGACGGTGGGACAGTGCTGCCTAGCCCACGGTATAGGAAACAGTTGGCTGTAGGCGTTCAACCCTCCTCCTCCTCCAGAAGCGAAAGCTCGTCGACAGAGCGCAGTCGCACGAGCACTCCATCCACAGCTGCCAGTGTTGCACACGAGGTGTCCCACTATCGAACAGCTAGTGGTAAGCATCAGCAAGCTGTTTTAAAGATGATGTCTTTGGGTGACAATAGACACACCGCGGAGGTACTGGCCGACTACTTACAGTGAGAAACTGAGTCATTGCTGGGCAGTCTAGATCTTGAGCCAGGCAAGGTGGTCAGTGATAACGGCCGCAATTTTGTGGTGGCCATAGCCCTTGCAAAACTCAGACACATATCTTCCCTGGCTCACACCTTGAACCTCGTGGTGCAGTGCTTCCTAAATAATTATCCGGAGTTAACAGCCCTGCTCCATAAGGTGCGAAGACTGTGCTCGCACATCCGTCGCTAGCCCGTAGACTCCAGTCGTATGCAGAGGCTGCAGTGATCGCTCCACCTCCCCAAGCACTGCCTAATCATAGACGTTGCAACAAGGGGGAACTCCACCATGCACATGTTTGAGGCTGTGCCAACAAGGGCAGGCTGTAATGCATTTGTGGGAGGATACACGGGCAGGCAATTTGAGGGCAGACATGGAGTTGTCGGGTGTGCAGTGGTCAAAGCTGAAAGACCTCTGTAAAGTCCTTCAGTGTTTTAAGGAATGCACACGGCTGGTAAGCGCAGACGACGCCATCACAAGCATGAGCATAACACTGATGGGTCTGCTCATGCAAACATTGATGCACATAAAGGATCAGGCATCTGCAGCGGAGGTGGAAGAGGAGGAGGAGGAGGGAAGCCATTGTCTGCTCAGGGAACTGTCCTGGATGAGGTGGAGGAAGAAGAGGAAGAGGAGGAGGAGGATGAGGGGGATGATTATTTTGAGGAGGAGGATGCTTCTTGGGGGGCAAGAGAAAATGTTGGCTTGCCAAGATCAGGTACAGGGTTTGTGCGTGACTGGAGGGATGTGGATTTGGCAGAAAGTGCTCCTCCACCCACCACTAGCAGTGCATTATTGACACCTGGAACATTGGCCCACATTTGTGATTATCTCTTGCGGATCCTAAAAAGGGACCCTCGCATTGTCAAAATTCTGAAGGATGACGACTACTGGTTGGCCAGCATCCTCGATCCACGCTATAAAGGCAAATTACAGAACATCATGCCACAGGAGAACCTAGAGCTAATATTTGCGAACAAACAAGCAACTCTGGTAAACCGTTTGTTAGAGGCATTCCCAGCACACAGCACCGATGCAGGTTCTACCACGAGCTGTACTGGGCCAAATGGAAGAGGTCTTCGTGATGCACACAGCCAAACTGGCGTTGGAGACAGGGGTTTCATGACCAGGTTGTGGACTGATTGCTCGAGGACCGCTCACACGACTGTTAATACTGAATCGATTGCAACAGACAGGAGACAGCAGTTGTCAACTATGGTCCAAAATTACCTCTCCTCCCCTATCGATGTTCTCCCTCACAGTTCATTCCTCTTTGACTACTGGGCCTCTAAACTGGACATCTGGCCTGAATTGGCACAAAATGCCTTACAGGAGCTTGCTTGCCCTGCTGGTAATGTGCTATCAGAAAGAGTCTTCAGTGCTGCTGGATCAATCCTGACAGAAAGAAGGACCCGGCTGTCAACCCAAAATGTTGGTTATCTCACCTTCATTAAAATGAACCATGCCTGGGTTTCAAAGGATTTTGTACCACCTTCCCCTGATGACACATAGGTTGACAGCAAAATGGCTCGCTTTGTCCTCTTCTTCCGCCGACTTCTGCAATTCCTCCATTTGCAGCTGCTGAATGTCCAGCCTATGCCTCAACATATGCCAGTTTTTTCACCTTCCTAACTGGCCGGTACCCCCCAGGGCCAGCGTCAGCACCTGGCAGACCCGGGCAAGTGCCGGGGCCCACTCGTGGGTGACGGCACTGGCATAGGGCCCCTCACAGTATGCAAAAGTCTCTGACGGTGGGGGGCCCACTCGCCGTCACAGACACCGTCGTACTATGAGGGGCCCTATGCCACTGCCGTCGCTCACGAGTGGGCCACCCCTGCTTGCTCAGGGCACCAGCACTTGAAATACTTACCTCTCCCTGCTCTACCGCGTTTCCTGACAGTGACATTCAGATCAGAGAGCATGATGGCGTCACATCTGTACGCCATCTGCCTGAACAGTCCAAGTGCAGAGAGCTGGAATATGGCAACGCTGAGGAGTCTAGAGTAGAGCAGTGCCCAGCGAGGAGAGGTGTTTCATTTTTTTAATGTTTGGAGCAATATATGGGGAGCATTATATATTGGAGAATTATATATGGGGCCCATCATACACTTGACCATACACTTGAGCATCATAGATAGGGCCCATTATACACTGGAGCATCATATGGGGCCCATTATATATGGAGCATTATATGGGCCCATCATACACTGGAGCATTATAAATGGGGCCATCATACAATGGGGCATCATCCATGGGGCCCATCATATACTGGAGCATCCTATGGGGCCCATCATATATTAGAGCATCATATGGGGCCCATTATATATGGAGCATAATATAGACCCATCATACAATGGAGCATCATCCATAGGGCCCATCATATACTGGAGCATCCTATGGGGCCCATTATATATGGAGCATGATATAGGCCCATCATACAATGGAGCATCATCCATGGGGCCCATCATATACTGGAGCATCCTATATGGCCCATCATATACTAGAGCATCATATGGGGCCCATTAAATATGGAGCATTATATAGGCCTATAATACAATGGAGCATGATCCATGGGGCCCATCATATACTGGAGCAACATATGGGGTTCATTATTTATGGGGCACATAGGGTATGGAGCATTATATGGAGCACATTTCGGGCCTATTCTGTATACTGCTCCTATGTACAAGAATATAGCTACTATAATACTGTGCCCTATTTACAAGAATATAGCTAATAAAATGCTGCCCATATGTACAAGAATATTACTATAATACTGCCCCTTAGGTACAAGAATATAACTACTATAATACTGCCCCTATGTACAAAAGTAGGACTACTTTAATACTTCCCCTTTGTACTAGAATATAACTACTATTATACTACCTCAATCTACAAGAATAGAACTACTATAATACTGCCTCAGTGTACAAGAATAGAACTACTATAATACTGCCTCTTTTACAAAAATAGAACTACTATAATACTGCTTCCTCTACGTACAAGAATAGAACTACTTTAATCTTACCACATTTACAAGACTATAAATAGCCTTTATGATCAAGGTTATAACTAATATAATACTGCCCCAATATCAAAAAATATAACTACTATAGTACTTCGCTCTATGTACAAGAATAAAAATACTCAAGTTTGCCCCTATGTACAAAAATATAACTGATACTGTCTTCTATGTACAAGAATGTAACTACTATAATACTGCCACCTATAAACAAGAACATTTTTACTATAAAATTTCACCCTATGTACAAGAATATGACTACTATAAGACTGATCTTATGTACAAGAATATGATAATTATAATACTGACCCTATGTACAAGAATATAACTACTGTGATATTCACCTTATGTGCAAGAATATAATTACTATAATACTACTCCTATGTACAAGAATATAATTACTATAATACTGCCCCTATGTACAAGAATATAACTACTGTAATACTGTCCCTATGTACCAGAATATAACTACTATAATACTGCCTCTATGTAAAAGTATATAGCCACTATAATACTGCCTCCAATGTACAAGAATATAACTACTATAATACTGCACCCTATGTACTAGAATATAATTACTATAATACTGCTCCTATGTGCAAGAATATAACTACTATAATACTGCCCTCTATGTACAAGAATATAACTACTATAATACTGTCCCTATGTACAAGACTATAAGTACTATATTACTGCTCCCTATATACAAGAATATAACTAATATAATAATGCACCCTATGTACTAGAATATAACTACTATAATACTGTCCCTATGTAAAAGAATATAACCACTATAATACTGCCTCCAATGTACAAGAATATAACTACTATAATGCTGCCCCTATGTACAAGAATATAATTACTATAATACTGCTCCTATGTACAAGAATATAACTACTATAATACTGCCCTCTATGTACAAGAATATAACTACTATAATGATCTTTTTATTTAAAAACTGGCAACCATATATTACAAAAATGTTACATTAAAATCTCAAAGCAATAAATAGTAAAGGAGATAAATGTTGTTACATCATTTAAACAATAGCATTAGCAAACATTGACAAATCCCGATACATGGATGTTCCTCCAGTTCACATTACCTGGGATCCCCTTTTTATCCTTGTTATATACGGCCTTGAGACTTTCTAGGATCTTATACCTGACAGTATCACAGGACAGGACTTCCTTATTGATGAGCAGGCAGCACCGCGCACACCACAGATGGTAAATGGTCACCACATTTATTATATACAGAGAGCTTCTGTCATACGCCCTGAGCTCAGGTTGGAAGTCCCCGTATAGCAGCTGACCATACGACTGTCCCACCAGGTGCGGTAACTTTAGGGACAAGGACACAGACTCCCATACCTGCTTACTGAAGGGGCACTCTAACAGCAGATGGTCCATCGTCTCCAGTGTATGGGGGCACTGTTCTCCGGGACAGGATCTGTCTGATACATTCCTGCACTTTAGATTATCTCTAATGTACATTTTACCATGGAGTGCCAGCCATGCTACGTCTCTCATATGAGGAGGAACTCTGGGATCTAGCACGTTTTTTACAGCCCATTTTACATCCAGACTCGGAGCGCCCCTCAGTTGTACCTGGACACTGAAGTGAGATGACAGGACATTCTTATACAGCTCCTTCCTACTAAGCTGCTTGACATCATCATACAAGATCCTCCATCTGACGACCTTACTTATTATGTGGACACCATACCAAGAAACATTATTCTTTAGCCGTCCTGAGATTCTCTTGATGGGGTCCCCTACCGACCACACAGACACAAACTGCTGGATCTGGCTCTTAAACAAACAAGACCATGGCACCTTCTCTGAATTCTTACAAAACGAAAAATTCTTCATGAGAAACAAAAGATTAAAGAAGAGCTCCGGACAAGGCATGGCGAGACCACCATCCTTATGAGGGAGATAAACAATGTTTCTCCTGACCACATTCACCCTGTTGCCCCACAAGAAGTGAAAAAAGACATTGGTAAGTCTGGGGAGCAACGTATCTGGCACCGGGAACACCACACTGATATAGAGGAACAGCGGGAGCAGGAAGGTCTTCAGCAGGCGGATCTTCTCCAGATATATCAGCTTCCAGTGTCTCCAGCTCTGCACCTTCCGTTCACACACCACCAGCTTCTCCTCCCAGTTCACCTTCCCATCATCTACAGCACCAAACACAACTCCCAAAATCTTTATCTGATCCTGAACTGTTCTGAAGGGCACAGAGAAGACATCACGGTCACTCCCCAGCCACAACGCCTCGCTCTTCTCCATGTTCACAGAGGAGTTAGATACTTGGGAGAAGGCCGTGATCTCCTGCTGTAGAGTCGCACAATCATCTCTAGAAGACACCACAACCGACACATCATCCGCATAGGCACAGAACTTTACCTCCTCCACCATACTTTGGAGGTGGCACCTAAGCCCTGTAAAATCTCTATGATCCTGCAGTTTTCTGAGGAAAGGATCCAGACTGAAAACATACAACAATGGGCTGAGAGGACTGCCTTGCCTCACCCCTGACATGATCGCAAAGGGCTCAACCAAGTGACCATTAATCAGCGGCAGGCTTATAGCTTCCTTATACAGAAATCGCAACCACTGCACAAACCGCATCGGGAGGCCATACTGTAACAACACCTGATACAGGTAATCATGATGGACTCTATCAAAGGCTTTACTCTGGTCTAAGCCCACAATATACGCCCCCACATAGTGCTGCTTCATGTACGTCACGGCTTCTCTCACCAACAACAATGAGTCCTCTATCGTCCGACCCTTCACACCACACGTCTGGTTGGCGATGATGAGCTCACCCGCCACCTCACTCAGCCGATAATACAAGATCTTGGCCAGAATTTTATAATCCGTGTTCAGCAGAGACAATGGACGTCAGTTCTTTATATCTTTTAGATTTCCTTTTTTTGCCAAAAGGACCAGAACAGATTTATACTGGGACGGTAGAAGCTTCCCTGCAGAGAGGCAATCATTATAGACCTGCACCAGGTCTGGAGCTAATAAGTCCCTGAACTCTCTATAAAACTCGCTGGTCAGGCCGTCCAGCCCCGGGCTCTTGTTGGCCTTTAAGGAGTCAATGCTCTTCTTCACCTCCTCCTCAGTTATGGGACCAGCCATACTATCTGCCCGTGTGGGGTCTAATGTTGGTAGGGACACCCCCTTCAGATAGGCATTAATGGCTTCCTTATCAATATGAGCCCCTTTATAGAGATCTCTATAATAATCAGCAATGATCTTGTGGACTTTCTCCGGCTGCTCTGACTGCTCCACCCCATTCTCATCCAACAAACCAGTGATTAGCTTCTTACGGACCCTGTTTTTACAGGCAATGAAAGGATCTGGGTTATGAACGCCCCAATTATCAAACTGTCCCTCCGCCTTGAGAGACTTGAGGCGATCATACTGCAGCTCCCTCATTCGCTGCTTTATATGGTTGACGCTCCGTCCATCCACCTCCTCACCACCATTCATCCTGCTACATAGCCGGCTCAGTTGCAGTCTCAGGGCAGAATATCTCATATACTCCATATTACTATGTCTCCTGGCTGCTCGTATAATAAACTGCTTGATGTCACTTTTCATGGTCTCCCACCACTCAGCTGTGTCATCACACATACATTGGGTGGTCCTACGATCATTATAGAAGGTGGTGAAGGCCTCTCTGAACCGTGGATCTTGGATCACGGAGCTATTCACCTTCCAGTACCCCTTTCCACAGACCACAGCTTGGGCCAGATCCAGCGTCACGCTCACCATGCAATGGTCAGAGAACTCCAGAGGGCTGATCCTGTACTGAGAGCATCTTGCCTCTCTCTTTATATACACCCGGTCTATTCTGCTGGCATTACCACCCTTATGGTATGTGTATGTCTTACTGGTATGGTGGGAACCATAGGGGTCTACTAGATGGGCCTGTTGGACTATATTATTAAGAAATGTCTCATCATATCTCAGTTTCTTGTGACTACTGGATCTATCCACATTACAAGACACATTATTAAAATCCCCACACAATATAAACACTTTAGAGGTAAAGCAATATGGCTTCATATGGTCAAACAGTTCCCTACGCTCTTTCCTTGTCTGTGGAGCATAAATGTTTATTGCTCTATAATGGATGGAGTCCAGTAAAAAGTCCAGCATCAGACAGCGGCCTGGACAGATCTCCAGGACTCTGTCCACCTGGACATCCATGGTATTAAAGAGGATTCCCACACCGTCATTCCTTTCCAGCCCGAAGGACCAGAATGATGGACCTAGTCTCCAGTCTCTCTTGGCTGCATACACATGGGCATTACATTTCAGATACGTCTCCTGTAAAAAGAAGATGTCAGATCTCTCATCAGACAATCGCTGGTAGATCGCCTGCCGCCGGCTACCAGTCCTCACACTGTTCACATTAATAGAGCTTAGTCTCAGCCGCATCCTGATCACTTAGACTTTCTGGTCTTCTTTCTCCTTCCACTGCTGTCACCTGCAGTACCCCATCTCTTTGTGGACATGGGAGGGTCAGGATCCACCTCATCAGAGACATTTTCTATGATGTATGAAGAACCTTGCTCCATTTGTGCCTCTTCTTCTTTGTCTTCTTCTCCCAGTACATTGTAACGTCCTGGACTTATCACCAGCACTGGAGGCTCAGAGGTTTTCTGGACTGTTGTGATTTTCCTGGAGGAATCCACAAAGGCTTTTTTCCTTTTTATGGTCACAAAACCTTCGTCATCCACGCTGGACACTGCGGAAAGTTTATCTGCTTCTACAGATGTACTGGGCTGAAGCTTGGATGGTTTAGTGACAGGTTTTCTAGACACCTTAGTGACTAGTATTTTAGGTCTTAATTTAGTGGCTGAACATTGCTTAGATCTCACTTTACTGGCTGATGGTGGCTTAGCTCTGGCTGGTGGTACTTTAGGTGTTTCTTCAGTGGCTGGTGGTCCTAATAGTGCAGCATCCATCAATATTATATCACACTCTGGAGCAGGCTCGCTGTTACTGTGACTTATCTCCTCATCAGTGCCGGCTTCTTGGACAACATCTGCACCTCTTGTGGTTTCTTTTCCCATAATTTCCAAGGAGGTCTGGCCATTATATTTGTTATGCTCTGCATGAGGGCAATCACGAAACATATGCCCGAGTCCTGAGCACAGATTACAGATGACGGTTCATGTGCATTTGTCCTTTGCATGCCCGAACTGTCCACACAATGAGCACGTGATTCGAGAGCAGTTCATAGCGAGGTGCCTGCCCTCACATCTATGGCACAGACGTGGCTGACCGGGGTAATAGCATATCCCCCTCTCTGAGCCCAGGTAGGAGTGTGGCAGATGTCTGGTTACACCATTCTCCTGTAGAAGCTGGATTTTCACAGAATATCCTCCATTCCATATTTGCTCCTCATCATAGATCTTCTGGGGATGACTTCTCACCATGCACTGCCGACTCAACCAGTGCTGCAGATCCGCCAGAGCCACCACCTCAGACTGGAACAGGACAGTGGCCGTTATTTCCTGCGGCTTAGACAGCTGGATACAATGGAGATGATCCCAGATCTCATCATCTCTAGTGTCATTATAGATGTTCCAGAACATATCCAGATCACACTGAAGCTTAAAGCTGATGTCATAGATCCTGCTGGATGGAACATGGATCAGTGCGTAGACCTCAGATGCCTTAAACCTCATAAAGTCTTTCAGAAGAACTTTTCCAATATAAATTCTGGATGGGATGTTCTCCTCTGGTCCCGTGTACTTTATCCTGACTGCATTCCTCCTCTGAGGTGGAGGGTTCACTAGTCTTGTGACATTGGAGAACAGTCTCCTGAACTGATGTTGGTCAGCAGGAGGATCAGTGCCGGAGGTTTCCCCAGCCACAGGTGGAGCAGTGCTGGAGCTCTCCCCAGCCGCAGGTGCAGCAGTGCTGGAGCTCTCCCCAGCTGCAGGTGCAGCAGTGCTGGAGCTCTCCCCAGCCGCAGATGCAGCAGTGCTGGAGCTCTCCCCAGCCGCAGATGGAGCAGTGCTGGAGCCTTCCCCAGCTGAAGGAGGATCAGTGCTGGAACTCTCAACAGCCCCATGATCACTGACACATGTTTGTGCTGAAAAAACGCCCAGATCCACTACTGATTGTTGCACAATGCGTTCTTCATTCAATGACATGGAGGGTTCAGAGTCCATTACTACTGACGGTTCAGAGTCCATTATTACTGCAGTGTGGTCTCCATTCACTGACATGGAGGGTTCAGAGTCCATTACCACTGACGGTTCAGAGTCCATTATTATTGCAGTGTGGTCTCTATTCACTGACATGGAGGGTTCAGAGTCCATTATAATGTTTGTATCTGTTGAAGACATACATTCACTAGCACCAGTGAGCGGGGTCTCACTCACAGCACCAAGTGGAGTCTCACTCACAGCACTGAGCAGGGTCTCGCACACAGTGACAGTACAGGGGACACTTACTTCATCACTTACAGGAGCTGAGCTCCCTTCATTGCTGCACACAGAGTCCACTGCAATTAACCCCTCGGTTGCTGACACTTTCCTCTGCAGCGCTCACAGCATTGTCTGCTGCCTCAGACCCCTCACATTGTGCGGCTGATATAAGTGCTGCATTTCTTACCAGATATCCTTGCCCCACACTGTGCACAATTTCAGATTTAATGTCCTTACTAATGGAGTGTTTTCTATTCTCCTTCTGGACTCTGGCTCCTCTCTTTTTCTCCATAGCCCAAGTTTCCTTTCTGGGCACAGAGTTCACATCTTTGTCCAGGTTTCCTTTCCGAATGTCCAGCACTCGTCTGCAAACATCCAAGCTCTCACATTTCATCAATTTTATCTTTGGATCAGTCTCATTCTTAATTTCATCTTGTAATTTGCTGATTTGCATTTCCAGCTTAAAAATGCTTTGCCTTGTAACTTTACCACTCAATCCAGCAACATAACAAGCAGGTTTAGAAGACTCACCAGCCACCATTTCCAGTTTTCCATTACCATCAGGTCCATGCGGCAGGCCTCACTCCAGGCTAGGGGCTTTCCTTGGATCATCAGCCCAGCTTCCCTCCCCTCCACCTGGGTCAGAAGCCATGCCTCCGCCCTGCTGGGCAGAGGCGTATCTAGGCTTTCTGGCACCCGGGGCAAGAATTTGGTTCGGTGCCCCCCCTCCCCCAAAAAAAAGTACATATGTGACTTACACACTTAGCCATGTACCCACGAGCTGCTCTCCCTAATGCTCTCAATGTTCAGTAAAAAACTGGAAGCAGGAAGAGAAGCTCGTTGTCACAAGACCACATCTATGAAAATCGCATATGAGTGAAGTGTCCATGTGATGACACTGGAACCTGCAGAGCTGAATCCTGACATTGGAGCTTCTGAATTCTCACAATGAATGCACTGCACACTTTTAGGATTCTCCCTGGCCGATGTACAGTCATGTCAGCACAAGTATGTGATTTGTATACTTCTGGCCACATTCCGACTAGACGTGCCCGGCCTCGCTCTGTTCATTTTCATTGAGTGAGGCCACACATGTCTAGTCAGCATGTGACCGCATGTATGTAAATTACCGGCACGAGAGAATCCTGACAGCGTTCAGTGAGCACTGTGAGAATTCAGACGTCTGCAGTCACATAGAATGACTGTAGACTCAGCACAAACCTGGACATCCCCTTTAATGTTCCAACAAATAAAAACATGAGAATTAGTCAGTATCACTAATAATATTTACATCCAGGTACCTTATAGATGACGTCGTCTCTGCAGTCGTTCTCCTTTTCTTCTTCTTGTCCAGACCCCATGATGAGTTTTCTCATCCACATCTCGTCTCAGCAGACTTCCATCTTCTCCGGTCTTCTGCAGCAAATCTTCACACGATGCCCTTAAAGATAGAAGTGTCATTATAATGCTCCTAAATAAAAATGTCTGCAATATACTGTCACCTCACACTATTCTCCTCCCTCCTCATACTGTCTCCTCTATCATCCCTCTGTTCACCATACTGTCTCCTCATATATTTACCCCCTCACTCTCTATACTGTCTGCTCACACATATCCTCGACTCCCCATACTGTGTCTGCACACATCCCATCACCCTCACTCCCCATACTGTGCCCACATAAATTCATCCGTTCGCACCCCTTACTGTCTGCACCCATCCCCCATACTGCTTCCTCATATATGCCCTCATACATACTCTTCATTTTGTGTCCTCAAATCTCCCCACACACGTTAAATACCATCCCCACTCCAAATCCACCACACACATTAAGTACCCCCCATCCCCACTCCAAATCCCCCCACACATTAAGTATCCCCCATCCCCACTCAATAATCCCTTGTCCCTACTCCCAAATCCCCCCACACATTAAGTATCCCCCATCCCCACTCCCAAATCCCCCCACACATTATGTACCCCCACCCCCACTAATTAACCCCATCTCCACTCATTAAACCCCATACATTAACCCCCCTACACATTAACCCCCCCACTTATTAACTCCCATCCCCACATTAACCCCCATAGCCACTCATTAACCCCCACACTCATTAACGCCCCACTCATTAACCCCCATACTTTAACCCCCACACATTAACCCCCCACTCATTAACCCCATCCCCACATTAACCCCCACACTTTAACCCCCATCTCTACATTAACCTCCATCTCCACTCATTAACCCGCCACTCATTAACCCCATCTTCACTCATTAACCCCCCCACTCATTAACCCCCATCCCCACATTAACCCCCTCACTTTAACCCCCATCCCCACATTAACCCCCATCTCCACTCAATAACCCCCCACTCATTAACCCCCATCCCCACATTAACCCCCTCACTTTAACCCCCATCCCCACATTAAACCCCATCTCCACTCATTAACCCCCCACTCATTTACCCCCACTCATTAACCCCCATCCCCACTCATTAACCCCCCACTCATTAACCCCCATCTTCACTCATTAACCCCCCCACTCATTAACCCCCATCCCCACATTAACCCCCTCACTTTAACCCCCATCCCCACATTAACCCCCATCTCCACTCAATAACCCCCCACTCATTAACCCCCATCCCCACATTAACCCCCTCACTTTAACCCCCATCCCCACATTAAACCCCATCTCCACTCATTAAACCCCATACATTAACCCCCCTACACATTAACCCCCCCACTTATTAACTCCCATCCCCACATTAACCCCCATCTCCACTCATTAACCCCCCACTCATTAACCCCCACTCATTAACCCCCGATTCATTAACCCCCATCCCCACTCATTAACCCCCCACTCATTAACCCCCATCTTCACTCATTAACCCCCCCACTCATTAACCCCCATCCCCACATTAACCCCCTCACTTTAACCCCCATCCCCACATTAACCCCCATCTCCACTCAATAACCCCCCACTCATTAACCCCCATCCCCACATTAACCCCCTCACTTTAACCCCCATCCCCACATTAAACCCCATCTCCACTCATTAACCCCCCACTCATTAACCCCCACACTTTAACCCCCACTCATTAACCCCCCGACTCATTAACCCCCATCCCCACTCAATAACCCCCCCCACTCATTAACACCCCCCCATCTCCCATCTTCGGTGGTTCTTCAGCTCCACAGAGGAGCACACTTACCACCAGCGTTTGCTCTGGGCGCCGGGGAGTGACGTCAGTAGCGTGATCACATGACATGATCACGCTGCTGACGTCGCTCTGACCCGGCGGTCAGAGCTAATTGTACAGGTGTCTGTATAGACGCCAGTACAATTGCTGCCTGGGAGCCGGCGCGGCCTCCTTCTCTGCGTCGGCTGTCAGCTTGACAGCCGTCACAGAGAACAGCCGGCTCACAGGATGGTGGGCGGCAGAGCGCAGCCGCCGGGGGGGAGACACTGCGGACCGCTGCATTAGGCGACCCGACTGCGCCCCCCTGCTGGCTGCGCCCGGGGCAACTGCCCCGGCTGCCCCCCCTGGATACGCCACTGCTGCTGGGAGCTCACAAACACACGTCTATCCTCTCCTATGGACAAGAATATAACTACTATAATACTGCCCCTATGTAAAAGAATATAACCACTATAATACTGCCTCCAATATACAAGAATATAACTACTATAATGCTGCCCCCTATGTACAAGGCTATAATTACTATAATACTGCTCCTATATACAAGAATGTAACTACTATAATAATGCCCTCTATGTACAAGAATATAACTACTATAATACTGTCCCTATGTACAAGACTATAACTACTATAATACTGCACCCTATGTACTAGAATATAACTACTATAATACTGCTCCCTATGTACAAGACTATAACTACTATAATACTGCTCCTATATCCAAGTATATAACTACTATAATACTGCTCCTATGTACAAGAATATAACTACTATAATATTGTCCCTATGTACAAGACTATAACTACTATAATACTGCTCCTATGTACAAGAATATAATTACTATAATACTGCCCCCTATGTACAAGAATATAACTACTTTAATACTGTCCCTATGTACAAGACTATACCTACTATAATACTGCTCCTATGTCCAAGAATATAATTACTATAATACTGCCCCTATGTACAAGAATATAACTACTATAATACTGTCCCTGTGTACAAGTCTATAACTATTATAATACTGCTCCTATGTACAAGAATATAAGTACTATAATACTGCCCCTATGTACAAGAATATAACTGCTATAAGGGTACGTACCAATTTGCGAGAAAATAGGACGAGTGCAATCCGAAAAAAAAATCGATTGCACTCAGACCAGTTATTCAATGGGTTACATCTCATCTGCAATTTTTTTCTCAGCTGAAATCTGTGTCTTTATTTCAATTATAGGATTTTTTTAATGTTTGTCTGTGTTTTCTTTTAAATGCGACTATGGGGTTAGTAATAGGGGCGTCTTATTGACGCCTCTCCATTACTAACCTCGGGGCTTGATATCACCTGAACGGTAAGATCACCTGAAAGGTGACATCAACCCCCCAACTATTTCCACATATGCCACTGCTATAGGGCAGTGGGAAGAGCAAGGATATGTGCCAGAATTGGTGCGTTTTAGAGATGCACCTTTTCTGGAGCGGCTGAGAGCTAATGTTTTTAGCCTTGGGGGGGTGGTATCCATGGCCCCTTTCTAGGCAATTAACATCAGCCCTCAGTTGTCTGCATAGCCATTGCTGGTTATTAATTATAGGGGGACCCCACACCATTTTTTTTCCATAAAATAATCTTTTATTAATTAAATACATGTCCAGTATTTTTCACACACACACTATACTAATTGTATATGTCACTGAAATCTATATATCTACATATTCTATATGGATTTACTTTATGTAATCCATCTCCCCTATCCTGTCGGCTCCCGCAGTGATTTTATAGAAGCCGGCAAATTAATTACCAGCTATTCTTCTATATATCTCTCTCTGCAATATATATATATATATATATACACTGTATACACAAACATATATATATATATATATATATATATATATACAGCTCTGGCAAAAATTAAGAGACCACCACATCAAAACTCTGTCATGGGCAGCCCATTCTCCAGACCTGAAGCCCACTGAAAACCTCTGGAATGTAATTACGAGGATGATGGACAGTCACAAGACATCAAACAAAGAGGAACTGCTTAAATTTTTGCGCCAGAAGCAGTGTGAAAGACTGGTGGCAAGCATGCCAAGACGCATGAAAGCTGCGATTAACAATCATGGTTATTCCACAAATATTGATTTAGTTTATAGACTAAAAGAACAATTTACATTTTACTCAAAAATATACCTATAAAGAGAAAAATCAGACAGACTGAAAATTTGAAAGAGGTCTCCTAATTTTTGCCCGAGCTATACTGTATATATATATATATATATATATACTGTATATACATGTATATACACATCTATTCTATGTGTATATATCTATTCTATCTATTCTAGCCTGTCACTCTGTGATTATACTGTACGCGGCAGATCATTTGCTGGCTTCTAATCTATCTAATAATATATATATTTATATATATATATACTGTATATATATATATATTATATATATATGTGTGTTTTGTTGTAAAATGATGTGATTTTAAAATAAGCTTTTATATACAGCAATTCTCTGTACTTTACACATCATTGTACAACAAAACACACATATATATATAATATATATATATATACAGTATATATATAAATATATATATTATTAGATATACAATCCGTATGCAATGTGATTTTAAAATAAGCTTTTATATACAGCAATTCTCTGTACTTTACACATTGCATACGGATTGTATGCACATGTCACACAGATCTTCCGTTTAAAAATCGCATGACACTCGCTAGTTTTTTCGGTCCGGAAATCGGACCCTTTTTTTCCTTGCATATGGGTATGTACCCTAAAGCCGGGGTCACACTTGCAAGTGCAATGCAAGAAACTTGTGCGAGTCTCTCTCCTCAATACCCGGCACTGCCGCCGGCACTCTGGACTGGAGTGTGCGACTGCATGTATTTCTATGCAGCTGAACGGTATTGAGGCGAGTTTTTCACATTGCATTCGCAAGTGTGACCCCGGCCTAAGAATAAAACAGGCAGTAATAGCTCTATAGGTCAAAGACCCCCGAAATAGATCTCGGTTCGCTTAATGTCTCTGTATTGATATCGGAGGGAGGGGGCTCCAGTTTATATATAATAATCATTTTCAGCTATAATGTTCTCTCAGGGTGTAAGTACTGATTTTCCCCATTTAGCGCTCAGTCAGATGGCCCGCACTGGAGCAGAGCCGGACCTCACACTATGTGACAGCTAAACATTGTGAGTAGGTGAACACCCGACCTAATGGAAGGTGACAATCACATCCTCTCTCTCCGGAACGCAGAGTTCGGGGACCACGGAGAGGCAGTTGTAGATAACATGGTGATAATCACGGCATCTATTCCAGTGACATTTCTCATCGCAGAGGTGACTCCTCAGCTAAATCCAGTATAAATACCCAGTGTTTCCATAATTCCACATGATTGAGTGTTCCCAGAAATAAGCAAAGAAACTATTCATGTGACACCTGTAGCTAATGTATTGTCTGTCATGTGTGATACTATCTACTGAGCTTAGGCCTGTCACTTGTGATACTGTCAGATGAGCTGATGAAGCTAAGCCTATGATGTTCCATAATGAGCTGCCTAGTGTATCGAAACCTTTTATGTGTGATACTGACTGCTGAGATTGTATGGCTTGCTGTCATATATGATACTTTCTCCTGAGTGCACTGGCATAACTACCGGGGTAGCAGCCGAAGCGGTTGCTTTGGGGCCCAGCCCATATAGGGGCCCGGGTCCCCGGCTCCAATCGGCGCTACCCGGTAGTGCAATTTAATTAAGTACATTACTGCGGTGCTCCCGCCGGCCCGGTGCGTGCAGTGTAGGGGATTTGGGGCCCCAGCGGAAAAAAATGTACACTATGATTTCGCAGTCTATGCTGCATTTCTGTGCCTGCTGTGCGGAGCGAAGCACATATTGGGCCCGCATCCCTGCCTGCAGCCAGTCACAGAGTGTATTACTTCAGACTACTTCAGTCCCGCCCCTTCCCTGAGCCCTCACTGTCTATTAGCTCTCTGCAAAGCTGCCTGCCGCATGGAACTCTGGGAATGTCTTGAAGGGGGTGTGTCTTTGAGGGGGCCCCGTTTAAAAGTTTGCTATGGGGCCCAATAAGTTCTAGTTACACCCCTGCCTGAGTTCCTGACTTCAGCCTCCTTCTGTTAAAGGGCAAGACCTATAATCACAAAATTAGGCAATTCTGAAAATACATATGTTTGAGAAAGGCTTGTATTTTCCCTAAGAGGCAAAAAGTCCTCTGGAAGGGGACCTTATACTGGATTATTTTATTTTACCTGAGCACCTCCTCCAATTCCTCCAATTGCTGCTGCTCCACTGATTCTGGAACGGTTTTTCTTTTTCTTCTTCACCCTTTCGTTCCACAGTTATGCCTCTGATAATAAAGCTATAGATTTTCCCTTCAGCCACTGGGTGTATGCCACAGAACTTCTCGGTTTGTGTGACTGTGTTTTGATCAGAGGAGAAAAAGCAAACGCCCACAGAGAGGTTTTGTGGTAATACGTCCAGTAGGTTAAAGAAGCCCTCCTCCTTGTCCCATCAAGGTTTTCATCCCATATTGCATGCAATCATCATATTATACAGCACTGTGCCCTTACAAGTCCTCATTTTGACTTTCTACTCAGTAAATTCTTCTCTTTTCTCTGCTCTATGTAGAAGCAGGAAGTCTCTTGTCTCTGCATTTATCATCCCCATCTTCAAGTCTTGACCCAGCAGCTCCTTCATCCCCCTGCCAGGGACTTTTGCAGTGACTTAGGACTCATGCAGGGAAAATTGACCTCCTGTTTCTAGAGCACATAGAGCTGAGAAGTATTCAGCTAGTCAATTTTTAATTACGTCATATCATAGACCTAATGGAAAAGAGAATAATTTCCGGGTAGAAAGGCAAAATGAGCAAATGTAAGTGCACTGTGCTATGCTATGCAATATGATGACCGCAATATATTAACCCTCCGTCAGGAACAATGGATCTGACAGGCGCAGCTCTTCTACTTTCATTTCTCCCTTCTCACCAGATTTTCAGGAAACCCCCTCCCTCTAGATAGTCTCCTGGCTCTAGCTGCTGTGTGAAACCTGATACCACAGTTCGTCTGCAGAGCTTCAGGAAGGAAGATATAGCTGTGCTGGCTTCTCAGGCTCATTGGTCCTGAACACATCACACTTTTTAAGGTTGGTATGTAATGTTTTTAGTCATTACTTTTGTTTATTTAGCTTGTTTTATGAATGGATAGAGAAAGGTTTGTGGATATTTCATATAAATAAGGCAGATTTTCTTACAAATGAAAGTGTGCTTCTCAGGAGTTTTGAAATTTGTGTATATCAAAGTTATTACTTTTATGTTGAGTAAATGGGTTTGTTTTGCACCTGATAATGTGTAGTCTCTTTTATTACATCCCTATGAAGGTCTCTGATCACTTTTAGATCACTGAATTTGAGAAAATTAGATATTCTAGGCATTTTTCTAGCCTGCGCTTGACAGGCACATTGTTCCATTACGAGTTAGTGCGAATATTGTTCCTGACGTAGGGTTAAGAGGATAACAATTTTGATGGGAGGAGTGCTTCTTTAAAGGGAAAATTTGCCTATTCCTTATCAAAGGGCATACATTTTGAACTGATGGACACAGAAGAAAAAGCATAACTGTTCCAGAATCAGAACCAGTGCACCAAATGGAGGAGGTACGCAGTTAATTTTACAAAAAATCTTACGAAGGGTGCCTTTAACCCCTTTCTGCCATTAGACGTACTATCCCGTCCATGTGCCCTGGGACTTAATCCCCAAGGACGGGATAGTACGTCTAATGCGATCAGCGGCGCCCACGTGGTGAGCGCCGCTGATCGCGGCCGGGTGTCAGCTGATTATCACAGCTGACACCCGGCACAATGTGTCAGGGGCGGTCACGGACCGCCCCCGACACGTTAACCCCTTGTACACCGCGATCAAACACGATCGCGGTGTACCGGGAGTTAAAGGGAAGCTTCGGCAGGGAGGGGGCTCCCTCCGTACTTCCCTGAGCCCCCCCACGGCAGCGCAATGTGCAGCGCTGCTGCGGGGGGCTCTTTCCCTACAGGCCCCCGGATCCAAGATGGCGACGGGGGCCTTTGGGGGCATGTAGGGAGCTGACTTCCCCACTGCCTGCAAAGCGCAGGCATGAGGAAGTCTGCAGAACTGCCTGTGACAGATTGCTGATCTGTCACAGTGATCTGTGATGTGACAGATCAGCGATCTGTCACAGGACAGTGATGTCCCACCTGGGACTATGTAATAAAGTAAAAAAAAAAAAAAAAAAAAAGTGTAAAAATAATTTAAAAAAAAAATCGCTAAATAAATTAGTAAAAAAAAAAAAAATATTCCCCAATAAATTCATTTTTTGAAAATAAAAAAAAACAATAAAAGTACACATATTTTTATCGCCGCGTCCGTAGCGACCCGCCCTATAAAACTGTCCCATTAGTTAACCCCTTTAGTGAACCCCCTTAAAAAATAAAAATAAAAAACGAAGCAAAAAATAATGATTTATTATCATACCACCGAACAAAAAGTGCAATAACACGCGATCAAAAAGACGCATATAAATATCCATGGTACCGCTGAAAACGTCATCTTGTCCTGCAAAAAACAAGCCACCATACAGCATCATCCGCAAAAAAATAAAAAAGTTATAGCTTGCAGAATAAAGCGATGCAAAAATAATTATTTTTTATATAAAATTGTTTTCATTGCAAAAAACAGACAAAACATAAAAAAACGACCTAAACGAGGTATCGCTGTAACCGTACTGATGAGAAGAATAAAAGTGCTTTATCAATTTTACCGCACGCGGAACGGTGTAAATGCACCCCCCCAAAAGAAATTCATGAAACGCTGGTTTTTGTTCATTCTGCGTCCCAAAAATCGGAATAAAAAGCGATCAAAAAATGTCACGTGCCCAAAAATGGTACCGATAAAAGAATAAGACCTCACATGACTCGGTGGGTCAAAATACGGAAAAATTATAGCTCTCAATATGTGGTGATGCAAAAACTATTTTTACAATAAAAGCGTCTTTTAGCATGCGACAGCCGCCAAACATAAAAACCGCCATAAATAGTAAATCAAACCCCCCGTTATCACCCCCTTAGTTAGGGAAAAATAATAAAATTAAAAAAAAGTATTTATTGCCATTTTCCCATTAGGGTTAGGGCTAGGGTTTGGGCTAGGGTTAGGGCGAGGGTTAGGGTTAGGGCTGAGATTAGGGTTAGGGGTGTGTTGGGGTTATAATTGGGGGGTTTCCACTGTTTGGGCACATCAGGTGCTCTCCAAATGCAACATGGTGTCTGATCTCAATTCCAGCCAATTCTGCGTTGAAAAAGTCAAATGGTGCTCCTTCCCTTCCAAGCTCTGCCATGCGCCCAAACAGTGTTTTACCCCCACATATAGGGTATCAGTATACTCAGGACAAATTGCAAAACAACTTTTGGGGTCCAATTTCTCCTGTTACCCTTAGGAAAATAAAAAATTGGGGGCAAAAATATCATTTTTGTGGAAAAAAATGATTTTTTTATTTTTTTGACGCTTCTGTGAAGCACTTGGGGGTTCAAAGTGCTCACCACACATCTAGATAAGTTCGGTGGGGGGTCTAGATTCCAAAATGGGGTCACTTGTGGGGAGTTTCAATAGTTTAGGTACATCAGGGGCTCTCCAAACGCACATGACACCTGCAGACCAATCCATCAAAGTCTGCATTCCAAAACGTCACTACTTCCCTTCCGAGCCCCGATGTGTGCCCATACAGTAGTTTTCTCCCACATATGAGGTATCAGCGTACTCAGGACAAATTGGACAACAACTTTTGGGGTCCAATTTCTCCTGTTACCCTTGGGAAAATAAAAAAATTGGAGACTAATTGATCATGTTTGTGGAAAAAATACGATTTTTTTATTTTCATGCCTGGGCATTATATACTTCTGTGAAGCCCTTGGGGGTTCAAAGTTCTCACCACACATCTAGATAAGTTCCTTGGGGGGTCTAGTTTCCAAAATGGGGTCACTTTTGGGGGGGTTTCCACTGTTTAGGTACATTAGGGGCTCTCCAAAGGCAACATGACACCCGCAGACCATTCCATCAAAGTCTGCATTCCAAAATGTCACTACTTCCCTTCCGAGCCCCGACGTGTGTCCATACAGTAGTTTTCTCCCACATATGAGGTATCAGCGTACTCAGGACAAATTGGACAACAACTTTTGGGGTCCAATTTATCCTGTTACCCTTGGGAAAATAAAAAAATGGGTACTAAAAGATGATGTTTGTTGAAAAAATACGATATTTTTATTTTCACGCCCGGTCGTTATAAACTTCTGTGAAGCACTGGGGGGTTCAAAGTGCTCACCACACATCTAGATAAGTTCCTTAGGGGGTCTAGTTTCCAAAATGGGGTCACTTTTGGGGGGGTTTCCACTGTTTAGGTACATCGGGGCTCTCCAAAAGCAACATGACACCCGCAGACCATTCCATCAAAGTCTGCATTCCAAAACGTCACTACTTCCCTTCCGAGCCCCGACGTGTGTCCATACAGTAGTTTTCTCCCACATATGAGGTATCAGCGTACTCAGGACAAATTGGACAACAACTTTTGGGGTCCAATTTCTCCTTGTACCCTTGGGAAAATGAAAAAATTGGTGACTAAAAGATCATGTTTGTGGAAAAAATACGATTTTTGTATTTTCACGCATGGGCGTTATAAACTTCTGTGAAGCACTGGGGGGTTCAAAGTGCTCACCACACATCTAGATAAGTTCCTTGGGGGGTCTAGTTTCCAAAATGGTTTCATTTATGGGGGGTTTCTACTGTTTTGGTACATCAGGGGCTTTCCAAACGCAACATGGTGTCCGATCTCAATTCCAGCCAAAAACGTCAAATGGCGCTGCTTCCCTTCCGAGCTCTGCCATGCGCCCAAATAGTGGTTTACCCCCACATGTCGGGTATCAGCGCACTCAGGACAAATTGCACAATATCTTTTAGGGTCCTGTTACCCTTGGAAAAATAAGAATTGAGGGTGAAAAGATCATTTTTGTGGAAAAAATATGATTTTTTAATTGTACGGCTGTATGTTATAAACTTCTGTGAAGCCCTTGTGGGTTCAAAGTTCTCACCACACATCTAGATAAGTTCCTTGGGGGGTCTAGTTTCCAAAATGGTGTCATTTGTGGGGGGTTTCTACTGTTTTGGTACATCAGGGGCTTTCCAAACGCGACATGGTGTCCGATCTCAATTCCAGCCAAAAACGTCAAATGGCGCTGCTTCCCTTCCGAGCTCTGCCATGTGCCCAAATAGTCATTTACGCCCACATATGGGGTATCAGTGTACTCAGGACAAATTGCACAATAACTTTTCGGGACCTATTACCCTTGGAAAAATAAAAATTGGGGGTGAAAAGATCATTTTTGTGGAAAAAATATGATTTTTTTAATTGTACCGCTGTACGTTATAAACTTCTGTGAAGCCCTTGTGGGTTCAAAGTTCTCACCACATATCTAGATAAGTTCCTTGGGGGTCTAGTTTTCAAAATGGGGTCACTTGGGGGGGTTTCCACTGTTTAGGTACATCAGGGGCTCTCCAAACACGACATGGCGTCCGATCTGAATTCCAGCCAATTTTGCATTGAAAAAGTCAAATGGCGCTCTTTCCCTGCTGAGGTCTGCCATGCGCCGAAACAGTGGTTCCCCCCCACATATCAGGTATCGGCGTACTCAGGACAAATTGCACAATAACTTTTGCAGTCCAATTTCTCCTGTTACCCTTGGTAAATTAAAAAAAATTGAACCTGAAGTATTTTTTTAGTGAAAAAAAGTTAAATGTTTATTTATTTTTTAAATATTCAAAAAATTCCTGTGACGCACCTAAAGGGTTAATAAACTTCTTGAATGTGGTTTTGAGCACCTTAAGGGGTGCAGTTTTTAGAATGGTGTCACATTTGGGTATTTTCTATCATATAGACCCCTCAAAGTGGCTTCAAATGTGATGAGGTCCGTAAAAATAAAATGGTGTTGCAAAAATGAGAAATCGCTGGTCAACTTTTAACCCTTATAACTTCCTAACAAAAAAAAAATTTGGTTTCAAAATTGTGCTGATGTAAAGTAAACATGTGGGAAATGTTACTTATTCAGTTTTTTGTGTGCTACATTTTTGTGATTTAAGGGCATAAAAATTCAAATTTGGAAAATTGCGAAATTTTCAAAATTTTCGCCAAATTTCCGTTTTTTTCACAAATAATCGCAAGTTATTTGAATGAAATTTTACCACTAACATGAAGTACAATATGTCACGAGAAAACAATGTCAGAATCACCGGTATCCATGGAAGCGTTTCAGAGTTATTACCTCATAAAGGGACAGTGGTCAGAATTGTAAAATTTGGCCTGGTCATTAACGTGCAAACCACCCTTGGGGCTTAAGGGGTTAAAGAAGCACTCCTTCCATCAAAATTGTTATTTTCTTAATGTATTTCATTCATCATATTATAGAGCGCTGTGTACTTACAATTGCTCATTTTGCCCTTGTCATGCCCGTCATGTCTTATGCTGCATGACCCCTGGAGCAGTGTGCACCCGCACCTCACTGTTATGCCTGTCGGGTCTGTTATGCTGCATGACCCCTGGAGCAGTGTGCACTCGCACCTCATCTCATGACTGCCTGCCGTTGCTGGTGCGCACTCGTGCTCTACCTCATGGCTATATGCCATTGCTTGTGCGCACATGTGCTTCATCTCATGGCTGTGCGCCATCGCTAGTGTGCACGTACCATGGCTGCATGACGTTGCTGTGCACGTGTGATTTATTGTTGTGAACTCATTTTCTGGTCTGCCTCTGGTTTCTGGTGAGGGAGCTGGTTGTGCTGACAGAGGAGTTGTGAGTTCTCTTTCCGGGCTCCCTCTGGTGGTGGCAGGAGGTAGTGAAGCTGATGTAATTAACAGAGACCTGCCACCTGATAATGAGGAAGAGGATTGGACATCTGGAGTCTCAGACTGGATTTAAGACAGCCGACTCCCTATTCCCATGCTGGTGATTTTTTCCTGCCTCCTGAGGTCTTAGTTTCCAGCTTAGTTCCTGCCTTCTCAAGCTAAATTGTCTTTGCTAATGTTCCCATTTGATTTGGTTTGGTCTATTCAGTTTTTTGTGTGGTCAGCCAGCCCCGGCTGGGGCTGTGCTGAATTTCCACTCTTATGTCACTATATGTGCCAGCTTGCTTTTTGTCCCTTATTAGATTGGCCTCTTTTTGCTCTGTTCTCAGAATATGCCAGAGTGCTGATATAGTGGGAGAAGTCTAGTGACTTCAGGGTATTTTTTGCTATCAGAAGTGTTGGAGATTTTTGCAGGGTTTTTTGGCGTGATTGCAGACAGTATTTTTCCTTTCCTCTCCTTTCTAGCTAGTGTGGGCCCCATCGTTTGCTCAGCCTATTTTCCTACCTGTGTTCGTGTTTTCATCTTGTCTCACCGTCAATACATGTGTGGGGGCTGTCTATTCCTTTGAGGTCTGCTCTGGGTCAGTTTTAGATTTCCCCTTTTCTTGCTTTAGGCTTATTTATTCCTCCGGCGGGTGACGAGGCGTCTAGAATCATCGTAGGTACGCTCCACGGCTGCTGTTAGTTGTGTGGCTAGGATCAGGGGTCTGCAATCCATGTAGTTACCAACCTCTCTGGTTTTCTGTGACTTGGCTTGGTCTTGTTTTCCTCCTCAGTGACCCATTCATAACACTTTACCTCATGGCTGCATGCTGTTGCTATGTGTGTGCCCGTCTCTGCTCTGCCTGCTGCAGTCCTCTCTATAGTCCTGGAGGACCGAATCCAGAAATCCTCTCTATGGTCCTGGAGGACCCGACCATGTGGTCCTCTCTTTGGTCCAGGAGGACCTGATCCAGCAATCCTCTCTGTGGTCCTGGAGGACCCAACCATGTGATACTCTCTATGGTCCAGGAGGACCTGATCCAGCAATCCTCTCTATAGTCCTGGAGGACCCAACCTTGTGATCCTCGCTAGGAGGACCTGACCCAGCGATCCACTCTAAGGTTCTGGAGGACCTGACCCGGAAGTTCCCCTACACATGCACACTTACACATAGAATGACTTTCATTAGTAACGTGATAGGCTGCCCTGAACAAATGTGTTTTGAAGGAGCACCTGAAACTATGCAAATTGTGGATAGTCCTAATTTCTTGGGGTAGAGCATTCCAGAGGATTGGCACAGTGCGGGAGAAGTCTTGGAGTCAGGAGTGGGAGGTACAGATTAGTGCAGAGGTTAGTCAAAAGTCATTTGCAGAGCGCAGCTGTCGATTAGGCCAATAGACAGAAATGAGGGAGGAGATGTAGGGGGGGTGCACTGTGGAGAGCTTTGTGGGTGAGAACAAGTACTTTGAATTGGATCCTATAATGAATGGGCAGCCAATGTAAGGACTGTATCCGAGTACCGATTAGCCAGATAGATGACCCTGACTGCTGCATTAAGTATAGACTTGAGAGGGGATAGTCGAGTAACGGGGAGGCCAATTAATAGAGCGTTGCAGTAGTCCAGGCAGGAGTGGATCAAGGCGACAGTGAGGGATTTTGTTGTTTCCAAGGTGAGAAAAGGGCAGATTCTAGAGATGTTCTTTAGGTGTAAGCGGCAAGAGCGGGAAAGAGATTGTACATGGGATGTGAAGGAGAGATTGGTGTCAAACATAATACCTAGACAGCACACCTGCTGCCAGGGTGTTATTATGGTGCTACCCACGGAGAAGGAAATGTCAGATTTAGGGAGGTTAGTGGATAGCGGGAGCAGAAGAAGTTCAGTTTTGGAGAGGTTGAGTTTCAGATAGAGAGCGGACATGATGTTGGAGACTGCGGACAGACAGTCACTGGAGTTCTGTAGTACAGTGGGGGTAAGGTCAGGGGATGACGTATATAGTTGTGTGTCATCAGCATAAAGTTGGTACTGAAAGCCAAATCTGCTGATGGTCTGTCCAATTGGGGCCGTGTAGAGAGAGAAGAGAAGGGGTCCAAGGACTGAGCCCTGAGGTACCCCAACAGCGAGAGGAAGAGGAGATGACGTGGAGCCAGAGAACAAAACACTGAAGGAGTGGTCAGAAAGATAGGAAGAGAACCAGGAGAAAGCAGTATCCTTAATGCCTAGTGACTGGAGCCTAGAGAGTAGAAGATGGTGGTCAACAGTGTCGAAAGCTGCAGATAGGTCAAGAAGAATGAGCAGAGTGGTCACCATTACATTTTGCTGTCAGAAGGTCATTGGCCACTTTGATGAGTGCAGTTTCAGTCGAATGTAGGGGGTGGAAGCCAGACTGTGAAGGGTCTAGGAGTGAATGAGTGGAGAGGTAACGGGTAAGGCGGGAGTAAACTAGGCGCTCCAAAAGTTTAGAGATGAAGGGGAGATTGGAGACTGGTCTGTAGTTGTTTGTGCAGGATGGGTCGAGAGCGGGTTTCTTTAGTAATGGAGTAACGATGGCGTGTTTGAAGAAGGATGGGAAAATACCCAAGGAGAGGGAGAGATTAAAGACTGCAGTTAGGTGAGTTGTGATGACTGGAGAGAGAGACTGGAGGAGATGTGAGGGAATGGGGTCCGTAGTGCATGTAGTCGGATGAGAGGAAGAGAGGAGTCTGGAGACTTTTTTTTTCTGTGATTGGATCAAATGTGGAAAGTGAGCCAGGAGAGATGCAGGAAGGGATGGGAGTCACAGCACTTGGTGGTTGGGAGCAGGTTTCCTGACGGATATTATCTAGGTCAGGTCATCAGCACAAATGTCTGTGATAGGGGCTTGTGCTTTTAGCCTGAGGAGGGAGTGAAAAGTGTCAAAAAATTTCTTGGGGTTGTTGGCTAATGAAGAGATCAGGGTGGTGAAGTAAGTCTGTTTGGCGAGGTGAAGGGCAGCGTTATAGGTACTTAACATAAATTTGAAGTGGATGAAGTCTTCTGGTGTGGGGGTTTTTCTCCATAGGCGTTCAGCACTCCTAGAGCATCGCTGGACAAGTCGCGTTTGAGATGTGAGCCAGGGCTGTTTTACTCTGTGCTTGGAGGTTCTGAGGGAGAGGGGAGCTACTTGGTCAAGGGTGCTTCTAAGAGTGTCGTTGTAGTGATGAACAGCCAGATCAGGACAGAAAAAAGAGGAGATTGTGGACAGTGATGAGTGCAGGGAGTCTGAAAGTGTCTGAGGGTTAATGGCTTGTAGATTTCTAAATGTGTGGTAGGCAGGAGTGAGCTTCGATGGACGAGGATTTGCGAGCGTGAAGGAGAGAATGTTGTGGTCAGAGAGGGGAATCGGTGAGTTATTTAGATGGGAGATTGAACAGAGCCGGATAAAGACCAGATCAAGGGTGTTATCGTCTTTATGTGTCTCAGAGGTTGAAAGCTGTGAGAGGCCTAGAGAGGTGGTTAGTGATAGAAGCTGGGATGCAGATGTGGAAGTAGGGCTGTTAATGGGGATGTTGAAGTTTCCCAGGGTAAGAGTTGGTAGTTCTGAGGACATGAAGTGTGGCAGCCAGGCTGAGAAGTGGTCAAGGAAGTGGGTGGGTGAGCTTGGGGGCCGGTAAATGACCGCTACTCTGAGGGGGAGGGGACGAAAGAGCCTGATGGTGTGGACCTCAAAAGAAGGGAATGAAAGTGATGGAACCTGGGGGTGACCTGGAAAGTGGATTGTGGGGACAGGAGTATGCCGACTCCACCACCAAGTCTGTTTGTGGGTCTCGGGGAATGAGAGAATTGTAAGCCACCATAGGAAATGGCAGCAGGAGAGACAGTGTCAGAATCCTGGATCCAGGTTTCAGTGAGGGCCAACAGGTTAAGAAAGTTGTTCAGAAAGTAATTGTGCAGGAAAAGAAGCTTGTTACAAACAGACTGTGGATTCCACTGGGCACAATTAAAAGATGGAGATGAGGGAGTGCAAGTAATATTAATAAGATTATTATGGTTTTGATATGAGGTTGGGGGATGGTGGACCAGGGTTGGGGGAGATGTCACCTGAAATCAGTAGGAGTAGGAAGATAAAGAGCAAATAGTTGTTGGAATTGTATGTAGTTTTTTTCTGCGATGTGTTTGGGCAAGATGGGCTGAGGTTTCTCAGAAAGGTGAAGAGTGCATGGGAGCTGTACATGGGAGAGGGAAGTATAGAGGGGCTGATGTGTATGAGTCGTGATTAGTGTTGAGCATTCCGATACCGCAAGTATCGGGTATCGGCCGATATTCGCTGTATCGGAATTCCGATACCTAGTTCCGATACTATTTTCATATCGAATACCGGAATCGGAAGTTCCCATAATGCTAGGAGCCCGCTCGATTTGATTCAGCCAATGGGGATCCTCAGAAGTGTGGGCACATCCTGTTAGGCATGTAGGCATGTTAACTACTGGCATGGCTGTGATTGGCTGCTGAAATGATGTCATGATGCACTATAAAAACCGCAGCAGCCGCCATTTCGGGTTCACTCTGCTGTGAATTCAGTTAGGGACAGGCTGCTGTTGAAGACTGTGAGGGACAGTTAGAAATAGCGATCATCAAACATATCTATTGCTCTACCCAGGCTACATAATCCACCACTCTAGCATTTTTGTAGCCCTGCAGCGCTGTTTTAATAGCTGTCTGCAAGGGCTGTGTGAGTGCAGACCCACGCTGTGTAGTGTGTCCTGCAGGCACGTCTGCTTGTAGGCCGCCCAGCGTGTGTCTCTGCCTCATGCACATTTTTCTTTTATTGCTGCTTTTTTTTCTCCTGTATAGTGTGCTTCCATACGTATCCATATACGTTGGTTGCAAACACTAAAGGAGTGGACAGCGGAGCCTTTCAGCAGCCTTTCAGTGCTATAGCCCATTTCTCTGCACTGTTTTTGGCTGTCTGATAGGTCTCTCTGTGTGTGAGTGCAGCTCACGTTGCAGTGTGTTCTACAGCCACCGCTCGTTGTAGTCCGCTCAGCGTGCGTCACTGCCTCATACATAGTCCTTTTTTGGCAGCAAATTTAGCCAGATTTCTGCTCCTATATTAGTGTGCTTCCATCTGCATCCATTGTCATTGGTTGGTTGCAAACACTATATAGGATTAGATAGAGGAGCCTTTTTGCTGGCTTGTGCCCTTCAGGGCCAGCCAGACTAGTATCACCCTATTTTTTGGAGCCTCATCAATTGCATTGTAGGTTAGCTTCCTGCATTGTAATCGCTCCAAAAAGTTTGTGATACTATATCTTTCAAACTTTGGTCACATCCTTTTCTCCCCCCCCCCCAAAAAAAAAGGAAATAAAGTTCACCAAACACTCCACTTTACAGTTGTGTTGGCCACATTAGATCATATTAAAGTGTAGTACACACACTCTTAGCCAAACTAGGGTTTCTTATACTGGTTAGCAGGTGTTCAGGAATAAGAACACTAAGCCACCCCTTTTTTACTTTTCTGCCTATCTTTATCAGTATACCAAGATGAAGAAGGCAGGGAGTAAGGCACGTGGTCGTGGCCATGGAGTTTCAGCAGGTTAGAGGACGGGGGGATTCAGCAGGGAGAGGACGTGGGGATTCGGTGTCTGCTGCGGTCACCAGTGACCCGGCATCCCCCACTTTTACCAGGCAACAGTCCTTCATGCGCAGCTTTGTAGGACCTCGCCGTACTCCACTGCTGCGTGACGAACAAATTGAAGCCGTTGTCGGATGGATGGCAGCTAACGCATCCACTTCAATGACTTCCGCATCCTCCCAGGGCCAGAGCACTGAAGAGCAACCATCTGTCTCTTCACCACCTGCCAAATTGCCCAGGCAGTCTGAGAGCCCTGGACAGGAGCCATCTCAATCTTTACTTCTGTTCTCAGAATCTGTTGGCTTGGAAAGAGGTGGCCAGTCAAGCAGCATTCTAGAGCGTGAAGAAGAGGGAGTATGCAGTGATGCGCAACTGCTTTGTCCCTCTGAATCTGAAGAGGCGGGTGGGCCAGTGCCTATTGTCAGCACACCTCAGTGCTCATCTGATGATGATGAGACTCAGTTGCCAATTTCTGGTGCGTACGGTGCTGGCGAGACAACCCAGGACCAGCCGGTGCTTGAAGAGGGGAGTGGAGATGATGAGGTCCTTGACCCATCGTGGCGTCAGCCACAGGAAGGTGGTGGGAGCAGCTCTGAGGAAGAGATTCCCCGAATGGCCAAAAGAGGAGGGAGAGGGCGGGGGCAGACTTGGTTGCCTGTAGCCTCCACTTTTGCACCCGTGAGGAGCAATCCTCTTCCAAAACAGAAAACGGGCGCTCCCAGGACTTGCAGTGCGTGGTCTTTTTTTGACACAGTTGCAGATGACATTTGCTTTGTCAAATGCAAGCTGTGTCATCAGAAAGTTAAACGAGGGAAAAATGTGAGCAACCTCAATACCACAAATATGTGGAAACATGTGCGTACCAAGCACGAGGTGGAGTTACACAGACACACTGAAGATGTAGGCCAACCTTCAGCAGCACCTACCACCTCTTCAGCTCATGTTGGGGCCTCTTCCTCCAGCTCACATACAGCTGGTTCGGCTTCCTCACTGGAACGCCATGGAAGAACCACTGCCACTGTTGTCCAGAGACCCAGTGAAATTCCACCCACTGAACCACGTTCTCAGTCATCAGCACACTCCCAGGCCACTCACCAGCAATCGGTAGCACAGGCATGGGAGAAAAAGCGGCCATACTCGGCAAACCATCCCCGAGCACTGGCTCTGAATGCCGGCATTGCCAAACTACTGGCCCTTGAGATGCTGTCATTCAGGCTGGTGGAGACTGACACCTTCCGGAACTTGATGTCATTGGCAGTTCCACAATACAATGTGCCCAGCCGCTTTTATTTCAGCAGGCAAGCCGTCCCTGCCCTGCAAAAGCATTTGGAGGTAAAAATTAAAAATGCGCTACTAAACGCCATCAGTAGCAAGGTCCACCTGACCACCGATGCGTGGACCAGTAGCCATGGACAGGGAGGATATCTTTCCCTCACTGCCCATTGGGTCAATGTTGTGGAGCCGGGTACAGATCTGGAGAGTGGCTCGGTACGTATTCTGCCATCTCCAAGGATTGCAGGAATGCAGTCTGTACATATTGAGTCCTCCTCCTACTCTAGTTCCTCGGAAACAGCACTGCATGAGCCTGTTAGGCCAGATATGAGCACAGGTGTGGCCAAACGTCAACAGGCCGTCCTTAAATTAATTTCTTTGGGGAATCGGAGCCACACAGCACAGGAGCTCTGGAATGCCATTAAGCAGGAGAGCGATGTGTGTTTTGTGCCAGCGAATCTCCAGCCAGGTTTGGTAGTGAGTGACAATGGCCGAAATCTAGTGGCAGCTCTGGGCCTAGGCAACCTCACTCACATACCATGTCTGGCACACGTGCTCAATTTGGTCATGCAGAGCTTTCTGAGGGACTATCCGGATCTTGATGCACTGCTGCACAAGGTTCGCCTAGAGTGTGCTCACTTGCGGCGTTCCAGCATGGCAAGATCGCGCATTGCATCTCTGCAACGCCGATTCTGCCTGCCAGAACATCGCATCATATGTGACCTCCCCACCAGGTGGAATTCAACGTTACATATGTTGGAGCGGTTGTGTGAGCAGCAGGCAGCAGTAATGGAGTACCATCTGCATCAGGCGCAAACAAGTCGCACTGTGCGCTAGACACACGTCACCACCACTGAGTGGGCCACTATGAGGGACATCTGCCAAGTTCTGCGTTCCTTCGATGACTCCACGCGGATGGCCAGTGCAGATGATGCACTAGTCAGCATGACTGTCCCCCTTATCTGTCTGCTTCAAAAAACCTTACAAGCACTAAGTAAGGAGGTTTTTGAAGAGGTCGAGGATGAGGAGTCAGAAATGCCATCTGCTTCTGGCAAGTCTGCGCAACGTGCCTCCACACAAAGGCCCAGGCAGGGGACACTTAGTGAGGAGGATGACGAGGAGTCAATGGAGGAGGAGGAACACATCTCTCCAGAGGAGGGAGGTACACAAGGCTCTAGTAGTCAGTGTGTACAGCGAGGGTGGGGTGATGCTGAGCAGGCTGAGATGCTGCCTCAAGCTGGGGACAGCGTTTCCGGTCCAGTTGGCAGTCTGCAGCACATGGTTGATTTCATGCTGCAGTGCTTGTTAAATGACCGCCGCATCGCCAACATTCTCCACACAGCTGATTATTGGGTGTACACCCTCCTAGATCCTCGCTACCAGGACAACTTACAAAGCCTCATACCACAGTTGAACCGGGAGCGAAAAATGCGGGAGTACCAAGAAACACTTGTGCAGGCCATCATGTTCTCCATTCCCCCCGCAAGTGTTGCTGGTAGTGCTTTTCAAAGCAGCCATGTGGGTAGAGGCAGTGGAGGAAGCTCTGCACAAAGAGGTAGCAGAGGCAGTGCCGCAGGACAAGGCAAGGCCAGTATGGCCCAAATGTGGAAAAGTTTTGTGGGACCGCCACAAACGGCTACACCATCACAGACGGCTCCAGTCAGCAGGAGGCAACGTTTCCGTTAGATCGTGACAGACTACTTGTCTTGCCCTGTTAGTGTACTCCCAGACGGCTCTTCCCCGCTCAAGTATTGGGTCTCTAAGCTGGATACATGGCCAGAGCTTAGCCAGTATGCATTGGAGGTGCTGGCTTGCCCTGCTGCCAGTGTATTATCGGAACATGTCTTTAGTGCTGCAGGTGGTGTGGTAACAGACTGTCGCACGCAACTATCCGCCGATAATGTTGACCGGCTTACTTTTCTGAAAATGAACAAGGCCTGGATCTCACCTGAATTTGCCAGTCCTCTTCCAGAATAAATAATTGGCTGGCAACAGGATCCAGGTCTCCTGTTGTGTTCATGTTTGGATGACCTGTACTTTATTTCCTGGGCTACAGCAACGCCCGTTGTTGCTCAGAAGTGCTGTCCACACAGACAAAACACTCGCTCATGTGTAAGTGGGGTTCGGTAACGTCAGCTGATCCCCTGCTGTGTGTATGGCAAAGTGTCCTGCTCCCTCCACAGTCAAACAACCTCAGATTTACACCTGGCTCCAAGTAGGCCTCAGCCTACTACCTGATTTTCCCTGGGCTCCGACACCGCCAGTTGGTGCTCAGAAGTGCTGTCCGCACAGACAAAACACTAGCTCATGTGTAAGTGGGGTTCGGTAATGTCAGCTGATCCTCTGCTGTGTGTATGGCAAAGTGTCCTGCTCCCTCCACAGTCAAACAACCTCAGATTTACACCTGGCTCCAAGTAGGCCTCAGCCTACTACCTGATCTTCCCTGGGCTCCGACACCGCCAATTGGTGCTCAGAAGTGCTGTCCGCACAGACAAAACACTCGCTCATGTGTAAGTGGGGTTCGGTAACGTCAGCTGATCCCCTGCTGTGTGAACGGCAAACTCTCCTGCTGCCTCCAAATTCAAACAACGTCTTATCTTAAACTGCCTCCAAGTAGGCCTCCGCCTACAAAATGACTATCCCTGGGCTCCAACATCGTCAGTTGTTGCTCGGAAGTGCTGTCCACACAGAAACAAACACTCGTTCATGTGTAAGTGGGGTTCGGTAACGTCAGCTGATCCCCAGCTGTGTGGAGGGAAAAGTGCTGCTGCCTCCAAATTGTAACTACTTCAGATTTAAACATTCTCTGATTTGGCCTCTGTCTCCACTCTGTCTCTAGTATTTCCCCTGACCTCCAGCACCGCCAGTTCCTGCTCACAGTTGCCGTCCGCGCAGTCCACACTTGTTCCTGTGTTCCTGGTGTTCTGTTACGTGAGGAGATCCCCCAATGTGTGTCCGGCACTGTCTCCTGCGCTGTCCACCTTCCCACTACAAGCGGTGGGAATGTGGACAGAGGAGGAGACAGTGGCAGACACACATCAGGGGATCTGCTGACATTACAGAACCCCAGTAACACAGGAACACGTGTGGATTGGGCAGACGGCTGCTGTACGCATAAACTGGCGGTGTTTGTGGTCACGTGAAATCCTGGAAACAGAGTGGAGACAGATGCCTAATTGGAGCACGTTGACAGTCTGTTGTAGCCTACAAACAATCTAAAACTGCCACCAAGTAGGCCTCGGCCTGCACCATGATTGTCCCTGGGCTCCAACAACGCCAGTTGGTGCTCGGAAGTGCTGTCCACACAGAAAAAAACACTCGTTCATGTTAAAGTAGGGTTCGGTAATGTCAGCTGATCCCCTACTGTGTGGAGGGCAAAGTGTCCTGCTCCCTCCAAAGTCAAAATACCTCAGATTTACACCTGGCTCCTAGTAGGCCTCGGCCTGCACCCTGATTGTCCCTGGGCTCCAACAACGCCAGTTGGTGCTCGGAAGTGCTGTCCACACTCTACGGTGCCTGCAGTTTAGGTGACTCCTATGTGGGCTGCGGGAACTGGCACTGAAGGCTGGATCCATAGTGCCAATGGGACATGGAACCCCTGTAGGACTGTGGGTTTTGGTAACTGCGGCCGGCTTGCGGCCTGGCTACTTTGCTTTGGATGGGTACCTTCTGCTACCCACCCGGGTGCCAGCACTGTCAGCTGGTTCTCGCCAGAGCCTTTGGCCTAGGTGCCTCCATCTCTGTATCCGAAGGTCCAGCACCATCAGCTGGTCCTTGGTAGTGCTTTCTAGCACAGGTACCTCCTGCCTAGTAACCGTGGTCCAGCAACGTCAGCTGTTCCTCGATAGTGCCATTGGCTCTTGTAGCTTTTGCTACCCATCTGGGTTCCAGCACCATCAGCTGGTTCTCGGCAGTGTCTTTGGCACGGGTACTCCCTGTTGCCCAGCCTGGTTCCAGCACGCCAGCTGTTTCCGGGTAGTGTCAAGGTCACTATGCCACCAATCCGTTGTCCTGTAGTCTTGCGGCCAGGTTAGCCGACTCTACGGTGCCTGCAGTTTAGGTGACTCCTATGTGGGCTGCGGGAACTGGCACTGAAGGCTGGATCCGTAGTGCCAATGGGACATGGACCCCCTGTAGGACTGTGGGTTTTGGTAACTGCGGCCGGCTTGCGGCCTGGCTACTTTGCTTTGGATGGGTACCTTCTGCTACCCACCCGGGTGCCAGCACTGTCAGCTGGTTCTCGCCAGAGCCTTTGGCCTAGGTGCCTCCATCTCTGTATCCGAAGGTCCAGCACCGTCAGCTGCTCCTTGGTAGTGCTTTCTAGCACAGGTACCTCCTGCCTAGTAACCGTAGTCCAGCAACGTCAGCTGTTCCTCGATAGTGCCATTGGCTCTTGTAGCTTTTGCTACCCATCTGGGTTCCAGCACCATCAGCTGGTTCTCGGCAGTGTCTTTGGCACGGGTACTCCCTGTTGCCCAGCCTGGTTCCAGCACGCCAGCTGTTTCCAGGTAGTGTCAAGGTCACTATGCCACCAATCCGTTGTCCTGTCGTCTTGCGGCCGGGTTAGCCGACTCTACGGTGCCTGCAGTTTAGGTGACTCCTATGTGGGCTGCGGGAACTGGCACTGAAGGGTGGATCCGTAGTGCCAATGGGACATGGACCCCCTGTGGGACTGTGGGTTTCGGTAACTGCGGCCGGCTTGCGGCCTGGCTACTTTGCTTTGGATGGGTACCTTCTGCTACCCACCCGGGTTCCAGCACTGCCAGCTGGTTCTCGCCAGAGCCTTTGGCCTCAGTGCCTCCATCTCGGTATCCAAGGTCCAGCACCGTCAGCTGGTCCTTGGTAGTGCTTTTTAGCACAGGTACCTTCTGCTTAGTAACCGTGGTCCAGCACCGTCAGTTGGTCCTCGGTAGTGCCATTGGCTCTTGTTCCTTCTGCTACCCATCCCGGTGCCAACACTGTCAGCTGGTTCTCGCCAGAGCCTTTGGCCTAGGTACCTCCATCTTGGTATCCGAAGTCCAGCACCGTCAGCTGGTCCTTGGTAGTGCTTTTTAGCACAGGTACCTTCTGCTTAGTAACCGTGGTCCAGCACCGTCAGTTGGTCCTCGGTAGTGCCATTGGCTCTTGTTCCTTCTGCTACCCATCTGGGTTCCAGCACTCTCTGCTGGTTCTCGCCAGAGCCTTTGGACTAGGTGCCTCCATCTCGGTATCCAAGGTCCAGCACCGTCAGCTGGTCCTTGGTAGTGCTTTTTAGCACAGGTACCTTCTGCTTAGTAACCGTGGTCCAGCACCGTCAGTTGGTCCTCGGTAGTGCAATTGGCTCTTGTTCCTTCTGCTACCCATCCGGGTTCCAGCACTGTCTGCTGGTTCTCGCCAGAGCCTTTGGCCTAGGTGCCTCCTTCTCGGTATCCAAGGTCCAGCAACGTCAGCTGGTCCTTGGTAGTGGTTTCTAGCACAGGTACCTCCTGCATAGTAAACGGGGTCCAGCTGTCACGTTTCCGCCAGACTTAGGGCCTGCTGTTCCGGTCGCGGCCACTAGGAGGCGCCGTACCGCCACTTTATCGTCAGACTCAGGGACGGCTGTTCCTGCCTCGGCCACTGGAAGGGGCCGTGGTTCTGTCACGTCAGGCTCAGAGCCTACTGTCCCGGCTTTAGCCTCTAGGAGGCGCCGGTCTGTCACGTCGCCGTTAAATTCTGGGTCTGCTGCTCCTGTCGTGGTCACTAGGAGGCGCTATGGCTCGCCCGGGAGTTATGGTGCTGACAGAGTAAGGGCACCTGCGCAGGCATCTGGTGGACGCAGGCTCCGCCCCTCTGTCAGTCATCAAGAGGTTACTGCATCTCCATCTGGGCTGGTCCTGGGGGTGGTACTGATGACATCATCAGTTCAGGAACCTATGAGGGGTGACCTGATCCCTGAAATACCTTGGGACTGGTCTTGCAAGCCGCCGGATATATTCTTGGTTCCCCCCGTGTGTTACTGTGTGAATTACTTTCTGACTGACTCTGACTTTGACCTGGACTTCTGACTCTCCTTCTGCCTAACGATTCTGTACCTCTGCTACTCTTCTGGTTTATGACTTTCGGCCTGAATCTGACTCTGCCTCTGCCTAACGATTCTGTACCTCTGCTACTCTCCTGGTTTATGACTCTCGGCCTGAATCTGACTCTGCTTCTGTCTACCGTTTTTGTACCATTGCTGTCCGACTGGTTTAGACTTGCATATCTCCACGTTTGTGTCCCGTATTGGAACACCTTTCTGGCGACCGTCCTGCTCTGGTCACTGCTCCTATTCAGACAGCGCCTCCTGGGCTCTGCTATAAATCCAGATCCCTGTATAGGGGTAAAGGGTATCAGTGTTTCTCGGGGTGTTGCCTGGCTGCAGCCCAGACCCGCAGGCAGACGTCACATTATATCCGGCCACATACAAAAAAACTGCTTCTTGTGTATATATCCACCATATACAAAAGCAGTCTCCCTGAACTTTTTTTTTTTTTTTTTTCTCTCCCTTCTTCTGATTGAGCTGATTTCTGGCCTAAACACCTGGTTCAGTGCACAGCCTGAAGGAGCACTTTCATCTTCCTGCACCAGTATGCTGCAGTCTGGAGCCTTCAGAGAGAGAGCTGAGCGTCAGAGATCCATACTACTGAGACATCGGCCTCTGGGCAACTCTGGCTATGGTTGCCCAGGGGCACAGGTATTGCCCGCAGATGCGGCTAAAGTTTTATTGCCTATTGCCCTTTCTTTTGGTCAGAAATCTCAGTGTGTGAACGCATATGTGGATTGTGGATCTGAAGGGAATTTTATGGATTCTTTGGTTGCTAAAAGTCTCGGTGTACCCCTATTAAAACTTAATGCCCCTATAAAAACTACGGCTATTAATGGCACATCTATTGTCCAGGAGGGGGTTAAATTTGTTACTGACAAAATCACTATGTCGGTGGGAGCATTGCATACCGAGGTTATGTCATTTTTTGTGATGGATAATTTGTCTGCTGCAGTCATATTGGGGATGCCATGGCTACGCCAGCATAACCCAGTCATCGACTGGCACCTAGGCGATGTTATACGCTGGAGTTCACACTGTCAGGAAAACTGCATGTCGCTAACAGTAAATCAAGTTAAAGTTAAACCCCTCCACATACCGTTTGCCTTCAGAGATTTTGAGGATGTCTTCTCTATTGCAAAATCTGAAAAGCTACCCCCTCACAGAAAGTATGATTGCCCTATAGATCTGATTCCAGATGCCCGTCTCCCAAAAGGGAGAATATTTAATCTCTCAGGTCCAGAGCGTCAGGCTATGAACGAGTACATAGCAGATAGCTTAAAAAAGGGGTTTATTAGACCGTCCATTTCACCAGTTGGAGCTGGCTTCTTCTTTGTAGAAAAGAAAGATGGTGGTCTCAGACCCTGCATTGATTACCGGGAATTGAATGCAATCACCATTAAGAACCAGTATCCGCTTCCACTCATCCCTGATCTTTTTAATCAGCTAATGGGAGCCCGTTGGTTTACTAAACTGGACCTCCGGGGGGCATACAATCTAGTCCGCATAAGAGACGGGGATGAGTGGAAAACAGCCTTTAATACCCCTCTTGGCCACTTTGAGTACCTGGTAATGCCCTTCGGACTCAGTAACGCACCTGCCGTGTTCCAGCACTTTGTAAATGACATTTTCAGGGACATTTGTGGGGTGTATGTCGTCGTGTATTTAGATGACATTTTGATTTATTCTGCTGACCCTGTGACACATGCTCAGCACGTTCGCTCCGTACTGCAGAGACTGCGAGAACACTCCCTGTTCGCTAAACTGGAGAAATGTGTTTTTTTTGCGGAGGAGGTACAATTTTTAGGATATGTGGTTTCAAGCACAGGCTTCCGTATGGATCCTGCCAAGATCCAACCTATTAAAACTTGGGTGCAACCCAAGTCGCTAAAAGCGCTGCAGTGATTTTTAGGGTTTGCAAATTATTACCGAAAATTCATCAGGGGTTTCTCCGAAATTGCTAAACCACTCACGGATTTGACCCGAAAAGGGGCAGACGTGACCAATTGGAACCCTGAGGCAATTCAGGCTTTTGCTTTGTTAAAAGAGTGCTTTGTAGCCAACCCAGTTTTGGTTCAGCCTGATCTGGACCGCCCGTTTATTGTAGAGGTGGACGCCTCTGAGGTCGGAGTGGGAGCAGTGCTGTCGCAAGGCACTGCATCACTCACTCAGCTTCGCCCATGTGCCTTTTTCTCCCGCAAATTCTCTCCCACTGAGAAAAATTACGATATAGGTAATCGGGAGTTATTGGCGATCAAATGGGCCTTCGAGGAATGGCGCCACTTCCTCGAAGGCGCCAAACATAAGATCACTGTGATTACAGATCACAAGAATCTGACTTACCTGGAGTCAGCTAAAAGATTAAATCCTAGACAAGCGAGGTGGGCCTTGTTCTTCTCTAGGTTTGACTTCTTAATAACCTTTCGTCCTGGTACCAAAAATGTGAGGGCTGATGCTCTCTCTCGAAGTTTCTGCCCCTCACAGGCTGAGGACTCGGAGCCAGTTCCAATACTGGCCAATGGTATTGTTGTGTCGGCTGTGTCTCTGGACCTTCTGGAGGAGATCCGTAGATCCCCAGAACCAGCCCCTGACTCGACGCCCCCCCAGAAATTGTTTGTTCCAGCGCCGTTTCGCCTACAAGTTCTGAAGGAGTCGCACGACTCTGTCCTGGCAGGCCATCCTGGGGTCAATAATACCGCCAGACTTGTGACTAGGAGTTTTTGGTGGCCAACGGTAGTTAAGGACTGCAAGGATTTTGTACTAGCTTGTGAAATCTGTGCTCGCGCCAAGTCCCCTCACAATCGGCCTGCCGGCTGGCTCCAGTCCTTGCCCGCTCCAGAGAGTCCATGGACCCACATCTCCATGGACTTCATTACTGACCTACCACCCTCAGAGGGGAAAACATGTATCTGGGTGGTGGTGGACAGGTTCAGTAAGCAATGTCATTTCGTTCCCCTCTCTGGATTACCTAATTCAGAAACTCTGAGTAAGTTGTTTATTGTTCATGTGATAAGGCTGCATGGCGCTCCAGAGAATATCGTGTCCGACCGAGGTACCCAGTTTGTTTCCAAATTCTGGAGGGCATTCTGCAAACGTATTGGTATTGAATTATCCTTCTCCTCCGCTTACCACCCTGAGACCAATGGTCAAACGGAGCGTACCAACCAGGCTCTAGAGCAATATCTTCGCTGCTATGTCTCGGAACATCAGTCTGATTGGGCGGAACATCTCCCATTAGCTGAGTTCGCTCTAAATAACCAATACCAGGAATCTATCAAAACCACCCCGTTCTTCTGCAATCATGGTTTGCACCCACGTTTTGGTTCCTTTTCGGCCAAGATGTCGGAGCTTCCGGGAGTAGAGAATTCCATACGTAACTTAAGGACAATCTGGTCAGAGGTGAACACAAACTTGAAAGGGTCCCAGGTCAGGCAGGCTTCGGCCGCAAATAAACGGAGGTCCACGGGGCCGCATCTAGGAGTTGGGGACAAAGTTTGGCTGTCTACCAGAAACATTAAGCTTAAGGTGCCGTCTGCCAAACTGGGGCCCAGGTTTATTGGTCCCTACGAGATATTAGAAGTAATTAACCCGGTAGCCTTTCGTTTAAAGCTCCCTCAGGCTTTTAAAATTCCTAATGTTTTCCACAAATCCCTTCTCAAGGTGTACCGCTCCCCAATTCGTCCCGTCCAATCCCCTCCTCCTCCAGTTTTGGTCAAGGGTGCCTTGGAGTACGAAGTCCAGGGCATCCTTGATTCCCGTTTAGTGAGAAAGTCTGTGCAATATTTAGTTCATTGGAAAGGCTATGGCCCAGAGGAGAGGTCCTGGGTCCCCGCTAGTGACATTCATGCCAAGGGGTTGATTAGAAGGTTTCACCTCCTTCACCCTGATAAACCGGGTTTTGAGGGTCCGGAGGCCCCTCTTGGAGGGGGGGGGTACTGTCACGTTTCCGCCAGACTTAGGGCCTGCTGTTCCGGTCGCGGCCACTAGGAGGCGCCGTACCGCCACTTTATCGTCAGACTCAGGGACGGCTGTTCCTGCCTCGGCCACTGGAAGGGGCCGTGGTTCTGTCACGTCAGGCTCAGAGCCTACTGTCCCGGCTTTAGCCTCTAGGAGGCGCCGGTCTGTCACGTCGCCGTTAAATTCTGGGTCTGCTGCTCCTGTCGTGGTCACTAGGAGGCGCTATGGCTCGCCCGGGAGTTATGGTGCTGACAGAGTAAGGGCACCTGCGCAGGCATCTGGTGGACGCAGGCTCCGCCCCTCTGTCAGTCATCAAGAGGTTACTGCATCTCCATCTGGCCTGGTCCTGGGGGCGGTACTGATGACATCATCAGTTCAGGAACCTATGAGGGGTGACCTGATCCCTGAAATACCTTGGGACTGGTCTTGCAAGCCGCCGGATATATTCTTGGTTCCCCCCGTGTGTTACTGTGTGAATTACTTTCTGACTGACTCTGACTTTGACCTGGACTTCTGACTCTCCTTCTGCCTAACGATTCTGTACCTCTGCTACTCTTCTGGTTTATGACTTTCGGCCTGAATCTGACTCTGCCTCTGCCTAACGATTCTGTACCTCTGCTACTCTCCTGGTTTATGACTCTCGGCCTGAATCTGACTCTGCTTCTGTCTACCGTTTTTGTACCATTGCTGTCCGACTGGTTTAGACTTGCATATCTCCACGTTTGTGTCCCGTATTGGAACACCTTTCTGGCGACCGTCCTGCTCTGGTCACTGCTCCTATTCAGACAGTGCCTCCTGGGCTCTGCTATAAATCCAGATCCCTGTATAGGGGTAAAGGGTATCAGTGTTTCTCGGGGTGTTGCCTGGCTGCAGCCCAGACCCGCAGGCAGACGTCACACCAGCACCGTCAGCTGTTCCTCAGTAGTGCCATTGGCTATTGTTCCTTCTGCTGCCACTACGGGTTCCAGTACTGTCAGCTGGTTCTGGCTAGTTTCTGAGCCTTCTTGTACCTTCTGCTACATTTCCAAGATCAAGCTTTTTGAAATTGTCTTTGGTAATCCTTATTGATCTCCATGACGACTACCACCATGACGACGACCCTGAAGACCACACCAAAGAAGACCAGAAATATGACCCTAAATAATAAGACCAAGAGGACAAAGAACATGAAGACAACCACCAAGATACAGAACAAAAGACAGAAGAACAAGAATCAGAAGAAGCAAAATCAGAAGAACAGAAAGCAGAAGAACATTAAGCATAAGATTAAAAATCAGCATAGAAGAAATCAAAATTATAAGAAGAAGACTAAGCAGTAAATGGGGGTGAGTCCGTTCCTCCTTGTGGTGCCCCTGGAAAATGCCTGCTGCTGCAGGCCAAACTGAACGCGGACAAATCCTGTTGTAAATCTTTTGTGACACGCAGAACGTAAGGTGTAATCTTATAACTTTTATAGATAAGTACTACAGGAATGCCTGTCACCATAAGAAAATGAAGAAAAAGAAGAATAGGAAGAAGATGAAGAAATAGCATATGAAAATTAATAATAGCTGAATAAGAAGAATATGAAGAATGGAAAAAAAAAATTAATGGGAAGAAGGTGAAGAAGAAGATGAATAAGGTGAAGAAAAAGTTGATGAAAAAAATGCTACTGCTGCGGATAATGAAGGAGAAAGTGTGGGAGAAGTACAAAAGAAGGTGAAGAGCATGGAAGTTGTGAAACATACATATCTGACTAAATATAAAAAAGTTAACATAGTCAATATCTTTTTAACTCCGAACATCTTGAAAAAAAAAATTGGAATTAATGCTATGCCATGTGATTTGAATAAACCACTATGCATTTAATGTCTCCTCCACCTCCCACAATACATTCTACATGATTCTTATTTGTTTTCAATTATGTAGAATTAGCCAACAAGGAAATAAAGGGCTTTTTTAAATTCCGATACCGGAAGTCCCATTGACTTGAATGGGACTTCCGGTATCGGAATCGGTGATACCCGATATTTTTTTCGTATCGGGCGATACCATCCGATACGATATTTTGGGGTATCGAACGGTATCGCTCAACACTAGTCGTGATGGAGGGGGATGGGGTGGTGAATGTGGATGGCAAGGGAGCACAAGAGGATAGAAATAAATCACATGGTTAAAGGGGAAAGCAAAGTGTGGGTTACCTAACTCCTGCCCTGATTAACTGCCATGGATAACTGCCTTTTACTTGATACTTAGCTTCTGTGATGCTTGCATGCTGCACCCCACACTGCGTGCTTCCCCTTAGGAACTACTACATATATAGGCCACACTACAGGGTGAGGAGAGAGGGATTGTGGGAGCTGGTTGGGGATAATTTGGCAGCTGGGGCCAGCACACCAGGGGGTGGTTAGATGATCAAAGGCACTAGACCAGGCTGCATCTATATGCTATAGCACCTTCCACCTGATAAAATCTAGAGAGGCCCCAGTGAGGGATATAGAGCAGTAAGTATTAAATACAGTGCAACAAATTAATTATACCAAAGTTTTGCACATTAAAATATGTAGCAAAATTGTAAAGCAGCAGAAGACAGACAGCAAGCAGAAGTATGGAGTTGTACCATTTGAATATATTGCAGCACAAAAGACAGCCAGCAGAGGTGGGGAGTTGTACCATTCAGGATGCTTGCTAACAGTGAATGGAGTGAAGACATGCAGGGTGGATCAGATCAGAAGTTGAATAATTTGATTACTATTTGGATATACTGCAGCAGAAAAGACAGTCAGCAGAGGTGGGGAGTTGTACAATTCAGGCTGCTGTACTTTTTTTTATCTCTCCCACCTCATTGTAAATTGTAAGCTCTCATGAGCAGGATTGTTTAATTTTGCTTTAATTATTGCATTGATAAAGCTGTTATTTATGACTTGTGTTTTGAAACTGTTAAACTGTAAAGCGCTGCAGAATATGTTGGCGCTATATAAATAAAGATTTTTATTATTGAAGAGGGGTATGGCAAATGCAGAACAAGAGGCTTCCTATTTCTACACAGAGCAGAGAAAAGAGAATAATTAACGGGGTAGAAAGGCAAAATGAGCAATTGTAAGTACACAGCACTATGTAATATGGTGACTGCAGTATATTGAGAGGATTGAAACTTGATGGGAAAGATTATTTAAATATTTTTCCTGTACATTAGTAATAATACGAGTTTCTTTTCTGAAAATTTAACATCCACCCAGCACTCAGGATGGAGAAGAAACTAGAGGTGTTTTCTAATAAGGCCGGATCTCTATATGGATTCATTAAATATTGTTTCATTATTCACCTTCCATGGAGAAGTCGTTCCTATGGAGACACTTAGTAAATAATGAAATGAATGGTCATTTTAGGAAAAAAACAACAGCAGCCTATTATGTGGTGATGATTTATGTCGTAGGTCAGGGTAGCAATCCTTTTCACTTCAGGAGATGTAATGGAGGGATACACGCGAGTCCTATTTTACAATACTGTTAGAAGCAGTATTTGCAGAGAGTAGGATTATCGTTAATTTCTTTCAATAACTTTAATTATTATTTACATTTGTATTACTTCTATCTTTTTTTACACCCTTACATTTGTTTTTAATATTTTTAGTTTACCTTTTTGTATTTATTTTAAGATTATATATTATTTTAGAGATGTATATTTAATATTCCGTGCTGCATGTTGCAAAATATTTGCAGGTGATATATTTATAGAAAGAGCTTACATTTACAAAAAGCAGCATACAAGTTATAGGAGACTAAATTGATTTGGAAATTAATAAGGCTAATTTGGTTAATTTCAACCATATTGATCTTCAATTTAACAATAAAGGATTGTTACAGCCGGAGACACAGTCATGATCTAGAACATTTTTTTCAGCAGATATGAATTTTTCTTTTCAGAATATTCCCAAAAAGTGAATTTGTCCATCACCCTCGGTTATAGAACATGAATGGCTAGCTTGAATGACTGAAGCTGCCAGTATAGACTAAAATGTGCACAGCAGCATCGTCGAAACCATTGTTGCTTCAGCAGATGGTCATTTCTATGACGATTTTTCAGCCATCAAGTCTTTTCTATCTATCACCACCTACCAGGAGCAAGTGCAAAGCAAGAAGACTTAGTATTAGTTTTATTGTTTTCCTTTATTCTTATCAATTTTTTTTTAATTTCAGTTTTTTTTAAAAACTTTTTTATTTCTTTTTCAAGTTGTCTTTTTTTACTCTATAGTTTGTATTTATTCTAAAGATTATTTTTTTCCCCTAAGACTTCATATGATATATGGCAGCCTGATGTTAGATGTATTCTTTCCTCTGAACGTCATTGTACAATTTCTGCTCTCCTCTGAGTGCCGCATTATTTACTGTTCATTGAAAATTTTTTATTGTAACTAAGCAACTGCAGAGTCAGTGTAAAGAGTAGTGATTATTATTTTCCTATCTATCTCTAAAAATAAAACAGTTTTTTCTTTATATTTTACTATTGGAGGTGTGACTGCCTCCAGCCTGACTCTGCACGCCTCCCATTGACCAGCTGGTGATTTTCATCAGTTCTACTTACCCATTTGAATTGTAGTCTCATAGTCCGGGAAAGACATGTTTTGTCCATTTAACTGTAGGATAATAGCTCGAGAGGTATGTACAGTCAGCGTCGGACTGGAACACCTTGGGCCCACCAGAGAAAATCATTCTTGGGGCCCACTATGTAGCTGCATAGAGTTAAATACCACCAATTATGCGGTAAAACACGCTAATATCTGGGTATAATATAAGGTTGTACATGTCTTAATTATGTAGCAGGAGTTGGGGTAGCCCCCTCATAGAATATAAAGCAGCCCCCTCACATAGTATAATGCAGCCATCTCATAGAATATAATGTAGCCATCTCATAGAATATAATACTGCCCCCCTCATAGGGTATAATACTGCCCCCCTCATAGGGAATAATGCGCCCCCTCATAGGGAATAATGCACCCCCTCATAGGGTATAATGCACCCCCTCATAGGGTATAATACTGCCCCCCTCATAGGGTATAATACTGCCCCCCTCATAGGGAATAATGCTGCCCCCCTCATAGGGAATAATGCTGCCCCCCTCATAGGGTATAATGCTATATAGATATATAGATATAGAGTTAGATAGATATAGATAGAAAGATAGATGTAGAAATAGATAGATATAGAGATAGATAGTAGATAATGGATAGAAAGTAGATAATGGATATAGATAGAAAGATTCATAGAGATAGATAGAGATAGATAGAGATAGATATAAAGATAGATATAGAAAGAAATATAGATAGATAGATAGATAGATCAATAGGTAGATAGATATAGAGATAGATAGAAAATAGATAATGGATAGATAGATAGATAGATAGATATAGAGATAGATAGCTATAGATAGAAAGATATAGAGATAGATAGATATATAGATAGAGATAGATAATAGATAGAGATAGATAGAGATATACAGATATAATAATAATAATAATAATAATAATAATAATAATATACATATAGATAGATATAGAGATAAATATATATAGATAGATGGCTATAAATAAAAATAGATATAGAGATATATATAGAGATAGATATAGAGATAATAGATATAGAGATAGATAGATAGATATAGAGATAGATATAGAGACAGATAGATATAGAGATAGATATAGAGATAATAGCTAGATATAGAGATATGTATAGAGATAGATAGATATAGAGTTAGAAAGATAGATAGATATAGAGAGAGATATAGAGATAGATAGAGATAGCTAGATAGATAGATGGATAGATAGATATAGATAATAGAGATAATAGATAGATATAATAGATAGATATAGAGATAGATGGATAGATCAATAGATAGATAGATAAAGAGAGAGATAGAGATAGATAGATAATGAGATATAGAGATAGATATAGAGATATAGTGTTAGATAGAAAGATAGATATAGAGATAGATAGATATAGAGATAGATATGGATATAGAGATAGATATGGATATAGAGATAACAGATAGATATATAGATAGAGATAGATAGATAGATATAGAGATAATATATAGATAGATAGGTATAGAGATAATATATAGATAGCTATAGAGAGAGATATAGAGATAGATATAGAGAGAAACAGATATAGATATAGAGATAGATATAGAGATAGATAGGTAGATATAGAGATAATAGATAGATATAGAGATAGATAGATATAGATATAAAGATAGATAGAGATAGAGAGAGCGGTAGATAGAGAGAGAGATAGATATAGAGGGAGATAGATAGAGATCGATAAATAGATAGAGAGATAGATATAGATAATAGATAGAGATAGATAAAGATAGATAATAAATATGGAGATAACAGAGTAAGATAAAAAGATATAGAGATAGGTAGATATAGATAATAGAGATAGCTAGATAGACATAATAGATAGATATAGATATAGATAGATATAGAGATAGATAGAAAGATAGATATAGAGATAGATGTAGAGATAGAAAGATAGATATAGAGATAGAGCGATAGATAGAGCGATAGAGATAGATATAGATAATAGATAGAGATAGATAGATATAGAGATAGATATAGAGATAGAAAGATAGATAGATATACAGAGAGATAGATATAGAGATAGAGATAAATAGATAGATAGATATAGAGAGAGATATAGAGAGAAATAGATATAGATATAGAGATAATAGATATATATATAGAGATAGATATAGATATAGAGAGAGATAGATACAGAGAAAAGATATAGAGATAAATAGAGAAAGATAGATAGATATATAGTTATAGAGATAGAAAGATAGATATAGAGATAGATATGGATATAGAGATAACAGATAGATATATAGATAGAGATAGATAGATAGATATAGAGATAATATATAGATAGATAGATATAGAGATAATATATAGATAGCTATAGAGAGAGATATAGAGATAGATATAGAGAGAAACAGATATAGATATAGAGATAGATATAGAGATAGATAGGTAGATATAGAGATAATAGATAGATATAGAGATAGATAGATATAGATATAAAGATAGATAGAGATAGAGAGAGCGGTAGATAGAGAGAGAGATAGATATAGAGGGAGATAGATAGAGATCGATAAATAGATAGAGAGATAGATATAGATAATAGATAGAGATAGATAAAGATAGATAATAAATATGGAGATAACAGATATAGAGATAGAGTAAGATAAAAAGATATAGAGATAGGTAGATATAGATAATAGAGATAGCTAGATAGACATAATAGATAGATATAGATATAGATAGATATAGAGATAGATAGAAAGATAGATATAGAGATAGATGTAGAGATAGAAAGATAGATATAGAGATAGAGCGATAGATAGATAGAGATAGATATAGATAATAGATAGAGATAGATAGATAAAGATAGATAGATATAGAGATAGATATAGAGATAGAAAGATAGATAGATATACAGAGAGATAGATATAGAGATAAATAGATAGATAGATATAGAGAGAGATATAGAGAGAAATAGATATAGATATAGAGATAATAGATATATATAGAGATAGATATAGATATAGAGAGAGATAGATACAGAGAAAAGATATAGAGATAAATAGAGAAAGATAGATAGATATATAGTTATAGAGATAGAAAGATAGATATAGAGATAGAGCGATAGATAGATATACAGAGAGATAGATATAGAGATAGATAGAGATATATAGATAGATAGCTATAGAGAGAGATATAGAGATAGATATAGAGAGAAATAGATATAGATATAGAGATAGATAGAGATAGATATATAGATATAGATATAAAGATAGATATAGATATAGATATAGAGATAGAGCGATAGACAGCGAGAGATATAGATATAGAGATAGATAGATACAGAGAAAAGATATAGAGATAGATAACGGATAGATAAATAGATAGATAGGTATAGAGATAGATAGATATAGATATTAGATAGAGATATATATATATATAGATAAAGATAGATAGATATAGATGGTAGCTAGATAGATAATAAATATAGAGATAATAGATATAGAGATAGATAGAGTAAGATAGATAGATATAGAGATAGATAGATAGATAGACATAATAGATAGATATAGAGATATATATATAGAAAGATATAGAGATAGATAGATGTAGAGATAGAAAGATAGATATAAAGATAGAGCGATAGATAGAGATAGATATAGAAATAGATAGATATAGATAATAGATAGAGATAGATAGATATAGATAATAGATAGAGATAGAAAGCTAGATATAAGAGAGATAGAGAGAGAGATATATAGAGATATAGAGATAGATAGATAGAGAGAGACAGATAGAGAGAGTGAGAGAGATATTAAAAAAAACCAAAACACAATACTCACCTCTCCTCCTCGCTCCCACGCTGATTCCGGCAGCCGGCTTCAGTGTCAGGAGCTGCCCCCTCTGCCAGACACACAGCGGGTGCGCGATGTAGTGACGTCATCGCGCACTGGCTGTGAGCCAGGAGCAGAGAGGACTGAGGGCGGCGCCGGCCCTGATTTACAGCTGTAGTCTGCAGAGCAGCTTACTGGGCTGGGGGCGGGGCCTCTGGGGGTGGAGACCTGAAATGATATTCACTGCTTCGCAGTGAATATTCATTTCTCTTTAGCAGCGGGGACAGGGGCTCCTGCCTCCTGACACCCGCTGCTGCTCCGCTGGCAGGGGCCCCCATAGCAGCTGCATGGTGTGCGACACACCACTGGCTGGGGGCCCCTGGAGCAGCGGGGGCCCTAGGCAACTGCTGGCCCTGTATGCCAGCAGGTGCCAGGGCCCACCAGATGCCAGGGCCCACCGGAGAATCCTCCGGTTCTCCGGTGGACCAGTCCGACGCTGTACAGTAGAACTGTAATGATCCAGACCGTGTTTGAGTCCTGTCTGCCCCTTTTCCCAGTCTGGTCATGTCAGGGGTTAACTTTGTCTTGCCTCGTTTTGGTTTCAGGTCGGCTATTTCTCCCCGCTGTATCCTTCAGGCGATGTCAATTATATTTTCTGCCTATGGCATGAGTATCTGACTCTGGTAGTACCCTGATTTGTCCTGCTGCACTTACTGACTTTGCCCATGTCTGTTCCTTCCTCTCTGCCCATCACGTCTTAGTGTTTCCTTTTGTTTTTGGATTTCCCGGTGTTTAACTCGGCTTGGCTCTGACCTGACTTTGTCTCTGGCTCCTCGAACTTCTGCTTTGGACTGGTATTGACCCTCTGGCGCTCCGCCGACTCTGTATTTGTTTTTTCCCTTTGTACTGCGTGACGGTCTAGGTTTTGACTCGGCATGTTTGCCTGGTGGTTGCCTCACTGCAACGCTGCAGGTCTTCTCCTGCAGACATGCTGTCCTCCTTCCACTCTATTGCCATCTAGTGGAGCTTGCAGCTACCTGCATAGTTGCAGTGTGACAAGAACAAGGACCCATCAGAGGGAGGTCACCTTGCCATGGAGATGGGCACACATGAATTGGCCAATTTATGCGCTAAGAACCTTTGTTTTTGTAAGTTCATCTTACTGAATAATAATAATAGTTTAGATTCAATGTTTTCAGTGTTTGCATATATCTTGGCTTATATAGAGTGCTGCTGTATTTTCTTTTTCTATATAATGCAGCTATTGCAGCTGGCACCTGTTCACACCTGGTGCCGGTCAGGTTTTTGCTATATATCTATCTATATAATCTATGTTTGCTGACACCTGGGGCAAGAATTCAGTTTGGCATTCCCCTCCCCCTCCTGCACACTTAAGGGCCTTTCTCACATAGCGAGATCACTAGCGATATCGCTAAAGCGTCACCGATTTTGTGACGCAACAGCGATCTCGATTTGTCTGACATGTACCTGCGACCGCCCCCCCCCCCCCCGATATCGCTGATCGTGCTGGAATGTCCTGGGCCATGTTTTCGTCGTTGGCGTCCCGCTGGTCGGCATGCAGCGCTGTGTTTGGTGCCGACTAGCGACATCGCAGAACTCATGGACGCAGGCGGAAGTCGTTAGAATCGCTGCGAGGTGACAGGTGCAACCCCCGACGGATCGCTGTAGCGCTGCTGCGTCGCTGGAGAGATCTGCCTGTTTGGCAGCTTACTAGTGACCATTTAGTGATGCACCAGTGATCCTGACCGGGTCGTATCGTTGTCGGGATCGCTGGTGCATCGCTAAATTTAACAGGACCTTTAGGCTAAGTTCACACTAGGCCTTTTTGCAGCAGCTTTTTGTTCCATTTTTTAAGCAAATTTTCAGCTGTGTTTCACAGTACCAGCAAAGTTAAGAGATTTCAGAAACCTCATGCACACACATTGTTAGTTTTGTCATGAGTATTTTGTGCTTTGCATGATTTTTCGCACAATGGAGGATGTCACCTTTCAGCGTTTTTTCAATGTTTTTCAACCATTGAAATGAATGAAACACACCAAAAATGCAGGTATCTATTTTTGCTGCGTTTTTTGTACTAAAACATGATTCTATAGAATAGGACTTATTTTCAACACTAAATTTCATCAGCATCCACAAGAGACAAATCTAGCAAGCGAAAACCGCAGCAAAAAAAGCACAAAAAACGCAAGAAAAAACAAGGAAAACATGTTTTTTTTCCCTTTTCCCATGATAGCATCACCTGAGAGAGGGAATCTGCCCACCAGGACAGCAAACATGCTGAATAAAAAGGCGGTACCTCTCCACCACATCAGTTTGGTTTCCTGTCCTCGTGGTAACCTGCAGAATGAAGCTGTACACTAACCCGGGAGGGTGTCCATGAACGAGGGATGCCGTCCGTGGGTGTGAGAATGCCAACCGGGAGGTTGGAGCAGCGCCGTGCAGGCTGAGACCTCTTGGGTAAATGTCTCTAGCTGACACGAGGTCCCAGGCTGTGCGTGCTGAAGGTTGCAGGAGAGCCCCAGCGATGTGCGCCAGGACTCGCTGTTGGGTCTGCACATGTGCCGGGGACGCTGGATGGAGCTAGCGTGTCCTGGGAAAAGCGAGGCCGCCTGGGTCTGTGCGGGATGCAGGATGATATTGTGGCGCCCCCAGGGGTATGGTCGCCACAGTGGCTTTGCCTTCCTCCAGGGGAGGGTAATGCCAGGCTTGGAGGCAATGATGGGTCTCTCTCGCAGTCAATCTATGCATGCAACACAGTTCCACTCCAGGCCAGCAGGGGAAACTCTGAACCTGGATTAAGGGGAGGAGTGCTCTCTGAGGGCCAAGAGGAGGAAAGTTAGTCTGTGGAGGGTGAAGTGTGCAGATGTGTGGAAGGAGCGCTGAGTTAGAGCTGAGAGGAAGAGCTCATCTCTGGAGAGAGCGCATGAACTGGAGCCTGGTCTCCACGGTTATACGGATACTAATGGTCCTGCAACAGACACCAGATGAGTAGGAGGCTGTAAATGCCATACTCCCATCTAAGACTTGAGGGCACAACAGCAGCTTGGATAGAGAGCCGGGACTCAGGAGAGAGGAGTCCCCGAGATAGGCTACAGCTGTCTGCCGTGCAAGTGAGGTTCTTAAGAACATCTGACAGGAGGAACTTCAGTGTAACTCGGTACTGGAGATCCCGCAAATAAGCGCTAGTAAGGAGACTGCACAGCCCATCTGCTGAGAGAGAATCCCTGAATTGCTTCCAGGCTAGCCTGCTCCAATACCATCTGTAATCAGGACCCTGGACTGCAGTTATCAAGTAAAGGTACAGAAATTGCACCCCGCTGTGTCTTGTCTGCTTCCTACCTTTCCGGCACCACTACATCCCCATTCCAACCACATCTACACTGCCCTGGGACTATAGCTTCACCTGTGGGGAGCTTTTACATCTTTGCTGCACCATACCATCAGTCCCAGCGGATCTGCATGTAGCATCGGCTTAACACCTCCATTGCCGAGCACCACAGGTGGCGTCATGAACTTTTCATCTAACTACATTCCACCATTCACATTTTCCTATTACTTGGGGGCCCAGGGCCACGGTCAGGGTCACCACTGCTGTGACACATCCCACTGATACCGGCCCGGTACCGAGTACCCCACAGCCCTGGGAGGGCGACCCAACTTGGCGTCACGAACAGGATCACGGAGCCTGGTACCCCCCGGGTCCTGTGTGCCATAGACTGTGTTTGTGTAAAAGATTGTGTGTGATATTGGCGCCAATTGCCGCCATTGCCGCGCTGTTTGGCGCGCGGGAAGAAGAAGGGGCAGGCCTTCGTGGGCGGAGCCTGCCACAGGTTGCGGAGAAGTGAAGTGCCGCGCGGGGAGAGAGAACAGCGCGAGAAGAGGAGGAGCTGACGCCTACAGCCCGGAGCATCGGGCCTGCAAAGCGGTCGCCGGTGAGCTCACACAACCCCGGCCCTGGCTAACATTAACTAGGGGGGAGGAAGAGAATGTCCGTGCCACACGGTGATGCAGCGATGGACGCCGCCGCCAACCCCGCAGCGCCACAAGGAGGAGTGCCCGCCGCAGCGGTCCCCATCATGCCGCTGTCTATGCCCTACATACCAGGAGTGACCTGGCTACCGCAGTACTCGGGTGAGTCACATACCCTGAGTGAATTTAAAGAGAGACTGTGCAGTTTGTTTAAAGTATACCCTCTGTCTGAGAGCCAGAAAGTGAATATCCTGATTGGACAGCTAACGGGTGCAGCGCAGAGAGAAGTGAAAGCCTGGAAGGACACTGATAAAGAGAATGTTGCAAAGATCCTGGCCAAGCTGAGAAGCACCTTTGACACCTGCACTGCAGCTGAAATCAAGATGAGGTTCTATGGCTGTAAACAGAAGGTGCAGGACAGTATAAGGTACTATGCTCTCAACCTGCAGGAGGCGCTGCGAGCAGTTAAGCAAGTTGATCCTGACAGTGTGAAGGAGGAAGATAAGCTGTTAAAGGAGCAGTTCATTGAAGGACTCCTATCCAGTACCCACAGAGGACAGTTGCGTATCATAACCCTGCAAAACCCTGATCTGGACTTTGCTGATTTTAAGGACAGGGCTATTTGGGTACTGCAGGAGTCCACTGACAGCCGCCCAGCGCCCCCTAGGCGCCCAGCCAATCACTTACCACCAGGAAGCAACATCTTTCCCTTCCATCCCTGTAGAGGCTGATGCACAGACTCTGGATAAAGATCCAACTGAGGAGCTACGTCTTCAGGTCCAGGAGTTGACCAAAGGGATGGCTGCACTTACCAAAACCGTGCAGTCCCTATAGGTGTCCTCCAAGGAAAAGATCCAGCTTGCTTCCAGTCCAGAGGATGTCCCGTGGCTCCGGAGGAGGAGAGCCCCGCCACTTCGAGGGAGGAACAACGATCGCTATGACCATGACGGACGTCCCATCTGTCGTCGCTGCTACAAGGCCGGTCATCTTGCAAGATTTTGTCCTTTAAACGAGCAACCCCTGGCGCAGTGGGCCAACCCCCAGGAGTAGGACCACAAGGCCCAAGGAACAGGCGAGCCAAGTATGTGGGAGGGAGCCCGATCCTTCCTGTGGTGATTGACGGCATCCCCATGAACGCTTTGCTGGACACTGGCTCCCAGGTGACCACTATGCCGTACATTCTTTACAAGAGGTATTGGGTTGATTCAGAGCTTACCCGTGGCCCAACTGATGAACTGACAGTAATTGTCAGTAATGGTCAGTCTTTGCCGCAGATAGGATGTAAAGAAATTACTGTTAAAGTGGGTCAGGAAGAGCTAGAGTCTCAGGGTCTGATAGTTGTTGATATTGATCAACGTGAATGTAATCCCATGATGACTCTTCGCACAAATGTAGTTGAAAACTGTCTGTCCGAGGTTATTGTCTTGTTGCAACAGGTGTCTGAGACTGCTGGTTCCAGTGAACAAGAGTCCTGCAGAAGGAGATCAGAGCCCTGATGCAAAGACAACAGGTAGAACTCTCTGGCAGAGAAATTGGCAGTGTCAGAGTGAGTGATCCCTTCCCCATTGCAATACCCCCCAGATGTGAAATGTAGGTTTGGTGTCGGGCAGCTATAGGTCTTAGATGGAGAGATTACCAGGCATTGGTAGAACCAGTATACTCCGATAGCCGGCACACTGTCCTGACAGCCAGAGGGGTGGTTGATGTACGCCTTTTGAATTGTGGTGTGGAGGAGGCCACGATACCTCGGTACGCCACAGTTGCTAAGCTGCTCACTGTCAATAACAACTCTTTGCAGGCAGCAGAACCTTTGGTCTCATCCGATCAGGTGGAGGACAATGGCTCTGTGAAGTAGATGGAGGAGTGGTGCCAGCAACTGCAGGTGGGAACTGACTCTACGCCCTTCTACCAGAAAAATGGGGTTTACAGAGTGACACAAGAGTATGAGTGGGTATTCAGCAAACAACCACTAGATTTTTGGCAGGCAAAAGGGGTTCAACATCATATCCCTACTGGAGACCATCCACCTATAAAGGAGAGGTACCGACCTATACCCCCAACACAATACCAATGTGCTAAGAGTATGTTGAGGGAGACGAAGGAAGCTGGGGTTATCAGAGACAGTTGTAGCCCCTGGGCAGCTCCCATAGTTTTTGTAAACAAAAAGGATGGTACCATGAGAATGTGTGTTGATTACAGGAAAATTTACAGCATTACACATAAAGACGCCTACCCACTACCTAGAATTGAGGAATCATTAGCTGTACTTAAAACTGCTAACTACTTTTCCAACTTAGATCTCAATAGTGGGTATTGGCAGGTTCCTGTGGCAGAGGCAGACAAGGAGAAAACAGCATTTACCACTCCAATGGGTCTCTGCGAGTTCAATTATATGCCATTCGGGCTCTGCACAGCCCCAGGAACATTTCAACGGCAGATGGAGTGCTGCCTGGGACACATGAACTTTGAGACGGTCCTGCTGTACCTGGATGATGTCATTGTTTTCTCAAAAACCTATGAAGATCATCTGGAACACCTGGCTGAAGTGTTTGAAGCTTTGTCCAATTTTGGCCTGAAGGCGAAGCCCTCTTAGTGCCACCTCCTGAAGCCCAAGGTGCAGTACCTCGGTCATGTGGTCAGTGCAGAAGGTGTGGCACCAGATGCTGATAAGGTCACAGTCATCCGGGACTGGCCGAAGCCCAGCAATCTTCATGAAGTACGCCAATTCCTTGGACTGGTAGGCTACTACCGAAGATTCATCAAAGGCTTTACTGAAATAGCCACCCCTATGCAAAATCTTCGGGTGGGGCAGTCCAAGAAGACCAAACAAAAAATTCCACCTTTGAATGGACTGAAGAGTTGGAAAGGTCCTTCACCAGATTGAAGTTGGCTCTCACTGGGGATGAAGTTCTGGCCTACCCAGATTATGACAAACCCTTTGTGCTGTACACTTATGCCAGCAACGTGGGACTAGGAGTAGTAATGTTGCAGGTACAGAATGGGAAATAAAGAGTGATCTCCTACGCCAGCAGGAAGCTGTGCCCCACTGAAAGGAACCCTGACAACTACAGTTCTTTCAAGCTGGAGTTCCTTGCCATAGTCTGGGCCATCACCGAAAGGTTCAAACATTACCTAGCCTCCGCCAAGTTCACTATCTTCACGGACAACAACCCGTTGACGCACTTGGACACTGCAAAACTAGGTGCACTGGATCTGCGATGGATGGCCCGGCTATCTAACTATGAGTTTACCGTCAAGTACAGGGCAGGGCACAAGAATGCCAATGCTGATGCACTGTCCAGAATGCCTAACCTACCAGATAAATACCCAAGAAAAAAGAAAAAGGCGCATACCAATGGAATAAATACAATAATTTTTATTGAGCTAATAGCATATACAAAGAGAAGAAACAAACAGGTGTGACCACCACCCTGTAGATATACACAAATATATATATATGGGCAGAAATGAAGAAAAACATGTTTTCAATAGGGATGTTAAATGTAACCCATAATTTAACAGTAGGCGATATAAGCGCAAGTTCGCAGACAGCGGTTGTAGACCTCAAAAATTGAGAGAAAAATTTTTTTTTCTTAGCCAAAAAATATTAATATAAAGCTACAAGTAATATGTGCAATGTTGCAACTGTAACCTCTCTCAAATTGAGATGAAGCAACCACCATATGGGTTACAAAAGTATAAAATAAAGTGCCATGTGCAAAGAAAATGCATGATACCTAATTATCTACATTCAAAATAGCAGCAAAAATTATAGCAGCAAGAGTTATAGTATGTTATATGATAGCCATCTAAAGTACATATATGTATTCAAAAAAACCCTGGAGGAATGGTTGCATATATATATAAGGCAATCATTATCAAACAAAGTTGCACCCATCCATATAATTGCACAAATGCCCATGTGTAGGATGAAAACCCCCATGACCGCATGTTTGGCCGCTGGTATAAAAACCCATAATCAAAATCTGTAAATGGCAAACTGCCATGTGTATACCTGGGGTGGAGAAGTGCCCCAACGCGCGTTTCGCGTCAGCTTCCTCGGGGGGCAACGTGAAAGTGGACAGAGTGCGGCCATTAAATAGTTCCTCTGTCACTTGGAAAAAATTGCGGTGTGGCGGCGCTTCCGGTGCTCGTGCCCCATACCGGAAGTGACGAAATGCGCGTCCCACGTCATGGAGGCTGGCCGGACAGCGACGCGTCAGCTGAGAGGCAGGACCCATGACGCTGGATGGGCGCGCATCCATGACAACCAGACAGAAGCCAAACATCCGGAAGCGCTCCCCGCAAAAATCATCCAAGTGTCCATACAAATCAAATATACCTGCCCACATCTTAGCAGAAAGTTATCCTTCAAAGTTGTAGAAGATATTAATACCAATACTAGGTATTTGCCAGTCGGATAGAAAACATTTTACATTACAAAACATGTGGAGAGGATATATTGTTCTAAGGAAGACATGCATGAACATTATATCTAAATTAGTTAGATGAAATATATATAAAAAGACACCAATCCTATATCAGAAACAATCCATCCGTTCTTGATCACCAATATATCTATGATTAGACAATACTAATAGTCAAGCATAAAACACAAGAACAGATGTGATGAAGGTTCTTCATAGTTTGCACCATAATGGGGATGTCTTCAAAGATATAAAACATACAATGTCACGAATCACCGTCACGAAATTCCGAAGAACACAGGAAAAAATGAAAATGAGGAAATCATGACCTAGAAAAACTAGAAAGATAAAGAAAAATAATTAGAAGAATAATTAAAACCAGAATAAAATTGATAAAAAACAAAAATTTAAATTTACAAAAATGGAGCAAAGCTCAAGACTTCATTAAGGCCTTTAGGTCGTACACAATCAACCCTCATAATCCACTTGGCTTCCAATTGGGAAAGGTTCTTTTTCCAGTCTCCCCCTCGACCATCCATGAGAACTCTATCTATCCCTCTTATTTTCAAGAGTTTGGCATTGCAGGAGTGTACTTTCCTGAAATGCCGAGGTATGGGTTTCAGGGTCAAAACGTCCGTGACATCACCCGCCTTGGTGATGTCCCGGACATGCTCCCGCACCCTGACACGTAACTGGCGCGATGTTAGTCCAATGTAAACAAGTCCACAAGGACAGGACGCATGATATATCACACCCTCAGTGCCACAGGTGATGTGTTGGGTAATCTGAAATTCCCTGGACCCATCCCCTGATAGAAAGGATGAGCAACGCTCCAGATTGGCACACGCCGCACAATCCCTACAAGGAAAAAAGCCCCACCTCAGACCTCTCGTGCCAAGGCTATCAGGAATGGGTTTCCTGTAATAGCTATGCACAAGTAGATCCTTGAGATTCTTTGCCCGTCTATATGTGATAGATGGATAATCTCTCATATACTTCGCCAAAGTTAGATCAGTGGTCAATAAGGGCCAAAATTTCTCCAAGGACTCCCTTACCCGTGAATGTTGTTCATTAAAGGTAGAGATAAATCTTACCTGTGTGGAGCTCGTCCTTTTCCTCGCCGAATGCAAGAGATCATTTCGTGACATGCGTGATGCCCTGCGCCAACCGTGTCTAATCACACGCTCCGAGTATCCACGTTCCTCAAATCGTGTTGCCAAATCTTGTGCCTGTTCTACAAAGGATGCCTCATCCGAGCACACCCTCCTCGTGCGCATAAATTGTCCCACTGGGATACTGTTCTTCAAAGCTTTCGGATGCGCTGAAGAAGCATGTAATAAAGAATTTACTGCTGTATCCTTCCTATGTATCTCAGTATGCAATAGACCCTTGCCATCTTTGGATATACACACATCCAAAAAATCAACTGTTGTGCGGCTGTAGTGATAAGTCAGTTTTAAATTGATATTGTTTTGATTTAATTCCCGCACAAAGGACACAAGATCCTCCTCACTACCTTGCCAGATAGCAAGAACGTCATCAATATATCTGACCCAAAAAATCATTTTAGTACTCAAAGGAGTAGGGTTGGTACAAAAGATGTCCCTCTCCCACAGCCCCAGGAACAGATTTGCATATGAGGGGGCAAAGGCCGCCCCCATAGCAGTGCCCTGGAGCTGTAGGTAGAGGGCATCATTGAAGATGAAAAAATTATGGGTCAGCGAAAATTCCAGAAGGCACAACAGAAATAAGATGAACCCATGATCCATGGTTGTCATACATAAAAATGAATTTACTGCATGCAGCCCATCGTGATGTCTAATAGAAGTGTATAATGCTTCTATATCCATGGTTACCAACCACATGTCTTCTTCCAAATTCACATGTTCCAACTTCCTAAGCACATCCCCAGTATCTTTTAAATAGGATGGCAAACTTTCAACACTGGGTCTCAGATAGAAGTCTAAGAATTTACCTGTCATTTCATTGAGGCTCCCATTCCCCGACACTATCGGGCGACCAGGGGGAGAGACCAAATCCTTATGCACCTTCGGGAGCAGATATAGGCAAGGGGTGCGTGGAGATGCTGGAATCAAGCCCTCTTTATATTTCTATATCATGCGTCCTGTCCTTGTGGACTTGTTTACATTGGACTAACATCGCGCCAGTTACGTGTCAGGGTGCGGGAGCATGTCCGGGACATCACCAAGGCGGGTGATGTCACGGACGTTTTGACCCTGAAACCCATACCTCGGCATTTCAGGAAAGTACACTCCTGCAATGCCAAACTCTTGAAAATAAGAGGGATAGATAGAGTTCTCATGGATGGTCGAGGGGGAGACTGGAAAAAGAACCTTTCCCAATTGGAAGCCAAGTGGATTATGAGGGTTGATTGTGTAAGGCCTTAATGAAGTCTTGAGCTTTGCTCCATTTTTGTAAATTTAAATTTTTGTTTTTTATCAATTTTATTCTGGTTTTAATTATTCTTCTAATTATTTTTCTTTATCTTTCTAGTTTTTCTAGGTCATGATTTCCTCATTTTCATTTTTTCCTGTGTTCTTCGGAATTTCGTGACGGTGATTCGTGACATTGTATGTTTTATATCTTTGAAGACATCCCCATTATGGTGCAAACTATGAAGAACCTTCATCACATCTGTTCTTGTGTTTTATGCTTGACTATTAGTATTGTCTAATCATATATATATTGGTGATCAAGAACGGATGGATTGTTTCTGATATAGGATTGGTGTCTTTTTATATATATTTCATCTAACTAATTTAGATATAATGTTCATGCATGTCTTCCTTAGAACAATATATCCTCTCCACATGTTTTGTAATGTAAAATGTTTTCTATCCGACTGGCAAATACCTAGTATTGGTATTAATATCTTCTACAACTTTGAAGGATAACTTTCTGCTAAGATGTGGGCAGGTATATTTGATTTGTATGGACACTTGGATGATTTTTGCGGGGAGCGCTTCCGGATGTTTGGCTTCTGTCTGGTTGTCATGGATGTGCGCCCATCCAGCGTCATGGGTCCTGCCTCTCAGCTGACGCGTCGCTGTCCGGCCGGCCTCCATGACGTGGGACGTGCATTTCGTCACTTCCGGTATGGGGCACGAGCACCGGAAGCGCCGCCACACCGCAATTTTTTCCAAGTGACAGAGGAACTATTTAATGGCCGCACTCTGTCCACTTTCACGTTGCCCCCCGAGGAAGCTGACGCGAAACGCGCGTCGGGGCACTTCTCCACCCCAGGTATACACATGGCAGTTTGCCATTTACAGATTTTGATTATGGGTTTTTATACCAGCGGCCAAACATGCGGTCATGGGGGTTTTCATCCTACACATGGGCATTTGTGCAATTATATGGATGGGTGCAACTTTGTTTGATAATGATTGCCTTATATATATATATGCAACCATTCCTCCAGGGTTTTTTTGAATACATATATGTACTTTAGATGGCTATCATATAACATACTATAACTCTTGCTGCTATAATTTTTGCTGCTATTTTGAATGTAGATAATTAGGTATCATGCATTTTCTTTGCACATGGCACTTTATTTTATACTTTTGTAACCCATATGGTGGTTGCTTCATCTCAATTTGAGAGAGGTTACAGTTGCAACATTGCACATATTACTTGTAGCTTTATATTAATATTTTTTGGCTAAGAAAAAATTTTTTTTCTCTCAATTTTTGAGGTCTACAACCGCTGTCTGCGAACTTGCGCTTATATCGCCTACTGTTAAATTATGGGTTACATTTAACATCCCTATTGAAAACATGTTTTTCTTCATTTCTGCCCATATATATATATTTGTGTATATCTACAGGGTGGTGGTCACACCTGTTTGTTTCTTCTCTTTGTATATGCTATTAGCTCAATAAAAATTATTGTATTTATTCCATTGGTATGCGCCTTTTTCTTTTTTCTTGGGTATTTATGTCATTTAAGAAGGGCGAAATTTAGTGACCGGTTTTTTGGATTTCTAACCTACCAGATGCAGGAGAAGACCCTGAGGCTCTTGAAGAAATAGAGTAACCGGCCACTTGCGGCCCAGCGTGCTCAAGGAGTGAGAAACAGACGGTCTGGCTTGAAGGAGGTCACCCTGAATCCATTGCCCCATCATGACTGGGCAGAAACGCAAGATAGTGACCCTGCAGTCCACCTGGTGAACGAGCTACTGTCACAAGCTGACTCACGCCCAGAGTCGGATGCTCCTGAAGAAACCCAGAAGTTGTGGAAGGAGAGAGGCCGGCTGTTCATTTATGAAGGAAAGCTGTGTCGGAGGAGTATCAATGCCCGCACTCATGAGCTGGTCTGGCAGGTGATAGTCCCAAAGAGAGAGGCATCAATGGTCCTGGAGGCCTACAGATGAAGCTGGACACTTTGGATGGAAGAAGTTGGAAGCATTGCTCCAGGAGAGGTTATACTGGGCTGGTATGAGGAAAGCCATTGAGAGGTGGTGCCGGGAGTGTGGACAATGTAACCTGAGCAGAAAGGATCGAAACAGCCAGAGAGCTACTCTACAGCCAATCATCACCAAACAGCCCCTTGAGTTGGTAGCCCTGGACCATGTGAAGCTGGTTCTAAGCCGGTCAGGCTACATCAATGCTCTTACCATTGTGGACCACTACTCAAGATTCCTGGTAGTTGTGCCTGTCAAAGATCAGACAGCCAGGACAGCAGCCAGAGCATTCCAACAGCACTTCTGTAGACCACATAGATATCCTGAAAGAGTGCTTACAGATCAAGGTCCAGCTTTCGAGGCAGAAGTGTTCCAAGAATTCTGTAACTTGTATGGTTGTAAGAACATCCGGACAACACCGTACCACCCACAGAACAATGGCATGTGTGAAAAGATGAACCAGGTAGTGATTGACCTACTGAAGACTTTGCCCTTGGAGGAGAGGAATCTGTGGCCAGAGAAGTTGCCAGATCTGGTGGACCTCTACAATCATATTCCAGTAAATTCCACCAACTGTACCCCAGCCTACTTAATGAGAGCAAGACCTGGTAAACTGCCTATTGATTTGGACATGGGAGTCCTTACGCCCGAAGTAACATAACCAGATGCTGACTGGGATACAGTAAGACAACAACAGTACAGAAGAGTTCAAGAATGCGTGGAAAAGAGTCTAGCCCAGGCAAGACAAAAGCAGGAGAAGCTTTACAATGAAAATGCACCTGCCGTTCCTTTGTCACCGGGAGAACAAGTCTTAAAAAGGAAGAGAAGATTGCACAAATTGGATGATCAATGGGAAGCTGAACCTTATACCATTCTGCCCTCAAACTTTGATAATACCAAGATATGCCTTATTCGCAAAGATCGAGGAGAAACCTCAGCAGCAATATCAAGAGATCACGTGAAACTATGTCCTGACCTGCTGAAGGAAAGAGTGGAAGAACCAGATAACATCCAACCCATAGAGGAAGAAGAGAAGGTCAGCACAGTACTTGGGGAATTCCCTGCGAATTGGACTAAAGTAAATGATGCTATAGTGGTGCCGGTGTTGACATTTCCCCAATTGGTAGCACAGGAAGACGTGACTCAAGGAAATCCTGAGGATCAGGAAAATCAGGGAGCAGATACCACACCAGCGTTGGAGCCAGAGAACCCTTGCCCTGCCAGTGGTGAACCTGTTATGCCCCTGGTGAGTCTAAGAGCTCGCAGACAATCTAGGATCCCTGTGCCATGCAGAACCCCAGTAGTGTATCCAGTAGATTACCCACTACACCAGTATTACGCAGGTCTACCCGCATTACACAAGGGATACCACCCATCAGATATCGTATATAGATAAATGTAAATGTTGAAATTGTATGTGTATATATGTAACGGTTTTTCAAGTTTGGTGCCTACAGGTAACCTGTAAGAGTTTCCTTTGGAATCGCTAGTTTTATTTTATAGACATTATACCACGGGACTTGTGTGGTCAAAAACTTTCCTGTGTATAGTTCACCATTTGCCCAGGAATGGACTATGGACATTGATGTTTGGACTTATCATCATAGGACCTTTTTTGAAGCTCTGGTTTTTGGTTTTTGTAACTTTTTAATTTATTAACTCTTGTACAATTATTGTTTAACTGTTTATATATTTCATGTTTTTGTTCAGCCCCGGAGTGCTGACTTTCACTAGAGGGGAGTGTGGCGCCCCCAGGGGTATGGTCGCCACAGTGGCTTTGCCTTCCTCCAGGGGAGGGTAATGCCAGGCTTGGAGGCAATGATGGGTGTTATGAATGGGTCACCGAGGAGGAAAAAACAACACAAGCCAAGTCTCAGAAAACCTGAGGGGTGGGTAACTATGCAGATTGCAGATCCCTGATCTTACCACACAACTAGCAGTAGCCATGGAGCGTGCCTACGATGATCCTAGATGCCTCATCACAACCGGAGAGCTACATAAGCCTAAAGCAGGAAAAGAGGAAAACTAACTGCCCCAGAGCAGACCCCAAAGGAAAGACAGCCCCCCACATGTATTGACGGTGAAACAAGATGAAAACACAAACACAGGCAGGAAGATAGGCTGAGCAAACAATGGGGCCCGACTAACTAGAAAGGACAGGAAAGGAAAGACACTGTCTGCAATCTGCCAAAAACTCTACCAAAATAATGTCCAACACTTCTGATAGCAAAATTAACCCTGAAGTCACTAGACTTCTCCCACTGTATCAGCACTCTGAAATATTCTGAGACAAAGCAAAAAGAGGCCAATCTAATAAGGGACCAAAAGGCTAATACAGATAAATAGGAGTGGAAATTCAGCACAACCCCAGCAGGGGCTGGCTGACCACAAAAAAAGTGCGGCGCTTAGAAACCCTCTGTGTACCTTAGAGACCAGCGCGCTGGTGCAGGGAGCTGGTAACCAAGGTAAACAGCGCTTAGAAACCCGCTGTTTATCTTTGTTACCAGCTCCCTGCACCAGCGCGCTGGTTTCTAAGGTACACAGTGACGCGCGCACTCGTTGTCGCTGGTGCTGATCGCTGGTGAAGCTGCCTGTTTGGCAGCTCACCAGCGATCATGTAGCGACACACCAGCGATCCTGACAAGTTCATACCGTTGTCGGGATCGCTGGTGAGTTGCTATGTGTGGCGGGGCCCTTAGACTTGAAGAGCGCATACTACCATGTCCCCATTCATCAGGAAAACCAACAGTACCTCACGGTAGTGGTGTATATAGACAGATAACTCGGACATTTCAAGTACGGTGTTCTTCACTTTGGTCTGTCCATGGCCCCGAGGGTCTTCACCAAAATAGTTGTGGGGTGACTGAACATTTGCGGGAAAGGAACATGTTAATAGTGCCATAGCTGTATTACTTGTTAGTGATCGGCAGAACAGAAGACGATTGCAGTTCTCAACTAGGGCACATCCAAGCATCCAAACCACTATGTCAAAACTTGGTTGGATGGTGAATAATGAGAAGTCGAGGCTTCAGCCCCTGAAGGTTCAATCCTTTTTAGGGAATATTTTGGACTCAGCGAGGCAGGTCTGTCTCCTGCCAGAAGAGAAGAAATACAGAATTATAGCCCTGGTGTAAGCAGCATTGACCAATCCAATCATGTCCCTGAGGAAAGCTGTGTCCCTACTAGGATCACTGACATCGTGCATTGCAGCAGTACAGTGGGCCCAGTGTCATTCAAGGGCCTTACAGCAGAATGTCCTAGAGGGAGAAAGGAAGCTTGCTGGGTGCCTAGAGGGGAAGATTATGCTCTCCCAGGAAGTGTTAGACCCCATGACCTGGTGGTGGGATCCAAGGAATCTGCGGGGAATTCCATGGTACTACCAGATATCAGACGTGATCATGTCAGATGCAAGCGCAGAAGGATGGGGCGCGCATCTCAAGGACCGCATAGTCCAGGGGATCTGGTCAGAGGCAGAAGCTGGTCATTCCTCAAACTATAAGGAGCTGCTATCAATAAAGAAGACAGTAATAGAGTTTCTTCTCCATTCAGAAGGAAACCATGTTCGCATAATGTCAAACAACCGAACTTCAGTTGCCTATCTGAACCACCAGGGGGGCACAAGATCCCGACCCCTAATGCGGCTATCTCGAGCAATTCTCCAGGTTATGGAGGAACATCATCTACAGCTATAGGATTTACACATAAAGGGAAAGGAAAACAAGGAAGCAGATTTCCTCAGCAAGACAACCCTAAAAAGGGGGAATGGGAACTGGATCAGTCAATTTTTCGTCAGATTGTCGATCTTTGAGGGCAGTCAGAAATAGATTTGTTTGCCAACAGAATGGACAGGAAAATAAAGATCTTCTGCTCTCTAAAAGAAAAGCCGTACGCAGTGGACGCACTACAGATTCCTTGGGGTTTCCAACTGGCTTACACATTTCCACTGCTGATGTTCTGAAGAAGATTTGAGAGGAAGGAGCAGATGTCATCCTCATTGCTCCATTCTGGCCCAAGAGACCATGGTTCTCATGGATGAGGAGGATGTTCTTGTCAGATCCTTGGATTCTCCCAGATGTTGCAGGTCTCCTCAGGCAGGGCCCAATATCACATCCTCAGAAGTCAGGTCTACATTTGATGGCCTGGATTATGAGAGGGTGCTGCAAGCACAGAAAGGGTTCTCCCCGGCCTTAGTCGCTACCCTGACGCAGAGTAGGAAGCCTGTAACAACTAGGATATGCGGCAGGATATAGGCTAAGTTTTTAGGTTTTTCAGGACAGTCTGTGGGAAGTAAGATGCCAATCAGAGCTATATTAAAGTTACTTCAGAGGGGTATGGAGATGGGCCTAGCCACCAGCACCCTTAAGGTGCAGGTATCTGCCTAAGGCTAGGTTAACATTGCGTTAGGGGCATCGATTTAATGGATCCGTTAAACGGATGTGCTAATGCAGATGCCATTTTTTACATCATTTGTGACCTAGCGCTAATGTATGCGCTAACGCATGGTAGCTTTTCGTTACCATGCGCTACCACGCGTTAGCCCATACAGGTCTATGTCTATGTTCGCTGTGTGCTACACCCGACGCACTCTAGGACGCTGCAGACCGCGTTCGAGGGTGCGACATGAAGTAACGCATCATCGCTAGCGCATGCCGATTTTGGCATGTGTTAGGATGTGCTACAATTATTGCGGGCAATGGTGGTGTTAATACTTCCGTTACATAGCGTTAGTGCCGCCATGTAACGGATGCCGACAGCGCATTGCCCGCAACGCAATGTGAACTTGACACGGTTCACGGTTCTATACAACTATAACCTAACTATAACCTAGCTACGGATAAGTGGATGGCTAGGTTTATTAAAGCATGTAATCACAAATATAGCCCAAAATTATTCAATTTATCCCTTTTCCACAAGGGCTGATGGGACGCCCTCACACCCAGGGCTGTGGGGTACTCGGTACGGGGCCCAGTGGATCTCAATGGAAGTTGTCACGGCAGCTGTGACCCTGCCCGTGGCCCTGGGCGCCCATTGTAAATGTTCAGTGTGAATGTATAAGTCGTGACGCCACCTGTGGTATTCAGCAATGTAGATGTTAGGCCGACACTGCAGACAGATCCTCTGGGACAGATGGTGTGGTGCAGCAGTGATGGTATAGCCCTCCACAGGCAGGGCTGTTGTCCCAGGGCAGAGTAGATATGGTGACACTTAGGTGGTGTAGTGTCAGGCGCAGGGGATGTAGCAGTGCCAGACAGGTTGACGCTGGAATAAGTGGACACCAGGGCATGTAGTTCCAAAGATTTACTCACAGTCTGTTGTACAAACAGGTGCCCGCTTCTGTGCCGTGTCCTCCGGGTCTGGGACTCAGTCAACCCCCAGGCTAGATGGAATACTCCTTTCCAACACTCCGCCAACTTATGCCTTTCTGAACGTCTCCTCTTATAGCGCCTTTAGATGAAGAACTCCTAGTACTGAGTTACACTGGAGTCCCTCCTGTCTGATATTCCTATGAACTCTACTTGTATGGCAGACAGCTGTAGCCTGCTTCAGGGACTCCTTGCTACTAAGTCCCGGCTCACTATCCATTTGCTGTTGTGCCCCCAAGTCTTGTGTGGGAATAAAGTGGTCACTAGAGTTGAGCGAAACGGGTCGAAAAATTTCAAAAGTCGCCGACTTTTGGCAAAGTCGGGTTTCATGAAACGAAACCCGACCCTAGGATGAGGTCGGCCACGAGGTCGGCGACTTACGCGCCAAAGTCGCGTTTCAAAAGTTTGTTTTGCGCTCTTTTTCAGCCAATCAGGATCCGCGGACACTGTGGGCAACGTGATGACATAGGCACGGGTCACCACCATCTTTCAGAAGGGCATGCAAGTGATTGGCTTGCTTTGGTGGGCGTCACAGGGGGTATAAAAGGGCGTGCACGCCGACCGCCATCTTACTTCTGCCGATATCAGTATAGGGAGAGGTTGCTGCTGATTCTGTAGGGAGAGCGTTAGGCAGGGAAGAAGACAAAAAAACTGCTTCTGCTGCTAGCGATTTGGCCTGCACAACACACCAGTCACTGTGTGTGCAGTGCAAGGGGAGGCTATATAGTGGTGTATCAGTGGTGTTGGCTGTTGGGCTGCCTTCTAAGGCTTCCTGACATTCCTGCATTGCTGTTTACCCACTGCTCCGCAAACTGCTTTTTTAAAAGCAATCCCAATTTTTTTTTTTTTGTCCTGCTGAGAAGAAAAAAAAACTGCTTCTGCTGCTAGCGATTTGGCCTGTACAACACACCAGTCACTGTGTGTGCAGTGCAAGGGGAGGCTATATAGTGGTGTATCAGTGGTGTTGGTTGTTGGGCTGCCTTCTAAGGCTTCCTGACATTCCTGCATTGCTGTTTACCCACTGCTCCGCAAACTGCTTTTTTAAAAGCAATCCCAATTTTTTTTTTTGTCCTGCTGAGAAGAAAAAAAAACTGCTTCTGCTGCTAGCGATTTGGCCTGTACAACACACCAGTCACTGTGTGTGCAGTGCAATGGGAGGCTATATAGTGGTGTATCAGTGGTGTTGGTTGTTGGGCTGCCTACTAAGGCTTCCTGACATTCCTGCATTGCTGTTTACCCACTGCTCTGCAAACTGCTTTTTTAAAAGCAATCCAATCTCCCTTATCCTCTAGTCACTTTTGTCACAGCTGTGCCATCGAGCCTGTGACATAGCGCTCAGATATCAGTGGGCCTCACACAATCCAAAAGTGTCCAGTGTCCACAAGTGTGTGCAGAAATTCAAAATCTCCCTTATCCTCTCGTCACTTTTGTCACAGCTGTGCCATCGAGCCTGTGACATAGCGCTCAGATATCAGTGGGCCTCACACAATCCAAAAGTGTCCAGTGTCCACAAGTGTCTGCAGAAATTCAAAATCTCCCTTATCCTCTAGTCACTTTGGTCACAGCTGTGCCATCGAGCCTGTCACATAGCGCTCAGATATCAGTGGGCCTCACACAATCCAAAAGTGTCCAGTGTCCACAAGTGTCTGCAGAAATTCAAAATCTCCCTTATCCTCTCGTCACTTTTGTCACAGCTGTGCCATCGAGCCTGTCACATAGCGCTCAGATATTCATTGGGCCTCACACAATCCAAAAGTGTCCAGTGTCCACAAGTGTGTGCAGAAATTCAAAATCTCCTTTATCCTCTAGTCACTTTGGTCACAGCTGTGCCATCGAGCCTGTCACATAGCGCTCAGATATCAGTGGGCCTCACACAATCCAAAAGTGTCCAGTGTCCACAAGTGTGTGCAGAAATTCAAAATCTCCCTTATCCTCTAGTCACTTTTGTCACAGCTGTGCCATCGAGCCTGTCACATAGCGCTCAGATATCAGTGGGCCTCACACAATCCAAAAGTGTCCAGTGTCCACAAGTGTCTGCAGAAATTCAAAATCTCCCTTATCCTCTCGTCACTTTTGTCACAGCTGTGCCATCGAGCCTGTCACATAGCGCTCAGATATCAGTGGGCCTCACACAATCCAAAAGTGACCAGTGTCCACAAGTGTCTGCAGAAATTCAAAATCTCCCCTGTCCTATAGACACCTTGTACCTTGTTTTACATTACTATATACAGTAGTTTGTTGGATTTTGTCTACATTTCTACCAAAAATGAGGAAAGCTGGTGGAAGAGGCCGTGGAATTGGGCGGGGGTTGGCAGCTGGTAATGATGGTGTTGGTGGTGGATCTGATGGTAGTGGCAAGAGCAAAATAGGACCGAATGCAGGAGGTGTTGAGCCTGCGTCATCGTCTGGCTACATAAGGCCTCGAACACTTAGTTTTCTAGGAGTTGGCAAACCACTTTTAAAGCCAGAGCATCAGGAAAAAGTTTTGTCTTACATTGCTGACTCAGCCTCCAGCTCTATCGCCTCCTCTTCTTCAGTTGTAAAAAGTAAAAGCACTGAGTCGTCATTGGAGGCTCATGTTCATGAACCACACCTTTCCTTGTGTCCTTCACCCCAACCAAGATTGAAGGATGACGCAGGCCATACTACTGATTACTCCATGGAGCTGTTTTCACATACCATGCCTGGATTATCAAGTCAAATGGTGAATTACCCAGGCCAAGATGAATCTGACATGGAGTGCACTGATGCACAGCCGCTGATGGATGATTCTGCTGGTACATTCACTCAGAGCACTACATTGTCCTCGCAGTGTACAGAGCCAGATTCTGACCCTGATGAGACTCAGGTGCCCCTTCACGCACACTATACCACCATACACGGTGACACAGAGGAAGGTGCACATGACATAGAAGAGGAGGTGATGGATGACCCAGTTGTTGACCCAGATTGGCATCCATTGGGGGAAGAGGGTGCTGCGTCCAATAGCTCAGATGAGGAGCATCCACAGCAGACATCGACATCGCAACAGCTGTTATCTGGCAGGCCCGGAGCACTCCAAAGACACGTTCCAAACATCAAAAGAGTTGCTGGACAGCTTGTCCAGAGGGTCAAAAGATCACAGCGTGCTAGGCCGCAAAATGTCTGCCAAAGTAGGAAGAGTGCAGTGTGGCACTTTTTTGAACAAAATCCTCATGATCAGGCCAAGGTTATCTGTAAGAAGTGCGCAAAGACCTTTAGCCGAGGGAAAAATCTGAAAAATTTGAATACCAGTTGCATGCTTAGACATTTAACCAGCATGCACTTGCAAGCGTGGACACAACACCAAACCTCAAGTGCCACATGTGCAACTGATCACAACGAAGGTAGTCAGCAACGCTACATTGTTTCCCCCACTGTAAGCCCACCGGTTAACACAGCAGCAAATGTTGAGGTGTCGTTGCAAGGCCACAGCAGTCAGGGAATCCCACTGTTATATCAACGAAAGACTGATTCTAGGCCATCAGAAAGAACACCAACTCCATCACCATCATCAACCCTCTCTCAGTCCGCCCTGTCCACCGCTACTTCCACCATATGCAGCTCTCAAGTCCAGCTCACCCTCTCAGACACTATGAGTAGGTCAAGAAAGTACTCAGTCTCTCATCCGCGTACACTGGGTTTGAACGCCCACATTGCCAAACTAATCTCGTTTGAGATGATGCCCTTTCGGTTGGTGGAAAGCACAGCTTTCCGCGAACTCATGGCCTATGCAGTACCACGCTATGACCTACCCAGTCGCCACTTCTTCTCTCGCAAAGCCATCCCAGCCCTCCACCATCATGTGAAAGACCGCATTGTCCATGCACTCAAGCAGTCAGTGAGCGGAAAGGTGCACCTCACAACTGATGCATGGTCCAGTCGGCATGGCCAGGGCCGTTACGTGTCCATCACTGCGCACTGGGTTAATGTGGTGGATGCAGGGTCCACAGGGGACAGCGGTGGTGGGACAGTGCTGCCTAGCCCACGGTATAGGAAACAGTTGGCTGTAGGCGTTCGACCCTCCTCCTCCTCCTCCTCCAGAAGCGAAAGCTCGTCCACAGAGCGGTCGTACGAGCACTCCATCTGCAGCTGCCACTGTTGCACACGATGTGTCCCCCTATCGAGCAGCTAGTGGAAAGCGTCAGCAGGCTGTGTTGCAGATGATGTGTTTGGGCAACAGACACACCGCCGAGGTGCTGGCCGAGTCATGGCTGGGCAGTGTACATCTTGAGGCAGGCAAGGTAGTTAGTGATAACGGCCGTAATTTTGTGGCAGCCATAGCCCTTTCAAAACTCAGCCATATACCTTGCTTGGCTCACACCTTGAACCTGGTGGTGCAGTGCTTCCTCAAAAATTATCCGGAGTTAACAGCCCTGCTCCAGAAGGTGCGAAGACTGTGCGCGCACATCCGCCGGTCGCCTGTACACTCCGTTCGTATGCAGAAGCTGCAGCGATTGCTCCACCTTCCCAACCACCGCCTCATTATCGACATTGCAACAAGGTGGAACTCCACCCTGCACATGGTGGAGCGGCTGTGCGAGCAGAGGCAGGCCATAATGCATTTGTGGGAGGATACACGGCCAGGCACTTTGAGAGCAGACATGGAGTTGACAGGTGTGCAGTGGTCGAAGCTGAAAGACCTCTGTAAAGTCCTTCAGTGTTTTGAGGAATGCACACGGCTGGTAAGCGCAGACGACGCCATCCTAAGCATGAGCATCCCACTTATGCGTCTGCTCATGCAAACTTTGACGCACCTTAAGGAGCAGGCGTCTGCAGCCAATGTTGATGAGGAGGAAGAGGAGGAGGGAATCCTTGATGACATTCAGCCATTGTCTGCTCAGGGACCTCTCCTGGACGAGGTGGAGGAAGAAGAGGAGGAGGATGATGGGGATGATTACTTAGGGGAGGAGGATGCATCTCGTGGGGCAAGTGAAAATGTTGGCATGGCAAGGTCTGGTACAGGGTTTGTGCGTGACTGGAGGGATGTGGATTTGCCAGAAAGTGCTCCTCCACCCAGCACTCGCAGTGCATCATTGACACCGGGAACATTGGCCCACATGTCAGATTATGCCTTGCAGATCCTAAAAAGGGACCCACGCATTGCCAAAATGATGAAAGATGACGACTACTGGTTGGCCAGCATCCTGGATCCACGCTATAAAGGCAAATTACAAAACATCATGCCACAGGAGAACCTTGACCTAATATTGGCTAATAAACAAGCAACTCTGGTAAATCGGTTGCTTGAGGCATTCCCAGCACACAGCAGCGGTGATGGTTCTCACACGAGCCGTACGGGCCGGGGGCAGCTTGGCAGAGGTGTTCGTGGTGCACACAGCAGAAGTGGCGTTGGAGACAGGGGTTTCATGACAATGTTGTGGACTGATTTTTCAAATACCGCTCACACAACTGGTAATACTGCATCGATGGAAAGTGACAGGAGACAGCAGTTGTCAACTATGGTTACAAACTACTTTTCCTCCCATATCGATGTTCTCCCACACAGGTCATTCCCCTTTGACTATTGGGCCGCTAAACTGGACACCAGGCCTGAATTGGCCCAATATGCCTTACAGGAGCTCGCTTGCCCAGCTGCAAGTGTGCTATCGGAAAGAGTCTTCAGTGCAGCTGGATCAATCCTGACAGAAAAAAGGACCCGTCTGTCAACCTAAAATGTGGATGATCTAACCTTCATTAAAATGAACCATGCATGGGTTTCCAAGGATTTTGTCCCACCTTCCCCTGATGACACATAGGGTGACAGAAAAATGGCTTGCTTTGGTCCACCTCTTCCTGGGACTTCACCTATTTCGCCTTTTGCATCAGCTGAATGTCCAACATCAACATATGCCACTTTCTAAAACTCCCTAACTGTGCTGCCTCCCCCCCCATGGCCGGGGTCACCACCTAGCGCACGACACCGTGCGAGTGCCGTTGCCCTGGACAGGTGGGTAGGCCGACTCTTGGGTGCGGGCACTGGCACAGGGTCCCTCATAGTGCAATCAAGTGTCTCTGACGGTGGTGGTGCACACCCGCCGTCAGACACACCGCCGTACTATGAGGGGCCCAGTGCCAGTACCGACGCCCACGAGTGGGCCCCCCTTGCTTGGGCAGGGCCCCAGCATTTGCAATCTTTACCTCTCCCTGCTCCTCCGCTATGTAATCTGGGCCGTCAAATCCATACTGTGCCTGACACCGTCTGAGCCTGCCTCCTGATGTACAGACATATATTTTGAATGTGTATGCTATCCATACATGTTATCCGGGGATACGGTACCCTTTCTAACCTTTGTGCAATCACGTGCAATCCATACTGGGCCTAACACCGTCTGAGCCTGCCTCCTGATGTACAGACATATATTTTGAATGTGTACACTATCCATACATGTTATCCAGGGATACGGTACCCTTTCTAACCTTTGTGCAATCACGTGCAATCCATACTGGGCCTAACACCGTCTGAGCCTGCCTCCTGATGTATAGACATATTTTGAATGTGTACGCTATCCATACATGTTATCCGGGGATACGGTACCCTTTCTAACCTTTGTGCAATCACGTGCAATCCATACTGGGCCTAACACCGTCTGAGCCTGCCTCCTGATGTATAGAAATATATTTTGAATGTGTACGCTATCCATACATGTTAACCGGGGATACAGTACCCTTTCTAACCTTTGTGCAATCACGTGCAATCCATACTGGGCCTAACACCGTCTGAGCCTGCCTCCTGATGTATAGACATATATTTTGAATGTGTACGCTATCCATACATGTTATCCAGGGATACGGTACCCTTTCTAACCTTTGTGCAATCACGTGCAATCCATACTGGGCCTAACACCGTCTGAGCCTGCCTCCTGATGTATAGACATATATTTTGAATGTGTACGCTATCCATACATGTTATCCGGGGATACGGTACCCTTTCTAACCTTTGTGCAATCACGTGCAATCCATACTGGGCGTGAGAACGGCTGGCGAGCTGTTAAGCAAGCTACAGCACCTGTGGTTTGCACACGTAAGTTTTTCATTTTTTCAGGAATGATGGTTAGGCCTAATTCCGGAACTGCGGTTGACCTGCACTTACTGGGAAATCATTGTTCGCGGGTAATAATTGTAATCAGTGATCCCCATCACTAACGTTGTTCAGCGGGTTATCTGCACCTGTAAGCGACAAACGCTGGCCTTTTCAGTGTAGCGCACATGCAGCCACGGACATGTAATGGCATGACACACCAGTTATTGGCCAATCTCATGTGCCAGAGCCTCACGTGTCCCTCTAGTAAGCCGGACTCGGACCGCGGGGAATGACGGAGTCTCGTTCGTTAACGGAATTAAGCTTGCAATGTGTGCATCTGTTCTGTAGCTGGCATGGTTGAGGTTTCCCAGGTGGAGTCGAATTTAACCGTAGGCTCCACTCCTGGTGGTGCCCTTCTGGACATTCCTTTAAGGTTCAGCTTTGCAACCATACTGCCCACGTAAAACAAACACTTTACCTTCATGAACGCTGTTTGGAGGGTCATGACTCGTGGGAATAACGCCGCCCAATCAGTTAACCTGCTAGAGAGATCGTTCGTTGCTCCCAAGCATGACATCACACTCCCTAGGAAGAAGGTAATGCCACTGTGGCGACCGTACTCCTGGGGGCGACACAAGTGCACTGATGCCCAGCCACTGCTCGATGAATCTGCTGGTACATTGACCCAGACCACTACATTCCCCTCGCACGCTACTCGGCCTGAATCTGACCCTGATGAAACTCAGGTTACCCTTCCCATATACAGTTCCATCTTACACGGTGACAAAGAGGAAGCTGCAGATGAAAGTGCAGGTTCGGCCCACCCGCCATCAGACACACCACCGTACTATCAGGGGCCCTGTGCCAGTGCCGTCGCCAACGAGTGGGCCCCCCCCTGCTTGCTCAGGATCACAGCACTTGCAAAGTTGAAATACTGTGCAAAGAGATGGAAGATGGGGACGACGAGGAGTCCAGACAAGTATAGGGATTCCCTAGCGAGGAGACTTATTTGATTGTTTTCAATGTTGGGACAGCAATTTTTGGGGAGCACTATACTCTGGAGAATGATAGATGGTGCCCACCATACACTGGAACATTCAAAAGGTGGACATCAGACACTGGAGCAGCATTTACAGGGCCCATTATACACTAGAGCAGTAGAAATGGGGCCCATTATGTTTGGAGCATTATTTGGGCCCATAAGACAGTGGAGCTTCATCCATGGGGACCAACATATACTGTAGCATTATGTGGAGCTCATCATATACTGTTTCAAACATTATATGGGACCAATGATTCTGTATGGAGAAATAGATGGGCCTCGTCATGAGATGTAAAAAGTGAAGTATTTTTCATTGTACTATACCGCTATTTCTCTGCCGTATCGGAGCATGATGAGTTGTGGTATGTGTTAAAGGGGCGCTCTTTCGCCCAGGGCACATGAAAACCTGGAGCCAGCCCTACCCCCCCACAACTTTAGCCAAATAACCCCCATTTTTCAGTGAGTAACTTGTATTATGAAGTTAATTAAGGTTGACAAGCTTAAGTAAGAAGAATTGATGCTTTTGGCATTCAAATGGGCACTGTAGGTGTGTTTCCTGTCCTCCTCTCACTTTTATTCCCCATTGACTTACATTGGGTTTCGTGTTTCGGGACGACCCCGACTTTTCCCTATAATCGGACGATCTTGCTCGACCCGACTTTTGGAAAAGTCGGGTTTCACGAAACGAAACGCGACCCTAAAAAACCAAAAGTCGCTCAACTCTAGTGGTCACTACTTCTATTCCTCCGGTGTATACGGCAGGACCATTAGTATCCGTACAACCTCGGGGACCGGGCCCCGGCCTTGCGCTTAGAACTTGTAGGAAGGGTCTCTTCTCACCCACGTCCTCTGTTCTCTTTTACTCCTCACGTTCCGTACTAATCCTTTCTTTCTATGGAGAGTCAAGCTTTCAGTCTATGTTGCTCTCTCTCCCTTTCTCGTGCCAGCAGACCCAGATCACTGGGATCTGCTGCAGCACTTCCATCCATCTATCCCTCTCTCTAGGGATCTTCTTCTCTCTCCAACCAACTACTGACTAACTGACTTAAACTCTTCCTGCTCCTTGTAATCTAACTCCACCCACCTCCCAGCACGTTTCATGTTCCAAGCAGGGAGCCACCAATGGGTGCTTTGCTATACTCCAAGCAGGGAGCCGCCGAAGGTGCTTTGCTACACTACTTTGTGGTGTGGGGGTGCAGGTGTTGGAGTGTGGTCAGGAGTCTCCACCTTACCTGGGTGGTCAGGAGGAGGTGCAGTACCTCTGTGGCGACTGAACCCTCAGGGACGCCATATTAATATACCATAATGCATACAATATCGCTTTTATGGTGACCAAAACATGAAAAAAATGGTACCAAAAGATGGTACATATAAAATATTATCCTTTATTAGAAATATAATAGGAACTAATACCAAAGAAGATGCAAGACAAACAAGGAGGGACTACAATGCCATGGGATATCCCACAAAAACAACCCACTGGTATGAAATACACAATAACTCACAAGCCATTGTCAAGTAATAAAGCAATATACTACTACACAGGAAAGGAACATATACCCATAACCTGCTTAATAAGTATAGACTGCCCCAATGAGCATATAACAATAATAACAAGATAGGCTAGTATGTAACTTTACACTATGTGAATAGATGTTAACTGTACAGTGTATAGGATGCTATATACAGATGAAACATGGCACTAAAGTATATGGCACATACCAATGTAGTGGCTGGTGGATATCCCCGGACATCCCTCTGCCCCGACGCGCGTTTCACTCAGCTTCTTTGGGACACCTCAGACACATCACAAACTTAGACAAGTCTTTTAATGCTCCTAAAATAAATAACAATATGAGACTTAGTATCACAACCAACATTTTTTTTACATAGAGGTACTATATATATGATGTTGGCTCAGATTAATGTCGTTCTGGTCTTGTGCAGCACATTCCCACACGATGCCCAAAAAAATACCAGTGTTATTATAATGCTCCTGAATAAAAATATCTACCCTATGCTGAGCCCCTGAATAGATAATTGCCCCTCACTATATTCCATGCACAAAATATGATCCTCACACTGTCCTCTTATGGTACATGCCCCCACACTGCCCCCCTCATTTTCATACTGGGCCCCCTTTTCATACTGTGTTCCCTCATCACACCCCCCCTCTTTGGCATACTGTCCTCTCCTGGCTGTTCCGTAAGAGTGAGTTTCCAAGTAGCACAGTCCTTGCGCTTTGGACAGAGCGGAAAGCCCGTTCTGCCCAAAGCCCTGCCACTTTCTGTACGCACGGTAATTCCAGATGTGTTGATTGAACACATGCGGTATCACCGCATCGCATACATAGACCAGGTTATTAACCTGGCGGAGACTGAGCATCTCCGCAAGGTAAACAGATATGCTGCATTCTAAAACGACGTGCCGCATGTCCGGATTCGTGGGTATGTCACCCGCGTATTAGGACGCAAAGTATAGACGGGATTTCATAAAATCCTCTCCACTATGCTGTAACATCTAGACGCTGCAGATTAAACGCTGCAGCTGTACGCAGCACTCAATCCGCAGCAAATCCGGATGTAATATGGCCCGTAGAAACATACCCTTAGGCTGGGGTCACACTAACCAACGCAAAATACGGTCAGTATTTTACATGCGTAATACGGATGAATGGCCCCTAAACAGTGCTCCGTATGTCATCCGTAATCAAGGTGTGGTCGCGTATTTTGCGCATGTCTGCATCTGTATGTAATCCGTATAGCATCGGTATGCCGAGATTTTCTCGCCGGCTTGCAAAATGGACATATAATGGAGCCCTATGACAGGTTTTATAACAAAAACCAAAGAATAGATATAGACACATAGAATGCATATATATATATATATATATATATATATATATATGTAGAGTTGAGCGAAACGGGTCGAAAAAATTCAAAAGTCGCCGACTTTTGGCAAAGTCGGGTTTCATGAAACGAAACCCGACCCTAGGATGAGGTCGGCCACGAGGTCGGCGACTTACGCGCCAAAGTCGCGTTTCAAAAGTTTGTTTTGCGCTCTTTTTCAGCCAATCAGGATCCACGGACACTGTGGGCAACGTGATGACCTAGGCACGGGTCACCACCATCTTTCAGAAGGGCATGCAAGTGATTGGCTTGCTTTGGTGGGCGTCACAGGGGGTATAAAAGGGCGTGCACGCCGACCGCCATCTTACTTCTGCCGATCTTAGTATAGGGAGAGGTTGCTGCTGATTCTGTAGGGAGAGCGTTAGGCAGGGAAGAAGACAAAAAAACTGCTTCTGCTGCTAGCGATTTGGCCTGCACAACACACAAGTCACTGTGTGTGCAGTGCAAGGGGAGGCTATATTGTGGTGTATCAGTGGTGTTGGTTGCTGGGCTGCCTTTTAAGGCTTCCTGACACGCTGGCATTGCTGTTTACCCACTGCTCCGCAAACTGCTTTTTTAAAAGCAATCCAATCTCCCTTATCCTCTAGTCACTTTTGTCACAGCTGTGCCATCGAGCCTGTCACATAGCGCTCAGATATCAGTGGGCCTCACACAATCCACAAGTGTCCAGTGTCCAAAAGTGTGCGCAGAGATTCAAAATCTCCATTATCCTCTCGTCACTTTGGTCACAGGCAGCTGTGCCATCGAGCGTGTCACATAGCGCTCAGATATCAGTGGGCCTCACACAATCCACAAGTGTCCAGTGTCCAAAAGTGTGCGCAGAGATTCAAAATCTCCATTATCCTCTCGTCACTTTGGTCACAGGCAGCTGTGCCATCGAGCGTGTCACATAGCGCTCAGATATCAGTGGGCCTCACACAATCCACAAGTGTCCAGTGTCCAAAAGTGTGCGCAGAGATTCAAAATCTCCATTATCCTCTCGTCACTTTGGTCACAGGCAGCTGTGCCATCGAGCGTGTCACATAGCACTCAGATATCAGTGGGCCTCACACAATCCACAAGTGTCCAGTGTCCAAAAGTGTGCGCAGAGATTCAAAATCTCCATTATCCTCTCGTCACTTTGGTCACAGGCAGCTGTGCCATCGAGCCTGTCACATAGCGCTCAGATATCAGTGGGCCTCACACAATCCACAAGTGTCCAGTGTCCAAAAGTGTGCGCAGAGATTCAAAATCTCCATTATCCTCTCGTCACTTTGGTCACAGGCAGCTGTGCCATCGAGCGTGTCACATAGCGCTCAGATATCAGTGGGCCTCACACAATCCACAAGTGTCCAGTGTCCAAAAGTGTGCGCAGAGATTCAAAATCTCCATTATCCTCTCGTCACTTTGGTCACAGCTGTGCCATCGAGCCTGTCACATAGCGCTCAGTTATCAGTGGGCCTCACACAATCCACAAGTGTCCAGTGTCCAAAAGTGTGCGCAGAGATTCAAAATCTCCATTATCCTCTAGTCACTTTTGTCACAGGCAGCTGTGCCATCGAGCCTGTCACATAGCGCTCAGATATCAGTGGGCCTCACACAATCCTCAAGTGTCCAGTGTCCAAAAGAGTGCGCAGAGATTCAAAATCTCCATTATCCTCTCGTCACTTTGGTCACAGCTGTGCCATCGAGCCTGTCACATAGCGCTCAGATATCAGTGGGCCTCACACAATCCACAAGTGTCCAGTGTCCAAAAGTGTGCGCAGAGATTCAAAATCTCCATTATCCTCTCGTCACTTTGGTCACAGGCAGCTGTGCCATCGAGCGAGTCACATAGCGCTCAGATATCAGTGGGCCTCACACAATCCACAAGTGTCCAGTGTCCAAAAGTGTGCGCAGAGATTCAAAATCTCCATTATCCTCTCGTCACTTTGGTCACAGGCAGCTGTGCCATCGAGCGTGTCACATAGCGCTCAGATATCAGTGGGCCTCACACAATCCACAAGTGTCCAGTGTCCAAAAGTGTGCGCAGAGATTCAAAATCTCCATTATCCTCTCGTCACTTTTGTCACAGGCAGCTGTGCCATCGAGCCTGTCACATAGCGCTCAGATATCAGTGGGCCTCACACAATCCACAAGTGTCCAGTGTCCAAAAGTGTGCGCAGAGATTCAAAATCTCCATTATCCTCTCGTCACTTTGGTCACAGCTGTGCCATCGAGCCTGTCACATAGCGTTCAGATATCAGTGGGCCTCACACAATCCACAAGTGTCCAGTGTCCAAAAGTGTGCGCAGAGATTCAAAATCTCCATTATCCTCTCGTCACTTTTGTCACAGGCAGCTGTGCCATCGAGCCTGTCACATAGCGCTCAGATATCAGTGGGCCTCACACAATCCACAAGTGTCCAGTGTCCAAAAGTGTGCGCAGAGATTCAAAATCTCCATTATCCTCTCGTCACTTTGGTCACAGGCAGCTGTGCCATCGGGCCTGTCACATAGCGCTCAGATATCAGTGGGCCTCACACAATCCACAAGTGTCCAGTGTCCAAAAGTGTGCGCAGAGATTCAAAATCTCCATTATCCTCTCGTCACTTTGGTCACAGGCAGCTGTGCCATCGAGTGTGTCACATAGCGCTCAGATATCAGTGGGCCTCACACAATCCACAAGTGTCCAGTGTCCAAAAGTGTGCGCAGAGATTCAAAATCTCCATTATCCTCTCGTCACTTTGGTCACAGCTGTGCCATCGAGCCTGTCACATAGCGCTCAGATATCAGTGGGCCTCACACAATCCACAAGTGTCCAGTGTCCAAAAGTGTGCGCAGAGATTCAAAATCTCCATTATCCTCTCGTCACTTTGGTCACAGGCAGCTGTGCCATCGAGCCTGTCACATAGCGCTCAGATATCAGTGGGCCTCACACAATCCACAAGTGTCCAGTGTCCAAAAGTGTGCGCAGAGATTCAAAATCTCCATTATCCTCTCGTCACTTTGGTCACAGCTGTGCCATCGAGCGTGTCACATAGCGCTCAGATATCAGTGGGCCTCACACAATCCACAAGTGTCCAGTGTCCAAAAGTGTGCGCAGAGATTCAAAATCTCCATTATCCTCTCGTCACTTTGGTCACAGGCAGCTGTGCCATCGAGCGTGTCACATAGCGCTCAGATATCAGTGGGCCTCACACAATCCACAAGTGTCCAGTGTCCAAAAGTGTGCGCAGAGATTCAAAATCTCCATTATCCTCTCGTCACTTTGGTCACAGCTGTGCCATCGAGCCTGTAACATAGCGCTCAGATATCAGTGGGCCTCACACAATCCACAAGTGTCCAGTGTCCAAAAGTGTGCGCAGAGATTCAAAATCTCCATTATCCTCTCGTCACTTTTGTCACAGGCAGCTGTGCCATCGAGCCTGTCACATAGCGCTCAGATATCAGTGGGCCTCACACAATCCACAAGTGTCCAGTGTCCAAAAGTGTGCGCAGAGATTCAAAATCTCCATTATCCTCTCATCACTTTGGTCACAGCTGTGCCATCAAGCCTGTCACATAGCGCTCAGATATCAGTGGGCCTCACACAATCCACAAGTGTCCAGTGTCCAAAAGTGTGCGCAGAGATTCAAAATCTCCATTATCCTCTCGTCACTTTGGTCACAGGCAGCTGTGCCATCGAGCGTGTCACATAGCGCTCAGATATCAGTGGGCCTCACACAATCCACAAGTGTCCAGTGTCCAAAAGTGTGCACAGAGATTCAAAATCTCCATTATCCTCTCGTCACTTTGGTCACAGGCAGCTGTGCCATCGAGTGTGTCACATAGCGCTCAGATATCAGTGGGCCTCACAATCCACAAGTGTCCAGTGTCCAAAAGTGTGCGCAGAGATTCAAAATCTCCATTATCCTCTCGTCACTTTGTTCACAGGCAGCTGTGCCATCGAGCGTGTCACATAGCGCTCAGATATCAGTGGGCCTCACACAATCCACAAGTGTCCAGTGTCCAAAAGTGTGCGCAGAGATTCAAAATCTCCATTATCCTCTCATCACTTTGGTCACAGCTGTGCCATCGAGCCTGTCACATAGCGCTCAGATATCAGTGGGCCTCACACAATCCACAAGTGTCCAGTGTCCAAAAGTGTGCGCAGAGATTCAAAATCTCCATTATCCTCTCGTCACTTTGGTCACAGGCAGCTGTGCCATCTAGCGTGTCACATAGCGCTCAGATATCAGTGGGCCTCACACAATCCACAAGTGTCCAGTGTCCAAAAGTGTGCGCAGAGATTCAAAATCTCCATTATCCTCTCGTCACTTTGGTCACAGGCAGCTGTGCCATCGAGCGTGTCACATAGCGCTCAGATATCAGTGGGCCTCACACAATCCACAAGTGTCCAGTGTCCAAAAGTGTGCGCAGAGATTCAAAATCTCCATTATCCTCTCGTCACTTTGGTCACAGGCAGCTGTGCCATCGAGCGTGTCACATAGCGCTCAGATATCAGTGGGCCTCACAATCCACAAGTGTCCAGTGTCCAAAAGTGTGCGCAGAGATTCAAAATCTCCATTATCCTCTCGTCACTTTGTTCACAGGCAGCTGTGCCATCGAGCGTGTCACATAGCGCTCAGATATCAGTGGGCCTCACACAATCCACAAGTGTCCAGTGTCCAAAAGTGTGCGCAGAGATTCAAAATCTCCATTATCCTCTCGTCACTTTGGTCACAGCTGTGCCATCGAGCCTGTCACATAGCGCTCAGATATCAGTGGGCCTCACACAATCCACAAGTGTCCAGTGTCCAAAAGTGTGCGCAGAGATTCAAAATCTCCATTATCCTCTCGTCACTTTTGTCACAGGCAGCTGTGCCATCGAACCTGTCACATAGCGCTCAGATGTCAGTGGGCCTCACACAATCCACAAGTGTCCAGTGTCCAAAAGTGTGCGCAGAGATTCAAAATCTCCATTATCCTCTCGTCACTTTTGTCACAGGCAGCTGTGCCATCGAACCTGTCACATAGCGCTCAGATATCAGTGGGCCTCACACAATCCACAAGTGTCCAGTGTCCAAAAGTGTGCGCAGAGATTCAAAATCTCCATTATCCTCTCGTCACTTTTGTCACAGGCAGCTGTGCCATCGAACCTGTCACATAGCGCTCAGATATCAGTGGGCCTCACACAATCCACAAGTGTCCAGTGTCCAAAAGTGTGCGCAGAGATTCAAAATCTCCATTATCCTCTCGTCACTTTGGTCACAGGCAGCTGTGCCATCGAGCGTGTCACATAACGCTCAGATATCAGTGGGCCTCACACAATCCACAAGTGTCCAGTGTCCAAAAGTGTGCGCAGAGATTCAAAATCTCCATTATCCTCTCGTCACTTTGGTCACAGGCAGCTGTGCCATCGAGCCTGTCACATAGCGCTCAGATATCAGTGGGCCTCACACAATCCACAAGTGTCCAGTGTCCAAAAGTGTGCGCAGAGATTCAAAATCTCCATTATCCTCTCGTCACTTTTGTCACAGGCAGCTGTGCCATAGAGCCTGTCACATAGCGCTCAGATATCAGTGGGCCTCACACAATCCACAAGTGTCCAGTGTCCAAAAGTGTGCGCAGAGATTCAAAATCTCCATTATCCTCTCGTCACTTTGGTCACAGCTGTGCCATCGAGCCTGTCACATAGCGCTCAGATATCAGTGGGCCTCACACAATCCACAAGTGTCCAGTGTCCAAAAGTGTGCGCAGAGATTCAAAATCTCCATTATCCTCTCGTCACTTTGGTCACAGGCAGCTGTGCCATCGAGCGTGTCACATAGCGCTCAGATATCAGTGGGCCTCACACAATCCACAAGTGTCCAGTGTCCAAAAGTGTGCGCAGAGATTCAAAATCTCCATTATCCTCTCGTCACTTTGGTCACAGGCAGCTGTGCCATCGAGCCTGTCACATAGCGCTCAGATATCAGTGGGCCTCACACAATCCAAAAGTGTCCACTGTCCACAAGTGTGTGCAGAAATTCTAAATCTCCCCTGTCCTATAGACACCTTGTACCTTGTTTTACATTACTATATAGTTTGTTGGATTTTGTCTACATTTCTACCAAAAATGAGGAAGGCTGGTGGAAGAGGCCGTGGAATTGGGCGGGGGTTGGCAGCTGGTAATGATGGTGTTGGTGGTGGATCTGATGGTAGTGGCAATAGCAAAATAGGACCGAATGCAGGAGGTGCTGACCCTGCGTCATCGTCTGGCTACATAAGGCCTCGAACGCTTAGTTTTCTAGGAGTTGGCAAACCGCTTTTAAAGGCAGAGCATCAGGAAAAAGTTTTGTCTTACATTGCTGACTCAGCCTCCAGCTCTATCGCCTCCTCTTCTTCAGTTGTAAAAAGTAAAAGCACTTAGTCGTCATTGGAGGCTCATGTTCATGAACCACACCTTTCCTTGTGTCCTTCACCCCAACCAAGATTGAAGGATGACGCAGGCCATACTACTGATTACTCCATGGAGCTGTTTTCACATACCATGCCTGGATTATCAAGTGAAATGGTGAATTACCCAGGCCAAGATGAATCTGACATGGAGTGCACTGATGCACAGCCGCTGATGGATGAGTCTGCTGGTACATTCACTCAGAGCACTACATTGTCCTCGCAGTGTACAGAGCCAGATTTTGACCCTGATGAGACTCAGGTGCCCCTTCACGCACACTATACCACCATACACGGTGACACAGAGAAAGGTGCACATGACATAGAAGAGGAGGTGATGGATGACCCAGTTGTTGACCCAGATTGGCATCCATTGGGGGAAGAGGGTGCTGCTTCCAATAGCTCAGATGAGGAGCATCCACAGCAGACATCGACATCGCAACAGCTGTTATCTGGCAGGCCCGGAGCACTCCAAAGACAGGTTCCAAACATCAAAAGAGTTGCTGGACAGCTTGTCCAGAGGGTCAAAAGATCACAGCGTGCTAGGCCGCAAAATGTCTGCCAAAGTAGGAAGAGTGCAGTGTGGCACTTTTTTGAACAAAATCCTCATGATCAGGCCAAGGTTATCTGTAAGAAGTGCGCAAAGACCTTTAGCCGAGGGAAAAATCTGAAAAATTTGAATACCAGTTGCATGCTTAGACATTTAACCAGCATGCACTTGCAAGCGTGGACACAACACCAAACCTCAAGTGCCACATGTGCAACTGATCACAACGAAGGTAGTCAGCAACGCTACATTGTTTCCCCCACTGTAAGCCCACCGGTTAGCACAGCAGCAAATGTTGAGGTGTCGTTGCAAGACCACAGCAGTCAGGGAATCCCACTGTTATATCAACGAAAGACTGATTCTAGGCCATCAGAAAGAACACCAACTCCATCACCATCATCAACCCTCTCTCAGTCCGCCCTGTCCACCGCTACTTCCACCATATGCAGCTCTCAAGTCCAGCTCACCCTCCCAGACACTATGAGTAGGTCAAGAAAGTACTCAGTCTCTCATCCGCGTACACTGGGTTTGAACGCCCACATTGCCAAACTAATCTCGTTTGAGATGATGCCCTTTCGGTTGGTGGAAAGCACAGCTTTCCGCGAACTCATGGCCTATGCAGTACCACGCTATGACCTACCCAGTCGCCACTTCTTCTCTCGCAAAGCCATCCCAGCCCTCCACCATCATGTGAAAGACCGCATTGTCCATGCACTCAAGCAGTCAGTGAGCGGAAAGGTGCACCTCACAACTGATGCATGGTCCAGTCGGCATGGCCAGGGCCGTTACGTGTCCATCACTGCGCACTGGGTTAATGTGGTGGATGCAGGGTCCACAGGGGACAGCGGTGGTGGGACAGTGCTGCCTAGCCCACGGTATAGGAAACAGTTGGCTGTAGGCGTTCGACCCTCCTCCTCCTCCTCCTCCTCCTCCAGAAGCGAAAGCTCATCCACAGAGCGCAGTCGTACGAGCACTCCATCTGCAGCTGCCACTGTTGCACACGATGTGTCCCCCTATCGAGCAGCTAGTGGAAAGCGTCAGCAGGCTGTGTTGCAGATGATGTGTTTGGGCGACAGACACACCGCCGAGATGCTGGCCGAGTACTTGAAGCGACAAACTGAGTCATGGCTGGGCAGTGTACATCTTGAGGCAGGCAAGGTAGTTAGTGATAATGGCCGTAATTTTGTGGCAGCCATAGCCCTTTCAAAACTCAGTCACATACCTTGCTTGGCTCACACCTTGAACCTGGTGGTGCAGTGCTTCCTCAAAAATTATCCGGAGTTAACAGCCCTGCTCCAGAAGGTGCGAAGACTGTGCGCGCACATCCGCCGGTCGCCTGTACACTCCGTTCGTATGCAGAAGCTGCAGCGATTGCTCCACCTTCCCAACCACCGCCTCATTATCGACATTGCAACAAGGTGGAACTCCACCCTGCACATGGTGGAGCGGCTGTGCGAGCAGAGGCAGGCCATAATGCATTTGTGGGAGGATACACGGCCAGGCACTTTGACAGCAGACATGGAGTTGACAGGCGTGCAGTGGTCGAAGCTGAAAGACCTTTGTAAAGTCCTTCAGTGTTTTGAGGAATGCACACGGCTGGTAAGCGCAGACGACGCCATCCTAAGCATGAGCATCCCACTTATGCGTCTGCTCATGCAAACTTTGACGCACCTTAAGGAGCAGGCGTCTGCAGCCAATGTTGATGAGGAGGAAGAGGAGGAGGGAATCCTTGATGACATTCAGCCATTGTCTGCTCAGGGACCTCTCCTGGACGAGGTGGAGGAAGAAGAGGAGGAGGAGGAGGATGATGGGGATGATTACTTAGGGGAGGAGGATGCATCTCGTGGGGCAAGTGAAAATGTTGGCGTGGCAAGGTCTGGTACAGGGTTTGTGCGTGACTGGAGGGATGTGGATTTGCCAGAAAGTGCTCCTCCACCCAGCACTCGCAGTGCATCATTGACACCGGGAACATTGGCCCACATGTCAGATTATGCCTTGTGGATCCTAAAAAGGGACCCCCGCATTGCCAAAATGATGAACGATGACGACTACTGGTTGGCCAGCATCCTGGATCCACGCTATAAAGGCAAATTACAAAACATCATGCCACAGGAGAACCTTGACCTAATATTGGCTAATAAACAAGCAACTCTGGTAAATCGGTTGCTTGAGGCATTCCCAGCACACAGCAGCGGTGATGGTTCTCACACGAGCCGTACGGGCCGGGGGCAGCTTGGCAGAGGTGTTCGTGGTGCACACAGCAGAAGTGGCGTTGGAGACAGGGGTTTCATGACAATGTTGTGGACTGATTTTTCAAATACCGCTCACACAACTGGTAATACTGCATCGATGGAAAGTGACAGGAGACAGCAGTTGTCAACTATGGTTACAAACTACTTTTCCTCCCATATCGATGTTCTCCCACACAGGTCATTCCCCTTTGACTATTGGGCCGCTAAACTGGACACCTGGCCTGAATTGGCCCAATATGCCTTACAGGAGCTCGCTTGCCCAGCTGCAAGTGTGCTATCGGAAAGAGTCTTCAGTGCAGCTGGATCAATCCTGACAGAAAAAAGGACCCGTCTGTCAACCCAAAATGTGGATGATCTAACCTTCATTAAAATGAACCACGCATGGGTTTCCAAGGATTTTGTCCCACCTTCCCCTGATGACACATAGGGTGACAGAAAAATGGCTTGCTTTGGTCCACCTCTTCCTGGTACTTCACCTATTTCGCCTTTTGCATCAGCTGAATGTCCAACATCAACATATGCCACTTTCTAAAACTCCCTAACTGTGCTGCCTCCCCCCCCATGGCTGGGGTCACCACCTACCGCATGACACCGTGCGAGTGCCGTTGCCCTGGACAGGTGGGTAGGCCGACTCTTGGGCGCGGGCACTGGCACAGGGTCCCTCATAGTGCAATCAAGTGTCTCTGACGGTGGTGGTGCACACCCGCCGTCAGACACACCGCTGTACTATGAGGGGCCCAGTGCCAGTACCGACGCCCACGAGTGTGCCCCCCTTGCTTGGGCAGGGCCCCAGCATTTGCAATCTTTACCTCTCCCTGCTCCTCCGCTGTGTAATCTGGGCCGTCAAATCCATACTGTGCCTGACACCGTCTGAGCCTGCCTCCTGAGACATATATTTTGAATGTGTACGCTATCCATACATGTTATCCGGGGATACGGTACCCTTTCTAACCTTTGTGCAATCACATGCAATCCACACTGTGCCTGACACCGTCTGAGCCTGCCTCCTGAGACATATATTTTGAATGTGTACGGTATCCATACATGTTATCCAGGGATACGGTACCCTTTCTAACCTTTGTGCAATCACGTGCAATCCATACTGGGCCTAACACCGTCTGAGCCTGCCTCCTGAGACATATATTTTGAATGTGTACACTATCCATACATGTTATCCGGGGATACGGTACCCTTTCTAACCTTTGTGCAATCACGTGCAATCCATATTGGGCCTAACACCGTCTGAGCCTGCCTCCTGAGACATATATTTTGAATGTGTACGCTATCCATACATGTTATCCGGGGATACGGTACCCTTTCTAACCTTTGTGCAATCACGTGCAATCCATACTGGGCCTAACACCGTCTGAGCCTGCCTCCTGAGACATATATTTTGAATGTGTACGCTATCCATACATGTTATCCGGGGATACGGTACCCTTTCTAACCTTTGTGCAATCACGTGCAATCCATACTGTGCCTGACACCGTCTGAGCCTGCCTCCTGAGACATATATTTTGAATGTGTACGCTATCCATACATGTTATCCGGGGATACGGTACCCTTTCTAACCTTTGTGCAATCACGTGCAATCCATACTGGGCCTAACACCGTCTGAGCCTGCCTCCTGAGACATATATTTTAAATGTGTACGCTATCCATACATGTTATCCGGGGATACGGTACCCTTTCTAACCTTTGTGCAATCACGTGCAATCCATACTGTGCCTGACACCGTCTGAGCCTGCCTCCTGAGACATATAATTTGAATGTGTACGCTATCCATACATGTTATCCAGGGATACGGTACCCTTTCTAACCTTTGTGCAATCACGTGCAATCCATACTGGGCCTAACACCGTCTGAGCCTGCCTCCTGAGACATATATTTTGAATGTGTACGCTATCCATACATGTTATCCGGGGATACGGTACCCTTTCTAACCTTTGTGCAATCACGTGCAATCCATACTGGGCCTAACACCGTCTGAGCCTGCCTCCTGAGACATATATTTTGAATGTGTACGCTATCCATACATGTTATCCGGGGATACGGTACCCTTTCTAACCTTTGTGCAATCACGTGCAATCCATACTGTGCCTGACACCGTCTGAGCCTGCCTCCTGAGACATATATTTTGAATGTGTACGCTATCCATACATGTTATCCAGGGATACGGTACCCTTTCTAACCTTTGTGCAATCACGTGCAATCCATACTGGGCCTGACACCATCTGAGCCTGCCTCCTGAGACATATATTTTGAATGTGTACGCTATCCATACATGTTATCCAGGGATACGGTACCCTTTCTAACCTTTGTGCAATCACGTGCAATCCATACTGGGCGTGAGAACGGCTGGCGAGCTGTTAAGCAAGCTACAGCACCTGTCCAGACAAGTACAGGGATTCCCTAGCGAGGAGACTTATTTGATTGTTTTCAATGTTGGGACAGCAATTTTTGGGGAGCACTATACTCTGGAGAATGATAGATGGGGCCCACCATACACTGGAACATTCCAAAGGTGGACATCAGACACTGGAGCAGCATTTACAGGGCCCATTATACACTAGAGCATTAGAAATGGGGCCCATTATGTTTGGAGCATTATTTGGGCCCATAAGACAGTGGAGCTTCATCCATGGGGACCAACATATACTGTAGCATTATGTGGAGCTCATCATATACTGTTTCAAACATTATATGGGACCAATGATTCTGTATGGAGAAATAGATGGGCCTCGTCATGAGATGTAAAAAGTGAGGTATTTTTCTTTGTACTATACCGCTATTTATCTGCCGTATCGGAGCATGATGAGTTGTGGTATGTGTTAAAGGGGCGCTCTTTCGCCCAGGGCACATGAAAACCTGGAGCCAGCCCTACCCCCCCACAACTTTAGCCAAATAACCCCCATTTTTCAGTGCGTAACTTGTATTATGAAGTTAATTAAGGTTGACAAGCTTAAGTAAGAAGAATTGATGCTTTTGGCATTCAAATGGGCACTGTAGGTGTGTTTCCTGTCCTCCTCTCACTGCCGACTTTTATTCCCCATTGACTTACATTGGGTTTCGTGTTTCGGGACGACCCCGACTTTTCCCTATAATCAGACGATCTTGCTCGACCCGACTTTTGGAAAAGTCGGGTTTCACGAAACGAAACGCGACCCTAAAAAACCAAAAGTCGCTCAACTCTATATATATGTATTCTATGTGTCTATATCTATTCTTTCTTTCTTTATTAAACCTGTCAGTATGAGTTTACTGTATAGCGCACTGAATTGCCGGCTTTGCTAAAAGACACCGGGTGCGTATTTCTCGCAAGTCACATGTGTGGTCCGTGTGTAATCCGTATTTTTTGCGCACCCATAGACTTGCATTGGCATATTACGGGCGTAGTACGCTGACAATCGCAGCATGTTGCGATTGGCACGGAGCCTAGAATACGGATGAGAAATATACAGCTGGTGCGAGGGACCCCATAGAGAATCATTGGTCCGTGTCTAATGCGTGCTTTTAGCGCCTCTCACTCGGCCGTATTCCTCGCCAGTGTGACCCCGGCCTTACACTGTCCCCCCATGGTACCCGCAACACTGCTCAGTTTCTATTCTGTGCCCTCTCACACTTTTCTCCTCCCAAACTGTCTATTCACTTCACACTATTCCCCTCCCTAGTCTCCTCACTCACTTCCCACCCTACACATACTGTTTCCTCTCTATGTCCTCCATGTCCCACAGTTCTGCTGCTGTTCTTTAACGTATAGAAAAAAAATCGACTACGGTATTATACTCATCAGGGGCAAACATAGAAGTCATGGGGCCCCATAGCAAAAGTATAATCTGATCTGGCCACCTATTAATTGTTCTATTATTTAATTATTTAAAAATCGCTTCATATTGATATGCATAGTATAATGCATATCACATAGACATCCATGTAGTATATTGCACAGCCCATAGTCACCCGTGTAATATACTGCACAGCCAATAGTCATCCATGTAATATAATGCACAGCTCATAGTCATGAAAATAATGCATCCCCCAGTGCGACTTGTGTGTAGTAACAAATGCAATTGCTTTTGGTCTGTCCTTAGACTCTTTTACAGTGTCTTAGTAATGAAATATCCCATATAATTATTGTCACGATCCATTTTTGGATCTGTGTCAGATTCTGGATTCTCTGATATAACTTTTTTTCCTTTCAGGCCATCTGGGGTTAATATTAGTTTTAGCTCCTGGTGGCCGCTGATGTTACTACAAGTTTAGCTAGTCTTCTTGTGGGTTATTGCCCCCGATGGCCGCTGGTGTTACTACAAGTTTAGCTAGTCTTCTTGCGGGTTTTTACCCCAGGTGGCCGCTGGTGTTACTACAAGTTTAGCTAGTCTTCTTGTGGGTCTTTGCCCACGGTGGCCACTGGTGTTATTGCATGTTTAGTTAGTCAGCTGCTGGTGACCACTCCCTCCTCTTCCTATATAATGTCACCTGGTACACCAGCTAGCTGTTGGTAATACTGGTCATTTGCTAACCAACCTTGGTGAAGACTGGACCTACCTGGTGCAGAAGGTGTTCAGCTTATATAGAGCAGTGGTGATGCTGATCGGGTGCCTTACTTTGCAGCTTGGAGCATTGGCAGCAGATAAAGCTAAGTTTTGGGTTTTAGTTGCTTTAACCCCGTGGTGTCTGTTTTATCTTTTCCTTTTGTGTTATTGGTGCAGTTCACTTTATTCCCTGTCTCACCTCCTGAGGAGGGGGATGGGTGTTTAGCTCAGGGCTAAACAGGAGATAGGGACAGATCGGGGACTTGGGCCTCACTACCATCAAGTATACCCCCAAGTAAAGGAGAGTTAGGGCACCCCCTTAGCCTGAGGGGCAGTTCAGGGGCCCATGTTCCATGTCTCCTGTTTTTCCCTACTGCCCCGTGACAATTATGTTGTGCTTCAATTTGTAGACTTACAATGCTATAAAAGCTTCTTTTTATAGCCAGAATTCTACTGTATTTAATTAACTATTAAATATCTTAGAAATTAGAGCCAATATGGCAAAGCCAAAGTCATATTCTTAATCAGCACCATAAGCTTAATATAAAACCGTTCAGACTTCGTTGGCACCAAAATTACTGTATACCAGTGTTATCTGTCTGAATTTTATTGCAGTTGCTATGTCTTGCTTGTTTTGTGACTTCCTCTGCGTCTGTAAAATAAAATTGGCTGCAATGTTATATTGTCTCCGTACACAAGAACACAGGCAGTGCCAGGGTAGGAGCAGCTGCCAGGTTTTCCCTTTGATTGTTGCTCATCTAGTTTTCCCTAAATACGGCGGAGTCTCATATCCATGGTTCTAGCTGAATGAGTCACACAAGCCCAGCTGGATCCGGAGACATTCATCCCTGACTGTCAAATATTATTCTAGTAGTACATGATGTATCTGGATGCTCGGCGTGGCCTGGCAGAGCACACTCCGGTTCGTGCATGCGTAATGCAGAAGGACGACAGCCCGTCGATAATAACTACCGTCACCGTGTGCTTGTCCATAATTAGGAATTACTGACCTATGAGAATTGTCCAATGTAAAATAAACTCAAAACATATTAGATATGATCAAATGCTTAACCCCTTCACCCCCGAACCTTTTTTCACCTTCATGACCAAGCCAAATTTTACAATTCTGACCGCTGTCACTTTCTGAAGTAATAACTACGGAACGCTTCAATGGATCCCGCTGATTCTGAGATTTTCATTACAGTGGCAAAATTTGTTCAATATGACTTGCGTTTATTTGTGAAAAAATTGGAAATTTGGCGGAAATGTAGCAATTTTCAGACTTCTTATTATAAGGCTACTTTCACACATCCGGTGTGTGGGGTCCGGCGGTGTGCGGCGAAAAGCCGGGCCGCCGGATCCGGCCTGCAGCCGTGACACCGGATGTGTGTGCGGCGTCTGATACGGCTTGGACGTGATTTAAAGGAGCCGCAGCAGGAGGTGGACAGAGGCAGCCGCTGAGAGAGACAGCTGCTGAAAGGGAGGTGAGGGGAGGGTAGGAGAGGAGAGGGGAAGGGAGAGGAGAGGGGAGGGGAGAGAGAGAGAGACATGTGGGGTTAACACTCAGTGTCCTGGCGAGAGAATCTTTCTCTCTTGCCGGGCACTTGTGGGGTTAACCCCACAGAGAGATCTCTCTCTCTCACCCAGACACTGTGAGTGTTAACCCCACAAGTGCCCGGCGAGAGAGATCTCTCACAAGTGTCTGGGTGACAGAGAGAGATCTCTCTCTCACCGGGCACTTGTGGGGTTAACATTCACAGAGTCCGGGCATGCGCTGTGGAAAAAGCCGGTCCGGCGCTGAGAAAAAACGTTGCAGAGAACGTTTTTTCCAGACGCCGGACCGGCTGTTTTTGCCGGATCTGGCAAAAACCGGATACGCCGCATAGGCATCAGGCGCGATGCGGCGATAATGAAACTCTATGGGGAAAAAACGGATCCGGTGGCAACAGGCGCCGGATCCGGTTTTTACACTTTTCGCCGCATCGCGCCTGATGCACAAAAACTGATGTGTGAAAGTAGCCTTAGAGAGATACATCACACAAAATAGTTAATAAATAACATCTCCCACGTCTCCTTTTTTTTTTAAACATATATTTTTCATTGAGGCTGTGTGCCCACGTAGCGATTTTTAAGCATTTTTGCCGCGATTTTCGGCGCGAAAACGTTTAAAAATCGTGTACAGAATTCCCCCCATGCATTCCTATGGCATTCCGCACATGCTGTGCTAATGCTGCGCTTTTTTCCGCGGCGGAATCGCATCGCGGAAAAAAATCACAGCATGCTCATTCTTTTGTGCGGAATCGCAAAGAATTGCCGCAATTCTGCACCCATAGGAATGCATGAGAACCGCTTACTTCCCACATGTGGCTATGCCCACCATGCGGGAAGTTAAGCGTCTCATGTGCGGTTGGTACCCACGGTGTGGAGGAGAGGAGACTGTCCTCCAGGCCCTGGGTACCATACCCCTGTAAAAAAAAGAATAAAAAATAAAAAATCGGGGTATATTTACCTTCCGGCGTCCCGCGCTGCATTCCCAGCCTAAGCGTTCCCAGTAATGCCTTGCGGCAAGGTCCTGTGATGACGTAGTCTCGCGTGACTCTAGCGGTCTCGTGAGATCGCTATAGCAACGCGAGACTACGTCATCACAAGTCTCGCAAGGCATCGCTGGGAACGCTGAGGCCCGGGATGGCAGCGCGGGATGCCGGAAGGTAAATATACCTGACTTTTTATTTTTTTTAGCATTTTAACATTCTATCTTTTACTACTGATGCCGCATAGGCGGCCTCAATAGTAAAAAGCTGCTCACACTTGTCAAACACTATGTTTGACGAGTGTGACCAACCTGTCAATCACTTTCCAAGCGATGCTTCAAATCGCTTGGAAAGTGCTTGAATATCGCACACGAAAATCGCGGCAAAATCGTGGTGAAATCGCGCGGAAAAAAACGCACGATTTCTGGGAAGGAGTCCGGTTTTTGGTGTGCGTTTTAACACGCAACGTGGGCACATAGCCTGAAGGATTAAAAGTTGACCAGCGATTTTTCATTTTTTTACAAAAGGAGATAAAACACAGTGGCGTGCTCACCAACAAATAATACCCTCAGCAGCTGGGATCAGGACAGATCATATGCCACGTTCTGTCACTAGAAAGGATTTCTCATTTTTACAACAAAATTTCCAAACCTATTTTTTTTTTGGGACAACATCACATTTGAAGTGACTTTGAGGGGTCTATATGACAGAAACTACTCAAAAGTGACACCATTCTAAAAACTGCACCCCTCAAGACCACTCAAAACCACATTCAAGAAGTTTATTAACCCTTCAGGTGCTTCACAGGAGCTGAAGCAATGTGGAAGGAAAAACTAAACAGTTAACTTTTGTTTACAATAATTTTACAAGTCAAATTTACAAGACAGTGTCATCAGGGAAAGTATGCTGATGAAGCTGTCTTGTACAGCGATACACGTGGGCAGGGGCGTAACTACCACGGTCGCAGGAGTTGCCACTGCAACGGGGCCCGGGGGGAGTCAAGGGCCCATCAGGCATATCTCCCAACTGTCCCGATTCTCGCGGAGCCGTGTGTGTACGAGGTGTACAGAGCAGAGCCGTTTGTGAACGAGGTGTACGGAGCGGAGCCGTGTGTACGAGGTGTACGGAGCGGAGCCGTGTGTACGAGGTGTACGGAGCAGAGCCGCGTATGTACGAGGTGAGCGGAGCCATGTGTGTATAAGGTGTACAGAGAGGAGCCACGTGTGTACGAGGTGTACGGAGCGGAGCCGTGTGTCTATGAGGTGTGCGGAGCTGCGTGTGTATGAGATGTATGGAGCGGAGCCGTGTGTACGAGGTGTACGGAGCAGAGCCATGTGTGTACGAGGTGTACGGAGCGGAGCCACGGGTGTACGAGGTGTACGGAGCAGAGCCACGTGTGTACATGAGGTGTGCGGAGCGGAGCTGCGTGTGTACGAGATGTATGGAGCGGAGCCGTGTGTACGAGGTGTACGGAGCGGAGCCGTGTGTGTACGAGGTGTACGGAGCGGAGTCGTGTGTGTACGAGGTGTACGAAGCAGAGCCGTGTGTGTACGAGGTGTACGGAGCGGAGCCACGCGTGTACGAGGTGCACGGAGCAGAGCCACGCGTGTACTAGGTGTATGGAGCAGAGCCATGCGTGTACGAGGTGTACGGAGCAGAGCCGCATGTGTACGAGGTGAGCGGAGCCATGTGTGGATGAGGTGTACGGAGCAGAGCCACGTGTGTACGAAGTGTACGGAGCAGAGCCATGCATGTACGAGGTGTACCGAGCAGAACCACGTGTGTACAAGGTGTACGGAGCAAAGCCATGCGTGTACGAGGTGTACGGAGCAGAACCGCGCGTGTACGAGGTGAGCGGAGCCATGTGTGTATGACGTGTACAGAGAGGAGCCACGTGTGTACGAGGTGTACGGAGCGGAGCCACGCATGTACAAAGTGTACGGAGCGGAGCCACATGTGTACGAGGTGTACAGAGCGGAGCCACGCATGCGAGGTGTACGGAGCGGAGCCACATGTGTACGAGGTGTACGGAGCGGAGCCATGTGTGTACGAGGTGTACGGAGTGGAGATGTGCGTGTATTTTAGCATGGGGGTCCCCATTTGAAAGTTCGCACCATTGCTCATAACTTTGTAGTTACGCCACTGCACGTGGGCTCTCCCCCGCATCCCTCTCTCTTGTTCTGACTGCTCACTATGGTGTACATCGGTGTCCTCCACATGCTCTCAGGTAGATATGCCTGTGGATACTTCTTTCCAGCTCATTGGCTCATTTCCATCAAGGTCTTTGATCTCCCTTTTGATACACATACACAAACTCTTTTGATTATTATCTTGAGCCCACACTTTCTTGTGACCGCCATACCATGCAAATTCATGTATAATCTGCTTATATGCTTTATACTGTAAGAGGAGGGACTGGACCGGGGGTACCTCACTTGCGCTGGTTTCGAAACTGTCGTGGCTGTCACCATTGTTGCCCGGGGGAAAGCTTTCCGACCCAGACAGACCTTTGCACTCTACAGCAGGGGGCGTGCCTTTAATATACGGCGCTGTGCGCGGGAAACGGGGGAGAGACTTAATTTTAAGACAGAGCGTGCAGCACGGGAAGGTTGGTGCTCCGTCCCTCGAGCATCGCGATAGTGCAGGCCCGCGCTGTAGATTCCCTGCGTCCAGGGACACTGACTGTGGACAGCAATCTGCCATGTGCCTGTTGTCTCCCATGACTTAAGTTGCAGATGCTCCGGACCGGTGGTTGCTGCGCGCGTGCCGCCTAAGACAGACCAGTGTACTCATTTAGAACTGTGCAATTCCTCACCCGCATACTACGGCCGAGTTGAGTCACGCTCCAGCAGTAACACAGACTGCTCTACATCCTGTACGACGAACCGTGGATCAAGGACCCCGCTTAGGACAACGAGGACTCGCCGCCATCATCGGGAACCGGACCCCCAACTTCTTCAGGATGACACCGGAGACATCACGCCCCACTTGCATGGGCGCCACCGTTGGAACCTACAGCTCTGCAGCTAGGAAGCCGGCAGACAGATAAGTTAACCCTTTCATGAACAGTTGCTTTCCCTTATACCTCACCTTGCGCCCATACCGTGCTATTACCACCACCCTTACCCCACCGGCTTAACCCATTATCTCCCTGCGTGGAGTATACCTCTATTAATGTGTTAACCCTTGCTCTGCCTCCTGTCCGTCACTGCATCCCGCTACCTGCTCACACTACTCTAGGGACCCATTTGGCTTAATACCTTTTATGCCTATAGGGTATAATTTGCATTGGATAGCATATTGCTTGGGCCTTTTTCTCTAGGGGGGCTCTTTACATTTTTCCAGAATAGATTCTATATACCATTCTCTGACCTTGTCAATATTTATTATTGATTGCCAGTTGTTTACTGTTGGTTTAAATTTACATGTGTGAAAACAAGTAGGGTTGCCATATCTCAATTTTCAGGTGAGTTGGTTGATTACCATGTTGTAATGTTTTAATTGTTTGTGTTTGTGGTTTTGTATGTCCCAGTGTTCCAATAAAGTTACATATTTTATACTATCATTGTCACAATATTGAATTAGGTGTGATCACCGACTCATGTGTTTAGTCTTTTTTGCTTTTTCCTGTAATACAGGAAATGCGATAAATCAGGATCAGTACAGGATAAGTAATGTAATGTATGTACACAGTGACTGCACCAGCAGAATAGTGAGAACAGCTCTGGAGTATAATACAGGATGTAACTCAGGATCAGTACCGGATAAGTAATGTAATGTATGTACACAGTGACTGTACCAGCAGAATAGTGAGAAAAGCTCTGGAGTATAATACAGGATGTAACTCAGGATCAGTACCGGATAAGTAATGTAATGTATGTACACAGTGACTGTACCAGCAGAATAGTGAGAAAAGCTCTGGAGTATAATACAGGATGTAACTCAGGATAAGTACAGGATAAGTAATGTAATGTATGTACACAGTGACTGCACCAGCAGAATAGTGAGTGCAGCTCTGGGGTATAATACAGGATGTAACTCATGATCAGTACAGGATAAGTAATGTAATGTATGTACACAGTGACTGTACCAGCAGAATAGTGAGAAAAGCTCTGGAGTATAATACAGGATGTAACTCAGGATCAGTACAGGATAAGTAGTGTAATGTATGTACACAGTGACTGTACCAGCAGAATAGTGAGAAAAGCTCTGGAGTATAATACAGGATGTAACTCAGGATAAGTACAGCATAAGTAATATAATGTACACAGTGACTCCACCAGCAGAATAGTGAGTACAGCTCTGGAATATAATACAGGATGTAACTCAGGATCAGTACAGGATAAGTAATGTAATGTATGTACACAGTGATTCCACCAGCAGAATAGTGAGCGCAGCTCTGGAGTATAATACAGGATGTACTGTAACTCAGGATCAGTACAGGATAAGAAATGTAATGTATGTACACAGTGATTCCACCAGCAGAATAGTGAGTGCAGCTCTGGGGTATAATACAGGATGTAACTCAGGATCAGTACAGGGTAAGTAATGTAATGTATGTACACAGTGACTCCACCAGCAGAATAGTGAGTACAGCTCTGGAGTATAATACAGGATGTAACTCAGGATCAGTACAGGATAAGTAATGTAATGTACACAGTGACTCCACCAGCAGAATAGTGAGAACAGCTCTGGAGTATAATACAGGATGTTACTCAGGATCAGTATCGGATAAGTAATGTAAAGTATGTACACAGTGACTCCACCAGCAGAATAGTGAGTGCAGCTCTGGCAAATAATACAGGACGTAACTCAGGATCAGTGCAAGATGAGTAATGTAATGTATGTACACAGTGACTGCACCAGAAGAATAGTGAGTGCAGCTCTGGAGTATAATACAGGATGTAACTCAGGATCAGTACAGGATAAGTAATGTAATGTACACAGTGACTCCACCAGCAGAATAAGGAGTACAGCTCTGGTGTATAATACAGGATGTAACTCAGGATCAGTACAGGATAAGTAATGTAATGTATGTACACAGTGATTCCACCAGCAGAATAGTGAATGCAGCTCTGGAGTATAATACAGGATGTACTGTAACTCAGGATCAGTACAGGATAAGTAATGTAATGTAGGTACACAGTGATTCCACCAGCAGAATAATGAGTGCAGCACTGGGGTATAATACAGGATGTACTGTAACTCAGGATCAGTACAGGATAAGTAATGTAATGTATGTACACAGTGATTCCACCAGCTGAATAGTGAGTGCAGCTCTGGAGTATAATACAGAATGTACTGTAACTCAGGATTAGTACAGGATAAGTAATGAAATGTATGTACACAGTGATTCCACCAGCAGAATAGTGAGTGCAGCTCTGGAGTATAATACAGGATGGACTGTAACTCAGGATCAGTACAGGATAAGTAATGTAATGTATGTACACAGTGATTCCACCAGCAGAATAATGAGTGCCGCTCTGGAGTATAATACAGGATGTAACTCAGGATCAGTAAAGGATAAGTAATGTAATGTATGCACACAGTGACTGCACCAGCAGAATAGTGAGTGCAACTCTGGGGTATAATACAGGATGCAACTCAGGATCAGTACAGGATAAGTAAAGTAATGTATGTACACAGTTACTCCACCAGCAGAATAGTGAGTGCAGCTCCGGAGTATAATACAGGATGTAACTCAGGATCAGTACAGGATAAGTAATGTAATGTATGTAAACAATGACTGCATCAGCAGAATAGTGAGTGCAGCTCTAGAGAGGAGAAACGATACTTCTTGGACATCGGTCAGACGCCTCTCACACAGCCAAACCAGATCTTACACTTTGCACTGACGAGGGTCAGTACCCTGAAACACAGTGTCTGCAAATTGAGATGCTGGTTTGGCTTTTATCCTGTCATGTAACAAGGCTCGATAAAGGGTCGACATTGACGTTTAGGAATGCTACTTCCAATAGGTGGCAACAGCGTTCTAGTCCTCTTCCTCTCTGAAGAGACAATTTGCAGCTCTAGAGTATAATACAGGCTGTAACTCAGGATCAGTACAGGATAAGTAATGTAATGTATGTACACAGTGACTCCACCAGCAGAATAGTGAGTGCAGCTCTGGAGTACAATACAGGATGTAACTCGGGATCAGTACAGGATATGTAATGTAATGTATGTACACAGTGACAACGCGAGCAGAATAGTGAGTGCAGCTCTGGAGTATAATACAGGATGTAACTCAGGATCAGTACAGGATAAGTAATGTAATGTATGTACACAGTGACTCCACCAGCAGAATAGTGAGTGCAGCTCTGGATTATAATACAGGATTTAATGCAGGATCAGTACAGGATAAGTAATGTAATGTATGTACACAGTGACTCCACCAGCAGAATAGTGAGTGCAGCTCTGGAGTATAATACAGGATGTAACTCAGGATCAGTACAGGATAAGTAGTGTAATGTATGTACAGAGTGACTGCACCAGCAGTATAGTGAGTGGAACTCTGCAGTATAATACAGGATGTAACTCAGGATCAGTACAGGATAAGTAATGTAATGTAATGTATGTACACAGTGACTCCACCAGCAGAATAGTGAGTGCAGCTCTAGAGAGGAGAAACGATACTTCTTGGACATCGGTCAGACGCCTCTCACACAGCCAAACCAGATCTTACACTTTGCACTGACGAGGGTCAGTACCCTGAAACACAGTGTCTGCAAATTGAGATGCTGGTTTGGCTTTTATCCTGTCATGTAACAAGGCTCGATAAAGGGTCGACATTGACTTTTAGGAATGCTACTTCCAATAGGTCGCAACAGCGTTCTAGTCCTCTTCCTCTCTGAAGAGACAATTTGCAGCTCTAGAGTATAATACAGGCTGTAACTCAGGATCAGTACAGGATAAGTAATGTAATGTATGTACACAGTGACTCCACCAGCAGAATAGTGAGTGCAGCTCTGGAGTACAATACAGGATGTAACTCGGGATCAGTACAGGATAAGTAATGTAATGTAATGTATGTACACAGTGACAACGCAAGCAGAATAGTGAGTGCAGCTCTGGAGTATAATACAGGATGTAACTCAGGATCAGTACAGGATAAGTAATGTAATGTATGTACACAGTGACTCCACCAGCAGAATAGTGAGTGCAGCTCTGGATTATAATACAGGATTTAATGCAGGATCAGTACAGGATAAGTAATGTAATGTATGTACACAGTGACTCCACCAGCAGAATAGTGAGTGCAGCTCTGGATTATAATACAGGATTTAATGCAGGATCAGTACAGGATAAGTAATGTAATGTATGTACACAGTGACTCCACCAGCAGAATAGTGAGTGCAGCTCTGGAGTATAATACAGGATGTAACTCAGGATCAGTACAGGATAAGTAGTGTAATGTATGTACAGAGTGACTGCACCAGCAGTATAGTGAGTGCAGCTCTGGAGTATAATACAGGATGTAACTCAGGATAAGTACAGGATAAGTAATGTAATGTAATGTACACAGTGACTCCACCAGCAGAATAGTGAGTGCAGCTCTGGAGTATAATACAGGATGTAACTCAGGATAAGTACAGGACAAGTAATGTAATGTATGTACACAGTGACTGCAGCAGCAGAATAGTGAGTGCAGCTCTGGAGTATAATACAGGATGTAACTCAGGATCAGTACAGGATAAGTAATGTAATGTATGTACTCAGTGACTGCACCAGCAGAATAGTGAGTGCAGCTCTGGAGTATAATACAGGATGTAACTCAGGATCAGTACAGGATAAGTAATGTATGTACACTGTGACTGCACCAGCAGAATAGTGAGTGCAACTCCGGAGTATAATACAGGTTGCAACTCAGGATCAGTACAGGATAAGTAATGTAATGTATGTACTCAGTGACTGCACCAGCAGAATAGTGAGTGCAGCTCTGGAGTATAATACAGGATGTAACTCAGGATCAGTACAGGATAAGTAATGTATGTACACAGTGACTGCACCAGCAGAATAGTGAGTGCAACTCCGGAGTATAATACAGGTTGCAACTCAGGATCAGTACAGGATAAGTAATGTAATGTATGTACACAGTGACTGCAGCAGCAGAATAGTGAGTGCAGCTCTGGAGTATAATATAGGATGTAACACAGGATAAGTAATGTAATGTAATGTATGTACACAGTTTTTCCACCAGGAGAATAGTGAGTGCAGCTCTGGACCATATTTCAAGAGGTAGCTGAGGATCAGTAAAGAATCAGTAGTAAGGTAAGTATAAGGAAAAAAAAATTCAGCTGCCGCTAAGGGATCATATTATAAATAAAAAAAGCTCTTCATCATTGCCATCAGCGTCGGACTGGCCCACCGGAGAACCGGTGGATTCTCCGGTGGGCCCTGGCATCTGGTGGGCCCTGGCACCTGCAGGCATACAGGGCCAGCAGTTGCCTAGGGCCCCCGCTGCTCCAGGGGCCCCCAGCCAGTGGTGTGTCGCACACCATGCAGCTGCTATGGGGGCCCCTGCCAGCGGAGCAGCAGCGGGTGTCAGGAGGCAGGAGCCCCTGTCCCCGCTGCTAAAGAGAAATGAATATTCACTGCGAAGCAGGTCTCCACCCCCAGAGGCCCCGCCCCCAGCCCAGTAAGCTGCTCTGCATCAGGGCCGGCGCCGCCCTCAGTCCTCTCTGCTCCTGGCTCACAGCCAGTGCGCGATGACGTCACTACATCGCGCACCCGCTGTGTGTCTGGCAGAGGGGGCAGCTCCTGACACTGAAGCCGGCTGCCGGAATCAGCGTGGGAGCGAGGAGGAGAGGTGAGTATTGTATTTGTTTTGTTTTTTTATATCTCTCTCTCTATCTATCTATCTCTATATATCTCTCTCTCTCTCTCTATCTCTCTTATATCTATCTATCTTTCTATCTCTATCTATTATCTATATCTATCTATCTCTATCTATTATCTATATCTATCTATCTATCTCTATCTATTATCTATATCTATCTATTTCTATATCTATCTCTATCTATCGCTCTATCTTTATATCTATCTTTCTATCTCTACATCTATCTATCTCTATATCTATCTTTATCTATATCTATCTATTATGTCTATCTATCTAGCTATCTCTATTATCTATATCTACCTATCTCTATATCTTTCTATCTTACTCTATCTTTATATCTGTTATCTCTATATTTATTATCTATCTTTATCTATCTATCTCTATCTATTATCTATATCTATATCTATCTCTCTATCTATTTATCGATCTCTGTATCTATCTCTCTCTATATCTATCTCTCTCTCTATCTACCGCTCTCTCTATCTCTATCTATCTTTATATCTATATCTATCTATCTCTATATCTATCTATTATCTCTATATCTATCTATCTCTATATCTATATCTGTTTCTCTCAATATCTATCTCTATATCTCTCTATAGCTATCTATATATTATCTCTATATCTATCTATCTATATATTATCTCTATATCTATCTATCTCTATATCTATCTATCTATCTCTATATCTATCTATCTCTATATCTATCTGTTATCTCTATATCCATATCTATCTCTATATCCATATCTATCTCTATATCCATATCTATCTCTATATCTATCTATCTCTATATCTATCTTTCTATCTAACACTATATCTCTATATCTATCTCTATATCTCATTATCTATCTATCTCTATCTCTCTCTCTTTATCTATCTATTGATCTATCCATCTATCTCTATATCTATCTCTATATCTATCTATTACATCTATCTATTATCTCTATTATCTATATCTATCTATCTATCTAGCTATCTCTATCTATCTCTATATCTCTCTCTATATCTATCTATCTATCTATCTTTCTAACTCTATCTGTCTATCTCTATACATATCTCTATATCTAGCTATTATCTCTATATCTATCTCTATATCTATCTGTCTCTATATCTATCTCTATATCTATCTATCTATATCTATTATCTCTCTATCTCTATATATATCTCTATATCTATTTTTATTTATAGCCATCTATCTATATATATTTATCTCTATATCTATATTATTATTATTATTATTATTATTATTATTATTATTATTATTATTATATCTGTATATCTCTATCTATTATCTATCTCTATCTATATATCTATCTCTCTATATCTTTCTATCTATAGCTATGTATCTCTATATCTATCTATCTATCCATTATCTATTTTCTATCTATCTCTATATCTATCTACCTATCGATCTATCTATCTATCTATATTTCTTTCTATATCTATCTTTATATCTATCTCTATCTATCTCTATGAATCTTTCTATCTATATCTATCCATTATCTACTTTCTATCCATTATCTACTATCTATCTCTATATCTATCTATTTCTACATCTATCTTTCTATCTATATCTATCTAACTCTATATCTATATATCTATATAGCATTATACCCTATGAGGGGGTGCATTATTCCCTATGAGGGGGGCAGCATTATACCTTATGAGGAGGCAGCATTATACCCTATGAGGAGGCAGCATTATACCCTATGAGGGGGGTAGTATTATACCCTATGAGGAGGCAGCATTATACCTTATGAGGAGGGCAGCATTATTCCCTATGAGGGGGGCAGTATTATACCCTATGAGGAGGCAGCATTATACCTTATGAGGAGGGCAGCATTATTCCCTATGAGGGGGCAGCATTATATTCTATGAGGAGGTACATTATACCCTATGAGGGGGTGCATTATACCCTATGAGGGGGTGCATTATACCCTATGAGGGGGTGCATTATACCCTATGAGGGGGTGCATTATTCCCTATGAGGGGGGCAGTATTATACCCTATGAGGAGGCAGCATTATACCTTATGAGGAGGGCAGCATTATTCCCTATGAGGGGGTGCATTATTCCCTATGAGGGGGGCAGTATTATACCCTATGAGGAGGCAGCATTATACCCTATGAGGAGGCAGCATTATACCCTATGAGGGGGCAGCATTATATTCTATGAGGAGGTACATTATACCCTATGAGGGGGTGCATTATACCCTATGAGGGGGTGCATTATACCCTATGAGGGGGGTAGTATTATACCCTATGAGGAGGCAGCATTATACCTTATGAGGAGGGCAGCATTATTCCCTATGAGGGGGTGCATTATTCCCTATGAGGGGGGCAGTATTATACCCTATGAGGGGGCAGCATTATACCCTATGAGGAGGCAGCATTATTCCCTATGAGGGGGGCAGTATTATACCCTATGAGGAGGCAGCATTATACCCTACGAGGAGGGCAGCATTATTCCCTATGACGGGGTGCATTATTCCCTATGAGGGGGTGCATTATACCCTATGAGGGGGTGCATTATTCCCTATGAGGGGGGCAGTATTATACCCTATGAGGGGGCAGCATTATACCCTATGAGGAGGCAGCATTATTCCCTATGAGGGGGGCAGTATTATACCCTATGAGGAGGCAGCATTATACCCTACGAGGAGGGCAGCATTATTCCCTATGACGGGGTGCATTATTCCCTATGAGGGGGGCAGTATTATACCCTATGAGGGGGGCAGTATTATACCCTATTAGGGCGCAGCATTATACCCTATGAGGGGGTGCATTATTCCCTATGAGGGGGGCAGTATTATACCCTATGAGGGGGGCAGTATTATACCCTATGAGGGGGGCAGTATTATACCCTATGAGGGGGTGCATTATACCCTATGAGGGGGTGCATTATACCCTATGAGGGGGTGCATTATACCCTATGAGGGGGGCAGTATTATATTCTATGAGGGGTCTACATTATATTCTATGAGGGGGCTGCTTTATATTCTATGAGGGGGCTACCCCAACTCCTGGTACATAATTAAGACATGTACAACCTTATATTATACCCGGATATTAGCGTATTTTACCGCACAATTGGTGGTCTGGTATTTAACTCTATGCAGCTACATAGTGGGCCCCAAGAATGATTTTCTCTGGTGGGCCCAAGGTGTTCCAGTCCGACGCTGATTGCCATGGTCATCTCGATGTACCATAATGATCAGATATGGTTATCCCCTTTAAGACAAGGATTAATATATAATTCTAGAAATTGTAGAGATGAAAATAAACACACAGAAACAACGTATCAATAATTATAGTACAATTTTTGAACCATCTGTGGCATCTTTCCCAAACATAGCTCTGCCTGAGGTCATTACTGCAAAAGCAAATCTATGAACGTGAAAAGACTACGGGAGCATTCTGAGAAAGAATTACTCAGAGACATGAAATCCCTTCCATGAGCAGAGAGATGAGAGGATGTTCTATAGCTGGGGAGTGAGAAGACCACCATCACATCAACTGTTAACAAGCGCTATTGTTGTCATATCATAATGCGGCAACAACTCCCTCCTCCCTCGAGCCGTTAGCCCCTCAAATGAGAAAAATGACCTGCGTGGTCCTTTGAAGTGGAGTTTATTAATATTCTCTTTATTTATCTGCGTTATCTTGATATCCTACATGGGTAACAAAAGCCGCATAACAATCACTAACGTTACCTATTTCCATACATTGTAACAATGTAACCCAGATCATGAATGGTACATAAATCAGTGTTGGCATGCCAATTCCTTCTACTGCCAAGTTGGCATAAAAGGGGGCCATTTAATTTCCATTCATTAGTCCAACAGTATTGCCCTGTACGTTGTTGAAACAGAAGTGTAAAAACTCGTTCATAGGCCTGCGCCTCATTCTCTAATTTACGTGTATTTCTTTCTCTAGTTATTATTGCTTTGTTGTTGCACATTGTGTACGGTAAGTGTGCACTTAAGGACGTTCAGGATCAGTTGACCTTAAGTATGGGGGCCATTTTGTAATCTTAGGTGGCAACTTAAGTGGTCAGACAGGGGCAAATCAGGGTCAGATTTGAGACTTTCCTAGTATGAAGAGGGACCTGATGAGTGCAAGTGTAGAGTAGCGATGAGCGAACCTTTTAAGGTTCGTCTCGGATCGGCAAACTTCCCAATGTTCGCCGAACATAACCGAACTGCATTGAATGCAATGGGAGGCAAAACCAAACACATAGTAACACCTTCAAGGGGGCCCAAAACAGCTCAAATTAGGGGCAGACACAAGGAAAAGTGGCATCAATTGTCCCAGAGTACAAATAGTATAATTGCGCAGCATGGATGCATGGGACAGGACCTGGGAAATTGTTTGAACCAGCATTTCTAGCTTAAACATTGATCAGTAACTGGTGGATGAGTGACAGGTGTAGGCCTGGTGCTCGAAGACCCCTGTCAAATTCAGGCAACACACATGAAGGAGACACAAAATAGAGTCAAAACATTTCCAAAAGTTAGGGGCAGACACCACGAAAAGTGGCATCAATTAACCCACAGTAGAAATATAATGGTGCAGCGGTCAGGCATGGGCCATTTACATGACAGGGTCTGGTACAGCATTTACAGCTTTGAAATTAAGTTGAAATTAAGAGGTGGGTGAGGGACCGGTATAGGCCTGCTGTGATTTGAGTCCTGATACCTCATGCAACAGCTCAAACTGCTTTTCAGCTCAGCCACACTCAGGTACCACAAATATCAGCTTGGTAGACTACTATTGTTAGCAGTCTGGCATGGGCCATACATGAGGCAGGGTCTGGGACAGCATTTACAGCTTTGAAATTAAGGATAGAGATAAGCCAACCCTTCACAGTTCGGCGTGGTTCGCCGAACGTCCCGATGTTCGCCGAACAGTTTACCGAACATATGCGAACTCTATTAAATTTAATCGGAGGCAAAACCAAACATATACACAAAATATTAATGGGGGACAAAAAGCTTCCCAAACAGCTAAAATTAGGGGCAAACACCATGAAAAGTGGCATCAATTGACCACTGTAAAAATTTGCAAATGGCAGAGTGGCAATCAGCCATAGGCCATGCAAGAGGTATCCAGATCTGGGCCTACACTCACTGGCCACTTTATTAGGTACACCTGTCCAACTGTGTGTTAAGACTTAATTTCTAATCAGCCAATCACATGGCGGCAACTCAGTGCATTTAGGCATGTAGACATGGTCAAGACAATCTCCTGCAGTTCAAACCGAGCATCAGTATGGGGAAGAAAGGTGATTTGAGTGCCTTTGAACGTGGCATGATTGTTGGTGCCAGAAGGGCTGGTCTGAGTATTTCAGAAACTGCTGATCTACTGGGATTTTCACGCACAACCATCTCTAGGGTTTACAGAGAATGGTCCGAAAAAGAAAAAAAATCCAGTGAGCGGCAGTTCTGTGGCCGGAAATGCCTTGTTGATGCCAGAGGTCAGAGGAGAATGGGCATACTGGTTCGAGCTGATAGAAAGGCAACAGTGACTCAAATTGCCACCTGTTACAACCAAGGTAGGCAGAAGAGCATCTCTGAACGCACAGTGCGTCGAACTTTGAGGCAGATGGGCTACAGCAGCAGAAGACCACACCGGGTACCACTCCTCTCAGCTAAGAACAGGCATCTGATGGCTACTTTCAGCAGGATAATGCGCCATGTCATAAAGCTCGAATCATCTCAGATTGGTTTCTTGAACATGACAATGAGTTTACTGTACTCAAATGGCCTCCTCAGTCACCAGATCTCAATCCAATAGAGCATCTTTGGGATGTGGTGGAACGGGAGATTCGCATCAGGGACGTGCAGCCGACAAATCTGCGTCAACTGTGTGATGCCATCATGTCAATATGGTCCAAAATCTCTGAGGAATGCTTCCAGCACCTTGTTGAATCTCTGCCACGAAGAATTGAGGCAGTTCTGAAGGCAAAAGGGGGTCCAACCCGTTACTAGCATGGTGTACCTAATAAAGTGGCCAGTGAGTGTATATTTACAGCTTTGAATTGAAGTTTCATTTAACACTTCGTGGTTAAGCGAGCCATGTAAGCCTTCTTTGCTGAGAGCCCTGATACCTCATGCAACAGATTTTTTTTTTCTTCCCAACCACTCAGATGGCACAAACATCAGTTTCATAGAGTAGTATTGGTAGATAAATGTAAAGATAGTAACACAGGTAGTTGAGTGAAAGTAAGTGCAGGTCTGCTTGTCTAGGAGCCCTGCTTCTACAGGCAACACACTTGAAGGAGACCCAACTTAGACTATCCACATTTCAAACAATTATTGTCACATACCACTAAAGTGGCATCAATTTCCACAGAGTAAAACAGTATAATAGGCCTCTCACCCACCTTCCACTACAGGCAACCCACCAGATGGAGACCCAAATTGTAGTCTTCAAATTTCAAAAAATTGTTTGTATCATCAGCAACAGTAGCAACAGCAGGCACAGAAGTCACGACAAAGGTGTCACAAATGGCAGTAACGTGAGATCGATGCATGACACTAAAAACTATACCATCGCCTAGTCTGCTCAGTCTGCGCCTGGAGTGCAAAAGTCATTGGAGATCCATGACTTGTTCATTTTGATGAAAGTTAGGTTGTTGACACTTTCAGGGGACAGTCTGATGCGCTTATCCTTCAGGACACCTCCAGAAGTGCTAAAGACACGTTCTGGAAGAACGCTGGCTGCTGGGCATGACAAAACCTCCAAGGCGTGATAGCCAAACTCGGGCCACTCTTCCATTTTTGAACACCAAAATGCAAAAGAGTTTAAATTCTCTCTGATGGCATTGACATTAAACTTGAGATACTCCTGCACCATTCTCTATAGTCATCCACAAAGTGTCAGACTTGTACTGATGGTCTAAATATGTGTGAAATGACACAGAAATTGCTTATGCCACTTATACTGCTGCTAATGTTTTTGCGATGACGCCTTCAGTTGGAAGTCTAGAACTGTGATGCACACTGTGTGCCTCACTGATGTCTTGGGGAAACCACTCTTAAGATTGTCTACAAGCATGTTTCAATACTCCAGCATGCGTGTCGCTTTCCAAGGGGAAAGCATCTGGCAAAATTTACTCTTGTATAGTGGATCTAACAGAGTGGCAACCCAGTAGTCAGCACTATTTCTCAGGTCACTGAACATTCACTGACCTGCCCTCTAGTTTGCATAATGAATACCTAACATACTGAAGAAAGAGACAAAAAACGCTTCTGCAGGCAGGAGTGAGCCGTGGCACCTGCTCTGCAGCATAATCGCATGTCTAGTGTGCCAATAATACATTTTCTTGATGTTATTCAGCTAGGGGAAAGAAAAATCAATTTGAAAATGGCGCCTGTGCAGTAGTAGCTATTGGTGTCTATAGCTGATCCGATAGCTGCTACTGCGCATGGTCCGACGGCGCCATCTTAAAAAATCCTCCTTCAAAATGGCGTCATTGGCGTATGCGCAGTAGTAGCTATGGGATCACAGCTATAGACAGCGAAGCCATTCTTTTGTTGATTTGCAGGTATGCTTAGGTTTGTTGTGCTAAAATGTGATAGTCCTCTTCAGTTTTTTAGTAGAGGCCTTGAGATTTTGTTGAAAAGCTGACTGATACTTGGAACTGTTCATAATTCTCTCCTCCTTAAATAAAGTACCATTTCTAGCTGCTGAAATACTGCCCCAAACATAATGCTACCTCCACAATGCTTCATTTTGTGTTTGGTGTTCATTTGGTGCTGCACAGTGATGGCTTTGTGCCAAAAATACTTTTTGGAATAATGGCCAAAATGTTCAAACTTGGCCTTGTCAGATCATTACACATTCTCACATGCCTTTGTCAGAGTTGATGTGGGTTTTGGCTTGGATGTGTCTCTTTGTAAGAAATGGCTTCCTTCTGCCAACCTACCCCACAAGCCAGACAAATGAAGAGTACACGAAATTGTTGCCACATGCAGTACACAACAAGTACTTGCTGGAAATTCCTGCATATCCTTTCATGTTGTTGAAGGCCTCGTGCCAGTATTTTCATCAATTTTTGAAGAACATCCAGTTCTAGGTATTGTCACTGCCATATTTAAACCACTTCATTGAATAGTATACAACAGTACATAAACATTTAAAAACATTTAAAAATTGAACAAAAGTATCCCTACAATAAAATAATTATGAAGAAGCCCATAACAGCCCATCCATGCAATAACGGAACATTTTCTCATTAGAATGCATTTATAAGAATAATTAAATAACATACAATGAGTATGCATAATACAAAAACAGGGATTAAACAAGCCAAGCAATATCAAATGATAATAAATAATGAGTAAACAAATACTTGCAGCACCTCTTTATGCCTTTGTTAGCCATTGTTAACATTAACCCCTTTCCGACGTGGTCCATAATAATACGTCCCTGTGACCTGGTACTTATTGACGCGGTATGGATTATTACATCCATGCGATCGTGTGCGCACACAGGCTGTGTGTGCATGGTCAAAGTCGGGTGTCAGCTGGTTCTGACAGCTGACACCCGGCACTCAGTGCCAGGAGTAGTCCCTCACTGTTCCCGGGACTTTAACTCCCTAAATGCTGCTATCGAACTTGATCACAGCATTCCGTGAGCAGGCAGAAGGATCCTGATAGTTGTAATGGTGACCCGATGTTGTCATGATGACATCCAGGTCACCAGAGCTAGTAAAGTTGCTAGAGCATGCTCAGAGCATGATCAGCAACTTTATCTGTTACTGTAGAGCTGACAGTTTGCAGAGGATAGGGATGCTGCTGCATCCCCATGCTATACAAGCGATCAGCCTGCAAAAATGATAATCCCATGGTGGGACAAAGTAAAAAAGGTTAAAAAAAAAGTTAAAAAAACCTTTTTTTTTATATAATAATTTTAAAAATATTTTAAAAAACTATATAATGAAAAACTCAAAAGATAAGTGGAATAAAACGCGATAAAAACGATGGATATAAATAAACATCGTACCGTGGAAAAAAACATCTTGTCCTGCAAAAAACAAGCTGCCATACAGCTCCATCAGTGGAAAATGTAAAAAAAAAGTTATAGTTCTTAGAATAAAGAGATGCAAAAATAATATTTTTTTCTAAAATAGTTTTTATTGTGTAAAAGTGCCAAAACATAAAAAAAAATGTGAATGAGCTATCGTTGTAATAGTACTCACCCAAAAAATAAAACTGCTTTATCAATGTTACCACACACGGAATGACATGAGCCCTTCCCCCAAAAAATTGCTTAATTGCTGTTTTTTGTTCATTTTGCCTCTCAAAAATCAGACTAGAAGGCCATCAAAAACTGTTATGTGCTCGAAAATGTTACCAATTAAAACGTCAACTCAACGCAAAATACAAGCTTTCACATGACTCCATGGGCCAAAATATGGAAAAATTATAGCTCTCAAAATATGGTGATGCAAAAAACTGTTTTTTGCAATAAAAAGCGTCTTTTAGTGTGTGTCAGCAACCAAATGTAAAAACCCGATATAAATCTGGTATCGCTGTAATCACACTGACCCAAAGAATAAACCGCATGAAGAAAAAGTAAATCCAATTCTTCACCTGCTATTGATTTTTTAATTCTGCCTCCCAAAGATCGCAGTAAGGCTGGCGCACATTTATCCTGTGCTCTGCACTGTGCGCTTACATCAGGGTTTCTTTGAAATACGTGATTCAGATGGAACCCTCGACGGAAGATTCCCGATAATGCGGCAGATGGAGGCACTGTGGACGCCATCTGTCCTGTGAACCGGCGGTGTCCATCTTTTTAGGATTGCATAAAAGTGGCATTAGCCAGTTTTGTGCACTTCTGAAAAGGACACTGCTGAACAGATGCCAGACGGAGACCAGAGTAACTCTGCTGAATCATAGTGAATAGATCCCTCGGGGGTTTAATCTGAATCACATCACTCAGAGATTTAGACGGAAACCCCAAAGTAGGTGGCTAGCGTAGAGCTAAATGTGATCCCAAATGTTATGTAAAACTTCCCAATAAAAGCAACAACTCAATCCTTAAAAAAGCAAGTCACCACTCAGGTCTATCATCTGTTAAGGGAAATATCGGGGGCTTCCACGTTACTGGTAGTACAAAGGCTCTGGAAAAGCGAAATGGCTCCTCGCTCTCCAAAAGAAATTCAGCAAATTTTCCGCTCCTAAATTCAAATGCCCCCTCCCTTCTGAGCCCCCTAAACCACATATAGCGTCCACATGTTTGGCATTTCTGAAGCGATGGGAGACCACCTAACTTACGGGTGCATGTCTCCATAATCACGGGCAGTGCATAACGTACTGGTGAATGCAACGTACTGGTCACTACAGTGTACTGGTTACTACAATGGCAGTTTGCAATATTCACTCGGCAACAATCATTGCTGCTTATTTCTGGAAAATACCCATGGAGTCAAAATCATCACTACACCTGTAGATAAATTCCCAAAGGGGTATAATTTCCAAAATGGGGTCACTTGAGGGAGATTCTACTCTTCTAGCAATTAGGGGCTCTGTATAAGGAGTCCACAAACTGTTCTAAGAAAATCTGCGCTTCAGGAAGAAAATATCACTCCGTTCCTCCAGAGTCTTTCCATATGGCTAAGTAGCACTGTACAGCCACATATGGAGCATTGCCAGTTTCAGTAGAAACTGTGGGACCAACTATGGTGCCATTTTTACCCACTTCTTATGTGAAAATGTAAAATCTGGGGCTAAAACAAAATTTGACTGGTAAAAATGTAGTTATTCTTTCTTCACTACCCAATGGTATAAAATTCTGTGACACACCCGTGGTGTCAATATGATCACTGCACCCCTAGATGAATTCATTGAGAGGTGTACTTTGTAAAATGGGGTCACTTATGGAGGGTTCAGCTGTTCTGGCACCTTATGGGCTCTCCCAGTGGGTCTTGGCACCTTCAAACTATAACAGTAAAATTCAAAGTTTGAAAATTGCAAAATTATCTAAATTTTTGCCAAATTTCCATTTTTTTTCAGATAAACGCAAGTCATATAGAAGAAATTTTCCCACTATCATGAAGTACAATATGTCACAAAAAAACAATTTCAGAATCACCAGGATCTGTTTAAGTGTTCCGGGAGTTATTACCTCATAAAGTGAGAATGGTCAGAATTGTAAAAATTGGCCTAGTAATTAACGTGCAAAACACCTTCTGGGGTAAAGGTGGACAAAGTTCTAAAATGATTCTTCTTGGTATGATTTTTTTACATGATGGAAACCTAGCATTTTAACAGGGGTGTGCAGACTTTGTATATCCACTGTGTTTGGAAGATGCTCATGTTATACCAGCATGCAGCGTCGGACTGGCCCACCGGGGAACCGGAGGATTCTCCGGTGGGCCCTGGCATCTGGTGGGCCCTGGCACCTGCTGGCATACAGGGCCAGCAGTTGCCTAGGGCCCCCGCTGCTCCAGGGGCCCCCAGCCAGTGGTGTGTCGCACACCATGCAGCTGCTATGGGGGCCCCTGCCAGCGGAGCAGCAGCGGGTGTCAGGAGGCAGGAGCCCCTGTCCCCGCTGCTAAAGAGAAATGAATATTCACTGCGAAGCAGTGAATATCATTTCAGGTCTCCACCCCCAGAGGCCCCGCCCCCAGCCCAGTAAGCTGCTCTGCATCAGGGCCGGCGCTGCCCTCAGTCCTCTCTGCTCCTGACTCACAGCCAGTGCGCGATGACGTCACTACATCGCGCACCCGCTGTGTGTCTGGCAGAGGGGGCAGCTCCTGACACTGAAGCCGGGATCAGCGTGGGAGCGAGGAGGAGAGGTGAGTATCGTGTTTTGGTTTTTTTTTTTATATCTCTCGCTCTCTCTATCTATCTCTATTTCTCTATATATCTCTCTCTCTCTATCTCTCTTATATCTATCTTTCTATCTCTATCTATTATCTATATCTATCTATCTCTATATCTATCTCTATCTATTATCTATATCTATCTATTTCTATATCTATCTCTATCTATTTCTATATCTATCTATATCTATATCTATCTTTATATCTATCTTTCTATCTCTGCATCTATCTCTATATCTATCTATCTCTATATCTATCTATTATGTCTATCTATCTCTATATCTATCTATCTCTATATTTATTATCTCTATATTTATTATCTATCTAGCTACCATCTATATCTATCTATCTTTATCTATATATATCTCTATCTAATATCTATATCTATCTATCTCTATACCTATCTATCTATTTATCTATCCGTTATCTATCTCTATATCTTTTCTCTGTATCTATCTCTATATCTATATCTCTCGCTATCTATCGCTCTATCTCTATATCTATATCTATCTTTATATCTATATCTATAAATCTATCTCTAACTATCTCTATATCTATCTCTATTTCTCTCTATATCTATCTCTATAGCTATCTATCTATATATCTCTATCTATCTCTATATCTGTCTCTCTGTATATCTATCTATCGCTCTCTCTCTTTATCTGTCTTTCTATCTCTATATCTCTATATCTATATATCTATCTATCTTTATCTATTTATCTCTATATCTTTTCTCTGTATCTATCTCTCTCTATATCTATATCTATCTATCTCTATATCTATTATCTCTATATCTATTTCTCTCTATATCTCTCTCTATATCTATTTATCTCTATCTCTATATCTATCTCTCTGTATATCTATCTATCTTTCTATCTCTATATCTATCTCTATATCTATCTATCTTTCTCTATCTATCTATTTATCTCTATCTATTATCTATATCTATCTCTATCTATCGCTCTATCTCTATATCTATCTTTCTATCTCTACATCTATCTCTATATCTATCTTTCTATCTATATCTATCTATATCTATATCTATCTATTATGTCTATCTATCTAGCTATCTCTATTATCTATATCTACCTATCTCTATATCTTTCTATCTTACTCTATCTCTATATTTATTATCTATCTTTATCTATCTATCTCTATCTATTATCTATATCTATCTCTCTATCTATTTATCGATCTCTGTATCTATCTCTCTCTATATCTATCTATCTCTATATCTATCTATCTCTATATCTGTTCTCTATATCCATATCTATCTTTCTATCTAACACTATATCTCTATATCTCATTATCTATCAATCTCTATCTCTATCTCTCGCTCTTTATCTATCTATCTATTGATCTATCCATCTATCTCTATATCTATCTATTATCTCTATTATCTATATCTATCTATCTCTATCTATCTCTATATCTCTCTATATCTATCTTTCTAACTCTATATCTATCTATCTCTATACATATCTCTATATCTAGCTATTATCTCTATATCTATCTCTATATCTATCTGTCTCTATATCTATCTCTATATCTATCTATCTCTATATCTATTATCTCTATATCTATCTAGCTCTATATATCTCTATATCTATTTTTATCTATAGCCATCTATCTATATATATATTTATCTCTATATCTATCTATATATGTCTATATTATTATTATTATTATTATTATTATTATTATATCTGTATATCTCTATCTATTATCTATCTCTATCTATTTTCTATCTCTATCTATATATCTATCTATCCCTATATCTTTCTATCTATAGCCATCTATCTCTATATCTATCTATCTATCTATCTATCCATTATCTATTTTCTATCTATCTCTATATCTATCTACCTATCGATCTATCTATATTTCTTTCTATATCTATCTTTATATCTATCTCTATCTATCTCTATCTTTCTCTATGAATCTTTCTATCTATATCTATCCATTATCTACTTTCTATCTCTATATCTATCTATTTCTACATCTATCTTTCTATCTATATCTATCTAACTCTATATCTATATATCTATATAGCATTATACCCTATGAGGAGGCAGCATTATTCCCTATGAGGGGGGCATTATTATACCCTATGAGGGGGGCATTATTATACCCTATGAGGGGGCAGTATTATACCCTATGAGGAGGCAGCATTATACCCTATGAGGAGGGCAGCATTATACCCTATGAGGGGGTGCATTATTCCCTATGAGGGGGGCAGTATTATACCCTATGAGGGGGGCAGTATTATACCCTATGAGGGGGGCAGTATTATACCCTATGAGGAGGCAGCATTATACCCTATGAGGGGGTGCATTATTCCCTATGAGGGGGGCAGTATTATACCCTATGAGGGGGCAGCATTATACCCTATGAGGGGGCAGCATTATACCCTATGAGGGGGTGCATTATTCCCTATGAGGGGGTGCATTATTCCCTATGAGGGGGTGCATTATTCCCTATGAGGGGGGCAGTATTATACCCTATGAGGGGGGCAGTATTATACCCTATGAGGGGGGCAGTATTATACCCTATGAGGGGGGCAGTATTATACCCTATGAGGGGGTGCATTATACCCTATGAGGGGGTGCATTATACCCTATGAGGGGGTGCATTATTCCCTATGAGGGGGCAGTATTATACCCTATGAGGGGGGCAGTATTATATTCTATGAGATGGCTGCCTTATATTCTATGAGATGGCTGCATTATACTATGTGAGGGGGCTGCTTTATATTCTATGAGGGGGCTACCCCAACTCCTGCTACATAATTAAGACATGTACAACCTTATACCCGGATATTAGCGTGTTTTACCGCATAATTGGTGGTCTGGTATTTAACTCTATGCAGCTACATAGTGGGCCCCAAGAATGATTTTCTCTGGTGGGCCCAAGGTGTTCCAGTCCGACGCTGCAGCTGTATATATATATATATATATAATTATATAGAGATGTTGACCGGGTTATACCAGTGTGCTTCATATATAAGTGAAGAATTTTTAGAAGTGAGAGTCCTCAGTGGTTGATACCTTTTAATGGCTAACTGAAAAGATAGTAACAAATTGCAAGCTTTCGAGACTACTCAGGTCTCTTCATCAGGCTAGACTAATACAACATCTGAAGAATCACATATTTATACACAAGACAGCACAGAAATAACGGCAATACATAAGACATGTGATGTGAAGCAGAATTGTCATTATGGGAGAGGGTTAAACATAAATATTGGAGAAGTTCATGGATAAGGAGCCTGAAAGTTTTATTGCCCTCTGATGGGGTCTAGTTCTGTGTTGTAATGACCCCAGAAGGTCTGAAGAGCAAATTACTTAATTGATGTAAAAAGACATAAAGACACACGCTACTACAGAAAATTGTAGTCGGATCCTACACAGGACTGTTATGAATGGGTCACCGAGGAGGAAAACAAGACCAAGCCAAGTCACAGAAAACCAGAGAGGTTGGTAACTACGTGGATTGCAGACCCCTGATCCTAACCACACAACTAACAGCAGCCGTGGAGCGTACCTACGATGATTCTAGAAGCCTCCTTACAGCCGGAGGACTAAATAAGCCTAAAGCAGGAAAAGGGGAAATCTGAAACTGCCCCAGAGCAGACCCCAAAGGAATAGACAGCCCCCACACATGTATTGACGGTGAGACAAGATGAAAACACAAACACATGTAGGAAAATAGGCTGAGCAAACGATGGGGCCCACACTAGCTAGAAAGGACAGGAAAGGAAAGATACTGTCTGCAATCACGCCAAAAAGCCCTGCAAAAATGTTCAACACTTCTGATAGCAAAAAATACCCTGAAGTCACTAGACTTTTCCCACTATATCAGGACTCTGGCATATTCTGAGAACAGAGCAAAAAGGCCAATCTAATAAGGGACAAAAAGCAAACTGGCACATACAGTGACATAAGAGTGGAAATTCAGCACTGCCCCAGCCGGGGCTGGCTGACCACACAAAAAACTGAATAGACCAAACCAAATCAAATGTGAACATTAGCAAAGACAACTTAGCTTGAGAAGGCAGTAACTGAGCTGGAAACAAAGACCTCAGGAGGCAGGAAAAAATCACCAGCATGGGAATAGGGAGTCGGCTGTCTTAAATCCAGTCTGAGACTCCAGATATCCAATCCTCTTCCTCATTATCAGGTGGCAGGTCTCTGTTAATTAGATCATCTTCACTACCTCCTGCCACCACCAGAGGGAGCCTGGAAAGAGAACTCATAACTCCTCTGTTAGCACAACCAGCTCCCTCATCAGGAACCAGAGGCAGACCAGAAAATGAGTTCACAACACAGGACTATTACAAGGAACTAAACAAGTTGGTATCTGGTCTGCCTGACGGATCCATAAGAGGCAATGACCTGATACCAGTGAGTCCAAGAATAGGGGCATTCTACATGCTTCCCAAAATCCACAAATCTGGAAATCTAGGGAGGCCGATTATTTCATTTGTGGGCACCCTTACTGAGCAGGTATCTGGATGGGTAGAGGGTATTCTTAAACCCCTGGTAAAGGAATCACCCAGCTACATTCAGGACACAACTGACCTATTGAATAAATTAGCAGCAATAGGTCCTCTACCAGAAGGAACCATCCTGGCCACCATGGATGTGGAATCTTTGTACTCTAATATCCCACACCAGGATGGATTAAATGCCTGCAAATTCTTCATGGAAAACACAGGGAATTGTTGTGAGTTCATTTTCCCCTTCGTCACTGAGGTCTGGTGAACTCCCTATTCTGGTAAAGGAAGGTAATGAGCCTGATTATCAGGCACCTGAGTCTAATGAGGATGACTGGCTGAGTGGAGTCACGGACTGGATATAAGGCTGCCGACGCCCTTCTGCCCTGCGGGTGATTTCTCTGTGGACTTCTAGGACACCAGTCTGATTCCTGCTCCTCTAAAGCTAAGATTTTTGCATTTGTGTTTTGTTTTTGTTTTCCTTGCTTTTCTGGATTCTGCCAATCCCTGCTGGGGTGAGCTGAATCTCCTTTTGCCTGTTGCTCTGTCTTCAGAATATTCCTGAGTACTGACATAGCTTTTTGAAGCCTAGTGTCTTCAGGGCCTTTTTTACTGTCAGTCTGTTGGCTCTTATTTTCATAGGGCTTTTCACGGATTGCAGACAGCAACCTTCCTGTCCTTTTCTATCTAGTTAGCTGGGGCCCCGTCTTTGCTCAGTCTATCTTTCTGTCTGTGTTAGTGTTTTCATCTTGCTTCACCGTCATTATATGTTGGGGGCTGCCTATTGCTTTGGGGTCTGCTCTGGGGCAGTTTAGATTTCCCCTTTCTTTCTTTAGGCCTATTTAATTCTCCGGCTGTGATCGAGGGGTCTAGGGCATCGTAGGAACCCCCCACGGCTACTGCTAGTTGTGTTGATAGGTTCAGGGGTCTGCAATCCGATAGCTGCCAACTTCTCTGGTTTTCTGGACTTAGCTAGCATTTCTGTTTTTGCCTCCTACGGTGACTCATTCATAACAGAATCACCCACCATACCGCAGATCCTAGGGTACTCAATAGCAGGAAAGAATTGTGCCTAAAAAAAAAAAAAAAGGTGTGTGTATATTCTTCCCTCTATATCTCTGAGGCCGTAGGGGGAATTTTTTTTTTTTCTCTCAATGGACATAAAGCAATTGTCTGATCGTGTGGAGCAGCTCGCTGGGGAATTTCCGCCTACCTTGCTCATTCGCATGCTGTTTAACCAAAGATCCCTACACCTGATGTATTTTTTGGGGATCGATCTAAATTTTTGAGTTTCAAAAATAATTGTAAATTATTTTTTGCCTTGAAGCCTAACTCGTCAGGGAGCTCCGCGCAGCAGGTTAAAATTGTCATCTCTTTGCTGCGTGGCGATCCCCAGGATTGGGCGTTTTCTTTGAAACCAGATGATCCTATTCTGACTAATGTGAACGCATTCTTTCAAGCTTTGGGGTTGTTGTATGACGAACCTAATGCTATTGATCAGGCTGAAAAGACCCTGTTGGCATTGAACCAGGGTCGAGATTCTGCAGAGTTGTACTGTCAAAAGTTCCGAAAGTGGGCGGTCCTTACTACCTGGAATGATAATGCCTTGGCTGCTCTCTTTCGGAAGGGTTTGTCAGAAGCCGTAAAAGATACTATGGTGGGATTTCCTGTTCCCTCTGGTCTGGACGATTCTATGTCATTAGCCATTCAGGTTGGTCGGCGTTTGCGTGAACGCAGGATTGCACGAGAGGTGTTGCCACCGGTTGAACAGACGTCTGAACCTATGCAATGTGATAGAGTTTTGTCTAAGGCGCAACGTCAGGAGTTCAGAAGGTGTAATAAGCTGTGTTTTTTCTATGGAGATGCCTCGCATATTATTTCTGTTTGTCCTAAACGAGAGAAACGCTTTGCACACATGTTTTCTGTTGGTGGTGTTCAACCTAAGTTTCTTCTGGCAATTACTCTGATCTGCTCCCTGTCCACATTTTCCGCCAAGGCTTTTGTGGATTCGGGAGCAGCGCTAAACCTAATGGACTTGGATTTTGCTAAACGTTGTGGATTTCCGATGACACCTCTGCAGACGCCTATCCCTTTGAGGGGATTGATGCTACTCCTTTGGCTAAAAATAAACCTCAGTTTTGGACCCAGGTGGTCATGCGGGTCGCCCCAGACCATCAAGAAAATTGCAGATTTTTGGTGTTGCATGGTCTGCATGATGCCGTTGTTCTGGGGTTTCCCTGGTTGCAAATTCATAATCCAGTTTTGGATTGGAAATCTGTGTCTGTGGTGAGTTGGGGTTGTCGGTGTGTCTTTAGTGAGGCTCCGTTTTTTTCCACCTCTCCTCAGTCGCATGATGTTCCTGGCTATTTGGCGGACTTTTATGATGTATTTAGTGAGAATGAGTCTGCGTCCTTGCCTCCTCATAGGAGTTATGACTGTGCAATTGAACTAAGCCCGGGGTGTAAATTTCCCAAGGGTCGGCTCTTCAATTTATCTGTACCCGAGCACGAGGCTATGCGGTCCTATATTAAGGAGGCGTTGGAGAAGGGTCATATTAGACCATCCTCTTCACCCTTAGGTGCCGTTTTTTTTTTTGTGGCCAAAAAGGATGGTTCTTTAAGGCCTTGTATTGATTATCGTGCCCTCAATAAAATTACTATTAAATATCAGTATCCGTTACCCCTGATTTTGGATCTATTCTCTAGAGATAGAGGTGCTTGCTGGTTTACCAAGCTTGACCTCAGGGGGGCGTATAATCTTATCCGCATTAAGCAGGGGGATGAATGGAAGACAGCGTTTAATACTCCGGAGGGACATTTTGAGTACCTGGTGATGCCTTTTGGGCTCACTTATGCCCCTTCTGTCTTCCAGTGCTTCATGAACGATAGTTTCCAAGACTTTGTCGATAAATTTTTGATTATCTATCTGGATGATATTTTGATCTTCTCCAAGGATTGGGATTCTCATGTGGAACATATTCGGACTGTGTTCCGGATCTTGAGGGAGAATTCCCTGAATGTCAAAGGATCGAAATGCCTTTTTGGAGTACAGAGGATTTCATTTTTGGGATTTATTTTGTCCCCGTCAACTATTGAAATGGACCCGGCCAAGGTACAGGCCATTTATGATTGGGTTCAGCCCACTTCTTTGAAGGCCCTCCAGAAGTTTTTGGGTTTTGCTAATTTTTATCGGAAATTTATAGCAAAATTTTCTAGTATTACCAAGCCATTGACTGATCTGACTAAGAAGGGTGCTGATGTGTTGAATTGGTCTCCGGAGGCTGTTGCTTCCTTTCAGGAGCTGAAGCGAAGATTTACCTCCGCCCCGGTTTTGCGGCAACCTGATGTCTCACTCCCGTTCCAGGTAGAGGTGGATGCTTCTGAGATTGGTGCAGGAGCTGTTTTGTCCCAAAAGGATCCTGTAGCATCTAAAATGAATCCCTGTGCTTTCTTTTCACGAAAGTTCTCTCCATCTGAACGTAACTATGATGTGGGGAATCGGGAGCTGTTGGCCATGAAGTGGGCATTTGAGGAGTGGAGACATTGGTTGGAGGGAGCTAAACATCAAGTTGTGGTCCTCACTGACCTCAAGAATTTGATTTACCTAGAGTCGGCTAATCGCTTGAACCCTAGACAGGCTAGGTGGGCCTTGTTTTTTACACGTTTTGATTTTGTGGTCTCTTTTCTTCCTGGAACTAAGATTGTCAAGGCAGACGCCCTCTCTAGGAGTTTCTTTGCTGATTCTCCTGTGGTGACCAAGCCTGCTACCATCTTAGGCGAAGGGGTAGTTCTTTCTGCCATCTCGCCCGATTTGAGACTTGCGCTGCAAGAGTTCCAGGAGGACAAACCTGAGCGTTGTCCCAGTGGAAAGTTGTATGTTCCTGACCAGTGGAAGAAGAGAGTGATGTCTGAAGTTCATTGCTCTGCATTGGCTGGTCATCCAGGTATTTTTGGTACTAGAGATCTGGTGAGTCGCTCTTTTTGGTGGCCCACCTTGTCTCATGATGTCAGGATTTTTGTGCAGTCCTGTGGGACTTGCTCCCGGTCTAAATCTTGTTCTCGCTCTAGTGGGTTGTTGTTGCCTTTGCCGGTCCCCAGGAGGCCATGGACCCATATTTCAATGGATTTCATCTCTGATATGCCGGTCTCTCAAAGAATGACTGTTATTTGGGTGATTTGTGATAGGTTCTCTAAGATGGTTCATCTTGTACCACTCCCTAAGTTGCCATCTTCCTCTGAGTTGGTGCCCCTGTTTTTGCAACAGGTGGTTCGCTTACACGGGATTCCTGAGAACATTGTATCTGACAGAGGAGTTCAGTTTGTGTCTAGATTTTGGAGGACTTTCTGTTCCAAGCTGGGAATTCAGTTGTCCTTCTCCTCTGCTTTTCACCCCCAGACCAATGGGCAGACAGAGAGAACAAACCAGACCTTGGAGTCGTATTTGAGATGTTTTATTTCCGCTGATCAGGATGATTGGGTTTCATTTTTGCCCTTGGCCGAATTTGCTTTAAATAATAGAGCTAGTTCTGCCACTTTGATGTCACCTTTTTTTTGTAACTTTGGGTTTCATCCTCGATTTTCTTCAGGGCAGGTGGAGCCTTCTGCCTGCCCAGTTGTTGATACTGTGGTGGAGAGAATGCACCAGATCTGGGACCAAGTGGTGGATAAGTTATCTCTCTCCCAGGAAAAGGCCCAGCGGTTTTCCAATCAACATAGGACCATTGGTCCCCAGTTTAAGATTGGTGATATGGTGTGGTTATCATCAAAAAATATTGCTATGAAGGTGGCTTCTCCTAAGTTTAAGCCTAGATTTATTGGACCTTACAAGATTTTGGAGATTATTAATCCGGTCTCTTTTCGTTTGGCTCTTCCTGTCACATTTAAAATCCATAATGTGTTCCATAAGTCCTTGTTGAAGAGGTTTGTTGAACCAGTTGTTCCTGGGGTGGCACCTCCAGACCCTGTATTGGTTGAAGGTAACATGGAATATGAGGTAGAGAAAATACTGGATTCCCGTTTGGCTAGACGGAGACTCCAGTATTTGGTTAAGTGGAAGGGTTATGGTCAGGATAATTCCTGGGTCTCTGCCTCTGATATTCATGCCAAAAGATTGGTGCGTGCCTTTCATCGGGCTCACTCTGATCGCCCTGGTGGCGTGGTTGAGGGTTCGGTGACCCCTCCTCAAGGGGGAGGTACTGTTGTGAGTTCATTTTCCCCTTCGTCACTGAGTTCTGGTGAACTCCCTATTCTGGTAAAGGAAGGTAATGAGCCTGATTATCAGGCACCTGAGTCTAATGAGGATGACTGGCTGAGTGGAGTCACGGACTGGATATAAGGCTGCCGACGCCCTTCTGCCCTGCGGGTGATTTCTCTGTGGACTTTTAGGACACCAGTCTGATTCCTGCTCCTCTAAAGCTAAGATTTTTGCATTTGTGTTTTGTTTTTGTTTTCCTTGCTTTTCTGGATTCTGCCATTCCCTGCTGGGGTGAGCTGAATCTCCTTTTGCCTGTTGCTCTGTCTTCAGAATATTCCTGAGTATTGACATAGCTTTTTGAAGCCTAGTGTCTTCAGGGCCTTTTTCACTGTCAGTCTGTTGGCTCTTATTTTCATAGGGTTTTTCAGGGATTGCAGACAGCAACCTTCCTGTCCTTTTCTATCTAGTTAGCTGGGGCCCCGTCTTTGCTCAGTCTATCTTTCTGTCTGTGTTAGTGTTTTCATCTTGCTTCACCGTCATTATATGTTGGGGGCTGCCTATTGCTTTGGGGTCTGCTCTGGGGCAGTTTAGATTTCCCCTTTCTTTCTTTAGGCCTATTTAATTCTCCGGCTGTGATCGAGGGGTCTAGGGCATCGTAGGAACCCCCCACGGCTACTGCTAGTTGTGTTGATAGGTTCAGGGGTCTGCAATCCGATAGCTGCCAACTTCTCTGGTTTTCTGGACTTAGCTAGCATTTCTGTTTTTGCCTCCTACGGTGACTCATTCATAACAGGGAATGCTGATTCTGTGGTGAAACTCACAAAATTTATCTTCACCCACAATTACTTTGAATTTGACAATAAGATCTATTTTCAGGAGACTGGCACAGCTATGGGAAGTAAAATGGCTCCACAGTATGCAAATCTTTTCATGACCAAGCTTGAAAGCGACTTTTTGTCCTCATGTCCCATCAGGCCTCTGGCCTACTACCACTTCATTAATGATATTTTAATCATCTGGACGGAGTCTGAGCAACAGTTAAAGAATTTCCTCGAACCGTTTAATCAATTTCATCCCACCATCAACTTAATACTCAACTATTCGAGCACTGAAATTAACTTTTTAGACACCATCATTAAGCTAAAGAACAATGAAATAGAGACATCCCTTATCAGAAGCCAATCGACCATCCAACATACCTTAAATGGGACCGCTTCCATCCAAAACACATAAAAAACTCTATTGTCTACAGCCAAGCCTTCAGATACAATCATATATGTTCCAACCCCATGGATAGAGACAAACACCTTGGTCACCTCAGAACGACCTTTTTAAAACCGGGCTATCATCCAAGAACAATTGAAAACCAAATTACAAGAGCCACCAGAATATCAAGGAATCACCTGCTACATTATAAAGCTAAAGAAGAAAATAACCGGGTGCCTCTAGTGGTCACCTACAATCCAAATCTGGAGGTGCTAAGGGGAGCTGCATGGAAATTACAACCTTTATTGCAAAAAGATGCCCAATTACAATCCATATTTCCAGACCCCCCACTGCTGTGTTTTAGGCAGCCCGCAAATTTAAGAAGCATAATTGTCAGAAGCTCCCTGTCCTCTCCAACAGCTGCAGGAACCTTTCCTTGCAATCAGAAAAAATGTAAAACCTGTTCATTTATAATGACCATGGACAAGATAAAGATCCCTAACTCACATCAGGACTACAAGATCCCAGGTACTTTCAGCTGCATCACATCTAATGTGGTGTACTTAATTATTTGTACTAAATGTCCAACTGGGGGTCTGTATGTGGGTGAGACAGGGCAAAAACTGAGAACAAGGATGAATTCTCATTGTCACACAATAAGAGAAAAAAGAATGGATCTACCTGTGGCAAAACATTTTTGTATCCCTGACCATAGCATGATGGACATTAAATTACTTGTATTAAAAGGTAACTTCAAGTCTCAGAGAGACAGAAGAATCTCAGAGTACAAATTTATGAAAATTTTCGACACATTCAGGGCAGGAATGAATGTGTCGCATGGATTTATGTCTTTTTACATCAATTAAGGAATTTGCTCTTCAGACCTTCTGGTGTCATCACAACACAGAACTAGACCCCATCAGAGGGCAATAAAACTTTCAGGCTCCTTATCTATGAACTGCGCCAATATTTATGTTTAACCCTCTCCCATAATGACAATTCTGCTTCACATCACTTGTCTTATTTATTGCCATTATTTCTGTGCTGTCTTGTGTATAAATATGTGATTCTTCAGATGTTGTATTAGTCTAGCCTGATGAAGAGACCTGAGTAGTCTCGAAAGCTTGCAATTTGTTACTATCTTTTCAGTTAGCCATTAAAAGGTATCAACCACTGAGGACTCTCAATTCTAAAAATTCTTCTATCTACTGGCTAACACGGTACAAAGATATATATCTTTCCTGTATCATATATAAGTGGTACTCTCTTGATTGCATGATATGATTGTCTATCTTGAATTCACCGAAATGTGAGGTTGTCCGGTTATGATGCCTCCCCTGGAGTTACAGAGCTGACTCACAATTGATCATCTATAGATGCATTTTGGGTCATTTATCTCTGCAGGTGAATCACAATCAGTGCTTTGACTCGCCACAGTCTTCAGACTTCACACAGTCGGTAACCTCCACCCTCGCCTAGCAAAAGTTAATAGCGGTGAACTCATTGTGTCATGGTCTTGTACCGCCGCACTCATGACATGACCTGCCTACTGACGATATACTACTTACACTCTTAGATCTTCCTGCTGCATGAAAAGCTTTATGTACAGATCAGATGAACATAGGAGCCACAGCGAGCGGCTGTTACATTACCCATGAAGAAGATGAAGTAGGAGGCATACAATAAGCTCATCAAGAAAACTAAAGTTGTATTAATGGACTACTTCATGAATTCCTTCATTCTAAAGCTTTTTCAATCCTCATACATTAGTATAACATATAAATCAAGGTTATGATGACTTGTGGCAGGGAGAGCTCACGTGTTCAGGTATTAAAATGTTATAAAGTGTCACAACCACCAAGTCTAAAAATAATCGACTACAAAAATCGTTACTCATGCACTCTTCTTTTTTCGGAGAATTTTCTTGTTTTATACTTTGAAGGATCTGTTCTAGGAAAGGATTTCAGAAGAGTTACAATTTTCTGAAGGGCCCTTTTCATTATATAGATTGATTGTGGAGGACTTGAAATGCATAGATGTACGCGTACATATGTGTAATAAGCTACACTTGAAGTGTGTCAGAATAATATGCATTTTGTATTGGTAATGTTCCTTAAATTGGCTTACTGGCTTCAAAATGTGGGAGCATTTAATTTAATTTATGCCATGTATTTTCTAGGAAACTTACAATTTTAATCCTGGCTAGGAATTCTGTTTTCTCCTTTTGTATCCTATTAAAAATTTATATCCGGTCTCCAAATGTGTGAGCTTTTTAGGAATTTTTATGCAAGGAATTTACTAGAGATGAGTAGATCTTTTGATCATCAAATTGACCAGCTTTGTCAAACGCTCCCCCCTAAAAAATATGATTGTTGGCAAACAAATTTGCCACAGATCTCAATACTTCAAGACCTCTAATCGGCCAGAAAATATGTGTATAACACCTTAAGCTCTGTATTGTGTCCCTTTTGAGCTATTTAATGCAAACACAGCCTTGTTAATGTCCAGGTGATCTCAACCTATCTGGATAGAGAAAAAAATGAATGTGGACATGTTTCTTTTATCTTTAAAAAATATTTTTGGGGGCGGGATTGCCCATCCCACAATCCAGAAAACACACTTTCTGTGACACAAAAGCCTAGGCTTCAGCATTTTTCTTAAGAAGCAAAATTGAGAGAGGAGTATTAAACTGCTCTCCTTGTTTGCAGTTTGTGCATAATAATAGTTATAGTGCTTTGAAGAAACCACTATCTTGTAATCCGAACGCTGCTAACTTCTTCTTATTATTCAGTTGATTTTCCGCAATTAATGCGGCCCGAACCGCTACACGCACAGACTCCGTTGAGGTGTCGTTTCGAAGCCAGCGTCCACGAGTGGTGTGCTAAGTAATTTTCGTGTCGATCGGATTTGTAGTTTTTGCGCAATTTGCGTTTGAAAAAACATTTTCCTCAATGCATTTCAATGGGAAAATGTTGCCATAGGGAAAACATGCCCTGAGGCGATTCAAGTGGCAGTTAAGCTCATTGATATGCGCAGGCACACCCAGTTACTATGCCAACGCCTATGAACTATACATGACCCCCCCAGGACACAGTTTCTGGCAGATAATATCGGCTCTTAAAGCGAAACCCACAGCACAAATGAAAATCTAGCTTCATCACATGACGCATGCCCCTGAGAGAGAATGTGCGCCAAAGTGGATTTAGAAGCCCAGTGCGCCAAACTAACTCTTAAACGGCTGACGCGCCTAAGTGATTTTTAAAGGGCCAATGCACCAAAATGAGTCTTAAAGGGCCGGCGCGCCAAATCGAAAGCTGAGTGACCCCAGGCTCCAAATCGGAGGCTGATCGACCCTGGCCTACAAATCGGAGGCTGAGCCACCCTGGCCTCCAAATCGGACCCAGCAGAGTGGCCCCACCCACGAAATCGGACTCAGAGTGGCCCCACGCACCAAATCGGACCCTGAAGGGCCCCGCCCACCAAAGCGGACCCTGAGGGGCCCCGCTCACCAAACGGACCCTGAGGGGCCCCGCCCACCAAAGCGGACCCCGAGGGGCCCCGCCCATCACATCGGACCCTGAGGGGCCCCGCCTGCCACATCGGACCCTGAGGGGCCCCGCAGGCCAAAGTGGCCCCTGAGGGGCCTCGCAGGCCAAGGGGCCCCTGAGGGGCCTCGCAGGCCAAGGGGCCCCTGAGGGGCCCCGCAGGCCAAAGTAGCCCCTGAGGGGCACCCACAGGCCCAAGTGGCCCCTGAGGGGCCCCACAGGTCAAAGTGGCCCCTGAGGGGCACCCACAGCCAAATGGATCCTGAGTTGAAAGTCTTGCAGGGGCAGCAGGCAAGTCTCTCTTAATGGTGCAGCCCAGGCACCATTTCAAAGCACTATCTGTACTTCCTTCAGGAAATACACATCTAGTATTAATAATGCAGTTATTATGGTGCTGTTACTGCAGAATTTTACAGATCTATCGATTCACAGTCACACTGACTATGTAAGTTCAGCACCTCCCTATCACGTGAATCCTTGGAATATTATTCACAGACTGAAACCACTACTTCCATTTTAAATGTGCATCAGTACTGCAGTTTTATATCACAAACAGATTTAGACCTATTTCTTTCCCTAAGGCCCCCTTCACATGTCCTGGTGATTCTGGTACTGGAAAAGCCAGTACTGGTGACATCCATGGTTCGTGTGCCATCCTTGTGTATGTATGTGACATCCATGTGTCCGTGTGCTGTCCATGTCCTGTCAGTGTGACATGTATGGAATAAAATGCAGCATAGAAATTAAAGAGTCTTATGTGTTAAAGATTGTAATAATTATATGGGTACTACGGAATCTGATTGTGTGGGACAATATGAGACTGAGACCAAAGTTGATGTAAATAAGTATATTTCACAAGAGTGCCAAACTAAACAGAGTACTTCCTGCAACAGTAACAGAAACACAGCACAATATGGAATAATGTAGGTAAAGCAGAACTGGCAGTACACTTTCTGCAATTGTAATGAAAACTCAGCACAATATGGAAATGATATAAGTAAGGCAAAATTGGTAAGACCACTAATAATAACTAGTCCGACAGAACTAATACTCAAGTGCGCACAGGGCACAGAATGTAGGAGTCCAGCAGCAGATATGCAAGTAAGTACACCGTATTTTTGAGGCAGTCTCACAATGTAGTAAATCAGCATGCACACAGCTCTACGCTGCATGAGTCCAGCAAACATAAGGGTGAAATGCACACGGTACTCAAACATAGAAGTCCAGCTTGATACAGGAGAGAAAAAACAGGAGAAGGTCGCTATATGTACCTATAGGGCTGAAAGTCCAGCACAAGTCCAGCAACGCAGCCGAAACAGACACAGACCGAAAGGAGATGGCAAAGTCAGGATTCCATACTGGCCACAGCAGTTCCAAGGGTGATTAGCTCCACACCAGAAGTCCAGAAAGTAGTTGAGCACAGCAGGGCAGTAGGCAGCAGACTGCAGAAGAGCACCGAGTAACGAGCAGCAGCCGCGGCAGGGAGTCCACTAGCACATGGGCTGGAGCAAGACAGCAACATAATACTCAGGCACAGGAGAACACATGATCCGGACTTAATTAATTAGGACAGACAGGAAGTTCCATGACAAGGCAAGATACAAGACTCCATCTTCGATTAGGGCAAGCAGGCACAAAGGAAAGTTCGGAATCCTTACAAAGATATTCAAAGATATAGATAACAATGAGGATCATAGGTAGATGATAGAAAGATAGAAATATGTCAGTGTGATTTATAATCAGGGTTTTGCTTGCTTATTTTTCTGTATTTTTATTTATTGTTTAAATAAATAAAATGGCATGAGGTCCCCCTTAATTTTCATAATCGGTTGAGGGAAAACCAACAGCTGGGAGTTGGTGTTAATATTCTGGGAAGGGGCCAATAGCCATAAAGGTTCCCAGTGTATTAATAACAGCTCACAGCTGTTTGCTTAGTCTTCACTGGTTATTATATGGACCCCCCCAGAAAAATGTCGTGGACACCCCCACTAACCAGCAAAGGCTAAACAGACAGCTGCGGCCTGATATTAATATGCTGGGACTGGACCATACGATAGTAATCTCATTCTAGACTAAGAACATCATCCCTCAACCACCTCAGAAATGGCGCATCGACTAGATGTGACAATTTTGGCTCTTAGCCTCCACTCTTCGCGCTTCACACCATCTGAATTGAAGTGGGATATGGGCATTAATGGATTATCATTGGAAAGGTGAGTATAACTTTTCTTTTTTTAATGAATAAATGGGGAGTGTTCATTTCAATAAAAGGACTTTACTCAGTCTGTGTCTTTACTGAATTTGACTATGGGGTTAGTAATGGTGGTGTCTTATAGATGCCTCTCCATTATTAATCCCTGGGCTTGATGTCAGCAGACACAAAACATCTGACATCAACCCCACAACTATTATCCCACTTGCCAACTCACCAGGACAAGGGGGAAGAGCAGAGGCTAAGCTCCAGAATTAGCGCATTTAATGGATGTGCCATTTCTGGGGTGGCTGAGGGCTGATGGTCTTAATCTGGGAGAGGGCCAATATCAATGGTCCCATCCCAGCTGTCTGTTTAGCCTTTGCTGGTTAGTAAATATAGGGGGGACCCCACATCATTTCGAGAAGGGACCCCCCTTAATACTTTTCTCCTCTTCCCAGAATATTGACATCAGCCCCCAGCTGTCGGTTTTCCCTCAGCTGCTTAGGAAAATGAAGGGAGACCTCACCCTGTTTTTTTATTTACTTATTTAATATGAGCTACACAGCTGGTGCTGACTACAAGCTTTATCTGCGTTGCCTGTTATCGTTGACTAGGAGACAATAATGAGTTTAGTTCATCACCCTGCACCTGGGAACAGCGACAACTGTACTGCTTTTCCCAGACGCTGGAACATTTCATTCTGGCACGTATCGCATTGATGACACATTGATGGCACGCGTTTCATAAGTGAAAAAAAAGGACATGTCTGTGGTTTTTTCACATGGGCATACGGTCTGTGAGGAAAACCAGACATGTGTGCACCACTATTGAATACAATGGATATACGTATATCAGTATTTGTGGTCCTTAAAGAACGGGCCGCATACGGATATAAAAAATGGAATTGTGAAGGGGACCTAAGTGCAATGTGCTATTTCATCTGACTTCCTATCTCTAGTCTGTAAACTCCCGGAATTGTCATTGTTTGGCCAGCCCTCTTCTTTTATTGTGCCTGTGATAGTCCTCTCTCATTGACTGCACTAGACCATATCACAGCATCTCATCTCTATTTCTGGTTTTATTCTTTGCTCAAAAATGTGTGAGACTGATACTATGCTGGTTATTTTTTAAACAACGCTCATATATTTACTGGATTGAAAACCCGTGGGCGTTTATGCATTTTACCCATGCTTTTCAAATAGCATTTTTGATCAATATAGAGGTTTCACTACAGCACAGTTGGTGATATTTAAAGGGTTCGCTGTGGTCACTTTGTAATTGCTAGTGACAAAACTTTATTTCCATTTTTTCCATAATATTTGACAGACTGAATCTCTCCTGACGACCGCTGATAATCAGAGGAGACGAATTATGGTTAATTGCACAATTTGGAAATACTCTAGATCAACAGATGGCAAATAATTCTCAGTCTCCATAAACTTTGCAGTAAAATAAATTGCTGCATTTATCATCACCAGGGACAGTTCTTACAATTGACAAATTTCCACTAAAGGATAGTCTTGGCAACAACAGGGTTCTTCTAGATACTTATAAGAGAAGTTAGTCATATCTGCAAGTATTCCTTCCTCATGTTCCTGCATCTTATTTTTTCCACCTGAGATAGGATCTGATGCTGGACTTTCTTCATCTAACACTGCACAAGCTGTAATACAGTGTATCATCAGCAGCATTTCTTTACTCACATATTCTCTATGGACTTCCTGTTTATTTAAAATGAAAAATGAAGAATTACCTGAAGAGAGTAGGGTACAGAACCTGTGTAACAAGGTGACACAGGGTGATAGTCATGACCGAGTCTCTTAAAGCAACAGTCCAGAATCAGTCCATCCCTTTGCACATGAAAAAGACAGGTGCAGTTCCAATCCTACAGCACAGTCAGTTCCCTTCTTTCCATGCTCACTGCAGCCATTGAGGGTGAGGATACAGGAAAAACACAACAGGCACAGTTCTGCTCCAACAGGGAAAACTTTACTGTACATGAAATAATGCTTCCTGCTCTGTCTCTGCAGCTACTTGAGGCAAGTCAGTATCAGTGGCTTCCCCCTGAACTGGAGAGACACAACAGTCTTTCTGATGATGTTCCCACAGTTCTGGGGTCCGTGTACACTGCCCGGCAGACTAAAGTAGAGGTCTGCAGCAGCTTTGTCCCATTGTCCTGGGCTCCTGCTCCTGGCTGCATGGAGCTTCCTGCCATGGGCAAGCCTGCCCAGGCACTAGGGAACAGGAACTTCCTGTTCCTTTGAGGTTGCTGACCCAGCCTCCTCTGCTTAACCACTTCTGTCCCTAATCTACACATAGGCATAGATAACATATGGCAGTACACTACACAGACATGGAATTAAAGGGGGTTTTACACTAAGCAATATCGCTAGCAATATCGCTAAAACGTCACTGGTTTTGTGACGTTATAGCGATATTGCTAGCGATATCGCTATGTGTGATACTTACCAACGACCGGCTCCCCCGCTGCTCATCGCTGATCGCGCGAGAATGTCCGGCTCCATTTCTCGTCGGGAGCTTCCTGCTGAGACTTCCTGCTGTGACGTCCAGCGACGCGTGGAGGCGGGCGGGAGGACGTCAGGATCGCTGTGTGTGAATGGTAAGTATCGTGCGCTGCATCGCTGCTGCATCGCTGTGAGATCTTTCTGTATGAAAGCTCACTAGCGATCATTTAGCGATGCACCAGCGATCCTGACCGGGTCGGATCGCTCGTCGGATCGCTGGTGCATCGCTAAATGTAAAAGGGCCTTAAGGGAACTTCATAAAGTAAACAGTAGTACCAAACTAGACATATAGGCACATTAATACATAACCAACTATTGGAGCGCCACGGGGGGACACATGTCCGACGTACAAGGAAGGAGGGAGCAACTGAGGGTCTAAGCCACCTCCTTACATCTGCAGGAACTGTAACAGGCACACACACGTGCTTCATCAGGACTGGTACATGTACAAAATTAACAAGGAGCTATAATCTATTACTTTGTGCCCAAATTGCCAGTTTTATGCAGAATTTATTTTAGGAACAAAACTCAAAGGGACAAACTTGTGCAAATATATCCCAAAATGGGTGTTTCTGTGAGGCTTTAAGTGGTGTTTAATATGACACGAAGAACAAGTATATAGGAGCAGATCTGAAGGTATTCTTATAATGGAACAGAACACACCACTCTATAGGAGTTACTTCCCCAGTAACAGATATATAGTCGATGTAAAAAGTCTACACACCTGTTAAAATGGAGGCTTTTTTCCATATAAAATACCACACCTAGAAGAATCATTTCAGAAATTTTAGGTTACGTCACATACATTGATATTGTACTTTTTTCTATACAAAAAAACCCAGAATTGGTCGGTAGCTCTCTGGGACCTATATGTTGTCCGCATTGTGCCTGTTTTTATGAATTTTTTTCCATTAGAGATGAAGTTTTATATTTTTCTACGCTGGAATACCTTTTTTTCTTCATTCTTTGGAACTTGCACGCCCAAGCCCAGGCGGCTCCGTGTGTGGAACTCATTCTTGGAAAGAGACTGCAAATGGTGAGCTGACTTCTCCCATTCCCCTTTTTTCATACAAAAAACAGAATCTCCTTCTCTACTCTTATCTCTTCTTCCCACAACCGCATACAAGACTTCTCCCGTGCTTCCCCCATACTCTGGAATTCTCTACCCCAACATCTCAGACTCTTGTCTACCATAGAAACCTTCAAAAAGAACCTGAAGACCCACCCGTTCCGACAAGCCTATAACCTTCAGTGATCCTCAGTCTACTGAACTGCCGCACGACCAGCTCTACCCTCTCCTAGTGTATCCTCACTCATCCTCTGTAGACTGTGAGCCCTTGCGGGCAGGGTCCTCTCACCCTCTGTTCTTATGTGTATCTTGTATTGCTCATGTTTATTGTACTTGTCTATATTTGCCCCTTTTCACATGTAAAGCGCCATATAATAATTGGCGCTATAAAAATGTATAATAATAATAATAATTGTGGCAGCAGAAATGCTGCATTCCATGCATGTATTCTTGCTGCATTTTTATGTACCTTTTTTTGCAACATTTTTGTCTTGTATTTTTCACCAATTCATTGGAATGCGTGAAAAGCGCTGCAAAAAATACTCAACGAATTGAAATGCTGCATCTTGGCAAAAATGCAGCAGAGCTCAAAATATGAGTGGGAGGAAAAGATGTATGTATACAGTGACATGTAAAAGTTTGGGTAACCTTGGCAAAAATTACTGTTACTGTGAGCAGTTAAGCAAGTTGAAGATGAAATGATCTCTAAAAGGCCTAAAATTAAAATATGACATATTTCCTTTGTATTTTAGAAAAAAAAAAAAATATATATATATTGTGGTGTAGTGACCACTGTGTCCGCTAGGGGGCGCTGTATGGATGTCCCAGCAGAGTGGATGAATGGCAAAACACTGAATGACCGTTATGTATCTCAAGGTGGGTGGCCTTGAGATGGAGATTTATGTGTGTGTTAATCAGCAGTAGTACTGCTGATGTGCTGATTCAATGTGTCAGGGGCTAGTTACCTACAAACCCACCCAGGGGGTGTCTTTAAGAATGCTAGTATAAAGTGTATATGAGTGGTTTAAGGACCTGTGATGAGGTCATAGCCATGTGACACAGTGGGCGTGGCTACGGACCATATAAGGTGGCCAGGGTAGGTCACATGGGGCGAATGCAGGGTCCTGGTTGGTCCATTTTGGAAGGCCCCATTTGGGAGAGATGGGGGCTGTCCTCCTGACAGCAAGGAACGCTGTTGAATGGCTGCACATGCCTGATGATTCCCTGGAGGGAATGGACATCTGCAGCATGATGAAGGGACTATGAGGAAACCCTGACGTGGATGAGATAACTGAGACTGAAGAGCCTGTGTATGCATAACCTGTGTGACCACAGGGATTACAGAGCTGAACTCTGTCACAGACGCTATGCTGATCTTATGAAGTTTATGTTGCTGCTGTGGGTTTATGATGCTAAATAAACCGCATGGACTATGTTTATGGAAAACCTGTGCCGGATCTGGTTTTGTGGCGGCTAAGCGACTATCCCCTACTTGAATTACAGAGCTACCTTACAATTGGTGTAGAATGCTATGGGCAATGTTGTAGCCTTGTTGCTAGGGGCAAAGGAAGAGGACTGCAAAGTTTTGGTTGCTAAGAGCAACAGTTTCCAAAAGCACATGGTGCAGTGCTGTCAACGCTGAGCCGGGAGAGCCAGTCAGTGGAAAAGACTTATAGGATGCCTCTGCGGTAGAGGGGTCCGAGAACCTGCATGGCCAGCAGGTGACGGTCGTGAAAGCCGTGTTGTACTGACCAGGGTCACTGAGAAAGAGACTGGTGATTGCTAGGGTGCCTCTGCGGATAAGATGTGCCCTAGGACCTGTGTGGCCGACACAAGTAACGGACAGGTGTTCGTGTTGTACTGACCTGGGTCAGTGGGAAAGACTGTGTACCTGGAGGGTTCAGTGAGCAAGGTCCTGGAGGGTCAGTGTTGGGAGGTTCTGGGAGAAGAATCGGATCCCTGAAGCATGTGGTATGACCTTGGACCTGGTGAGGCGTTAGTGTTGGGCAGTCTCGGGAGGAGATGGATGTCCTGAAGAGCACCCGCTGAGCCCCTGAACCTAGTGAGGCCGGTGTGTTGGGAAACCCTGGGAGGAGGGTCGCTCCCTGAATGGCACCCGGTGCGCCCTGTGTGTTGGACGGTCTCAGAAGGAGATGGAATGTCCTGAATAGCGCACAGACAGGACACGTGAGTTTTGTGTGGTGTGTTTTTTTTTTTTCTCAACTCAGCCTACGGTGGCTCAGTGGGAGTCAAGAAGGGGACAAGCGGCTTCCTGTAACTCGGCGGGGTTATGAAGGGGACAAGCGGCTTCCGGTAACTCAGCAGGGTTACAAAGGTGACACCAGCAGCTGTGTGTGAATGGCAGCTGGTGGTGTTGAAGATCGGTGACAGCAGGAGCTGAGGTGGTGCCAACAAGGACTTGTGTGGTATCGTAAGAGACATAAACTGTGTGGCGTGAACTGTGGTCTGAGAAGACCGGTAGAACGGACATGGGAAAATCACGAAAGGGGGTGGAGTCCCAGAGGGGGGCGGTGACCCAAATCGGGGTGGTAACCTAAAAAGGGTGGGGTCCCTGAGGGGGCGGTGACACAAATTGGGGTGGTCCAGAAAGGGGCCGGTGTGTCAAAAGAGGAAATGGCAGCACTGATTGCCTCAGTGGGTTTATCTGGGGAACTGCAGTGTGTGTATGTCTTTTGAGGAGTGCGGCATGTATTTTCTGGATAATGATAGGCCACAGGTGTGTACCGTGATGCTGCACTGGGAAGGAGTCTCTGGTAGACTGAACTCAGAGAGTCAGGTGACTCTGACAGGAACTCCTCTCGTTTTATCTCTGGCCTAGAAAAACGTCAGGGTGCGCTGTAAACACGGGGTCACGGTGAATTATGCCGTAGACAGAGTAATGTTTGAGGGGACCAAAGGTGGTGAGTGCCAAGGGGGCGGGATACCACGGGACTTAGTCTATGCCTTGGAGAGGGGCCGGGACTTTGGTTTGTTTGATGACATATGGTCAGACGATGGAGACGTTTCGACTGTGGGGCCAGCAGATATTGAAACGATGATGCCTCCTAAAGTGGACAGGTCGGAGGTAGAACTGACCGGAAGAAGAGGTATATCTGCCCAACTTACGGACCTGACGTCTCGTGACATGACTGATGGTGGGCTGGGAGATGAGACGACTGGACTAGACACACGGTCAGAGGGTAACTGGAGGGTTCACTCGACTGACGGGACTGACCCAGTGGTACCCTTTGACAATATAATTAAAGAGGTAGTGGTGAGACATGAGCTGGCCAAAAGAGAACAGGATCATGAGACACAGCTGATAAAGGAGACAGTGGAAGGACATCTCTAACGAGAAAGAGTCCTGTGACAAATGGCAGAGCACAAGGGTTGAGGAGCTCGAGAAAGAAGTCTTGGAGCTCAAAGAAACTGTAAGTGGTCTTCTGCAGGAGAAGAACTTGGACAGTGATGAACAGCGGCCGGGTCCAATTGGTGGTGGGACGAAGCTGCCGGTGGCCGTCTTGGCGGACAGTCGTGAAGAGATGAGATCTCGTGAAGTTGGGGAGCAAAGAGCTGGAGAAGACAGTCACCCGGTTGGGTCAACTGTAGTGAGGGAAGTGTCCGTGGTAAAGCCAGAGCCTCCTGGCCAGGAAGAGAGTAAGGCCACGACCTTCAAGTTTGTGATTGATGTACCAGAAGACATGCAAGAAGCCTGTGCTGAGGAAGGTGTGCATGAGGCTTTCAAAGAGGCGGTCAAAGCGTGTAAGGTGCACTGGGCGCCGGAGACTCGGTAGTTGGTGATAATATCAGCCAGGGAAGACACAGCAAAGCGGGTAGCTTTCCTGAAAAACATGCATCTGCAGTGTCTCCACGTCAAACAGTTGGTTAGGCGGAGTAAGATGAAAGCTGCTCGATGCCTAGAGTTAGCAAGTGAGGCTATGGATCGGCTGGGTTTGCGGAAAGATGTAGTTCTGGTACCCAAGGTCTAATTGGGAGAATCATTGGAAGATTCGGGAAGGTAATGCAAGACCTTGTGAATATCTCCGGTGTGGTGAGGGTGAGTATCCCTCCTGATGATGAAGACCAGGTATCCAGTGAAGAGGGTAGGATTCCCATCATGGTGGTTGGCTCTGTGGAAAGCCTGAGAAACTTTCGGATGCTCTTGGAGCATCGAGTGGGGTACCTGCAAGAAATTGAGCAGTTGAGGCTGGACCGTCGGCGAATCAATAAAGAAGTACGGAACACCAAGTGGCGGCCGCCGTCAACCCAAGATGTAAGGACCTGAAGGGTTCCTCCAAGTAGTGACATGGCAGGTGGCCAAAGAATGTCATCAAGTGGTAGTTCGACTGGCAGGACGACGCTGAGAGACCGTAGTTCCTGTGAGATGCTGAATGAGTCAGGCTCAGGCCAGACAGTAGGCTTGACTAAGACTTATGACCGCACCAACCAGAGAAGCTGGTCAGGGAACGGAACAGACAGAGAGAGGAATGTGATGACTAAACAGTGTCTGATGACATAGACAGGCTGTGACAGGAGGGCCAAAGATCAAGGGCCAATATTCTGACCGCTGAGGGCGGCCTATCGTAGAAATGAGGCCGTATGACAGACAGAAAAGGTTCTCTCGACCTGTGGGGCAAGGTGTAGTGAGTGCCTGGTCTCGAGAGCCTAGTGTAAGGTTGTGTGTTCAACCCAACAAGTTTGAACAGAGGTGGGAGGTATGTGGTGTAGTGACCACTGTGTCCGCTAGGAGGCGCTGTATGGATGTCCCAGGAGAGTGGATGAATGGCAAAATACTGAATGACCATTATGTATCTCAAGGTGGGTGGCCTTGAGATGGAGATTTATGTGTGTGTTAATCAGCAGTGATACTGCTGATGTGCTGGTTCAATGTGTTAGGGGCTAGTTACCTGCAAACCCACCCAGGGGGTGTCTTTAAGAACGCTAGTATAAAGTGTATATGAGTGGTACAAGGACCTGTGATGAGATCATAGCCATGTGACCCGGTGGGTGTGGCTACGGGCCAAATAAGGTGGCCAGGGTAGGTCACATGGGTTGAATGCAGGGACCTGGTTGGTCAGTTTTGGAAGGCCCCGTTTGGGAGAGATGTGGGCTGTCTTCCTGACAGCAAGGAACGCTGTGTTGAATGGCTGCACATGCCTGATGATTCCCTGGAGGGAATGGACATCAGCAGCATGATGAAGGAACTATGAGGAAACCCTGACGTGGATAAGATAACTGAGGCTGAAGAGCCTGTGTATGCATAACCTGTGTGACCACAGGGATTACAGAGCTGAACTCTGTTATGGACACTATGCTGATCTTATGAAGTTTATGTGGCTGCTGTGGGTTTATGATGCTAAACAAACCGCATGGACTATGATTGTTTATGGAAAACCTGTGCTGGATCTGGTTTTGTGGCGGATAAGCGAGTATCACCTACTTGAATAACAGCGATACCTTACAATATATATACAGTATATATATATATATATATATATATATATATATATACATACACACACATACACACACTGCTAAAAAACATCAGAATATGACTCCAAGTAAATCAAACTTCTGTGAAATTAAACTGTCCACTTAGGAAGCAACACTGATTGACATTCAATTTCACATGCTGTTGTGCAAATGGAATAGATAACAGATGGAAATTATTGGCAATTATCAAGACACCCTCAATAAAGGAGTGGTTCTGCAGGTGGGGACCACATACCACATCTCAGTACCAATGGTTTCTGGCTGATGTTTTGGTCACTTTTGAATGTTGGTTGTGTTTTCACACTCGTGGTAGCATGAGACGGACTCTACAACCCACACAAGTGGCTCAGGTAGTGCAGCTCATCCAGTATGGCACATCAATGCGAGCTGTGGCAAGAAGCTTTGCTGTGTCTGTCAGTGTAGTGTCCAGAGGCTGGAGGCGCTACCAGGAGACAGGCCAGTACACCAGGAGACATGGAGGGGGCCGTAGGAGGGCAAAAACCCAGCAGCAGGACCGCTACAGTACCTCAGCCTTTGTGCAAGAAGGAACAGAAGGAGCACTGCCAGAGCACTGCAAATGACCTCCAGCAGGCCACAAATGTGCATGTGTCTGCACAAACGGTTAGAAGCCAACTCCAAGAGGATGGTCTGAGTACCCGACGTCCACAGATGGGGGTTGTGCTCACAGCCCAACACCGTGCATGATGCTTGGCATTTGCCACAGAACATCAGAATTGGCAAATTCGCCACTGGCACCCTGTGCTCTTCCTTGAAAGCCTGAGAAATATGGGTCATTCGAGACATTTTTCAGAAGAACAGCGTACTTTGATTAAAAGTTGATTGAAGAGGGTAAAACCAGTGGCGTAGCGTGGGGGGGGCGGTCCGCCCAGGCGGCACGTGTGTGGGGGTGGCGCGCAGGGCCGCAGCTATAATGAGTCAAGTTGAGCCACCTGCTGAAGCGGCAGGCAGCAGGGGGCGGCATTATGCGCTCCTCTACCTGCAGCCCCTATAATTTAACCTCTGAGTCTGCACGCTGATGCTGCGGTCCTGCAAGAGGCTGTAATTGATGGTCGGTCACAGCAGGGGAGTAGTCAGGGCCCCCTGATCATGTGACCCCTGACTCCTCCCCTCCTGTGACCTCATCACAGGTCCTGTGCGCACAGAGCAGCCGTATATGTGGAGTGCAGCTCTACAGGTGGAGGTAGGTGCTGGAGGCTCCATTATTCTCTATGTGGAGTGTGGCTCTGCGGGTGGAGGTCGGTGCAGGAGGCTCCATTATTCTCTATGTGGAGTGCGGCTCTGCGGGTGGAGGTCGGTGCTGGAGGCCCCATTATTCTCTATGTGGAGTGCGGCTCTGTGGGTGGAGGTCGGTGCTGGAGGCCCTATTATTCTCTATGTGGAGTGCAGCTCTGTGGGTGGAGGTTGGTGCCGGAGGCTCCATTATTCTCTGTGGAGTGGGGCTCTGCGGGTGGAGGTCAGTGCTGGATGCCACATTACTCTCTATGTGGAGTGCGGCTCTGCGGGTGGAGGTCGGTGCCGGAGGCTCCATTATTCTCTATGTGGAGTGCGGCTGTGGGTGGAGGTCGGTGCTGGAGGCTCCATTATTCTCTATGTGGAGTGTGGCTCTGCGGGTGGAGGTCGGTGCTGGAGGCTCCATTATTCTCTTTGTGTAGTGCGGCTCTGCGGGTGGAGGTCGGTGCTGGAGGCCCCATTATTCTCTATGTGGAGTGCAGCTCTGCGGGTGGAGGTCGGTGCTGGAGGCTCCATTATTCTCTATCTGAAGTGCGGCTCTGCGGTTGGAGGTCGGTGCCGGAGGCTCCATTATTCTCTATGTGGAGTGTGGCTCTGTGGGTGGAGGTCGGTGCTGAAGGCTCCATTATTCTCTGTGTGGAGTGCGGCTCTGCGGGTGGAGGTCGGTGCTGGTAGCTCCATTATTCTCTATGTGGAGTGAGGCTTTGCGGGTGGAGGTCGGTGCTGGAGGCTCCATTATTCTCTATGTGGAGTGCGGCTCTGCGGGTGGAGGTCGGTGCTGGAGGCCCCATTATTCTCTATGTGGAGTGGGGCTCTGCGGGTGGAGGTCGGTGCTGGAGGCTCCATTATTCTCTATGTGGAGTGTGGCTCTGCGGGTGGAGGTCGGTGCCGGAGGCTCCATTATTCTCTGTGTGGAGTGCGGCTCTGCGGGTGGAGGTCGGTGCTGGAGGCCCCATTATTCTCTATCTGGAGTGCGGCTTTGCGGTTGGAGGTCGGTGCTGGAGGCTCCATTATTCTCTATGTGGAGTGCGGCTCTGCGGGTGGAGGTCGGTGCTGGAGGCTCCATTATTCTCTATGTGGAGGTCGGTGCCGGAGGCCCCATTATTCTCTATGTGGAGGTCGGTGCTGGAGGCTCCATTATTCTCTATGTGGAAGTCGGTGCCGGAGGCCCCATTATTCTCTATGTGGAGGTCGGTGCTGGAGGCTCCATTATTCTCTATGTGGAGTGTGGCTCTGCGGGTGGAGGTCGGTGCCGGAGGCTCCATTATTCTATGTGGAGTGGGGCTCTGTGGGTGGAGGTCGGTGCCGGAGGCCCCATTATTCTCTATGTGGAGGTCGGTGCTGGAGGCTCCATTATTCTCTATGTGGAGTGGGGCTCTGCGGGTGGAGGTCGGTGCCGGAGGCTCCATTATTCTATGTGGAGTGGGGCTCTGCGGTTGGAGGTCGGTGCCGGAGGCTCCATTATTCTCTATGTGGAGTGCGGCTCTGCGGGTGGAGGTCGGTGCTGGAGGCTCCATTATTCTCTATGTGGAGTGCGGCTCTGCGGGTGGAGGTCGGTGCTGGAGGCTCCATTATTCTCTATGTGGAGGTCGGTGCTGGAGGCTCCATTATTTTCTATGTGGAGGTCGGTGCCGGAGGCCCCATTATTCTCTATGTGGAGGTCGGTGCTGGAGGCTCCATTATTCTCTATGTGGAGGTCGGTGCCGGAGGCTCCATTATTCTCTATCTGGAGTGCGGCTCTGCGGTTGGAGGACGGTGCCGGAGGCTCCATTATTCTCTATGTGGAGTGCGGCTCTGCGGGTGGAGGTTGGTGCTGGAGGCTCCATTCTCTATGTGGAGTGAGGCTCTGCGGGTGGAGGTCGGTGCTGGAGGTCCCATTATTCTCTATGTGGAGTGCGGGTCTGCGGGTGGAGGTCGGTGCTGGAGGTCCCATTATTCTCTATGTGGAGTGCGGGTCTGCGGGTGGAGGTCGGTGCCGGAGGCCCCATTATTCTCTATGTGGAGGTCGGTGCTGGAGGCTCCATTATTCTCTATGTGGAGTGCGGCTCTGCGGGTGGAGGTCGGTGCCGGAGGCTCCATTATTCTCTATCTGGAGTGCGGCTCTGCGGTTGGAGGACGGTGCCGGAGGCTCCATTATTCTCTATGTGGAATGCGGCTCTGCGGGTGGAGGTTTGTGCTGGAGGCTCCATTCTCTATGTGGAGTGAGGCTCTGCGGGTGGAGGTCGGTGCTGGAGGCTCCATTATTCTCTATGTGGAGTGCGGGTCTGCGGGTGGAGGTCGGTGCTGGAGGTCCCATTATTCTCTATGTGGAGTGCGGGTCTGCGGGTGGAGGTCGGTGCTGGAGGCTCCATTATTCTCTATGTGGAGTGCGGGTCTGCGGGTGGAGGGCGGTGCCGGAGGCTCCATTATTCTATATGTGGAGTGCAGCTCTGCAGGTGGAGGTCGGTGCTGGAGGCTCCATTATTCTCTATGTGGAGTGCAGCTCTGCGGGTGGAGGTCGGTGCCGGAGGCTCCATTATTCTCTATCTGGAGTGTGGCTCTGTGGGTTGAGGTCGGTGCCGGAGGCTCCAATATTCTCTATGTGGAGTGCAGCTGCAGGTCGGTGCCGGAGGCCCCATTATTCTCTATCTGGAGTGCGGCTCTGCGGGTGGAGGTCGGTGCCGGAGGCTCCATTATTCTCTATGTGGAATGTGGGTGGAGGTCGGTGCTAGAGAATAATGGGGCCTCCGGCAGCTGCCTCCACCCGCAGAGCCACAATCCACATAGAGAATGGGGCCTCCATGTGGAGTGTGGCTCTGCGGGTGGAGGCAGGTGCTGGAGATTCCCCATTACTGGGAACAGGGGGAAGTAACCTTTTCAGAGCTGAGACTGTCTTGGTGCTTTTTTGTTGTCACTTTCTAAGAATCCTAGCATTTTGTTCCTTTTCCTCTGATAGATACATATGACCCAAGTATGGGAAACAGGAAGTAATGAAACACATATTACAATGTCCCTTTCCTGTCCCCACACACAGTATAATGTTCCCCCAGTACCGCCATCCCCCACACGCAGTATAATATTCACCCAGTACTGCCATCCCCACACGCAGTATAATGTTCCCCACTACCTTTGTAGTGTCGGTGGGGTGAGCTGGGGGGTGGTCCCTCTTCTCACCACGCAGAGATAAAACAGAGACAAGATGGAGGCAGATTCTGGGTGCAACAGGTCCAAGTTTATTTCACTCGCCGTCCGTCTGACGGCCTCAGAGCACACCGCACTTCCTTTACCTCACGGCCCTCCGTTTCCAGGGCTGCTTCTTACACACCGTACTCTATACTGGAGACGTGTATGTATACACCGTCCCCTCTGCACTCGTCGACGCTCCTGACAGGTCCGTCACTGTGGCCGCCTTAGGCCCATAAACCAACAGCACTTCCACTGATCAGTCGTTGTGTCCAGCCCGGTGTCTCGTCTCTTCTGTGGTTCTTCCTGTCAGGACCACCCCCTGACGTTCTCTCTCCTCAGTCCCCCTGGTACGGTTTTCCTCACAGCGCACGAACTGTTGCAGTCCTCCTGTCACTGGAGCTCCCCCTGGGGACTGGAACCTTCTGGAACCCTCCCTCAGTATTTATAGCACTCCCTGTCCCCTGTCACTGTAACTCCGCCCCCCATGACCAACGGTTTCTAAAGCCCTAAGCTGATGTCAAGTCCTTTGCTCACACTCCTCCCTGCCATCTAATGGTCAACCCAAGGTACTGCACGTCCACTACACTTTCCTAGCTGTTTCCCCACTGTAGTAACTGACACCTGTCTAAACTGTGCAAACCTATCTTTCACTATTCTGACACGTCCGTCAGGTCACCTTCCCTACACCGTCACCCCCCCCACACAGTATAATGTTCCCCCAGTACCGCCATCCCCCCCCATACACAGTATAATGTTCCCCCAGTATCAGCCCTTGGTTTATGCAGGACTCTGCTGTCTGTGCTGGTTCTCATCGTCCTGGATAAGGTGAAGTTTATGTGTGGGGTCAGGGAGGGTTTACAGTGTGGATGTAGCAGAGCTGTGTGTGCGAGGTGTACGGAGCAGAGCCGTGTGTGTGTACGAGGTGTATGAGCGAAGCCGTGCATGTGTGAGAGTTGTGCGGAGCGGAGCCACACGTGTACGGAGCAGAGTCGCACGTGTGTGTATCGAGCGGCGCCGCGTGTGTGTGAGGTGTTTGGAGCATAACCCCATGTGTACAAGGTTTACGGAGTGGAGCCATTTGTGTACAAGGTTTACTGAGTGTGGCCACGTGCCTATAAGGTGTACGGAGCAGAGCCGCATGTGTACGCGGTTTACGGAGTGGAGACGTGTGTACTGAGAGGAGCAGTGTGTGTGCGAGGTGTACAGAATGGAGTCGTGTGTATGAGGCATAAAAAGCAGAACCGTGTGTGTATGATGTATGCGGAGCCATACGTGTACAAGGTGTATGGTGGGGAGCATTCATACCTCCCAGCGGGACAGTCCCGATTTTGAGAGAGATACTGCCCCGGCTGGGAGCTTACTTTTCCCGCGGACACAGGAGTACACGGCGGAGCCCCGAGGAGCACTTTAAAATTCGCACGTGACGTTCCACCTGAAGTGACGTGCTAGAAGCTGACCGGAAATGAGGTAATTTCTAGAGGAGATTGTGATGGAACCATGGAGGCACTTCAGGGAATGCTTCAGATCCATCACTGTGTCCTCCTCCAACAGCGCGGATAGCAGGATCGCCTTGAACTCAGGGATGCCGGCCATGTGAGCGGATCATGATATGTCCTGCATCGGGAGGCTCAGGTGGGCGCTACAGTGGGAGTCGGGCTGCTGTAGTATCTATAGAATCTTTCTTTCTCTGTTTCTTTATCCCTCTAATCTTTCTTTTTTTCCTTCTCTCTCTCTCTGTTATTTCTTTCTTCTTTCCTTTCTTTCTTTCTCTGTTCTTTCTTTCTTTTTCTGTTCTTTCTTTGTTTCCCCTCTTTCTTTCTTTCTTTCTTTCTCTGTTTTTTTTTCTCTCTGTTCTTTCTTTCTTTTCCTCAGTATCAGTCAGCATGCCCACAGTACCAGTAGAATAAGGGGGGTAGGAAACTAGGTGGCACTGGTCACTTTGAGCCTCTCATATTTTTTATTGGTGTATGATCATATGCCCTGAGCACCCCTTAAAGAGGGCCAGCCCCAGACAACAGAGTACAAACAAATCACTATTACTACTATTACTATCAGTCCAAGTGGACAATTATATACGTAAAGGTAATGATGTCCCTGTGCCAGGCAGTGCGGAGGATCAGAATACACTGAGGAGACCAGAGCAGCGGGGTTTGGGGAGAAGAATTATATGGGGCCCATTATACTGTATGGAGCATTATATGGTGCCCATTATGCTGTATGAAGTAATATATGGGGACCATTATACTGTATGAAGTAATATATGGTGCCCATTACACTGTATGAAGTAATATATGGGGACCATTATGCTGTATGAAGTAGTATATGGTGCCCATTATACTGTATGCAGTAATATATGGGGCCCATAATACTGTGTGGAGCATTATGTGGGGATAGGGGATGACTTTCTGTTTGTTGTGGATCTGACCGCTGGGATGCCTATGATCCTAGGACACGTAGCTTTGAAGAGCACCATGTAAATGGAGCTGTGGTCAATCATACGCACTGTAGTGCCATTCACATGTGGCTCTTCAAATAACTACTTAAAGAGAGCGATATGGGGACGACAAAGTATAGCAAAAATTCACTGGTCGGGGTGAGGAGTGTTATAGTTTGTGGGCCGGTGGGATTTGTGTGGCAGGGCTGCATTTTTGTCCCTGTCTGGCCCTGTGCCAGGCCTACCATTGCCATTAATGACCCTTGTTCTGTATACTTCTGTGTTGTTCTTGTATGTGCGTGTGATGGCGCTGACATCCTTGTGTTTGGACACCTTTTATTCTATTTATCTAAATCAAAATGTCCACTAATGAACTCAGTTTTACAGGATAGACATGAAAATTTACTTTGTGTGCAAGGGGGGGCGTCATTTTGCTGTTTGCCTCAGGCAGCAGAGAGGCTAGGTTCACCCCTGGCGGCGTGGCAGCAGCAATTCCTCTCCTCTGTGGGAGAAGCGCGGAGGCACAGTGCAGCGGCAGCAGCCAGCAGGACCTGTCTGTGTGTCTCCACCATGGGCGTGGCAGCGCACTTCCGGCCTGGCGAACACTGCTGATGGCAGCTACCAACAGACTTGTCCTGGGTCGGGGGTCCATCGATCAGGGCACAGGATCTACCCGCCCGCTTTTTAGTAAGAGGGCACAGGAGTGCCTGCCTGACTGTGTACGTACATCCATTGTGTGCATGTCACATTGGCATCAATGTGGGTGTGTGGTGTGGCACTGCCCTGGTGCGGGTTGGGCTCTGTGCTGAACCGGGCTGATGGGCACATCTGGCTACAAGGAATGAATAGTCTTATGGAATGGCCACCAGGATTCTGGACTATGTGCCTGGGCAGGGATTGTAGATGTGTATGTGCCCACTGGGCACTGCCCAGAGATCTCTGCCCACCTGGTACTTTGTTTTTTTCTGTCACATTATTAACAATTATTATTAAAAAAGCCATTAGGTCTTCATCCAGCATCATCAAGCTAATACATACATATATATAGAGAGACCTGCAAGAAGATGAAAGTCTAGAAATGTAGAAATAATAACAGCAGAGTTAGTAGTAGACTAAAAATTAGATCTTTGAGTGTAGTGTGGGCTCTTCGGATGCTTCCGGATTATCAACGACCAAAGGGGCGGCAAATTTTTCGACCGCCCCGGGAGCCACAAACAGTTGCTACACCACTGGGTAAAACGTTTTAAAAAAGTGCAGACAATGATCGGCTGGTCAGCTATAATGATCTCCAATGCTTTAAAATGGAAAGCCAAAACCAGAGAGACGTGGAAGAAAACAGAAGAGTACCACTCGAATGGATGGAAGAATAGCCAGAATGCCAAAGGCTAAGCCAATGAGCAGCTCCAGAATGATCAAAGACAGTCTCACGTTACCTATAAGGACTGTGACAGAAGACGTCTGTGTGAAGCTAATCTCTTAGCAAGAAGTCCCCACAAAGTCCCACTGTTAAAAAAGACATGTACTGAAGTGGATACAACTTTCCAAAGAACACATCAACTGGCCTAAAAAGATATGGAGAAACATTTTGTGGACTGATGAAAGTAAAGTAGTTCTTTTTGGGTCCAAGGGCAGCAGACCGATCATCAGACGACCCCCAAACTCTGCATTCAAGCCACAGTACACTCTGAAGACAGTGAAGCATGGTGGTGCAAGCATCATGATGTGGACATGTTTCTCTTATTATGGTGCTGGACCTATTAACCGCATATCAGGGATCATGGACCAGTTTGCAGATATTAAAATACTTGAAGAGGTCATGTTGCCGTACCTAAAGAGGATATGCCCTAGAAATGGGTGTTTCAACAAGACAGCAACACTAAACACACCAGTAAATGAGCAAAATCTTGGTTCCAGTCCCCAAAAATTGAGGTTATGAAGTGGCCAGCCCATTTCCCCGACCTTAATCTGATAGAACAGTTGTTGGGTGACATTAAAAATGCTGTTTCTGAGGCAAATGCAACAAATGCCCAAAAATTGTGGGATTTAGTCAAAGCATCCTGGGCTGGAATAACAGCTGACGGGTGCCAGAAGTTGGGTGACTCTATGCAATATTGATGTGAAGCAGTTCTAAGAATCTGTGGGTATGCAACTAAATATTAAGTTAGTGATTCACAGGAATGCTAAATCCACAAAAAAAGTACTTATGGTGAATTTGTAAAGACAAATGCAGACACTGCTATTTTTTAGAACAACCCAATGTTCATTTTTTCTTATTTTCTGTAGTTAACTATTATATATATATTTCTCTTAATGTTTTGATTATAAAACAGTGTGCAATGTTCCCAATGCATAGAAATAGAAATTAGTATAAGGATTTTGTGATTAACTCATGTATTTGAACACACTGCTATTATTTTGAACACCACTGTATTGTAATTTCTTACATTTTAAAAATGGGCAGATGCAAAAGTTTGGGCACCCTGCATGGTTAGTGTCTAGTAACACCCCCTTTTGAATGTATCACATCTTATAAACACTTTTTGTTGCCAGATAACTCATTTAATTCTTGTTTGAGGGATTTTTATCCATTCTTCCTTAAATTCCTCTGGTTCTGTGAGATTCCTGGGTCATCTTGCATGCTCTGCTATTTTGAGGTCTAGCCAAAGGGTTTCAATGATGTTCAGATCAGGGGACTGACACTTTTTCAGCCAGTCTATTGTGGATTTTGACATGTGTTTAGGATCATTATCCAATTGTAGAAGGCGTCTTCTTTTCAACTTCAGCATTTTTACAGATGCTGTTATGTTTGCATCAAGAATTTGCTGAAATTTCATGGACTCCATTCTTCCCTCTACCCGTAAAATGTTCCCCGTGCCATTGGCTGCAACACAACCCCAAAGCTTAATGGTTTGCGAGATGTTCTTTTTCTGAAATTCTGTGCCCTTTTTTCTCCACATATACTTTTGATCATTGTGGCCAAAGAGTTCTGTTTCATACTCCTCTATGCACAGGACTTGTTTCCAAAATACATCAGGTTTGTTTATATGTTCTTTTCAATACTTCTGATGCTGAATTTTATGGTGAACATACAGGAGAGGTTTTCTTCTGCTGATGACTGTTCCACGAAGGCCATATTTATGTAGCTGTCTCTGAACAGTATAATAATGTACCAGAACTCCAAATTCTGCTAAATCTTTCTGAAGGGCTTTTTCAGTCAAGTGCGGGTTCTGATTTGCCTCTCTAGCAATCCTATAGCAGGTCTCACTGAAATTTTCCTTGGTGTTCCAGACCTTATCTTATCTTAGTAGTGGCACAAGTGAATGCCTGACAGCTACAGGAAGCTGGCAGCGGCTGTGGCTAACACTGTGCCCACTATTAAAGAGTAATGAATATTCACTGCTGTCCCTGCACATAGTCCTGGCGTGGGGAGCAGTGAGTATTCTGGCAGCTGTCCTCAGTTTGTAAGCAGCGCATGATGTCACTGCCATGTGCTGCTTATAGCATAAAGCAGCTGCTGGCATCGGAACAAAATGCTGCGAGGGAGCATAGGAAGGTGAGTATAATCATTTGCTTTTTCTTTTTATGTATTTCTGATGGGGGTCATGCAAAGCAGAAATGACCACATTTTTGCTTCAATTTTTTCTTCTAAATTCTTCCTCTAAAACCTAGGTGCGTCTTATGGTCCTTTGAGTCTTATAGTTCAAAAAATATGGTAAATTGTAGTCAGTACACAGCCGCCATCATTTACAGTGATCCTAATTAACCCCTATAATGTTTAGCTGTTTTAGAAGGATTTTTATGACATTTTCTTAGTTTCATTTAGCAGCAAATACCATGGTCAACAAACAGATGACCACACATCAAAGGGATCTTATTATTGAAAGTTATCAGTCAGGAGAAAGGTGCAAAAACATTTCCAAGGCATTAGATATACCATGGAATACTGTGAAGATAGTCAACAAGAAATACTTAAATCTGACCCAAACTTGTCCAAAATTCATGAATAGGCAATAGTCATTTTGGTATGGGAGGCTGCCAAGGGGTCTATAGCAACATTGAAGGATCTGCAGGAATTTCTGGGAAGGTCTGGTTGTGTACTGCATGTGACCAGAATTTCCCCTATTGTGCATATATCTGGCCTATGGGATAGGGTGACAAGACAGAAGCCTTTCATTGCAAAGAAAAATATCCAAGTCCATCTATGTTTTATCAAAACCTACATCATGTGAGCCAAAAACATGTGGGAAAATGTTATGCTCTGATAAGATCAAGGTTGTAGGTTTGGTCATAATTCCACAAGGTATCTTTTGTTGAAAGCCAAAAGAACATTTTACGTGTAGTGAAGCATAGTGGAGGCAGCATTATGCTTTGCGGCTTTTTTCAGCAGCTGGAACTGCTTTAGTCATGGTAGAAGGAATTATGAACAGTTCAAAATATCAATCTATTTTGATTAAAAGATAAAATATATATACAATATACCAACGGCGCTAGTGTGCAGGGTTGATTCAGCAGCGAGTAAGGAACCCCCACACCACCAGGGGTGAAAATAAACAATTTAAACAAAATGATACTCGCGCTATGAATCAATGGAGAATAAAAATATATATATATATATATATAGTTACCTGTAGGATCAAGGCAACAAACTCATAAGCATTAGATGTTAGAGGATACTGAGTATTGATGGATCAAACTACAAAAAGACAAAACAAAGCATGAGTTTTAAATCTGAAAATGCAAAATCATACAAAAAAAAAAAAGTGTGAAGTGTCCAGGTTAGACTCTAGTGACTAAGAGCATGGTTGGTATTGCGTTCTAATAGTTAATTAAAAACACCTACCATATAACTATACAAACATAAATAAAAACAGAAACAAACACACTGGGGGAACCATAAAGTGCTATATATGTACCTTGCACATACCCCCACTGTGACTATTACCTCTGAATAGGAGTGCAGTGGGACACGCCCAGTGGTTCACTAATGTGAACAGACTTTTAAGCATTCACCGCTGTGAGCGGACTTTTAAGCAATAGAAGCCAGTGGCATATACTTGCTAATCATTTAGGAAGTCTCTCAATTAGTATATAAAAACTAACTATGCAGACATAAATAAAAACAGAAACAAACACACTGGGGGAACTATAAAGTGCTGTAAATGTACCTTGCACTTACCCCCACTGTGACTATTACCTCTGAATAGGAGTGCAGTGGGAAACGCCCGATGGTTCACTAATGTGAGCAAACGTTTCCTGAGGAAGGAATCCGTGCTATTCCGAAACAAGTTGGAATTTTGGCTCAAGCAGCACTCTTGTTATCAGACATCACGTGATTGCGCGCCTCTCGTGATCTGGATTATCATCGCAGGTCCTGCCAGATTCACACCACGCTGACCGCGGGTGTCTACAATCTATAATGCGGCTGGTATGCTGACCGCCGTTGGACTGTGTCTACTTTGGTGAGCGATCATTTATGCTCTTTTCCCTGCTCTCCCGCCATTCACGCGGGATCTATCACCATCGGAGAATCATCGGACGTTTGCCAGCACCTGGAGCCTGTTACCGGCTGGAACAGAGCTCGTTGTTTTATTTGTTTTTTTTCTACTGATTGAGAGACTTCCTAAACGATTAGCAAGTATATGCCGCTGGTTTCTACCTCTCAAAAGCAAAAGTCCGCTCACAGCGGTGAATCTACTGTTTAAAAGTCTGTTCACATTAGTGAACCATCGGGCGTTTCCCTACTGCACTCCTATTCAGAGGTAATAGTCACAGTGGGGGTATGTGCAAGGTACATATATAGCACTTTATGGTTCCCCCAGTGTGTTTGTTTCTGTTTTTATTTATGTCTGCATAGTTAGTTTTTATCTACTAATTGAGAGACTTCCAAAATGATTAGCAAGTATATGCCACTGGCTTCTATTGCTTAAGGCTATGGGCCCACGTAGCGTTTTAAAACTCCTTCCCAGAAATTGCGCGGTATTTTACCGCTATTTTCGTGTGCGATATTCAAGCACTTTCCAAGCGATTTGAAGCATCGCTTGGAAAGTGATTGACAGGTTGGTCACACTCGTCAAACATAGTGTTTGACAAGTGTGACCAGGTTTTTACTATTGAGGCTGCCTATGCGGCATCAATAGTAAAAGATAGAATGTTAAAATGCTTAAAAAAAATCGGGGTATATTTACCTTCCGGCGTCCCTCGCTGCCATCCCGGGCCTCAGCGTTCCCAGTAATGCCTTGCGAGACCTGTGATGACGTAGTCTTGCGTTACTATAGTGATCTCGCGAGACCACGTCATTACAGGGCCTTGCCGCAAGGCATTACTGGGAACGCTTAGGCCGGGAATGCAGCGCGGGACGCCGGAAGGTAAATATACCCCGATTTTTTATTTTTTATTCTTTTTTTTACGGGGGTATGGTACCCAGGGCCTGGAGGACAGTCTCCTCTCCTCCACACCGTGGGTACCAACCGCACATGAGACGCTTAACTTCCCGCATGGTGGGCATAGCCACATGCGGGAAGTAAGCGATTCTCATGCATTCCTATGGGTGTGGAATCGCGGCAATTCTTTGCGATTCCGCACAAAGAATGAGCATGCTGCGATTTTTTCCGCGATGCGATTCCGCCGCGGAAAAAAGCGCAGCATTAGCACAGCATGTGCGGAATGCCATAGGAATGCATGGGGGGCGTTCTAAAAAGAAAAAAACGCAGCATGTTCATTAATTTCCGCTTAGGTCCGCGTTTTTGGCTATTTCCTATAGTCCAAAAGACGCGCGGAAAAAATGTTTCAAAAACGCGCGTTTTTGCGCAAAAATCGCAGCAAAAACGTGCGGGGAAAAAACGCACGTTTTCTGGGAAGGAGAACCCGTTTCCTGAGCGATTAAAAAGCGCTACATGGGCACATAGCCTAAAGGTGTAAAGAGTTCTGAAGTGATTTTTCTTGGCATGATATTTTTCACGTGACAAAAAACTGGCATTTTAACAGGCGGTTGGACTCTTTATATCCAGTGTTTTGTGGAGAGGATGTTTTTGCTTTATGGGCATGGTTGTTTTAAATATTAAAGCTATTGTTTGGTATGGCTAATTATTTATCAGTTGAGATGAAAGTCACGAGTCATTATATTTTTTTGCAGTCATCACCATTGTACATCACAAGGTCATGTTTATTTCAGTAACTGTGAGGCACAAGTACATTAGTGAAACGGCAAATAAAGGGGCCTTGAACTTCTCCAAGGAAGTTGCGTAACCTAAAAAGAGAAAAATGTTTTTATTGTGAAGAAAATTATTGAGAACTTTAACGGTAAATAAGCAGATTTTACCTGTGAATACACATAGTTAAAATCCATAATGAATATATTACCAGTCTAATTTTCGCAATGCAGAGGTTTTAAATCTACAGCATATCATTTTCTTTTGTGAGCAAAAACATTTAAGGATTATCATATCGAATTCAATAGAAGTAAAGAAATCCGCAGTAAAAACTCTACTGTGGCTGATTTTGCAGTGGATCGAAAGGTGTGTATTCTCATATAGAAACTGATAAAGTATAAAACAGCTGCAGGCTTATGCGGCAATGTATCTTTTTTTGTTTGGATCAGTTTCTTCCTGCATTCCTCCACATTAGGAAGATGCAAATATTGGTCTCTGTGTGTCCCATGTAAAACAGTTCCTTTTCCCACAATACCTGACTGCTGAATGATTCTGCTGAAAAATGGAATTTGTAACAGGTTCCAGAGAAAAAGCAAAAGGCACAGGAGCCTGGAGAACATATTGATACAAGAAATTTCCCAGAGCTTCTCAACTCCTAAATATATTATGTTCAGATTAATTGAAAAGTAAGATTTTCATCAATAACTCACTGAACACAAGAACAATTTCCAAAATTTGGACAATACTAAGGCTCCTAGAACATTGCTGTAGCTCATAATATGAAAAAGTAAGGTTGATAATATAACTTTAGTTATCAAATCTTCTGTTTTACTCAGATTAGTTGATGCAGAAATGAGTACACCCCACATCCAAAACTACTACATCTAGATGATTGTTAAAGGGATTCTTTCAGTTGATTATTTAGTAAAATACTAATGGCATCCTGAAATAAGGCTTGGGCAGCCCTTTTAGAATATGTAACATATATTGCTGTAGCTTCTCCGATTTTCTTGTTGTAAGCACCACAGAATTTACAGTTGCGTGCCTACTGGTCAAGCTTTTGCAAATCCAGAATGAATATGCACTGCTCCCCACGCCCATAATCCCGCCCACTCCCCTGCATCACCGTCACTGATATTCATTTTGGATTTACTATACCCTGCTCCCCACGTTTTCATTTTCATGGATGTACGTTATAAACTTTATTTATTAAATATTTTGGGTGACATATCTCTCTGATTTAAGAGCATAAAAATTAAAAGTTTGAAAATTGCAAAATTTTCAAAATTTTCGTAAAATTTCTGAATTTTTCACAAATAAACGCAATTCGTATCAAGGAAATTTTACCATTACCATGAAGTACAATATGTGATGAAAAAAGCTTCTCAGAATCACTGGGATCAGTTGAAGTGCTCCAGACTTATTACCTCATAAAAAGACACTGGTCATAATTGTAAAATTCGGCCTGGTGATGAAGGTGAAAATAAAGTCCGGGTGAAAGGGTTAATAAAATGTATCAATTCTTATTATGGATGTGCACATATCTTCTCCCATGCATTGGTTTATTATCCTGTGTTAATGGGTTGCAACTGACCAAGCAATATGGGAGCCATAAGGGTGTGTGCACACGCCGCGGGTTCTGCTGCGGATCCGCAGCGGTTTCGGTCCTGTGGATCCGCAGCAGTTTCCGTTGCGGTGTACAGTACCATTATAATCAATGGACATAGAAATCCGCAGTGCACACGGTGTGCAATTTTCTACGTGGATTTGCTGTGGTTTCAAAACCGCAGCATGTCAATTCTTTGTGCGGATTCCGCTGCGGTTTGGCACCTGCTCCATGGCAGGTGTCAAACCGCAGGGGAAACCTGCAGGCTAAACCGCAGGTCTTTTGATCTGCGGTTTTACACAAATCCGCTCTGAAAATTCCGCAGGGTGTGCACACACCCTTATAATGTGTCGGGGGTGGTGAGGGATCTGAGTGAGTGGGTCATCATTCTGTACTGGAGGGTTGTGGTGGGTCATACTGTGTAGGAGGACTGTGGGTGCCATCATACTGAGTTGGGGTTTTGTGGTAGCTGCCATACTTTGTTGTGGGCTGTGGGGATCATTCTGTGGAGGTCATCATTCTGCGTTTGGTGGATTATGTTGGTCATCATTCTGTGTTTGAGGGACAGATAATACAGTGGGGGTCATGTTTCTATGTTTGGGGGCTGTGGGGAATCATACTGTATTGGGGGGAGCTGTGATGGCCATCATATTGTGTTTGGGCCTGTGGGGGGTTATTCTGTCTGGGCTGTTGGGGATGATATTGCATGGGTGAACTTAGGGGACTGTAGATGATGGAAGCAGAAGAAATTCAGATGGTATAATACATGGAGTCCTCATGTGCTCCAGCAAAAATAGACAAAATGTAGCCACACCAGAAAAAGGCGTGCTGTAGGTTTGTAGTCTATAGTTTCACTTTAAAATTCCAAAGTGAAAAGTATGCTTGGATCCAAAGCCTTTAATATCTAATGACGAAGTGCTTAAGGATTTGTGCAACTTGAATACAATACAAGAACAGGTGAGACTCTGCACACATAGACATAAAGACTGTATACCCCTATTTGACATGGATATCTGGTTCACAGATATCTAGAAAGCGTTAAACCCGTCACCCCGAAGCCTGTTTTCATCTTCCTGACGTAGCCAAATTTTTCAATTATAATAAATTATAATAATAAATTTTATTTTTATAGCGCCGACATATTTCGCAGCACTTTACATTTCAGAGGGGATTTGTACAGACAATAGACATTACAGCATAACAATAATCACATACAGTAGATTATAACAAATACCAAGAGGAGTGAGGGCCCTGCTCGCAAGCTTACAGTCTATGAGGAAAGAGGGAGACACGAAAGGTGGGTGGTAACAGTTGCCCTGATTGTATGGACCAGCCATAATGTTAAGTGTGTAACAGTACAGACACAGAGGGCTAATGGATGCATAAAGCATGTGGGAACATGATGCGGGGAACCTGGTTATGGTAAAACTTTTGGCTCTGCCACACAGGGATAGGTTAGGTTAATGTGTTGAGGCGATAGGCCAGTCTGAATAAATGCGTTTTCAGGACACGCTTAAAATTGTGGGGATTGGGGACTAATCGTATTGACCTGGAAAGTGCATTCCAAAGAATTGGCGCGGCACGTGTAAAGTCTTGGAGACGGGAGTGGGAGGTTCTGACTATTGAGGATACTAACCTCAGGTCATCAGCAGAACGGAGGGCGCGGGTAGGGTGGTATACTGAAACAAGGGAGGAGATGTAGGGTGGTGCTGAGCCATGGAGGGCTTTGTGGGTGAGGGTAATAAGTTTATACTGAATTCTGGAGTGGATGGGTAGCCAGTATAATGACTGGCACAAGGTAGAGGCATCGGTGTAACGATTGGTGAGGAATATGATCCTGGCTGCAGCATTCAAGACAGATTGGAGAGGGGAGAGTTTGGTAAGAGGGAGACCGATTAGAAGAGAGTTACAATAGTCGAGACGAGAATGAATAAGAGAAACAGTAAGAGTTTTTGCAGAGTCAAAAGTAAGAAAAGGTCGAATTCTAGAAATGTTTTTGAGGTGCAGATGACAAGAGCGAGCCAGTGATCGAATGTGGGGGGGCAAAGGAAAGCTCGGAATCAAGTATGACCCCAAGACAGCGGGCATGTTGCTGGGGAGTAATAGTGGAACCACACACGGAAATGGCAATGTCGGGTGTAGGTACATTAGTAGCGGGAGGAAACACCAGGAGTTCAGTCTTTGACAGGTTCAGTTTCAGATATAGTGAGGACATGATATTAGACACAGCGTTTAGACAATCGCCAGTGTTTTCTAGAAAGGCTGGCGTGATGTCAGGAGAAGAAGCGTATAATTGGGTGTGATCAGCATAGAGATGGTACTGGAAACCAAATCTACTGATTGTTTGACCAATAGGGGCAGTGTACAAGGAGAAGAGGAGGGGGCCTAGAACCGATCCTTGAGGAACCCCAACAGTAAGGGGAAGGTGAGAGGAGGAGGAACCGGCAAAAGAAACAGTAAAGGAGCGGTCGGAGAGATAGGAGGAGAACCAGGAGAGAACGGTGTCCTTGAGGCCAATGGAATGGAGCATAGTGAGGAGGAGCTGATGATCCAATTCTGACTTGTGTCACTTTATGAGGTAATAACTCTGGAATGCTTCAACAGATCAAGGTGATTCTGAGAATGTTTTTCAAGATACATTGTACTTCATGATATTGATAAAAATTTGTTCAACATGACATGCGTTTATTTGTGAAAATATCAGAAATTTGGCAAAAATTGTGAACATTGTTCAAACTTTTAATGTATATTTACTTAAACCAGGAAGTTAGATCACCCAAAATGGTTAATAAATAACATTTAAAACATGTCTATAGCATAATTTTTGAGACATCTTTTTTTGTTAGTAAGTTAGGCTGGTTTCACACTAGCGTTCGATCGCGCAGCGCATCATGCGCTATCGGGCGCACCCGCAATGTCCCCCTATCTTTAACATGGTGATCGCAGGGTCTTGCGAATGTACGCTCTCTTCAGCGTTTAGTGTGCGCTGCGCATTTTAGAGGTGTGCGCCCAGACGCACCGTACGCTACATGTTGCATTTTTCTTCCCGGCGGCATCTTTAAAAAAATCACGCGCGCACGTGTGTGCTCGATGTGTGCACAAAAATAGCATTACAGTCTATGTGGTTGCTGACGAGCGCTTGGCACCGCGCACGTCAGCGCCTTGTGCGTGCACGCGATTTGAGTAAACAATGTCTAGATACTTGTCTAGAACTCCTCCTAAACAAGCAACATTGTTTTGGAGGAGTGTACATAAAAGAAGGTGTCTTCAGAGTCAGACAATTACTCTACATACAGCCTTGCAGAGACCAGACAAGCACCTCCAAGAGCCTTCCACTTGTGGATTCAAGCTTCAGGAGCCAAAATGTGAGTATTCTTAAAAATAATGTCTGTGTGTCCTGTACAATGTATTATGTACTAATGTATTTTTTGTTTTCTTTTCAGCATGTCTTCTTCCGGATCGGTCTATTCGCCATCTCGGCAAGAACTGGCCCAAGCTGATCGTGAGGTGAGAATCTTGCTGCCTTTCGGTAAGTATAGCTTCCTCTAGAAATGTGTTTTAATTTTTTCTTTCTTTACAGACATCGGACATGGGCAGTGAAGATGGAGTGCGGGAGTGGTCTGAGCGGCAGCGGTCTGAGCGGCAGCAGTCTGAGGATTCTGAGCGGGAGCAGCGTAGTCAAGTTGTGGCGAGGAGACGCAATGTGAGTATATATTTTTTTCTAATAATATTAGTGTGCGCTTGGAACACTCAAAGAAGAGGGGAATCTAAATTGGGTGGATATAGAAAAAAAAAAAGCGCACACTAATATTATTAGTTATTTTACCTTATTTCTTTGACACCCTTGTGACAGGTGTCTTAGTGTTTGCTGCTGGAATTACACTCATGCACAAGCGCCACTGAATCTCCATTTATATATTTTTTTCTGTCTTTCTTTCTTATGCTTCTTTTCTGTTTCTTTTTGTATCTTTTCCATACTTCTAAACATTCTATATTTTTTTTTCTAGGTTCCACAGCGGGATGACGAAGTCTACATCGACAACGAGCACCTCATCCACCTCGTTGAGGAGCGCATCCCGTTGTGGGACAGCCGTGACCAGCAGTACAAAGACACAGTGGTGACCCGGCAGCTCTGGAATGAGGTGGCCGCAGCGCTGATGGATGGCTGGGACAGCGCCTCTGCAGCTTCAAAAAGGGCGTTCAGTAAGTATAAAGATGCTCTGTGATACAGCATTTATTTTTTGACCTGATGGTGCTGATGTGTTTTTTGCAAGATATATTCTTGCATTAAAGACACCAATGCCTGGTGGAAAACTGTGATTGATTTGTGTCTTCAACTGCTGCATTGTTTTGTGGACCTGACGGTGCTGATGTGTTTTTTGCAAAATATATTCTTGCATTAAACACACCAATGCCTGGTGGAAAACTGTGATTGATTTGTGTCTTCAACTGCTGCAATTTTTTGTGGACCTGATGGTGGTGGTGTTTTTTTGGCAAGATATATTCTTGCATGAAAAGCACCAATGCCTAGTGGAAAACTGTGATTGATTTGTGTCTTCAACTGCTGCATTGTTTTGTGGACCTGACGGTGGTGGTGTTTTATTGGTGCTGCAGCAGTGACTGTTTTCAAAGTTCAATCAGGTGTGTGTGGTGAGAATGACGTTAAAGTAGTGTATTTTTAATTTTTTTTCTTTACCAACAGTGCAAAAAATCCACACACGTTGGCGCTCGATGAAGGACCGCTTCAACACTGATGTTTGCGCTGAGGGACAGGTTTGGAGTGGTTCTGCGGCAAGGCGCAGAAGAAAATACCGCTACCAACGCGAGATGGCTTTCCTGAGACCAGTCCTTGCCAGCAGAGCGTAAGTTTTTTTTTTTTGGGGGGGTTTGTTATTACTATGTGCTTTTCTATTCCACAGGTGATGCTTCTTGTACATTCATGATACTCATGTTTTCCCTTTCTTTCCACAGCACTTGGAGCAGCACCCTGCAACCTGTCCCAGGAGCGGTTCTTCATCGATCGACCTCGGACCCGTCCCAGCCATCCGACAGCCAGGAAGCATCTTGCAGGTCAGCAACACAGACAGCTGGTGACCAGGAAGCTGGTCCATCAGATGTTCCCCTGTCCCAGGTCTCTGTCACTGGTTATGCGGGCACTACCCGCCAGCGGCAGAGGGCCTTGGACAGGAATGTCATGCCCGAGTTCATGCACTTGAGCGAGGCCTTTAAGGCCAGCCTCAAGGCTCTGGCCGCCAGAACGGAAAGCGGTTTTTCCCTGATGGAGCGTGGTTTTAACCACATGGAACGTGGTTTTAACCACATGGAACACCGCTTCCACTCTGTCGACCAGCGCCTTGACCGTCTGGAGGCCGACCTCAACAGACCAGCGCACCATTTTTTCAGTAAAATTGAACAGGGCATGGCGGAACACCTTAGTCCTGAGCAACAGCTGAGTGTGTTACAGGCCTGCAACACTGCTTACTTGCAGGCTATGCAGCAGAATCGGTATGTTCAGCAGTCAGTGGTGTCATTTCCAACAGTTCCACCGCTGACTCGCTTAACCACACTACCGACTTCTGTTGCATACCACTGCACGGCCACCTGCATTCCCAGCGAAGCCGGACATCACTACACCACCTCAAGTCTGAGTGCTGCTGGACACTCCTCCACCACCACCACTATGGCAAGCGCTGCTCCTGTATGGAGCACCACCACCGCCACAGCACCACCAGCTTGGAGCCAAACCACCACAGAACCTGCTTGGGCTACCGACACCACCAGTCAACACCAAAGGAGCACCGCCAGCACTCCGCAGCAACAGAGCACCGCCAGCACTCCTCAGCAAAGGAGCACCGCCACCACTCCTCAGCAACAGAACACCGCCACCACTCCGCAGCAACATAACACCGCCAGCACTCCGCAGCAACAGAACACCGCCAGCACTCCGCAGCAACAGAACACCGCCAGCACTCCGCAGCAAAGGAGCACCACCACCACTCATCAGCAAAGGAGCACCGCCAGCACTTCGCAGCAAAGGAGCACCAACACCACTCATCAGCAAAGGAGCACCGCCAGCACTCCGCATCAAAGGAGCACCACCACCACTCCTCATGTCAACATAACTGCCACCAATTCTCCTCCTCTGAGTCCCCCAAGAACTTTTGATGAGATCCCAGACAGGCAGCCTCCTGCTCAGAGCACCGACCGAAATTTCTCTCCTTCTAGGAGCACCGCCACCGCCACCACAGAGCAGCAAAGGGGTAATCCGCATTCCCTATTTTACAGGGCAACGCCACAGTCCACCGTCACCAGGCGGTCAACAAAAGTAAGGCGGTCACAGGCTGCAAGTTGGTCCGGGCAGGATATTCCTGCGCCAAAGAAGAAGGAAAAAAAAACTTTGTTTGTCCATCCACCGTCTCCTCCTAATGTGTCTCAAGCTGGCTCAATGTCCATTCCAGAGCTCCCTTCCCCCAGTACTTTTGTCGCCCCTTCTCCTAGAACCCCTTCCTCTACCTCCAGTCGTTCCTCGTCTCTCCATACACCCAAAGTCTCCCATTCTTCCCCCAAACGTCATTCCTAATAAAGTTTTTTTTGTTCTTTTTTGTTACAAAATAAATGTGCACTTGTGCTTTCAAAAAATTTGGAATGGTTACTGTGTCTATCGCCGACTACACACACTGCGTCGTACACTTAGCGTTTTTGCAACAACATATATCTCCATTACTGTTTCTTGTGTGAGACATGCTTATTGTGTCAGTCTTGGAGATATGTGTGATGTCAACAAACCAAATCTACATGACTTGTCTTTTCAACAACAGTCTCTACATTCAAGAAATATTGCACATACTCGATCCAGCAGGGTTCCCCAACTCCAGGCCTCAAGGTCCAACAAAAGATCATGTTGTATGGAATCCTCTGTTTGAAATTTTTTTTAGCAACTATGGATTTCATTACAACATGATCAGTTGTTGAACCTTGTGGAGTGGAGTTGGGGAACCATGCTGGATCTAGTGTGTTCAATATTACTAGAATGTAGAGACTGCTGTGGAAAAGACAAGTCATATAGGTATAATCTACATGACTTTCCTTTTCCAGAACAGTCTCTACATTCTAGGAATATTGCACAGAGTGCATCCAGCAGGGTTCCCCAACTCCAGGCCTCAAGGTCCAACAAAAGATCATGTTGTATGGAATCGTCTGTTTGAAAAAATTTTTAGCAACTATGGATTTCATTACAACATGATCAGTTGTTGAACCTTGTGGAGTTGGTGAAGATGTAGATTGGTTTAGTTGACAAAACATATCTCCAAGACTGACATAAGAAACATCAGTAATCGAGATATCTGGTGTATCGCAAACTGAATAGAGTTGGTTTCCCTAACTACAGTGTTCAAACCAAACCAACATAGCATGTTTTTAGTAATTACATTGGAGTTCAAAAAAAAATTTAAACATGATATGTTGGTTGACATTAGGAGTAAAGTTTTAAAACCCTTGATATAGAGGATGGTGTTGAGTGCAAGGTATATCTATTGTTCTCATTTAAAAAATGCAAGGAACTATAGATATACCTTGTAAATAACCATATAATCTATATAGTCACCTACTCTGGAGTATTAGTGAAATCATGATGCACAAAACACAGCATCTTAAATTCACTGATACACCTGGCTACTTGCTAATGGTATTGGGAGTGTATAAACAGAGAATGCACTCAGTACAGGTATCAAAACAGTTTTTTTTATTAACATACAAACAACATGCAAGACAAATTTTTTGCTCTTGCCATTCCACCCGTCCTACATCTGAGTTGAAGTATGCCGCAAATTGGTCCCTCATTTGGCCAACTTCAACAGATGACCTGAGAGGGTGCTGTGTAAATACAGGCAATGGATTAGGATCAACATCATCAAGATCAAAGTTCGGATGCTGTCGAGAAAGTACAAAGTTATGTAGAACAACACAGGCCTTCACCACCTCATCCACTGTTTCCAGTTTCAGATTTATAGCTGTGCCAAAAATGCGCCATCTAGATACAAGTATACCAAAGGCACACTTTACTGTTCTCCTGGCCCTGGTCAGTCTGTAATTAAAAATTCTTTTTTGTAGGTCCAAGTCCCAGCTGGAGTAGGGTTTGAGGAGGTGTTGGCACATCTGGAACGCTTCGTCACCAACCATTACAAATGGCTGTGGCGGACCTTCGGTGTTGGGAAGAGGCCGTGGCATGGGGAAATTGAAGTTGTTGCCATACAACCTCCTGCCCATGTCTGATGTCTTAAAAGCCTGGGAGTCATTACCATGGCCAAATGAAATGCCCCAATGTCCACTGCAATAAACGTACAGTCTGCATCCGCAATGGCCATCAGTACAGTTGAAAAGTACTTTTTGTAGTTAAAGAACTCAGAGCCTGTTCTTTTGGGCTTGATAATCCTGATGTGTTTCCCATCCACCGCTCCCAAACAGTTAGGGAAATTGCATACAGTCCAGAATCTTTCAGCGATGTCCAACCACTTTTCTGCGGTTGGCATGGGCATAAATTCGGGACAGAGAACGCTCTAGAGAGCCCGGCAGGTGTCCGCTACAATTCCAGACAACGTGGAGATTCCAATCCGGTACTGGAAGTGCAGTGAGGAGAGGGTCTCTCCAGTAGCCAGGAATCTGAGACAGAAGGAAAACAACAAAAATTAATATTTGTGTTTATGTAATTTTTTTACACACGTTACATTAAAACAACAACGAAAAAAAATTCGGCAGCATTTGGTTCATTACATGGCATCCAAAAATTAACGCAGCTTGTAGTTACCGACATGGCAGAACTGTAATTCTGCCAGATTTTGAAGAGTACATGTCACAAGCAAGAAAATTCAGCAGACATTGGTTTAGCAAAACTATGTACCTTAATGTGACCAGGAGCCATTCCTCAGGAGTAATCGCACGCCGGAGCTGCGTGTCCTGTCTACGGATGACTTCTTTTACCCGAACAAGCAAATAGTGAAATGTTTCTTGGGTCATCCGGGTATAATCTGTAAATTTCTCCGGGTTTGCCTGTAGCTCGCTGTAGAGGGTGTGGTATGCTCCACGGCTCTCCCGGAGTTCCATAATGGGATGTATCCACATACGCCGCTGCTGCCATCTTCGCTACCTTTCTCTCTCCCTCTGTTCATGGCAAGCAACTGCATAAGCCTGAGCCGTCCTCATGTCCAGATCCAAGTCAAAGTAAAAGCTCTTCCAGCGCAGATCCATGTTTCTCAAGTCAAATGCAAGCAAATGTGAAGAATTCAGGTGTAAACTGGGTCTATATAAAGAATTTCCATAGACACACCCACTGGTGTCCCATTGGTGGAGTGTGTTGCAAGAATTTTTCAACGATTTTTTCTCCAGTTAATTATGCATAAAAAATGCAAACGCATGAAAAACACTTACAAACGCATAAAAACGCTGCGATTTTTTGTTATGTGCACAATAATGCTACAAAATAACGCAGCATTTACCAGCGTTTGCATGCGCTTTTGACATGCGTTTCATGTGCGCTCCAAACGCAGCGCAAAAAAACCGCTAGTGTGAAAGTAGCCTTAGAAGGGTTCAAAATTGATCAGCAATTTCTCAATTTACTAACAAAACTTTGAGGGGCCTAGTTGAGTCACTGAGGGGCCTTTTTGACAGAAAATACCCAAAGGTGACACCACTCTAAAAACTGCACCCCTCAATGTGCTCAAATCCACATTCAAAAAGTTTATTAACCCTTCAGGTACTTCACAGGAATTAAAGAAAAGTGGAAGGAAAAAATGAACATTTTACTTTTTTTCACAAGATGTTCCTTTAACTCAAGTTATTTTTCTATTTTTACAAGGATAACAGGAAAACAGCAGGGTTCAGAAGGTTAGGAGGACCATATGACTTTTTGAACGCAAAATTGGCTGCAATCGAGAACACATGTCATTTCATGTTTGGAAAGTCCCTGATGTGCCTAAAAAGTGTAAATCCCCACAGATGACCAGATTTTGGAAACTAGACCCCAGAAGAATTTATCTAGCGGTGTGGTGTGCACCTTGAACCCTCAGGTGCTTCACAGAGTTTTATAATGTTGAGCTGTGAAAATGAAAAAATACATTTTCCCACAAAAATATTGTTTTAGCCCTAAATTTTTCATTTTCACAAGGGTAATAGGAGAAACTGGACCACACAATTTGTTGTGCAATTTGTCATGAGTACACCGATAGCCCATATGTGGTGGAAAGCTAATGTTTGGGTGCACTGAAAGGCTCAAAAGGGAAGGAGCACCAACTGAATTCTGAAGGACAATTTTGGCTGGAACAGATTGCAAATGCCATGTCACATTTGATGAGCCCCTGACATGCCAAAATAGCATAAACCCCCCACAAGTGACTCCATTTTGGAAACTAGACCTCTTTAGAAATTAATCTAGGGGTGTAGTGAGCATTTTTAACCCTAAAATCATTCACGGAATTGTATAACATTGTGCTGAGTCAATAGAAATTTTTCCACTAAAATGTTACTTTAGACCCAAGTTTCAATTTTCAAAAGGGATAATAGTAGAAAATGGAGCACAAAATATGTTACAACCTACACCTCTCAATGAATTAATCTAGGAGCGCAGTGATCATATTGATGTAAGGGAATGTAGAAGTAAAAGGACACATATAATAGAGATTAAAGCTGAGTAACTGCAAGCAAATACAGACTACGATCACAATCGTGTTGTGCCAATCAGAGCAGAGAGGGAACCTGCACGATCGTCATGCTGTACATGTGCGGCGGTTAGCGGGAACGCACCTTCTTCAGCGCTGCACGTTTACAGTGGATGTCGTAAAGGGGTTAAGAAACGTCAACTTGAAACCTCAAATTTGACCAAACGTTGTAACATGTGACTGCTGCTTTAAATCCAAGAAATAGAAATACCAATGGTTCCATGACCAAATCAATGTATCACCAAGCTATTAATGTATCTGGAATGAAGAATAGAGGGATCCAGATACCATTCATTATGACTGATGTGTCATTCCCTCAAAAAGGCATCTTCATTTCAAGACCAATCTTTGGCAAATTGCTACTTCCATGACAAAGCAGGACTCATAGCTAAAGAAGTTGGACTTCCATTCCACTAACCAAAAATGAAATGAAATGAACATTTATTTCAAAAAGCTGCAAGGAGGAAAAACTTCACTAAAAACAGGACCTTTATTTCATCATGATTAAAACCATTTTCATAGTGTAAAAAGCATAATAGAACCTGACAAGAAAATTATATAATCAAATTACATCATTTCCTTGTCAGGTTCTATTGTGCTTTTTTCTACTAAAATATGGTTATAATAGTGATAAAATAAGTTTTTTTTCCAGTGAGGAGTTTTGTGCGTTATTTTAGACCTCCATTCCAGTCTCCATTGCTGTCTTGCTCTGCACCATAGTAGCCTTTGAGAGAGGTGGCATGTGCTAAACATCTTCCTCGCAGTTCCACATTTGGAAAACTGTTTTGCTGTCTCAGATTGATGTATCCTGAGGATACAAATACAGTTGAACACAATGGTGAAGCAAAGAGCCCAAAGACCCTTACTTCACCGTTCGAGCTATGTAGTGAAAGAAGGACTTGCACTGAGGAAGATGTCTAATAAGATGGGCTTCACTAGGAGCAATATTTCTGTGTGGAATCATATATTTTACTTAGAGTAAACTTTTAAATTCAGGAGGATGTGTTTAGTATGACGGACAGAGCAATTACATTTCTGTCATCCAACTTTCTCAGAAACAAAAAGGTCCAGCATTTATTTAAGTTACGATAAGATTGGACATTTGTATCTATGTTTCCTTAGATATTCTTAAGTTTATAAGCTGTAGAAAGAGACTGACTCATCAGCATACCGCCTTTAGATGGTAGATTTGTCGTAGACTTGGTAATTACTTTGCGTCTTTTTCATACTGTCTGATTTCTATAGCTGCTGTCAGCTTCTTCCTTAAACTCATCAGAACTCCCACCGGAGTCTTTTATAAACGTAAGGCAAACAAATTTACATGAAAGATTTCTACATATTTTCTGTCTATAGATAGACTGATGCAATCTTTGTCTCTGAATGATGAAGCACTTTACTTTGGAGTATTAGTGATGGGCGAGCACTAAAATGCTTGGGTGCTCATTGCTCTGGTCAAGCAAATTGGAATATTCAGGTACTTAGACAGAACAACGAGCCCAATGTAAGTCTATGGGAGACCCAAGCATTTTTACGGCGATTTCCCCCCCCCACGGGGTCCTTTTACGGTCTAAAAATGTTGGAAACACTGCTCAAATGACACAGGAACATCATGGGGATCGCCCCTGGAAGCATTTCTGACTCCTAGGTCACAGCTGTAAGCAATGTTGTCAGAGTTTCAAGCCATTTTTATAGGTGCACCAAAAAACACACAAAAACAAAACCAAAATGGATTTTGCTGGGAAATATGTTAAGGTACATCCTTTCCAGGTTAATGACTTGTATATAAGGCAAAATAATTAACCCCAGACCGAAATGTTCCTCCACCACTTTTGCTATGTTCTCACGCAGCGTTTTTGATGAGTTTTTCAACTTTAACATTGCTTTCAACCAATACTAATGCGTTCACTGGGAAATGTCATTGTAACATTTAACAACCCTAGCTGGCCATGTGGTGTGTGACACATAAGGAGACACATCTTGTTTCATTTCTGAAGGAGGGACTCTTAAAGTCACAAAGCCTATTTTTAGAGGGGCATCAGGTGGAATTAATATTCTTAAAGGGCCATTATTAAACAGTGAGACTCCTATGCTGTTATTGCCTATGCAGTGAGTGGCTGGGCTGCCCAGAATTACAACGCACCCCAATACCCCTTTCACGAGAGGTACAGGAGGGCCTCCTGAAAAAATATTGCATTGAATGCAAGGCCTGCCCTGCTATCAAGTCATATGCACCCCAATAAGGCCTTTGAACCCAGATACTGGAAGGCCACATGAAAACCCACTTCACAGTCTTCAGGTGGTCCTGCCATACAGTTTCCTTATGCATTCAATGCAAAGGCTGCCTTGACCCAAATTTGCACACACCCCAATCCCCCCTTGGAAGAAACATGGAGAAGGGCCTCCTAAAAAAAATTTGTCCCATTACAAAGGTCTCCTAGACTCGTAATGCCCATACACTAAGTGTATGGGCTGACAAACATTTCCCCATGGGGGGTATATTTTTTAAAAATATTTTATGGGGATCATAGACACCCTTTTCAAAAATTGGACTGGCTGTAGCAGCACGGAACGCGTTAACCCTGGTGATCTAATGGCGGTGGATGATGAGACATTCAGGAAGGCCTCCTTAAAAACTAGGCCCAATTTAAAGGATTGGGTCTCCTAAACTCATAATGCCCATACACTAAGTGCATGGGCTGGCAAACATTTCCCCCTGGGGAAGTAATATTGTTAAAAATATTTTATGGGCATCATAGACACCCTTGCCAAAAATTGGACTGCCTGTAGCAGCACAGAACATGTTAACCCTGGTGATATAGTGGTGGAGAATGAGGAGGCATAATGATAAATCATACTGAAATCAAACAAATAAATAAAAAATGTGAATCCTCCCATGAAAGAAAATAACAAAAGGGAGGGGTGAACACAGGTTCATAGATATGAAGCCAGAATGTGTTCAACGAGATATGTTTGTCCCTAGCAACAGCTCAGAGACAGGGATATAAATAAAAATATAATATAATAGTATTTTACTATTTTTATATTGGAGAGGTATACACTAGGTCATAAGAGGATGTTCCATAGATAGGAAAAATGGAAAATATAAGAATAAATGGGAAAAATATACGTACCTCTCATTTTTATGAGATTTCCCCCTGGGGGAATAACATTTGTTTTGGTTTCAAATTATTAATGGGCATCATAAAAACACCCTTGCCAAAAATTGGACTGGCTGTAGCAGCACAGAACACATTAACCCTTGTGATCTTGTGGCGAAGAATGAGGAGATATTGATGAAGGCCTCATTAAAAACTAGGCCCAATGTTAAGGAGCTGGTCTCCTAGACTTGTAATGCCCATACACAAAGTGCATGGGCTGACAAACATTTCCCCATGAGGGGTACATTTTTTAAAAATATACTATGGGCATCATAGACACCCTTGCCAAAAATTAGACTGCCCATAGCAGCACAGAACATGTTAACCCTGGTGATCTAGTGGCGGAGAATGAGAAGACATTGATGAAGGCCTCATTAAAAACTAGGCCCAATGTAAAGGAGTGGGTTTCCTAGACTTGTAATGCTCAAGCACGCAGTGCATGGGCTGACAAACATTTCCCCATGAGGGTACACTTTTTAAAAATATACTATGGGCATCATAGAAATCCTTGCCAAAAATTGGACTGCCTGTAGCAGCACAGAACACATTACCCCTGGTGATCTAGTGACAGAGAATGAGGAGATATTGATGAAGGCCTCATTAAAAACTAGGCCCAATATAAAGGAGCGGGTCTCCTAGACTTATAATGCCCATACATGCAGTGCCTGGGCTGACAAACATTTCCCCATGGGGGGTAATTTTTTTTTAAAATATACTATGGGCATCATAGACACCCTTTCCAAAAATTGGACTGGCTGTAGCAGCACAGAACACGTTAACCCTTGTCATCTATTGGTGGAGAATGAGAAGACAATGATAAATCATACTGAAATTAAACAAATAAATAAAAAATGTGAATCCATCTATGAAAGAAAATAACAAAAGGGAGGGGTGAACACAGGTTCATAGATATGTAGCCAGAATGTGTCCAACGAGATTTGTTTGTCCCTAGCAACAGCTCAGAGACAGGGATATAAATTAAAATATAATATAATAGTCTTTCAATATTTTTCTATTGTAGAGGTATACACTAGGTCCTAAGAGGATGGTCCAGATATAGTAAAACTGGAAAATATAAGAAAAATTGGGAAAAATAAACGTACATCTCATTTTTATGACAGTTCCCCCTGGGGGAGTAACATTTGTTTTGGTTTCAAATTAGTAACTGGCATCATAAAAACACCCTTGCACAAAAATTGAGTGACTTTTGCATCACAGAATACGTTCACCCTGGTGTTCTACTGGTTGTGGATGATGAGGATGAGGATAAGTAGGAGGATAACACCAAACAGACCAAATCAGGAAGCGGATACCCATGTGTGGTTGTGAAGAGGTGCATGAGAATACACCTCCACAAAAAAGACAATGTATTTGAGGTTATGTTTCGCTGTTTTCTTTCGTTGGTGTACAGAAGTCTTGCCCAATCCAACCCTTGTTCATTTTTATAAGAGTCAACCCTGTCAGCATTGTCAGTTGACAGGCGGATGCGCTTATCTGTTATAATTCTACCAGCAGCACTAAAAACCCGCTCTGACAGAAAGCTAGCAGCAGGGCATGCCAGGACCTCCAAGGTGTAGAGAGCCAGTTCATGCCACACGTCCAGCTTGGACACCCAATAATGAAAAGGCACAGAGGAATCCCGGAGGATGCTTGTACGATCTGCAAGGTACTCACTCAGCATCTTCCCAAACATTGCACTTCTTGTGCCAGCACCCCTTGCGTCTGTGCCGACACGATGGGAGGGTCTGAGAAAACTGTCCCAGAACTTTGCTATTGTTCCTCTGCCTGAGCTGGATTGTACTTCTGTCTCTATAGCTTGGACTACTTGGTTGTACAACAAACTCTGACGTCTGCTGCCAGCGTTCTCACATGGGAATTCTTTCAGTAATTTCACTACAAGGGCCCTCTGGTACAGCAACATTTTTGTACACCTCTGCCTCTGGAAGAAGAAATTGAAAGTTCTCCTTGTAGTGTGGGTCTAAAAGTGTCACCAACCAGTAATGAGTGTCACCGAAAATTTTTATAATGCGAAGGTCATGGGAAACGCAGCACAACATAAAGTCAGTCATGCGTGCCAGGCTGCTAACAGGCAAGACTTCCGTGTCCTCACCAACAGGATGACTGACCATGCTGTCCTCCTCCTCCTCCCTGTCCTCAGGCCATCCCCACTGAACAGACGGTATGACAGCTGTGCTTGTAGTACCGTTTACAGCGCATGAAAGTAGTTCCAGTTCTTCCTCATCCTCCTCATTGTTTACCATTCCACGTTGCGACGACATGAGGCTGGGCTGAGTGTAATCACCCTGTATGATTACTTTCTCCATGTCCTCATGCTCTGCCTGCAATGCATCCTCTTTAATTGTGTACAGAGAGGTTTTCAGAATGCTGAGAAGCGGGATGGTGACGCTAATTATGGCGTCATCGCTGCTCACCATCTTGGTGCAGTCCTCAAAGTTCTGGAGGATGGTACATGTGTCTGACATCCATGTCCACTCCTGAGGTCTTATGTGTGGAGTCTGAACTGAATATCGATGGCCTTGTTGATGCTGGTAGTCAACAACTGGCCTCTTCGGCTCACAAATACTTTCCAACAAATGCAGTGTAGAGTTCCAACACGTGGGGATATCACACACCAGTCGGCGAGCCGGAAGCTGCAAACGCTGCTGAAGCACGGCAAGGGTGGCTGAAGCTGTAGCTGACTTTCTAAAATGGGCAGACAGGCGGTGTACTTTCACTAGCAGATCCGGCAGCTCCAGGTAGCTTTTGAGAAAACATTGAGCCACGAGGTTAAGCACATGGGCCAGGCAAGGTATGTGTGTGAGCTCACCTTGCCTCAGAGCCGCCACCAGGTTCTGGCCATTGTCACACACGGCCATGCCTGGCTGTAAGTTCAGCGGGGTCATCCAAATATCTGACTGCTCTTTCAGCACTGTCTATAGCTCATCTGCATTGTGTGATTTGTCACCTATGCAGATTAGCTTCAGCACAGCCTGTTTCTGGGTCGCCCCCACGGGCTTCACCCCGGGCAGCGGGGTTACTCGGTACCGGGCCGGTGTCGAGGCGGGAATGTGACACAGCAGCGGTGACCCGGTCCGTGGCCCTGGGTGCCCAATATCAATGGCGGTGATGTTAATGGTTTTAAAGTTTATATGAAGAGTTCATGACGCCACCCGTGGTGTTTGGCAAGTAAGGTGGTAAGCCAACGCTGCATGCAGATCCGCTGGGACTGATGGCATGGTGCAGCAGAGATGGTATAGCTCCCCACAGGTGGAGCTGAAGTCCCAGGTCAGTGTAGGTGCAATGGATGAGGAGAGGCGCAGAATGGTATGGAGGCTGGTGCGGGAATAACTGGAGGACACCAGAGCATGCGGTTCCAAAGCTTTACTCACTGTTTGCTGTTCACACAACTGGCTGCCTCCGTACTGTGTTCTCCAGGTCAGGGCTCCAGCCAACCTCCAGGCAGGATAGGATTCTCCCTTCCACACTCCACCAACATGTACCTTACTGAACGACTCCTCCAATGCGCCTTTAGGTGCGAAGCACTCCAGTACTTAGTTACCCTGGAATGCCTCTCTCTAGGTGTTCCTAGTCTTTACTTGTATGACAGACATCTGTAGCCTGCTCGGGGACTCCTCACTACGTCCCGGCTCTCTATTCAGTTGTGTCCCAAGTCTATGATGGGAGCAAGGCGCTAGCGGCTCACTACTCCTCCGGTGTCTGTTGCCGGACATAAAGTTCCAATCAACCTCGGGGACCGGGCCCCGGCAATTGTGCTCTCTGGACTGGAAGGGTTCTCTCTCTTTCTCAACCTGCTTCTCACCGTCCTTCTATTCTCCTTCGTTCCAATCTGTTCTCTCTCTCTCTTATGGAATCTGTAGTCTTCAGTCTACGTCTCTTTCTCCTTCTCTTCCTTCCCTGAGGAGCTCGTTCCACTAAGACCAGTCCTCAGCCTCTCCTGACTGACTGCCTTCCTCCGCATTGAGCTCCTCTCAGGCTGACCTGCTGTCAGCCTGCTCTCTCTGGGACTCACCCCAGACTGACCTTCTGTCAGACTGACTTGAAATCCAACACCTTCCCTCTCTTTTATATCTAACTCCACCCGCCTCCCCAGCACCTCTCGTGTTACGAAGCCAGGGACCACAAAAGGCACCCTATGACCTTTCAAGCATAAAGCATGGATGGGTCCCTGCTGAACTATCCTGTGGGTGGGGTGCAGGTGTGGAATGCGGAAAGGAGTTCTCAGCCTACCTGGATGGTGGGGCACTACACCTTAGGAGAAGGTGCAGTACCTCTGTGGCGACTGAGGCCTCAGGGGCGCCACATTTCCGCTTGGCTGAGGCAGTGCTTCCAGGTTCTGACTGATGTGTTCATTTCAGAGATGGAGGCTAAAGAGGAGGATGAGGTGCAGGAGCTGTAGACTGTGGGGGCAACCCTGATTGACGTAGGGGCCCCAATCCTCGGTGTGGGGAGGATGTGTTCCATCCCAAGGTCCAGCTGGGTCCCAGCTTCCACTATGTTAACCCAGTGTGGCATCAGTGAGATGTACCCTCCCTGCCCACAAGCACTTGTCCACGTGTCCGTGGTTAGGTGGACTTTCCCAGTAACAGCATTGTTGAGGGAACGGGTAATGTTGTGGGACACATGCTGGTGTAATGCCGGTATGGCACAATGGGAGAAATAGTAGCGACTGGGGACCGAGTACCTTGGGGCAGCCGCCACCATCAGGTTGCAGAAATCTTCCATCTCAATTAACCTAAATGGCAACATTTTGAGCGCAAGCAGATGAGAAATGTTTGAATTAAGCACTGTGGCCTGTGGGGCATTGGCTGGGCATTTCCGCTTGCATTCCAATGAATGGGTAGAGACAACTGACGGCTGGGCTAAGACAAGGACGTGGATGGGCTTGATGATGGTGCTGGTTGACTTTGGGCAACAACAGCTGCAGGGCCGGAGGCATCTTCACAGGCACGGTGAACTGGGGATTGGCTTGTATGCAAAACAGTGGAAGAAGCAGTGTTGTCACCTGCAGACAGTGTTCCTGGAGCCTTGGGTTCAGCCCACAAAGTCGGGTGCTTTGCTGCCATGTGCCTAATCATGCGGGTGGTGGTCAGGCTAGTAGTTTTGCTACCCCTGCTGATACGGGCATGGCAAGTGCTGCAAATGGCCTGTTTGGGGTTATCAGCAGTGTCTTTAAAAAAATAACCAGACTCGGGAAAATCTAATAGTTGGAATGGCAACTTCCGTCATGTTGGTGTTACGGGGAACGGATGCACGCCTTCTGTCTGCGACCACCACACTGCTACTTCCTGTCTGTTTGAGTGATATGCCTCCTTCCCCATGTGTGCTGCTGTCCTCGCTCTGCATGTCCTCCTGCCAGGTTGGGTCAGTCACTATGTCATCCACCACCTCGTCTTTCACATCCACACCCTGCTCCTCCTCCTGACTTTCTGGCACTTGTGTCTCATCATTGTCCACCTCTTGTGACCGTGGCTGCTCAAAGATTTGTGCATCGCTACATGGAATATCATCTTGCCCCGCTTCAAGTGGCATGAATCTCCAAATGGAGAACTGAACAGCTCTTCCAAATGTGGGATCAGTTGTCTCAGGGCACTCGGCATGGTGAGAGGAAGAAGGATCAGGGTGATTAATATCCGGTCCACACTCACGGCTACTCAGACTTGACCGTGTGGAAGACGTGGTGGTGGTGGCTAAGTGACTGGAAACATTATCTGCTCTCCAACCAACAACCATTTCCCACTGCTCTGACTTCAATAGTGGTGTCCTGCGATCCCAAATAAACTGGGACAGGAAGGTCGAGTGCGAAGATGTGGGTCTTTGCTGTGGCCCACTTTCAGCTTGGCCACGGCCTCGTCCTCTGCATGCACCATCAGCTGTCAAGAACACCACACTGCACTTGCTCATTGAGCCAGTGCGCGTGTCCTGAGTACAAAAACTGTGCACAAAGATACCTGTGGAGCGGGGCAGCAGTGGTGACGATGCGTGCTCCAGATTAACAGGACCTGAAGCACGTGACTGCTGAGGGCGTGGTCTAAACTCCAGAGAGCTAGGAGCTGAGGAAAACTCCTAAAAGGGTAACTACGGGACAATGTTACCAAGGGGCATAGACAGGGACGTAAACCAGATCAGGCCAGGGTCAAAGCACGAGATAGCATGACAGTACCAAATGATTAGACAGAACGGATAGTCAGGACAAAGCAATAGATCAGTAAACCAGAACGGGCAATAGACGCTACAATAGGGGCAAAAGGTAACGGAGTAATGATAGCCAAGCCAGGAGGTCAGAACTGGAGAAGACAATAGTACCAAAACGCGAGACAGAGAACAGAGTGAGGGGACAGACCGGGTCATACACGGGAAGCAAACAAGCAATGCAGTATGCACGCACACCAGGGGGGTCAGACACACAGCATGAACAACAGCATAGCTGACAGGGAATCCTAGTCTGGAGTGGGTATAAACACCCCTCCCAGATCCAAAGGGAGGCCAGCGAAAGTTAACCCTGCGAGAACAGGACATTAACCATGTCCTATACCATGACATCAGCATCACATCCACTTCCCCATCCCTTGCCTTGCCCATTTTAAATGGACTACTGAAATATTTGAAAAGCTCAATACAAATGGATTTATTTGGAGAAAAATTATATGTGATCAGTATGCCTGTGAAGCAAAGATATTTCTACCACAGATACACCATGCCTCAGGCTAAGATAACAGACTGTATTACTTTTTTTTTAGGTTTTGTGTTAATTTTTGAAAACACAAAATAAGGAGTAGAACAAGGCTAGCAGACAGAACTATGCAACGCATGCCTGCGAAGCAAAGATTTTTACACCACAGATACACCAGGCCTTAGCCTGAGATAACAGATTGTATAAATTTTTTTATTTTTTGAATGAAAAGACTGCTGGATATAACGAGAGTGACAGACTGCCCAAAAAAGGGAAGTTAGGCCTAAAATGCCTCAATTTTTGGCAAACGGATGTATGAGGCGTGTCACAGATAAACTGTAAAATGTGCCTGTTTTTTAAAATAATGCAACATAGTGCTGTATTTAAGTACTGTGACACCCAGGACAAAAAAAAAGAAAACTGCAGTAAACTGGCCAAACTTTGAGCACGCACAGATATGCGCTGGCATGGAGATACCATTACGACAAATGTGTGGTCTGTATTTTTATTTTGGCTAAATACTGCTGTATTTAACTACAGTGACAGCCAGGCCAAAAAAAGAAAACTGCCGTAAACTGGCCAAACTTTGAGCATGCACAGATATGAGCAGACACGGAGATACCACACCAAAAATGTGTGGCCTGTATTCCAATTACACCTGGGGCTTTCTATATACGTCTAATATAATCCCACAGGTAGCAGCAGCAGCAAGAGAACACAGTAAGGGAATGGACCCTCTTGATGTATGCAATGATCTATATACACACATACAGTGCCTGCAGGCCTTGCACTGATATGTATAGAGCGACGTACACTACCCTGCCTACCTAACACTGGAATCTATATACTCTGGAATTAGTCTTTGGAAGGACTGTTGCTTTAGCTGGATGTGAGTAGCTTAGGATGGTAGACCCCACACTAACTAATAAATCCCCAATTCTGACCCTATATCGGCAGCAGCTCTCCCTACACTATCTCAGCTGAATGCGCCGAGCAGGGCGGCGTCTGGTCTCTTATACCCCTGATGATGCTGTGTGGCCAGCTAATCACTGCATGACCATAACAAAGATGGCTGCCGCATTTCATTGCCTGGCAGACAATCCCTGCAGTATTAATGGGTCTCTATAGTCCTCCAAAAATGCTGGGTGGAGACCTGAGTTCCCACCGAGTAATCCCAGTATTGCTCGGTGCTCTCCAAGTACACCGAGTACCGTGATACTCGGGCGAGTAATGAGTAGTGGCGAGCACGTGCGCTCATCACTATGGATTATATGATCTGTGTCGCAGGGTTCACAACACTTATTCTAAATCTTATTACTGGGAACACAACGAAAGCAGAAACAAGGTACAACTGGGTCATTGAAAACGGCGGCTCACTGGGGCTACTGCCTCTAGTCTCAAGTGGCGCAGTGACGTCACTGCATTGCGCTGCCTACGCTGAGAGAAAGATGAACACAGAGCTGCCCGGAATGGGAGCGGAAACAGGTGAGAGATTTGGTTGCCTGTTTTAATAGTACTGTGAGGAGCATTACTTCTAGATGGGAGATACATAGGACAGTATTAATGTATGGGAGCAAAGTGGTAGGACATAATTACTAACTGGGGCCACAGCCACCTAGAGGGATATTATTATTGTATGGGGGCCAATTAGGAGATATTATGAATGTATGGGGGTCACAAAGGGAGACATTATTATTGTGTATTGACCAAATAGGGGGACATTATTAATTTGTGGGGCCACTATGTTGGGGCCACAAAGCGGAACATTGCACCAGTGTGGGGGCATAATAGGTAGACAATACTACTGTATGGTTGCAGATGCTGCAGATCTACTGTATTTGCACACAATAAGCTTCATAACTTTATGGGGACACATAAGGAAAAATCACTACTATATTGCTTTTTCTTTTTTGGGATACTAATTCTGTGGGACAAAAGGGAAGTACTATTATTGTAGAATTGGGGGAAAAGTAGAAAGGGTTATTTAGATGTGATCAGTCATAGATGTCCGTGTGTTATATTTTTCAGAGTCAGGTACTGTCTAAAAGTAGTCATATTGTTCTGTGCTAGATGAAGAAGAAAACTGAAAATTAATTACTTTAAGTGGATACATCACTGGTGAGTCCCTGGAATTAACTGTACTCTATTCAGTGATATCTTCCACTATACTATCATTGCATGGGGAAAAATAGTGTTACTACTTTGAATTTTATTAATACTCAATGATGGAGTTATTTGGTCACGATTTGGTGCTGATATATATGGTCTTGGTGTGGCAGTATGTTGTATTACTGGTATATTGATATTGGTATAGTGGATTTTATTTTTAAGTAATGGGATGGTGGTAATATTCCGACAATATGTTGTGGTTATATGTGGTCATGATGTTGTGACATTACAAGTATTATAGTGGTATTTTATCAGTAACAGTATAGTGATATTTATTATTGGGTAACTACTATATGACTGTACTATTTAGAAGTGTTATCAAGAAAATTAAATTATTGCTGTGCTTTTCTTAGAAATGCACTATTTCTGGGGCGGCGGTGGGCTGGTGTTTATAGCCGGGGGGTCCAATATCCATGGACCCTCTCTCGTTTATGAATATCAGCCTGTAACTGTCTGCATAGCCTTTTCTGGCTATAAATTATAGGGGAACCCCACGTCATTTTATTTGTTTTTGGGTGGGCGGTGGGAGCCCACAAAAATATATACTGTATATATTAAAAAAAAAAGGAAAGGACATTACATATTAGGCCGGGGTTAGACATGCCAGAAACTCGCACGAGTCTCGCTTGTCATTACTCAACACTGCTGCCGGCATTCGGACAGGAGTGTGCAGCTGCATGTATGTCTATGCAGTTGCATGCTCTGGTCCGAGTGCCGATGGCAGCGCCGGGTATTGAGGTGTGAGACTCGTGCGAGTGTCTCTTAAAGTGTGGCTTGATAACTTTGAGTACTGCACCAAGCTTGTGAGGCTATTATTAGCATAACCATCCCTATGCTATGTCTGCTGAAAAAATCGCTGCAGAATCAAAAAATGGAATCTTTGCGTGCCCAGCAGCTGGGTATGGAGCAAGATTTCACAATGGGTGATCCTACCCAGCCCAGCCAATATGATCAGGTAACATTGGGGGATGAAGATGATGATGAAAATGAGGAGGGAGAGGAATTCTTTTTCAGTGGTACCGAGGGGACACCTCATGCTACAGAAGGGAATCCCAACCCCAGCATCAGGTCTGTCCAGCATGGGTGGGCTGAAGAGGAGGTGGTGGAGGAGGAGAGTCAGTGTGAGGAGAGGATGGGTATTGTTCCTCCTTCAGGGGTCACAGAACATTTTCCTCTTTGCAGCTTGGCACACATGGCACACTTCATATCTGACTGTCTGTGCCAAGACCCTCGCGTAAGCCACATTTTCAATAGCAACCTATCAAGCAGACTGACTGATAATATTTAACAAGGACTGGATTTTGCAACAGTATTTAAGCCCTCCAGATGACAGTATCCCAACCTAAAATCACCCAACAAGTTTTTTTTTTTAAATTGGTGATCACATCCATGCCTTCCCATACAAGCCCCTTTTCTTCTTCTTACACGTTTTCAAAACCTGCTTCTGACACATGTACCTCATGGTCAATAAGCTAAAAACAATGTTACATTAATAAATATTTCCCATCGGAGGCACTTGTGATGAGAGTGAGACCCTTCTTCCTTCATCAACCATGGTATCATGCCCTTGGGCTAATTTTTGGAGACACTATGGCTATGCCTGGACTCTGGGCACCGCCACCTCTATGCTATTAGTCCTAGCCTTCATCATAATTGTTTGGCCCTTCAGACCTCTCTTGCTTCCTTCATCAACTATGATACAGCCCCTTGGGCTAATTTTTGGAGACACTATGGCTATGCCTGGACACTGGGCACGGCCACCTCTATGCTAGTAGTCCTGGCTTTATCATAATTGTTTGGCCCTTCAGACCTGCCTTGCTTCCTTCATCAACCATGATACAGCCCCTAGGGCTAATTTTTGGTGACACTATTGCTATGCCTGGACATTGGGCACGGCCACCTCTATGCTAGTAGTCCTAGCTTCATCATAATTGTTTGGCCCTTCAAATCTGTCTTGCTTCCTTCATCAACTATGATACAGCCCCTTGGGCTAATTTTTGGAGACACTATGGCTATGCCTGGACACTGGGCACTGCCACCTCTATGCTGGTAGTCCTGGCTTTATCATAATTGTTTGTCCCTTCAGACCTGCCTTGCTTCCTTCATCAACCATGATACAGCCCCTAGGGCTAATTTTTGGAGACACTATTGCTATGCCTACAAATTGGGCAGTGGCACAAAAAGGACAGTAGTCCAAGCTTTATAATTGTGAATCCCTTGTGATGATGATGATGATGGGTGGCTTCTTCCTGTGTTAACCATAACACAGCCCCTAGGGCAGATAGCTCTCCTTACACCAATTACACACTTAGCTGTCAGAAGATTGCCTCCATCATCACTTGCTCTTACGGCACTTCTGATATATCACTGGCACTGCGTAAGTGGCGTGCGAGTCCCGCTCTTCCGGCAAAAAACCACAGGACTTCAAGTAGTGTTTGTACATTCTAGTGGAGCAGTGGTGTAAAAACAATGGTGCAGCCCCTGACCAGGTGCCCCCATGTTATATACATTTGTTTACAGCATACATTTTTTAACATTTACACATTTTTTAGCCTTTTCCTCAGCCCCCAGACCGCTTTGTAGGGTCCAGCAGACAATTTGGCCTCGCATTTTCCATTGAATTTCATTGGAGTTGCTATTCGTTCCGAATACCCGAGTATTAGGGTATACTCGGTACGAGTATAGCGAGTCCGAATACTTCAGTACTCGCTCATCACTAATCCCAAAAGGACATAACAGTGAGATTGAACTGTTTAATTTTTATTAATGTACATTATTCATCTCACAATCTGCTTAATACCATTAGGTATATATATCCTTGTGATCGCAAGCAGGACCATACCCTGAGGAAGGAGACAGGAGTCTCCGAAACATGTAGGATAGCTTTTTGGTCCTCATTGCAATCCTTAGCGGCTGCAGCCCAGCATACCACGTGTCTTTGACGTAACGCAGGTCCTGTGCTGATGAGCACATGCGTGACAGTCGAGCATGGAGGAAACTGCATTTTTCTTCTGCCTGACAATGTAGCAGCTGTTGCCACTGGCCCGGGGCAGTACCGCTATCTGTGCAATTGCTGATTTTACGGAACCGGCTCTCACTTGGACTCATTTGGGGTATTGCCATGTAAACCACAGTATCTGCCAGCCATCGGTTTCCTAACCACCGGTTTTCTTGATTACTATTTGGATCACCTCTTCAACTCGTGGTGGATTCTCCCCTACATGGACATATGAGGTATTCATTATCCTTAGGATCATATGCTATTTTCAGGCATTTCAGCACCTTAGGGGAACTGTATGGTTGTTAACTTATAATTGCCATTTTATTGTCCTAATCTGGTATATGTGTATTTATATTTATATTTTTTTAGTGATACTGTATCTGCATCCAATGGTTGGAGATTTTTCTCATTTTATTACTGTATTTCATCTTCTTGTCGAACCCCACAAAACAAGTGACTCTAAGCGCAGTAGTAATTTTGCCAATAATACATATTTAACCTTGACATCTGTGGTGACGGTTGTCTTTTACTTGTGCTGCTGGAGTTCTTGTGCACCTGAGCACTGTAGTATTATTATTTATTGAGATACATAGATATATCTATAGATAGATAGATATGGGATAGATAGATAGATAGAAGGAATGAGATAGATACACAGATATATAGATAGAGCTATAGATAAAAGGTTGCACTCTATCATGCTAAAGCATGTGAATGTGGAATATGTGAAATTTGAATAGCAAAACGGCTTTGGAGTATTAGGAAAAAATATGAGACGCTTAGCATAAAATTTGGCCAAATATATCCTTCCCACCAACCATCGTCAAGGAGGTCTCAAAGTCTGTTGGGTCCCTGACCTGTGTGAATACCTCTCTAAGGCTGATGTCTGAATTCCTGGGTGAATGTGGACACCTCTTTCAGCAATGCCTGCACTTATGGGTAAGTAGGGACCTGCTGTGATTAAAATCACCACCTGGTGGTGTGCTCTGTCAGTAAGCTAACATACAAAAGACAAAAAAATTTTTGTTGTACATTGTATATGGGGGTAGCTCCTCTTGGTATGCACATATTCACACTAGTTTGGATGTGCCAGTCAGTTCAGTTTTTTTGTCTTTTAGATCTATCTATCTATCTATCTACCGTATCTATGTGTGTAATGGAGTGTGGGTTGGACAAATATTAAAGAGGAGGTTGGACCAGAAATGACATCACAAATCTCTTTGTTTTGTTAAATAATATGAAAAAAAGCATCAAAATGCATGTAAAAACACATCAAAAACGCAGGCGACCTGCCAGTGACCTCAGGTGCAGATTTGGTGCAGATTTTACATGCGTCAAGTCCTGAGCAAACCCTGATGCAATCCTGACCGTTGTCGTAGCTGCTTTTGTTCTGACCAAGCGTCAGCTGTCCAGATCACCAGTGAGTCCGAACTGTGAGGTTTCTCGCCCTTCTGTTCACAAGCGCTTGGAGACAAAGTGACACACACACTGGTCGTGGCTAAATCACTTTATCTGACGTAATGAAATATAAGACATGTTTTTATACCATTTACAACAATACAGTGGGGCAAAAAAGTATTTAGTCAGTCAGCAATAGTGCAAGTTCCACCACTTAAAAAGATGAGAGGCGTCTGTAATTTACATCATAGGTAGACCTCAACTATGGGAGACAAACTGAGAAAAAAAAATCCAGAAAATCACATTGTCTGTTTTTTTTTCATTTTATTTGCATATTATGGTGGAAAATAAGTATTTGGTCAGAAACAAGCAATCAAGATTTCTGGCTCTCACAGACCTGTAACTTCTTCTTTAAGAGTCTCCTCTTTCCTCCACTCATTACCTGTAGTAATGGCACCTGTTTAAACTTGTTATCAGTATAAAAAGACACCTGTGCACACCCTCAAACAGTCTGACTCCAAACTCCACTATGGTGAAGACCAAAGAGCTGTCAAAGGACACCAGAAACAAAATTGTAGCCCTGCACCAGGCTGGGAAGACTGAATCTGCTATAGCCAACCAGCTTGGAGTGAAGAAATCAACTGTGGGAGCAATAATTAAAAAATGGAAGACATACAAGACCACTGATAATCTCCCTCGATCTGGTGCTCCACGCAAAATCCCACCCCGTGGGGTCAGAATGATCACAAGAACGGTGAGCAAAAATCCCAGAACCACGCGGGGGGACCTAGTGAATGAACTGCAGAGAGCTGGGACCAATGTAACAAGGCCTACCATAAGTAACACTACGCCACCATGGACTCAGATCCTGCAGTGCCAGACGTGTCCCACTGCTTAAGCCTGTACATGTCCGGGCCCGTCTGAAGTTTGCTAGAGAGCATTTGGATGATCCAGAGGAGTTTTGGGAGAATGTCCTATGGTCTGATGAAACCAAACTGGAACTGTTTGGTAGAAACACAACTTGTCGTGTTTGGAGGAAAAAGAATACTGAGTTGCATCCATCAAACACCATACCTACTGTAAAGCATGGTGGTGGAAACATCATGCTTTGGGGCTGTTTCTCTGCAAAGGGGCCAGGACGACTGATCCGGGTACATGAAAGAATGAATGGGGCCATGTATCGTGAGATTTTGAGTGCAAACCTCCTTCCATCAGCAAGGGCATTGAAGATGAAACGTGGCTGGGTCTTTCAACATGACAATGATCCAAAGCACACCGCCAGGGCAACAAAGGAGTGGCTTCGTAAGAAGCATTTCAAGGTCCTGGAGTGGCCTAGCCAGTCTCCAGATCTCAACCCTATAGAAAACCTTTGGAGGGAGTTGAAAGTCCGTGTTGCCAAGCGAAAAGCCAAAAACATCACTGCTCTAGAGGAGATCTGCATGGAGGAATGGGCCAACATACCAACAACAGTGTGTGGCAACCTTGTGAAGACTTACAGAAAACGTTTGACCTCTGTCATTGCCAACAAAGGATATATCACAAAGTATTGAGATGAAATTTTGTTTCTGACCAAATACTTATTTTCCACCATAATATGCAAATAAAATTTAAAAAAAAACAGACAATGTGATTTTCTGGATTTTTTTTTCTCAGTTTGTCTCCCATAGTTGAGGTCTACCTATGATGTAAATTACAGACGCCTCTCATCTTTTTAAGTGGTGGAACTTGCACTATTGCTGACTGACTAAATACTTTTTTGCCCCACTGTATGTGACTCTATGGAGCTCATTTGGCCCCCACCATCACCTCAGGGTCGTACGTACCTTGTTTACAATATACCCAGAACACGTTGTTGAGAACAAATATGATAACAAGTATAGTTTCCTTGAAGACAGAGACTACTAGTCTACATAAGAATAATTCTAGCAATAATAAGGCAAAAGGCAATTGAAGTCTTAAAGGCATTTAAAGGGATATAAAAGCAAACCATTAACTCTTCTATATCACCGTGAAACATACCCTAAGACAAATGATTACTTTGACCATATCATCATTTTCAAGCAGATTTTTCGTCTCCAAGCTGTATTAACTTGAATGCTTATTGGATCAGATAATATGCATTTGCGTAATGAAGGCATGTGAGGCCTAAGGCTACAACACCCTTTATCAGGGTGTGCAGAATTATTAGGCAGCTTGATTTACTCTTGCAGAATGGGACAAAAAAGACTGACTCTGAAATGTAAAAAATTGATGCAAGTCTTGCAGATGGAGGCAACACATTTGAAATAGCTAACATATTAGGATGTGAGCACAGAACCATCAAAGGTTTTGTTGCAAAATAGTCAAAAAGAGTTGAAAAAAAAGATTTACATTAACTGCCAAAGACTTCAGACAAATTAATTGTGAAGTGACTAAGAAGCTGTGCAGTCATATTCCAGAACTGCAACCTCCCTTGTGTGCCCAGAAGTACAAGATGTTCAGTGCTCAGAGATATGGCCGAGCTAAGAAGGGTCGAAACCCGACGAACGGTGAACAAGACACAGAAGTGGACACTTTAAGACTGGGCCAAAAAATATCTGAAGAGAGATTGTTCAAAGGTTTTATGGACTGATGAGATGAGAGTGACTCTTGAAAAACCAGGTGGATGGGTCCGTGGCTAAATCAGTAACTGGCACGGAACTGCTTCTACACAGACACTAGCAAGATGGCGTTGGGGTACCGCTATGTGCTGGTAATATTACAGGAAATCTGTCACATGAAGAAACACTATTAACTTGCAGATATGTGTAAGGGAGTGGAGGTGATGCCCACTTTCCCCCTTGAAGTGATGTAATGGCCCTGTGGAAAGAAGGAGACAAAGGAGCCATATAGTAAGACCATGTAGAGAAGAGACAATGGAAAGAAAAGTGAGTAGCAGTCTGGAGTCGGGATTTAAATAGTGAAGCGAAGGAAAAAGGAAGAATAAGAAGATATTGGCAGCGGATTATTCAGGATACTCTCCAATCGTGTGACAATAGAGCTTCTTTATTCAGGAACAAATAGGAACAATATATGATCAGCTTACTAGATTAGGAATAAATCATTTGTGTGTCTATCTGTGCATCATCTACAGCAGGCTGCTTCTCTCATACACAGACACAGGAAAAACAGGAAATACAGTCACTTGCTCTTCCTGTGTGAGCCTCTGGGAGTTTTTTTTTGTTCTAACTTTATAAACAGCATACAAATCTAGAAACTGAGCACTCATAGACAAGAATGGAGTTGTTGCACCAAACATATTCCAACATCCCCACTCACCAACTACCTATCCTGTTAGTCCCATTGCGGTTTTGAAGTCCACAAATTTGGCTCTTGATAATGGCATTGTCATACCATCAGCTATCATCTGTCAAACTCGCAATAAACAAACTTCAGTACACCACGTTCCACTAAGTCACATAAGTGCTGATGTTTTACATCAATGTGCTTAGTCCTTGCACTAATCTTCTCACTGCTGGCAAATTTAACGCATCCTTGGTTGTCCTCATAGATTAATGTTGGTTGAGCTAATGGTTTGCCGAAATCTTCTAAAAGTTGTTTCAACCAAATTACTGCTTAACTGGTTTAGTATTGGAGAAATTTTAGAACTTTGGTTGAGAAGAAAATTCCCATCTTCCTCTCTGCATTTGGATTCCCAAATATTTCACATTTCCAAGGTCCTTAGTCTCAAAGTGCTGGTTGAGAATTTCACCTAACTTTGCAATTTCCTTTTCATCTTGATGACACGATTACATCGTCTACATATAAGAGAATATACATCCACTCCTTCATTACATTTTTCGTATACAAACATGGATCAGCGTGAGATCTTTTAAATCCTTCATCCATCAAAACTTTGTTCATTTCCGAGTTCCAAGCTCTTGTTTAAGTCCTTAGAGAGATTTTTGCATTTTACAAACAAGGTGCTCTTCACTCTTTTTAACATATCCCTTGGGTTGGCTCATGTACAACTCTTCTTCAATGTCACCATGTAGGAAGGCTGTTTTGATGTCAAAGTGTCTTTCTGTCATTTGTTAAACTGCAGCTATGGGACATTAAAGTTCTGAGTGTGGTTTGCTTCGCAACTGGAGAAAATGTAGAATCATAATCTACACCATACTTTTGCGAGTACCCTTTTGCGACCAATCTTGCCTTAAACCGGTGAACTTTACCTTCTGAGTCATATTTGTTTTTGAAAACCCACTTACATCCGATAGCTTTTTTTCCTTGTGGTAGCTCAGTAAGCTCCCATGTCTGGAGTTGGTAAAGGGACTCCATCTCTTCATTAGCAGCATTTATCCACTTCTGCTTCTTGTGGACAGGTAGTTTTTGCATCTCTTGCCATGACTGTGGCTCTGGTTCAGGAAGTGTTCTGACCATATAAGAAAGGAGTCTAGCTGGGATACATTTGTTTGGCCTTTCTGATCTCCTGACTGAAGGTTGACTTGGTTCTTCTGTGTCTTCCTTGGTGGCTTCAGAGCTTATCCACACTTCAGTGTTTTCCTTTTCGGTGTCTGGGTTTGTTGATTGAGATTCTTGTTCTTGCTTCTTAGGTTGAATAACTGGTGTAATTTCATGGAATTTGAGCGATACAGAGTTTTTATTAATCACTACATCTCTCCTGATTGTTACTGTGTTGGTCTTTGGGTGCAGGATTATGTATCCCTTTTGAGTTTCGCTATAGCCCACCAGGACTCATTGCTTTGCATGTGATTCCCACTTGGAACATTTTTCTGTGAAAACATACATACCGTATTTTTTGGATTATAAGACGCACTTCCCCCCAAATTTGGGGGGAAATGGGGGGTGCGTCTTATAATGCGGATATGCCTTATCGGTGCTGCCGCTGCGGGTGTCTGGTGCTGCCACCACGCTCTGTCCCAAATGCTTGCTGCTGCTCTCTGTCCCCAGTGCTTGCTGCTGCGCTCTGTCCTGTACTGCGGGGGGCTCTGCCGACATTTTGTAAAAGGCCAGAGCCCCTGGCAGTTCGTCCATGCTTTCCTGTGTGGTGGACTCCGGGAAAATGGCACCAAGATCTCGGGAGATGAGGAAGCAATATATAAATAATGTCCCACAGCCATTGGCTGGGGAGGAAATAGCAAGTGCACTTGCTGACCCTTTAAGAGGGTGGGAGCGTATGCATGCGTGCTCTAAGGACATGGCTAGAGGACCAGCTGGAAGCATGCAGAGCATGGGGAAGGGAAGAACTGTCTGCAACTGTCTGAGTCAAGTGACAAGCTGGAGACCCTGCCTGTCAGAGCAGGGATCTGGCGTGGTGCTAACAGTACCTCCCCTTTATGCCCCCTTCTCTTTAGGCCATCTAGGAAGTTCCAGAGAAGAATCGGAGCATGAATATTCTCCTTAGAATCCGAGGATCTTTCTTCACGACCAAATCCTTTTCAATCGACCAGGAAGAAGATCTTGTCTCTCACTCTCTTCATGGCCAAGATGTTCTCCACCTCAAAAATATCATCCGAGGCAGTTGGCATGGGTTTGGTACTGGGATCCTTGAAGAAAGGGCTCGGGGTGACCGACTTCAGCAGAGATACATGGAAAGCATTCGGAATCCGTAATGAAGAAGGCAACTTCAGTATATAGGAGACCTCATTGATCCGCTTCAGCACCTTGAAAAGCTCGATAAAATGAGGATCCAACTTGGAAGAGGTAACCTTCAGTCAGACTTACCTGGACAAGAGCCACACCTCATCACCAGGGCGGAAGCAAGGAGGATCCAGATGCTTTTCATCTGCATGTCTCTTCATATGGGTGGAGGAGGCTTCTAAAGTGGCTTTAGTATCACTCCACAACTTCACAAAATCCTGGGAAAGGACATCTGCCGCAGGGATATCAGAAGGAATCATCACCGGGAGGGGAACCTCAGGTTGCCGACCGAACTCAATGTAGAATGGAGATTCTCCCGAGGCTTCATCAACGTGATTGTTGTTTGAGAACTCAGCTCAGGGAAGTAATTTCACCCAATCATTAGGGTGGGCATTGACAAAGTGTTGAAGGTAGTTGCCCAGGACCTGGTTGACACACTTCACTTGTCCATTGGACTGAGGGTGATAGGCCAAGGATGTTTACAGAGCTCTCGCCAGAATCTGGAAGTGAAGTGCGAACCTCGATCGGATACGACGTGACGAAGAATTCTATGCAGGCAGAAAATATGCTTGATGAAGCTGTCAGCCAATATTCTGTAGCAGATGGAAGCACAGACGACGTGGTAAAATGCGCCATTTTGGAGAAGCGATCCACGACTACCCAGATGATGGTGCGACCCTCGGAAACTGGCAAATCCGTAATGAAGTCCATTGCTATGTGCTGCCATGGACCAGATGGTATGGGTAATGGCAGGAGAGAACGGGTAGGAAGTCATTTAGGAAATTTGTTGTGGGCACAAATCGGACAGGCAGCCACATAAGCATAGATCTCCCTCCTCATGGATGGCCATCAGTAGTGGCAAGAGATCAATTGTAATGTCTTCCGTTGTCCCGTGTGACCAGCCACTTTGGACAAGTGGCCCCAAGACAAACCCCGCTCCTTCTTAGATTCAGCCACAAGGGTCTTTCCTGGGAGAATTTGCGACAGGCTGACTGGGGCAACAGTAACCATCTTGTAGGGTTTGATGTTAAATTGAGGGTCCTCCTCTTGGTCCCCAGACAGAAACGAGTGAGAGAGGGCATCAGCTCTGACCTTCTTGTTATTGGACTTGAAATGTAAAAGAAAGTTAAAGAGGGCAAAAAACAAAGGCCACCTAGCTTGGTGAGGATTAAGTCTCTGGGTGGACTGGAGATACGCCAGGTTCTTATGGTCCATTTAGATAACCACTGGATAGACTGCGCCCTCCAGCAGGTATCACCACTCCTCCAAAGCCATCTTAATGGCGAGTAGCTCCCAGTCCCTGCTGGAGTAGTTTAGCTCTGGAGCGGAGGAGGCCTTGGAGTAGAAACCGCAGGACATGCCGTGACCCAAGGAGGACTTCTGAGTAAGCACTGCTCTGGCCCCTAACGAGGATGCATCCACCTCAAGGAAGAACTGTTTGTTCAGATCAGGATGACGCAGAACAGTTGCGGTGGAGAAGAACCGTTTAAGAGAGTGGAAGGCCTCTTCAGCCTCGGAGGACCAGTTCTTTGAATCGGCTCCCTTTCGGGTCATAGCTGAGATGGAGAAATGAGGAATAAATTGCCGATAATAATTAGCAAAGCCAAGGAATCTTTGGATTGCTTAGACTCCAATGGGCAGCGGCCATTTAAGGATGGAAAAGACTTTCTCAGGATCCATCCTTAGTCTGGTATCTGAGACAATGTAACCCAAGAAGGGGAGGACTGTTCAAAAATGCATTTCTCATACTTGGTGTAGAGTTGATTCTCCTTAAGATGATGTAGAACTTGCCGAACTGCTCATCTGTGGGAGGCCAGATCTGGGGAAAATACCAGAATATCATCCAGATACACTACAATGCAGGAATAAAGCAGGTCCCGGAAGATATAATTGACAAACTCTTGGAAAACAGCCGGTGCATTACTGAGACTGAAGGGCATCACGCGGTATTCATAATGTCCGTCCCTGGTGTTGAAAGCCGTCTTCCATTCATCTCTCTGGCGAATGCGGATCAGATTTTAGGTGCCCCTCAAATCTAATTTGGTGAAGATCCTGGCACCTCTTAACCGATCAAACAACTCAGGAATTAATGGGATAGGGTATCTATTCTTCTCCGTGATCTGGTTGAGGCCCCGATAGTCTATAGGAGTGATCCGTCCTTCCTCTTAATAAAGAAAAACCCAGTCCCAGCAGGAGAGGAGGATTTCTGAATGAACCCCCTGGGCCAAATTCTCCCGAATATAGTCCGACATGGCTTGAGTCTCAGCTGGGGACAAAGGGTAAATTCGACCTCTAGGGGGTGTAGATCCAGGAATAAAGTCAATAGGACAGTCATACGGCCTGTGGGGCACAAATGTCTCTGCTTCCTTCTTGTCAAAAACATCAGCAAAGGACCAATATGCAGACAGCAAACCGAGCAGCGATGCTGGAGAAGATGGGACCTTAGCTGAACGTACTGGAACTAGACATCTCTCATGACAGGAATTTCCCTAGCGGAGCACCTCTCCAGTTGCCCAGTCTAAAACAGGTTTGTGTCATCATAGCCATGGCAAACCTGAGAGAAAGGAGTGAGACATGTGAGGAAGAACATAGAAGACTATCTTCTCCATGTGAAGCATCCCAATACTGACCACAAGTGGCTCAGTAACCAGACAAACCGCCTCCCGAAGAGTTCTCCCATCAACAGAAGTTATGGCAAGAGGGTTTTGAAGCAGATGGGCTGGGATTTGGAAGCGATCCACTACAGCCTAGAGGACAAAGTTTCCCGCTGCCCCGGAATCCACATACGCTGTCTCAACAAACTGGGATTCACCAGGTGTCACGGCCACAGTAAGAGTCAGGGGTTGAGAGGAGTCTTTTCCATATAGGAAGGCCTCTCCTACCGATCCTAGACGCTGGAGTTTTCTGGCCTCACTGGACAGGCACGAATTAAGTGACCGGTGTCCCCACAAAAAAGGCACTGGCCTTAGCACGGCGATCTGTTATGAACGGGTCACCGAGGAGGAAAAAAAACAAGAAGCTAAGTCTCAGAAAACCAGAGAGGTTGGTAACTGCAGATTGCAGATCCCTGATCTTAAACACACAACTAGCAGCAGTCGTGGAGTGTTCCTACGATAGTCCTAGATGCCTCATCACAACCCGAGAGCTACATAAGCCTAAAGCAGGAAAAGAGGAAAACTAACTGCCCCAGAGCAGACCCCAAAGGAAAGACCGCCCCCCACATGTATTGACGGTGAAGCAAGATGAAAACACAAACAAAGGCAGGAAAATAGGCTGAGCAAACGATGGGGCCCGACTAACTAGAAAGGACAGGAAAGGAAAGCCACTGTCTGCATACTGCCAAAAAACCCTACCAAAATAATATCCAACATGTCTGATAGCAAAATTAACCCTGAAGTCACTAGACTTCTCCCACTATATCAGCACTCTTAAATATTCTGAAACAGAGCAAAAAGAGGCCAATCTAATAAGGGATAAAAAGGCAAATTGGCAAATACATATAAATAGGAGTGGAAGTTCAGCATAGCCCCAGCAGGGGCAAGCTGACCACACAAGAAACTGAATTGACCAACAAGCGCAAGTGTGAACATTAGCAAAAAACAAACTTAACTTGAGAAGACTGGAAGAGAGCTGAAGTCCAAGACCTGAGAAGCAGACTGAATCACCAGCACCAGGATAGGGCTTCGGCTGTCTTATATCCAGTCTGATACTCCAGAGATCCAATCGTTATCCTCCTCATCAGGTGGCAGATCACTACCACTTAAACCAACCTCACTACCTCCTGTCACAACCAGAGGGAGAAAGGAAGGAGAACTCTCAACTCGTGGAGCAGAAAATGAGCTCATAACAGTACCCCCCCTTGAGGAGGGGTCACCGAACCCTCATCCATGCCACCAGGCCGATCAGGATGGGCCCGGTGAAAAGCACGAACCAATTTATTGGCATGAATATCAGAGGCAGAGACCCAAGAATTATCCTCCTGGCCATAACCCTTCCATTTGATCAAATACTGGAGTCTCCGTCTAACCAAACGAGAATCCAATATTTTCTCTACCTCATATTCCACATTGCCTTTAACCAATACAGGGTCAGGAGGTGCCACCACAGGAACTACTGGCTCAACAAACCTCTTCAACAGTGACTTGTGAAATATGTTATGGATTTTGAACGTAACTGGAAGAGCCAATCGAAAAGAAACAAGATTAAGAATTTCCAAAATCTTATAAGGTCCAATAAATCTTGGCTTAAATTTTGGAGACGCAACCTTCATAGGAATATTCTTAGACGACAACCAAACCATATCACCCACTTTAAACCGGGGACCAATGGTCCTATGCCGGTTGGAAAAATGCTGGGCCTTTTCCTGAGAGAGTGACAACTTATCCACCACTTGGTCCCATATCTGCTGCATTCTCACAACCACAGTGTCCACACCTGGGCAGGACGAAGATTCCACTTGCCCTGAAGAGAATCGAGGATGAAACCCAAAATTACAGGAAAAGGGTGACATCAAAGTGGCAGAACTAGCTCTATTGTTCAGCGCAAATTTGGCCAAGGGCAAAAATGAGACCCAATCATCTTGATCAGCAGATATAAAACATCTTAAATAAGACTCCAGGGTCTGGTTTGTTCTCTCAGTCTGCCCATTGGTCTGGGGATGAAACGCAGAGGAGAAGGATATCTGAATTCCCAGATTGGAACAAAAGGCTTTCCAGAATCTGGAAACAAACTGGACCCCTCTATCGGACACAATGTTCTCAGGAATCCCGTGTAACCGAACCACCTGTTGTAAAAACAAGGGTACCAACTCAGCGGAAGATGGCAACTTTGGGAGTGGTACAAGATGGACCATCTTCGAAAATCTATCACAAATCACCCAGATAACAGTCATTCTCCGAAAGACAGGAAGATCAGAAATAAAATCCATTGAGATATGGGTCCATGGCCTCTTGGGCACTGGCAGGGGCATCAGCAACCCACTAGAACGAGAACAGGGTTTAGACCGAGAACAAGTCTCAAACTTCTGACATCATGAGATAAGGCAGGCCACCAAAATGACCGACTCATCAAATCTCTGGTACCAAAAATACCCGGATGACCAGCCAATGCGGAGCAATGGACTTCAGACATCACTCTCTTTCTCCACTGGTCAGGAGCATACAATCTTCCCATAGGGCAACGCTCAGGTTTATCCTCCTGAAATTCCTCCAGGGCGCGTCTCAAATCGGGCGAAATGGCAGAAAGAACTCCCCCTTACCTAGGATAGCAGTAGGCTCAGTCACAGTAAGAGAATCAGCAAAGAAACTCCTAGAAAGGGCATCTGCCTTAGCATTCTTAGTGCCCGGAAGAGACCACAAAATTAAAATGCGTGAAAAACAAGGCCCATCTAGCCTGTCTAGGATTCAAGCGTTTGGCCGACTCCAGATAAATCAGATTCTTGTGATCGGTGAGGACCACAAATTGATGTCTAGCTCCCTCCAACCAATGTCTCCACTCCTCAAATGCCCATTTCATGGCCAACAATTCCCGATTCCCCACTTCATAGTTGCGTTCAGATGGGAAAAACTTTCGAGAAAAGAAGGCACAGGGATTCATCTTAGAAGTCACAGGGTCTTTTTGGGACAAAACAGCTCCTGAACCAATCTCAGAAGCGTCTACCTCCATTTGAAATGGAAGTGAGACATCAGGTTGCCATAAAACTGGAGCTGAAGTAAATCTCCGCTTAAGCTCCTGAAATGCTGGACAGCCTCAGGAGCCCAATTCAGCACATCAGCTCAATTCTTGTTCAGATCAGTCAGTGGTTTGACAATACTAGAAAAATTACCTATAAATTTACGATAGAAATTAGAAAAACCCAAAAACTTCTGGAGAGCCTTCAAAGAAGTAGGTTGAACCCAATCATAAATGGCCTGTACCTTGGCCGGGTCCATTTCAATAGTCGATGGAGACAAGATAAATCCCAAATATGAAATCCTCTATACACAAAAGAGGCACTTCGATTCCTTAACAAACAGGGAATTCTCCCTCAAAATCCGGAACACAGTCCGGACATGTTCCACATGGGAATCCCAATCACTAGAAAAGATCAAAATATCATCCAGATAGATGATCAAAAACTTATCCACAAAGTCTCGGAAAATATCATTCATAAAGGACTGGAAGACAGAAGGGGCATTAGAGAGCTCAAAAGGCATCACCAGGTACTCAAAATGTCCCTCCGGAGTATTAAACGCTGTCTTCCATTCATCCCCGTGCTTGATGCGAATAAGATTATACGCCCCTCTGAGGTCAAGCTTAGTAAACCAGCAGGCACTCTTAACTCTGGAGAATAAATCAGACATCAGAGGTAACGGGTACTGATATTTAACAGTCATCTTGTTAAGGGAACGATAATCAATACACGGTCTTAATGAACCATCTTTCTTGGCCACAAAAAAAAACCCAGCGTCTAAAAGTGACGAGGATGGTCTAATATGACCCTTCTCCAACGACTCCTTAATATAGGATCGCATAGCATCATGTTCGGGTGCAGATAAGTTGAAAAGCCGACCCTTGGGAAATTTACATCCAGGCATCAAGTCAATTGCACAGTCATAACTCCTATGAGGAGGCAAAGACGCAGACTTACTCTCACTAAATACATCAGAGAAATCAGCCAGATAATCAGGAATATCATGAGACTGAGGAGAGGTGGAGAAAACAGGAGCATCCCTAAGAACACACTGACAACCCCAACTCACCACAGACACAGATTTCCAATCCAAAACTGGGTTATGAGTTTGCAACCAGGGGAACCCCAGAACAACAGCATCGTGCAAATTATGCAGCACCAAAAATTTACAATTTTCTTGGTTGTCTGGGGAAACTCGCATTATCACCTGGGTCCAAAACTGAGGTTTATTCTCTGCCAAAGGAGTGGCATCAATACCCCTCAAAGGAATAGGTGTATGCAGAGGCATCATGGACAAACCACAACGTTTAGCAAAGTCCAAATCCATCAGATTCAGAGCTGCTCCTGAATCCACAAAAGCCTTAGTGGAAAATGTGGACAAGGAGCAGATCAGAGTAATTGCAAAAAGGAACTTAGGTTGTATACTGCCCACAGCAAATGTGTGTGCAAAACATTTCTCTCATTTAGGGCAGACAGAAATAGTATGAGAGGCATCTCCACAGAAAAAACACAGCTTATTACGCCTTCTACACTCCCGACGTTGCGCCCTAGACAAAACCCCATCACATTGCATAGGTTCAGACATTTGTTCAAAAGGTGGCAACGCCTCCCGTGTAGTTTTACGTTCACGTAGACGCCGATCAACTTGAATGGCTAATGACATAGAGCCATCCAGACCAGAAGGAACAGGAAATCCCACCATAACATCTTTTACGGTCTCTGACAAACCTTTCCGAAAGAGCTGCCAATGCACTATCATTCCATGTAGTAAGGACCGCCCACTTTTGGAATTTTTGACAGTAAAACTCTGCAGGATCCTGACCCTGGTCTAATGCCAACAGGGTTCTCTCAGCTTGATCAACGGCATTAGGTTCATCATACAACAACCCCAAGGCCTGAAAAAATGCATCCACAATAGTCAGAATAGGATTTTCAGGTGTCAGAGAAAAAGCCCAATCCTGGGGATCGCAGCGCAGCAAGGAGATGACAATTTTAACCTGCTGCACAGAGCTCCCCGATGAGTTAGGCTTCAAAGCAAGAAATAATTTACAATTATTCTTAAAATTCAGAAATTTAGACCGATCCCCAGAAAACACATCAGGAGTAGGAATCTTGGATTCAGCAGCATGTGACTGAATAAGGTAGGTGGAAATTCCCTGTACTTCAGCAGCAAGTTGCTCCACACGATCAGACAGTTGCTTAATCTCCATTAAGAAAAAAAAAAAATCCTCCTACAGCCTCAGAAAAAAGAGGAAAAAATATACATATAAAAAAAAAAAAATTCTGACACTGTTCCTTTTTTTTTTTCTTCTTTCTACAATTCCTTCCTGCTTTTGAGTACCCTAGAATCTGTGGTATGGCTGGTGATTCTGTTATGAACTGGTCACCGAGGAGGAAAAAAAACAACAAGCTAAGTCTCAGAAAACCAGAGAGGGTGTTAACTATGCAGATTGCAGATCCCTGATCTTAACCACACAAGTAGCAGCAGTCGTGGAGCGTTCCTATGGTGGTCCTAGATGCCTCGTCACAACCGGAGAGCTACATAAGCCTAAAGCAGGAAAAGAGGAAAACTAACTGCCCCAGAGCAGACCCCAAAGTAAAGACAGCCCCCCACATTTATCGATGGTGAAGCAAGATGAAAACACAAACAAAGGCAGGAAAATAGGCTGAGCAAACGATGGGGCCCGACTAACTAGAAAGGACAGGAAAGCCACTGTCTGCAATCTGCCAAAAAACCCTACCAAAATAATGTTCAACACGTCTGATAGTCCCTAGACTTCTCCCACTATATCAGCACTCTGAAATATTCTGAAACAGAGCAAAAAGAGGCCAATCTAATAAGGGACAAAAGGGCAAATTGGCAAATACATATAAATAGGAGTGGAAGTTCAGCATAGCCCCAGCAGGGGCAAGCTGACCACACAAGAAACTGAATTGACCAACAAGCGCAAGTGTGAACATTAGAAAAAAACAAACTTAACTTGAGAAGACTGGAAGAGAGCTGAAGTCCAAGACCTGAGAAGCAGACTGAATCACCAGCACCAGTATAGGGCGTCGGCTGTCTTATATCCAGTCTGATACTCCAGAGATCCAATCGTTATCCTCCTCATCAGGTGGCAGATCACTACCACTTAAACCAACCTCACTACCTCCTGTCACCACCAGAGGGAGAACGGAAGGAGAACTCTCAACTGGTGGAGCAGAAAATGAGCTCATAACAGCGATCCTTCTGTCGCTGACTGACAAGAGCAAAGTGGTCATCCTGCATGGGTTCTGGTGAGACCTCGACAAGGGAAGGTGGAGGAACAAGTTGTCTCTGAAAGGACTGGGCCAGATTCCGCGATCTTTCATGTGCCTCCTGACAGGTGCGCTACTGGGAGCAAAGGTCTATACGAATGGCCAGGTAGACCAGGTCGTCGAAGGTAGTTGGTATGTCGCGACCAGCTAGCTTATCCTTTTTGTTTCCAGAGAGCCCCTCCCAGAATGTTGCCACCAATGCTTCTTTATTCCAACCTAGTTTGGAAGCCAGAATACAGAAGCATACCACATATTGTCCCACAGATAAGTTGGAATGGCGTAAGCAAAGAAGAGAGGAAGCTGACGAGGTGACTTGTTCGAGTTCATCGAATACTTTGCAAAAGGCATCAATGAATACGGAGAAATTGGAGATGAAAGGGTTCTCTCTCTCTTAATGGATTCAACCACGCCAGGGCCTCACCTCCAAGATGTGACATAAGGAATGCTACCTTTGTACGGTCGGACGGAAAGTGATGAGGAAGGAGTTCAAAATGTAGCCGGCACTGATTGATGAACCCACGGCAGAGCTTAGGATTGCCGTCAAAGCGCGGTGGAGCTGCGAGTCGAGGACCTGAAGCTTGAACTAAGCAGACTGACTGAGAGGTGTAATTAAGCGAACACCAGACTGTTCACTAGAGCCTCTGATGGTGAGGTTAGACTTGGCTCCCAATGAACACCAGGTGCCACTCCAGGACAGACCAACGGTTGTGCAGCAGCTGGACCCAGAAGGACAGACTGGATAGAGCAGCAGGCAGAGCTTGTATCAGAGTGCAGTAGACCAAGTATGTATCCAAGTGCAGCAACCAGAGTTCGTGTCAGAGTGCAGCAGACAGGGTCTGCATCACAGTGCAGCAAGCAGGATTTGCACATAGCGTGCAGCAGGCATGAATTGCACTAGCGTGCAGCAGGCAGGATTTGCATCAGAGTGCAGCAGGCAGTATTTGCATCAAAGTGCAGCAGGTAGAATTTGCATCAGAATGCAGCAGGCAGGATTTGCAGTAGAGTGCAGCAGGCAGGATTTGCACTAGGGTGCAGCAGGCAGGATTTACACTGGTATGCAACTTTATTACACAACATAGACTGTAAACAGGAAGGTTGCTCAGGCACCTCCCCAGTGGGGAGAAAGCAATATATACATAATGTCCCACAGCCATTAGCTGGGGAGGAAATAGCAAGTGCACGCGCTGACCCTTTAAGACAATGGGAGCGCATGTGCGTGTGCCCTAAGGACATGGCTAGAAGACCAGCTGGAGGCACACAGAGCATGGGGAAGGGAAGAACTGTTTGCAGCACGGGTGAGTGAAGTGACACACCTGAGACCCTGCCTGTCATAGCAGGGATCCGGCATGGTGCTAACAGTCATAACATTCTGGAAGACCACTTAAAGATATTCATGTTGCTGCACTTCTATTAATTTCTTCTCCAATACCCCTGAGATGCTCCACAATCTCTAGGGTGTTTCTTATTGTAAAGAAACATGCTGTGTGTCTTTCTAGAGGTTGCTGCACGTGAGACAGGACAGTCAGGGGACGCACGGACACCGCCGTGCATAAGGTGCAAGGAGCAGGACTTGGCAGGTCACGTGACAGCTGGGGAGGCGCCAGGAGGGGGGGCAGAGCCAAGTTCCATGTACGGACGAACCGACAGCTGAATGAGCACCGGGAACGTAGTCAGGCAAGCTGAGGTCAGAAGCCAGGAAAACGAGCAGTAGCCAGGGACGAGACAGGAGAATGGTGGGGGACAAGCCGAAGTCGGTAAGCAGACAGAAGCATGGATCCAAAGGGCAAGACAAAGAGTCGTCAGGGACAGAGCCGGGAATCAGAACCTAGGAGTACAAAGCAGTACCAAATCAAGAGACAGAAGAAGAAACAATCTTTGCTGGGTCATACAGTGGAAAACACAAGCACACAGAGGCACAATGATATCAGAACCTGGGTCATCAACTCCAGCAGGTAAGCAGAAGTATCACTGACACAGAACCAGGCCAGAAGCAGAGCTAAATAGCCCTCCCTGAATCAAAGAGAGGCTAAACAAAATTAACCCCCATCTGACCAGGACGGGAGAAAAAAACTCCATCCTGTGTCATGACACGTATATAGCCCTGCATATTCTGTCCATCACTTAGCTTAGACTGATACAGCTTTCTCATGAGATAAAGCTTATTGCTGAGAATTGATCTTTCATGCACTTTCTGTAACTCATCCCATATCTCCTTTGCAGTTGCACACTTGCATATATGCACAATCTGATTATCATCTACACAGAGGGAGATCGTGCTTTGTGCTTTCTGATCCTTCTCTAGCCAATCATCTGGTAATGGATGAGGCACTTGTTCCTGAGTATATTTCCACATACCTTCTTTTCACCTTGAATTTCCAGGACTGGTAGTTCTGGTTAGTGAGGCTTGGCACTGAGAACTTGACAGGATTGCTGCTAGTGGACAACTTCTCTGTTGCTCTGTGCTGCTTTTGCTCTGGGCTTCTGTTGCTGTGTTACTCTGAGGTTTTGTGTCACTGGGCCCATAACCTGCTGGCAGCAGTTTATTCAGGATACTCTCCAAGCATGTGACAACAGAACTTCTTTATTCAGGAACAAACAGGAACAATATATGATAAGCTTAATAGATCAGGAATAAATCGTGTGTGAGTCTCTATCTGTGCAGCATCTACAGCAGGCTACTTCTCTCATACACAGACACAGGAAAACAGGAAACACAGTCACATGCTCTCCCTGTGTGAGCCTCTGGGGTTTTTTTTGCTCTAACTTTATAAACAGCATACAAATCTAGCAACTAAACACTCATATACAGGAATGAAGTTGTTGCCCAAACATATTCCAACAGAAGAAGAGAAGGAAGAAGCGAAATAGTGAAGCAAAGGAAGAATATAAGGGCCTGGGGCAGGAAGCCTGGCATGGCAGTATGGAGTTATCTGTCAGGTAACAGAATGAAAAGGTAAAGTGAAGCGAAATGAAGAGAAAATGCCCCTTGTTCTAGTCTAGTGGCGTCAGTGGAAAAGGAAGCTTAGTAGCTAGCATATTGGCACATAAAATTCTCCTGATGTGAAAATAACATGGACTGTGGGTTGGAGTATAGGAGTACTGCTTTCTGGGCTGCAGTGAAGTTATTGAGAATGAGGGAAGATTCCGAAGTAGTCTGCTAGGTTGTGCAAAGAGTAGAGGAAGCAACCGAGGAAGATAGCGTGTTTCCAGTAAAGAAGGAGATTTGTTTGATAATGTCGCTTACACATAAATGCCTACTAACTGCAGTATATAGTTCATACCAAGTTATTCTTCTGTAAAAAGTTCTTTTTTGAACTGTGGTCTCGCTCACTTTACCCGCTTATCACCTGGTCCTGGCCAGCCACATACAGTACAAGAACACCATACGGTCTGTAAGGGTGTATTGCAGCTATTGGAAAAGTCCACACAACCAGCCAGGACCCTCATTTTCATGTAGCGTGTCGGGGCATGGAAGATGAGTACCTTGCTCAAAGCTACTGCCCTGCACCATGTTATGGGGTTAATCTGCAGGTTAATAGGATTCTGAATTTCCCCAGTGTCTGCTCTTAGCACCTGGCTGCCAGAAGGAAATTAACTTAGTTTTCCCAACAGCATTCGGTGTCGTTGTTTATAGTTTCTACCAAATCTATTCAATTTTGTCTTACAAAGCATGCGGCAATCATGTCTAATAAAACAGGATGTGCATAAGAGAGTATTAGCAGGGTGAAAACTGTTGTGCGTGCAGGGATTTCTGTGTACCTGGGTCCTAGAACCAGAGGGTAGTCGCTTTGACCCATATGATAACTGGGGGCAGTGCAAGATTTGGACCAAGACCCCACCTTGAGATATATATACAGTATATACAGTGTATATATATATATATATATATATATATATTGTGGCAGGGCTAAGGGTCGTGTAATCGATGGGAGATATGTGTCTCATAAATGGCTTGTCTCTATAATGTAAGGCAGAAGTAAAGCATAACAGATATTGTTATTGTTTTTGTTTGAAGGACCTGTGGTGAGGTCACAGTCAGGTGACCAGTCAGCTGCTGGGAACGTGGGTGTGGCTACAGCCTTATAATATGGCCTGCTCCTGAACCAAGGAGTTGTGTGTGGGGAGGACTAAGCCTCCCATGTGTGCTGAGACTCCTGCTCTGAGTCTACAACTACGGACATTGTGTTATTTTGCCTGAGCTAAAAGGCTATTTGTTTGCTGTTACGTTGCCTTGTGCGTTTATGCTGTGAATAAACTGCAAGCACTGTGGAAGAACCTGTCTCACATTTGTCTCCCGCTGCACCTAAGCGAGCCACATCCCCACAATTGGTGGAGAATGCGGGCAGCGGTCCCAGCAGAGACTTGAGACAGTTGCTGCATGTCCTGGGTGAAGTTTGCAGCGGGGCAACAAGCATTGCCTGGAATCATGGAGGACCTCATGAAACACCTGGTCCAGTCCCAGGCACTGCAGCAGGAAACCAACAAGCTGTTGTTACAGCAGATCCAGCAAAGCCAGCAGGAGCAGCGGCAGCAGTTCCAGCAAAGCCAGCAGGAACAACGGCAGCAGATGCAGCTTCTGGCAACCGCCATCCAGGAGGGCAGAACGAGCGCCCCAACCCCAGGTCGGGCTGATGCCACCGACATCGAGAAGGCGGTAAGACGCGCATTACAAAAAATGACCCCTGAGGATGATGTGGAGGCCTTCCTGACGGTGTTTGAGAGGGTGGCTGAGAGGGAAAAACTTCAGCCAGAGCGGTGGGCGGAGGTACTGGCCCCTTACCTAACGGGGGAGCCCCAGAAGGCGTACTTTGACCTGACGGTACAAGATGCCAGAGAGTATCCCAAGTTAAAAGCGGAAATTCTCGCCCGCTTGGGGGTAACAATGACTACCAGGGCACAGAGAGTGCATCGTTGGGCCTATCACCGGGACAAACCCCCGCGCTCCCAAATGTTTGACCTGTTGCACCTGGTCCAGAAATGGCTGCAGCCAGAGTCGGCTTCCCCTGCACAGATGGTAGAGCGAGTTGTGATGGATCGGTTTGTGCATTCTCTGCCGAGACCTCTACAGACTTGGGTTGCCCAGGGAGATCCCCAAAATGCTGATGAACTGGTTGGGCTGGTCGAGAGATACCAGGGGATGGAAGGTTCCTTGGGGAAGCAGCCCATTCCATATTGGGGGTCCCAGCAGGGGGCGGAGTCACAAAAAGGGGTGGTGCGTCCAAGGTCAAAAGGGGCGGGGGAGGCGGTGCCCAAGGTCCCCTCGGGTGTTATTTGCTGGAAGTGTCATGGGCCAGGACATATAGCGGCCCGTTGTCCCCAGACCACCGAGCAGATGGACTGCAGCATGGGACGCCGTAGTTCATACTACGCATATCCAGCTTGCAGTGTGAACTCGCTACCTAACAAGGGGCCACAAGCGTGTCCCGTGAAGGTGAACGGTCGAGCAGTAATGGCGCTTCTGGACTCCGGGAGCTTGGTGACCCTTGTGAGGGCCAGTTTTCCTCTAAACATACTCCCGGGTAAAAAGATTGGTGTTCGGTGCATACATGGCGATGCAAAGGACTACCCTATGGCTAGGGTGAAGATTGAAACGGCGCATGGCACCGAGTCGCATGAAGTTGGCGTTGTTCGAGACTTGTTGCATCCCATAATTATTGGCCGGGATTTCTGTCTGTTTTGGGATCTGTGGGGGATGGGTTCTGAGTGTGCTAGCAAGAGCAGGGAACCAATCCACCCCACTGAGGTATCGCCACCACCAGAGGCAGACGAGTTCCCTTTATGTGTCCTTGTTGGGGATGAAGAGGAAGGGTCCCCTGTACCTGACATCCCGGAGTTAGGGGTGGCCGGGGAGAATTTTGGGACTGCCCAACATAGGGACCCCACACTAAGGGAAGCCTTTAACAATGTCACCGTCATTAATGGGGTTGCACAAGAGCCGGGAGCAGACACAAGGTTTCCCCATTTTATGTTGAGTGGGGAATTGTTGTACCGGGTCACGAAAATAAGGGAGGAGGTGGCAGAGCAGTTAATAGTACCAGGCCCCTATAGACGAAAAGTGTTGGACATGGCCCATTCACACATCTTGGGGGGACACCTGGGGGTGGAAAAAACCCAGGAACGGATTGTACAGAGGTTCTATTGGCCTGGGTGTCACCGGGAAATAGTAAACTATTGCAGGTCCTGCCCGACATGTCAGTTAACTGCCCCCACATCTCATTTTCGGAACCCTCTTGTGCCACTGCCCATTATTGAGGTGCCATTTGAGAGAATTGCCATGGACTTGGTCGGTCCCTTAGTTAAATCAGCTCGGGGCCATCAGTATATATTAGTCATCCTGGACTATGCCACACGCTATCCTGAGGCCATTCCCCTGAGAAACTCCTCTGCGAAGAGTATAGCCCGTGAGCTGGTCCATGTGTTTTCCCGGACGGGTTTGCTGAAGGAGATCCTGACCGACCAGGGGACACCTTTTATGAGCAAGGTGATGAGAGAATTGTGCAGAGTCTTGCAAATTTCCCAGCTGAGGACTTCAGTGTACCATCCACAGTCAGATGGCCTTGTTGAGAGGTTTAACAAGACCCTGAAGAGCATGCTGAGAAAAGTCATAGAGGAAGATGGTAGAGACTGGGATTGTCTCTTACCGTATTTACTGTTTTCTATCCGTGAAGTTCCCCAGGCCTCCACGGGGTTCTCCCCCTTCGAGCTTCTGTACGGCCGGCATCCGCGAGGTCTCCTAGATATAGCCAAGGAAACCTGGGAAGCCGAAGTCACGCCCCACAGAAGCGTCATTGAGCATGTGGCACTGATGCAGCAGAGGGTTGCAAAGGTGATGCCCATTGTTAAAGAACATCTCCGCCAGGCACAAGAGGCTCAGGCCAGGGTCTACAACCGGTCAGCCAGAGTGAGGCAGTTCAATCCGGGAGACCGAGTTCTCGTGCTAATCCCGACAGTGGAAAGTAAGTTCTTGGCCAAGTGGCAAGGGCCATATGAGGTGGTGGAGAAACTGGGAGACGTAAACTACAAGATCCACCAACCCGGAAGACGGAAGCCATACCAGGTTTACCATGTTAACCTTATCAAGCCGTGGCAAGATAGAGAGCCAGCGGTAACTCCGTGCTTGCTGGGCAACCTAGAAGGGGAGGTTGGAGCCGTTACCATAGCGGAGACTCTATCGAAGGCCCAGAAGCAGCAGTGCCGGGAGTTACTCCAGAAAAAACGGGACCTGTTCTCAGAGTTGCCGGGGTGCACGAAGGTGGTGGAGCACGAAATTCTGACCGAGCCACATGTGCGGGTGAACGTGAAACCATATCGTATTCCTGAGGCCCGGCGAGAGGTAATCTCCAAGGAGGTGCAGCGTATGTTGAAGCTCGGGGTCATTGAGGAATCCAAGAGCGGCTGGTCGAGCCCGATTGTCCTGGTCCCAAAACCTGATGGTGAATGGAGGTTCTGCAACGATTACCGGAAGCTGAATGAGGTCTCCAAGTTCGACGCTTATCCCATGCCACGCGTTGATGAGCTCATCGAGAGACTTGGACCTGCCAGGTACATAACCACTTTGGATCTGACCAAGGGATATTGGCAGATCCCCATGGCACAGGAAGCCAAGGAGAAGACGGCATTCTCCACACCAGACGGGTGCTTCCAGTATGTCCGGATGCCGTTTGGCCTACAGGGAGCTCCAGCAACCTTCCAGAGGGCGATGGATAGAATCCTTGCACCTCATAAGCTATACGCTGCTGCATACCTGGATGATATCGTCATCTTTACCCCGGACTGGGAGACTCACCTGAAAAAGGTCCAAGCAGTGTTTGACGCTCTAAGAGAGGCAGGGTTTACAATAAACCCGAAGAAGTGTGCCTTGGGGAGAGAAGAAGCCAAGTACCTCGGATATGTAGTGGGGCGTGGCGAGATCAAACCCCAAATCAATAAAGTGGAGGCAATTCAAACATGGCCGAGACCTCTGTCAAAGAAGCAAGTTAAAGCCTTCCTGGGGATTGTGGGATATTACAGGAGGTTTATCCCAAACTTCGCCACAATGGCTGCACCTCTAACTGATCTGCTTAAAGGGACAAAGTCAGTGATGGTCAGCTGGTCCGAAGAAGCAGAGTCAGCCTTCCAAGAAATGAAGGGAGCGCTTTGTAAGCAACCCGTTTTGGTGGCCCCAGACTTTAAACGTGAATTTGTCCTCCAGACAGATGCCTCAGATGTCGGGGTAGGAGCTGTCCTTTCCCAAGAGATACGTGGGGAAGAGCATCCTGTTCTCTACTTGAGTAGGAAGTTGACTTCTTGTGAGAGAAATTACTCAGTTGTAGAGAAGGAGTGTTTGGCCATAAAATGGGCAGTGGACACATTACGGTACTACCTGGTGGGACGGAAGTTTAGGTTAATATCCGACCATGCCCCACTCAGGTGGATGAGGGAAACCAAGGGCAAGAATGCTAGGGTCACCCGCTGGTTCTTAGCCCTACAAGACTTCAGCTTCCATGTAGAGCATAGGGCCGGGAAGCTACATGGGAATGCCGATGCCCTCTCCAGAATCCCTTGCCTGGTAGGTGAAAGTGCCAAGCCCCACGGCTTTAGGCAGAGGGGGGAGGTATGTGGCAGGGCTAAGGGTCGTGTAATCGATGGGAGATATGTGTCTCATAAATGGCTTGTCTCTATAATGTAAGGCAGAAGTAAAGCATAACAGATATTGTTATTGTTTTTGTTTGAAGGACCTGTGGTGAGGTCACAGTCAGGTGACCAGTCAGCTGCTGGGAACGTGGGTGTGGCTACAGCCTTATAATGTGGCCTGCTCCTGAACCAAGGAGTTGTGTGTGGGGAGGACTAAGCCTCCCATGTGTGCTGAGACTCCTGCTCTGAGTCTACAACTACGGACATTGTGTTATTTTGCCTGAGCTAAAAGGCTATTTGTTTGCTGTTACGTTGCCTTGTGCGTTTATGCTGTGAATAAACTGCAAGCACTGTGGAAGAACCTGTCTCACATTTGTCTCCCGCTGCACCTAAGCGAGCCACATCCCCACAATATATATATATATATATATATATATATATATATATATAAATAAAATACATACACATACTATTCATCCTATTATACATGTCCTGCATCCTGGTATTTATATATATATATATATATATATATATATATATATATACAGTGGGGCAAAAAAGTATTTAGTCAGTCAGCAATAGTGCAAGTTCCACCACTTAAAAAGATGAGAGGCGTCTGTAATTTACATCATAGGTAGACCTCAACTGTGGGAGACAAACTGAGAAAAAAAAATCCAGAAAATCACATTGTCTGTTTTTGTTTCATTTTATTTGCATATTATGGTGGAAAATAAGTATTTGGTCAGAAACAAAATTTCATCTCAATACTTTGTGATATATCCTTTGTTGGCAATGACAGAGGTCAAACGTTTTCTGTAAGTCTTCACAAGGTTGCCACACACTGTTGTTGGTATGTTGGCCCATTCCTCCATGCAGATCTCCTCTAGAGCAGTGATGTTTTTGGCTTTTCGCTTTTCAACACGGACTTTCAACTCCCTCCAAAGGTTTTCTATAGGGTTGAGATCTGGAGACTGGCTAGGCCACTCCAGGACCTTGAAATGCTTCTTACGAAGCCACTCCTTTGTTGCCCTGGCGGTGTGCTTTGGATCATTGTCATGTTGAAAGACCCAGCCACGTTTCATCTTCAATGCTCTTGCTGATGGAAGGAGGTTTGCACTCAAAATCTCACGATACATGGCCCCATTCATTCTTTCATGTACCCGGATCAGTCGTCCTGGCCCCTTTGCAGAGAAACAGCCCCAAAGCATGATGTTTCCACCACCATGCTTTACAGTAGGTATGGTGTTTGATGGAAGCAACTCCGTATTCTTTTTCCTCCAAACACGACAAGTTGTGTTTCTACCAAACAGTTCCAGTGTGGTTTCATCAGACCATAGGACATTCTCCCAAAACTCCTCTGGATCATCAAAATGCTCTCTAGCAAACTTCAGATGGGACCGGACATGTACAGGCTTAAGCAGTGGGACACGTCTGGCACTGCAGGATCTGAGTCCATGGTGGCGTAGTGTGTTACTTATGGTAGGCCTTGTTACATTGGTCCCAGCTCTCTGCAGTTCATTCACTAGGTCCCCCCGCGTGGTTCTGAGATTTTGGCTCACCGTTCTTGTGATCATTCTGACCCCACGGGGTGGGATTTTGTGTGGAGCACCAGATCGAGGGAGATTATCAGTGGTCTTGTATGTCTTCCATTTTCTAATTATTGCTCCCACAGTTGATTTCTTCACTCCAAGCTGGTTGGCTATTGCAGATTCAGTCTTCCCAGCCTGGTGCAGGGCTACAATTTTGTTTCTGGTGTCCTTTGACAGCTCTTTGGTCTTCACCATAGTGGAGTTTGGAGTCAGACTGTTTGAGGGTGTGCACAGGTGTCTTTTTATACTGATAACAAGTTTAAACAGGTACCATTACTACAGGTAATGAGTGGAGGAAAGAGGAGACTCTTAAAGAAGAAGTTACAGGTCTGTGAGAGCCAGAAATCTTGATTGCTTGTTTCTGACCAAATACTTATTTTCCACCATAATATGCAAATAAAATGAAAAAAAAACAGACAATGTGATTTTCTGGATTTTTTCTTCTCAGTTTGTCTCCCATAGTTGAGGTCTACCTATGATGTAAATTACAGACGCCTCTCATCTTTTTAAGTGGTGGAACTTGCACTATTGCTGACTGACTAAATACTTTTTTGCCCCACTGTATATGTCCCTTATCTTGGGCCCCACTCTGGTATATATATCCCCGATTCTGGTATACAGTATGTCACCATTCTCCCGCTATTCTTTACTGTATATGTAGAAGTCATAGGGCACCATAGCAGAAGTATAATGCTTTTCACATAGTATTCCATATAGTATAATGCACAGCTCATAGTCTTCCATATAGTTTAATGCAACCCCATAGTCCTTCATATAGTATAATGCACCCCATAGTCCTTCATATAGTATAATGCACCCCATAGTTCTTCATATAGTATAATGCAACCTCATAATCCTTCCTTTAGTATAATGCACCCCCCATAGTCCTTCATATAGAATAATGCACCCCCATAGTCCTCCATATAATTTAATGCACCCCATAATTCTAAATCTAATCTAATCCACCCTCCATAGTCCTCCATATAGTATAATGCACAGCCCATATTCCTTCACATTACTATAATGCACAGCCAATATCCTTCTTACACTATAATGCACAGCCAATAGTTCTTCATATAGTATAATGCACAGCTCATAGTTATCCATGTAGTATAATGCACAGCCAATAGCCATTCAAGTAGTAGTATGGCCACTGTGTACTCACTGATTTAAAAAAAAAGTAAATCGCCTCCCATCCGGTCCCACACCGTTCAAATGATGGGTGTGCATGACATCACTGCCTCTGATTGGTTGGCAGCATATACTGCTACACACAGCCCTGACAGGACTATGCACTGCACTACACTGGTGTTGACGCCCCTCATCCGCTGGACCTAGTCGTGATGGTGATCGCTCTCACCATGGTGGTTATTCCCCTGGTAGGAGGCCCTTTTTGAGATTTTACAATGGGGCACATGAAATTTTAGTTAGACCACATATTACCTGCTCATTTCATTAGCTAAGCCTGCCCCTTTCTCATTTTATGCTTTGGCTCTGACCAGTGGCTTAAAATAAAGCTTGTGGGCCCCAATGCAAAATCTCCCATGAGGTCTTCAAATATCACAGGTCTTTAATAGCAATAGACTCCATGGCCCGGGTGCGATTGCACCCCCTCACCTATCATAGTTACGCCCCTGGCTCTGACAAAGAAAGGACCTGGCTTAGCTACTGAATTGACCCAATCAGCTTGACCCCTTCTCACACAGCATTGATGATGGACCCTACAAGAAGCACTATCCCGCTGAAAATGCAGCTGGTGGAACTTGCGATTGGGACATCTGGATGATTAAAGTATATTAGGAAGTTTAATATCCTGCTATATTAAACACATTTAAAGTTATTTTTACAAATGGACAATCTTTTTAAAATACGGTGTTTTGAAAGGATTCAAAGAGGTAGGTTTCCACACAATACTGCCGCCAGAATGTAACGAAACATACATAATAGGGCATATTTCGGGTCCTTTGGAGCATATTTTTTCAAATTATGAGATATTGGGGACTATTTGTGAAATTATCCCTGCTGCCCATAGCAACCAATCACACTACTGCTTTTAGCTGCAGTGTGATAAGTTGCTGTAAGAAACAAAGTTGATCTATTTCATAGAATCATAGAGTTGGAAGGGACCTCCTGTGCCATCTGGTCCAACCCCCGGCTCAAAGCAGGATTCGCTAAATCATCCCAGTCAGTATTTGATTGTTTTAATAAATTTGCCCATTTATCATCTTTTCTGGCAAAAAAATTATTACCTACTATCAAAATGTCATCTGACCTAGTCCTTGTGGACTAAGAACGGTAGTATATTTAATTGATTAGCCAAACTAGAAGTAAAAGCTCGTTGTCAGATCCTGAGATATGTAAACTCTTTTAGGCTCTTTTAGGAAGGCTAGAGAAGGAAATAGAGGTGCAGTAGTGGAGGTTGTTCAAGACTTTGATATTGATGGTTTATAATTAATTTCTTCCCACAGTTTCATGTATGTATGGGACAGGCTCAGGGGTTGAGCCTGCTCTATACCTGGCAGGCAGGGCTCCCATCAGGAATTTCAGGGTTCAATACTGGCAACATTTTCGGGCCCCTTAAGTCTCCACCTAGGCTCCATCCCAGCTTCGCCTCCATCCAAATTCCCACCACCCACTCTTGAAAAAACTCCCCTTCTGCACAGCTTCCTCACTAATCACACATTAACAGTTCCCATTGAACACCATATTACATACAGTACATACCCATCAGCATTTGTTTTGGCCAAAAGATTTTTTAAGCTGCCGTTATGACAAGATAGACTCTTTTGGCAAGGTTCTATTCTACTCTAACCTATTAAGCATTTCTTATTTATTTTTCTTTAACCCACTTTACTCCCCCCCCCCAAGATGGTTTGCAAGTTAACAACCAGGTCAATTTTTACAATTCTGACCAATTAAATTTTATGAGGTAATAACTCTGGAACACTTCAACGGCTAAGACTTATTCTGTTTTTTTCGTGATATATTGTACTTCATGATAATGGTAAAATTTCTTCAATATAACTTGCGTTTATTTGTGAAAAAAATGGAAATTTGGGAAAAATTTGGAAAATGTTGCAATTTTCAAACCTTAAATCAGAGAGATCTGTCACAAAAAAATTGTTAGGAAGTTATAAAGGTTCAAAGATGACTAGCGATTTCTCATTTTTGCAACAAAATTTACGAAATCATTTTTTTCAGGGACCACATCACATTTGAAGTGACTTTGAGAAGTCTATATGACTGAAAACACCCAAATTCAATAAGTTTATTAACCCTTCAGGTACTTCATATGAATTTTTGAACTGTGGAAAAAATGAACATTAAACTTGTTTTCACAAAAATGTACTTTTGACCCAATTTTGTTTTATTTTTGCAATGGTAACAGGAAAAAATGGACCCCAAAATTTGTTGAGCAATTTCTCCTGAGTAGGCAGATATCCCATATGTGGGAGAAAACCACTGTTTGGGTGCACAGCAGAGTTCGGAAGGGAAGGAGCATCACTTGACTTTTTGAATACAAAATTTGCTGGAACAATTAGTGAACACCATGTCATGTTTGGAGAGCTCCTGATGTGCTTAATCAGTGAAAATCCCCCGCAAATGACACAATTTTGGAAACTAGACCGCTCAGGGAACTTATCTATATGTATGGTGAGCACATTGAACCCCCAGGTGCTTCACAGAAGTTTATCCCGTTGAGAAAAACAAATCACATTTTCCCCATAAAAATGTTTTTTAGCCCCAAAGTTTGAATTTTTATAAGTGTAACAGAAGAAACTGCACCATACAATTTGTTGTGCAATTTCTCCTGAGTACGCTGATACCCCATATGAGGTAGAAAACTACTGTTTGCGAGCGAGACTGGGCTCAGAAGTGAAGGAACGTCATTTGACTTTTTGAATGCAAAATTCGCTGGAATCATTAGTGGACACCAAATCCCGCTTTAAGAGCTCCTGATAGGTCTAAACAGTGTTAACCCCCAAAAGGTGACCCCATTTTGGAAACTAGACGCTTCAAGGAATGTATTTATATGTGTGTTGAGTACCTTGAACCCCCAGGTGCTTCACAGAAGTTCATATCAATGAGCCGAGAAAATAAAAAAAATCACATTTTCCCTACAACAATGTTATTTTAAACCCATTTTTTTGTTTTCACAAGGGTAACAGAAGAAATTGCACCATGTAATTTGATTTGCAATTTCTTCTGAGTACGCCGATACCCCATATGTGGGGGAAAACTACTTTTGAGGCACAGTGCAGAGCTCAAAATGGAGGAAGCGCCATATTGGAGTTCAGATTTTGCTGGAATGATTCCAAGCCCCTGAGGTGCCAGAACAATAGAATCCCCCCCTATGTGAACTCTTTTACAAACTACACCCTCAAATGTATTAATCAAGTGGTGCAGTTATTATATTGACACCACATGTGCCTCACAGAATATTATACCATTGAGCAGTGAAGAAAGAATAAATTACATTTTTACCATTAATGACTGGAGCTTTTTCCGGTTTTGCGCTTTCGTTTTTCACTCCGCTTCTTCCCAGAGCCATAACTTTTTTACTTTATTGTAAATATGGCCATATGAGGGCTTGTTTTTTGCGGGACGAGTTGTACTTTTGAAAAACATCATTGGTTTCACCATGTCGTGTATTCAAAAATGGGAAAAAAAAGGGCAATCTCACACAAGTTTTTTGTTTGGCTTTTTTGCTAGGTTCAATAAATGCTAAAACTGACCTGCCATTATGATTCTCCAGGTCATTCTGAGTTCATAGACACCAAACATGTCTAGGTGCTTTTTTATCTAAGTGGTGAAAAAAAATTCCAAAGTTTGCTAATATCACTTTTGTGCAGATACATTCTTTTGATCGCCAGTTATTGCATTTTATTGCAATGTCGCTGTGACCAAAAAAAACGTAATTCTGGAGTTTCAATTTTTTTTCTCGCTACGCCATTTAGCGATCAGGTTACACTTTTTTTTTATTGATAGATCGGGCGATTCTGAATGCGGCGGAGGCTATGGGAAGCTGCCATAGCTTGATCGGCTCTGCTACATAGAGGCGATGCTCAGATCAGGGTTAGGGCTGAGATTAGGGTTAGGGGTGTGTTAGGGTTAGGTTTGGAGTTAGAATTGGGGGGTTTCCACTGTTTAGGCACATCAGGTGCTCTCCAAAAGCAACATGGCATCTGATCTCAATTCCAGCCAATTCTGCATTGAAAAAGTTAAACGGTGCTCCTTCCCTTCCAAGCTCTGCCATGCGCCCAAACAGTGGTTTACCCCCACATATGGAGTATCAGCCTACTCAGGACAAATTGTACAACAACTTTGAGGTTCCAATTTCTCCTGTTACCCTTGGGAAAATAAAAAAAATTGGGGCTCAAAAATATCATTTTTGTGGAAAAAAATATGATTTTTTTATTTTTATGGCTCTATGTTATAAACTTCTGTGAAGCACTTGGGGGTTCAAAGTGCTCACCACACATCTAAATAAGTTCCTTGTGGGGATCTAGTTTCCAAAATGTCACTTGTGGGTTTTTTTCACTGTTTAGGCATATCAGGAGCTGTCCAAACGTGACATGGTGTCCAATCTGAATTCCAGCCAATTTTGCAGTGAAAAAGTCAAATGGCGCTCCTTCCTTTCTGAGCTCTGCCATGCGCCGAAACAGTGGTTCCCCCCACATATCAGGTATCAGCATACTCAACACAAATTGCACAATAACTTTTGCTGTCCAATTTCTCCTGTTACCCTTGGTAAAATAAAAAAAATTGGACCTGAATTAATTTTTTTTGTGAAAAAAAGTTTAATGTTCATTTTTTTTAAACATTCAAAAAATTCCTGTGAAGCACCTGAAGGGTTAATAAACTTCTTGATTTGGTTTTGAGCACCTTGAGGGGTGCAATTTTTAGAATGGTGTCATTTTTGGGTATTTTCTATCATATAGACCCCTAAAAATAAAATGGTGTTGTAAAAATCAGAAATCGCTGGTCAACTTTTAATCCTTATAACTTCCTAACAAAAAAAAATTTTGGTTCCCAAATTGTGCTGGTGTAAAGTAAACATGTGGGAAATATGGCTGCGATACAGCATCCACAGAGAATCAGACCCAGATCATGAGTTCAAGTTGCATGTTTTTCTATCCAGTTCTCTACTTTGAGTAATTATTGCTCAACTGTGAGAGCGCAGTCTCTTTTTTCTATATATTATATGATTTATTTTTATGTAACTGTGCTAATGAGTCCATGACTTCTGGCTATACACATAATGCAGTCAGAGTAGTATAATACAGGAGCCTTATATGACCCATAGGATCCATTATCAGATCCATTATCGGATCTGGACATGACAACCTAATTAACTCTAAATGGTCTGACTCAGTACTTTACTGGATGTTTACCGACATTCAGTATAATTTATTGTACCCATAGAATAACTACATCACTAATCCTAGTATGGTTTAGAGACTTAATGGAACTAGTTTTATTAGCTCCTTTTATAAGTTTAACATTTTCTGCTTATTATGTGGTAACCCTAACTAATGTAATAATGTCCTTTATCTACAAAATCAAAACTGCTGTAATACTACTGTTATGTATAAGAATATAAGTATAATACTGCCCCCTATGTACAAGAATATAACTACTATAATACTGTCCCTATGTACAAGAATATAACTACTACTAGATGGTGGCCCGATTCTAATGCATCGGGTATTCTAGAATATATATGCAGTTTATTTTTGAAGATTTAATAATAATGCAATAATGCACCCCCTAATCCTGATATGTATGGTTCTCTCACCCACAATCGTGATATGCATGCTACCCCTCAAGCCCCTATCCTGGTATGCATGGTGCCCTGACCCCCCAATCCTGGAATGCATGGTCCTCTCACCCCCCAATCCTGGTACGCATGGTCCTCTCACCTCTCTTTCCTGGTATGCATGGTCTTTTTACTCCTCTTTCGGGGTATGCATGGTCCCCTCACCCCCCAATCCTGGAATGCATGGTCCTCTCACCCCCCATCCTGGTATGCATGGTCCTCTCACCCCTCTTTCCTGGTATGCATGGTCCTCTCACCCCCCTTTTGGGGTATGCATGGTCCCCTCACCCCCCAATCCTGATATGCATGGTCCCCTCACCCCCCTATCCTGGTATGCATGGTCCCCTCACCCCCTTTGGTGGTATGCATGCTCCTCTCACACCCCAATCCTGGTATCTATTATAGTAGTTATATTCTTGTACATGGGGGCAGTATTATAGTAGCTATATTCTTGTACATAGAAGGCAGTATTATAGTTGTTATATGGTTGTATGTATATATATATATATATATATATATATATATATTATAGTGGTTATATGGTTGTTATATGTTATATTATAGTGGTTACATGGTCCTCTCACACCCCAATCCTCACCGTCACCCCCCTTTCCTGGTATGTATGGTCCCCTCACCCCCCAATCCTGGTATGCATGGTATCCTCACCCCCCTTTCCTGGTATGCATGGTCCCCTCACCCCCCTTTCCTGATATGCATGGTCCCCTCACTCCCCCAATCCTGGTATGCATGGTCCTCTTACCCCCTTTTGGGGTATGCATGGTCCCCTCACCCCCAGTCCTGGTATGCATGGTCCTCTCACCCCCCAATCCTGGTATGCATGGCCCCCTCACCCCCCTTTTCGTGGTATGCATGGTCCCCTCACCCCCCTATCCTGGTATGTATAGTCCCCTCACCCCCCTTTCTTGGTGTGCATGGTCCCCTCACCCCCCAATCCTGGTATGCATGGTCCCCTCACCCCCCAATCCTGGTATGCATGGTCCTCTCACCCCCAATCCTGGTATGCATGGTCCCCTCACCCCCTATCCTGGTATGCATAGTCCCCTCACCCCCCAATCCTGGTATGCATGGTCCCCTCACCCCCCAATCCTGGTATGCATGGTCCCTCACCCCCCAATCCTGGTATGCATGGTCCCCTCACCCCTCCTATCCTGGTATGCATGGTTCCCTCACCCCCCCCAATCCTGGTATGCATGGTTCCCTCACCCCCTTTCCTGGTATGCATGGTTCCCTCACCCCCTTTCCTGGTATACATGGTCCCCTCACCCCCTTTCCGTATAGCCGCGACCAATCAGCGTCACGGCACTCTGTCCGCGACCAATCACTGCCGCGGCCCTGTACAAAAATATTAAAAAATAAAAAAAAGTTATTCTCACCTTCCGACGGCCTCCTGTCTTCTTTCCACGCGCCCGGCCTCGCGTTCCCAGTAATGCTTTGCGGCTTAGACTGCTGATGACGTCGGTCTTCTTTCTCGCTCTCGCGAGAGTGACGTCGGACTTCTTTCTCGCTCTCGCGAGAGTGACGTCATCAGCGGTCTAAGCCGCAAAGAATTACTGGGAACGCGAGGCCGGGCGCGTGGAAAGAAGACAGGAGGCCGTTGTAAGGTGAGAAAAACTTTTTTTAAAATTTTAATTCTCTTTTTTACAGATTAAGGCCTGCGCCTTACCGTTACAAACAGCTGCGCATGTCACCGATTGGTTGCGGCCTGGCGGCTGCGACCAATCAGCGGCCTGCAATTTCGGTTACAGACGGACACGATAAGGCATTTATATACTCGTATATAGATAATACTGCCCCCTGTGTACAGTACAAGAATATAACAACTATAATACTGCCTTCTATGTACAAGAATATAACTACTATAATACTGTCCCTATGTACAAGAATATAACTGCTATAATACTGCCCCCTATGTACAAGAATATAACTACTATAATACTGCCCCCATGTACAAGAATATAACTACTATAATACTGCCCCCTATGTACAAGAATATAACTACTATAATACTGTCCCTATGTACAAGAATATAACTACCATAATACTGCCCCCTATGTACAAGAATATAACTACTATAATACTGATGCCATGCAATAAGGCCTATAAATAACTTCTTATTAACATCAAACTTCAAGCACAAAAAGGGGGAAGTATACACTATGAAATTAGAATAGACATTTAATTTGGTTAAAACCAACATTTATTTGGTAATAGATAAAATAAATACTCATTGTATAAGTCACAAAGAATAGAGATACACAGTGCACAATATAACTACTGGCAGGGGGTATCACAATACACAATTTCTGGGAAAAATAACACTAGTATAGTGCACAAGATATACACTCACTGGCCACTTTATTAGGTACACCTGTCCAACTGTGTGTTAAGACTTAATTTCTAATCAGCCAATCACATGGCGGCAACTCAGTGCATTTAGGCATGTAGACATGGTCAAGACAATCTCCTGCAGTTCAAACCGAGCATCAGTATGGGGAAGAAAGGTGATTTGAGTGCCTTTGAACGTGGCATGATTGTTGGTGCCAGAAGGGCTGGTCTGAGTATTTCAGAAACTGCTGATCTACTGGGATTTTCACGCACAACCATCTCTAGGGTTTACAGAGAATGGTCCGAAAAAGAAAAAAAATCCAGTGAGCGGCAGTTCTGTGGCCGGAAATGCCTTGTTGATGCCAGAGGTCAGAGGAGAATGGGCAGACTGGTTCGAGCTGATAGAAAGGCAACAGTGACTCAAATTGCCACCCGTTACAACCAAGGTAGGCAGAAGAGCATCTCTGTACGCACAGTGCGTCGAACTTTGAGGCAGATGGGCTACAGCAGCAGAAGACCACACTGGGTACCACTCCTCTCAGCTAAGAACAGGCATCTGATGGCTACTTTCAGCAGGATAATGCGCCATGTCATAAAGCTCAAATCATCTCAGATTGGTTTCTTGAACATGACAATGAGTTCACTGTACTCAAATGGCCTCCTCAGTCACCAGATCTCAATCCAATAGAGCATCTTTGGGATGTGGTGGAACGGGAGATTCGCATCAGGGATGTGCAGCCGACAAATCTGCGCCAACTGTGTGATGCCATCATGTCAATATGGTCCAAAATCTCTGAGGAATGCTTCCAGCACCTTGTTGAATCTCTGCCACGAAGAATTGAGGCAGTTCTGAAGGCAAAAGGGGGTCCAACCCGTTACTAGCATGGTGTACCTAATAAAGTGGCCAGTGAGTGTATATCTACATAGAATATACAATGATAATGACATCATGCGGCTTATTTTTGTTTTAGGCAACTATGCACTACTCAAAAATGCAGAATTTAATAAAATTATTCCCAGATCTTGTTAAACAGTGTCTATAGTTTTGTTGCCAGACAAAAGGCTAATGATGAAAAAAACTGCCACAAAAAGTATTTTGTGTGAATATTATAATGGATGTTCTCTATTTTATTTATCAAAAAACTGCACAAAGGCATAGACAGAAAGGCTGAAAACTGGCTATCAAATATATACAAATCCTAAAGTGCTGCGTGCAGAGTGCATAAATATATGCAAATGTATACCTCTTTTAAACATAAAGGCAATAAGTGCCAAAAAGAATATGTATAAATTACCTTTATATGAATCCTGCTTTGAGCAGGGGGTTGGACCAGATGGCCCAGGAGGTCCCTTCCAACTCTACGATTCTATGATTCTATGGTGGTAATATATATAAATAAACAGTCTTAATTTAATTTAAGTAAGCTACGTCACACCCAAACATGGTAAGCGTGTTTCTTGTGCATAAAAGGCCCAATATTGCAGAGAGAAACCAACACATTAGATAAGCATGGCAGCTGAATGAAGATACCTGACCTGTTAGTGGCAGAGGTTCCCCCACGCGCGTTTCGCGTGAGCTTCTTCAATAGGGGGGTAAGTAGATCTATATTTCATAATAGTTTACTATAATACTGACCCTATGTACAAGAATAACTACTATAATACTGTTCCTATGTACAAGAATGTAACTACTATAATACTGCCCCCTATGTACAAGAATATAACTACTATAATACTACCTCTATGTACAAGAATAGAACTACTATAATACTGCTCCTATGTACAAGAATATAACTACTGTAATACTGCCCCTATGTACAAGAATATAACTACTATAATACTGCTCCTATGTACAAGACTATAACTACTATAATACTGCCCCTATGTACAAGAATATAACTACTATAATACTGCCCCCTATGTACAAGAATATAACTACTATAATACTGCCCCTATGTACAAGAATATAACTACTATAATACTGCCCCTATGTACAAGAATAGAACTACTATAATACTGCTCCTATGTACAAGAATATAACTACTATAATACTACCTCTATGTACAAGAATAGAACTCCTATAATAATGCTCCTGTCATGGGTTTACCGTGACAGAGAGGTGCCAGAACACTGCAGTGTCTAATTTCTCCAACTCCTGCATGTATTAGAAGCACTTCAACTTCTTATTAAATGGTGACAGGGCCGCACCTATAATGAGGCCATTTGAGCCTGTGGCTCAGGTGGCAGACAGCTGCTGTGCACAGGGGTGGCATTATGCGCTCTGCTACCAGCAGCACCTACAATTTAGCCTACACGCTGGTGCTGCTGTTAGCGTGCAAAGGCTTGTAATTGAGGTCACAGGAGGGAAGGAGTCAGGGCCACCTGATCATGTGACCCCTGACTCCTCCCCTCCTGTGACCTCATCACAGGTCCTGTGCTGTGCGCATCAGACCTTGGTCTATCGATCATCTCTGTCCCTGCTCTTCCTCTATGTTCTATTCTCTGCCACAAGACCTGTGATGAGGTCACAGGAGGGGAGGAGTCGAGGTCACATGATCAGGGGCCTCAGTGTATGCAAGACTCTGCTGTGCTGGTTGTCATTGTGCTGAATGAGGGAACAGTTTATGTGTGGGGTCAGGAGGGGTTTACAGGGTGGATGTAGCAGAGCCGCACATGTGTGAGGTGTATGGAGCGGAGCCGTGTGTGTGCGAGGTGTACGGAGCAGAGCCATATGTGTGTGAGGTGTACAAAGCGGAGCCGCACGTGTGCGAGGTGTATGGAGCAGAGCCGCATGTGTGCGAGGTGTATGGAGCAGAGCCATGTGTGTGTGAGGTGTACGGAGCGGAGCCGCACGTGTGCGAGGTGTATGGAATGGAGACGCATGTGTGCGAGGTGTACGGAGCAGAGCCATGTGTGTGTGAGGTGTACGGAGCAGAGCCATGTGTGTGCGAGGTGTACGGAACAGAGCCGTGTGTGTGCGCAAGGTTTACGGAGCAGAGCTGTGAGTGTGCAAGGTGTACAGAGCAGAGCCATGTGTGTAAGGTGTACGGAGCAGAGCCATGCGTGTGTGAGGTGTATGAGTGAAGCCATGCATGTGTGAGATGTACGGAGCAGAGCCATGTGTGTGCGAGGTGTACGGAGCAGAGCCGTTTGTGTGCAAGGTGTACAGAGCAGAGCCATGTGTGTGCGAGGTGTATGGAGCAGAGCTGTGTGTGCAAGGTGTACGGAGCAGAGCCATGTGTGTGTGAGGTGTATGGAGTGGAGCCATGCGTGTGTGAGGTGTATGAGTGAAGCCGTGCATGTGTGAGATGTACAGAGCAGAGCCATGTGTGTGCGAGGTGTACGGAGCAGAGCCATGTGTGTGTGAGGTGTACGGAGCAGAGCCATGTGTGTACGAGCTGTACAGAGCGGAGCCATATGTGTGTGAGGTGTACGGAGCGGAGCCGTGTGTGTGTGAGGTGTACAGAGCGGAGCCGTGTGTGTGCGAGGTGTACGGAGCAGTCATGTGTGTGCGGGGTGTACGGAGTGGAGCCATGTGTGTGCGAGGTGTACGGAGCAGACCCATGTGTACAAGTTTGGAGCGGAGCCACGCGCGTGCAAGGTGTACGGAGCGGAGCCGCGTGTGTAAGGGTTGTACAGAGTGGAGCTGTGTGTGTATGGGGCATACAAAACGGAGCCCTGTGTGTACGGAGCAGAGCCGTGTGTGTACGGAGTTGAGCCACGTGTGTATGGAGTGGAACCGCGTGTGTACGAGGTGTATGGAGCAAAGCCACATGTGTACAAGGTTTATGGAGTGGAGACATGTGTGTACAAGGTGTACAGAGCATGGCCACGTGTGTAAAAGGTGTACGGAGCAGAGCCGCATGTGAACGAGGTTTACGGAGTGGAGCCATGTGTGTACTGAGTGGAGACGTGTGTGTGCAAGGCATAAAAAGCGGAACCATGTGTGTATGAGGTGTGCGGAGCCATACATGTATAAGGTGTATGGTGGGGAGCATTCATACCTCCCAATGGGACAGTCCCGATTTGCTAGAGAGTCTGCCCCTCTGCCCCGGCCGGGAGCTTACTTTTCCCATGGACACAGGAGTACACGGTGGAGCCCTGAGGAGCACATGACGCTCCACCAGAAGTGACGTGCTAGAAGCTTACCGGAAATTAGGTAATTTCGGGAGGAGATTGTGACGGAACCATGGAGGCACTTCAGGGAATGCTTCAGATCCATCACCGTGTCCTCCGACAGTGCGGACAGCGGGATCACCTTGGATCATGATGTGTCCTGCATCGGGAGGCTCAGGTGGGCACTGCAATGGGAGCCGGGCTGCTGTAGTATCTTTATAGAATCTTTCTCTCTCTGTTCTTTCTTTCTCTCTCTAATCTTTCTTTTTTTCTTTCTCTCTCTCTCTGTTCTTTCTTTCCTCTCTTTCTCTCTCTTTCTTTCTCTTTGCTCTTTCTTTCCCCTCTTCCTTTATCTCTCTCTCTGTTCTTTCTTTCCCTCTTTCTTTCTTTCTCTAATCTTTCTTTTTTCTCTATGCTTTTTCTTTTTCTCTTTGTTCTTTCTTTCCTCTCTTTCTCTCTGTTCTTTTTCTCTCTGTTCTCTTTCTTTCCTCTCTTTCTCTCTGTTCTATTTCTCTCTCTGTTCTCTTTCCCATCTTTCTTTCTCTGTTCTTTCTTTCCCCTATTTCTCTCTCTCTGTTCTTTCTTTCCCCTCTCTTTTTCTCTCTATTTATTTCCCCTCTCTTTCTCTCTCCCTCTCTGTTCTTTCTTTCGCCTCTTTTTTCTCTCGTGCTCTGTTCTTTTTTCTGTCCACTCTTTCTTTCTCTGTTTTTCTTTCTTTTTTCCTTCTCTGTTTTTTCTCTTTCTTTCCCCTCTTTCTTTCTCTCTCTGTTCTTTCTTTCTCTGTTCTCTTTCTTTCCCTTTTTTCTTTCTATTCTTTCTCTCTCTCTGTGTTCTTTCTCTCTGTTCTTTCTTTCCCCTCTTTCTTTCTCTCTCAGTTCTTTCTTTCTTTACCCTCTTTCTTTCTCTCTCTTCTTTCTTTCTTTTTTCTTTCTCTCTCTGTTTTCTTTTTTCTGTCTCTGTTCTTTCTTTTCCTCAGTACCAGTCAGTGTGCCCACAGTACCGGTAGAATTAGAGGGGTAGGAAACTAGGTGGCACTGGTCACATTGAGCCTTTACCACTTTTTACTGGTGTATAATCATATGCCCTGAGCACCCCCATAAAGTGGGCCAGCCCCAGACAACAGGGTACAAACAAATCACTATTACTATCAGTCCAAGTGGACAATTATATACGTAAAGTTAATGAAGTCCCTGTGCCAAGCAGTGCAGAGGATCAGAATACACTGAGGAGACCAGAGCAGCCAGGTTTGGGGAGAAGAATTATATGGGGCCCATTATACTGTATAAAGTAATATATGGTGCCAATTATGTTGTATGAAGTAATATATGGGGCCCAATATACTGTATGGAGCATTATATGGGGCCCATAATACTGTATGCAGTAATATATGGGACCCATAATATTGTATGGAGCATTATGTGGGGATAGGGGATGACTTTCTGTTTGTTGTGGATCTGACCACTGGGACCCCCATGATCCTAGGAAACGTAGCTTTGAAGAGCACCATGTAAATGGAGCTGTGGTCAATCATACACACTGTGGTGCCATTCACATGTGGCTCTTCAAATCCTTAAAGAGAGTGATGAGTAAAAGTATAGCAAACATTCACTGATTGGGGCTGATGAGTGTTATAGTTTGTGGGCTGGTGGGATTTGTGTGGCAGGGCTGCATTTTTGTCCCAGTCCGGCAGTCCGGCCCTGTGCCAGGCCTACCATTGCCATTAATGATCCTTGTCCTGCATTCTACTGTGTTGTTCTTGTATGTGCATGTGATGGCGCTGACATAATTGTGTTTGGACACCTTTTTTTTTCTATTTATCTAAATCAAAATGTCCACTATTGTACTCAGTTTTACAATGTAGATATAAAAATTTACTTTGTGTGCAGGGGGGGGGGGCGTCATTTTGCTCTTTGCCTAAGGCAGCAGAGAGGCTAGGTTGACCCCTGAACGGTTTAAATTTCTTTTGGCAATGCATAGGTTTATCTGCTCTGTTGAGAGCTCCTGGAGCTAAGGCTTTCAGCTCTACGTGTTAGCCACTTCCATCTCCTATATAAACTGGGTCCTGGCTAGCACTCATTGTCAGAGTTAGCTTTTGCTACATGGCTGGAGTTTGAAGTTGGCGGTTATTGGAGAAAAGTGTTTGGTGGATGTATCTCTGACTGTTGCTAGGCTTTGAGTGTGTGATAATTCCCTTTCTTCTCCTTCTTTGGTTTAACCCCATCCTACACTCCCTGATGCATAACATTGTTTGTGTGTGTATATTTGTATGTCTGGTATTTTTCGTTACCCCTGTTCGTATTACTTTGCTAGTATGGTTGGTTTATTTTATTATGCTACACTATTATTTCCCTCTTCCCTGAGTGGGGGAAGTGTACAGAGGGAGGGTGGATTCAGGAGCTAAGGCTAGGTACCTGGTCCAGGCATCTTACAAATCATAAGTAACCCGAGGAATGGCGTGAGCTAGGGCGCCCCCAGCATTAAGGACAGGGAAGGAGCCACTGATCCTGGGACACTTGACAACATTAATGGAGTGGAGTCTGGGGTTAAACTAAATAATGCTGCTATGTGCAAGAATATAACTAACTACTATAATACTGCTCCTATGTACAAGAATATAACTACTATAATACTGCCCCCCTATGTACAAGAATATAGCTACTATAATACTGCTCCCTATTTACAAGAATATAACTACTATAATACTGCCCCTATGTACAAGAATATAACAACTATAATACTGCCCCTATATACAAGAATATAACAACTATAATACTGACCCTATGTACAAGAATATAACAACTATAATACTGCCCCCTATGTACAAGAATATAACTACTATAATACTGCATCCTATGTACAAGATAAAACAAACTATAGAACAAATATTATAGTACCACCATATAAAGGGCAACAGGAATACTCGAAAGAGAAGAGTACAAAAGCCTGTATAAAATATCATGAAAAATTCAATTTTATTAATCATACATATAATGTGTACCAACTCAAACCAAGCTCAATTTTTGTGTTTTTTCTTTGTATTTTTGCATTCTGTGCAAGCTGGGGTGTGGCCTCCCTCTCCTGAGCTGGAAATTGTATTTAAAGGCTTCCCCTGACTGGTGTCCGGTGGTTGGGACCTGGTCCTTATCTGCCCTTATTCACATAGACGTCAACTTTGACACATGATAAGGTTATTAATACTAGACAGTGTAGGACCGCCCTGACCACAGAGTCACCTTGTCGATGGTGGGACGGCTTTTATGCTATGTTTGATCAAATACAGTATTACTAAGAACTCTGTATGATTTAAATGCACTTTTGCTTTTTACTTATTTACTTATAGCAGGGTTTTTTTTCATTTTGTCTTTTGTAGGTTTTGTATGCTTTTTGGCCATGTGAACATGCATTTATATGCTGCATGTGTACCAACTCAAACCAAGCTCAATTTTTGTGTTAATACTGCCCCTATGTACAAGAATATATCTACTATAATACTGCATAATATGTACAAGAAATATAACTACTATCATACTGACCCTATTTACATTAATATAGCTACTATAATACTGCTGCCTATGTACAAGAATATAACTACTATAATACTGCCCATATGTGCAAGAATATAACTACTATAATACTGCCTCTATGTACAAGAATATAACTACTATAATACTGCCCCTATGTACAAGAATATAACTACTATAATACTGTTCCTATATACAAGAATATAACTACTATAATACTGCCCCTATGTACAAGAATATAACTACTATAATACTGCCCATATGTGCAAGAATATAACTACTATAATACTGCACCCTATGTACAAGAATATAACTACTATAATACTGCCCATATGTGCAAGAATATAACTACTATAATACTGCCTCTATGTACAAGAATATAACTACTATAATACTGCATCCTATGTACAAGAATATAACTACTATAATACTGCTCCTATGTACAAGAATATAACTACTATAATACTGCCCATATGTGCAAGAATATAACTACTATAATACTGCCTCTATGTACAAGAATATAACTACTATAATACTGCCCATATGTGCAAGAATATAACTACTATAATACTGTCCCTATGTACAAGACTATAACTACTATAATAGTGCCCCCTATGTACAAGAATATAACTACTATAATACTGCACCCTATGTACAAGAATATAACTACTATAATACTGCTCCTATGTACAAGAATATAACTACTATAATACTGCCCATATGTGCAAGAATATAACTACTATAATACTGCCCCCTATGTACAAGAATATAACTACTATAATACTGCTCCTATGTACAAGAATATAACTACTATAATACTGCCCATATGTGCAAGAATATAACTACTATAATACTGCCTCTATCTACAAGAATATAACTACTATAATACTGCATCCTATGTACAAGAATATAACTACTATAATACTGCATCCTATGTACAAGATAAAACAAACTATAGAACAAATATTATAGTGCCACCAAATAAAAGGCAACAGGAAATCTTGAAATAGCATATAGCATTTCACAAAGAAAAAGAGTACAAACGCCTGTTTAAAATATTCAATTTTATTAATCATACATATAATTAAAATTTAATATGGACCAAAAAACTGTTCAAAATGCGAAAGACACAAGCAGTGACAAAGTGAGTGGTATAGACTATTAATATTGTAAGGGTAAGAACTCCCCCATTTGAGAGCACTATGGCACTTTATTGATTTGGAGTGTGTTATATTGTTTACAGTCGGTTAAATCACCAATGGTGACATATATTTAATGTACTATATTTAACTGTTCAAATTCTCCTCCTTATAAGTGGCCATATGTATATTGGGACATTTTAGTGCAATATTCATTCATGTTTGTTCTTTATTGGGGTTTGATATACCCAGTTCTAATATTAATAGTCTATACCACCCACTTTGTCACTGCTCATGTCTTTCGTAGTTTGAGCAATTTTGGTCCATATTAAATTTTAAATATATGTATGATTAATAAAATTGAATTTTTCATGATATTTTAAACAGGCTTTTGTACTCTTTTCTTTGTGGTATGCTATATCCTACGTACAAGAATATAATTAGTATAATACTGCTCCCTATGTACAAGAATATTACTACTATAATACTGCCCTCATGTAAAAGAATATAACTACTTTAATACTGCCTCTATGTACAAGAATATAACTACTATAATACTGCCCCTATGTACAAGAAAATAACTACTATAATACTGCCCCCTATGTACAAGACTATAACTACTATAATACTGCTCCTATGTAAGGAGTATGGGGGCCAGTTTAATGCCCTGCACTCCTTGCATACGTCCCTGGTGGAATGTCATATGGCGTGTAAATATGTTCCTGATAGAGACAGTGTATTTCATACTGTAGGTCATGTAATGTATATATAGCTGTGGCCAAAAGTTTTGACACCCCTTCAATTCTGTCAGATAATACTCAGTTTCTTCCTGAAAATGATTGCAAACACAAATTCTTTGGTATTATTATCTTCATTTAATTTGTCTTAAATGAAAAACACAAAAGAGAATGAAGCAAAAAGCAAAACATTGATCATTTCACACAAAACTCCAAAAATGGGCCAGACAAAAGTATTGGCACCCTCAGCCTAATACTTGGTTGCACAACCTTTAGCCAAAATAACTGCGACCAACCGCTTCCGGTAACCATCAATGAGTTTCTTACAATGCTCTGCTGGAATTTTAGACCATTCTTCTTTGGCAAACTGCTCCAGGTCCCTGATATTTGAAGGGTGCCTTCTCCAAACTGCCATTTTTAGATCTCTCCACAGGTGTTCTATGGGATTCAGGTCTGGACTCATTGCTGGCCACCTTAGAAGTCTCCAGTGCTTTCTCTCAAACCATTTTCTAGTGCTTTTTGAAGTGTGTTTTGGGTCATTGTCCTGCTGGAAGACCCATGACCTCTGAGGGAGACCCAGCTTTCTCACACTGGACCCTACATTATACTGCAAAATTTGTTGGTAGTCTTCAGACTTAATAAGCCATGCACACGGTCAAGCAGTCCAGTGCCAGAGGCAGCAAAGCAACCCCAAAACATCAGGGAACCTCCGCCATGTTTGACTGTAGGGACCGTGTTCTTTTCTTTGAAAGCCTCTTTTTTTCTCCTGTAAACTCAATGTTGATGCCTTTCCCCAAAAAGCTCTACTTTTGTCTCATCTGACCGAGAACATTCTTCCTAAACGTTTTAGGCTTTTTCAGGTAAGTTTTGGCAGACTCCAGTCTGTCTTTTTTATGTCTCGGGGTAAGAAGTGGGGTCTTCCTGGGTCTCCTACCATACAGTCCCTTTTCATTCAGATGCCGACGGATAGTACGGGTTGACACTGTTGTACCCTTGGACTGCAGGGCAGCTTGAACTTGTTTGGATGTTAGTCGAGGTTCTTTATCCAACATCCGCACAATCTTGCGTTGAAATCTCTTGTCAATTTTTCTTTTCCGCCCACATCTATGGAGGTTAGCCACTGTGCCATGGGCTTTAAACTTCTTGATGACACTGCGCACGGTAGGCACAGGAACATTCAGGTCTTTGGAGATGGACTTGTAGCCTTGAGATTGCTCATGCTTCCTCACAGTTTGGTTTCTCAAGTCCTCAGACAGTTCTTTGAGCATGGAGAAAAGAAAGAAGACCAATATAGTACACACAAGGACACAGGACAGAGGTTGAGTCAACTTTAATCCATGTCAACTGGCTGCAAGTGTGATTTAGTTATTGCCAACACCTGTTAGGTGCCACAGGTAAGTTACAGGTGCTGTTAATTACACAAATTAGAGAAGCATCACATGATTTTTTGAACAGTGCCAATAATTTTGTCCACCCTCTTTTTTTATGTTTGGTGTGGAATTATATCCAATTTGGCTTTAGGATAATTCTTTTTGTATTTTTTCATTTAAGACAAATTAAATGAAGATAATAATACCAAAGAATTTGTGTTTGCAATCATTTTCAGGAAGAAGCTGAGTATTATCTGACAGAATTGCAGGGGTGTCAATACTTTTGGCCACAACAGTATCTATATATAATTGCCTTAAATTTCTGTCATCCACTTCCGTCTGGATGTCCCTGAATCTCACAACCCACTGCACCCCGCGCCGGAAGTACGCCGACCACCATTTTGGAACACCCAAGTGATGCCGCTCGGATCCAGGACGCAGCTGCGATCCCGACCGCCGCTGGTATCCCAGCGGCCGCTCGGATCCAGGCCAATGCTGTGATCCCAACCATTGCTGGGATCCCAGCTGCCACTTGGATCCAGGCTGCCGCTGCGATCCCGACCGCTGCTGGGATCCCAACCGCTGCTGGGATCCCAGCCGCCGCTCAGATAAAAATAAAAATAAATCTTTATTTTTATATAGCGCTAACATATTCCGCAGCGCTTTACAGTTTGCACACATCATCATCACTGTCCCCGATGGGGCTCACAATCTAAATTCCCTATTAGTATGTCTTTAGAATGTGGGAGGAAACCCACGCAAACACGGGGAGAACATACAAACTCCTTGCAGATGTTGTCCTTGGTGGGATTTGAACCCAGGACCCCAGCGCTGCAAGGCTGCAGCGCTAACCACTGAGCCACCGTGCTGCCACGATCACGAGGCTGTGAAAGGGGTATATAATGAGAGGGGTGTAATGAAGGGGGTATAATGAGAGGGTGTAATGAGGGGGTGTAATGAGAGGGTGTAATTAGGGGGGAGTAATGAGAGGGATGCCGCCACCGGACCCCCACCAGGACCCACCGCCTGACTACACGCATTGGATCCCGCCACTGCCCATCCACCTCCGTGCAGTCACAGCCGGCAGGAAAGACCACGGCTTGAGACCTGTGCTGGAGATTGGGTGCGGCCAGCCTCTGGTGTCGCCGCACACCATCTCCAGCACGGGCCGCAAAACACCGTCTTTCCTGCCGGCTGTGAGAGGGGTGTCACGATAGGGTCTAATGAGGGGGGGGAGTAATGAGAGGGATGCCACCGCTGGATCCCCACCAGGACACACCACCTAACTACACGCATCAGATCCCGCCGCTGCCTGCCCACCCACCTCCCTGCAGTCACAGCCGGCAGGAAAGACCGCGGCTTGAGGCCTGTGCTGGAGATTGGGTGCAGCCACCCTCTGGTGGCACCGCACACCATCTCCAGCACAGGCTGCAAAACACCGTCTTTGCTGTGACTGCATGGAAGTGGGTGGGCCACCACCCCCAGCGCCACAAAGGTGCCCCCATCGTGATGTTACTGCCCTCCTGATGCAACAGCATCGGGCACACATATAGTATATATATATATATATGGTAAGATAGACCAATAGTGTTAGCTTAGGTAGGAGAGGCTAGGAAGAAAGACTAGTTATGAAGCTTCCTGGAATTAGTCAGTGTGGAGAAAGTGTCTAAATCGGGAGCAAGGACAGGACTGTCATATCCAGGGGGAATGTTTAAGCCGTGGAGCCCAGCAGTACAGGGCCTTAGAGCTGACAGTCACACAGTGTGGAGGTATATCTTGGCAGCATCAGAATGGTAGCAGCTAACTTCGTGGGAACAACTCCTACGAGAAGGAGACCAGGTCACTTTTCTTAAGGAGGATGGACCCCGGGGGTATTTTGTCTTTGCAGTTGCCCTGCTACTCCCAGAGGACGACTCGGAACTGTACAAGTGCCAGGAACGGGCGCAGTCGTCCTCACGGTCCCTGCCTGATTCACAGCTGGGCTCGGCATCTCCCCTATTGCTGACACTGAGGACATGACACCTGCGGTGACCCCAGAACTACAGTCACCCCCTGGAGCATGGGCACGGAGCCCGCTGTGGGACAGAGTGGTACAAGACGTGTACCGCCAGGACAATGATTGATAGTGGTCCCTTAAAAGAAAGAGTTGTGGTTGTTGCACCTAGTAAGCAAGAATGAAAAATTGGGACTGTGGGCAGAGGAGCCCTGTAGCACCGGAGCCCGATGCGGATTTGAGTGTGGCTAGTGCGGCCACGATTGAACAGTTAAGTGGAACATTGTTCTGCCTCTCCCCAAGTTTTGGTTGTGCCTGTTGCACCTCCTGTTATGAATAGGTCACCGAGGAGGATGGCAGGAATAGGCTAGGCCACCAGGAAACCAGAAAGGTTGGTAACTTAGCAGATTGCAGACCCCTAATCCTAACAACACAACTAGCAGTAGCCATGGGGTGTACCTACGATGCCCTAGACGCCTCGGCACAGCTGGAGAACTAACTATGCCTAAAGCAAGAAAGGTGAAATCTAAACTTCCCCGGAGTAGAACCCCAAAGAAATAGCCCCCAAACATATATTGTCGGTGAGACAAGATGAGTCACAAACACAGACAGAAAATAGACTGAGCAAATAATGGGGCCCAAACTGTCTAGATAGGATAGGAAAGGAAAGGAAAGACACTGTCTGCAATTATGCAAAACCCCTAAAAAATCCAACACGTCTGATGTGCAAAAAACACTGAGGTCTCACGATTCGAGTTGAGCGAAACAAGTCGGCCAGATTCATAAGTCGCCGACTTATGCCAAAGTCGGGTTTCGCCGACCGAAACCCGACCATAGCACGAAGTCGGCCATGCGGTCGGCAAAACGAGCGCCAAAGTCAGATTTCCCAGAATGCTTGCAGGTGCCTTTTTTTCAGCCAATGAGCAAGGACGTACTCTGTGGGCAACGAGATGACATGTGCAGCATCCACCACCATTGTAGAGAAGGGCATTGCAGTGATTGGCCTGCTTTGGGGGGGCGTTATAGTGTCTATAAAAGCCATGACCGCTGACCTCTATTTTACTTCTGCCGATCTTAACAGTAGGGAGAGGTTGCTGTTTATCAGTTTGGAGAGAGTTAGGGCTGTAAAGATATAAGAAGTTCTTGCTTGTGCTGATAGCAATTGTGCTGTACAGTTAGAACAGTGCCGTGACAGGGGAGGATTTTCTTGTGTGCAGCAGGTTATTAGGCTGCCTGATAGCTGTATTGCTGTGTGTACACTGCTGTGCAGATTACTTTTTACACAGCACTAATACTTTTATTCTTTTTTTCTGCACAGTTACCGACCGTTCATGTTTCCCCACACCGTATAGAGCTGTACGCTTCTCACACACTACCGTGTACCAGCTGGTATCACGGACAAATACATGCTGACTATCTGTGTGTGACTCAAATTTTCCCCTACACCGCATACAGCTGTATGCTCCTCATACAGTACCGTATATCTGCTGTTTGTATTACGGTCAAATACATACTGAGTGAGCGTCTGTGTGTGACTCCGGAAATATATACAGAGATTTAAATTTTTCCCTACACCGTATACAGCTGTACGCTTATGATACAGTACCGTATATCTGCTGTTTGTATTAAGGTGAAATCCATACTGAGAGAGCATCTGTGTGTGACTCCGGAAATAAATACAGAGATTTAAATTTTCCCCTAAACCGTATACAGCTGTACACTCTTCACACAGTACTGTTATGAATGAGTCACCGTAGGAGGCAAAAAACAGAAATACTAGCTGAGTCCAGAAAACCAGAGAAGTTGGCAGCTATCGGATTGCAGACCCCTGAACCTAACAACAAAAACTAGCAGTAGCCGTGGGGGGTTCCTACGGTGCCATAGACCCCTCGATCACAGCCGGAGAACTACATAGCCTAAAGACAGAAAGGGAAATCTAAACTGCCCCAGAGCAGACCCCAAAGCAATAGGCAGCCCCCAACATATGACGGTGAAGCAAGATGAATAAAACACTCACACAGATAGAAAGATAGGCTGAGCAAATGATGGGGCCCAAGCTAACTAAAACAGGACAGGATAGAAAAGCTGCTGTCTGCAATCCGCCAAAACCATCTCAAAACAAGAGCCAACAGACTGATAGGGAAAAAATCCCTGAAGACGCTAGGCTTCAAAAAGACTATATCAGTACTCAGGTATTTTCTGAAGACAGAGCAAAAAGGAATTCAGCTCACCCAGCAGGGGAAGGCAGAAATCCAGAAAAACAAGGCAAAACAAAACCCAAAACACAAATGCATAAAGAAGAGCAGAAAACTTAGCTTTTGAGGAGCAGGAATCAGACTGGTGTTCTGCAATCCCTCAGAGAAATCACCCGCAAGGCAGAAGGGCGTCGGCTGCCTTATATCCAGTCAGCAATTCCAGTCACCCAGTCATCATCATTCTGCTCAGGTGCTTTGTAATCAGCCTCACTACCTTCCTTCACCAGAAGAGGGAGTTCATCAGACCTCAATGGTGAAGGGGAAAATGAACTCACAACACAGTACCATATATCTGCTGTTTGTATTACGGTCAAATCCATACTGAGTGAGCATCTGTGTGTGACTCCGGAAATAAATACAGAGATTTAAATATTCCCCTACATCGTATACAGCTGTACGCTTCTCATACAGTACCGTAGATCTGCTGTTTGTATTAAGGGTCAAATACATACCGAGTGAGCGTCTGTGTGTGACTCCGGAAATATATATGGAGATTTAAATTTTTCCCTACACCATATACAGCTGTATGCTCCTCATACAGTGCCATATATCTGCTGGTATTTTTGGTACATTTTCCCAAACATGAGGAAGTATGGTGGAAGAGGTTGCGGACATGGGCGGGCGGGGGCCAGCTGGTACTGATGGTGGTGGTGGTGCATCTGCTGGTAGTGCCAAAAGCATAATAGCACCTAAGGCAGGAGGTGTTGAGCCTGTGTCATCGTCTGACTCCAGAAGGCCTGGAAGGCTCCCTTTTCTGGGAGTAGTGTTGTGAGTTCATTTTCCCCTTCACTACTGAGGCCCGAGGAACTCCCTCTTCTGGTAAAGAAAGGTAGTGAGCCTGATTATCAAACACCTGAGTCTGATGATGATGACTGGCTGAGTGGAGTTACTGACTGGATATAAGACTGCCGACGCCCTTCTGCCCTGCGGGTGATTTCTCTGTGGGATCCTTGGAGACCAGTCTGAATTCCTGCTCCTCTAAAGCTAAGTTTTCTGCTCGGCTTTTTGCATTTGTGCTTAGACTTTGTTTTGCTTTGTTTTTCTGGATTTCTGCCATTCCCTGCTGGGGTGTGCCGAATTCATTTAGCTCTGTCTTCTGAAAATACCTGAGTGCTGATTTAGTTTTTGAAGCCTAGCTGCTTCAGGGTCTTTTTCATATCAGCTTGTTGGCTTATGTCTTTGATAGGGTTTTGGCAGATTGCAGACAGCAACCTTCCTTTCCTGTTCTGTTTAGCTAGCTTGGGCCCCATCGTTTGCTCAGCCTATCTTTCTATCTGTGTGAGTGTTTTTTCATCTTGCTTCACCGTCATTATATGTTGGGGGCTGCCTTTTACTTTGGGGTCTGCTCTGGGGCAGTTTAGATTTCCTTTTCTGTCTTTAGGCTATTTAGTGCTCCGGCTGTGATCGAGGGGTCTAGGGCATCGTAGGAACCCCCCACGGCTACTGCTAGTTGTTGTTGATAGGTTCAGGGGTCTGCAATCTGATAGTTGCCAACTTCTCTGGTTTTCTGGACGTAGCTTCTATTTTTGTGTCTGCCTCCTACGGTGACTCAATCATAACAGAATCACCCGCCATATCGCAGATCCTAGGGTACTCAATAGCAGGAAAGAATTGTATAAAAAAAAAGTGTGTAAAAGTATTTTTTCCTCTATATCTCTGAGGCCGTAGGGGGAATTTTTTTTTCTCTCTCAATGGAGATAAAGCAATTGTCTGATCGTGTGGAGCAGCTCGCTGCGGAAGTGCGGGGAATTCTAATAATGCCCCTTCTGTGTTCCAGTGCTTCATGAACGATATTTTCCGAGATTTTGTCGATAAATTTTTGATTATCTATCTGGATGATATTTTGATCTTCTCCAAGGATTGGGATTCTCATGTGGAACATATTCGGACTGTGTTCCGGATCTTGAGGGAGAATTCCCTGTATGTCAAAGGAGCATAGAATCATAGAATCATAGAATCGTAGAGTTGGAAGGGACCTCCTGGGCCATCTGGTCCAACCCCCTGCTCAAAGCAGGATTCGCTAAATCATCCCAGTCAGATGTCTGTCCAGCCTCTGTTTGAAGACTTCCATTGAAGGAGAACTCACCACTTCTCGTGGCAGCATGTTCCACTCATTGATCACTCTAACTGTCAAAAAGTTTTTTCTAATATCTAATCTGTGTCTCTTCCCATTCAGTTTCATCCCATTGCTTCTAGTCTTTCCTTGTGCAAATGAGAATAAAGTTGATCCTTCTACAATGTGACAGCCCTTTAGATATTTGTAGACAGCTATTAAGTCTCCTCTCAGTCTTCTCTTTTGCAAACTAAACATTCCCAAATCCTGCAACCTTTCCTCATAAGACAGGGTTTGCAGACCGGTCACCATTCTGGTCGCTCTTTTCTGAACTTGCTCCAGTTTGTTGATGTCTTTTTTAAAATGTGGTGCCCAAAACTGGACACAATATTCCAGATGAGGTCTGACCAAAGAGGAGTAGAGGGAAATAATGACTTCACGTGATCTAGACTGTATGCTTCTGTTAATACATCCTAGAATTGCATTTGCCTTTTTTGCTGCTGCATCACACTGTTGACTCATATTCAGTCTGTGATCTATTAGTATACCCAAGTCTTTTTCACATGTGCTGTCACTTAGCCCTATTCCTCCCATTCTATATATGCTTTTTTCATTTTTATTGCCCAGATGTAGTACTTTGCATTTCTCCCTGTTAAAAACCATTCTGTTAGTTGCTGCCCACTTCTCCAGTTTATTTAAATCTTTTTGAATCCTCTCTCTCTCTTCTCTAGTATTAGCTATCCCTCCTAGCTTTGTGTCATCAGCAAATTTAATCAGTTTACCCTCAATTCCTTCATCTAAATCGTTGATAAAGATGTTGAACAATACAGGGCCCAGGACAGAGCCCTGTGGTACCCCACTTGAGACATTCTTCCAACTGGATGTGCAGCCATTTACGACCACTCTTTGGGTCCGATCACTAAGCCAGTTATGAATCCACCTAACAGTTGCCTTGTCCATTCCATACTTAGTCATTTTTTCAATAAGGATTGTATGAGAGACTTTGTCAAATGCTTTGCTGAAGTCAAGATATACTATATCTACAGCATTTCCTTGATCCACCCAATCAGTGATACCGTCATAGAAGGAAATTAAGTTAGTCTGACATGACTTATTAGTTAGAAACCCATGCTGACTCTGTTTAATCACTTCATTCTTATCCAGGTATTGACATACATGTTGTTTAATAATTTGTTCAAAGATCTTTCCTGGTATAGAAGTCAGACTCACCGGCCTATAGTTGCCTGGGTCCACCTTCTTCCCCTTTTTGAAGATAGGAACAACATTTGCTCTTCTCCAGTCTTCTGGCACTTCTGTTCTCCAAGAATTTTCAAAGATTATGGAGAGGGGTTCAAAAATTTCTTCTGCTATCTCCTTCAGTACTCTGGGGTGTAATTCATCTGGACCTGGAGACTTGAATTCATTTAGGTTAGCTAAGTGTTTCCTCACTATCTTTCTGTTTATAGATATCCTGGATTCTTCTATTCCCTTAATAGGACAGTGAATAACAGTTGATGTTGCATTTCCTTTCTGAGAGAAAACAGATGCAAAATAGGAATTTAAAAGTTCAGCCTTCTCAACATCCTGTCTTACCATTTCATCATTTTCATCCTGTAAAAATCCTATAGCATCTTTGACTTTTCTTTTACTTTTGACATATCCCCAAAATCCTTTATTATTGCTTTTGACATCTCTTTCAAGCCTCAGTTCATTTTCAGCTTTAGCTAATCTGATTTGTGCCCTGCAGGTTCTGCAGACAGCATTATATTCTTCTTTAGATATGCCTCCCTCTTTCCATTTTATAAACATTTTTTTCTTCCTTTTTAGCATGTGCTTAAGTTCTGTGTTCATCCATCCTGGTTTCCTTAAATGCTTCCTATTCTTCCCTCTTTTCGGAATTGTTAACAACTGTGCTTTGAGAATTTCATTTTTCAAGATTTCCCATCCTTCCTGGACATTTTTGTCTTTAAGGATATCCAGCCATTGGATCCCTCCAATTCTCTTTCTGAATCCCTTAAAATCTGCCTTTCTGAAATCTAACCTTGACGTCTGAGTCTTCACAGGTCTTCCACCTCTAGTAATCCAAAATTCTAAAATAGCATGGTCGCTACCTCCTAGGGTCCCAGCCACTTTTACCTCCTCAACCATTTCCTCCCTGTTTATAAGGATTAGATCCAAGGTAGCAGTTCCCCTTGTTTTCTCCCTTACCTTTTGGAAGATAAAGTTGTCAGCAAGAGAGGATAAGAATTTCCTTGACCTGTTAGTTTTGCCTGAGAGAGATTCCCAACAAATGTCTGGATAGTTGAAATCTCCCATGACAACTATGTCATATTTTTTGGAGAACTTGGCCATCTGATGCATAAAGAGTTCATCTATATCTTCGGCTTGCACAGGCGGCCTGTAGTAAATGCCTACAATGGTGTCCTTTCCATTGTTCTGTCCTTGTATTCTTACCCAGTTTCCACAGAACTCCCAGTCTCTGAAGCTTCAATCTCTGTGCAGATATACGCGTTTCGAACATACAATGCGACACCCCCTCCTCGTTTATCAAGTCTGTTTCTTGCAAATAAGTTGTATCCTTCTAGTCTTGTATTCCAATCATGTGTATTGTCCCACCAAGTTTCAGTGATTCCAATGACATCATATTTCTGTTCCTGTGTTAGTAGTTCCAATTCTCCTTGTTTGTTGCCCATGCTTTGTGCATTAGTATAGAAACATTTTAGTTTGTGATTGGTTTCTCTTTCTCCAATATTTTTATTAATTAGATTCTTTCGTCTTTGTTCTTCCTTTCCACTTCTAATAGCAGAGTTCTCAATAGCGTTTGTCAGGTGTATGGCTTTTTCTGGTCTTTTGCTTCCCTTCCCATGTTGTTCTAGTTTAAAGCTCTCCTTACAAGTGTAGCAAGGCGACTTCCAAATACATGCTTTCCAGTCTTCGTAAGGTGCACCCCATCTCTAGCAAGTAGTCCATCGTATAAGTAGTTCACTCCGTGATCCAGAAATCCAAATCGTTGCTGACGGCACCATCGACGTAGCCAGTTGTTCACCTGCAGAATCTTATTCCACCTCCTTGTTCCATGGCCATCCACTGGGAGGATGGAAGAGAAGACCACCTGCGCTCCCAGTTCTTTCACTTTCTTGCCTAAGTCTTCAAAGTCTCTGCAGATGGTTTCCAGACCGTTTCTTGCGGTGTCATTTGTCCCCACATGTAGTAGCAGGAATGGGTAGTCATCTGTAGGTCTGAAGAGTCCTGATATCCTGTCAGACACATCTTTAATTTTTGCACATCTAAATGCCTTTTTGGAGTACAGAGGATTTCTTTTTTGGGATTTATTTTGTCCCCGTCAACTATTGAAATGGACCCGGCCAAGGTACAGGCCATTTATGATTGGGTTCAGACCACTTCTTTGAAGGCCCTCCAGAAGTTTTTGGGTTTTGCTAATTTTCATCGGAAATTTATAGCAAAATTTTCTAGTATTGCCAAGCCATTGACTGATTTGACTAAGAAGGGTGCTGATGTGTTAAATTGGTCTCCGGAGGCTGTTTCTTCCTTTCAGGAGCTGAAGCGAAGATTCATCTCCGCCCCGGTTTTGCGGCAACCTGATGTCTCACTTCCGTTCCAGGTAGAGGTGGATGCTTCTGAGATTGGTGCAGGAGCTGTTTTGTCCCAAAAGGATCCTGTAACATCTAAAATGAATCCCTGTGCTTTCTTTTCCCGAAAGTTCTCTCCATCTGAACGTAACTATGATGTGGGGAATCGGGAACTGTTGGCCATGAAATGGGCATTTGAGGATGGAGACATTGGTTGGAGGGAGCTAAGCATCAAGTCGTGGTCCTCACTGACCACAAGAATTTGATTTACCTAGAGTCGGCTAAGCGCTTGAACCCTAGACAAGCTAGGTGGGCCTTGTTTTTTACACGTTTTGATTTTGTGGTCTCTTTTCTTCCTGGAACTAAGAATGTCAAGGCAGATGCCCTCTCTAGGAGCTTCTTTGCTGATTCTCCTGTGGTGACCAAGCCTGCTACCATCTTAGGCGAAGGGGTAGTTCTTTCTGCCATCTTGCCCGATTTGAGACGTGCTCTGGAAGAGTTCCAGGAGGACAAACCTGAGCATTGTCCCAGTGGAAAGTTGTATGTTCCTGACCAGTGGAAGAAGAGAGTGATGTCTGAAGTTCATTGCTCTGCTTTGGCTGGTCATCCCGGTATTTTTGGTACTAGAGATCTGGTGAGTCGGTCTTTTTGGTGGCCCTCCTTGTCTCGTGATGTCAGGAATTTTGTGCAGTCCTGTGGGATGTGCTCCCGGTCTAAATCGTGTTCTCGCTCTAGTGGGTTGTTGATGCCTTTGCCTGTCCCCAAGAGGCCATGGACCCATATTTCAATGGATTTCATCTCTGCTATGCCTGTCTCTCAAAGGATGACTGTTATTTGGGTGATTTGTGATAGGTTCTCTAAGATGGTTCATCTTGTACCACTCCCTAAGTTGCCGTCTTCCTCTGAGTTGGTGCCCCTGTTTTTACAACAGGTGGTTCGCTTGCACGGGATTCCTGAGAACATTGTATCTGACAGAGGAGTCCAGTTTGTGTCTAGATTTTGGAGAACTTTCTGTTCCAAGCTGGGAATTCAGTTGTCCTTCTCCTCTGCTTTTCACCCTCAGACCAATGGGCAGAAAGAGAGAACAAACCAGACCTTGGAGTCATATTTGAGATGTTTTATTTCTGCTGATCAGGATGATTGGGTTTCATTTTTGCCCTTGGCCGAATTTGCTTTAAATAATAGAGCTAGTTCTTCCACTTTGATGTCACCTTTTTTTTGTAACTTTGGGTTTCATCCTCGATTTTCTTCAGGGCAGGTGGAGCCCTCTGCCTGCCCAGGTGTTGACACTGTGGTGGAGAGAATGCACCAGATCTGGGACCAAGTGGTGGATAAGTTATCTCTCTCCCAGGAAAAGGCCCAGCGGTTTTCCAACCAACATAGGACCATTGGTCCCCAGTTTAAGGTTGGTGATATGGTGTGGTTATCATCAAAAAATATTGCTATGAAGGTGGCTTCTCCTAAGTTTAAGCCTAGATTTATTGGACCTTACAAGATTTTGGAGATTATTAATCCGGTCTCTTTTCGTTTGGCTCTTCCTGTCACATTTAAAATCCATAATGTGTTCCATAAATCTTTGTTGAAGAGGTTTGTTGAACCTGTTGTTCTGGGGGTGGCACCTCCAGACCCTGTATTGGTTGAAGGTAACATGGAATATGAGGTAGAGAAAGTACTGGATTCCCATCTGGCTAGACGGAGACTCCAGTATTTGGTTAAGTGGAAGGGTTATGGTCAGGAGGATAATTCCTGGGTCTCTGCCTCTGATATTCATGCCAAAAGATTGGTGCGTGCCTTTCATCGGGCTCACCCTGATCGCCCTGGTGGCATGGTTGAGGGTTCGGTGACCCCTCCTCAAGGGGGAGGTACTGTTGTGAGTTCATTTTCCCCTTCACTACTGAGGCCTGAGGAGCTCCCTCTTCTGGTAAAGAAAGGTAGTGAGCCTGATTATCAAACACCTGAGTCTGATGATGATGACTGGCTGAGTGGAGTTACTGACTGGATATAAGGCTGCCGACGCCCTTCTGCCCTGCGGGTGATTTCTCTGTGGGATCCTTGGAGACCAGTCTGAATTCCTGCTCCTCTAAAGCTAAGTTTTCTGCTCGGCTTTTTGCATTTGTGCTTAGACTTTGTTTTGCTTTGTTTTTCTGGATTTCTGCCATTCCCTGCTGGGGTGTGCCAAATTCCTTTAGCTCTGTCTTCTGAAAATACCTGAGTGCTGATTTAGTTTTTGAAGCCTAGCTGCTTCAGGGTCTTTTTCATATCAACTTGTTGGCTTATGTCTTTGATAGGGTTTTGGCAGATTGCAGACAGCAACCTTCCTTTCCTGTTCTGTTTAGCTAGCTTGGGCCCCATCGTTTTCTCAGCCTCTCTCTCTATCTGTGTGACTGTTTTTTCATCTTGCTTCACCGTCATTATATGTTGGGGGCTGCCTTTTACTTTGGGGTCTGCTCTGGGGCAGTTTAGATTTGCTTTTCTGTCTTTAAGCTATTTAGGGCTCCGGCTGTGATCGAGGGGTCTAGGGCATTGTAGGAGCCCCCAACGGCTACTGCTAGTTGTGTTGATAGGTTCAGGGGTCTGCAATCTGATAGTTGCCAACTTCTCTGGTTTTCTGGACGTAGCTTCTATTTTTGTGTCTGCCTCCTACGGTGACTCAATCATAACAGAGTAGGTAAACCGCTTTTAAAGCTGGAGCATCAGGAACAGGTTTTGGCTTACATTGCCGAAACAGCCTCCAGCTCTATCACCTCCTCTTCTGAAGTTTCAAAAATGGCAAGTACTGAGTCGTCAGTGCAGGCTCCTGGTAAGAAACACCTTTCCTTGTGTCCTTCACCCCCACCAAAAGTGAAGGATGCGGCAGCCCACACTTCAGATTACTCCCTGGAGCTCTTTTCACATACCATGCCTAAGTTATCAAGTGAAATCCTGAATTTTCCAGTCCAAGATGAATATGACATGGAGTGCACTGATGCACAGCCAGCGCTATATGACTCTGCTGGTACATTCACCTAGAGCACTGCATTACCCTCGCAGTCTACTGAGCCAGATTCAGACCCTGATGAAACTCAGGTGCCCCTTCCCGCATACTATACCACCTTACACGGTGACACAGAGGAAGGTGCAGATGAAATTGAAGAGGAGGTGATGGATGACCCAGTTGTTGACCCAGATTGGCATCCATTGGGGAAGAGGGTGCAGCTGGCAATAGCTCAGAAGAGGAGGAGGATCCGCAGCAGGCATAGACATCGCAGCTGCAGTTATCTGGCAGGCCCGTAGCAGTCCAAAAACGTGTTAAAAAAACAAAAAGTTGCAGAACAGCTTGGCCAGACAGTCAAATTAGCACAGCGTGCAAGCCCTGAAAATTTTTCCCATAGTAGGAAGAGTGCAGTGTGGCATGTTTTTGACCAAAATCCTATTGATGAAGCAAAGGTTATCTGTAAGAAGTGCGGAAGGACCTTTAGCCGAGGGAAAAATCTCCGAAATTTGAATACCAGTTGCATGCTTAGACATGTAAACACCATGCACTTGCAAGCGTGGACAGACTACAAAACCTCAGGTAGCACACGTGCACCTACTCTGACTGAAGGTAGCCAGCAATGCTACATCGCTTCCCACACTGTAAGCCCACCCGTTAGCACACGACCAGCTAGAAATGTTGGTGTCGTCGTAAGGCTAAAGCAGTCAAGGAAACACAATGTTTTTCCAATGAAAGACTGCATCTAGGCCACCACTACCACCATCACCAACCCCCTCTCCATCCGCCATGTCCACCGCTAGTTCCACCATATGCAGCTTTCAAGTCCAGCTCACCCTAGCAGAGACTCTGAGTAGGACAAGAAAGTACTCATCCTCTCATCTGCGTACACTGGCTTTGAACGCCTACATTGCCAAATGGATCTCATTAGAGATGATGCCCTTCCCTTTGGTTGAAAGCGCAGCGTTCCGAGAGCTCATGGCCTATGCTATCCCACGCTATGACCTACCCAGTCAGCACTTCTTTTCTAGAAAAGTTATCCCTGCCGTCCACCTGCATGTGAAAGACCGCATTGTCCATGCACTCAAACAATCAGTGAGTGGAAAGGTGCACCTCACAACAGATGCATGGGCCAGTAGGCATAGTCAGGGCCGTTACGTGTCTATCACTGCGCACTGGGTGAATGTGGTGGATGCAGGGTCCACAGAGGACTGTGGCAATGGGACAGTGCTGCCTAGCCCACGGTATAGGTAACAGTTGGCTGTAGGCGTTCAACCCTCTGCCTCCTCCTGAAGCGAAAGCTCGTCAACAGAGCACAGTCGCACGAGCATTCCATCCACAGCTGCCAGTGTTGCACACGAGGTGTCCAACTGTCGAACAGTTAGTGGTAAGCGTCAGCAGGCTGTTTTAAAGATGATGTCTTTGGGCGACAACAGACACACTGCTGAGGTACGGGCTGACTACTTGCAGCGAGAAACTGAGTCATGGCTGGGCAGTCTACATCTTGAGCCAGGCAAGGTAGTCAGTGATAACGGACATAATTTTGTGGTGGCCATAGCCCTGGCAAAACTCAGACACATACCTTGCCTGGCTCACACCTTGAACCTGGTGGTGCAGTGCTTCATAACTAATTATCCAGAGTTACCAGCCCTGCTCCATAAGGTGTGAAGACTGTGCAAAGACTGTGCGCGCACATCCGTCGCTCGCCCGTAGATTACACTTGTATGCAGAGGCTGCAGCGATCGCTCCACCTCCCCAAGCACCACCTAATCATAGACGTTGCAACAAGGTGGAACTCCACCATGCACATGGTTGAGAGGCTGTGCGAACAGAGGCAGGCTGTAATGCATTTGTGGGAGGATACACGGGCACACAGTTTGAGGGCAGACATCGAGTTGTCGGGTGTGCAGTGGTCAAAGCTGAAAGACCTCTGTAAAGTCCTTCAGTGTTTTGAGGAATGCACATGGCTGGTAAGCGCAGACGACGCCATCATAAGCATGAGAATCCCACTTATGCGTCTGCTCATGCAAACTTTGACGCACACTAAGGATCAGGTGTCTGCAGTGGAGGAGGGGGAGGAGGAGGGAAGCCGTGATGACAGTCAGACATTGTCTGCTCAGGGAACTGTCCTGGACGAGGTGGAGAAAGAAGAGGAGGAGGAGGATGTGGGGATGATTATTTTGGTGGGGAGGATGCTTCTCAGGAGGCAAGAGAAAATGTTGGCTTGCCAAGGTCAGGTACAGGGTTTGTGCGTGACTGGAGGGTGTGGATTTTGCAGAAAGTGCTCCTCCACCCACCACTGGCAGTGCATCATTGACACCTGGAACATTGGCCCACGTGTGATTATCTCTTGCGAATTCCTAAAAAGGACCCACACATTGCCAAAATTATGAATGATGATGACTACTGGTTGGCCAGCATCCTCGATCCACGCTATAAAGGCAAATTACAGAACATCATGCCACAGGAGAACCTAGAGCTAATATTGGCGAACAAACAAGCAACTCTGGTAAACCGTTTGTAGAGGCATTCCCAGCACACAGAAACGGTGCAGGTTCTACCACGAGCCATACTGGGCAACATGGAAGATGTGTACATGGTGCACACAGCCGAAGTGGCATTGGAGACAGGGGTTTCATGACCATGTTGTGGACTGATTTCTCGAGTACCGCTCACATGACTGGTAATACTGAAACGATTGCAACAGACATGAGACAGCAGTTGTCAACTTTGGTTCAAAAATACCTATCCTCCCCTATCGATGTTCTCCCTCACAGTTCATTACCCTTTGACTACTGGGCCTGAATTGTCACATTATGCCTTACGGGAGCTCGCTTGCCCTGCTGGTAGTGTGCTATCAGAAAGGGTCTTCAGTGCTGCTGGATCAATCCTAACACAAAGAAGGACCCGGCTGTCGACCCAAAATGTAGGTGATCTCACCTTCATTAAAATGAACCATGCCTGGGTTTCAAAGGATTTTGTACCACCTTCCCCTGATGACACATAGGTTGCCAGCAAAATGGCTCGCTTTGTCCTCCTCTTCCTCCGTCTTCTCCAATTCCTCCATTTGCAGCTGCTGAACGTCCAGCCTACACCTCAACATATGCCAGTTTTTCCACCTCCCTAACTGGGCTGTACCCCCCCACAACTTTAGCCAAATAGCCCCCAGTTTTCAATGCATTACTATTATTATAAAGTAAATTAAGGTTGAAAAGCTTAAGTAATAAGAATTTATGTCGTTGCCATTGAAATGGGAACTGTAGGTGTGTTTACTGTCCTCCACTCACTGCCGACTTTTATTCCCCATTGACTTGCATTGGGGTCGGGTTTCGGTCAGAACTCCGACTTTTGCCGATAGTTGGCCGATTTCATTCGACTTTTGGTAAAGTCGGGAGGTCTGAAACCCGACTCGACCCTCCCGGAGGCAAAGTCGCTCATCTTTACTCACGACCTCTCCCCACTATATCAGCATTCTGGTTTGAACTGGCAGCAAAGCAAAAGAGACTAATATAACAGGAGACTGAACAAACTGACACAAGCTGCAACATATGGAGCGGGGTCCAGCATTGCTCCAGCAGGGAGCACACTGAACCCTCACAGCAAAGCAGAAAGAGGCAAAACCAGATCAGATGCAAAGGCTTATCAAATGAACAACTTAACTGAAAAATGCAGGATCAGGCAGGAGACAGCAGACCTCAGAATGCAGAGGAAGAAACTGTCATGGTCACGCGTGGCTGGACACATCGCCTCCAGCAGGGCGGATTTAGATAACAAGTGTGACCCTGAATACACCGCCTCCAGTTGGGCAAATTTAAATAATAAAACGTGCAGCTGGATACGCCGCCTCCAACAGGCAAATTTTGGAAATACACGTATGTCTGGAAGCAATAAAAGGGAAAACATGGGTAACAATAACAATGGTGGCCCTGCGATAGGGAACGTTGATGTGGAGACCTCCTGCACTCCCCTGAGTCAGTGTCTCTACACTCCTAACGTTCCCTAGGTCGGTTCCGCACCAGGCGACGATCAGGAACCTAAAAACCCTGACTTGCCCTGCACCTAAACCCTCACAAGTTAAGTAGACGGTGCGGAAACTAATCCCTCCACTGCACTAAAACACACATAAGGAAGAGAGACAAAACAGGGAAACACCACTTAGCTTTGCTCTGTTGCTTATGCTCCCAGCAACAGAGCCCACCACCTGCCTGCATCTTTTCCTCCGACCAGATCCAACACCATAGTGCAGCCTTGGAGCAAACAGAGTCCACCACCTGCGTGCAGCTGTCCAGAAACAGAGTCCAGCATATGAGTCCAGCTTTCCAGCAAAAGAGTCCAGCATCTTGAGTCCAGCTTCATGAGTGCAGCTCTACACCATAGCTGCCACTCCACCAAGCTTTGCAAGAGTTCTTCACTGACACCATAGCTGCCACTCCACCATGCTTTACACGAACTCCTCGTTGACACCATAGCTGCCAGTCCAGGACTCTGACCGAGCTGTCCCGGACTCTCCAGCTCCTTCCTTCACCCAGGATGGTTGGAAAAGCTCAACAATATCACCAACCTCAGTGAGCACAACTGACACACCTTTATTGAGTAAACACACCTGTTAGTGATTCCCATGCAATTATACTAACCACCACTGGGGGGCAAAAACTATCTCTAAAATCACCAGTGCAATGACCATACTGGCCACCGGGGGCAAAACTATCTCTAAGCACAAAGCTTAGAGAGAGAAAAAAAAAGGTTACCAGTGCTCTTATCTGACATGATCCCACATGGATAATGACAGAAACTAATCACCAGCAACAACTGAGGGAAGCCTGCTCACATATCCTCCCAATCAGTAACCCCTGATTTCCAATTGTCGCCGTCAGGTGTCAGACTGCTATCAACCCGGCCAGCTCCACTACCTGCAATAACCACCAGAGGGATCCCCGACTCAGAAGTCCGATCAAGAGAATTCACAACAGCCTCCTCTGCTGGATTGCAGGATCCTAACCCTAAGGGGTTATGTGCCCTTGGACTGAAAATGGACTGTACTTGGCTGCTGCAAAAGACTATGTTTTAGTTTGCTTAACCTGATATCACTAGGTAACGTGCGTTAAAGGGCAATACTCCTTGCAAAAGAGGGAGGGGGAAGAACTCAACCAGGAGGACCTGATGAATGAGCCGAATCAATCTAATGTGGACTGTATCTGCTAGGACTGTGGTGAGTCCTAATGTGAACTGTGTACGTGCTCGGGTCATGGAAAACTGTAACCCAGCACCTGCCTACAGCATATTGCTGACCAAAAGGTCAGAGGTAAACATTTAAAAAAAAGAAACGGACTCAGGTAAACAGAGAGCCTTTTATTACAGTTGAATAAGGAAAAAAATACAGGGAAAAAATAAAAATGTTTGCCTTGTATTAACCCCTTCACCCCCAAGGGTGGTTTGTACGTTCATGACTGGGCCAATTTTTACAATTCTGACCACTGTCCCTTTATGAGGCAATAACTCTGGAACACTTCCATTGATCCTGGTGATTCTGACAATGTTTTCTCGTGACATATTGTACTTCATGTTAGTGGTAAAATTTCATTCAAATAACTTGTGTTTATTTGTGAAAAGAATGGAAATTTGGCAAAAAATTTCGCAATTTTACAACTTTAAATTTTTATGCCCCTAAATCACAGAGATACGGCACACAAAAAACTTAATAAGTAACATTTCCCACATGTTTACTTTACATCAGCGCAATTTTGGAACCAAATTTTTTTTTGTTAGGAAGTTATAAGGGTTAAAAGTTGACCAGCGATTTCTCATTTTTGCAAAACCATTTTATTTTTACGGACCACATCACATTTGAAGCCACTTTGAGGGGTCTATATGATAGAAAATACCCAAAAGTGACACCATTCTAAAAACTGCATCCCTTAAGGTGCTCAAAACCACATACAAGAAGTTTATTAACCCTTCAGGTGCGTCACAGAATTTTTTTGAATATTTAAAAAAAAAAAAAAAAAGAACTTTTTTTTCACAAAAAAATACTTCAGGTTCAAATTTTTTTATTTTACCAAGGGTAACAGGAGAAATTGGACTGCAAAAGTTATTGTGCTGTTTGTCCTGAGTATGCTGATACCTGATATGTGGGGGGGAACCACTGTTTCGGCGCATTGCAGAGCTCAGAAAGGAAGGAGCGCCGTTTGACTTTTTCAATGCAAAATTGGCTGGAATTCAGATCCGACGCCGTCACGTTTGGAGAGCCCCTGATGTACCTAAACAGTGGAAACCCCCCACAAGTGACCCCATTTTGGAAACTAGACCCCACAAGGAACTTATCTAGTTATGTGGTGAGAACTTTGAACTCACAAGGGCTTCACAGAAGTTTATAACGTACAGCGGTACAATTAAAAAATCATATTTTTTCCAAATAAAGGTTTTTTCACCCCCAATTTTTATTTTCTCAAGGGTAACAGGACCCTAAAAGTTATTGTGCAATTTGTCCTGAGTATGCTGTTACCCCACATGTGGGTGTAAATGACTATTTGGGTGCATGGCAGAGCTCAGAAGGGAAGCAGCACCATTTGACTTTTTTGGCTGGAATTGAGATCGGACACCCTTCATGTGCCTAAACAGTGTGGAAACCCCCCACAAATGGCACCATTTTTGAAACTAGACCCCACCAAGGAACTTATCTAGATGTGTGGTGAGCACTTTGAACCCCCAAGGGCTTCACAGAAGTTTATAACGTACAGCCGTACAATTAAAAAATCATATTTTTTCCACAAAAATGATCTTTTCACCCTCTCAGTTCTTATTTTTCCAAGGGTAATAGGACCCTAAAAGTTATTGTGCAATTTGTCCTGAGTACGCTGATACCCCACATGTGGGGGTAAACCACAGTTTGGGCGCATGGCAGAGCTCGAAAGGGAAGCAGCGCCATTTGACGTTTTTGGCTGGAATTGAGATCGGACACCATGTCGCGTTTGGAAAGCCCCTGATGTACCAAAACAGTGAAACCCCCCACAAATGACACCATTTTGGAAACTAGACCCCCCAAGGAACTTATCTAGATGTGTGGTGAGCACTTTGAACCCCCCAGTGCTTCACAGAAGTTTATAACGCCCGGGCGTGAAAATAAAAAAATCGTATTTTTTCAACAAACATGAACATTTAGTCACCAATTTTTTTATTTTCCCAAGGGTACCAGGAGAAATTGGACCCCAAAAGTTGTCCAATTTGTCCTGAGTACGCTGATACCCCATATGTGGGAGAAAACTACTGTATGGGCACATGTCAGGGCTCGGAAGGGAAGTAGTGACGTTTTGGAATGCAGACTTTGATGGAATGGTCTGCGGGTGTCATGTTGCTTTTGGAGAGCCCCTGATGTACCTAAACAATGTAAACCCCCCACAAGTGACCCCATTTTGGAAACTATACCCCCTAAGGAACTTATCTAGATGTGTGGTGAGCACTTTGAACCCCTCAGTGCTTCACAGAAGCTTATAACGTCCGAGCATGAAAATAAAAAAAATTGTATTTTTTCCCCAAACATGATCATTTAGTCCCCAATTTTTTTATTTTCCCAAGGGTATCAGGAGAAAATGGACCCCAGAAGTTGTTGTCCAATTTGTCCTGAGTATGGTGATACCTCATATGTGGGAGAAAACTACTATATGGGCACACGTTGGGGCTCGGAAGGGAAGTAGTGACGCTTTGGAATGCAGACTTTGATGGAATGGTCTGCGGGTGTCATGTGCTTTTGGAGAGCCCCTGATGTACCTAAACTATTGAAACTCCCCACAAGTGACCCCATTTTGGAAACTAGACCCCCCAAGGAACTTATCTAGATGTGTGGTGAGCACTTTGAACCCCCAAGTGCTTCACAGAAGTTTATAACGCCTGGGTGTGAAAACAAATATTTTTTTTTCCACAAACATGATATTTTTGCCCCCAATTTTTTTTTTTCCAACGGGTAACAGGAGAAATTGGACCCCAAAAGTTGTTTTGCAATTTGTCCTGAGTAGACTGATATCCTATGTGTGGGGGTAAAACACTGTTTGGGCGCATGGCAGAGCTTGGAAGGGATGGAGCACCATTTGACTTTTTCAACGCAGAATTGGATGGAATTGAGATCAGACGCCATGTTGCATTTGGAGAGCACCTGATGTGCCCAAACAGTGGAAACCCCCCCCAATTATAACTCCAACCCCCCCAACCCTAATCTCAGCCTAACTCTAGCCCTAGCCCTAATGGGAAAAAGGTAATAAATACATTTTCTTTTAATTTTATTATTTTTCCCTAACTAAGGGGGTGATAATGGGGGGTTTGATTTACTATTTATGGCAGTTTTTATGTTTGGCAGCTGTCACACACTAAAAGACGCTTTTTATTGTAAAAATAGGTTTTTGCATCACCACATATTGAGAGCTATAATTTTTCCATATTTTGACCCACCGAGTCATGTGAGGTCTTATTTTTTGCGGGACGAGTTGATGTTTTGAGTGGTATCATTTTCGGGTATGTGACATCTTTTGATCGCTTTTTATTCTGATTTTTGGGACGCAGAATGAGCAAAAACCAGTGTTTCATGAATTTCTTTTGGGGGGTGCGTTTACACTGTTCCGCCTGCGGTGAAATTGATAAGATGGTTTTATTCTTCGGGTCGGTATGGTTACAGCGATACCTCATTTAGGTCTTTTTTTATGTTTGGGCGCTTTATGCAATGAAAACAATTTTATATAAAAAATAATTATTTTTGCATCACTTTATGCTGCAAGCTATAACTTTTTTAATTTTGTGCTGATGATGCTGTATGGCAGCTCTTTTTTTTGCGGGACGAGATGATGTTTTCAGCGGTGCCATGGATATTTATATGCGTCTTTTTGATCACGCGTTATTGCACTTTTTGTTCGGCGGTATGATAATAAATAATTATTTTTTGCTTCGATTTTTTAAGGGGTTCGCTAATGGGACAGTTTTATAGGGCGGGTCGTTACGGATGCGGCAATACCAAATATGTGTACTTTTATTGTTTTTTTATTTCCAAAAAATGAATTTATTAGGGAATATATATTTTTTTTTAATTTATTTAGCGATTTTTTAAAATTATTTTTACACTTTTTTTTTTTTTAACTTTATTACATTGTCCCAGGGGGGACATAACTGTCATGTGACAGATCGCTGATCTGTCACATCACAGATCACTGTGACAGATAAGCGATCTGTCACAGGCACTGCATTTGGCTTCCTCGTGCCTGCGCTTTGCAGGCACTGACGAAGCCAGCTCCCTGCAGGCCCCCAAAGGTCCCCATCATCATCTTGGATTCGGGGACCTGCAGGGATGGAGCTCTCCGCAGCAGTGCTGCACATTGCGCTGCTGTGGGGGGCTCAGTGAAGCACGGAGGGAGCCCCCTCCCTGACGATGCTTCCCTTTAACCCCCGGTACACCGCGATCGTGTTTGATCGCGGTGTGCAAGGGGTTAACATGTTGGGGGCGGTCCGTGACTGCCCCTGACACATTGTGCCAGGTGTCAGCTGTGATAATCAGCCAACACCCGGCCGCGATCAGCGGCGCTCACCACGTGAGCGCCGCTGATCGCGCTAGACGTATTATCCCGTCCATGGGCATAGGGGCCCGGGTCCCATGGACGGGATAGTACGTCTGATGTCAGAAAGGGGTTAAAGTTGTGTTGTATTTTAGGAGGGAGGAGTGTAAGGGGTAAGGGAGCCAGTTTAATGCCCTGCATTCCTTGCATACTTCCCTGGTAGAATGTCATATGGCGTGTAAATATGTTGCTGATAGAGACAGTGTATTTCATATGTCATGTAATGTATACATTGTGTATTGCAAATGTACTGACGTTCATGTGCTGTATAGATATAGAGATAGTGTAGGACTTAGCCCAGTAGGGGGAGCACCATAGAATAGGATAAGGGGTAAGATAGATCAATAGGATTAGGTTAGTTAGGCGGGGCTAGGAAGAAAGACTAGTTGGGGATCAGGAGGAGCAGTGCCGGAGCTCTCCCCAGCCGCAGGGGGAGCAGTGCCGGAGCTCTCCCCAGCCGCAGGGGGAGCAGTGCCGGAGCTCTCCCCAGCCGCAGGGGGAGCAGTGCCGGAGCTCTCCCCAGCCGCAGGGGGAGCAGTGCCGGAGCTCTCCCCAGCCGCAGGAGGATCAGTGCCGGAGCCTTCCCCAGCCGCAGGAGGATCAGTGCCGGAGCCTTCCCCAGCCGCAGGAGGATCAGTGCCGGAGCCTTCCCCAGCCGCAGGAGGATCAGTGCCGGAGCCTTCCCCAGCCGCAGGAGGATCAGTGCCGGAGCCTTCCCCAGCCGCAGGAGGATCAGTGCCGGAGCCTTCCCCAGCCGCAGGAGGATCAGTGCCGGAGCCTTCCCCAGCTGCAGGAGGATCAGTGCTGGAGCCTTCCCCAGCTGCAGGAGGATCAGTGCTGGAGCCTTCCCAAGCTGCAGGAGGATCAGTGCTGGAGCCTTCCCCAGCTGCAGGAGGATCAGTGCTGGAGCCTTCCCCAGCTGCAGGAGGATCAGTGCTGGAGCCTTCCCCAGCTGCAGGAGGATCAGATCCGGAGCTCTCCCCAGCTGCAGGAGGATCAGTGCTGGAACTCTCAATAGCCCCATGATCACTGACACGTGTTTGTGCTGAAAAAACACCCAGATCCATTACTGATTGTTGCACAATGTGGTCTCCATTCAATGACATGGAGGGTTCAGAGTCCATTACCACTGACGGTTCAGAGTCCATTATTACTGCAGTGTGGTCTCCATTCACTGACATGGAGGGTTCAGAGTCCATTACCACTGACTGTTGAGAGTCCATTATTACTGCAGTGTGATCTCTATTCACTGACATGGAGGGTTCAGAGTCCATTATAATGTTTGTATCTGTTGCAGACATACATTCACTAGCACCAGTGAGCGGGGTCTCACACACAGCACCGAGTGGAGTCTCACTCATAGCACTGAGCGGGGTCTCGCACACAGTGACAGTACAGGGGACACTTACTTTGTCACTTACGGGAGCTGAGCTCCCTTGCTGCACACAGAGTCCACTGCGGTTAACCCCTCGGTTGCTGACACACTTTCCTCTGCAGCGCTCACAGCATTATCTGCTGCCTCAGACCCCTCACATTGTGCGGCTGATATAAGTGCTGCATTTCTTATCAGATATCCTTGCCCCACACTGTGCACAATTTCAGATTTAATGTCCTTATTACTAATGGAGTGTTTTCTATTCTCCTTCTGGGCTCTGGCTCCCCTCTTTTTCTCCATAACCCAAGTTTCCTTTCTGGGCACAGAGCTCACATCTTTGTCCAGGTTTCCTTTCCGAATGTCCAGCTCTCATCTGCAAACATCCAAGCTCTCACATTTCATCAGTTTTATCTTTGGATCAGTCTCATTCTTAATTTCATCTTGTAATTTGCTGATTTGCATTTCCAGCTTAGAAATGCTTTGCCTTGTAACTTTACCACTCAATCCAGCAACATAACAAGTAGGTTTAGAAGACTCACCAGCCACCATTTCCAGCTTTCCATTACCATCAGGTCCATGCGGCAGGTCACACTCCAGGCTAGGGGCTTTCCCTGAATCATCATCCCAGCTTCCCTCCCCTCCACCTGGGTCAGAAGCCATGCCTCCGCCCTGCCGGGAGCTCACAAACACACGTCTATCCTCTCCTATGGACAAGAATATAACTACTATAATACTGCCCCTATGGATAGGAATATAAATACTATAATACTGCCCCTATGTACAAGAATATAACTACTATAATACTGCTACTATGTGTAAGAATACAACTACTATAATACTGCTCCCTATGTACAAGAATACAACTACTATAATACTGCCCCCTATGTACAAGAATATACTATAATACTGCCCCTATGTACAAGAATATAACTACTGTAATACTGCCCCCTATGTACAAGAATATAACTACTATAATACTGCTCCTATGCACAAGAATATAACTACTATTATACTGTACCCTATGTACAAGAATATAACTACTATTATACTGTACCCTATGTACAAGAATATAACTACTATAATACTGCCCCTATGTACAAGAATATAACTACTATAATACTGCCCCTATGTACAAGAATATAAATACTGTAATACTGCCCCCTATGTACAAGAATATAACTACTATAATACTGCCCCTATGTACAGGAATATAACTACTATAATACTGCCCCTAGGTACAAGAATATAAATACTATTATACTGCCCCCTATGTACAAGAATATAAATACTATTATACTGCCCCCTATGTACAAGAATATAAGTACTATAATACTGCCCCTAGGTACAGGAATATAACTACTATAATACTGCCCCTAGGTACAAGAATATAAATACTATTATACTGCCCCCTATGTACAAGAATATAAATACTATTATACTGCCCCCTATGTACAAGAATATAAGTACTATAATACTGCCCCTAGGTACAAGAATATAACTACTATAATACTGCCCCCTATGTACAAGAATATAACTACTATAATACTGCCCCTAGGTACAAGAATATAGCTACTATAATACTGCTCCTATGTACAAGAATATAACTACTATAATACTGCCCCTAGGTACAAGAATATAACTGCTATAATACTGCCTCCTATGTATAAGAATATAACTACTATAATACTGATCCCTATGTACAAGAATATAACTACTATAATACTGCCCCTATGTACAAGAATATAACTACTATAATACTGTCTCCTTCATACAAGAATATAACTACTATAATACTGCCCCTATGTACAAGAATATAACTACTATAATACTGTCTCCTTCATACAAGAATATAACTACTATAATACTGCCCCCTATGTACAAGAATATAACTACTATAATACTGCCCCTATGTACAAGAATATAACTACTATAATACTGCCCCTATGTACAAGAATATAACTACTATAATACTGCCCCTATGTACAAGAATATAACTACTATAATACTGCCCCTATGTACAAGAATATAAATACTGTAATACTGCCCCCTATGTACAAGAATATAACTACTATAATACTGCCCCTATGTACAGGAATATAACTACTATAATACTGCCCCTAGGTACAAGAATATAACTACTATAATACTGCCCCTATGTACAAGAATATAAATACTATTATACTGCCCCCTATGTACAAGAATATAAGTACTATAATACTGCCCCTAGGTACAAGAATATAACTACTATAATACTGCCCCCTATGTACAAGAATATAACTACTATAATACTGCCCCTAGGTACAAGAATATAGCTACTATAATACTGCTCCTATGTACAAGAATATAACTACTATAATACTGCCCCTAGGTACAAGAATATAACTACTATAATACTGCCTCCTATGTATAAGAATATAACTACTATAATACTGATCCCTATGTACAAGAATATAACTACTATAATACTGCCCCTAGGTACAAGAATATAACTACTATAATACTGCCCCCTATGTACAAGAATATAACTACTATAATACTGTCTCCTTCATACAAGAATATAACTACTATAATACTGCCCCCTATGTACAAGAATATAACTACTATAATACTGCTCCTATGTACAAGAATATAACTACTATAATACTGCTCCTATGTACAAGAATATAACTACTATAATACTGCCCCTAGGTACAAGAATATAACTACTATAATACTGCCTCCTATGTATAAGAATATAACTACTATAATACTGATCCCTATGTACAAGAATATAACTACTATAATACTGCCCCTAGGTACAAGAATATAACTACTATAATACTGCCCCCTATGTACAAGAATATAACTACTATAATACTGTCTCCTTCATACAAGAATATAACTACTATAATACTGCCCCTATGTACAAGAATATAACTACTATAATACTGCTCCTATGTACAAGAATATAACTACTATAATACTGCCCCTATGTACAAGAATATAACTACTATAATATTGCTCCTATGTGTAAGAGTATACGTAGCGATGGAAAAAAAAATAAAGTAGGTATATATTTTCCGAAGGGAATAATGCTGAGTCTACGTCTAGACTTCCTACCATTGTCCGCTATATTAATGTGCCCTGATAATTGATGACATCTGGTATGATTAGGCACATTTACACTGACTACCTGTCATTAGCTGCTGACTGTGGAGACAGATGATGGTCGATTACTGACAATTGATGATGATGATGACGACAACGACTGAGGTGTTATTGAAGGTCAGACTAACTGCCACATTGTGCACCGGGTTCACTGTATTGGCTTTTTTTATAATACGCTTCAATTAGTAAAAGATCTGGATTTCAGATTCTTATTTTATAGTGATCTCGTGTTACTTTACATCTTATTCTCCAGTCACATCCAATGCTGCATAATTTATCTCAGATCTAATACTTCATCCACATCAAAAGTTGCTCAGTCTTGTTGTTTGTCGTATTTAAAGCAAAAATAGTATCTTGACTGGTCCGTGGGTTTTCAGCATCTAAAGAGTATAACCCGGCATTATTGGATTCTATGGATTATCAAAAGGCGATGCGTCATAAAATGCCTGATTGTAGGAATTTTTGTGTTTTTAGTATCATGTCTATGGACACTTTGAGGGTCATTTTTTTTATTTAAATGCATTGGGCTAAAAATAATATTTGATACCAAAGGAGGCTACCAATATTAAAGCTCATCCATTAGAACAATATATATATATATATACAGTACAAACCAAAAAAGAAAAATGGAACCAAGAGCAATAGCTAAAATATCTAGTTTTATTGTTATCCAAAAATTGATAAATTACAATAATGATGAATCAATCACAGAATAAGAAATATAAGGGAATCAGCAACACCCAGTTACCACACACAGATAAGAGAAGGTAGAAGTGGCAGTATATGCATATAATAAATATGACGTGGTGGAATACACAGAAGGATATAGGTAGTATTCAAAATTTATTACCCACCACAAATGAGGAGGAGAAAAGGTACAAAAAGAATTATATATATATATTTTCCCATGAAAAGGCATAATTTATTCTCAGTATTCATATAAAGTGCAATAGCACATAGTAAGGTGATCCATAAAAGGACCTACAAATGAATAATGATAGCAAATGGACCTACAAATTAACAATGATGGCAAATGATTATGACCTAATAAGGTACACAAAGAGATATAGATTATCCAAAATTACCTGCCACAAATGAGAAGGGAAAAAGATACAAGAAGGTTTATATGTATATACTGTATGTCTACCACTATATCCTTTATGTGAAAAGGCACAATTCCTTCTCAGCATTCATGTAAAGTGCAAGGCCCGATATCAAATTTGACTGCTGCCATAAATACATCCACTAATATGGAAAATAGAAATAATCCTGGAGCTGAGTATCCAAAGAAATCGAGCAAAAACCAAATATATGCAAAAAGTAATAATGAGCCTGTTACCAAAAAACAACCTTTCTGTGATGTGGACTGCGGGACCCCAACGCATGTTTCGCTACTTGCTTCTTCGGGAAGTTAAAGTTTTGCCTACTTAACTACAGTCACTATATTATAACAGTATGCACTAAGCATATTTAGCACTCTATCTTATGTGCTAAATCCTATTCTATGTTTTATCCTGGGCTTACCCCAGTGGCGTAACTACAAAGTTATGGGCCCTGGTGTGAATTTTCAAATGGGCCCCCCCACCCCGGGCTGCCACTAGGAATTTTGGGGCCCCATACTGGCAAAAATTTTGGGGCCCCCTTGAAACCAGCCCAGGCTCCATCCCTCGAACTGTCCACAGCCCCACCGCTCCCATAACTCCACCCTCACATAGAGAATGAAAGGAGCAGAGGGCAGGTGTCTGACTTGCTACACCATAGAATATAATGTCGCCCCCCATATTATATAACACAGCCTCCCCCATAGAATATAATGTACCCCTCATGGTATATAACACAGCCGCATAGTATATAGCACAGCACCACATGGTATACAGCACAGCACCGCATGGTATAGAGCACAGCCCCGCATGGTATACAGCACAGCCCAGCATACAGCACTGTATGATATACAGCCCCCCATGGTATACAGCACCACATGGTATACAGCACAGCATGGTATACAGCACAGCACCCCTCATGGTATACAGTCCTCCATGGTATACAGCACAGCACCCCCCATGGTATACAGCACCATGGTATACAGCCCCCCCCAAGAATGGCCCACACATCCTGGCTGTACTCACTGTTGCATAAAAAAAAAAAAAAACTTTCCTCACCTTCTTCTCGTGCCTACGTTGCTGGCTGCTCCTGTCTCCTGCTCTGCCTGGCACACAGTGAGTGCATGATGACATCATCACGCACTCGCAGTGTCAGAGGCAGAGCGGGGATTGATGGGAGATGGAGCATCAGCTGACGCTCTCTCCTCCATCATTGCTTTGAACTGTGCCAGCGTCATAGTTCAATGTGGCGGCGGGGGGAGTTGGCGTTGACATGGTGCGTCTCTGAAAGACCCCCTCCCACCCAGCCTGTCCCGCCACTGGGGCCCGATGCAGGCCCCCTCTGCACATTGTGCTCTATATGCCAGTCAGGGCATTAATGCCCTGACTGGCAGCCCCGGGGCCCGGGCCCCTAAGCACTCAGGGGCCCCATCGCAGCTGCGACCCCTGCGACTGGGGATGTTACGGCCCTGGCTTACCCTATGTACAAAAATGCATAACACTACTCACTGTGAACGATCTTCAGGGGCAGGAACATGACAGTCCCTGTCCATATCCTTACATATATACCTTACTATATATTGGGCACAGACTTTGGCTCTATATTGTTGGATGTTCTGTCCTTGTTTTTCAGGTACACTGCCATTATTATTATTTATATAGCACCTTAGATTCCATAGTGCTGTACATGAGAAAGGGTTAGATACAAATTACAGATATCACTTACAGTAAACAAGCTAACAATGGCAGACTGATACAGAGGGGAGAGGACCCTGCCCTTGCGGGCTTACATTCTACAGGATGGTGGGGAAGGAGACAGCAGATTAGGTTTTGCAGCAGCTCAGGTGTTGGTAAGGCGGGAGCTCCGGTAGTAGTGAGGAGGCATCGGTGTCAATGCAGGCTGCAAGCTTTCTTGAAGAGGTGGATTTTCAGGTTCCATCCAAAGGATCCGAATGTGGTTGATAGTCGAACATGTTGGGGCACTGAATTCCAGAGGATGGGAGATATTCAGGAGAAGTCTTGGAGGCGATTAGGTGAGGAGCGAATAAGTGTGGAGGAGACAAGGAGGTCTTTGGAGGACCGGAGAGGGAGGATATCAGGAGATTAGTTCAGAGATAAATGGAGGAGACAGGTTATGGATGGCTTTGTAGGTCAGTATTAGTAACTTGATCTTGATACGCTGAGGGAATGGGAGCCAGTGAAGAGATTTGCAGAGGGGAAAAGCGGAGGAGTAGCGAGGGGAGAGATGAATTAGTCCGGCAGCAGAGGTAAGGATGGACTGGAGAGGTGCGAGAGTGTTAGCAGGGAAGCCACAGAAAAGGATGTTGCAGTAGGCAAAGCGGGAGATGATGAGGGCATGCACAAGCATTTTAGTAGATTGAGGGTGGAGGAAAGGACGGATTCTGGAAAAATTTTTGAGCTGTAGGTGACAGGAGGTGGATAGAGCTTGGATGAGCAGTTTGAAGGACCGGGCAGAGTCAAGGGTTAGTCCGAGGCAGCGGACTTCCGGCGCGTGGTAAAGCGTGTTATCATTAGTTGTGATAGATAGATCAGGTAAGGAAGATCTGTGAGATGGAGGAAATATGATGAGTTCAGATTTGTCCACATTGTGTTTGAGGAAGCGAGAGGAGAACAAGGAGGATATGGCTGATAGACACTCCGGGATTCTGGACAGCTGAGAGGTGACATCTTGGCCAGAGACATAGATCTGAGTGTCATCAACATAAAGGTGGTACTGGAATCCATGGGACTTTATGAGTTGTCCCAGGCCAAGTGTATAGATTAAGAGTAGGGGTCCTAAAAAAGATCCTTGGGGAACTCCACCAGAGAGAGGGTGCGATGAGGAGGTAGTGTGGGAGACGCTGAATGTGCGGTTGGTAAGGAATGAGGAGATCCGGGATAGGGGGAGGTCTTTGATGCCAAAGGAGGAGAGAATCTGTAGTAGCAGGCAGTGGACAACTGTGTCAAAAACAGAGGACAGGTTTAGAAAGAGGAGTATACAGTATTGTCCGTTAGCTTTGGCTGTAAGTAGGTCGTTAGTAATTAGTAATTTTGGTCAGGGCAGCCTCAGTGGAATGATGGGGACAGAAACCCGATTGTAGATTGTCAAAGAGAAAGTTAGATGAAAGGTGGAAGGAAAGTTCAGCGTGGATGTGCTGCTCCAGGAGTTTGGAAGTGAATAGGAGCAGCAATATTGGGCAATAGCTGGACATAGCAGTTGGGTCGAGGGTTGACTTTTGAAGGATAGGTGTGACTTTGGCATGTTTGAAAGCAGAAGGGAAGGTACCAGAAGTTAGTGATAGGTTGAAGAGTTGGGTTAGGGATGGGATAAGTGTGGTGGTGAAGTTGGGAAGGAGGTGGGATGGGGGTCGAGTGCACAAGTGGTGAGATGTGATTTGGAAAGGAGACAATTAAGCTCCCCTTCAGTGATGTTGGAGAGGGAGGTTATGGGGTTTGGGCATTGGTCTCGTATACTAAGTGGTTGTGGTGGTTGAACAATAAAGACTTGCCTTGTTTGGTCGATCTTATTTTTGAAGTGTGTGGCAAAGTCCTCAGCAGAGATGAGTGAGGTGGGAGGGGGCAGTCGTGGGCGGAGGAGGGAGTTAAAAGTTTTGAATAACTGATTGGGGTTGTAGGATAGGGAAGATATGAGGGTTGTGAAGTTGGCCTTATTAGAAGAGGTGAGGGCAGATTTGAAAGCGAGTGTTGCCTGTTTGAATGCAGTGAAATCACCTTGCGAATTTGTTTTCTTCCAACATCGCTCTGCAACCCTGGACACTTGCCGGAGCTTTTTAGTGATGTTATTGTACCAGGGTTGTCTATAGATACGTCACACTCTTCCATGAACGAGAGGGGCGACTGTGTCAATAGCTGATGCGAGAGTGGCATTGTAGAAAGCAGTGGCACTGTCTGTGTCGTGGAGTGAGAATATGGATGCCAGTGGTAGAATAGAGTCAGAGAGCATGTGGGTGTCTAGTTGTGCAAGGTTTCTGCGGGGATGCACATGTTGCTGGAAATGGGTGACAGGTGAGGAGGACAGGAATGGGAAAATGAGTAGATGGTGGTCAGATAGAGGGAGAGGGGAGGTTGTGAAATTAGAGAGCAGAGAAGGGTGAATATCGGGTCTAATGTTTGTCCGTCTGTGTGGGTGGCTGAGGAGGACCACTGAGTAAGTCCAAAAGATGAAGTAAGGGACAGAAGTTTGGAGGCTGTTGACTGAAGGGTATCAGTGGGGATGTTGAAGTCACCCATGATGATAGTGGAAATGTCAGTGAAAAAAAAGTGAAGCCAGGTAGATAATTGGTCAATAAAGGCAGTGGCCGGGCCCAGAGGTCGGTATGTGATGACCACTTGTAGGTTGGAGGGAGAGTATATGCGGACAGAGTGGACTTCAAAAGAGGGGAGGATAAGGGAGGGTAAAGGTGGGATTGGGTTAAAAGTGAAGTTAGTAGAAAGGAGAAGACCCACTCCTCCACCATATCTGTTGCCAGGGCGAGGAGTGTGGGTGAAGTGGAGGCTGCCGTAGCACAGTGGTTGTCAGCCATGTTTCTGTGAGGCCGAGGAAGGCAAGATTGTGAGAGAGAGAAAGAGATCATGAATCACATGAAGCTTATTGCAGATGGAGCGGGCATTCCAGAGTGCTCCAGAGAGAGGGATCAGGGGGGTGGGAGTCAAGGGCACAGGTTTTACATTGGAGAGATTGCAGTAGCTCATATTAGATAGGGAGTGGAAGGAGGGAGAATTAATGGGAGGTATTAGCTGTGGGAGTCCAGGATTGGGAGATATGTCATCAGCAGTGAGGAGGAAGAGTCGTGAGGAGGAAGAGTCTTGAGGAGATCATTTGCATATTCCCAGTGCCTTCTGGGATAAGTGAAGAGTCTCCGCGAGCTCAACGATCACTGGGTTTTGGCCGTTGCAGCTGAAAAGAGAAAATCGGAAAACCAGGGGAAGAGTCTTGAGGAGATCATTTGCATATTCCCAGTGCCTTCTGGGATAAGTGAAGAGTCTCCGCGAGCTCAACGATCACTGGGTTTTGGCCGTTGCAGCTGAAAAGAGAAAATCGGAAAACCAGGGGAAGAGTCTTGAGGAGATCATTTGCATATTCCCAGTGCCTTCTGGGATAAGTGAAGAGTCTCCGCGAGCTCAACGATCACTGGGTTTTGGCCGTTGCAGCTGAAAAGTGGAAATCGGAAAATTTTGGCTCATCTTTCATCGTTTTTAAGAAATCTCAAGATGGAAGAGGCCAGGAGCCATTTGGTGAGCTGCATTTCTTGCTACATGTTCACAGATTTACCAGTGTAAAAGCCAAACTTCACATGCCACAAATGCAAGCTTGTGACCCTGTTGGAGGAAAAGTTGCAAAATCTCGAAGAGAGGTTAGCTACGTTGAAGATCATTAAGGAAGGTGAAGAGTTCCTAGACAGAGCAGAATTATCTCTTCATGTTACAGAAAGAGAAGAAATTCGAAGTGCACCTGAAGAAACAGAGGAATGGAAACATGTGACCCAGAGAAGCAGGAGGATCGGGAGGCAGTCAGCACCCATACTGCTCAGAAACCAGTACCAGGCTCTCACGCAGGAAAACGATGAAGAAATACATCAGGATAAGACTTTGCCAACAAACAGCAACCTTGTACGCCTTCAGAGTCCTCCTGGATGGAGAAAGAAAAATGTTGTGAAGAAGAAACGGAGAGTGGTGGTCATGGGGGATTCCCTGTTGAGAGGAACAGAGGCCGCTATCTGCAGACCGGATATAATTTCAAGAGAAATGTGCTGTCTTCCAGGTGCAAAAATTAAAGATGTGTCTGACAGGATATCAGGACTCTTCAGACCTACAGATGACTACCCATTCCTGCTACTACATGTGGGGACAAATGACACCATAAGAAACGACCTGGAAACCATCTGCAGAGACTTTGAAGACTTAGGCAAGAAAGTGAAAGAACTGGGAGCGCAGGTGGTCTTCTCTTCCATCCTCCCAGTGGATGGCCATGGAACAAGGAGGTGGAATAAGATTCTGCAGGTGAACAACTGGCTACGTCGATGGTGCCGTCAGCAACGATTTGGATTTCTGGATCACGGAGTGAACTACTTATACGATGGACTACTTGCTAGAGATGGGGTGCACCTTACGAAGACTGGAAAGCAGGTATTTGGAAGTCGCCTTGCTACACTTGTAAGGAGAGCTTTAAACTAGAACAACATGGGAAGGGAAGCAAAAGACCAGAAAAAGCCATACACCTGACAAATGCTATTGAGAACTCTGCTATTAGAAGTGGAAAGGAAGAACAAAGACGAAAGAATCTAATTAATAAAAATATTGGAGAAAGAGAAACCAATCACAAACTAAAATGTTTCTATACTAATGCACAAAGCATGGGCAACAAACAAGGAGAATTGGAACTACTAACACAGGAAAAGAAATATGATGTCATTGGAATCACTGAAACTTGGTGGGATAATACACATGATTGGAATACAAGACTAGAAGGATGCAACTTATTTGCAAGAAACAGACTTGATAAACGAGGAGGGGGTGTCGCATTGTATGTTAGAAACGCGTATATCTGCACAGAGATTGAAGCTTCAGAGACTGGGAGTTCTGTGGAAACTGTTTGGGTAAGAATACAAGGACAGAACAATGGAAAGGACACCATTGTAGGCATTTACTATAGGCCGCCTGTGCAAGCTGAAGATATGGATGAACTCTTTATGCATCAAATGGCCAAGTTCTCCAAAAAATATGACATAGTTGTCATGGGAGATTTCAACTATCCAGACATTTGTTGGGAATCTCTCTCAGGCAAAACTAACAGGTCAAGGAAATTCTTATCCTCTCTTGCTGACAACTTTATCTTCCAAAAGGTAAAGGAGAAAACAAGGGGAACTGCTACCTTGGATCTAATCCTTATAAACAGGGAGGAAATGGTTGAGGAGGTAAAAGTGGCTGGGACCCTAGGAGGTAGCGACCATGCTATTTTAGAATTTTGGATAACTAGAGGCGGAAGACCTGTGAAGACTCAGACGTCAAGGTTAGATTTCAGAAAGGCAGATTTTAAGGGATTCAGAAAGAGAATTGGAGGGATCCAATGGCTGGATATCCTTAAAGACAAAAATGTCCAGGAAGGATGGGAAATCTTGAAAAATGAAATTCTCAAAGCACAGTTGTTAACAATTCCGAAAAGAGGGAAGAATAGGAAGCATTTAAGGAAACCAGGATGGATGAACACAGAACTTAAGCACATGCTAAAAAGGAAGAAAAAAATGTTTATAAAATGGAAAGAGGGAGGCATATCTAAAGAAGAATATAATGCTGTCTGCAGAACCTGCAGGGCACAAATCAGATTAGCTAAAGCTGAAAATGAATTGAGGCTTGCAAGAGATGTCAAAAGCAATAATAAAGGATTTTGGGGATATGTCAAAAGTAAAAGAAAAGTCAAAGATGCTATAGGATTTTTACAGGATGAAAATGATGAAATGGTAAGACAGGATGTTGAGAAGGCTGAACTTTTAAATTCCTATTTTGCATCTGTTTTCTCTCAGAAAGGAAATGTAACATCAACTGTTATTCACTGTCCTATTAAGGGAATAGAAGAATCCAGGATATCTATAAACAGAAAGATAGTGAGGAAACACTTAGCTAACCTAAATGAATTCAAGTCTCCAGGTCCAGATGAATTACACCCCAGAGTACTGAAGGAGATAGCAGAAGAAATTTTTGAACCCCTCTCCATAATCTTTGAAAATTCTTGGAGAACAGGAGATGTGCCAGAAGACTGGAGAAGAGCAAATGTTGTTCCTATCTTCAAAAAGGGGAAGAAGGTGGACCCAGGCAACTATAGGCCGGTGAGTCTGACTTCTATACCAGGAAAGATCTTTGAACAAATTATTAAACAACATGTATGTCAATACCTGGATAAGAATGAAGTGATTAAACAGAGTCAGCATGGGTTTGTAACTAATAAGTCATGTCAGACTAATTTAATTTCCTTCTATGACGGTATTACTGATTGGGTGGATCAAGGAAATGCTGTAGATATAGTATATCTTGACTTCAGCAAAGCATTTGACAAAGTCTCTCATACAATCCTTATTGAAAAAATGACTAAGTATGGAATGGACAAGGCAACTGTTAGGTGGATTCATAACTGGCTTAGTGATCGGACCCAAAGAGTGGTCGTAAATGGCTGCACATCCAGTTGGAAGAATGTCTCAAGTGGGGTACCACAGGGCTCTGTCCTAGGCCCTGTATTGTTCAACATCTTTATCAACGATTTAGATGAAGGAATTGAGGGTAAACTGATTAAATTTGCTGATGACACAAAGCTAGGAGGGATAGCTAATACTAGAGAAGAGAGAGAGAGGATTCAAAAAGATTTAAATAAACTGGAGAAGTGGGCAGCAACTAACAGAATGGTTTTTAACAGGGAGAAATGCAAAGTACTACATCTGGGCAATAAAAATGAAAAAAGCATATATAGAATGGGAGGAATAGGGCTAAGTGACAGCACATGTGAAAAAGACTTGGGTATACTAATAGATCACAGACTGAATATGAGTCAACAGTGTGATGCAGCAGCAAAAAAGGCAAATGCAATTCTAGGATGTATTAACAGAAGCATACAGTCTAGATCACGTGAAGTAATTATTTCCCTCTACTCCTCTTTGGTCAGACCTCATCTGGAATATTGTGTCCAATTTTGGGCACCACATTTTAAAAAAGACATCAACAAACTGGAGCAAGTTCAGAAAAGAGCGACCAGAATGGTGACCGGTCTGCAAACCCTGTCTTATGAGGAAAGGTTGCAGGATTTGGGAATGTTTAGTTTGCAAAAGAGAAGACTGAGAGGAGACTTAATAGCGGTCTACAAATATCTAAAGGGCTGTCACATTGTAGAAGGATCAACTTTATTCTCATTTGCACAAGGAAAGACTAGAAGCAATGGGATGAAGCTGAATGGGAGGAGACACAGATTAGATATTAGAAAAAACTTTTTGACAGTTAGAGTGATCAATGAGTGGAACAGGCTGCCACGAGAAGTGGTGAGTTCTCCTTCAATGGAAGTCTTCAAACAGAGGCTGGACAGACATCTAACTGGGATGATTTAGCGAATCCTGCTTTGAGCAGGGGGTTGGACCAGATGGCCCAGGAGGTCCCTTCCAACTCTACGATTCTATGATTCTATGATTCTATGAGAAGCAGAGAGAGGGAGAGCAGGTGGGAGAAAAGAAAGAGTGGTCAGCTTGTTTTATGTTTTATTAGAAGAGATCTGAGGTTGAGGAGCAGATCAATAGAGGAGGTCAAGTGGGGAGGAAAGAGGGAAGGGGAGATGATTATTTGGTTAGAGGGTGCTGGGGTTCGGGGATTGCGAAGGAGAGTGAGGATTAGTGTAGCAAGATGGATTAATAGAAAAGATGTCAAGGAATAAGAAGTGCTTAGTCGGCAGACATACCCAAAAGAGACAGGTACATAGTGTGGGGTCCTGACTCCTGCCGTGACTAGCTGCCGTTGAAATAACTGCAGCTTCTGGATACTTAGCTGCAGTTATACTTTGCTGCAGGACACGTGCTTGCCCCCACACACATGCACCCCTTAGAATGCTGCACATGGGGGGGTGACATGGTGCTGCACATGGGGGGGTGACCTGGTGCAGGACATGGGGGGGGTGACCTGGTGCAGGACATGGGGGTGACATGGTGCAGGACATGGGGGGTGAAATGATGCTGCACATGGTGCTGCACAGCACATGAGGTGGTGACATGGTGCTGCACATGAGGTGGTAACATGGTACTGCACATGGGGGTGACATGGTGCTGCACATGGTGCTGCACATGGGGGGTGACATGGTGCTGCACATAGGGGGGTGACATAGTGCTGCACATGAGAGTGACATGGTGCTGCACATGGGGGGTGACATGGTGCTGCACATGGGGGGGTGACATGGTGCTGCACATGGGGGGGTGACATGGTGCTGCACATGGGGGGGTGACATGGTGCTGCACATGGTGCTGCACATGGGGGGTGACATGGTGCTGCACATGGGGGGTGACATGGTGCTGCACATGGGGGGGTGACATGGTGCTGCACATGAGAGTGACATGGTGCTGCACATGGGGGGTAACATGGTGCTGCACATGGGTGGTGACATGGTGCTGCACATGGGGGGGTGACATGGTGCTGCATATGGTGGTGACATGCTGCACATGGTGTTACATATGGGGGCGACATGCTGCACATGGGGAGGTTGTGGGGGCAACATGCAGTGTATATAGGGAGGCTGTGTGGGGCTCATGCAGTGCATATAGAGAGGCTGTGTGGGGCTCATGCAGTATATAGGGAGGCTGTGTGGGGTTCATGCTGCATATGGGGGAGGCTGTGTGTGCTCATGCAGTGTATATAGGGAGGCTGTGTGGGGCTCATGCAGTATATAGGGAGGCTGTGTGGGGCTCATGCAACATATGGGGGAGGCTGTGTGGGGCTCATTCCGCATATGGAGGAGAATGTGTGGGGCTCATGCCGCATATTAGGGGCTGTTGGGGGGGATCATACGATATACACAAGGGTTTGTGCTCGGGTTCAAATGATATATAGGGGGATGTCAGCATACATAATTCTGCTCAATATACAATTCTGATACAATTAATATTAATAAAATTATCAATAATATAATAGTTATAAAATATTGATATTAATATTGAGCAGAATTAATTTTGGCCTATTGGTTCAGCCCTCCACAACAGTCATGGTCTTTCATGTGGCCCCTCGGGAAAATTAATTGCCCACCCCTGGGATGGAGGATGTGTGATGGGTATATGGGCATGGGACTATGGGATGGAGGATATGTGTGATGGGTATATGGGCACGGGACTATGGGATGGAGGATGTGTGTGATGGGTATATGGGCACGGGACTATGGGATGGGAGATATGTATGATGGGTATATGGGCACGGGACTATGGGATGGAGGATGTGTGATGGGTATATGGGCACGGAACTATGGGATGGAGGATATGTATGATGGGTATATGGGCATGGGACTATGGGATGGAGGATGTGTGATGGGTATATGGGCAGGGGACTATGGGATGGAGGATATGTGTGATGGGTATATGGGCACGGGACTATGGGATGGGGGATATGTATGATGGGTATATGGGTACGGAACTATGGGATGGAGGATGTGTGATGGGTATATGGGCAGGGGACTATGGGATGGAGGATATGTGTGATGGGTATATGGGCACGGGACTATGGGATGGAGGATATGTGTGATGGGTATATGGGCACGGGACTATGGGATGGGGGATATGTATGATGGGTATATGGGTACGGAACTATGGGATGGAGGATATGTATGATGGGTATATGTGCATGGGACTATGGGATGGAGGATGTGTATATATGCACTGGACTATGGGATGGAGGATAATCATTATAATTTGTTATAACTAACCACAGTTAGTTACTATGCCCGGGCAACGCCGGGCTCTTCAGCTAGTTATAAATAATAAGTGCTGTATGAGTGGTACTGTAGCTGGTATAGTACAGGGGCACACTATAACTGGTATTTTATGGTGCACACTGTGGCTGGTATTATATATAGGGGCACAATGTGGCCAAGGCTGTATATTATAAATAATGAAAGGTGCTCTATGAGGGGTACTGCAGCTGGTACTGTAAATGGGGTACATTGTGGCTAGTACTGTTTGGGTGGCACCATGGTTCTCAGTGTAAGGCCTCATTCAATGTCATGTTTTGTTTCACATACGAGAATAACGGACCCAGTTTCATCAGTCATTTTCATCAATTTTTCTCATATGTGTAAAAAAGTTTCTCCAGCTTCCAACAGTAATTAAAAATTGGACTGCACTCTGATGGCTTTTTACTGCTATTTGATTTTTTTTCACAAAGCCATAGACTTGCATTGCCGATTTTGAACTGCAACTCAGATCATGATTCCATGACTTTGCTGTAAAGTAATGGAAGGCAATTGCCTATTCTTCAAGTTAACACTAATGTGCATCACTGGTGGACACAGACAGAAATGGTCCCCTGTACAAGGACAATATATTGGCCCTTGGCAGTCCAATAGTTCATCATAATGCACAACTTTACCTGCTTTGGAGCTTAAAATTGTCCCCCGTACTTCTTGGGCTCCTATTTGGCCTCTGATAATGGAGGGAAATGCTGGGGTGTGTATTATCTGCTCTGTGCTAATCTACAGTAATACAATGGCTTATACTCTAGTCTCACCCAAAGCTGCAATCATATGCTGTCCTGCTGCCAGTTGTTTCTTACAGACACAGCTCTGCTCTCAGTAAGGAGGAAGCAGTTAGTTCCACCAGCCTGAGAGCTAACAGGAAAGCAGAGTGATTTTGGTGCAGCTTTGGATGTGAATGCTGTAATTGTGCCAAGTATTAGCCGCTTATTTGGTTTTGGCTGCGTGTCTGTTTTTTCCATTCCATTACTTAGCGATGATATGTTGACGCTCTGTGTGTATATAAATAATACAGATTAATAATGTAAAAGTTAATTTGCTGCTATTAAAGCCTTTCCCGTAATTACAGAGTAATTAGTCGTAATCAAGTCATCCTTTTATACTGAATGCATGACAGTAGTAATTCACTAGGACGCCGGCTTGTGGGTGAAATTATCAATTATTTTAGGTCAAATTATCAAAATGGTTTACTCTGAGAGGAGGGTCCCCTGCCCGGGAACTTTTGTTTTGAAATTTCCAATTAATCGCGGACTCGGGCTTAATGTTTGTTGTCTTTGAAATGGATGATGAGAATTTAAGGATGTAGCTTCACATTTTGCCTCAAAATTCCCAATCCATTATTTGCATTTAAAATCACTTTTCTTCCTATTCGTTAAATGTTTTTTTTGTGCCAAATTTTTTAAAATGGCGCACATGGATCATGAATTTTGTGCAAAGTCAAAAATGGTCATTATTTTTGTCTTTAATCTATTTTTCTTTAAAAAAAAAATTCTGTCATTGAAAAAAATCACTCCGCGGAGTATTAGAATAAATTTGTGCAAAAATGTTTGATGAATCAGTCGAAGCCCACGTTGAGAAATTTAAAAACAAGGAGCAAATCTTCTGATGAACTTGTCACAAATCAAAACATTTGTAATCCGCACATGACTGTAGCAATATAGTTTTGTCAAAGCCTAATAATAGAATGTATAAAAAACAAAGCAAAAACGCAAGTAGCCTCATTTACAGAAAATCTGCTACATGAAAAACTTACCAAATACTCATTGTGGGAACCTAGCCTCAAAGTTTAAAGACTCTGTACTCACCTGTACTGGTGCTTCTGTAGTTATCAGTCATGGGACCCCGCTGATCGCAATGCAACTCTGTACAGTTTCATCAGCAAAATCCTCAACACAATTTGGTGACAATTTTTGTTGGAATATGTTTGGTGCAACAACTCCATTCCTGTCTATGAGTGTTTTGTTGCTAGATTTGTACGCTGTTCATAAAGTTAGAACAAAAAAAACTCCCAAAAGCTCACACAGGGAGAGCATGTGACTGTATTTCCTGTTTTTCCTGTGTCTGTGTATGAGAGAAGCAGTCTGCTGTAGATACTGCACAGATAGAGACACACAAATGATTTATTCCTGATCTATTAAGCTTATCATATATTGTTCCTGATTGTTGCTGAATAAAGAACCTCTGTTGTCACACGCTTGGAGAGTATCCTGAATAATCCGCTGCCAACAGGTTATGGGCCCAGAGTGACACAGAACCCCAGAGTAACACAGCAACAGAAGCCTAAAGCAAAAGCAGCGCAAAGCAACAGAGAAGTTGTCCACTAGCAGCAATCCTGCCAAGTTCTCAGTGCCAAGCTTCACTAACCAGAACTACCAGTCCTGGAAATTCAAGGTGAAGATGCTGATCATAAGAGAAGGTACGTGGAAATATATTCAGGAACAAGTGCCTCATCCATTACCAGATGATTGGCTAGAGAAGGTGTTGGCAGCGGATTATTCAGGATACTATTCAAACATGTGGCAACAGAGCTTCTTTATTCAGGAACAATCAGGAACAATATATGATAAGCTTAATAGGTCAGGAATAAATCATGTGTGTGTCTCTATCTGGGTAGCATCTTTGCAGGCTGCTTCTTTGATACACAAACACAGGAAAAGAGGAAATACAGTCACATGCTCTCCCTGTGTGAGCCTCTGAGAGTTTTTGTTTTTTTTAACTTTATAAACAGCACACCAATCTAGCAACTGAACACTCATAGACAGGAATGGAGTTGTTGCACCAAACATTCCAACACCCCCACTCAACAACTACTTATCCTGTTAGTCCCTTTGCGGTTCTAAAGTCCACAAACTTGGCTCTTGATAATGGCTTTGTCATACCATCAGCTATCATCTTGCCAGACTAGCAATAAACAAACTCGAGTACACCACGTTCCACTAAGTCACGTAAGTGGTTATGTTTTACATCAATGTGCTTAGTCCTTGCACTAATCTTCTCACTGCTGGCAAGTTTAATGCATCCTTGGCTTTCCTCATAGATAACTGTTGGTTGAGCTAATGGATTGCCGAAATCTTTCAAAAGTTGTTACAAATTTCTTCTTGACTTGCTTAAGCAGCAGACATATATTCTGTTTCTGTAGAAGATAATGCGACTGACATTTGGTTTCTGCTGGACCAAGAAATTGAATTTTCTCCTAACTTGAACAAGGAACCAATTCTTGATTTCTAATCTCTTGAATCTCCAGCCCAATCTGCATCCACATAACCTCTGAGAGTGAAATCTTCTGATGCAGATATCTTGAGATTTAACCTTTGAGTTTCTTTATTGAAGAATTCAGAATTCTCTTAATTGCATTCCAGTCTCTTTGGCGTGGCTTGCTTACACGTCGGCAGAGAATTCCAACTGTGGCTGTGATATCCAGATGAGTTGTGGTTGCTACGTACAGAAGCGCAACCACTGCTTGTCTGTAACTCTCATTGTTGGCTAGCAGATCTTCTACTTCTGGCATTTGTCCACTTCTGCTTCTCGTGAACATGCAATTTTTACATCTCTTGCCATGACTGTGTTCCGACCATATAAGAAAGGCGTCTAGCTGAGATACCTTTGTTTGGCCTTTCTGATCTCCTGACTGGAGGTTGACTTGGTTCTTCTGTGTCGTCCTTGGTGGTATCAGAGCTTATCCAAACTTCAGCCTTTTCTGTGCTGGTGTCTGGGTTTGGTGAATGAGATTCTTGTTCTTGCTTCTAAAGTTGAATAACTGGTGTAACTTCATGGAATTTGAGCGATAAAGAGTTTTCATCAATCACTACATCTCTGCTGACTGTTACTGTGTCGGTCTCTGGGTACAGGATTCTGTATCCCTTTTGAGTTTCGCTATAGCCAACCAGGACTCTTTGCTTTGCATGTGATTCCCACTTGGAACGTTTTTCTTTGGTAACATACGTAAACGCTTTGCTTCCAAGTATCCTGAGTAGGGATGAGCTTTTCGATATTGAAATATCGGAAATCGGCCCGATATTTGCGATATCGGAATTCCGATTTCCGATTCCGATATTTTTTTCACATCGGAAATCGGAAATCCCATAATTCTTCAGCCTCTTAGCGCTCCGTGGAGCCATGTCAGTCAAAGGGCATATTGACACCACCACCGGCAGTTTTAATTTAATCATGTAAAATCACTAACCCTAACCATCCCTAACCCTTACCACTAACCCTAACTAACCCTAACCACTAACCCTACTAACCCTAACCATAACCCTACTAATCCTAACCCCTAACCCCAACCATACTAACCCTAACCCTACTAACCATAACCCCTAACCCTAACCATAACCCTAACTAACCCTAACCCCTAACCCTAACCCTACTAACCATAAACCCTAACCTTACCCCAACTAATCCTAACCCAAAGAAAAAACACCGCTGTTAAGAAGATGGCGACCAGTTTTCCTGCTACAGCTTTCGCTCTGTGCATTTTTCTAGCGATTTTTTTTGCTCCTCTGCTTCTGCAAACTCCAAACTCCTTCCCCATTATCCTGAGGTGTTTCCCCTCCATTTTATCCATTATATAGCACTGTAGTGGTCATTTTGTAATTCTGATTTTTTTCTCCCATTGACTTGCATTGATATCGGAAATCGGAAATTCCGATATCCAATATTTTCCAATATTGGAAATCGGAATTCCGATACGATATTGGGCAATATCGCTCATCCCTAATCCTGAGGTGCTTCAGGCTAGGCTTCTCACAGTTCCATAGCTCATATGGAGTTTTATTTGTAGCTTTACCTGGCACTCTGTTTTGAAGATAACAAGCTGTCATGATGGCTTCTCTCCAATATGTGTAGGTAGATTCGCATCAAACAACATACTCCTTCCACTTTCACAGAGAGTACGGTTCTTTCTCTCTGCAATGCCATTTTGTTCTGGGCTGTATGGAATGGTAGTCTGGAACACGATTCCATCATTTTTCAAAATGGTTTGCACCTTACCACTTGTATGTTTGTTTCCGTTATCTGAACGCAGAGCTTTTGGCATTCTTCCAAATTTGTTAAACACTACAGCAAGATATTCTTCAAGTTTCTGTGGAACTTCATCTTTACTGTGAAGCAGGTAGGCAACTATATATCTGGAGTAGTCATCAATAAATGTGAGAAAATATCTCTTTATCTCTTCTTGCTAGGAGTTTGAACACTCATTGGACCACATACATCTGTATGTATCAGATCCAGAGGCTGTGCAGGTCTAGTTTTGTTTATTTTAGGAAAGGATTTTCTGGACATTTTCCCTTTAAGACAGCTAGTACACTTCATCATTTGACTCCACTGGTTGATTTCATTACCATTTGCAAGTTGAGCCAGCTTCCTTACTGCTTCTGGGACTCTGTGCCCAAGATGTCTGTGCCATACATGGATACAGGTCTTATGTAGGTCTTGTCTAATATTGTACACTCTTTCTTTGCATTTTAGCTGATAAAGTTCATCTTGGATTTTTCCTTTTGCAAGAGTGTGACCCTTCTTTGAGATGATGCAGCTGTTATCTTTAAAAGTAACTACATTTCTCTTTTGCCTGAGCTTCTTTACTGACAGAAGATGGCTTTCAAGGCTGGAAACATAGAGAACATCCTTTAGTGGGATCTTTCTGCTTTCTGCTGAGGAAACTGGACAGTGGAGGTAGAAGTCTCCTACTCCTTCTGAAGTCATACAATGAGGTCAGTGAAGAAATCCTTGTTATTTGTCATATGACTGCTTGCACCAGAATCTATACACCATATATGCTTTGCAGATGGGCCTGTACTGGCATTAAATGTAGCTTCAACACATGCAGAATCTTCCTTTACAACTGTTAACCCTTTGATGACTGTTCTGTTTATTAAGTTGACTTATTCTTGCTTTTCAAATTCTGCAGTCTGCTTTAAGGTAGCCAGGGTTTTTACAGACAAATCATTCACGAGTTTCTCTTAGATTGCTGTTATATTTAGGGAAATCCTGTGTCTTTAATGCTGTTTCTGCTCTGTATTCATTACTGCTGCTTACATGCCGTGTTTTTCTCTTGAATTCATTCACAAGTTTGATTTTAATATACTCTAGTGTCAGTTCATCATCTGGCCGTGCATCTAGTACAGTCACGAGTGTGTTATAACTTTCTGGAAGACCACCTAATAGAAGTGCAGCAACATGAAAATCTTTAATTTCTTCCCCAGTACCCCTGAGACGCTCCACAATCTCTAGGGTGTTTCTTATATAGTCCTGCATATTCTGTCTATAGCCCTACCTTCACTGTCCAGTTTCCTCAGCACAAAGCAGGAAGATACCAATAAAGGATGTTCTCTATGTTCCCAGCCTTGAAAGCAATCTTCTGTCACTAAAGAAGCTCAGGCAAAAGGGGAATGTAGTTACTTTTAGAGATAACAGCTGCATCATCTCAAAGAAGGGTCACACTTTTGCAGAAGGAAAAATCCAAGATCAACTTTATCAGCTAAAATGCAAAGAAAGAGTGTACAGTACTAGACAATATCTACATAAGAACTGTATCCATGTATGGCACAGATGTCTTGCGCACAGAGACTCAGAAGCAGTAAGGAAGCTAGCTCAACTTGCAAATGGTATTGAAATCAACCAGTGGAGTCAAGTGATGAAGTGTACTAGCTGTCTTAAAGGGAAAATGTCCAGAAAATCCTTTCCTAAAACAAGCACCACTATATTTGCACAGCTTCTGGATCTGATACATACAGATGTATGTGGTCCAATGAGTGTTCAAACTCCTAGCAAGAAGAGATATTTTCTCACATTCATTGATGACTACTCCAGATATACAGTCGCCTTCCTGCTTCACAGTAAGGATGAAGTTCCACAGAAACTTGAAGAATATCTTGCTGTAGCATTTAACAAATTTGGAAGAATGTTAAAAGCCCTGCGTGCAGATGATGGAACCAAATATTCAAGTGGTACGGTGCAAAACATTTTGAAAAAGGATGGAATCGTATTCCAGACTACCATTCCATACAACCCAGAACAAAATAACCCAGAACATTGCAGAGAGAAAGAACCATACTCTCTGTAAAAATGGACGAAGTATGTTGTTTGATGCGAATCTACCTACAATGTATTGGGGAGAAGCCATCATGACAGCTTGCTATCTTCAAAATAGAGTGCCAGGTAAAGCCACAAATAAACTTCATATGAGCTATGGAAGTGCAAGAAGGCTAACCTGAAGCACCTCAGGATATTTGAAAGCAAAACGTTTGTGTATGTTCCCAAAGAAAAACGTTCCAAGTGGGAATCACATGCAAAGCAAGGAGTCCTGGTTGGCTATAGCAAAACTCAAAAGGGATACAGAATTCTGCACCCAGAGACCAACACAGTAACATTCAGCAGAGATGTAGTGATTGATGAAAACTCTGTATCGCTCAAATTCCATGAAGTTACACCAGTTTTTCAACCTAAGAAGCAAGAACAAGAATCTCAATCACCAAACCCAATGTCAAATTAGTACTATAGGTTCTATGGAACTCGGTGGCATGGGTTAGAGAAGACAAACACAGTATATGTTCAAAGGTTCAGTATTGTATTGTAGCAACAGGTCTCAGTACTATGCAGATGTAGTTCAGGGTATTATAGTAAACAAGCTTCAGTATGGCACGGTACGTAGATATAAGTTCTGGCAACAGGTAAAGTCTGTACGAACCAACTGGCGAGAGTCTGAGGTCCAGGCGCACACAGTCCTAAGGTCCTGAGACTGGACCAGGCTCCAAGCGGAGAGCAGGCCACAGAGATGACAGAAGCAGAGCAGATCCGGACAGGAGAGGCGGTCAGGCAGGACGGCAGGTAAGTAACAAACGGGGAATCCCGAGGTTTAGAAGAAGCAGGCCCAATGCAAGTTCTCCAAGCTTGGCAGCAGGTGAAGATCCAGATACACAAGCACAGGTATAATGTGCAGAGTCCCTTTAGTACACAGCAGGCAGGAAACAGGAAAAGTCAAACAGGAACAAGATGGCCCCTTGTGAAGCTACTCACTCCATCTTTGATATGGGCAAAATTAAGGGCAAAGTCAGGCAGAACAGAAACATGGTTCAGAACCTCACACCATTCCCTCCTTCAAGGATGTCCTCCGGACGACCTTAGATCTGGTTTACTGGGGTATCGGCTATGGAATTGTTGGATCAGACGAGGAGCTCGAATGTTCTCCTGAGGTTCCCAGGAATTCTCCTCCGATGGGTAACCCTGCCATTTCACCAAGTATCGAAGTTTCCTCCTATGGATCCGAGAGTCGATGATCCCTTCCACAATAAATTCTTCTTGCCCGTCAATGAGAACCGGACCAGGTGGAACGGGTGTACATCCGGGAAAAGGATTCGGTACTACTGGTTTAAGCAGGGAGACATGAAAAACAGGATGTATTTTCAAAGATGTAGGCAATTTAAGACGGCAGGCTACGGGACTTACTATGTTGTTGATTTTGTATGGGCCAACATATTTCTGTCCCAACTTAGATGTCGGAGTCCTTAATTTTAAATTTTTTGTCGAAAGCCAGACCATGTCTCCTACCTTGTATGTTGGTGCTGGTTTACGGTACCTGTCTGCAGCCTTCTTGTATCTCTCCTGAGCTGTAGCCAGCGTTTGTTTCAAAGACTCTAAATTCTGTTGTAAATACATAATTCGGTCAGCTGCTGCGGGTATGGACGTGTCTATCGGGAGAATGCTGGGATGATACCCCTTATTAGCAAAGAAAGGAGACTGCTTGGTGGAGGCACTCTGCGAGTTGTTATAAGTGAATTCGGCCATCAGGAGTAAGTTTACCCAATCATCTTGTAAGTGGCATACATAGCAACGCAAGTACTGCTCCAAGGTTTGATTAGTCCGTTCCGTTTGTCCGTTAGACTGCGGATGGAAAGCAGATGATAGATTTACCTTGATGTCCAGCGCGGCACAGAAGCTTTGCCAAAATCTTGAGGTAAATTGGACCCCTCGATCTGATATCACTTCGTCAGGAACTCCATGTAGCCGAAAAACATTTTGTACGATGAGGTCCGCTGTCTGTTTGGCTGTCGGGAGACCGATACAGGGAATGAAATGGGCAGCCTTGGTCAAACGGTCGATCACTACTAGGATAGTGTTTTTCCCCTTAGAAGTAGGCAACTCTACAATAAAATCCATTGAAATAGACCCCCAGGGGCGAGATGGAATAGGGAGGGGTTGTAGCAGTCGCGTAGGTGAGGAGCGGGGAACCTTTGATCTTGCACATACCTCACATGACGAGACGTAATGGTCAGCCACCAAAAGAAGAGAGACAAGAATTCCTGGGTCTTCTGGACTCCTCTATGACCGGCAATCTTTGAGTCATGTATTAATTTTAGTACACTTAGTCTGACCGCTTCCGGGATATACAGGCGTTGTCCCTGAAACCAAAGACTGTTTTTCAATGTTAGGTTTACCTGATTGGGGGGTCGGATCAGTAGTGGGTCTCCAGTGTAGGCTTCCTTAATACTTGTTAATAGATCTTGATTGTGTAACACCCCTATGAAGTTTGTTTCTGAGAGTATGGTCCTCGGAGGTAATACTGGAGTTATGTTACCTGAATCCTAGATAGTGCATCAGCCTTCCCATTACGAGAGCCTGGCCTGTAGGAAACAATGAAGTCGAACTGATTAAGGAATAAAGTCCATCGGGCCTGTCTGGGCTTTAGACTCCTTGCCGATCTCATGAATTCGAGGTTCCGATGGTCCGTAAGTACGACAATCTGGTGAGATGCTCCTTGCAGTAGATGCCTCCATTCCTTGAATGCGGTTATAATGGCCAATAGCTCTGTGAGGTGCCAAGGGGAGAGGTACTAGAAAACAGGTATATTTCTCCCCGTTTCATTTCATATGTCTCCCTGTACTGATGATGACGCCAGTTTATTTCACTGTAATCCAGTCCTGGTTTCCTTAGTGATCAGCATGGAAAGGACTGGTAGTTCCCCCTCCACTTATTCAATCCAGGTTTTGGTCTCCTGACTGGTCCAGCTGATATAATCAGGAGGAGCTGGGATCTCTCAGTCTATCTCGTCTGCTGAGCTGGGAGCTGACACAGTAAGATTACATGGACTTGTTTGCTGTTATATAGGTTTATTTTGTAGTTAGCCTGCTATTGTTAGTTAGTGGCCAGACGGCCTTAGATGTTTTATTTCATGTTTGGCATGTGTAACATTGAACAACAAGTGTGCACAATAAATATGCCGTGTCCATATTGCTAGTCTGCTGAAGTGACTTCATAGCCACACGCTTGTGCCAAAGCAAAGATCCCAGCTGAGCTATCTATTCCCCCACAAATGGTGTTTCGAATGCGGGCACTTGTGGCTGCTGGACTGTGACTGCAGAGAAAACGCTGTGTATGTCCTGGCTGAAAGCTTCTGCGCTTTTGAAGAGCCAAGAGTCCAGTAATATGGAGGAACTAGTGAGGCAGTTATTGCAAGCAAATGTGCAACAACAGCAGACTAATACTTGCTTCGAGAAGGCTCTGGAGCAGCAACACCAGATGCAGCAAGAGCAGTTGGAGGCAATAAAACAGGCCTTGGTTTCGGCAACCCCGAGATGAGGGAGACCGTGCACAAAGCGCTGCTAGTGCGCAGAAAGCCGTACAGAAGACTTTGCTTAAAATGACCGCAGACGATGATGTGGAAGCATACCTCACCGTGTTTGAACGTATTGCAGAACGTGAGCACTTACCACTGGACAGATGGGCTGAGGTAGTTGCTCCATTTCTAAGCGGAGATCCACAAAAGGCCTATTACGATCTGAGTGGAGCGGATGCTATGGACTATATCAAACTCAAAGGCGAAATCCTGGCAAGGCTGGGAGTAAACATGTATGTACGCGCACAGAGGGTGCATTTATGGAATTTTGTGGAGCATCAGCCAGCCCGCTCACAAATGCATGATCTCATCCATCTAGTAAAAAATGGCTGCAACCAGAGGCTTTGACGTCCGCACAGATGGTGGAGCGTGTTGTTCTAGACAAGTACCTGCGGTCCTTACCCGCTAAGATCCAGTGGTGGGTTGGACAGGGTGACCCAACTACCGCTGACCAGTTGGTGAATATGGTCGAACGCTACAATGCTTCTGAAAGCCTACTCCAAGGGACGTTAGCACCCCACTGGCTCCCCAAGAAATCGCTCGAGAGTCCTGCGAAACCTACTTCATCTTCAAAAGAAGAGAACGTCACAATGAAGGGTAGCAGACCTACAAAGGACTATGGAGGTGGTACTGGCTCACATCAAGCCAGCAGACCTCATCTGGGATCTCCATCGAGGAGACAAGGGCCTATACAATGTTGGCGATGTCGCGGGCTTGGCCATGTAGCAGCTAACTGCCCAATGACTACAGAGCCAATGGACTGTAACGCTACGAGGCGTCTTTCGTTATATGTGCAGTCAGTCTGTGTGGCGGAGACCCTCACGGGAAATGAACAACACGTGTGCCACGTCGAGGTTGACGGTTATAGTGTGAATGCCGTCTTGGATTCCGGCAGTCAAGTAACTTTGGTACATGCCAGTTTGGTGGACTCTAGCACCCTAACGAACTTAACCGTGGGCATTAGTTGCATCCATGGGGATACTAAGAACTACCCCACTGCCTGGATTACTCTTGCCATGCCAGTAGGGACCAAAAGACATCAGGCGGCAGTCATAAAGTCTATGGGACACAGTGTAATCCTGGGGAGAGACTTTCCCTTATTTTGGGACTTGTGGAACTTCAAAACTGGCATGAACCCTCTAGTTGAAGACGGTACTCCGGAACTAGCCCCTGAACCATTGCAGCAAGACGACGGAGAACCCATCTCAGAGGAAGTACTAGAATCTGCGGACTCTCCTCTGGCTGTGTATGCAGGCGAGGCAGACCAGCTAGAGGATGTTTTAGAAATTCCTGATCTTGAGGTGGCCCGTGGTAAGTTCGGGACTGCTCAGCACCAGGATCCTACTCTAGCAAGGGTGTGGGAAAACATAAAGGTCTCCGAGGGAAGACCATTGTACCCAGGGGCTCAAAACGAGTTCCCACACGTGGCGGTGCAGCAGGATATGTTGTATCACATAGACAAGGTGCGAGGGGTGGTGGTAGAACAACTAGTGGTACCTAAGTCCTTTTGCCAGGTAGTTTTGGAGTTGGCACATAAACATCCCTTGGGAGGACACCTGGCGGTAGAAAAGACAAAATACCGTATTCTGCAACGTTTCTTTTGGCCGGGTCTAGTGGGAGACGTGACCCAGTACTGTCGGTCATGTCCTACGTGTCAATTAACCGCACCTATGTCACATTTTAGAAGCCCCTTAGTGCCCTTACCAATAATAGAGGTGCCCTTCGAGAGGATAGCAATGGATATAGTCGGTCCATTAGTTAAATCTGCCAGGGGTCATCAGTACATTTTGGTAGTATTGGATTACGCCATGCGCTATCCCAAAGCAGTGCCCTTGCGGAATGCCAATGCGAAATCAATTTCAAAAGAGCTGGTTAATATGTTTTCCCGCACCGGCATTCCGAAAGAGATACTTACGGATCAAGGGACCCCCTTTATGTCTCGTATACTTAAGGATTTATGTAAACTACTAAAAATCTCCCATTTGCGTACCTCAGTATATCACCCTCAGACTGACGGTTTGGTGGAGCGCTTTAACAAAACCTTAAAGGGAATGTTGAAAAGGGTGGTGGATAAGGACGGGAGAGATTGGGATGCCCTACTACCATACCTCCTGTTCGCTATACGTGAGGTACTCCAATCCTCCACAGGCTTTTCACCTTTTGAGTTGGTTTATGGGCGGTGTCCTAGAGGCCTGTTAGATATTGCCAAGGAGACTTGGGAACAAGAGGTGACTCCTTATCGCAGTGTAATTGAACACATAACACTTATGCAGGACCGAATTGCAGCAGTTATGCCAATAGTTAAAGAGTGTTTAGAGCGCGCACAACATGCCCAAAGCACGGTATACAACCGGGCGGCAAAAACACGAGTCTTTCAACCCGGAGACAGGGTGTTGGTATTGGTGCCTACCGTAGAGAATAAATTTCTTGCAAAATGGCAGGGACCATACGAAGTGCTGGAACGAATAGGTGAAGTAAATTATAAAATACACCAACCAGACAAGAGAAAGCCTGAACAAATATACCACATAAACTTGCTTAAAGCCTGGCGGGACAGGGAGAGTCTGGTGGCAGGAGCTGCCCTTGAGGATGGGCCTCGAGGGGCACCACCTTCTAAGGTGAAGGACCCCCAGGTAGCTTCGCCAGAAGTATCGCAGACACGCTATCCGAAAGCCAAAAACGAGAGACCAGGGAGTTCATACAGAGGAACGCAGATATTTTCTCGGAACTTCCTGGCCGGACTCACCTAATTAAACATGACATTGTTACTGATCCACAGGCGCGGGTACGGCTAAAACCATATCGAATTCCGGAGGCTCAGAGACAAGCCATTGCCCCGGAAGTGAAGAAGATGTTAGAGCTCAGGGTCACTGAGGAGTCCCGGAGTGATTGGGCTAGCCCTATCGTACTGGTGCCCAAACCCGATGAGACTATCCGATTTTGTAACGATTTTCGGAAAGTAAATGAAGTATTGAAATTTGATGCCTACCCAATGCCAAGAGTCGATGAACTGATAGAGAGACTGGGTTCGGCCAGGTACATATCCACTATTGACTTAACAAAAGGTTATTGGCAGATTCCCCTCACGGAATCAGCCAAAGAGAAAACTGCCTTTGTTACGCCCCAGGGATTATTCCAGTACCGAGATATGCCATTTGGGTTGCATGGTGCCGCAGCGACCTTCCAACGTCTAATGGATATTGTCCTAAAACCCCATGGCCAGTATGCATCCGCGTACTTGGACGACATCATTATCTTTAGCGATGACTGGGACACGCATTTGTCAAAAGTACAAGCCATCTTAGACTCCCTAAAAAACAGCTGGGTTGACTGCCAATCCCAAGAAATGTACGTTGGGATTGGAAGAGGCTCACTATCTGGGATATAGCATAGGGAGAGGCGTCGTGAAGCCTCAAGCCAATAAAGTGGACGCTCTTCAAAATTGGCCACGACCGGTAACCAAAAAACAGGTTGGAGCTTTTTTAGGGATCGTTGGTTATTATAGGCGGTTCATCAAACATTTTGCGACCATCGCAGCTCCTCTCACAGATCTTACTAAGGGGTCGAAATCTGTCACAATAAAGTGGAACGCAGAAGCAGAGGAGGCCTTTCAGCGATTGAAAACAGTCCTCTGTGACCAACCAGTGTTGGTTGCACCAGACTTTAAAACGGGAGTTTATTGTCCAAACGGACGCCTCTGGGGTGGGCCTCGGAGCAGTTTTGTCTCAAGAAGTAAATGGCAAGGAACACCCAGTGGCCTATCTAAGCAGAAAGCTTACGAGAGCAGAAAAGAACTACAGTGTAGTTGAGCGGGAAGCCCTGGCTGTGAAATGGGCCCTGTGCACCTTGCGCTATTATTTACTAGGTCGCCAGTTTAGACTAGTGACGGACCATTCGCCCCTAACGTGGATGTCCCGGGCAAAAGAAGGCAATGCGCGAGTGACACGCTGGTTCTTAGCATTACAAGGGTTTAAATTTTCCCTTGAGCACAGGGCGGGCACAGCGCACAGAAATGCAGATGCGTTGTCTAGAACGCACTGCTTGGTGACTCGTCGTGTCTGACCCCACGGGCTCGAACAGAGGAGGGGGGTGTGTGAGGTGCCAAGGGGAGAGGTACTAGAAAACAGGTATATTTCTCCCCGTTTCATTTCATATGTCTCCCTGTACTGATGATGAAGCCAGTTTATTTCACTGTAATCCAGTCCTGGTTTCCTTAGTGATCAGCATGGAAAGGACTGGTAGTTCCCCCTCCACTTATTCAATCCAGGTTTTGGTTTCCTGACTGGTCCAGCTGATATAATCAGGAGGAGCTGGGATCTCTCAGTCTGTCTCGTCTGCTGAGCTGGGAGCTGACACAGTAAGATTACATGGACTTGTTTGCTGTTATAAAGGTTTATTTTTTAGTTAGCCTGCTATTGTTAGTTAGTGGCCAGATGGCCTTAGATGTTTTATTTCATGTTTGGCATGTGTAACATTGAATAACAAGTGTGCACAATAAATATGCCGTGTCCATATTTCTAGTCTGCTGAAGTGACTTCATAGCCACACGCTTGTGCCAAAGCAAAGATCCCAGCTGAGCTATCTATTCCCCCACAGCTCTTTATTTCAGACATCATAATTCTTCTCTGCGGGCGATAATTTCTGCGAAAGAAAGGCACAAGGATGTAAAAGATCTTTCTCACCTGTTCTTTGCGAGAGAATGGCCCCTATCGCACAGTCGGAAGCGTCTACTTCCATTATGAAAGCTCGATCTGGATCCGGGTGTACGAGGATCGGGGCTGATGTAAATTTAGCTTTCAATTTGGAAAATGCCGTCTGCGCTTGCGGTGACCAGACAAATGGTATCTTCTTCTGGGTCAATTGGGTGATGGGTATGACGATCTCCGAAAATTTTTTAATGAATCGTCTGTAAAAATTGGCAAATCCAATAAATTGTTGTACTTCCTTCACGGACTTGGGAATTGGCCACTCCTGGATGGCTTGAGTTTTACTGGCATCCATGCTGAGACCCTGAGGAGAGATAACATACCCCAAGAATTGGATTTCCGTTTTGTGGAACTCACATTTCTCTAGCTTGATATACAAGTGATTCTGCCGTAGGCGATCCAAGACTACTCTCACGTGCTGCTGATGCTCCTTGATGTTGCTGGAAAAATTAAAATGTCATCCAAACAACAACAAAAATATCGAGTTTGTCCCTGAAAATGTCATTCACCAAGTGTTGAAACGTAGCCGGAGCATTACGGAGACCAAAAGACATGACGAGGTACTCAAAATGTCCATAGCGGGACCGGAAGGCTGTCTTCCACTCGTCACCGGGACGGATCCGTACTAGATTGTATGCTCCACGGAGATCTAATTTCGTGAAGATTTTAGAGTGTCGCACCCTTTCCTAGTAATTCGGGAATTAATGGAAGTGGATAGGAGTTCCTGATCATAATTTTGTTGAGCTCTCGGTAATCAATACATGGGCAGAGTGAGCCATCCTTCTTTTTCACGAAGAAGATCGGGGCACCCGCCGGGGAGGAGGATGGTCGCATAAATCCCTTGGCTAGGTTTTCATCGATGTACTCCTTGAGGGCTTTTAATTCTGGCCCAGCCAAAGGGTAAATGTTACCAAACGGAATCGCGGCACCAGGTAGCAGTTCCACGGGGCAATCGTACGGCCGATGTGGAGGCAATTTGTCTGCATTTTTCTTGTCACATACATCGATGAAATCCTGATACTCTATTGGTAGATTTAAGTCAACGGAGCATGCTGACCCAACTAAAGCTGGTTCCTTCGATGATATCTGTCTTCTAGGAAACTGTATTTCCTTCGTCTCCCAATTGATAGTAGGGTTTTGCAGTCGTAGCCATGGTAATCCTAGGATTATGGGAAAATGAGGGGAGGAAATTAACAAGAAGGACAGTCTTTCTGAGTGATCCACCCCCATACGGACTTTCAGTGATGTTGTTTCAAGATCTACGGGCCCGGACACCAGTGGGGAACCATCCACAGTTTCCATCAATACCGGAGAGATCCTCTTTTGTGAACATATACTGTGTTCTTTAGCGAATGTAATGTCCATAAAATTGCCGCTGGCCCCTGAGTCCACCATAGCGAAACTAGCAATCCATTGGGACTGGGTCCATATCTTGATTGGGATATAACAGTGTGAGTCCTTCCTTGAGCCGTCCAAGGTCAAAGTAGTGGGACTCACTGAAGAGATAGCTGCATTCACTGGTGAGGATATTTCTGAAGTACAGTCGGAGAAGTCGTGATTCCAGTCGACTATTTCTTTCCTAGGAGGATTTGAGTGGGAAACTACTGAAGATACGTCCGAAAAGTCGCATTCGATCACCGCAGCCATGGTCTTGCGATTCTTAACGGGACAATTTGAAATATAGTGACCTGATTTTCCGCAGTAGAAGCATAAATTTTCTCTAAAGCGGTGCTCCTTGCATGGGTCAGGAGGACTTCTCCGGACTGCATCGACCTGCATAGGTTCTGACTCTACTGGGAGGAAGGACTTGCTCTGGGCTTCCCTGGAGGGAGACAGCAGGGTTACAAAATTACTGCGGTTAGCGTCTGCCCATCTCTCTTGCTGGCATTCTGCAAGACGGATATCAATCCGAATGCAATGATTTATGAAGTCTCCTAGGGCAGCGGGTGACTCGCCTCTAGCCAGTTCGTCTTTAATTGTGGCAGATAAACCCCTCCTAAACACTGCGTATTTTGCTGAGTCGCACCACGTAGTGTCCAATACCCACCTCCGAAATTACATTGCATATTCTACGACAGGGCGCTTTCCCTGATGGAGGGCTAGCAATGCGGTTTCTGCTGTGGTACTTCGGTTAGGGTCATCGAACATCTGACACATTGCGGAAATAAAATCATTTAAAGAATTCAAACAGACATCATTAGTTTCAATCAGGGGATTTGCCCAAGCAAGAGCCTTGTTGGTTAACAGCATTATCATAGTCAACACCTTGTCTCGTCCTGTTGGAAACTGAGCCGCATGCGCAGCAAAATACAGCTGACACTGATTTAGGAACCCTCTGAATTTTTCTCTTTCGCCACCGAACCTGAATGGCGGGAGTTTAGGGAAAGCTGGAACCGAAGGTGGGGTTGCGGCTGAGGCTGAAACTGTAGTCTCCAGCTTTGAGAGACGAGTAGCTAACGCCTGAATGGATGTATCGGCTATAGTAGCATTATGGTTAGCTTGAGTCTCTAGTTCTGACAATTTTGTTTTGGTAGCCTGAAGCTCCCCTTGAAGTCCTGAGATAAATGTGCATATCTTTTTTAGGCGTACATCCACAGAATCTGACCCAGCGATCTCCATATTTGATGGCTTGTGTATCCTGTCAAATTAGTACTATAGTTTCTATGGAACTCGGTGGCATTGGTCAGAGAAGACAAACACAGTATATGTTCAAAGGTTCAGTATTGTATTGTAGCAACAGGTCTCAGTACTATGCAGATGTAGTTCAGGGTATTATAGTAAACAAGCTTCAGTATGGCACGGTACGTAGATATAAGTTCTGGCAACAGGTAAAGTCTGTACGAACCAACTGGCGAGAGTCTGAGGTCCAGGCGCACACAGTCCTAAGGTCCTGAGACTGGACCAGGCTCCAAGCGGAGAGCAGGCCGCAGAGATGACAGAAGCAGAGCAGATCCGGACAGGAGAGGCGGTCAGGCAGGACGGCAGGTAAGTAACAAACGGGGAATCCCAAGGTTTAGAAGAAGCAGGCACAATGCAAGTTCTCCAAGCTTGGCAGCAGGTGAAGATCCAGATACACAAGCACAGGTATAATGTGCAGAGTCCCTTTAGTACACAGCAGGCAGGAAACAGGAAAAGTCAAACAGGAACAAGATGGCCCTTTGTGAAGCTACTCACTCCATCTTTGATAAGGGCAAAATTAAGGGCAAGGTCAGGCAGAACAGAAACATGGCTCAGAACCTCACACCCAGATGCCGAAAAGGAAAATACTTTAGTGTGGATAAGCTCTGATACCTCAAAGGAAGACACAGAAGAACCAAGTCAACCTCCAGTCAGGAGAGCAGAAAGGCCAAGCAAAGGTATCTCAGCTAGACATCTTTCTTATATGGTCAGAACACTTCCTGAACCAGAGTCACTGTCATGGCAAAAGATGCAAAAGCTGCCAGTCCACGAGACGCAGAAGTGGATAAATGCTGCTAATGAAGATATAGAGTCCCTTCACCAACTCCAGACATGGGAGCTTGCTGAGCTACCATAATGAAAAAGAAATTGCAAAGCTAGGTGAAATTCTCAAAGAGCACTTTGAGACTAAGGACCTTGGATATGTGACATATTATTTGGGAATCCAAATCCAGAGAGAGGAAGATTGGAGTTTTCTTCTCAACCAAAGTTCTAAAATTTCCGCAATACTAAACCAGTTTGGAATGTCAGAAGCCAAAGGTGCGTCAACACCAATGGATCCATCCTACTTAAAGATGGAAGGAGATGATGATCTGCTACTCAGCAATGAGAGTTACAGACAAGCAGTGGGGGCGCTTCTGTACATAGCAACAACTCATCCGGATATCACAGCCACAGTCGGAATTCTCTGTTGATGTTTAAGAAAGTCACGTCAAAAAGACTGGAATGCAATTAAAAGAATTCTTCAATATCTTAAAGAAACTCAAAGGTTAAATCTTAAGATATCTGCATCAGGAGATCTCACTCTCAGAGGTTATGTGGATGCACAATGGGCTGGAGATTCAAGTGATCGGAAATCAACAAGTGGTTACTTGTTCAAGTTAGGAGAAAATTCATTTTCTTTGTCCAGCAGAAAATAAGTGTCAGTCGCATTATCTTCTACAGAAGCAGAATATATGTCTGCTGCTTATGCAAGTCAAAAACTAATTTGTTTGAAACAACTTTTGGAAGATTTCAGCAAGCCATTAGCTCAACCAACAGTAATCTATGAGGACAGCCAAGGATGCATTAAACTTGCCAGCAGTGAGAAGATTAGTGCGAGAACTAAGCACATTGATGTAAAACTTCACCACTTACGTGACTCAGTGGAACATGGTGTACGCGAGTTTGTTTATTGCGAGTCTGACAAGATGATAGCTGATGGTATGACAAAGCCATTATCAAGAGCCAAGTTGTGGACTTCAGAGCTGCAATGGGACTAACAGGATAAGTAGTTGTTGAGTGGGGGTGTTGGAATATGTTTGGTGCAACAACTCCATTCCTGTCTGTAAGTGTTCATTTGCTAGTGTTCAAGTGAGAACAAAAAAAAACTCCCAAAGGCTCACACAAGGAGAGCATGTGACTGTATTTCCTGCTTTTCCTGTGTCTGTGTATGAGAGACGCAGCCTGCTGTAGATGCTGCACAGATTGAGACACACAAATGATTTATTCCTGATCTATTAAGCATATCATATATTGTTCCTGTTTGTTCCCGAATAAAGAAGCTCTGTTGTCACACGCTTGAAGAGTATCCTTAATAATCCGCTGCCAACAATTTTCTACCAGGATTTCTACACAGATTCTTGCGAATTTGCACCATTTTCCACAAACATTCCACTATCTGCGGAGTGATCATTAGGGCTTGTCCCAACATTGCATGATGTGAATTTTTCTGCCTGTTTTTATTGTGGAAAAAAGCAGCATTTTACAGTAATTGCAAAAGGAATAAGATTTCTAAAATCTAATTTCACACAATGACTTTTATTCCTGGCATTGTTTGAAAAAAAAAAAATGCAGCAAGACAAAACTTTTTCTGCAGTTTTTCCCCATAAGACCAAACTGGGTTAGCTCCAAAAAACACACACAAAAATGCTCCAAAAATAAAGAAATTTAAAAAAAAAATGCTCCAAAAATGTACCAAAACAAAGTGTAATTTTTGCTATGGTTTCATGTACATAGAACTTTGTTCACATATCATGTATAGCTAGGAAACTGTATTGTAAATTACACACGCTTTTGGTACTTTTTTTATGTTTTATTTGGTGCTATGAAACAATTTATATCTCAATGGGGAAAAACTACAGTAAAGCTCTAAAAAAATATTTGATGCTATTAAAAAACTCACTAGAAGTCAAAAAAGGAAATAAAACCACCGTGTGAATGAAACTTTAGAAGTCTTATTAATTTTGCTGTAAAATGCTGTTTTTTTCTGCATGAAAAAGTACACTGAAAAAAACCTGCATCAAAAATGCTGCGTATGAACATCCTTGGTTTGAAATCACACTTGCAGTTTTTGTAGCCAAAGCCAATAGTGAATCCATAGAGAAGGAAGAGTATATTTTAACAAGCTGTAGATATACAGGTATGATCTGCAGTAGTGCATCACCAGCAGGGAAGATGAGAATTATTGAAATCACATCTACCAATTGCTAAATATTTCTGAATAGTTCTATGAAGGAAATCTGGGCAAATCCAAAAGAAAATCAGCAGCAAATTAATGAGTTTACATGGCTGAAATTTCACATAGGTTGAGTGAAAAAGAAAAAGATTTACGGGAATCCATCAGCAGGTTTTTTAATATAATCTGAGAGCAGCACAATGTAGGAACAGGGACAAGGATTCCAGTAATTTCACTTTCTGGGTCGTGCTTTGTTGTTTCAATACAATCAGTGTTTTATCACCACTACTAACTAACAGCATTCTGCCTATGCGCAAAGTACTCAGAAAGTGGCCAATCAGTGGTGTGGGCGGAGTTAAACATAGCTCAGCATTTTAAGCTCTGCTAGATCAGCAGCTGAAAACTTACAGATCTGCGGAGCCTACACCAATCGGTAGGACAGGGATTTTTTATTCCTCTTACAGAGGACCGTCTGCTGCTCTATAAATTTCTATGAGTCTGCCGGGAAAAAAAAACGAGCACCGCTCTGTAGGAAGTGAATGGAGCAGGAGTCGAGCAGCATGCGTACCGCCGCTCCATTCTAAGGCTATGTTCCCACAATGAGTTTTTGGGGATTTTTTTACTCTGCATAATTTAAAAGAAGTGCAAGTAGCATATATTACTTAATGGGTGCAGAAAATCTGCAACATGAAAAACTCATCATGGGAACGTGGCCTCCTGGGAATAAATGTCCCCCATTCTGCGATCCTAGCTGTCGGGCCCCGATAGGTGTTACCTTGTTTTTCACCACAATCCCAAATAAGAAAAATATCTTTAGAATATTATTTTTTTCATGTCACTTTTTGCATTATAAGGTAAAGTAAATCTAATCTTACAGCTATATAGAAAAGGCTCTATAAATGTTTCTTCTTATCCCTGCAGATATTTTTCACCTTAATGAGCCATTATTGTACCCACCATGTCCATCTCTGGGGGGCGCATTCGTTACATGTGAAGCCGCGCTCCTTCGGGTGGTGTTGCTGATTACTGCGAAGAGCGATATTTCTTCGCCTTCATGTCCTGCGCGTCCCTCCGAGATTTACTCTGCAGCTTAGTCCATCACATACTGTATGAAATCTAAATCCCGCTGAGCATGTCGGGGGATTCTCCGCATCTCCAGTGAGTTATTATCACATGTATGAGCAGCCAAACAGTTGCCTCGACGCGCGGTGAAAGCAAAGGCTCCGCATCTCTTAATAAGCGTTTTTCAAGTTTCATCTAAACCTCAAACCTTATTGATCTGAAAGATTTCATTGTTTCCTTGACGACGTGAATTTCTGATGGGACCGAGACGAGCGGCAGCTGTGGTCGAATTGCTACTTTGATAAGATGATCATAAAGGGTTAAACGATTTTGTGAGGAAATAACAGGTCGTTATTGCATCATTAAAAGTTCTGCTGCTGTCTAACACTAGTCTTTTAGTTATCTACCAATTTTCAAGATCTCTGCTTGCTGTCAGTGAATGTGGTTCACATCAGGAGGATTGAAAAACAGTCCCAACCTAATACTTCTCACAGCTGATGGTTTGTCACAATGTGTTAGTAGGGGCATTAGAAAGTAGGTCCAAAAGTCTCTTCTAGGCTTGAAGGGTTTGTTTCACTGTAACAGTCTCCAGTGAGCAGGGCTGCCACTAGGAATTTTGGGACCCCATATTGGCAAAATTTTTGGAGCCCCCTTGAGACTCCACCCAGGCTCCACCCCAGCCCCGCCTCCACCCCTCGATCAGTCCACAATCCCACTGCTCTCTCTTGGAAAAACTCCATTTCTCACCAATCACACATTAACAGTTCCCATCTTCAGATCACACACATAGCCAGCAGCTCTTGTTTTGGCCAAAAGATTTTTTTAATCTGCCATCACGACAAGGTAGACACTTTGGCCGGGCCCTACTCTACTCTAACCTATTAAACATTTGGTAAAATATGCAAAACAATTTAGGTATATTTTTATTTATTTTTCAATTTTTTAAAATGACCAATAATATCACATACAAGGAACAAATACCACCACACCATGTCAGACCACATATTACCACCACATGGTGACCAAATATTATCACATACAAGGAACAAAAACCACCACACCATGACCAGACCACATATTACCACCACATAGTGACCAATAGCGCATACAAGGAACAAATACCGCCACACCATGGCCGGACAACATATTACCACCACATAGTGACTGAATACTACAATACTGATCATTAATAAAAAAAGCACAATACTATCACCATAAGTGCCATTATACACAGGAGACGTGTACTTAGCATGCAGTGTCTGTAAATATGATACGATACACTTTATATAGTGTCAGTGTACAGGTAATACAGGGATCACCAGTGATATTATACACAGGATCTCTGTATATAGTGTCAGTCTACAGGTAATACAGTGATCACTGTTGACGTTATACACAGGAGCTCTGTATATATTGTCAGTTTTAAGGTAATACAGTGATCACTGGTGACAATGTACACGGGACCTCTGTATATAGTATACAGTGTATACTGTCAGTGTACAGGTAACACACTGACTCACCAGTGACATCTCTAGGTGAAGTCCTTCATCTTCGCTTTTCATCGTCATCTAGCACAGACCGCCATCACTTCTTCCAGCCAGGGCTAGATTCTGCAGGAAATAACAGTTATCTAGAGCTCCGCTTTCAGAACACATTACTTAATTTTTTCCCAACTTCTACACTACACTAGATGAAGAAAAAAAGCGACATAGTGTCGCTCTGCACAGTAACAGGACCGCCCCCTCATTTAAAACAGTATCCTCAAAAAATAAAATAAATACATCACTGTAGTAATAATATCCCTTAATTAACCCCTATGGTAATAATATCCCCCATCATGGCTCCCATGTATCTCATTCCTGGCTCCAACCATATGTTCTCCCATTCTGGCCCCAAATGTTCTCCCATCCTGCCCTCAGTATCCATTCTGCCCCATATGATCTCCCCATCCTGCCCCATCTGTCTCCATCCTGCCCCATGACCCTGCCCCATCTGTCTCCATCCTAGTGTATATTCCTGCCTCATCTGTCTCCATCCTGCCCCATGTCTCCATCCTGGCCGGTGTCTCCTTCCTGCCCACGTGTCTCCATCCTGCCCCCATGTCTTCATTCTGCACCATGTGTTTACATCCTGCCCCCATGCCTCTCATCATGCCCCCATGTCTCCCATCCTGCCCCCATGTCTCCCATCCTGCCCCCGTGTCTCCCATCCTGCCCCCGTGTCTCCCATCCTGCCCCCGTGTCTCCCATCCTGCCCCCGTGCCTCCCATCCTGTCCCGTGTCTCTCATCCTGCTCTCGTGACTCCCATCCTGCCCCAGTGTCTTCCATCCTGCTTCCATGCCTCCCATCCTGCCACTGTAAGGAGGAGGTGAGGACCCTCACGTGCCTTCTCTCTCCTTAACGCTGTTCACCTGTATCACATAGGGCACCCTGATGGTTTATTAAAGTTTTGCTATTGTACTGTAATGTATTGTGCTTTTAGTTTAGGGATAGAATAGGATATAGTATACGGGGGCATCATAGAGATAGGGTAGTATAGAATAAATAAAGTTTGTAAGGTATAGGCAGCATAGGGGTTAAGTAAATGGGAGGGGCACAGAGCAGAGCAGGACACAGCAGGGAGATCTAGGAAAGGCACTTCCTGTTTAGATTCAGATGCCCTGGGCAGTCTAACCAAGGGCAGGATTCACAGAGTAAAGGTACTGTCACACTTAGCGATGTACCAGCGATCCCGACCAGCGATATGACGCGGTCAGGATCACTGGTACATCGCTAAGTGGTCGCTAGTGAGCTGCCACACAGGCAGATCTCACCAGCGACATCGCTGGGGACGGGTGTCATTACTTACCTGTCACACTAGGCGATCCTGCGTCCTCCTGCCCGGCTCCACGCTCGTCGCTCGTCTCTCCACAGGAATCGCCGCAGGAAGCTGATGACTAGAAGCGGTCCTGAACGTTCTCGCGTGATCAGTGATAACCAGCGGGGGAGCCGGTCATAGGTAAGTATCAGACACAGCGGGGAGCTGGTGATGTGTAACACGAATTGTCAAAAGAGGCTGCCAGGATGGCAGGTACAAGAGAGACATGGGCTGGATACGGATTGTTCAAAGAGATGGCAGAGATTGCCAGGAGCAAAGAAAGAGATTATATAGAGCATAGAGTCTGCCCGGAAGGCAGGGAAAGTACAGCAAACGTTGCCCTGTGTGAACTGTGCTGCTGATGTGATGGATGCCTTATTGTTTAGTAAAGTTCAGCTGTTGGAAAAGGACTATGACTCTGCAGTGTTTCATGGAACTTGGAAGCCATAAGCTGGCGTGACAGAGAGTGAAGGGATTCCAGCAACGGAAGTGAGTACTTGGTTGCACCCATCACACACACACATCAAAAAGGACATGGTATTTCATCTGTAAGGCATCATGTTGTGGGAATAGTAAAGCCAGTTGCCAAGACTATCACTTTGGCTGCCTTACACCCCCGTGCCTCTCATCCTGCCCCAGTGTCTCCATTCTGCCCCTATCTCCCACCCTGCCCCGTGTCTCCATTCTTCCCCATATCTCCATTCTTTCCCGTGTCTCCATTCTACCCCTGTGTCTCCATTCTGCCCCTTGTCTCCATTCTGTCCCATGTCTCCATTCTACCCCTGTGTCTCCATTCTGCCCCTTGTCTCCATTCTGACCCATGTCTCCATTCTACGCCTGTGTCTCCATTCTGCACCTTGTCTCCATTCTGTCCCGTGTCTCCATTCTACCCCTTGTCTCCATTCTGTCCCGTGTCTCCATTCTACCCCTTGTCTCCATTCAGACCCATGTCTCCATTCTGCCCCAGGCAGGACGGAGACACATGGTCCATGTGTCTCCATCCTGCTGTCGAAACATATTGTGGCTTGCCGCTTTCAATAAAAATAAAAACAAAAAACTTTCTCTTTACCTGGCCGCGTTCCAGCTGCAATGTTCCCTCCAGCCATTTCAAGTGCGGACTCGCCGACGAATGACAATGACGTCATATGCCGGTGACGTGTACGCTGACGTCAGCTGCCAGTCTCCGATTGGCTGGTGGCTTTTAACTATTACCGTGTGGGCCTCCACGGCAATAGAGTTTAACTGAACCGGCATCTCGCACGCAGGTTTAGTTTATTCACTGGCAGAATCCTGCTGCTGGGGCCCGATGAGCAGAAGAGACGGGGCCTGATGCGGGCCCTCTCAGCTTATCGGGCCCCATACGCCAGTCAGGGCAGTAATGCTCTGATGGCGGCCCTGCCAGTGAGCTACACCCAGCAGGAGCATAAAACTTTCCTGTTCACGGTCCAGACTGACAGGTTTCACCTGTACTGATACACTGTAACATACTCTGTCTGAGCCCGACGAGGTAAAAAAGAAATTACAGCCTTTGCACGTAAGCAAGACTGTTTCCATTCACTGACATCGAGCAGAAATCAACAAACTGTGGAAAAATTGAAGCACGCACCAGACTATCACCCACATCTGAGAAAAACGGTACGATTATTCTGATCAGACTTTGATCAGAGTGCCATCAGTTTTTCTCGGGCGTGGAGAGAATTTTTTTTACCTCCACCTTCTCCTTCTGACAGTCCATAAAAATCAAACTGCACTCGGATGTCATCTGAGGGCAGTCCCATTTTTTCACGGACCCATTCACTTGCATTGCCAATCTTGATCCGACCCTGAAATCAAAAGACATATCTCAGATTTTTTTTTCCCTTAAACCACCCGATCCAAGGAAAAAACCAAATGTGCACAGCCCCATAGAATATCACGAGTACAAGTGAAAACCACGGATAGCACATGTACGAGAAAATCTGCCGCGTGCACGAGCCCATATGTTGAGTTGACAAAAAGAATGGCAAGACTTAGTTCCAGGGATACTTCAGTATTCCATAGCCACCGGATTAGAGCCTCGTTAACTTCCCAGGAGGAGGTTCCTCAGGATCTGACATGGAGGCCTCAGGCTACCGATCTGGACCAGGGTCCTTCAAACCTTTTTCATCAACTCTATTTATATGGCTTCCCTGCCTGGACCACCCCTTTGTTATGTAAAAACCCTGCTGTTGTCCTTGGGGACAGTAGCACACCAGCGACCACCGCAGGAGAAATGCGGTATTACATGACGCCTTTTGATTGCTATGATGGACATGTAATATATGGCTGCATTGAGTCCTTCAGCATGCAAGTAGCTCTTTGTTTTCATTGTTCTCTCTGGCTAATAGATGAGCAGGGCGTAACTACAATAGGGGGCCCAAACAGTGAATGAAAAGACCAATACTATTAATGGCAATAATTGGGGGCCCCATCGGAGCTTTTGCACTCGCGCCCTTGAGCTTCAAGTTATGTCACTGTAGATGGGGAATGATGTCCTAATTGGACCAGCCAATCACATCAGCTGGGGGGGTCAGTATATATGTAAGGAGGAGGGCAGTGCTGGGACTTGTGTTCCTCCTGACAAAGATGCCCGTGATGCATGACAATCCTCTGCTGATTATAATAGTAATCATCTTGCTGACATTCATTCTCACACAATGTGAACAGGACCCGTCATGTTCTGCCGGTGGCTGAGACGTGAGCGGCGGGGAGATGGCTCCGCAATGACAATGAGCTTCTCATACAATACATTTCTACACAAATCATTGCCTTCAGCAGACGAGGGAGCAGCGCAGGAATCACAGAAGAAGACAAGTTACATGGTGCCGCCATGTGACAATTACAAACCGCCAAATGTCATCCTGAAAGTGAACAAAACACGACAATACATTGTCTGATAGACTGGGGTAGATAAGCTCATTATGTGCGATACTCTCTGCTGAGCCACTGTATCCAAGCCGTGGTCCTGTGTGCTAAATCTGCAGTCTGAGTTTGTATACTAAATCAGTGTATCTAAGCATATCCTATGTGCTACAGCCTGCAGAGGAGCTGTGTCTAAGCCTATCATTTGTGATACCATCGGTAGACCTACTGTATCTAAGCTTGTTATGCGTGAAAATTACAGCTGTACTGCTGTATCTGAACCTATCATGTGTGACAGTCTACTAAGACGTTGCATCTCAGCTTCTCTACTAAGTCAGTGTATCTAACCTTATCCTGTTGGATACTGCCTCCTGAACTGCTGTGTTGGCCTATTATGTGTGATACATTGTGCTGAGTAGTGTATCTAGATTTATTATGTGTGATACCCTATTGAATCAGCGTACACAGTATAAGCTTATCATGTGTGATACAGTCTGCTGAGTCCCCATATCTAAGCCTAGGAAATGTAATAATCTGCTGTATCTACATCTATTGTCTGGGACACCATCTCTTGTGTTGTTGTGTCTAAGCCTATGATTTGTGATATTGTCTGCTGAGCAACTGTATCTTTTTCTCTGTTATGCCAGATTTATGCTAAATTTACTGTGTGTGATACTGTCTGCTGATCTGATGTATCTAAGCCTATCATGTGTGATACTGTCTGCTGATCTGCTGTATCTAAGTCTATCATGTGTGATACTGTCTGCTGATCTGATGTATCTAAGCCTATCATGTGTGATACTATCTGCTGATCTGCTGTATCTAAGTCTATCATGTGTGATACTGTCTGCTGATCTGATGTATCTAAGTCTATCATGTGTGATACTGTCTGCTGATCTGCTGTATCTAAGTCTATCATGTGTGATACTGTCTGCTGATCTGATGTATCTAAGCCTATCATGTGTGATACTGTCTGCTGATCTGCTGTATCTAAGTCTATCATGTGTGATACTGTCTGCTGATCTGATGTATCTAAGCCTATCATGTGTGATACTGTCTGCTGATCTGCTGTATCTAAGTCTATCATGTGTGATACTGTCTGCTGATCTGATGTATCTAAGACTATCTTGTATGATACTGTCTGCTGATCTGATGTATCTAAGCCTATCATGTGTGATACTGTCTGCTGATCTGATGTATCTAAGTCTATCATGTGTGATACTGTCTGCTGAATCTAAGACTATCTTGTATGATACTGTCTGCTGATCTGATGTATCTAAGTCTATCATGTGTGATACTGTCTGCTGATCTGATGTATCTAAGTCTATCATGTGTGATACTGTCTGCTGTATCTAAGACTATCATGTGTGATACTGTCTGCTGATCTGATGTATCCAAGACTATCATGTGTGATACTGTTTGCTGTTCTGCCGTATCTACACCAGTATCGATGATACTGCTTATTGTGCAGATGTACCTAAGTTGTGATACTGCTTAGCTTATCGTCTCCTGCTGTTCTAGCCTATCTTATGTGTGACACCGTTCGCCCGCTCATTGTATCTAATTCTTTTCCCTCCCCTGAGGGACGCCTCCTCCAGGCGGATATCGTACCCGGCAGCCATCCTATAACTGTGAACACCATAAGAAATGACATCAGTGATGTTTGCGGCCTGAGTGCTCTTCGGAGATGTGTGATCGATTTGGAGTGGACTTTCAATAACATAATTGCAGATTTTTTATATTGTTTTTTCATAACAGACACAAGAGCCTTGACATTTGGAGACGGGGGTTGACTTTGAGTGTTTTAATGCAATGTAATGGCCTCCTCTTAAGACATAGGTTGCTGCTGTAGTCCTGAAGTATATCTCTGCATGGTACTCTTGGTATAAATATGCCTAATTCACCTCTGATTGTTCCGGGGCTCCGCTCCCATGGTCTGCACATTGGAGGGATGTAAGAGCGATGTATAGAACATGATGGAGACTGAACTAAAGTTAGAAAAGTGTCATTAAAATAGAAGAATCAGTCAAATGACCACGGGACCTTTCTGCTGTAGAACTCCCATCTATAAATTTGGAACCTTAGAGGCTACTTAATGGCCCATACACACTAGTTAGCTGTTGGCTGAATGGTAGTATGACCAACCGCTATCCTCCCCAACTCCCCCATACACATACACATAAATACTCAGCTTAGCTGAGTACATATATATAATCAAATTTACATTGTACGTTAACTTAGAGGACTTGATCCTGTGATCATTTGGTGGTTTATTCTATCTACTATAGTATTTCAGCTTATAAGAGAGATCATGGTCTTCTTTGAAGCTCAGCCTGAGGCAAATAAAACCCAAAAAGGCAGTAATGAGGTTCTTCAAATACAAAGATTTGAAGCTCCAAAAATGAATACAGATGTACTAATCCTTAATTTATCAGACAACACAATAGTTTATTAACAAACCATATGACACATCATCTGATGACTTATGGATTGCTACATATGTTCAGGATCAGAACTAATAATCGTATAATAATAAAGCATTAACAATGCCATTAGAACAGGGATATGAAACCAGAACCATCATCAGCACATGAATACATAACCAATATCAGTACAAGATTACAGCTCCAGAACAGTCATCAGTACAGGGATAAATCACCACAACCATCATCAGTAGATAAATAATCACTAAAGGTATCATCAGTACCTGAGTACATAACCAGAACCATCATTAGTATATGAATACATCACTCAAGCCATCATCAGTATATCAATACAGCACTAGAACCACTATCAGTACATGAATACATCAATATCACCAACATCAGAACATGAATACAGCACCAGAGCTATCATCAGTACATGAATATCTCACAAATAGTGTTGAGCGATACCACCCGATACTGAAAAATATCAGATCGGAATGGATCGGCCTATCTAAAAAAAAGTATCGGGTATCGCTGATTCCGATCCAGGAAGTCCCATTCAAGTCAATGGGACAGAAATATCGGAATAAAAAAAAACCCTTTCTTGCCTTGTACAGCCTGTTCAGGGGGGGGGGGGGGGGAGAGTGTGGGCGGTGCGTGGGCAGACACTGTGCGTGTCTGTCTGTAAGGGCCTCTCGGGGGACTGTGCCGACTGTCGGTGGTCTTTACGGGCCTCTCGGGGGTCTGTATGGGCCTCTCGGGGGCCTGTGCCGGCTGTCGGTGGTCTGTATGGGCCTCTCGGGGGCCTGTGCCGGCCTGCCGCGGGCCTGTGCCGGCTGCTGGTGGTCTGTACGGGCCTCTCGGGGGCCTGTGCTGGGTGTCGGTGGTCTGTATGGGCCTCTCGGGGGCCTGTGCCGGCTGCCGGTGGTCTGTACGGGCCAGGCGGGGGCCTGTGCCGGCTGCCGGTGGTCTGTGCGGGCCTGCCGGGGGTCTTGTGTGTGCAGGCATCGTCCGATGGGACTACAAGTCCCATCGGGCGATGCCTGCTACACTGACAGTGATTGACACATTAGCCAATGATGGGACAGTAGTAGTCCTATCATCCGGCTAATGTGTTAAATGTAAAAAAAAACCAAAAAAACAACATACTACATACATACTACATATATACATACTACCTACATGCTACATATATACTACATATATACATACTACATTCATACAACATACATACTACATTCATACAACATACACATATACTACATATATACTACATTCATACAACATACATACTACATACATACTGCATACATACTACATACTACATACATACTACATACTACATACATACTACATTCATACAACACACATATATACTACATACATACATGTATACTACATTCATACAACATACATACATACTACATCCATGCTACATATATACTACATTCATACAACATACATATATACTACATACATACATGTATACTACATTCAAACATACATACATACTACATACATACTGCCTTCATACAACATACATGTATACTACATTCATACAACATACATAGTACATATATACTACATTCATACAACATACATATATACAACATACATACATAGTACATACATACAACGTACATGCTACATATATACTACATTCATACAACATACATACAAAATACGTACTACATATATACTACATTCATACAACATACATACTACATATATACTACATATATACAACATACATATATACTACATTCATACAACATACATACTACATACAACATACATACATGGTATAAACATACTACATACATACTACATATATGCTACATTCATACAACATACAATACATACATATAGACATACAGTACATACAACATAGAGTACATACTCACCATCACTTGTCACTTTGATCCCCGAAGCCAGTGTCATCTAAGGAAAAATATGAAAATAACAAACAAGCCATATACTCCCTGATCTGCAGAAATCCACGCATGAGTGTCCCACGCCGATCTCCCGTGGAGAGCATCAGCATCAGCTGATGCGACCGCTCTCTACGGGGCTCCAGGAATCCAGTGACGGGAGATAGGTATCCTTCCGCACTGTATTCGTCCGCCACTGAAAAAAAATAGTCCCTGGTCTCACTTTATGGCAAATGCTGCATGGGAACTTTTTCACACAGCAACGCCAAAAGTGAGACTAGGGACTTTTTTTTACAGTGGCGGAAGAATACAGTGCGGAAGGATACCTACCTCCCGACACTGGATTCCTTGAGCCCCGTAGAGAGCGGTCGCATCAGCTGATGCTGCTGCTCTCCACGGGAGATCGGCGTGGGACCCTCGTGGATTTCTGCGGATCAGGGTAAGTATATGGCTTGTTTGTTATTTTCATATTTTTCCTTAGATGACACTGGCTTCGGGGAACAATGTGACAAGTATTAGTGAGTATGTTCTCTATGTTATATGTACTGTATGTATTGTATGAATGTATTGTATGTAGTATGTATGTAGTATGTATGTAGTATATATGTCGTATGTATGTATGTTGTATGAATGTAGTATATATGTAGCATGGATGTAGTATGTTGTATGAATGTAGTATATATGTAGCATGTATGTAGTATGTATGTTGTATGAATGTAGTATGTAGTATGTTGTATGGATGTAGTATATATGTAGCATGTACAGTATGTAGTATGTATGTATGTAGTATCAATGTAGTATATATGTAGCATGTATGTAGTATGTAGTATGTATGTATGAATGTAGTATGTATGTAGTATGTATGTATGTATGAATGTAGTATGTATGTAGTATGTATGTTGTATGAATGTAGTATATATGTAGTACGTATGTAGTATGTATGTATGTTGTATGAATGTAGTATATATGTAGTATGTATGTATGTTGTATGAATGTAGTATATATGTAGCATGTATGTAGTATGTATGTATGAATGTAGTATATATGTAGCATGTATGTATGTTGTATGAATGTAGCATGTATGTAGTATGTAGTATGTTGTATGAATGTAGTATATATGTAGCATGTATGTAGTATGTATGTTGTATGAATGTAGTATATATGTAACATGTATGTAGTATGTATGTTGTATGAATGTAGTATATATGTAGCATGTATGTAGTATATATGTATGAATGTAGTATATATATAGTATGTATGTATGCATGTTGTATGAATGTAGTATATATGTAGCATGTATGTAGTATGTATGTATGTTGTATGAATGTAGTATATATGTAGTATGTATGTTGTATGAATGTAGTATATATAGTATATATGTAGCATGTATGTAGTATGTATGTATGAATGTAGTATATATGTAGCATGTATGTTGTATGTTGTATGAATGTAGTATATATGTAGCATGTATGTTGTATGTTGTATGAATGTAGTATATATGTAGCATGTATGTAGTATGTATGTTGTATGAATGTAGCATGTATGTAGTATGTATGTATGTTGTATGAATGTAGTATATATGTAGCATGTATGTAGTATGTATGTAGTATGTATGTAGTATGAATGTAGTATGTATGTAGTATGTATGTATGAATGTATGTATGTATGCATGTTGTATGAATGTAGTATATGTAGCATGTATGTAGTATGTATGTTGTATTAATGTAGTATATATGTAGTATGTATGTTGTATGAATGTAGTATATATGTAGCATGTATGTAGTATGAATGTAGTATATATGTAGCATGTATGTAGTATGTATGTATGTTGTATTAATGTAGTATATATGTAGAATGTATGTTGTATGAATGTAGTATATATGTAGCATGTATGTATGTATGTATGTATGTTGTATGAATGTAGTATATATTTAGCATGTATGTAGTATGTATGTATGTAGTATGTTTTTTTTTTTTTACATTCAACACATTAGCCGGATGATGGGACTACTACTGTCCCATCATTGGCTAATGTGTCAATCACTTTCAGTGTAGCAGCCATCGCCCGATGGGACTTGTAGTCCCATCGGACGATGCCTGCACACACACACACAAGACCCCCGGCAGGCCTGCACAGACCACCGACAGCGGGCACAGGCCCCGGAGAGGCCCGTACAGACCACCGGCAGCTGGCACAGGTCCCCCCGACAGTCGGCACAGACCGCGCATCATGATGCGCACAGACCGGGCATCATGATGATGTCATTTCAGCAGCCAATCACAGCCATGCCAATAGTTAACATGCCTAACAGGATGTGCCCACACTTCTGAGGATTCCCATTGGCTGAATCACAGCGAGCGGGCTCACAGCATTATGGGAACTTCCGATTCCGGTATCCGATATGAAAAAAGTATCGGAAGTCAGTATCGAAATTCCGATACAGCTAATATCGGCCGATACCCGATACTTGCAGTATCGGAATGCTCAACACTATTCACAAAGCTTAATACAGCGATTAATTGCAATGTCAGACCCCGGCCATATTTACTTCTATCACATGAATCTACAACTCCCTGGTATGTCTTTAACAATGAAAAAGACATGCTGGGTATTGTTGTTACAAGCCATTGTCTGACGATAGACCACAAAGGAAAAATAGTACTTGCGAGATGTCGTCACTACCACATTGAATGAAATAACTTCGGTCTTGCCACCAACAAGGGAGAATTCTCACAGAACACACACAAAGTGAGTGCAAGGTTTTGTTAAAAGCCAGGACAGCCCCTTTAAGGTGCAATGAGACCTGCCGACCTATGGTGCTAAACGGCCAGTGATCGGTTTCTATGTTTGCCAGTTGACAGTGGTTTAATATCTTGTTTAGACAGGCAGATCAAGCCTCCAATGCGCACAGAATGATTTGTAATAGATAGTTCTGTGATGGTCATTTGTCCTGACAGCTCATGGTTTTTAAGCAGGCTTAGATTTTTTATTTCACCCACCGAACAATTGTTTTGCTTATTTGCTGTGACTGGTTATGGAAAACAAGAGATGCACGGAACATTTTTCACAGTCAACCAGTGTACATACCCCTTATAGAGCCTATGTCACAGTGCCCACTGCTCAGTGGTCGCTTGCCCAGACGAGTCATTCATTCCCTGTTGTCCCAGTGGCACATTGCCCACTCTCTAGTGCGCCAGTGATAGATCTTGATGCTGATAATCAACATTTCTTTACTCAACTGCTCAGTGGTCAGTATGCATTTCTCAAGTAATAGCTCTTAATTACCATCACCCTACTGAGCAGAGGCTAATGATCTGGAATAAGGAATTAAAATATCTCAGCTAAGTAAATCATGTGCACAGTGCTTCAGATACACAGGAATTATTCTGTAATCACAGATCCATTATGGTGATTAAGTGCCCTACATATCCGAGATCAGACGATCTATATCACTGAATTCAATGACCTAATAATATAAAAATTATTGTACACGTAACATAGTGATTCAAGGGATTCTATAAGGTCCATTATAGTAATTACCTGAAATAAACAATGTGACACAATAACTGTCCTGTCGTCATCTGTTGAATCTCCTAGCATAAAACAAGGACATAAAAGGATTTTTGTGGAGTAGTTTGGTGCTGCTGAGTTTATAGAGACTTCAGTCCAAACGAGGTATAATAGAACAACTGGGGTTTATGCGACGCGTTTCAAAGTTTAAAATGACTTTTTCACCAGGAAGTAACCACAGATATGTTATATTATAGTAGTTATATTCTTGTATATAGGGGGGTAGTATAATAGTAGTTATATTCTTGTACCTAGGGGCAGTATTATAGTAGATATTTTCCTGTACATAGGGGGCAGTATTATAGTAGTTATATTCTTGTACATAGGGGGCAGTATTATAGTAGTTATATTCTTGTACATAGGGGCAGTATTATAATAGTTATGTTCTTGTACATAGGGGGCAGTATTATAGTAGTTATATTCTTGTACATAGGAGCAGTATTATAGTAGTTATATTCTTGTACATAGGGGGTAGTATTATAGTAGTTATATTCTTGTACATAAGGAGCAGTATTATAGTAGTTATATTCTTCTACATAGGGGCAGTATTATAGTAGTTATATTCTTGTACATAGGGCAGTATTATAGTAGTTATATTCTTGTACATAGGGAGCAGTATTATAGTAGATATATTCTTGTACATAGGAGCAGTATTATAGTAGTTAGATTCTTGTACATAGAGGGCAGTATTATAGTACTTATATTCTTGTACATAGGGCAGTATTATAGTTGTTATATTCTTGTACATAGGGAGCAGTATTATAGTAGATATATTCTTGTACATAGGAGCAGTATATAGTAGTTATATTCTTGTACATAGGGGGCAGTATTATAGTAGTTATATTCTTGTACATAGGGGGAAGTATTATAGTAGTTATATTCTTGTACATAGGGGGAAGTATTATAGTAGTTATATTCTTGTACATAGGGGGAAGTATTATAGTACTTATATTCTTGTACATATTGAGTAATGTTAGAGTAATTATGTTCTTGTAGGGGTAGTATTATTGTACGCTACTTACAGTTTTCTAAGTTACAGGTAATAGTTTATGTGAAGGATGACACCAGAGAGATCATAAAATAAAATACTCATAAACACACTCAGACAGGAGAACATATTCCTGGCATAATAAATTACACCTAGATGCCTCCACTGAAGTGTTGGACCTAAATATAGATCAGTCGCTACCAGCAACTATGAAAAAGGGGGGGGAGTGGAAACCACTCAGAAACGACCACAGATCAGATATAGAAAAATATATATCTTTATTGGGACATACAAACAGATCCTAGACAAAACAGTGCTAAGTGCACAGATTAAATCCACGCACCATGGAAAATACCGCAGGCCTCCCTAGAGCATACAGATGATACAGTCCAATAAGGACATAAAACTCTCCTCACCAAATCGCATATACCATAGGGGCACTCTATTCCCTCTAACTGATTCATAGGTCAACCAGTCCTAATAATATAATATATACACATATCTATATAAAGTAAATAGATGAATATAAGCAAAACATGTATGTGTATATACATAAGCGCTAAATAAGGCAATAATGTAACATGAACATATTGTCAAAAAAACGATTCACTTTAGAGATTCTGGAATTTGCGTTAACGCACAATTTTTTTACTTTTAAGGGGTCCTTTTTCCTGCAGACCCAGGGGACAGCCATGGGAGCGGCCTATGCGCCCTCTTATGCGAATCTGTTCCTGGGCCTGTGGGAGAGGGACCTCTTCCAGTCGGATCTGCACGCATCTGTGGACCGCGTCCTGTCTTGTACGCGGTACATAGATGACGTGTTTTTGATCTGGCAGGGTTCTGAATGTCTATTGGAGCAATTTTTTCAGCAGTTGAATGATAACACATTGAACATCAGGCTTACCTTTGTTCACGATGTGAACAAGATTGAATTTTTGGATGTTACTTTGAGGAGGGATGGCAGAGATATGATCCAGACAAATATTTTTAGAAAGCCAACCTCCACGAATTCTCTGTTGCATGCCTCCTCCTCTCATCCTAACTATATGATTAGTGCAGTGCCGATAGGACAATTCCTTCGTCTAAGGCGTATTTGTTCGACTGATTCTGACTATGAACAACAGGCTGATGATCTAATACAGCGTTTTAGAGAAAGGGGCTATAGCCATAGATCTATTAAAAAAGCGTATAATCGTGCAAAACATAGTACACGTAATGCCTTACTGTATAAGAATGAGGACATTACATCTAAATTGGATCAATTAAGATTTATAACTACTTTTCATTCTCAATCGGATAGAGTAAGTAAGATCTTGGAGAAGTCTTGGCCTATTCTGTTAACTGATCCCATAATAGCCAAGATATTATCAAACAAACCCAGAATAGCGTATAGAAGGGCGAAGAACCTACGAGGGCATTTAATCAAAAGTCATTATGAGACTAATCCACCATTGACATTTTTGCGTGGTGGTGCCCAACGGTATGGGTGTTTCTCGTGTGGTCAATGTGTGGCTTGTGTTAACATTGATCGAAGTGAGACCTTCACGGATTCATCTGGCTCCAAAGTGTACAAAGTCAAAAAGAGGATTACCTGCCTATCAAAATATGTGATATATTATGCCACCTGCCCGTGCTCCCTGATCTATGTAGGATTGACCACACGCCAGTTAAAGGTCAGGGTCAGGGAGCACGTCTTAGGTATACAGGCTGCGGCAGGCGAAAATGATATATCAGTGCTTAAGACTATACCTAGGCACTTTAAATTATACCATCAGTGTGATGGTAGGACCCTCAGAGTTAGAGGGATTGATTTATTGGATCCCGGTATCAGGGGAGGTAGAGTTTCACAACGCTTGGCTCAAATTGAGGCAAGATGGATATGGACCCTAAATACGGTCCAGCCTAATGGGCTTAATGAATCCTTAAATTTTACATCGTTTCTATGATCACCTCCTGGCTGTACTGTTAAGTGCATTGAATTGCTTCCACGTGTACGTGGTTGTTTTTAATTTGTGTTTTTATTGATGTTTTACTTATCATTTTTTCAAATACATCTTTACTTTAGGCCACGTATTTAATATTCATTCCAGCATTGGGTCATGTATTGGAGAACATTCTTAGCTGAATTTGAAGTCTGGGCATTTGTCCAATACAGCATGGGACATCTATACCATCATATCAAGACTGTACATCGTGGAGTCATATCGGGTGAACCATTGGATCTTAAGTTGTTTATCTGTGTGGACACGGCTATTTATCATGCATTACTCACTGTGCGATATCTACAATCCATGGAACAATTTGTCTTATGTGCCATCTAATGTGTTATGAACTAATGAGTTTGGATATATATATCATATGATAATCTGTATATGGTTTGTGGTATTACCGGTTTTAATGTTTACAGTATGAAAGGTATACTCATGCTGTAATGCGTGAGATGTCTGTGTCCAAATTTGTATATCAGGATTTTCCACGATGTTATTGGATAATATGCTCTGGACTTCATATTAATATGTAATGGTGTTTCTCATGTTCTATGCTATTAATTGTGCCCATGGTATGTGATTATTCTATTTTTCTATTTTTTCATTCATTTTTTTATGTTTTGTTCTATTCTTTTGTATTGAATCCATGTACGGCCAAATGGGGAGGATGATTGACCTGTACGCATGCGCGTTGTGGCCTGGGGCCGCGACGCGGCTTCTGGCGTCTCCTCCGGTATGTTGCCATGGCGTCCTTGACGCCGGGTACGTGCTGGTGATGCCGGCGCCGCTCCGCGTCCCTGGTTTCCATAACGGCGGATGCGTCATTTCCGGTTGACGCCTCCTCATTTCCGGTCACGGCCCTTTTTTAGCGTCCTGGCTCTGCTGTTTGTTACGCCCCCTGACGAAGGACGAGCTTCCGAAACGCGCGTCGGGGTACGCGCATGGTCTCCCCTGAGACTCCTCTCTCACCATCATTCATTTTGGTAATAATTACCGATTTTTTTGCTGCCTCTATTTTTGAACATGGTAGCAATTGTCACCACACAATGGTTATAGAGGGTGAGGGTCTGAGAGATTTTCTCTCAAACGTTTTTTGTATTTCCCTGCTAAGGCTTTTTTACAATATATGTAATGATTATAATGAGGATGTTACACCACCATTTGGTGTTATATGTTGATGGTGATATCCTTTAGCCGTTATTATAGCGGCCTTTTTGACAATATGTTCATGTTACATTATTGCCTTATTTAGCGCTTATGTATATACACATACATGTTTTGCTTATATTCATCTATTTACTTTATATAGATATGTGTATATATTATATTATTAGGACTGGTTGACCTATGAATCAGTTAGAGGGAATAGAGTGCCCCTATGGTATATGCGATTTGGTGAGGAGAGTTTTATGTCCTTATTGGACTGTATCATCTGTATGCTCTAGGGAGGCCTGCGGTATTTTCCATGGTGCGTGGATTTAATCTGTGCACTTAGCACTGTTTTGTCTAGGATCTGTTTGTATGTCCCAATAAAGATATATATTTTTCTATATCCGATCTGTGGTCGTTTCTGAGTGGTTTCCACTCCCCCCCTTTTTCATAGTTGCTGGTAGCGACTGATCTATATTTAGGTCCAACACTTCAGTGGAGGCATCTAGGTGTAATTTATTATGCCAGGAATATGTTCTCCTGTCTGAGTGTGTTTATGAGTATTTTATTTTATGCATATTTTTCTGTGTTTTGCACAGGTGTTACTCGTACAAGGATGGACTACAAGGCCAGAGAAATTACCTGGCTGGGACAGGTAGACCAGGTCTTTGGCAGTGATGGTGCTTGCAGTCGACCGGTTGGTGATCATGGATTCGAAAGTCTTTGTGATTCAGTACAGACTCTACTTTTACGACGTACCAGGATCTGGTGGAGCCGTGCATTTTTACAGAAATATATTGCACGTAAAATGATTCCTAGAGGCCTTAGGATAAGAGTAACACCTACATTTGTGGTTGAGGATCAGTCTTTTATAAATGAGTGGGAGGAGGCATGCAACATTTGCTCTGGGAGTCTGATGCAGTTATTAATTGGGCTGAATACAAGGCTGATCAATGAGTTGGACAAAAAAATTGATTCTACCTTGTCCGAGTTACGTGGAAATGGGTCAGAAGATCGTATCAAGGTATTTGAGAATGAATTGGAAAAGACGATTGATAATGCAGTCAAAAAAATCAGTGATTCACAGACTTCCAAAATTAATCGAGATACAAAGGACTATCAGTCCAATGGCGTATACCATTGGAGAAAAGCACCCATGAATGGGCGCCAGATGGTACGGGCTGTCTCTAATCAGTCCATATCTTCATTGAGTAGTCAATCAGACATATCAGCTTCCTCAATGACAACTCGATCAGGAAGTAACAATAAACGGGTTAGGAATCATGATTATCATCCCTATAAGCGCTACAGGACTCGGTTCCGTGAGAAGGACTATGATGCGAACAAGGTAATTAATCTAAGCCAACATACACTATCGGACCTTGATTGTTCATTATTGTATAAGGGTTTATCATTTTCCCCATCCTCTGGTCCGGATATTTTTTCCATAGTGAAAGATTTACATGTCTTTGCACGTTCCTTGTTATTTAAACGTTTTTTCTTTAATAATGATACACATAAACTTTTTCCTACAGAAGATGAACAGACTGCGCTAAGAATTTTGGAGGAGTTGTCTGAGGAGCATACCACAATTGAAGGAGGTAAGATACCTCCTTCGATTAGGCCGCGTTCTAGACGGTTTCCCCCACTGTCCAATTGCGGTCCAATAGACCTATTTGTTAAAGTGGTGTCTAAAGAACTATCGGCGATGCCACGATTTATCCGCAATGATAATTTGAATAGGGAAGAGCGTGCTAGGCTTAAACATCTACGTGGTCTCTCTGATGTGGTGATCAAACCGGCGGACAAGGGGGGTAACATAGTGATATGGCCGAATTCTATGTATGAAAAGGAGGCATTTCGCCAGTTACTGAATAACACTTGTTATAAAAAACTCACGTTTAACCCCTTGTCCGCCTTTGATACCCAACTCAGAGGGATCATATCTAGAGCTATCGAGGCAGAAATTATCACGAGGGAGTTGGGATCGGCCTTAGTGGTTAATGAGCCTACAGTAGCGACGTTTTATTTGCTCCCTAAAATCCATAAGGATATACAATGTCCACCAGGTAGGCCGATAGTTTCAGGCCGGGGCAACTATCTTGAACATGTAGGCCGATGGATTGACTCAGTATTACAACCATTTGTGGAGGTTTTGCCATCTTTTCTTAAAGATACTAACCAGTTATTGAGGAAGGTTGATGGGCTTTCTCTGGATAGAGATGCGATACTGGTGACGGCTGACGTAGAGTCACTGTATACTAGTATCCGACATGCCGATGGTTTAAGAGCAGTGGAATTTTTTCTAGGTACTTCTAGTTTGCCGACGGGTCTTAAACGATTCACTTTAGAGATTCTGGAATTTGCGTTAACGCACAATTTTTTTACTTTTAAGGGGTCCTTTTTCCTGCAGACCCAGGGGACAGCCATGGGAGCGGCCTATGCGCCCTCTTATGCGAATCTGTTCCTGGGCCTGTGGGAGAGGGACCTCTTCCAGTCGGATCTGCACGCATCTGTGGACCGCATCCTGTCTTGGACGCGGTACATAGATGACGTGTTTTTGATCTGGCAGGGTTCTGAATGTCTATTGGAGCAATTTTTTCAGCAGTTGAATGATAACACATTGAACATCAGGCTTACCTTTGTTCACGATGTGAACAAGATTGAATTTTTGGATGTTACTTTGAGGAGGGATGGCAGAGATATGATCCAGACAAATATTTTTAGAAAGCCAACCTCCACGAATTCTCTGTTGCATGCCTCCTCCTCTCATCCTAACTATATGATTAGTGCAGTGCCGATAGGACAATTCCTTCGTCTAAGGCGTATTTGTTCGACTGATTCTGACTATGAACAACAGGCTGATAATCTAATACAGCGTTTTAGAGAAAGGGGCTATAGCCATAGATCTATTAAAAAAGCGTATAATCGTGCAAAACATAGTACACGTAATGCCTTACTGTATAAGAATGAGGACATTACATCTAAATTGGATCAATTAAGATTTATAACTACTTTTCATTCTCAATCGGATAGAGTAAGTAAGATCTTGGAGAAGTCTTGGCCTATTCTGTTAACTGATCCCATAATAGCAAAGATATTATCAAACAAACCCAGAATAGCGTATAGAAGGGCGAAGAACCTACGAGGGCATTTAATCAAAAGTCATTATGAGACTAATCCACCATTGACATTTTCGCGTGGTGGTGCCCAACGGTATGGGTGTTTCTCGTGTGGTCAATGTGTGGCTTGTGTTAACATTGATCGAAGTGAGACCTTCACGGATTCATCTGGCTCCAAAGTGTACAAAGTCAAAAAGAGGATTACCTGCCTATCAAAATATGTGATATATTATGCCACCTGCCCGTGCTCCCTGATCTATGTAGGATTGACCACACGCCAGTTAAAGGTCAGGGTCAGGGAGCACGTCTTAGGTATACAGGCTGCGGCAGGCGAAAATGATATATCAGTGCTTAAGACTATACCTAGGCACTTTAAATTATACCATCAGTGTGATGGTAGGACCCTCAGAGTTAGAGGGATTGATTTATTGGATCCCGGTATCAGGGGAGGTAGAGTTTCACAACGCTTGGCTCAAATTGAGGCCTAAATACGGTCCAGCCTAATGGGCTTAATGAATCCTTAAATTTTACATCGTTTCTATGATCACCTCCTGGCTGTACTGTTAAGTGCATTGAATTGCTTCCACGTGTACGTGGTTGTTTTTAATTTGTGTTTTTATTGATGTTTTACTTATCATTTTTTCAAATACATCTTTACTTTAGGCCACGTATTTAATATTCATTCCAGCATTGGGTCATGTATTGGAGAACATTCTTAGCTGAATTTGAAGTCTGGGCATTTGTCCAATACAGCATGGGACATCTATACCATCATATCAAGACTGTACATCGTGGAGTCATATCGGGTGAACCATTGGATCTTAAGTTGTTTATCTGTGTGGACACGGCTATTTATCATGCATTACTCACTGTGCGATATCTACAATCCATGGAACAATTTGTCTTATGTGCCATCTAATGTGTTATGAACTAATGAGTTTGGATATATATATCATATGATAATCTGTATATGGTTTGTGGTATTACCGGTTTTAATGTTTACAGTATGAAAGGTATACTCATGCTGTAATGCGTGAGATGTCTGTGTCCAAATTTGTATATCAGGATTTTCCACGATGTTATTGGATAATATGCTCTGGACTTCATATTAATATGTAATGGTGTTTCTCATGTTCTATGCTATTAATTGTGCCCATGGTATGTGATTATTCTATTTTTCTATTTTTTCATTCATTTTTTTATGTTTTGTTCTATTCTTTTGTATTGAATCCATGTACGGCCAAATGGGGAGGATGATTGACCTGTACGCATGCGCGTTGTGGCCTGGGGCCGCGACGCGGCTTCTGGCGTCTCCTCCGGTATGTTGCCATGGCGTCCTTGACGCCGGGTACGTGCTGGTGATGCCGGCGCCGCTCCGCGTCCCTGGTTTCCATAACGGCGGATGCGTCATTTCCGGTTGACGCCTCCTCATTTCCGGTCACGGCCCTTTTTTAGCGTCCTGGCTCTGCTGTTTGTTACGCCCCCTGACGAAGGACAAGCTTCCGAAACGCGCGTCGGGGTACGCGCATGGTCTCCCCTGAGACTCCTCTCTCACCATCATTCATTTTGGTAATAATTACCGATTTTTTTGCTGCCTCTATTTTTGAACATGGTAGCAATCGTCACCACACAATGGTTATAGAGGGTGAGGGTCTGAGAGATTTTCTCTCAAACGTTTTTTGTATTTCCCTGCTAAGGCTTTTTTACAATATATGTAATGATTATAATGAGGATGTTACACCACCATTTGGTGTTATATGTTGATGGTGATATCCTTTAGCCGTTATTATAGCGGCCTTTTTGACAATATGTTCATGTTACATTATTGCCTTATTTAGCGCTTATGTATATACACATACATGTTTTGCTTATATTCATCTATTTACTTTATATAGATATGTGTATATATTATATTATTAGGACTGGTTGACCTATGAATCAGTTAGAGGGAATAGAGTGCCCCTATGGTATATGCGATTTGGTGAGGAGAGTTTTATGTCCTTATTGGACTGTATCATCTGTATGCTCTAGGGAGGCCTGCGGTATTTTCCATGGTGCGTGGATTTAATCTGTGCACTTAGCACTGTTTTGTCTAGGATCTGTTTGTATGTCCCAATAAAGATATATATTTTTCTATATCTGATCTGTGGTCGTTTCTGAGTGGTTTCCACTCCCCCCCTTTTTTTACCAGAGAGATCATGTAGAATCCCACCGCTGCGAACACATGACGAACCTACACATCGCCACCCCGCCTGACGTCAATATTATGTCAGCGAGATCTCGTGGTATGGTCTCCTCACAAGAACTAACGTGACGTTCCACACCCCTTGGGGACATGTAATGTCAACTTGGCACAGTTTTACACACACACCCTGTCCACATGGGTCAAGTAGGCATGGGGAGTGAGAGGATGTGGCCCACGCTGTCACTGATGTGGCACCACACTCACTCACAACCCAGACAGGCTGAGAGGCCCCTTTCACTAGCACCAGTGAAACAGAGAGCTGCGAGCCCGGTAGGACTGCCACCAGTTCCTCATTGGATATAATCCCGGTCCGTAAACGGGATTATAATCGGACCAGAAACCAGACGTAGCATGGAAAGTTAAAATGAGAAACAGAAGTGTGGCTTGAGATACAAGAGCTGCCCAAGATTAAATGATATATTTAGTCACCTTAAGGCCACACTAGATAATACACTATGTACACGATGGTTATACATATATAATGGTCAGTTATGCTAATACAATATGGGTAGGACAAAAGATATAATCAAAATATATATGTTAGATCATGGGTGGGCTTGGCCACAAGGGGGTATGGGCTGCCAGCTGACTCCTAGGTCATTCACAGCAAGTTACTTGATGCGGCCCTCAATGTTGAAGTGGACTGAATGCATAACACGGAGAGGGACCACATGATCTTACACTAGTCCACTTTGGATAATTCCCCTTCTGCCCTCTGGGCTGAACTTAAATCCCCTCTCCTTTCCTCTGCAGCTAAAAAGTCCAAAATCTATGAAAGATCATAATTCCCTTCTGGATGATTCTGGGTCAACTGGATCTAGTCGAGCCCCTGTTATGCGTGGGGACCAAACAAGTCTTCGCTACCTGTCTTCTATAAGATGTTCTATGTAGTTCCATATCCCTGGGTGCTAGAATGGGTCGAGACCCTGGCGGGTTGTCACCATGTTCTCAGGACCTTGGAAATCTACATGATGTACGGCTAGGACGCATAGTATCTCTGTAACTCCTTATGTAATTATATTTCTAGAATGTTATTTGGCAGCTTCAGCACAACTCTATATTGCAAGTCAGACTTTGTCCTGCTCTGAGCTGCTCAAGGTGTGAGATGTGTCAGTCACAGTCTTTGAGGCTTTGCCTCCCTGCTGCTGCTAGGTGTCCTGTTAAAGCTGCACAGTGAAGGGGTTTTTATAATCCCTTGGCACATAGTATACAAAGAATTGACATGAAATTATCTCTTCAATATTCTTCACAGTTTATGAATGACAATCTTCCACAAATTAGCAATATTATAGCTGTAATATTCTTCTACGTAAAGGGAAGTAATGTAGTAGCTATATTCTTGTCCCTAAAGCAATATTACTGTTATTAGTACGTAACATATAGAATTAGTTGGTTATTGGCAAATAGCAGGTAGTAGTATAGTAGTTATATTTTTGAACATAGGGGCAATATGATATTTTCAGTGCATAATAATTTAGATTTATTTTTGTTCAATATTGGAAAGCTAGATGTGAGTTCCACTGGCTGCCAACCTGACTAGAAGTTTAAATGTAAGGCCTGTTTCACACATCAGTTTTTCACAAATCAGTCAAGATCCGCCGTTTTGTGAAATAAACGGATCCGCCATTTTTTTGGGCAGATCCGTTTTTTTCCCCATTGACTTGCATTATCGGCGAATTTTGACTGATGGATGTCCGTTGCATCCGTATGTCTGCGGATCCGCCAAAATTTTGGCGTCCTCTGACATCACCGAACGGACCATGCAACGTTTTTTCTCTGGCCGGATCCGCATTTTGTGTTTATCTACAGATTTAACCCTCAATTCCTTCTGGCTGCTGGATCGATCTCTCTCTCTCTCTCATACCTGCCGATCGACGCGCCATGCCTGCCGATCGATCTGGATCCCTCGACACGCCATGCCTGCCAATCGATCAGGATCCCGTGACGCGCCATGCCTGTCAATCGATCAGGATCCCGTGACGCGCCATGCCTGCTGATCAATCAGGATCACGCGACAATGCCTGCCGATCCGGATCCCGCAACATCACGTGACCATTCTCCTCACATTGTATTGACACGCGATGCCGCCCGCTCGTTCTCGGTCATGGAGGTACTCAGCTATTTCGCGCCACTCTCTCTGCACGGGTTCCTTTAAATTTTACCTTCCCGGATCAGTACATCCGCCGATCCAGTGACACCTGTTCCTGTCAGTCCACTTGCGGATCCGTTTTCCGCTATTTTGGCGGATTTAGGACTGACCTGAAAAGCTGATGTGTGAAACAGGCCTTACCTGTCACTATATTCATGCTGCCCGAACCACAAGCATCATGAATCAAAGCCTGGCTGTGCGATAGTAGCAAGGACTGTCTTCCTCTGAGCCCATGTTTATGGCCATGTTTCCTAACGTAAATCGTTTGTGCTAATACTGTGGTGCAGGCAGGATGAGACATTTCCTAATTTAAATAGTTTGTACTAATACTGTGGTGCAGGAAGTTGGCCACATTTCCTAGTCTAAATCGTTTAGGATAACGCTGTAGTACAGGAACGATGCCACATTGCCTAATAAAACCTTTTTGTGCTAATAGTGTGGTGCAGGCAAGAGACCACATTTCTTAATCTAAATAATTTGTGTTAATACTGTGGTGAAGGAGGCCACTTTTCCTTGTCTAACTCATTTAGGATAATGCTGTAGTGCAAACACTATGCCACATTTCCTAATCTAAATAGTTTGTGGCACAGACAGAAGGCCACATTTTCTAATGTAAGTCATTTGTGCTGATAGTGTGGTGAAGGAAAAAGATCATATTTCCTATTTTAAATAGTTTGTTCTAATACTGTGGTGCAGGCAGGATGCAACATTTCCTAATTTAAATTGTTTGTGTTAATAGTTTTGTGCAGGCAAGAGGCCACATTTCCTAATCTAAATCGTTTGTGCTAATACTGTGATGCAGGCAGGATGACACATTTCCTAATCTAAATTGTTTGTGCTAATATCTTGGTGTAGGCAGGCCACATTTCCTAATTTAAATAGTTTGTGCTAATACTGTGGTGCAGGCAGGAGGCCACATTTCCTAATCTAAATAGTTTAGGATAATGCTGTAATGCTGGCACTATGCCACATTTCTTAATCTAAACAATTTGTGCTAATATTTCTGTGCAGGCAGGAGGCCACAGTTCCTAATCTAAATCGTTTGTGCTAATACTGTAGTGCATGAAGGAGGCCACATTTCCTAATAGAACGCATTTATGCTAATAGTGTTCACAAGCGCTTGACAAAAGCGCTTGCCGCTCGAAACGCATCAAAAGATGCCTGTATTCTCTTTTTTGTGAACACACAATTTTAATCTTTTCTTCTTGGACCTTGGAAAATAAAATGCACTTTTTTGGACTTCATCTGTGAGCTGGATTTTTCTGCCTTCCACATTTTCTAATCTTAATCGTTTTTGCTTTGGGCTATTACTGTGGTGCAATCACCGCACACTCTTGACAGATGCTTGTGAAAATGTTATTGTATAGATGCAGCAAAAACACAATTCAGGTGCAGGGATAGAGAAAATGGTGAGGCGACAAGAACATAACGTTTCGACTCTCACAGGGTCTTATTCATATAGTCGCTGTAGGCAAGGTTCACTGAAAGGTATAAAGGATATTCTGATTGTAAAGGACACCTGGGTCCAGGGGAAGTCCAGCGCTCCTGCTCTTTGGATTATAGGCTGCATTTGCAATAAAATTTTCACAAGCATCTCTCAAGAGTGTGCAGTGATTGAACATTTCTCTACTATGGGGATTGCCATCCCACTTCACCAGCACCTCGGAACTCTCCAGGCAAGAGTGCTCGCCACACTACCTGTGTTACACTGTGGTGCAGGCAGGAGGCCATGTTTTTTAACCCCTTCACCCCCAAGGGTGGTTTGCACGTTCATGACCGGGCCAATTTTTACAATTCTGACCACTGTACCTTTATGAGGTCATAACTCTGGAACGCTTCCATTGATCCCGGTGATTCTGACATTGTTTTCTCGTGACATATTGTACTTCATGTTAGTGGTAAAATTTCATTCAAATAACTTGCGTTTATTTGTGAAAAAAATGGAAATTTGGCAAAAATTTTGAAAATTTCGCAATTTTCCAACTTTGAATTTTTATGCCCTTAAATCACAGAGATACGGCACACAAAAAACTTGATAACTAACATTTCCCACATGTTTACTTTACATCAGCACAATTTTGGAACCAAAATTTTTTTTTGTTAGGAAGTTATAAGGGTTAAAAGTTGACCAGCGATTTCTCATTTTTACAACACCATTTTATTTTTAGGACCACATCACATTTGAAGCCACTTTGAGGGGTCTATATGATAGAAAATACCCAAAAGTGACACCATTCTAAAAACTGAACCCCTTAAGGTGCTCAAAACCACATTCAAGAAGTTTATTAACCCATTAGGTGCGTCACAGGAATTTTTTTGAATATTTAAAAAGAAATGAACATCTAACTTTTTTTCACAAATAAAATACTTCAGGTTCAATTTTTTTTATTTTACCAAGGGTAACAGGAGAAATTGGACTGCAAAAGTTATTGTGCAATTTGTCCTGAGTACGCTGATACCTGATTTGTGGGGGGGAACGACTGTTTCGGCGCATGGCAGAGCTCAGAATGGAAGGAGCGCCGTTTGACTTTTTCAATGCAAAATTGGCTGGAATTCAGATCGGACGCCATGTCACGTTTGGAGAGTCCCTGATGTACCTAAACAGTGGAAACCCCCTACAAGTGACCCCATTTTGGAAACTAGACCCCCCAAGGAACTTATCTAGATATGTGGTGAGAACTTTGAACCCACATGGGCTTTACAGAAGTTTATAACGTACAGCGGTACAATTAAAAAATCATATTTTTTCCACAAAAATGATCTTTTCACCCCAATTTTTATTTTCCCAAGGGTAACGGGACCCTAAAAGTTATTGTGCAATTTGTCCTGAGTACGCTGATACCCCACATGTGGGGGTAAACCACTATTTGGGCGCATGGCAGAGCTCGGAAGGGAAGCCATGCCATTTGACGTTTTTGGCTGGAATTGAGATCGGACACCATGTCGCGTTTGGAAAACCCCTGATGTACCAAAACAGTGGAAATCCCCCACAAATGACACCATTTTGGAAACTAGACCCCCTAAGGAACTTATCTAGATGTGTGGTGAGAACTTTGAACCCCCATGGGCTCCACAGAAGTTTATAACATAAAGCCATACAATTAAAAAAATCATATTTTTTCCACAAAAATGATCTTTTCACCCTCAATTCTTATTTTTCCAAGGGTAACAGGACCGTAAAAGTTATTGTGCAATTTGTTCTGAGTATGCTGATACCCCACATGTGGGGGTAAACCACTATTTGGGCGCATGGCAGAGCTCGGAAGGGAAGCAGCGCCATTTGACGTTTTTGGCTGGAATTGAGATCGGACACCATGTCGCGTTTGGAAAACTCCTGATGTACCAAAACAGTGGAAACCCCCCACAAATGACACCATTTTGGAAACTAGACCCCCTAAGGAACTTATCTAGATGTGTGGTGAGCACTTTGACCCCCTCAGTGCTTCACAGAAGTTTATAATGCCCGGGCGTGAAAATAAATAATTCGTATTTTTTCCACAAACATGATCTTTTAGTCACCATTTTTTTATTTTCCCAAGGGTACCAGGAGAAATTGGACCCCAAAAGTTGTTGTCCAATTTGTCCTGAGTATGCTGATACCCCATATGTGGGAGAAAACTACTGTATGGGCACACGTCGGGGCTCGGAAGGGAAGTAGTGACGTTTTGGAATGCAGACTTTGATGGAATGGTCTGCGGGTGTCATGTTGTCTTTGGAGAGCCCCTAATGTACCTAAACAGTGGAAACCCCCCACAAATGACACCATTTTGTAAACTAGACCCCCCAAGGAACTTATCTAGATGTGTGGTCAGCACTTTGAACCCTCCAGTGCTTCACAGAAGTTTATAACGCCAGGGCGTGAAAATAAAAAATTCGTATTTTTTCCACAAACATGATCTTTTAGTCACCATTTTTTTATTTTCCCAAGGGTACCAGGAGAAATTGGACCAAAAAAGTTGTTGTCCAATTTGTCCTGAGTATGCTGATACCCCATATGTGGGTGAAAACTACTGTATGGGCACACGTCGGGGCTCGGAAGGGAAGTAGTGACGTTTTGGTATGCAGACTTTGATGGAATGGTCTGCGGGTGTCATGTTGCCTTTGGAGAGCCCCTAATGTACCTAAACAGTGGAAACCCCCCACAAATGACCCCATTTTGAAAACTAGACCCACTAAGGAACTTATCTAGATGTGAGGTGAGCACTTTGAACCCCCAAGGGCTTCACAGAAGTTTATAATGCCAGGGCATGAAAATAAAAAAATCATATTTTTTCCAGAAACATGATCAATTAGTCCCCAATTTTTTCATTTTCCCAAGGGTAACAGGAGAAATTGGACCCCAAAAGTTGTTGTCCAATTTGGCCTGAGTACGCTGACACCCCACATGTGGGAGAAAACTACTGTATGGACACACGTCGGGGCTCGGAAGGGAAGCAGTGACGTTTTGGAATGCAGACTTTAATGGAATGGTCTGCGGGTGTCATGTGCGTTTGGAGATCCCCTGATGTACCTAAACTATTGAAACTCCCCACAAGTGACCCCATTTTGGACACTAGACCCCCCACGGAACTTATCTAGATGTGTGGTGAGCACTTTGAACCCCCAAGTGCTTCACAGAAGTTTATAACACTCGGAAGTGAAAATAAAAAAATCATTTTTTTCCACAAAAATGATATTTTTGCCCCCAATTTTTTATTTTCCTAAGGGTAACAGGAGAAATTGGACCCCAAAAATTGTTTTGCAATTTGTCCTGAGTAGGCTGATACCCTACATGTGGGGGTAAAACACTGTTTGGGCGCATGGCAGAGCTTGGAAGGGAAGGAGCACCATTTGACTTTTTCAACTCAGAATTGGCTGGAATTGAGATCAGACGCCATGTTGCATTTGGAGAGCCCCTGATGTGCCCAAACAGTGGAAACCCCCAATTATAACTCCAATCCTAACCCCAACACACCCCTAACCCTAATCTGAGCCCTAACCCTAGCCCTAGCCCTAACCCTAACCCTAGCCCTAACCCTAAGGCTGTGTGCACACGCTGCGGATTTTGCTGCGGTTCCGCAGCGGTTTTGGCTGCTGCGGACCCCAGTACCATGATTCCCTATGGGAATCAAAAACCGCAGTGCAGACGGTGCGGAATTTTCCGCGCGGATTATCTGCGGTTTTCAATCCGCAGAAAGAATTGACATGTCAATTCTTTCTGCGGATTCTCCTGCGGTTTGCCATCTCCTCTATTGAGGAGATGAAAAACCGCAGGACAAAACCGCAGAGCAATCTTCAGGTAAAACCGCAGGTCTTTTGACCTGCGGTTTCACCTGCGGATTTTACAAAATCCGCGCGGATGAATCCGCACCTAATCCGCAGCGTGTGCACACGGCCTTACCCTAACGGGAAAATGGAGATAAATACTTTTTTTTTAGTTTTATTATTTTTCCCTAACTAAGGGGGTGATAACGGGGGGGTTTGATTTACTATTTATGGCGGTTTTTATTTTTGGCAGCTGTCACACGCTAAAAGACGCTTTTTATTGTAAAATAGTTTTTGCATCACCACATTTTGAGAGCTATAATTTTTCGTATTTTGACCCACCGAGTCATGTGAGGTCTTATTTTTTGCGGGACGAGTTGACGTTTTTATTGGTACCATTTTCGGGCACGTGACATTTTTTGATCGCTTTTTATTCCTATTTTTGGGACGCAGAATGAACAAAAACCAGCGTTTCATGAATTTCTTTTGGGGGGGTGCGTTTACACCGTTCCGCGTGCGGTAAAATTGATAAAGTGGTTTTATTCTTCGGGTCAGTACGGTTACAGCGATACCTCATTTAGGTCGTTTTTTTATGTTTTTGTCGGTTTTATGCAATGAAAACTATTTTATATAAAAAATAATTATTTTTGCATCGCTTTATTCTGTGAGCTATAACTTTTTTATTTTTTCGCTGATGATGCTGTGTGGCGGCTCGTTTTTTGCGGGACAAGATGACGTTTTCAGCGGTACCATGGATATTTATATGCGTCTTTTTGATTGCGCGTTATTACACTTTTTGTTTGGTGGTATGATAATAAATCATTATTTTTTGCTTCGTTTTTTATTTTTATTTTTTAAGGGGTTCGCTAAAAGGGTTAACTAATGAGACAGTTTTATAGGGCGGGTCATTACGGACGCGGCGATACCTAATATGTGTACTTTTATTGTTTTTTTTTTTATTATTTTCAAAAAATGAATTTATTGGGGAATATTTTTTTTTTTTTACTAATTTATTTGGCGATTTTTTTTTATTTATTTTTACATTTTTTTTTACTTTTTTTTTTACTTTATTACATAGTCCCAGGTGGGACATCACTGTCCTGTGACAGATCGCTGATCTGTCACATCACAGATCACTGTGACAGATCAGCAATCTGTCACAGGCATTGAAGCAGACTTCCTCTTGCCTGCGCTTTGCAGGCACTGAGGAAGCCAGCTTCCTCAGGTCCCCGAAGGCCCCCGTCGCCATCTTGGATTCGGGGGCCTGGAGGATAGAAGCCCCCCGCAGCAGCGCTGCACATTGCGCTGCCGTGGGGGGCTCAGGGAAGCACGGAGGGAGCCCCCTCCCTGCCGATGCTTCCCTTTAACTCCCGGTACACCGCGATCATGTTTGATCGCGGTGTGCAAGGGGTTAACGTGTCGGGGCGGTCCGTGACCGCCCCTGACACATAGTGCCGGGTGTCAGCTGTGATAATCAGCTGACACCCGGCCGCGATCAGCGGCGCTCACCACGTGGGCGCCGCTGATCGCGCCGACGTACTATCCCGTCCCCGGTCATACGGGCCCGGGTACCGTGGACGGGATAGTACGTCGGATGGCAGGAAGGGGTTAATCTAAGTCGTTCGTGCTACTATTGTGGTGCAGAAAGGATGCCACATTTCCTAACATAACTCGTTTGTGCTAATAGTGTTGTGCAGGCAGGATGCAACATTTCCTAATCTAAATCGTTTGTGTTAATATTGTGGAACAGGCAGGAGGCCACATTTCAGAATCAAATCAATTATGTTAAAACTGCGGTGCAGGCAAGAGGCGGCATTTCCTAATCTAAATAGTTTGCGCTAATACTGTGGTGCAGGCAGGAGGCCACATTTTAGAATCTATATTGCTTGTGCTAATAGTGTGGTCCACTGATTGTTAATTTAGTGACATGTGACTGACAGATCTGGACCCAAGGTTGTAAACAGCTTGTTAAACGTAGTCTATGAAGCTGATTTATGTGTCACCTGAGAGGACTCTCAGCACAGCAGGTTTACACTGATCCTTTACCCACCTCATCTTAATGTAAACGTAAATTCAAAGCTCTAAATACTGGCCCAGACCCTGATACCTCATGCATAGCCCATGGCTGACTGCTGCTGTGCCATTATCAAATTTCTACTGTGGGTCAATTGATGCCACATTTCCTGGTGTCTGCTCCTAATTGTTGCAAATGTTTGGACTTGAAGTTGGGTCTCCTTCATGTGTGTTGCCTGAATTTGACAGGGCTCTAAGAGCACCTGACCTACTCCTTTCAGCTAGAAATCCTGGTCCAAGCCCTGTCCCACGCATTCATGCTACTCTATTGTACTATTTGTACTCTGAGTCAATTGATGTGTTATGTTATGTATTTCCGGTCAAGGATCACACTCCTTGGATATCTCCAGGCTTGTTTATTTCATGAGACTTGTGATACATTCCTCCATTACAAGATGTCTGCTAACAACAACTAACCAACAAGTTCTTACACTGTATACTACACACATCAAAGTAGTGAGACCCCTAGAGGCCACATCAACATATAACATATTGCTACATCCTTTCTCTTTTAACTGAAAGAACAATAAAATTAATAAAACAATGTATACCATGACCAAGTTAGAGCTATAACATAAGTCCAGTTAGATATAATCCTTGAGGTGCGCCGGCTTTCTGATAATTCTGCCAGCTCTAGTAACATAAGATGTGTCACTGTCTACATCTGGTAGTTCTTCTGATTCTGGTAATATGCCTTCTGATATTATCTGTCTCTGGCCAGAATCCTCACCCTGATGGTCAGCTGTCACTGTTGGTTCTTGACTTGTACTTGCTGCCTCGTTGTCTTGGGTGTCAGGATACTGCTCAAAAGGCCATGAAAATGAATTCTCTCTTTCTTGTGATTTCCTCAGGTATCTCCGATTTCTCTTTAGTCTTCTTCCTTCCTCTGTTAGAATTTTCGTAGGACCGAGGTCCTAGTTTCTGGACAACTTTTGCCTTTTGCCAGTGTTTGTCAAACGAGCTGCTTGGCTGCAGCCGAATGTTGTCATTTCTCTGGAGCTCAGGCAGATCCTTTGCAGATTTATTGTAATAGAAACCTTGCCTATCTTGATTCTTCTGTAATTTAGCTTTAATGTTTCCCAGCAACTTTGGCTTTAACAGACGACTAGCAGTTGGTAAGAGTGTCTTTGTACTCCTACTCTTGAGCCTCTGTGCCAGACTGCTGTCTAGGCCTTGAGTGGGTGTGTTTCTATGATCCAGTATAGACAGATACACATCAGTACCTGCTTGTTTTGCTTTCTGCATGAGTCTTTTGGCTGCTTTTACTGCTGACTCTGCTTTCCCATTACTCTGAGGATATCTGGGAGAAGACGTCTGATGTTCAAATTCCCATTTCTTGCTGAAGGTTTTGAACTCTTCCGAAGTAAACTGCTCCGCATTGTCCGAGAAAACGACATCTGGAATGCCATACCTGGCAAAATGGGCCTTGAGTTTTTAATCACTGTTCCCGCCCTTGTGTCCTGCAACAAATCAACCTCCCAGAAGATAGAGAAATAGTCCACTGTAATCAGGTATTCTTTGTCATTCCATGTGAACAAGTCCGTTCCTATTTTTGACAATGGCCTATGTGGAATTTCATGTGGTTGCAATGTCTCCTTTGGTTGTTTATCACTGCAGGATGCACATATTTCACATTGTGGTATATAATTTTTAATGTGGTCATTCATACCTGGTCAATAAACAGATTCTCGCTCTCGACGTAGACATCCTTCCATGCCTAAGTGAGAAGAGTGCAATGTTTTCAGTATGTCTCTTCTGAGAACTTCTGGTATAACCGCCCTGTCTCCTTTAAAGATGATTCCTTGCTGCACTGACTATTCATCTCTTATGTGGAAGAATGGTGAAACTTCCCTTGGAGCATGTTGCTTGTATTTTGGCCAGCCCTGCAAGATGACAGTCTTTAAACTCTGAAGACTTTTATCCTTCTCTGTGAAAGTCTGGATTTTCTTCAACTTTTCTTTTGACACTGCAAGCCAGTAGTTCCTTCTCAATCTGAGCATATCCCTGCTCTGTTGTTGTAAGGGCTCTGCTTGCAAATGTGAGTGGCTGTTTGTTCTGCATTAGCTCCAAGGCCTTTTTCTGAAGCATCACATTGTACCACTACTTCTTGATCTGGATCAAAATACTTTAGGGTTGCTGCATCTGCAATAGCTGTCTTTACTGATTGGAAAGCAGTCTCCTGGCTTTCCGTCCATTCCCAGAGCACATCTTTGTGGGTTAGCGGTCTCAGTGGCTCACACATGACCAAAATTTGGAGAGATAATTTACCATGCCCAAAAATCGTTGTAATCCACAAACATCAGTAGGGTAGGCAAATCTTGAATTGCTCTCACCTTGTCAGGATCCACTTTTACACCGTTTGAAGTCAGACGATGTCCAATATAGGCCACTTCTGTCATTTTCAGTTTGAATTTGTCCGACTTCAACTTTATGTGTTTTGCTCTGCATCTGTCCAAAAATTGTATCATCTTCTGATCATGATCCTTGATTGCAGATTCCATATCTTCACCTTCTCCCACTATTAGTATATCATCTGCTATTGTCTTCACTCTAGGAAGTCCTTCCAAACCCTGCATTAACGTCGGCTGGAACACCTCTGGAGCAGGTTTTAGTCCCATGGGCATTCTCAGCCATTTAAAACGTCCAATTGGTGAAGAAAATGTTGTCAATAAACTTGATTCTTCAGTCAGTGCCACATGCCAAAATCCATTTTTCACATCACATACAGAAATATTTTAGCCTTTGATAGATCTGCTACAACATCATCTCATGTCGGCATGGGGTAATGATTTCTTTTCAGCGCCTTGTTGAGTGACTTAGGATCAATGCATATTCTTAACTTGCCAGATGGTTTCTGCACTATGACCAAACTGCTGATCCAATCTGTGCTCTTATGGACTGGTGCTATCATGCCTCTTCTCTGTAAATCTTGCAGTTCTACTTTCAGCGGTTGCATTACAGCTACAGGCACTCTCCTTGTAGGTAGTCTGGTAGGCTGCACGGTGTTGTCAATTTCTAGCCTATATTTACCTTCAAAGCACCCATCACCTTCAAATAAATCAGCATACTTGACTTTTATTTTCTGAATATCCAAGTTGTGCTCTGCATTTAGTTTGGGATTTGGTATATCCTGGGAAGCTTCAACAGACATAATAAAAGTACAGTCTCAGAATATTAAGTCCATTGCCTGAACAGCTTTTACTCCCAATAACGGTACATGGTTACCACCACGCAACACTGTAACTTCAACTCTATAACTCTTTGTTACATGGGTTCCGTATTTTGAGCTTACATGTCCCCATCGGTTTCAGAACACTTTTGTTGTACATGGCTCAATAGAAACCTGTTTGTTCAGCAGAGCAGATGGAATTACATTGCAGCTTGCTCCACAATCCAGCTGAAATCTAATGGGCTTCTCATCCAACAAGAATGTTGCATAAAGCTGCTTGGCATCCTTGACTACTGACTGCCTGACTACATTGACTTTCTCTGCTGCAGGCTGCAGTTGTAGCCATGTAATGTCCTCTCCACTGTCAGTGCTGGTGTCACAGTATGGAGCTGTCTGTACTGTTTGCCTGTTCCTTGCCTGCAGACAGCTGAGAAATGATACTTCTTTCCACATGATCTGCAGGTTTCACCATATGCTGAACACTTGGTTTTGCCTCTCTCGTGTCTTTTCCCACAATACTTGCAGTGGACAGTGCTTATAGGGGAGTTTGGTCTTGTCTTTCCTTTCATAGATACTGCATGTCATATCATCATCATTATCACTGGTGCCTGCCATCATCTTCAGGCTGTGTTTTGTCAGTTCAGCAGCCCTGCAGATTTGCATGCATTTCTCTAAAGTCATGTCTTCCTCTCTGAGTAATCTTTCTTTGAGATGACTGTCTCTTATGCCACACACCATTCTGTCTTTGATTAGACTGTCCCTGATCTCTCCAAAACCACATGTTGTTGCCAGCCTCCTCAGCTCTGTCAGATATCTGTCCACATTTCCACCATCCTCCTGATGTCTTGTGAAAAAGTTATATCTTTCCTCTGTCTCATTCTTCTTTGGGTAGCAGTGTTTATCAAATGCCTGCACAATATCTGCTAGAAGGAGGTTGTCTGTGTGTGGGAGTAAGGTGTGGGCTAATTCTCTGCCATTTTCCCCAATAAGGTAATAAAACAGCTTCACTTTTCGTTTGTCATCAGTAGAGGCCACTGTGAGATCCACATACAGTGTTAACTCTTCCTTCCAATGTCTCCAAGTCTGGGACAGATTACATGAAGTCACATCCAGTCCCTGAGGGGGATTCAGACCAGTCTCCATTTTGCAGTAATGTCAGGGAGTCTGTACTTACACGTGCTGTGATTCTCTGTGATCCTCTGTACAGTCCCAGCCTCACACAAGCGCTGAGGATTTGCTGGTTCTGTGCCCAGCTGCCACCATGTTCTGTTATTTGTTTCTGGTCAAGGATCACACTCCTTGGATATCTCCAGGCTTGTTTATTACATGAGACTTGTGAAGCATTCCTCCATTACAAGATGTCTGCTAACAACAACAACCAACAAGTTCTTACACTGTATAGTACACACATCAAAGTAGTGAGACCCCTAGAGGCCACATCAACATGTAACATATTGCTACATGATGCCACTTTTCCTGGTGTCTGCACCTAATTTGAGTTGTGTTGGCAGTTTTTTGCCCACCCCTGAAGGTGTTGTTTATGTGTATGGTTTTGCCTCCCATTGAATTCAACGAGGTTCGGGGATGTTCGGGTTTTTTGCTGAACTGAACCAAACCGAACCTTGAAAAGTTTGCTGATCTCCAGTGACTAATCTGGTGGGTTCCCTGCTCAGCCTCTCACCGTCAGGCTAGACCGGTCTCTCCTTACAGTCCCTGGCTCACTTTTCAAGTTGTGTTCTCTGAAACAATGCAGCATTATAGAGAAATACTCGTATATGCCTGGCTGCAATCGTGCTTCCAAGCTTTGAGAAATGCAGCACAAATTTAATGGTAGGATCCCTTTAAACAGTCAACAGATGAGGAATTGTATTGGCTAGACATATTTTATTTATGGAGAGTGTTATTTTGTCAGACTCTATTTCATTGTTACAAATTAGTTTCTGGACTTCTAGGTAGCAGCAGCAGGTACATTCACACCCTCACTTGTCTTCACAGATTGTTTGTTGAGATTACTTCTCTTGAATTGGATCTCTGAGGAATATTACTTGTAAATTATAGATTAGAGTAACAGAGCATGGAGTCTAATCGTAAAACAAGCGCTTGTTTCAAACCATGCTTCTTTGTAACAAGTTGTAGCAAACTTTTTCTTTTTAGGCTGTATAATGTCACAATGGCAAAAAAGAGAAAGAGGGAAACATTGAATAGTTTGGAATCGATGACCAAAGAAAAGTTGACAATGTGGGAAATGAACGCAACAGTGCGCCTAGAACTATTCTATGAAAAGGATAGGATACCCTCTATTCAGGGATGTAATGTTCGCCGATCTCAGAGTGTGTGACCACAACCAGACCCGTGAGGCAGGGGAGCCCACCAATGCCAGTGCTTATTTTACCTGGATGTGCATCCTTGGACACACACTCAGCTGAAATGTATAGTGGCACAGAGACTGACCAGCTCCCTACACACTACTCGGGCCAATCAGAGGCCAGCAACTGACATCTGTGCGTCTATCACAGGCGATGTATGGTAATAACATAATTCATCCACCGCCCATAGCAAGCATGCCAGAGTCAACTGCCAGTGTCGGTGCCGGATGTGTAAAAGGATGCTGCATGTTGCGGGAGTAGTGAAAGGTAAGAAGAATAGTTTATTTTTAAAAAGTGTTTGAGAACAGTGGCAGAACTGGAAACATTATTACTGGAATGGGTCCAAGATGGTGGACATTATTAAATAAAGGAGCCAGGATGACTTAATATTTAGTGGCAAAACCCTTGTTGGCAGGAAGAGCAGTCAGACGTTTTTGTAGTTGATGATGAGGTTTGCGCACAAGTCAGGAGACATTTTGGTCCACTCCTATTTGCAGATCATCTCTAAATCATTAAGATTTTGAGGCTGTTGCTTGGCAACTTGGAGCTTCATCTCCCTCCTAAAGTTTTCTATGGGATTAAGGTCTGGAGACTGGCTAGGCCACTCCATGACCTTAATGTGCTTCTCTTTGTGCCACTTCTTTGTTGCCTTGGCTGTATGTTTTGGGTCATTGTCTTGCTGAAAGACCCAGCCATGACCCATTTTTAATGTCCTGGCAGAGGGAAGGAGGTTGTCACTCAGGATTTTGCGGTACATGGCTCCATCCATTCTCCCTTTGATGGGGTGAAGGAGTCCAGTGCCCTTAGCAGAGGAATGCCCCCAAAACATAATGCTTCCACCTTCATGCTTGACAGTGGAGACAGTGTTCTTTGGGTTATAGGCAGCATTTCTCTTCCTCCAAACCCGGCGAGTTGAGTTAATGCCAAAGACCTCAATTTTTGTCTCATCTGACCACAGCACCTTCTCCCAATCACTCATAGAATCATCCAGGTGTTCATTATCTAACTTAAGACAGGCCTGCACATGTGCCTTCTTGAGCAGGGGGACCTTGTGGGCACTGCAGGATTTTAAACCTTTACAGCGTAATGCGTTACCAATGGTTTTCTTGGTGACTGTGGTTCCAGCTGCCTTGAAATCATTAACAAGTTCCCTCTGTGTAGTTTTAGGCTGATCTCTCACCTTCCTCATGATCAAGGATACCCCACAAAGTGAGATTTTGCATGGTGCCCCAGATCGATGTCAATTGACAGTCATTTTGTATTTCTTCCATTTTCTTACTATTGCACCAACAGTTGTCTCCTTCTCACCCAGCATCTTATGTATGGTTTTGTAGTACATTCCAGCTTTGTGCAGGTCTATGATCTTGTCCCTACAAATAACAAAAGCCTGACCATCACATCCAAACATAAATTAGGTCTGAACAGGTGTTTACTAAGCGTAGCAAACTCATATACAATCAAACAAATAAAGCAGCACTCTCTAGCGCTATAGCATGCAAACATAAAATATGAACATTGAATTGCATTACTGCACTGGAAATATTAAAAATTGAGAATGTTTAGCACATAAATTTGCCAATTCATGTGTAACTGGCAGCCACGATAAGGCGATTCTCGTTGCCAAGACCAAATGTCAATCCTCTCTTTGACTGAAGTGTTAATTTCTATGTTAACCTAATGTGAATCCTCTCTTAGGGTCCCGTTTCACTTAGCGATGCACCAGCGATTCCGACAACAATACGACCTGGTAAATATCGCTGGTGCATCACTAAATGGTCGCTAGTAAGCTGCCAAACAGGCAGATCTCTTCAGCGACGCAGCAACGATCCGGCGATCCGTATAACGACCTCAGTGGTCGTTGGTACCTTGTCACACAGCAGCTTTTCTGACGATTCCCGCCTGCGTCCCTGAGTTCTGCGTCGCCAACGAGGTCGCTCGTCGACGTCAAACAGAGATGCGTGCTGGCGAGTGGGACTCCGGCGATGAAAAAATGGCCCAGGACATTCGACTTCGCTGAAGTCTATCTCTGTGGAGGGGTAAGATCCTGCTGTAACTAGAAACGCCTGAGGCTAAGGGGCAGAGTGCTCAGTCAGAAGTCTAATGCATACAAATAACAATGGCAGCCATGGGAAAAATGTGCCAGGTACACATGAATTGGCCAATTTAAGTGCTAAGCATTCTCAATTTTTCATATTTCCAGTGCAGTAATGCAATTCAATGTTCATATTTCATGTTTGCATGCTATAACGCTACAGAGTGCTGCTTTATTTGTTTGATTGTATATGATCTTGTCCCTGACATCTTTCTAAAGCACTTTTGTCTTGCCCATGTTGTAGAAGTTAGGGGTACTTCACACATAGCGATATCATTAGCGAGATCACTGAAGCGTCACAGGTTTTGTGACGCAACAGCAATCTTGACAGTGATCTCCCTACGTGTGACACATAGGGGCAACCGGCCCCCCTCGGCGATATCGCTGATCGTGCTCGAATGTCCTAGGCCATTTTTTGATCATTGGTGTCCCGCTGGCCAGCATGCATCGCTGTGTTTGACACCATATCAACGACGAGCGACCTCGTTGGCGACTCAGAACTCAGGGACGCAGGCGTGATTTTGCTTTGTCTTTTCAACGCCCCCTCAGCTCCGATTGGTGATCTCAAATTAGGATCTTTGTACCATTTCTTTTTATAGGTCAGCTATCAGTTATATGCAATCATAACATTTAACATGTACAGTTATAATAATCGCGTGTCCCCATGTCAGTGACTGTGGATCCACGAATAAATAGCGCACTAGCGACTCAGACAGGGACGCTGAAGCAAACAGTGTAGTGATAGTGCAGTAGTGGCCAGCAATCGAGGTCTGAGTCGTCATAATAGCTGCTGTGTGACAAGGTCCCAACGACCGCCGAGGTCGTTATGCTGGTCGCCGTATTGTTGCTGCATCGTTGATTAGATCTGCCTGTTTGACAGTGATCCTTACCAGGTTGTATTGTTGTTGCTATCGCTGGAGCATCGCTATGTGTAACGGGACCCTTAGAGTCTGACTGATAAATTGAGTCTGTGGACAGGAGTCTTTTATAAAGGTGACAATGTAAGACAGCTATCTTTAATGCAGGTAACGAGTTGATTAGGAGCATCTAACTGGTCTGTAGGAGCCAGAATCTTAATGGTTGGTAGGGGATCAAATACTTATTTCTCCCTGCAAAATGCAATTAAATTGATATAATTTATACAATGTTATTTTCTGGATTTTATTTTTGATATTCTATCTCTCAATGTTAAAATTATATTAATATATTGTAAAGTTTTACTCACTCAGCTACAGTTTGAGGTAAGCACAGGAAATGGTTTTCATTAAATATGTCTAGTCCGATTTATATGTAGGGATATGGGTAGCTAGACCCGCTCATCTCTCACAGCTACCTGTAACCTGGTTCCAGGTGCAACAAACGAACTTCTCAGTGCTTACATGCACTGGAGAAAATACTCCGGGTGACATCACAGAAACCAGCCATCCCTGGGACACATACCTTCCATTGACTACGCGACCATTAGCCACCTTGCATACCTCCGCCTAAAGCCGTGGGGCTTGGCACTTTCTACTACCAGACAAGGGATTCTCGAGAGGGCATCAGCATTACCATGTAGGTTTCCTGCTCTATGCTCTACATGGAAGTTGAAATCTTCTAGGGCTAAGAACCAGCGGGTGACCCTAGAATTTTTACCCTTTGTTTCCCTCATTCATTTGATTGGGGCATGGTCAGATACTTATCTAAACTTACGTCCTACCAGACAGTACTGTAATGTGTCCACCGCCCACTTTACGGCCAAGCACTTCTTCTCTATGTCGAATAATTCCTCTCACATGAAGATAGCTTCCTACTCAGAGAACAGGGTGCTTCTCCTCGTGTATTTCCTGGGAAAGGACTGCTCCTAAACCAACATCTGAGGTGTCCATTTGGAGTATAAACTGTTTCTAAAAGTCGGGGGCCACCAGCAAGCACGTAGTTTCAGTTGGCTCTCTGTCTTGCCATGGCTTGATGATATTGACATGGTAGATCTGATATGGTTTCCGCCTTCCCAGTTGATGAATCTTATAGATTACATCACCAAGTTTCTCCACCACCTCATTTGGACCTTGCCATTTGGCCAAGAACTTGCTCTCCACAGTAGGAAATAGCAGAAGGACTTGGTCTCTCGAATTAAGCTGCCTCACTCTGGCTGACTGGTTGTAGAGCTCTGCTGCATCAGTGCCACATGCTTGATGACGCTTCTGTGGGGTGTGACTTTGGCTTTGGCTTCCAAGGTTTCTTTGGCTATATCCAAGAGACTTTGTGCATGTTGCTTATACAGAAGTTCAAATGGCGACAACCCCGTAGAGGCCTGTGGAATCTCAAGGATGGAGAACAGCAGATATGGTAGGAGACAGTCCAAGTCTCTACCGTCCTTTCTATGGCTTTCCTCAGCATACTCTTCTGTGTTTTATTAAACCTTTCGACAAGGCCATCTGTCTGAGGATGGTACACTGAAGTCCTCAATTGTGAGATTTGCAGGACCTTGCATAACTCCCTCATCACCTTACTCATAAAAGATTTTCCGGAAGAGGTGGGTCTTCAGGTTCCTTTTAAAGGTTTCCATGGTAGCAATAGGAAGCCAGTGAAGAGCTTAGCAGAGAGGAGAGGCTGGGGAATAAAGTCAAGACAGGTGGATCAGTCAGGTATCACCAATAAATAAGAAGCAAAATACTAGTGCTGGTGATGTACATTGCTTATAATGGGGGATTCCATGTTTTCTTCTCTAGCAACTTATTCTGCCACTGAGTAACTTCTCACAGACAAGCCGTGAGGCGGGGAGGTCAAAAACAAGGAGGGTACATCAAAGACAAAGAGATAATACAAATGGATAATCAGAAGCAAAATCTGGGGTCAAGTAACTAAGTCATAGTGCGTCAAAGGCAAAAGGGGTAATATAAGTAAGTAGCCAAAAGGCATATCCAAGGTCCGGAAGCAAAAATCAGAAAATCAGAACACAAAGCACATCGTAAACACACCACAGAGCAAGGCTACAACAGGCAATGTTTTGGTCATCTCCAGCCAGCTACATAGTCAGGTAATAACCCAAAACAGGTGAAATCTGGAGGAAACCCCACAGGCCCTACCAGATTGGACTGCTGGGCTGTCATTCAAAACACTGACAGCCCAACACGCCCCTGCATAAAATTGGGCAACTGAGCTGTCACTCACAATACTGACAGCTCAGCACGCACTTGATTTTATAGGATGGCTGAGTTGTCACTCACTCCTTAGGACACCTTGAGTGGTGACTCTACCCCCTCTTGGGATTCCCAGATTTCCCAGGAAACCTAGAATGGAAGGTCCTGACTCCTGACTAGACTATCGGCCTTGAAGGATCAGGCTGGAACCTGGGATTTCTCCTCTGGTCTGTATCTCTTCTAATGGATGAAGTACTGTAGGGAATTTTGGGCCTTCTGAGAATCCACAATTTTCTTTGCCATCTACTCTAAACTACCATTGACAAAAACTGGAGGAGGCGGTGATGAGGGAGATAAAATCGAAGGGAAAAACTCCTTTAACAGAACTGTGGAAGATGTTAAGAATGGGAAGAGATGGAGGAAACTTCAACATAAAAGCCACCGGATTGACCACGTTGAGAATCTCATAGGGACAAATGAACTTCAGACCCAACTTCGCCAATGGTACGTTAAGTTTAATATTTTTGGATGACAGCATAGAATCATATCAGCAGCAACTGCCAAACTCCTATCTCCGTAATGTAAAACATTTTCTTCACTGAATACAGATTTTACCCAGAAATTGAGTTGAAAATTAATGATTAGCCTAAGAAAAGAAAAAAGCAGATTTCTCTGTTAAGATATAGTACAAAGTTGGATATTTCCACATTTACTGTACAATCAGGCTTAGACTGGCCCTACAACAGGAGAATCTGCCGTGGCCTCTGTGCAGGAGTGGGCCCCCACCCTCTTATATGAGCAGTACTGTACTTGGCACATTATACTTGAATCCCTATGTACAGACAAAGGCGGCATCTTATTCATTTACCAATCTACCCAGATGTTTGCTATACAAATTTGTGATAGAGGATAATGTCACATTTGCATGTGGCTGAAAAGTGGGGCCCTGGAGTTGGTTACTGGTGGGCCCTTGGCACCCCAGTCCGACACTGTGTACTATTAACCCCTTAACGTCCAATGACGGATAGATCCATCATTGGACTCCTCCCCCTGTTTGGTGTGAGTTCGGTGATGAGCCTGCCCCTTTTCCGGCACATGACAGCTGATCTGATCATCTGTCATGTGCCCCTAACAGCCGCGTGTGGAATCGTGATTCACCCATGGCTGTTAAATGCCCTGACAGCGGCATTTAACATGCACACGCAGGAAGCACGTCATTACCTCCTCCTATCAGCACCCATGTCAATTGACTGTGGGTCACCGATGGGTTGGCTTGACAACCCGGGTCAGCAGAAGACCCCTGTGGTTATCACAGCCAGATAGCTATGAACGCTGCCCAGCGCTCATGGCAAGTGAGCATAGTTGCGCTATGTAGCACAAGTGATAGGATGATCGCAGCTTCTAGTCTCCCATGGGGACTATTGAAGCAAGTAAAAAAAAAAATGTTTTTAAAAATATTAAAAAAATAAAAGTTCAAATAACCCTCCTTTCGCTCCATTCAAAATAAAACAATAAAAAATTCAAATACACACATATTTTGTATGACTACATTCAGAATCGCCCGATCTATCAATATATTAAAAAATTAACCTGATCGATAAATGACGTAGTGAGAAAAAAATCAAAAAGTCAGAATTACGTTTTTTTGGTTGCTGCAACATTGCATTAAAATGCAATAACGGGTGATCAAAAGATAATATCTGTGTCAAAATAGTATGATTAAAAATGGCAGCTCTTCACGCAAAAAATAAGCCCTCACCCAGCCCCAGATCACGAAAAATGGAGACGCTACGGGTCTCGGAAAATTTCACTTTTTTTTTTTTTTAAACAAACCTTAGATTTTTTTCTCCACTTAAATAAAAAAGAACCTAGACATGTTTGTTGTCTGTGAACTCGTAATGACCTGGAAAATCATAATGGCAGGTCAGTTTTAGCATTTTGTGAACATGGTGAAAAAAAAAATCTAGAAAACAATTATGGAATTGCACTTTTTTTTGCAATTTCACCTGACTTGGATTTTTTTCCTGTTTTCCAGTACATGATATGGTAAAATCAATGATGCCATTCAAAAGTACAACTCGTGTCGCATAAAACGAGCCCTCACAAGGCCATATTGATGGAAAAATAAAAATGTTATGGCGCTGGAAAGAAGGGGAGCAAAAAATGGAAATGCAAAAGTAGAAATACCCATGGTCTTTAAGGGGTTAATTTATTAAATAAAAAATAAAATGGTGGCTATGTTTTAAGTTTTATAGAAACATCCTGATAAATAAAATAGTAATAAAAAGTAAAAAAAACCTCTATAAAGGATGAAGTCCTTAGCTGTGCAGCAGTTCGCCCATTACAGTAAAGCAAGAGACTAGTTGATAAAGCTGGAGTGGTCATATATAAAGTCAAAGCTCATTAAATATTATATATTAAACATTTTTTTTAAATGTTTTGTTATTCTCAACAGTAACAGCAGCTCTTGGCTGCAGCATATCAATTAGTTTCAAGACACTTGAGCTTTACTTACAAGATGAATCATTCTCCAAGAGACTGGTAGCCAAGAATCCTGTAATTTAGTGCTTGGGCAAATTTAGCAGCAAGAAAAGTAAATAGAATTTTAAACTTAATCTTGTAAGGATGTGGCGGGGACCCTCACGTGCCTCCTCTCCCCTGGACACTGTTCACACCATTACATGCAGCACCTCATTGTTTAATAATGTGAAGTGTAATGTTTATGTACTGTAATGTCATGTATCTGTGATGTACTGTGTATGGGCTTGAGGCAAGGAATGGATATTAGATAGTATAGGACCATAGGGCGATTAGAATAGAGGAGGGGGGCACATTAGAGATAGAATAGAATGGATCGGAGTATTGGCTAACATAAGGGTTTAGCAGCTGGGAGGAGTTACAGGGCAGTGCAGAGCCAGGGATAAAGGAGGGGAACATCCTGTATAGGCAGCAGAGCCCTGGCAGCCTTGCCCAGAACAGGGTGCATGCAGTAGTGAGTCCAGACAGATTGCTAGGCATGGGGATAAAGCTGCCGAAGGTAGTAGGGGGCCCCAGGTGGTGAACAGTGCAGTTGGGCACTAGCACAACGGGACAATCCCCAGGAAGAGTCCGGGGTCGATGACCAGGGCGGAAGCCGCTGAGATAGCGTTTCCGGCACCTTTCCCAATTGGAACCGGACGAGGGGCTGACAAGGAGCTGGTGACGTTGAAGACACGGATGAGACACGGACTGTCCAGAAATACAGCAGGGATTGCCAGGAAAAGGAAGCTGATAAGGAGGTTAGGGCCTGCCCAGACGGCAGGGAAAGATAAGAAGATGTCTCTGTGTCTAACCTGTGCTGCCAATGTGATGGATGCCGTATTGTTTAGTAAAGTTCAACTCTTGGAAAAGAACTATGACTCTGTGATGTTTTGTGGAGCTGCAGTGACAGAACTGGAAAGGACTCTGACAGTAACCATAAGTGTTCTGCTGAGCTCACTGCATGTGCAGCAGAAGTGGCATTGTGTTTTATCTGTGGGGCGCCAGGGTGTGGGAACAGTACAGCCCGTTGCCACAATTACCACACTGGCCGCCTTACAATCTTATGTGTAGAAACAGAGAAGCAGCTACGGCTTTGGTTCAGGGGGTGTGAAACTTCTGAGTGGGTCCTTAACCATATAACCCTGATTACAACTGGTTGACGCACCCTAATAGTGGAGGAGAACCTCAGCAGATGACGTGCTGTTGCTGAAATAATCTCTATACAAAGACTAACATTGATATTAACGCCGTATGGTCAGTGGTAGATACCAGTTCTGCAGAATATATAAGTGATAACAGTGCAGTTACCAATGGTGACTTACAGAGGATGTTCTTTCTGATGAAATTGTTCACGTTTTCCATTTGCCCCAGACCGACATGACTTGACGGCAAGGACTTGGCTGCAGAGATTACAACAAAGACACATTCCACTTCTCATATTTTCAACACTGTCACCAATGGGACTATTCCCAACCTTCACAAACTCCTCATATTGCTGATACCCCAATGCTGAGCCGCTGCTGCCGTATGTGTCCCTATTACTGCACCTGCTGTGTGGTTCTGTGTGACCTCTAAATTCTAAAGCACCTCTCTAGAAGATAGTAATGCCGGGTGCAAGTGCCCTAGAAAACAGTGTTCACATTTTGTCCCCTGGAATGTAATAATGCCCCATGTGAGCCTATTTGACAGTCACAGTAATTTGAGTTCCCCTATAACAATAAGTGCCCACCTTACATTTAATAATGTCCCCAGTCTCCCCCTGCACAGCTCCCCTCTACACAGTATGTTGCTCTCTTATACACAGTATAATGCCCCCTCACTGAATAGTACCACCGACACAGTATACTGACCCCTTAGTAGCCCCCAAACTGTTTGATGGCTCCAACACTGTATGGTGGCCCCCTCAGTGTAATCTCCACACTGTACAATGGCCCTCTAGATCGCCTCCATATTATAATGCACCAGATAGTACTTAACATAGTATAATACACTCCCCATAGGCAGACTCTAAATAGTATAATGAATTCCCCATAGGCAGACTCGATATAAAGTAGTATAATGCACCCCCATATGCAGACATTATATAGTATAATGCATTACCCATAGGCAAACTCTATATTGTATAATGCACTGCCTCATAGGTAGACTCTAAACAGTATAATGCACTCTCCATAAGCAGACCCTACATAGCATAATGCACTGTATGTGTGAGCTGTGCACGCCCATACAGATACAGAAGCGTAGCTCTGGGTGGGCCCCTCTGAGCAAGGGGCCTAGGGCCCCCTCTGCCCGCTCCAGGTAGCTACACTACTGTGTAGAACTAACTTGTATTTTGCAACATACAGTCATATAATTACTGATATACTGTATGGTTCTTATCAGGTTCAACAATGTTTACATGTAAAGATATGTAAAGAAAATACCCAAAAGTGACATGATTCTATAAAACTGCACCCCTCAAGGTGTTCAAAACAACATTCAAGACGTTTATTAACCCTTCACTTGCTTCACGAGAACTGAAGCAATTTCGAAGGAAAAATTAACATTTAACCTTTTTCACCAAAAATTTACTTTAAAATCAAACTTTTTTTTTACAAGGGCAACAATCTAATATATAAAGCTCAATGTAGGTGTGTATGTATGTGTGTATGTCCGGGATTGGCATCTGCACCATCGCAGCTACAGCCACAAAATTTGGCACAGTCACATGTCTGAACCCCGAGAGCGTCATAAGCTATGTTGTGAGGCAAAATTTTAACCCCACGCATTCCAATTCACCAAGCAATTTGCCCCTATCTGCATAATGGGGAAAAAGTGAAAGGAAAAGTGTTGGAGACAAATTGACAGCTGCCAGATGTGAAGAAGGGGGACTTAAAGAATGAGAGCGATGGTGCCTAAGAGTATATACCGTACAGTTACTAAGGTGGGGCCCTGACATGGGATACTCACCACACATGGGGATATGAACACACACAAAATGCGCCACACACTACCACGTGCTTCAACACATATACCACCCTCAGCACACATTTCACCACACATACACCAACCTCGCCACATAAAAGTCGAAACACAAAACTCGCCACTCAAAACTCGCCACGCTGTCCCAGAGCTGTTTAAAAGATGAAAAATGAGCTTTTCTTTGTAGACAGTTGTGGTAACGGAGGCCTATTATTCTTATAATTTCTATGGTGTTATCGTCCTTCTGTAAAGCTGGAAATAACACAATTTATTACCATGCCAACACAGACCACCCTCTGACACAGACTGCAGGGGGAGCCCAGTATCACACAGGATAGGATTAGATACACAGCTCAGCAGGCAGTATCACACAGGATAGGAATAGATACACGGCTCAGCAGACAGTATCACACAGGATAGTTTTAGATACGCAGCTCAGCACACAGTATCACACAGAATAGTATAAGATACACGGCTCAGCAGTCAGTATCACACAGGATAGGATTAGATACACGGTTTTTATGTGCAATATAATCATTATAATTTGTTATAACTAACCACAGTTGGTTACTGTGCCCAGGCAACACCGGGCTCTTCAGCTAGTAGAAAATAAATCCTCAAATTTGTTGTGTAATTTCTCCTGAGTACGTTGATACCCTTTATGTGGGGGAAATCCACCGTTTGGCCGCTCGGCAGGACTCAGAAGTGAAGGAGCGTCGTTTGACTTTATGAACACAAAATTGGCTAGAATCAAGAGCGGCTGCCATGTCGCGTTTTGAGAGCCCCCTGATGTGCCTAAACAGTGGAAACCTCCCACAAGTGACCCCATTTTGGAAACCACACCCATCAAGGATTTCATCCAGGAGTATAGTGAGCATTTTGAACCCAGAGATACAACACAGAATTGGAGAACATAAGGTTGTCATATTGAATATGTCATCATTATTGCGGAGCACAAGTGGTCGCTACTCCAGTTTGCATCAGGTGCTCGGGTATACACCAAATATCATGGGTCCTCGAGTGACATGCTCGAGTTCTTACCCCATGTGGTTCGCAGCTGTTAGCCACCCCAAAAAAAACATGTGGGGATCCACGATACTCTGTGCATATGTAAAGCAGATAAACGGATGCAGTAACAGAGGCGCAGAGCAAGGGTTAACAAAGGTGTGGTTTAATTATCACAATAGGGGTTCTCACAGGGAGCCAACAAGGGGTTAAACAACTTAAACAGAGTAAGGGTTATTTTTAACAGTCTTTTTTCTCAGGTTCAACTTATCGTGACTCCGCTGTCCTTTCCATACCTGGAGTCCGATGGGTGATGGGATGCTGGAGGAGGCTGGTGCTGCGTCTTCAGGCTTCCCCGCCGAGCCGAAGAGTGCAGCTCTGCACAAGTCTCTACTCAGCCGTGTGCTTTCCTGTGCACCCACCAATATCTGGATGCCCGCACCTCTTCACTTGGCGCCCGACTCTCGGTATGCCTACTGGTATCTGGTTAGCCACATCGCAACGCTTCCCTTGGCACCCGTCTCTCTGCACACTCACTGGTACCCGGGAGTCAACCCTGCGTCTGTCCTGGTTCTTTGCTCTCCAGTCTGTCTCTCTCCGCGGTGCACAGCAGGTCCCTGCTCTCTCTTCCCTGCGGGGGGAACTCTCTGCCTTTTCCTGCAATTGACTCTCCCTCTTCACCTGGCTTCCCATGCCCCCTCTCTGCAGGTCATGGGTCTGTAATGACCAGAGGTCCTAATAAGATTCAGTGGGTCACAAACCGAGACTGAGAAAATGAGGATGAGTGACCTCATGGAGATCAACATCCAACACTGCGGAGACACCATCACATGTTTCTCAACGCAGTGATGCTAGAGCAATGCCCCCATCCCTTATGGGAAATATGCAAAAACATGTAAATCAACAGCCACGGAGACACCATCACACGTTTCTCAACGCAAGCAATGACTAGCCAAGTCTTTCACCGGGAAGGAACAACCACGGGAAGGGCAGTCTCCAATGAAGGAAACCACCTATGCCAAAACATGGTATCCATCCACAGACAGCTGTATCGGGGTATTGCCCCTCATCAGTGTGGAGTAGGAAACTGGCTAGTAGGAGCAATGCCTAGTAAAAGACTGTGAAAATGAGGATGAGTGACCTCATGGAGATCAACATCCAACACTGCGGAGACACCATCACATGTTTCTCAACGCAGTGATGCTAGAGCACTGCCTTCATCCCTTATGGGAAATATGCAAAAACATGTAAGTCAACTGCCGCGGAGACACCATCATATGTTTCTCTACCATCACTGCGTTGAGAAACGTGATGGTGTCTCCGCAGCTCAAGACTGAGCATAAAGAAAGCCATGTTTACACATTCAGCATTTGGTCAGTATTTTACATACATGTTTGACATGTTTATATTGTAATTTTCTTCTGATTGGTCAGTATTTTACCTCAGTATTTGTAAGCTAAAACCAGGAGTGGAACAAATACTGAACCTGTGAGCGTGGGCTAAATCATATTTCTCCTTGAATGAGGAGGAAACATTTGCTGTTGCTAATTGCTGGCCCTGCTAAATAATGTACACTGCATTTTCAGCCACAAGGCATTTGCCTTATATGTACAAATATGCAAGATATACACAGGGCCGGCGAGAGGGGCAGGCAGATCAGGTAGCTGCCTAGGGCCCCGCTCTTCCAGGGGCCCCGAGCTGAGCCAGTGGCATGCGCTAATAGCGGCACACTATGCGGCTGCTATGAGGCCCGTAAGAGGAACTCGGCACCCTCCATCGCTCATTCAACTTATCAGCATCATAGACTCCAATACAGTTGAAATCAGTGATGGAGGAGAGAGCGTCACATGACGCTCCCTCTCCCATCACTCGCCCTCTGCCTCTGACTCATTGGGCGCGTGATGATGTCACTTCATCATGCATCACGCTGTGCCAGCAGTGGAGCCGATGATACCAGAGCAGAGCCTGGGGCAGCGCAGGGAACAAGGAGGAGGGGTGAGTATTGCGTGAGGGTATGTATGCATTATTGTGTATGTGTGTGTGAGAGTTTAAGAGAGCAGGGGCTGCATTATACTGTGTGTGTGCGTTTCTGCACTATACTGTGTGTTGGGGAGCTGCACTCAGTGCACTGTTCAATGTGTTTTTTTGGGGGGCAGCTGTAGTATACTTTGTGTTGGGGAAGAGCTGTACTGTACTATTTGTTTGGGGGAGCTGCACTCAGTGGACTGTACTATGTGTTTGGGGGAGCTGCAGTATACTGTGTGCTGGGGGGAGCTGGACTGTACTATGTGTTTGGGGGAGCTACACTCAGTGCACTGTACTATGTGTTTGGGGGAAGCTGCACTATACTGTGTGATGGGAGGGAGCTGCACCGTACTATGTGTTTGGGGAGCTGCACTATACTGTGTGTTGGGGAGCTGCACTCAGTGGACTGTACTATGTGTTTGGGGAGAGCTGCAGTATACTGTGTGCTGGGGGAGCTGGACTGTACTATGTTTGGGGGGAGCTACACTCAGTGCACTGTACTATGTGCTTGGGGGAAGCTGCACTATACTGTGTGATGGGAGGGAGCTGCACTATACTGTGTGTTGGGGGAGCTGCACTGTTTTGAGCATTGGGGGAGCCGCACTATACTGTGTGTGTTGGGAGATGCACAGTACTGTGTGTTGTGAATTTCCTTTCTGGCCTATCTCTGGTTATTAGTGAAGGTAGTGGAGATGGTTACATTGATAGAGGGGTCGCGAGTTTTCTTCCCGGACTCCCTCTGGTGGTTACTGGAGGTAATGGAGCTGATCTAATTTACAGAGGCCTGCCACTAGAGATGAGCGACTTTGCCTTTTTTCGTTCGAGTTTCATGAAACCCGACTTTCTCAAAAGTTGGGTCGAACGAAATCGGCCGATTATTGTGAAAAGTCGAAGGCCGACTGAAACACGAAACCCAATGCAAGTCAATGGGGAAGAAAAGTTGGCAGTGAGTGGAGGACAGGAAACACATCTACAGTGCCGATTTTAATGCCAAAAACATCAATTCTTATTACTTAAGCTTGTCAACCTTAATTTACTTTATAATAATAGTTAGGCATTGAAAACTGGGGGTTATTTGGCTAAAGTTGTGGGGGGGGTAGGGCTGGCTCCAGATTTTCGTGGGCCCAGGGCCAAAGAGTATCAATGGGCTCCTTTAACACATGCCACCATTCATGATCCTCTGATACGGCAGAGAAATAGCGGTATAGTACATATAGTACAATGAAAAATACTTCACTTCTTACATCTCATGACTGAGATCCATTTTAAATTCTCCAATAGCTCCAAAAACGGACAGTATATTACTCCATACAGTATTATGGCCACCGCATAGTGCGCTATACAGAGTAATGAGGCCCATATATTTCTCCATACAGAATCATTGGTCCCATATAATGTTTGAAACAGTATATGATGAGCTTCACATAATGCTACAGTATATGTTGGTCCCCATGGATGAAGCTCCACTGTGTTATGGGCCCAAATAATGCTCCAAACATAATGGGCCCCATTTCTAATGCTCCAGTGCATAACGGGCCCTGTAAATGCTGCTCCAGTGTCTGATGTCCACCTTTGGAATGCTCCAGTGTATGGTGGGCCTCATATATGATTCTCCAGAGTATAGTGCTCCCCAAAAATAGCTGTCCCAACATTGAAAACAATTAAATAAGTCTCCTCGCTAGGGAATCCCTGTACTAGTCTGGACTCATCGCCGTCGCCACTTCTATCTCACTGCACTTGGACTGTTTAGGCAGAGGGCGTACAGACGTGATGTAATCGCGCTCTCTGACCAGAATGTCACTGTCAGGAAACGCGGAAGACGTCACGGTGGTAGAGCAGGGAGAGGTAAGTATTTCAACTTTGCAAGTGCTGTGATCCCGAGCAAGCAGGGGGGCCCATTCGTTGGCGACGGCACTGGCACAGGGCCCCTCATAGTACGCCGGTGTGTCTGACGGCAGTTGTGCACCCCCACCGTCAGAGACACTTGATTCTACTATGAGGGACCTCATGCCAGTGCCGTTGCCAAACAGTGTGCCCACTCACCTGTCCAAGGCAACGGCACTTGCATGGGTGCATGCGCCAGGTGGTGACCCCGGCCCTGTGGGGAGAGGCAGCCCAGTTAGGGAGGTGGAAAAATTGGCATATGTTGATGTTGGACATTCAGCAGCTGCAAATGGAGTAATTGGAGAAGTCCGCGGAAGAGGAGGACAAAAGCAAGCCATTTTTCTGGCAACCTACGTGTCCGCAGGGGAGGGTGGGACAAAATCCTTTGAAACCCATGCATGGTTCATTTTAATGAAGGTTAGATCATCAACATTTTGGGTCGACAGACGAGTCCTTTTTTCTGTCAGGATTGATCCAGCAGCACTGAAGACTCGTTCAGATAACACACTAGCAGCAGGGCAAGTGAGCTCCTGTAAGGCATATTGTGCCAATTCAGGCCAGGTGTCAAGTTTACTGGCCCAATAGTCAAAGGGGAATGACCGGTGAGGGAGAACATCGATATGGGAGGAGAAGTAGTTTGCTACCATATTTGACAACTGCTGTCTCCTGTCACTTTCGATCGATGCAGTATTACCAGTTGTGTGAGCGGTACTTGAAAAATCAGTCCACAACATGGTCATGAAACCTCTGTGTCCAACGCCACTTTGGCTGTGTGCACCACGAACACCTCTTTCATGTTGCCACCTACGGCTTGTTGGAAAAACATCACCGCCGCTGTGGGCTGGTAATGCCTCAAACAAACGGTTTACCAGAGTTGTTTGTTTGTTAGCCAATATTAGCTCTAGGTTCTCCTGTGGCATGATGTTTTGGAATTTGCCTTTATAGCGTGGATCCAGGATGCTGGCCAACCAGTAGTCGTCATCATTCATCATTTTGGCAATGCGGGGGTCCCTTTTTAGGATCTGCAAGGCATAATCAGACATGTGGGCCAATGTTCCAGGTGTCAATGATGCACTGCGAGTGCTGGGTGGAGGAGCACTTTCTGGCAAATCCACATCCCTCCAGTCATGCACAAACCCTGTACCTGACCTTGCCACGCCAGCATTTTTTCTTGCCTCCCGAGAAGCATCCTCCTCCCCAAAATAATCATCCCCATCATCCTCCTCCTCTTCCTCAACCTCGTCCACGAGACTTCCCTGAGCAGACAATGGCTGAATGTCATCAAGGCTTCCCTCCTCCTCTTCCTCCTCGGCTGCAGACGCCTGCTCCTTAATGTGCGTCAAAGTTTGCATGAGCAGATGCATAAGTGGGATTCTCATGCTTATGATGGCGTCGTCTGCGCTTACCAGCCGTGTGCATTCCTCAAAACACTGAAGGACTTTACAGAGGTCTTTCAGCTTCGACCACTGCACACCAGACAACTCCATGTCTGCCCGCAAACCGCCTGAACGTGTATCCTCCCACAAATGAATTACAGCCTGCTTCTCTTCGCACAGCCTCTGAACCATGTGCAGGGTGGAGTTCCACCTTGTTGCAACGGCGATAATTAGGCGGTGCTTGGGAAGGTGGAGCAATCGCTGCAGCTTCTGCATACGACTGGAGTGTACGGGCGACCGGCGGATGTGTGAGCACAGTCTTCGCACCTTATGGAGCAGGGGTGTTAACTCCGGATAATTATTGAGGAAGCACTGCACCACCAGGTTCAAGGTGTGAGCCAGGCAAGGTATGTGTCTGAGTTTTGAAAGGGCTATGGCTGCCACAAAATTCCGGACGTTATCACTTACTACCTTGCCTGCCTCAAGACGTAGACTGCCCAGCCATGACTCAGTTTGTCGCTGCAAGTAGTCGGCCAGTACCTCCGCGGTGTGTCTGTTGTCTCCCAAACACATCATCTTTAACACAGCCTGCTGACGCTTACCACTAGCTGTTCGATAGTGGGACACCTCGTGTGCAACACTGGCAGCTGCGGATGGAGTGCTCGTGCGACTGCGCTCTGTGGACGAGCTTTTGCTTCCGGAGGAGGAGGAGGGTTGAATGCCTACAGCCAACTGTTTCCTATACCGTGGGCTAGGCAGCACTGTCCCTCCGCCGCTGTCCCCTGTGGACCCTGCATCCACCACATTAACCCAGTGCGCAGTGATTGACACGTAATGGCCCTAGCCATGCATTCTGGACCATGCATCTGTTGTGAGGTGCACCTTTCCACTCACTGATTGCTTGAGTGCATGGACAATGCGGTCTTTCACATGCATATGATAGAACTAGCGGTGGACATGGCGGACTGAGAGAGGGTTGGTGATGGTGATGGTGTTGGTGGTGTTGCTGATGGCCTAGATTCAGTCTTTCGTAGCAATAACATTGTGATTCCTTGACTGCTTTGCCCTTGCGACGACACCTCGACATTTGCTGCTGGTGGTGTGCTAACCGGTGGGCTTACAGTGGGAGAAGCAATGTAGCGTTTCTGACTACCTTCATTCGGAGCAGGTGCACGTGAGGTTTGGTAGTCAGTCCACGCTTGCAAGTGCATGGTGGTTAAATGTCTAAGCATGCAACTGGCATTCAAATTTCTCATATTTTTCCCTCGGCTAAAGGTCTTTGCGCACTTCATCAGGGTCTGATTGTCACGCTCACCTCGTCCCTGGCACCTGTCACTCTCACCTCCTCCCGGCGCCTGTCACGCTCACTGCTTCTGCTCTCCCTGCAGTGTCGGTGGCTCCCGCTCTGACCGCCGCCACCGCAGCTCTTCCTGGCCGTGCCCCTGTCACCGCCGGCCTGTCTGCCTCTGCTGCGTCTTCTGTCGTCATGGCACCGGCAGTCCCCGCTTCCTCCCGTGCCTCCACGTCACTCAGGCACTTCCGGTCCTCTCGGCCTGCCTCCTCTGCTGATGCCTGTCCATCTAGTGCCTCCTCTCCTGTCCTGTGGTCAGCCTCGGCTCCTCCTCAGGTACGCAGGTGCACGCCCCTATAGACTAGGCGCCCTCTCTCTTGGTCCCATTACTCTGCCGCACACTGACCCGGAAGCTCTCCATTGTGCCCTATATCAGGCAATCTCTCCTTCTCTTCCTTGCCTGATTATCAATTGTGTTTCACGTTCTGATATCGGGTCCATGCTCTCCAATGTAACTTCTGTCTCTACGCTTCGTACTTTTCCTGGTTTCTCGCTAGTTTCCCTGTTAGTTACGCTCATGTGTTCCCTTCCAGGTCCTGCCTGTTCCTGCCTTCGCCTGCCTGTTCCAGCGTCTCACCCGCTATCTGTTCCTGCCTCCTCCCTGGTTCTCCACCACCATCTCCGCGGCTACAGCTGTCTCCCCTGTGGTCATCACCATCCCCCGTCTGGTCGCCTGCACGTCCCCTGCCTGCATCTTCCTCCGGTTGTCCCCAGGTATCAGCTTCTGCGGGGATAGTCTCCCCTGGGTCTGCCCCTAACGCTCCCTGTATAGAGGGTGGTACACCTGGCCAGCTCACCCTAGGGAGGTTCGTCGTCGCAGTCCTGAGGGTTCAAACTCAAAGAGCTCTCTAGGTCTCACACTGATTCTGCCTCAGTACACTGCGAGGACAATGTAGTGCTCTAGTATTCAAATTTCTCAGATTTTTCCCTCAGCTATAGGTCTTCTTACACACTACATACAGATAACTTTTGCCTGATCATTAGAATTTTGTTAAAAAAAAAAGTGCCACACTGCACTCTTCCTACTATGGAAGACATTTTGAGATCTTGCACGCTGTGCTAATTTGACCGTCTGGCCAAGCTGTCCTGCAACTCTTTTGTTTTTTGTAACACGTTTTTTGGACTGCTACGGTCCTGCCAGATAACAGCTGTTGCGATGTCGTTGCCTGCTGCGGATCCTCCTCTTCGGAGCTATTGGCAGTGGCACCCTCTTCCCCCAATGGATGAAACACGACTTTGGCGCTCTGGTCGCCGACCTCGTGGCCGACCTTACGCTATGGTCTGGTTTCGTTTCATGAAACCTGACTTCAGCGAAAGTCTGCGATTTTTAAATATGACCGACCCGTTTCACTCAACTCTACCTGCCACCTGATAATGAGGAGGATGACTGGATATCTGGAGTTTCTGACTGGATTTAAGACAGCCGACTCCCTCTATCCCTGATGGTGATTTTTTTCCTGCCTCCTGAGGTCTTAGTTTCCAGCTCAGTTCCTGCATGCTCAAGCTAAGTGTTCTTTTGCTATTGTACACATTTGATTTGGTTTTGTCTATTTCAGTTTTGTGTGGTCAGCCAGCCCCGGCTGGGGCTATGCTGAATTTCCATCCTTATGTCACTGTATGTGCCAGTTTGCTTTTTGTCCCTTATTAGATTGGCCTCTTTTTGGCCTTCTTTCTTCTGTTCTCAGAATATGCCAGAGTGCTGATATAGTGGGAGAAATCTTGTGACTTCAGTATTTTTCTATCAGACGTGTTGGGCATTTTTTGCAGGGTTTTTTACGTGATTGCAGACAGTCTTTCCGTTCCTGTCCTGTCTAGTTAGTGTGGGCCCCATCGTTTGCTCAGTCTATTTTCCTACCTGCGTTTGTGTTTTCATCTTGTCTCACCGACAATATATGTTTGGGGGCTATCTATTCCTTTGGGGTCTGCGCTGGGGCAGTTTAGATTTACCCTTTCTTGCTTTAGGCTTATTTAGTTCTCCGGCTGTGTCGAGGCACAGTTCGAATCCCACCAAGGACAACATCTGCAAGGAGTTTGTATGTTCTCCCCGTGTTTGCGTGGGTTTCCTCCGGGTACTCCGGTTTCCTCCCACATTCCAAAGACATACTGATAGGGAATTTAGAATGTGAGCCCCATCGGGGACAGTGATGATAATGTGTGCAAACTGTAAAGCGCTGCGGAATATGTTAGCGCTATATAAAAATAAAGATTATTATTATTATTACTATAAGGCTATGTGCACACATAGCGGAACTCTCGCGGAAATTACCGCAAGAATTCCAGATTTCATTCCGTGGGAAAAAAAAAAATCGCATTTAAATTCCCGCGATTGTCCCGCGGAAAAACTAGCGTTTTGCAAGCGTAATTAGCTTGCAGAATGCTAGCGTTTTCCAAGCGATCTGTAGCATCTCTTGGAGAACTGATTGACAGGTTGGTCACACTCGTCAAACATAGTGTTTGACGAGTGTGAGCAACTTTTTACTATTGAGGCTGCCTATGCAGTAGTAAAAGATAGGATGTAAAAAAATAATTAAAAAAATAAAAAATATTGTTATTCTTACCTTCCGGCGTCCCGCGCAGCCTTCCCGCCTCTCTCCACCCTCCCGGTTCCAGTAATCCTTTGCGCGAATGACCGCGAGATCGCGACGTCATCGCGGAAATTCTCGCAAAGGATTACTGGGATCGGGAGCGTGAAGAGAGGCGGGAAGCCGAAAGGTGAGAATAACAATATTTCTGATTTTAATTCTATTTTTACAGGGATATGGTACCCACAGCCCCGAGGACAGTCTCCTCTCCTCTGGACCGTGGGTACCATCCGCAAATGTTCTGCTTACTTTTCGCATGGTGTGCACAGCCACATACGGAAAGTAAGCAGAGCAATGCATTCCTATGGGTGCAGGATCGCGCGATTCCACTAAATTAATGAGCATGCTGTTTTTTTCCGTGAAGCGATTCCGCCTCGGAAAAAGACGCAGCATTAGCACAGCATTGCGGAATCCCATAGGAATGCATGGGATGCTTATTTTTCGCGGCAAAATCGCGTGTTTAAAATCGCCGCGAAAAAAACGCGACGTGTGAACATAGCCTAATACTGTCTGTTATGTACAGGAATAAACCTCCTAAAAAAACTGCCCCTATGTACAAGAATATACCTACTATAATACTGCCCCCTATGTACAAGAATATAACTACTATAATACTGCTCCTATGTACAAGAATATAACTACTATAATACTGCCCCCTATGTACAAGAATATAACTACTATAATACTGCTCCTATGTACAAGAATATAACTACTATAATACTGCCCTCTATGTACAAGAATATAACTACTATAATACTGCCCCTATGTACAAGAATATAACTACTATAATACTGCCACACGTACAGGAATATACCTACTATAATACTGCTCCTATGCACAAGAATATAACTACTATAATACTGCCCCTATGTACAAGAATATAACTACTATAATACTGCCCCCTATGTACAAGAATATAACTACTATAATACTGTCCCTATGTACAAGAATATAACTACTATAATACTGCCCCTATGTACAAGAATATAACTACTATAATACTGCCCCCTATATACAAGAATATAGCTACTATAATACTGCCTCCTATGTACAAGAATATAACTACTATAATACTGCCGCTATGTACAAGAATTTAACTAGAATCATACTGCCTTAATATTTAGACATTTATAGTTAGACTTATTACTTATTTACAGGAGGGTTAGAAAATATTTTTATTTTAATAAAGTTAAAAATTGACTTTAATTGCAATAAACAGAGTTAAATACTTACAGATTCTCTTTACTTTATGTGCATAAGGCTACTTTCACACTTGCGTTTTTTTGCGCTGCGCACCGTGCGCAGTGCAAACGCACATAAAAAACGCATCATGCGTTTGTGTGCGTTTTTTTGTGGGTTTGGGTGCTTTTTTTGTGCATACGTGCGCATTACCATGCACACGTATGCGCACCCATAGACTATAATGGGTGTTTGGCTGTAAAAAAACGCATTGCATGCGCATGCGTTTTTTTGGGTCAAGTCAGACGCACAAAAAATGCAACAGGATGCATTTTGTGCACCCGAGCACACACTACAAAAAAACGCATGCGCATACAAACGCATGTGTATGCGCACCTATGCGCTCCTATGTAAAAGATAGGTAAAAAAAAAAACCATGGGTTTTTTTGCGCTAAACAAAACGCAAAAAAAGCAAGTGTGAAACCAGCCTAATATCTATAATTTCATATCTACAGTATACATATCTATGTTCAGGGAGCCAGTTTGTCTCATACTTGTCCACTCTTCTGAAACGTCCAAGGTCCTGGTGAAATGAGAGCTGTCCAAGAGGAGTTGGGAAATCTTTCCTGTGAGTCTCCAGGAGAGCCGCATTACCTAAATATTTTTACTGCATGGGAACAGGGCAAGGGAAAAGTCATGGTCTGCCAAAAGTGGCTTCAGAATATATACTCTTTGGGAGAAGTTTTAAAAGTTGGCTAGTAAGGCATACTCCATCTGCATCATATAGTGTAATATCATGTATGCCTCATTACATAATGTTTGTGCATATTTGTGTGTACAAGTAACGTGCACAAATTTTAGGCAGGTGTTGAAAAATTGCTTTCAAACATAGAAGTTTTAATAGTTTATCTTTTTATCAATGAACAAAAAAGAAATCTAAATTCAATATTTGATGTGACTGGCCTTTGCCTTCATCAGATCCTGTTACTGCTGTCGCTTTCTATACTCAAAGGGGTGACTGAACCTGCATCGGCACCACCTCCATGACTGAAACTTGAATGCTGCCCGGAATAATAAAGTTCATTTCCTCCTGGCAGTGGGGCTCTCAGTGCTGACATCAGGTGGGCTCAGAACACTATTATCATGCAGCTTAACCCCATATCCAGGGCCAGACTGGGACTAAAATTCAGCCCTGGCATTTGAAGTTATACAGGCCCACTAGTCACATGGTGACTATATAATATCTTTGTACACTTGTAGGTTACAAGAAGTGAGAGGAGATTAACACGACTTTATAACATGTAGTCAGAGCTGTGCCCAGTATTTCAGCTCAGTCCTCTTTTTTGCTTTTAGGTACAGTACTCCTCCCAAAGCTCTGTCCCCTTTTGTACGCACGGTGACAGAATTCCTGGCAGAACTGCTATGCATTGGGCAACCAGACCCCCTGGTCATAGCTGCCCCTATCATACCTCCCAACTTTTGAAGAAAGGAAAGAGGGACAAAGACTGCGACGCGCGCGCCGCTGCAAATTTTAGGCCACGCCTGGCCACACCCATTTTACAACTAGTCACACCCATGTCCATGCCTAATCACACCCATTTAGTACTGCTGATCACACTGACTGGTACTGAGGGCACAGTGGCTGCCATTATGGGCACACTGACTGGCACTATGGAAGAGAGAAAACAGAGAGAGAGAGAAAAGAAAAAAGAGAGAAAGAAAGGAGAGCTAGAGAGAAAGAAAGGAGAGCTAGAGAGAAAGAAAGGAGAGCTAGAGAGAAAGAAAGGAGAGCTAGAGAGAAAGAAAGGAGAGCTAGAGAGAAAGAAAGGAGAGCTAGAGAGAAAGAAAGGAGAGCTAGAGAGAAAGAAAGGAGAGCTAGAGAGAAAGAAAGGAGAGCTAGAGAGAAAGAAAGGAGAGCTAGAGAGAGAAAGGACAGAGAGAAAGAAGAAAGAACAGAGAAAGAAAGAGGGGAAAGAAAGAACAGAGACAGAGAAAGAACAGAGAGAGAAAGAAAGAAGAAAAGAAAGAACAGAGAGAAAGAAAGAGGAAAGAAAAAGAAAGAAAGAGGGGAAAGAAAGAACAGAGAGAGAAAGAAAGAACAGAGAGAGAGAAAGAAAATGAGGGAAAGACAGAACAGAGAATGAGAAAGAAAGAACATAAAAAGAAAAAGAGAGAAAGAAATATAGAAAGATTCTATAAAGATACTATAGCAGCCCAGCTCCCATTGTAGTGCCCACCTGAGCCTCCCGGTGCAGGACATATCATGATCCACTCACATGGCCGGCATCCCCGATTCCAAGGCGATCCTGCTGTCTGCGCTGTCAGAGGAGGACACGGTGATGGATCTGAAGCATTCCTGGTTCCGTCACAATCTCCTCAAGAAATTATCTAATTTCCGGTCAGCTTCCAGCACATCACTTCAGGTGGAACGTCATTTGTGTGTTCTAAAATGCTCCTCGGGGCTCCGCCATGTACTCCTGTGTCTGTTATGAATGAGTCACCGTAGGAGGCAAAAACAGAAATACTAGCTAAGTCCAGAAAACCAGGGAAGTTGGCAGCTATCGGATTGCAGACCCCTGAACCTATCGACAACAACTAGCAGTAGCCGTGGGGGGTTCCTACGGTGCCCTAGACCCCTCGATCACAGCCGGAGAACTACATAGCCTAAAGACAGAAAGGGAAATCTAAACTGCCCCAGAGCAGACCCCAAAGCAATAGGCAGCCCCCAAAATATGACGGTGAAGCAAAATGAAAAAACACTCACACAGATAGAAAAATAGGCTGAGCAAATGATGGGGCCCGAGCTAACTAGATAGGACAGGATAGAAAAGCTGCTGTCTGTAATCCGCCAAAACCCTATCAAAACAAGAGCCAACAGCTGATAGGGAGAAAAGCCCTGAAGACGCTAGGCTTCAAAAAGACTATATCAGTACTCAGGTATTTTCTGAAGACAGAGCAAAAAGGAATTCAGCTCACCCCAGCAGGGAATGGCAGAAATCAAGGAAAACAATGCAAAACACAAATGCAAAAAGTAGAGCAGAAAACTTAGCTTTTGAGGAGCAGGAATCAGACTGGTCTCCTAGAATCCCTCAGAGAGATCACCAGCAAGGCAGAAGGGCGTCGGCTGCCTTATATCCAGTCAGTAATTCCCGTCACCCAGTGATCATCATCCTGCCCAGGTGCTTGGTAATCAGCCTCACTACCTTCCTTCACCAGAAGAGGGAGTTCATCAGACCTCAATGGTGAAGGGGAAAATGAACTCACAACATGTGTCCATGGGAAAAGCCTGCTTTGTATGCTTCGTACACATATGGCTCCGTAGACCTCGCACACACATGGGGCTCCGCTCCGTACACATTCAGCTCTGCTACATCTACCCTGTAAACCCCTCCTGACCTCACACATACTTAACTCATCGAGCATCATAACAGCACAGCAGAGTCTTGCAGACACCAAGAGGCAAGGCTGAGCACACAGGACCTGTGATGAGGTCACAGGAGGGGGCGGAGTCAGGGGTCACATGATCAGGGGTCTGGACAAAGGCTCCTGATCATGTGACCCCTGACTCCTCCCCTCCTGTGACCTCATCACAGGACCAGTGAAAAGAGAAGAGAGCAGGCAAACGACGCTGTGAGTGGCTGCGGGGGGAAAGGTCTCATGCTACGGCGAGGATGGGGTGTGTGGGGGGGCAGGGCGGCTTATCTCCCTGCAGTGCGGGAGGGTTGGACACTAACCGCCGTGCCCGCAGAGGGCCGGCGGCAGGAGCAACAACCAGGCCAGATGATCGGGCGCTGCCGCCCGCGGCCCACATGACAGCGGCCCAGCGGGAAAATGCCCGGTTGGTTATATTACCAATCCGGGCCTGCCCATATCTCTGCAGGTTAATAGCATTTTTTTCATGTGACAAGTTCCTTTTAAAATATTGTATGGAAATCTTCACTTGAGCAAAAGTTTTGCAAAATTTTGAAGTCTCAAATGATGAATTTGACTAAGACAAGCAAAACAAAATAAATTACAACACCAAGTAAAATTAATGTAAAAAGGTACAAATTATGGTAAGTAATGAATAGGCCACAATCAAAAAGTCACCATTAGACATTTTTTGTCCAGAAAAAAGGGGCAAAATCAATGGGGAATCAAGTCCAAAATTTCTTGTGCCTCTCTGTGTAGTGTTTCCGCAAGAGAAATTGACATGCAGGGATCTTGAAAGACGCGCCACATATCAGTTATCTGCAACTACACTTTTATGTATAGTGGACATGGGATTTCTAGAAATCCCATCCACTATTATGTTACATCTGGACGCTGCAGTTTGGACGCTGCCTAAATACGCAGCGTCCAACCTGCAGCAAATCCTGAATGTGGGAACGTACCCCTAAGACCCCAAGGCTGCTTTTCTGCATTACAGTCTCAGTGTATTTTTTGCAGCGAGCACACGTTTTTTGGATTGCTGGTCAATGCCAGACAATCCACAGTGCAGAACCCCAGACATAATCATTCACCTGAGCTTCAGCTCCAGGAGGCAATTATCAAGAATGTTCTAATGAGAGTTCCTATAGAGATTTCAGTCTGTGGCCTCAATCAATGAAACATAGTAACAGAAATCTCACATCGCCTTATTCTAAGTTTCTGCTTTGCCTCTGGACACACTCGTAACTTTTTCTATTAAAAGAATTATCACATCTTGCAACTGATTTTGCCCAAGAGACCTCCATTAAAAAATGGAAAGTTTGGGTACTTGCATATACAGCTCTCAGAGTGATGTAGGCTGTCATGTGGATACTAAACTGAGAAGCTGTAAGGGGGTAAGATATAATGTCTTTCATGCTTCCCTTTCCTCTGACTGTCTTCCGGTTCTTGATGTTTACAGATGCGTTTTATGATAATCGCCTGCGGTACTGCTACATATATAACTATGTATTACCGCTCATTGCTTGTGGTATTGCCACTTGAATGTGTTACCATTATATGGAAAACTGTTATATATTGCTTTGTATTCCTGTATTATAGTATTGCATATATATTGTGTCCGTTGTACATGTACAGTTAGGGAAAGTTAGTGTATCCGTCTTGGGACAGTAGAGGAGGGCACTCTTAGTTCATAGTTTCCCCATAGACCGGGTAGATGTAATTATGTTGTGGGCCACTAGATGGGGACATACTAGTGGGGCCTAATAGGATGTTCATAGAGGGTTAATTGTAGGAGGGGCTGCTAGGAGTTAAGGTTAGTGATGAAGAGTGGTTTAATCAGATGGGACCAGGGCGCCCAAGTATCCACATGGGCTATAGGCCCGGAAAGCTCGGCAACCACGTAATGTTAAGTCTTTATAGCCCACGTTACCCACGGCCATTGCGTGTCTTAGCAGTGGGTAAGAACAGGAAAAGGAAGATGGGGCATCTTACCGCCTGGGCCAATGCTTTTAGGGCAGAAGTTAGCTGGACTAAGGAGATGAAAGGAGTTGGAGCTTCGACGAGATCGGTACAGACGGGCCGGATACTTCACCAGGGGCCACCAAATGTAGTGATTGATGAATTTGTGTTTGGGGTGAAACAGGCTGAAGGAGCTGAGAAGCAGTCTAGTACAGTCTGATCTGGACGTGTGCTACACAGAAGTGACAACAAGCAAGGGAAAGATCAGAAAGCAAGCCATTGTTATAATGTACCAACTGAGGATGTAACATGCAAAATCCTAAGTAAAGAAAGTGTTAAAGTTGTCTCGGACTGTGTCTCCATTGGTAGGGGTCACCTAGAAGAGGGACCGCTATGGCCTGGGTAGTGCCCGGGTGAAGATGAATCTGGAGATGCAGATATGCCGAGGAGAAGAGTATTGTTTCATGTAGGGGAAAGATTGGATGCAGCTGCCACCAGAATACAGGTCATGACTACAGTCCTGTTCCTCCCTTACAAAGCCACAGAAGTTAGAGGAGCATGAGAATAACAACTTGAGAATGAATGAGAGGGGAGTGGAACAGTGGAGAATAGTGAAAACTGAGTAATAGATAACTGGGTTACCATATGACTCAGACACTGCTGACCTTGGCTTTTTTTTGTACTTCTTGCATTTCTGTAACTTACAGCACTTTATTTGCAGCAAAAGTCCAATATAGTATTCTATTCAAATATATACAGTTGTGGCCAAAAGTATTGACACCCCTGCAATTCTGTCAGATAATACTCAGTTTCTTCCTGAAAATGGTTGCAAACACAAATTCGTTGGTATTATCTTCATTTAAATTTGTCTCAAATGAAAAAACACAAAAAAAATTGTCCTAAAGCCAAATTGGATGTAATTCGACACCAAACATAAAAAAGAGGGTGGACAAAAGTATTGGCACTGTTCAAAAATCATGTGATGCTTCTCTAATTTGTGTAATTAACAGCACCTGCAACTTATCTGTGGCACCTAACAGGTGTTGGCAATAACTAAATCACACTTGCAGCCAGTTGACATGGATTAAAGTTGACTCAACCTCTGTCTTATGTCCTTGTGTGTACCACATTGAGCATGGAGAAAAGAAAGAAGACCAAAGAACTGTCTGAAGGCTACAAGTCCATCTCCAAAGACCTGAATGTTCCTGTGTCTACCGTGCGCAGTGTCATCAAGACGTTTAAAGCCCATGGCACTGTGGCTAACCTCCCTAGATGTGGACGGAAAAGAAAAATTGACAAGAGATTTCAACGCAAGATTGTGCGGATGTTGGATAAAGAACCTCGACTAACATCCAAACAATTTCAAGCTGCCCTGCAGTCCGAGAGTACAACAGTGTCAACCCGTACTATCCGTCAGTGTCTGAATGAAAAGGGACTGTATGGTAGGAGACCCAGGAAGACCCCACTTCTTACCCCGAGACATAAAAAAGCCAGGCTGGAGTTTGCCAAAACTTACCTGAAAAAGCCTAAAACGTTTTGGAAGAATGTTCTCTGGTCAGATGAGACAAAAAGTAGAGCTTTTTGGGCAAAGGCATCAACAGAGTTTACAGGAGAAAAAAAAAAGGCATTCAAAGAAAAGAACACGGTCCCTACAGTCAAACATGGCGGAGGTTCCCTGATGTTTTGGGGTTGCTTTGCAAGAGGGTATTGGCCCTCACATTTTTAGTACCAGGGCGAAAGGTGATTAAAAAAATCAAACCTAGAGAAAAACAAGGCCCACCTGGCCTGCCTGGGATTTAGTCTTTTAGCTGACTCCAGGTAGGTTAGGTTTTTGTGGTCTGTAATGACAGTGACCTTGTGTTTGGCGCCTTGGAGGAAGTGGCGCCATTCCTCGAAGGCCCATTTAATTGCAAATAATTCCTGATTACCGATATCATAGTTTTTCTCCGTGGCAGAGAATTTGTGGGAACAAAAAGCACTCGGGCGAAGCTGAGTGAGGGATGCAGTGCCTTGCGATAGCACTGCTCCCACTCCGACAATAAATGGGCGGTCTAAGTAAGGTTGAACCAAAACCGGGTTGGCCACAAAGCACTCCTTTAGTGTAGAAAATGCCTGAATTGCCTCAGGATTCCAATTGGCCACGTCCGCCCCTTTCCGGGTAAGATCCGTGAGTGGCTTGGCAATCTCTGAGAAACCCCTGATAAACTTGCGGTAGTAATTAGCAAATCCCAAAAATCGCTGCAGCGCTTTCAGCGATTTGGGTGGCACCCAAGCCTTAATAGGTTGGATCTTGGCAGGATCCATGCGGAACCCTCTGCCTGAGACCATGTACCCTAAAAACTGTACCTCCTCAGCAAAAAAAAAAAAAACACACAAACACTTCTCCAGTTTAGCAAACAAAGAGTTTTCTTGCAGTCTCTGCAGTACCGAATGGACGTGTTGAGCGTGTGTCACAGGGTCAGCAGAGTAAATAAGGATGTCATCCAAATACATGACGACATACACCCCACAAATGTTTCTGAAAATATCATTGACAAAGTGCTGAAACACTGCAGGTGCGTTACTGAGTCCGAACGGCATTACAAGGTACTCAAAGTGACCAAGAGGTGTATTAAATGCTGTTTTCCACCACTCATCCCCGTCCCTTATGCGGACTAGATTGTATGCCCCCTGGAGGTCAAGTTTAGTAAACCAACGGGCTCCTATAAGGCTAAGTGCACACGTACCGGAACTCTCGCGGAAATTACCGCGAGAATTCCGGAATTCCATTCCGCGGGAAAATCGCATTTTAAATTCCCGCGATTTTCCCGCGGAAAAACTAGCATTTTGCAAGCGTAATTAGCTTGCAAAATGATAGCGTTCTCCAAGCGATCTGTAGCATCGCTTGGAGAACTGATTGACAGGTTGGTCACACTCGTCAAACATAGTGTTTGACGAGTGTGACCAACTTTTTACTACTGAGGCCGCCTATGCAGCATCAGTAGTAAAAGATAGAATGTAAAAAAAAAATAAAAAACGGTGTTATTCTCATCCTCCGACGTCCCGCGCAGCCGTTCCCAGTAGTCCTTTGCGAAAATGCCCGCGATGACGTCAGGTCTCGCGGGAACGCGACGTCTCGCGGTAATTCGCGATGACGTCGCGCGAATTACCGCGAGACTTCGTGATCCCGCGAGATCGGACGCCATCGCGGGCATTTTCGCAAAGGACTACTGGGAACGGGAGCGTGAAGAGAAGCGGGAAGGCTGCGCGGGACGTCGGAGGGTGAGAATAACAATATTTTTTATTTTAAATTCTATTTTTTACAGGGATATGGTACCCGAAGCCCGGAGGACAGTCTCCTCTCCTCCGGACCGTGGGTACCATCCGCAATTGTTCTGCTTACTTTCCGCATGGTGGGCACAGCCACATGCGGGAAGTAAGCGAAACAATGCATTCCTATGGGTGCGGGATCGCCGCGATTCCGCAAATTAATGAGCATGCTGCGGTTTTTACCGCAAAGCGATTCCGCCGCGGTAAAAACCGCAGCATTAGCACAGCATTACGGAATCCCATAGGAATGCATGGGATGCTTATTTTTCACGTTTTCGCGGCAAAATCGCGCGGTTAAAACTGCCGCGGAAACGCGAAAAAAACGCCACGCGTGAACTCAGCCTTAGCTGATTAAAAAGATCAGGGATGAGTGGAAGTGGATACTGGTTCTTTATAGTGATTGCATTTAATTCCCGGTAGTCAATGCAGGGTCTGAGACCACCATCTTTCTTCTCTACAAAGAAAAATCCAGCCCCAACTGGTGAAATAGATGGTCTAATGAACCCTTTTTTTAGGCTGTCTGTTATATAGTCGTTCATGGCCTGATGCTCTGGACCAGAGAGATTGAATATTCTCGCTTTTGGAAGACGGGCATTTGGAATCAGATCTATAGGGCAATCATACTCTCTGTGTGGGGGTAGCTTCTCAGATTCTACAACAGAAAAGACATCTTCATAGCCCCTGAGAGCAAACGGTATGAAGGGGTTTTAAGCTTAACTTGATTTACTGCTACTGATATGCATTTATCCTGACACTGTGAACTCCAGCGCACCACATCTCCCAGGTGCCAGTCGATGACAGGATTGTGCTGGCGTAACCAAGGCATTCCCAAAATAACTGCAGAGGATAAATTATCCATCACAAAAAAAGATATAAGCTCGGTATGTAATGCTCCTACAGACATAGCAATCTTGGCAGTAACAAATTTAACCCCCTCCTGAATAATGGACGTGCCATTAATAGCCATGGTTTTAATTGGGACATTAAGTTTTAGTAATGGAACACCAAGATTTTTAGCAGCCAAACAGTCCATAAAATTCCCTTCAGACCCGCTATCCACATAGGCCTTTAAACACAGAGATTTCTGACCAAAATACAGAGAAACAGGTAATAAAATTTTAGCCGCATCTGCGGGCAGTACCTGAGCCTCTGGGCAACCATAGCAGGAGCTGCCCAGAGGCCGATGTTCCCGGGGTATGGATCTCTGACGTTCAGCGTTGTCCCTGGAGTCTCTTGACTGCAGCATGCTTGAGCAGGAATGTGAGAATGAACTTCCAGGCTGTGCACTGAGGCTCATAACAGGTGTTTTAGGCCAACAATCAGCTCAGGCAGAAGAAGAGAAAAAAAAAAGTTCAGGGAAACTGCTTTTATATATGTTGGGTATATATACAAAAAGCAGTTTTATTTTGGGCCGGATATAATGTAACGTCCGTCTGCAAGTCAGGGCTGCAGAAAGACAACACCCTGAGTAGCACCGACACCCTTTACCCCTATTCAGGGATCTGGATTTACAGCAGAGCCCAGGAGGCGCTGTCAGAATAGGGGCAGTGCGCCAGAGCAGGACGGTCACTAATAGAAAAGCAGAAAGGAGCCAAAAACGTAGTCAGAACCAGGCAAGCAGTGGAGGTACAGAAACGGCAGGCAGAGGCAGAGTCGAGAGTCCAGGACAAGGTCACAAAACGGGAGGGCGGTAGAAGTGCAAAAACGGCAGGCGGTAGCAGATTCGAATATCCAGGCCAAGGTCACAAACCAGGAGAATAGCAGAAGTACAGAATCAGCTGGCAGAAGAGAGGTCAGGGATCCAAGCCAAGGTCAGCGTCAGTAGTCAGGAGAAAGGCAAAGGTACGAAAACGGTAGGCAATAGAATGGTCAGAATTCCAGGCTGAGGTCAGAGGAAACTATAGTAAATCACAAAGCAGCATGCAGGGGAACCAAGAATATATCCGCGAAAAGGAGAAAAATCCAGCGAGCTCGCTGGATTTATCTCCTTTTCGCAATTATTGTTGGCAAGAGCTCCTGTCATTTATCCGTTGCTGAGAGCCTATACAGTATAGCAGCTTATCTTTTGAACTAACCGGGTAAGCTGGCATTTTTTCTTTCTTTTTTATTGTTCCAAGAATATATCCGGCTGCTTGCAAGCCCAGTCCCAAGGTATTTGAGGGATCAGGTCATCAGGCTGATGATGTCATCAGGACCGCCTCCAGGACCAGACCTGATGATGATGCACCAACCCCTTCATGACTGACAGAGGAGCGAAGTCTGCATCCACTAGACACCTGCGCAGAAGCCCTTTCACTGTTGCCGCCATCACTCGGGCGCGAGCCACGGCACCTCCCAGTGGCCGAGGCAGGAACAGCAGGCCCCGAGTTCGACGGCGATGTGTCAGTCCGGCGCCTCCTGGTGGCTGAGACCTGGACAGCAGGCCCCGAGCCCGAGGGCGGCGTGAACGTCCGTCGCCTCCTAGTGGCTGAGGGCGGAACAGCAGGCCCCGAGTCTGACGGCGACGTGACACGGAAGCAGTTGGTCGCAGTTATTTTGGCTAAAGGTTGTGCAACCAAGTATTAGGCTGAGGGTGCCAATACTTTTGTCTGGCCCATTTTTGGAGTTTTGTGTGAAATGATCAATGTTTTGCTTTTTGCTTCATTCTCTTTTGTGTTTTTCATTTAAGACAAATTAAGTGAAGATAATAATACCAATTCTCACATTGCAGCACTATCTGGAAACCATCAGCACGACTCATTGTAGCAGCGGCTTTTAAACCTACAGTAGCTCAAGAACACACCGATACATGATTGTCATGAATAGTGATGAGCGAATTTGTTCGGAAATCGATCGGCAAACATAAATTCGGCACGAGTATGGCACATTCAGATTTGTGATTGGAAACACAAGAAAATTTTTATAAAATCGGATAAAATCTATAACATTTGGTAAAAAGTGCGGGAAAACATTTTCAGCACTTTAGCAAAGATAATGGTGTTGTATCATGAGCGTTTGGCACGTGTTTGATGAGGGGAGGGGATTTGCAGAGCTCAGAGGAGTGGCGCTCTTGTAAACAGTAATTTTTTCCCTAAACTAGCTAAAATCTTGCTGTTAGCAGCAAGATTTTAGCTAGTTAGCTAGGGGGTTGTATATCAGTCAGGCCTCTTTCACACGTCAGTGGCTACGTGAGAAAACTGTCACTACATGTACCTGAGATACTGACATACGTACACCCATTCAAATGAATGGGTCCTTGCACATGTCAGCGTGTTTTTACGGTCTGTGGCCCTTGTGCAAAATACGCTGACATGTCTGTTTTAACACGGACACACGGCCCACAACACGTGCTGCACACATGCACACGGAGAACAGTTCACACTGTCCTCCATGCTCATGGACGGCCACCGGGAAGAAGTGCTACTGTAAGCGCTGTTCCCGGCGGCTGGTGCTGACCACGGCTGACATTCTGCTCTCCTTCTCTGCCGGCAACAGCAAGCAGGAGAGCAGAATGAATGAAAACCCGACGTGGGGTCCGTCTCTGTTTATGAACCAACCGGACGAAACTTACAGCTGGGCACTGCAACCCTCAGCTGTCAGTGTCATCAAGGTTGGTTCTCAAGAATAGAGGGGTCCCCACGCTGTTTTTTAAAATTATTTAAATAAATAATTATAAAATCCGGCTTGGGGTCCCGCCTATTTTTGACAACCAACCTGACTAAAGCTGACAGCTGAGGGCTGATATTCTCAGGCTGGTGAGGGGCCATTGATCTTGGCCCCCCACAGCCTAAAAACAGCAGCCCCCAGCTGCCCAGAAAAGGTGCATCTACTAGATGCACCTATTCTGCAGCTTTGCCCGGTTCTTCCCACTTGCCCTGTAGCGATGGCAAGTGGGGTAATAAGGGGTTAATGCCACCTTTCTATTGTAAGGTGACATTAAGCCCGGATTAGTAATGGAGAGGTGTCAATAAGACAAATATCCATTACTAATCCTATGGTAAAGAAAGGGTTAAATAAACACACAAAATAAGAACAAAGTATTTTAATGAAAGAAGACACACTTTTTTAATCTTTATTATACTGGTAATTCCTTTGCAACTCCCTGGATCTCCTGTAAAAAAGGTGGAAATAATAAACCAACAATATACATTACCTGTCCGGCGCTCAGTCACGTCAGACGGCGTAAATCCATCTGGGGGGTTAATATGTTTACAGGCAGGGCACTGCTAAACAGCTGCTCCTGACTGTAAACGACTGTAGAATGAATAGAAGCAGCCGGCACATGCTCAGTAACTAGCGGTGACATCACCGCTCATCACTGCGTCTGCTTCCATTCATTGCTCAACCCAATGGGAAGGCCCTTGCTATTAGCACCAGACAACCCTGTGTGCGGCACTTGTGATTGGCTAAGCATTTCGGGACAAGGAGGCGTGGTCTGTTGGCGAAGACGTGCCATTTTTACCGATTTGAAAAATTTTCTATGAGAGGGCGCGGGTTTGCAGTTAGCCTCAGGCATCAGAGAGGCTAGGTTCACCCCTGGTACAATGCATCCTGCACCAGGGGTGTACATAGAAATTATTGGGGTCCATAGCAGAAGTTCTAATTGGGCCCCCCACCGTATTGCTCCCCTCCAAATTTCTATATTCCAAAAAATGGTAACACCACAAAAAGGAAATCTGTCACCCCCATGATGCATACTAAGCTAGCCAAAACATTAAAAAATTGCATAAATGAGGTATCGCTGTAATAGTACTGACCCGAAGAATAAATCTTTTACCACCCGCGGATGGCTAGGTATGATATATGTTCTGCAGCAGCTACTTTTACTTCCCTCTTTTCCATCTGGCTAATTATATATGTTAACGTTTGTAGTATATACGTCTGCAGTAAGCAGTATGCACTCATGCCGCCCATTGTGGTAAAATCCATTTGCACAGCACTATGCACTTACGCAGTCTATACATAATATAGCCATTTTAAATAGAAACTTAAATAGGAACTTGGCTGGCATGCTACTCTATGAGCACTTTTTCTAGAACCCTTTTTAAAACGGGACTTAATTTTAGGAAGTCATTATGGGAAGCTTTTTGCTCAACTTATTGATTTAAAGGGAACGTGTCACCGCCTCCCTGTGGTTTTTAAGTAAAGGAGCCACCTTGTGCAGCACTAATGCTGCATTCTGTCAATGTGGCTCTTTTATTTAGCTTCCCTTCCACCGCCGAAATAATAGTTTTTAAAATTGGTCAGACATACCTGATATTTGTCAGGGGGGCAGGGCTTTCGCCCCTGGACACAGAGCCTCACATAGGTCAGTCATGTCCAGCTTTTGAATTTGGCGCTGCCTCCTCAGTGTTCATTTCTTTTTCTGGTGCCTGCTGCACAGCTGCCCTGCTTAGCTCCGCCCCTACTGGTCACATGGTGCTGACATCATCACAGGTCCTGCTTGCACCCACTGCTCTGGTGAGCTCCGCCCCTACTGGTCACATGGTGCTGATGTCATCACAGGCCCTGCTGGCACCACTGCTTGCTGAGCTCCGCCCCTACTGGTCACATGGTGCTGACGTCATCACAGATCCTGCTGCACCACTGAAAGAATATTACAGCGCACGTGCAGCATTCATTTCTTTTTCTTCTACCTGCCCTGTAATATTCTTTCAGTGTTGCAGCAGGACCTGTGATGACGTTAGCACCATGTGACCAGTAGGGGCGGAGCTCACCAGAGCAGCGGTGCAGCAGGCACCAAAAAAAGAAATGAACGCTGAGGAGGCGGCGCCAAATTTAAAAGCTGGACATGACTGACCTATGTGAGGCTCTGTGTTCAGGGGGAATGCCCTGCCCCCCTGACAAATATCAGGTATGTCTGACCAATTTTAAAAACGATTATTTCGGCGCTGGAAGGGACGCTAAATAAAAGAGCCACCTTGACAGAATGCAGCATTAGTGCTGCACAAGGTGGCTCTTTTACTTAAAAACGCCTGCAGGGGTGACAGGTTCCCTTTAAGACATTCCTCTTTTATTGTACCTGTTTTTGTATTGCATCCACATATGGATATGTAATAGGATTCAGATATATGTGCCTTTTTGAAACACCTTCATACCTTTTTCAAAACCCGCTCTTTTGCATTTGTTGCCCTCATTTGTACTGTATATTATTATAGCATTTATGTAATGTTTTTTAGTGTATACTGAAATAAAAATTTGATGTATTTTAAGGTATAGCGCTTCCTAGTTTGTTTTGGATATTTAGGTAATTGAAAGTGCCTTTGTTTAGGCGATGCACCATTTGTGATACCTAAAAAGGAAGTCTGTCACCCCCATGATGCATATTAAGCTAGCCAAAACATAAAAAAATTATATAAATGAGGTATCGCTGTAATCGTACTGACCCGAAGAATAAAACTTTTCCCACCCGCGGAACGACATAAACCCCCCTAAAAAAATCCAGAATTGCTAGTTTTGTTCATTCTGCCTCCCAAAAATGAGACTAGAAAGTGATCAAAAATGTCTTGTCTGAAAATGGTACTAATAAAAATGTCAACTTGTCCCACAAAAAAAACAAACCCTCACATGACTCTGTGGGCCAAAATATTGAAAAATTATAGCTCTCAAAATATGGTGATGCAAAAACTATTTTCTGCAATAAAAAGCGTGTTTTAGTGTGTGACAGCTGCCAAACATAAAAAGTCGCCATAAATCTGATATCGCTGTCACACCGACCCGAAGAATAAAGTTGCCTAATCACTTATACTGCACAATAAGTGGTGTAAAAAATAGATAAAACTAATTATTGACCTGCTGCTGATTTTTTCATTCTGCCTCCCAAAGATCGCAGTAAGGCTCGATGCACATTTATCCTTCACTCTGCGTGTGGACTTGTACCGGGGTTTCCATGTAAATCTCTGAAATATGTGATTCAGTCAAAATCTTTGGTAGATGATTCCCTATAAGGGCTCATACAAATCTGCGAGAAAAAAAACGGTCTGATTTCCGGACCGAAAAAACAGACGAGTGCCATGCGATTGTCATTCGATTTCTGTGCGATTTTCCAATGGAACATCTATAAGACATGCGTATGCAATCCGTATGCAATGCGATTTTAACATGAGATTTTACATACAGCAGTTTCCTATTCTTTACACATAGTTTTAAAACAAAATATTCTTCAAAGCACACATATATATATATATATATATAACTGAATGTATGTATGTATGTTTGTGTGTATCAAGCCATGCCCACTCCACATAGCAATCAATCACTAAGCATCTTTCATTTCAACAGAGCTGTTTAAAAGATAAAAACTGAGCTGTGATCGGTTGCTATGAGCAACAGTTTTCCTTGTAGACAGGTGTGGTAACTGAGGCCTATTATTCTTAGGATTTCTATCGTCCTTCTGTAAAGCTGGAAATAACACAATTTATTACCGTGCTGACACAGACCACCCTCTGACACAGACTGCAGGGGGAGCCCAGTATCACACAGGATAGGATTAGATACACGGCTCAGCAGACTGTATCACACAGGATAGGATTAGATACATAGGCCAGCAGACTGTATCACACAGGATAGGATTAGACTCAAGGCTCAGCAGACTGTACAGGATAGGATTAGATACACAGCTCAGCAGACTGTATTACACAGGATAGGATTAGATATGTTAGGCGTCTGGTTTCTGCATCTGCTCTGCAGGAATCCAGAGCCTCACATTCTGCGGTCTCCTGCTGTCTATACAGCAGAGAAGATTACTTTGCAGCAGACCGCTCCAGAGACTAAGTTCCTCTGTGCTCCTACTGGGCATGCTCACGAGGCGATCTCCCATTGGAGATCGGGAGTCATGTACCCAAGTCCTGCTCCAGATCTCATTGGTCCATCTCGGAGATCTGGAAGGTCCCGCACAGCTATAAAAAGCGCGCATGACCGTTCGGCCATGCGCTAGTATAGACTTTTCAAGCTAAATGTGTGAATGGTGACAGATGTATGACTCTGGTGACTGACTCATTTGAAACCCCTTCCCTCTGATATTACGCATGTGGATAGGGAATTAGTTTAGCAGTCAGCACCAGTCAGTGGCAAGCCTTAGGCCACTGTGCACACCGCACCTCTACTCTAGTGTCCGACATTGCGCCTGCTTCCTAGCTTTGTCGACTAGCGGCCATACCCTACGCCGTGCTGCAGTTGCAGCCCTCCTTGGCATCCGCAGTAGCGATGCCGTACACACGGTAGGTCTAGACAGACGCAGCTCCTCTGCCTTGGGTCCTGCTCCTGTGACCAGATACCGTGTGTGCATTTCCCTGTGGTCTGTGACACTAACAGGCTCAGCGTTTTCGTATGTTTATGTTGCGGCGCCTGTGTGTGTGAACAGAGCCCGCTTTGCGCACTTCGGGTGAAGTCTAACCCATGCGCATTATACCGCCATATTGCTCGTCTGTCATTACCTAGCAGCAGTGTAACACCTACTGCATGGTGGACCCCGAGCGGCGAACGCACTTTATTATTTATTTTTATTTAGTGCATTCCGCCGTTCCTAACAAGATACATGGCTCAGCAGACAGTATCACACAGGAGAAGATTAGATAAAGGGTTCAGCAGTCAGTATCACAAGGATAGGATTAGATACCCAGCTCAGCAGACGGTATAGAATCATAGAATCGTAGAGTTGGAAGGGACCTCCTGGGCCATCTGGTCCAACCCCCTGCTCAAAGCAGGATTCGAAAAATCATCACACAGTATAATGTCACGAAGTGACTGGCCCTGTGTGACATGACCCAATAATTGGTCGGTCACTAAACGGTAGAACAAACAAGGGAACACCAGGGACACAATTACAATGGTGGGCCCTGCGATAGGGAACGGGGAAATGGACTCCTCCTGCACTCTCCTGAGTCAAAATTGTCAATACACCTGTATATAAATTCCTCAAGGAGTATAATTTCCAAAATGGGGTCACTTGAGGGGGAAATCTGTTCTTCTAGCAATTAGGGGCTCTGTATATGGAGTCCGCAAACTGTTCTAGGAAAATCTGTGCTCCAGGAAGCAAATAGGGCTCTGTTCCTCTTGAGTCTCTCCTGTATGGCTAAGTAGTACTGTACAGCCACATATGGGGTATTGCCACATTCAGCAGAAATTGTGGGATAAATAATGGTGCCATTTTTGCCCACTTCTTGTGTGAAAATGTAAAATCTGGGGCTAAAACTAAATTTTGGTAGTAAAAATGTAGTTATTTTTTCTTCACTGCCCAATAGTATAAAATTCTGTGACAAACATGTGGTGTCAGTATGATCACTGCACCCACAGATGAATTCATTGAGGTGTATTTTGTAACTTGTGGTCACTTATAGGGGGTTCTGCTGTTCTGGCACATCATGAGCTCTCCCAGTTGGTCATGGCACCTGAAAACAATAACAGTAAAATCTGGCGCTCTTTGCCTTCTGAGCATTGCACTGTATTGGCGCACTCAGGAAAAAATGTACCTCAGTTTGTTGTAAAAACAATTCCAATTAATCCTTGGAAAAATTAAAAACTTGGGGCTAAAACAACATTTTAGTGGTAAAAATGTAATTGTCAAGAACCAACTCAGTTAAGTCCAACGGATGAAACAACGAACACCAACAATGGGGATGGAAAAAGGGGGGAGGAAGGCTCTCACAATAGGGAACAAGGGATGGGGCACCTCCTAACTCAGCCTGTGCCTATCCCTAAGCTCGCCTAACGCCCTATACGGGTCCTTCCCCCTGCCACCGTCACAAACCTCATCCCTATCTGTCACCTCACTATACCATGGCTAGTGCACTGGCTGGCAAGGACGCTAGACTCACAACTGCAGATGTGTTATGATTGAGTCACCGTAGGAGGCAAAAATAGAAATGCTAGCTAAGTCCAGAAAACCAGAGAAGTTGGCAGCTATCGGATTGCAGACCCCTGAACCTATCAACACAACTAGCAGTAGCCGTGGGGGGCTCCTACGATGCCCTAGGCCCCTCGATCACAGCCGGAGGACTACATAGCCTAAAGACAGAAAGGGAAATCTAAACTGCCCCAGAGCAGACCCCAAAGCAAAAGGCAGCCCCCCCACAAATAATGACGGTGAAGCAAGAAGAAAGAACAAAACACAGACAGAAAGATAGACTGAGCAAAGATGGGGCCCAAGCTAGCTTAGATAGGAAAGGACAGGAAGGCTGCTGTCTGCAATCCGTGAAAATCCCTATGAAAATAAGAGCCAACAAACTGACAGTAAAAAAGGCCCTGAAGACGCTAGGCTTCAAAAAAGGCTATGTCAGTACTCAGGAATATTCTGAAGACAGAGCAACAGGCAAAAGGAGATTCAGCTCACCCCAGCAGGGAATGGCAGAATCCAGAAAAGCAAGGAAAACAAAACACAAATGCAAAAAGGCAAAGCAGAAATCTTAGCTTTAGATGAGCAGGAATCAGACTGGTTTCCTAGAAGTCCACAGAGAAATCACCCGCAGGCCAGAAGGGCGTCGGCAGCCTTATATCCAGTCATTAACTCCACTCAGCCAGTCATCATCATCAGCCCCAGGTGTTTGACAATCAGGCTCACTACCTTTCTTCACCAGAAGAGGGAGTTCCTCGGGCCTGAGTAGTGAAGGGGAAAATGAACTCACAACAGTACCTCCCCCTTGAGGAGGGGTCACCGAACCCTCAACCACGCCACCAGGGCGATCAGGGTGAGCCCGATGAAAGGCACGCACCAATCTTTGGGCATGAATATCAGAGGCAGAGACCCAGGAATTATCCTCCTGACCATAACCCTTTCACTTAACCAAATACTGGAGTCTCCGTCTAGTCAGACGGGAATCCAGTACTTTCTCTACCTCATATTCCATGTTACCTTTAACCAATACAGGGTCTGGAGGTGCAACCCCCGGAACAACAGGTTCAACAAACCTCTTCAACAAAGATTTATGGAACACATTATGGATTTTAAATGTGACAGGAAGAGCCAAACGAAAAGAGACCGGATTAATAATCTCCAAAATCTTGTAAGGTCCAATAAATCTAGGCTTAAACTTAGGAGAAGCCACCTTCATAGCAATATTTTTGGATGATAACCACACCATATCACCAACCTTAAACTGGGGACCAATGGTCCTATGTCGGTTGGAAAACCGCTGGGCCTTTTCCTGGGGGAGAGATAACTTATCCACCACTTGGTCCCAGATCTGGTGCATTCTCTCCACCACAGTGTCAACACCTGGGCAGGCAGAGGGCTCCACCTGCCCTGAAGAAAATCGAGGATGAAACCCAAAGTTACAAAAAAAAGGTGACATCAAAGTGGAAGAACTAGCTCTATTATTTAAAGCAAATTCAGCCAAGGGCAAAAATGAAACCCAATCATCCTGCTCAGCAGAAATAAAACATCTCAAATATGACTCCAAGGTCTGGTTTGTTCTCTCTGTCTGCCCATTGGTCTGAGGGTGAAAAGCAGAGGAGAAGGACAACTGAATTCCCAGCTTGGAACAGAAAGTTCTCCAAAATCTAGACACAAACTGGACTCCTCTGTCAGATACAATGTTCTCAGGAATCCCGTGCAAGCGAACCACCTGTTGTAAAAACAGGGGCACCAATTCAGAGGAAGACAGCAACTTAGGGAGTGGTACAAGATGAACCATCTTAGAGAACCTATCACAAATCACCCAAATAACAGTCATCCTTTGAGAGACAGGCATATCAGAGATGAAATCCATTGAAATATGGGTCCATGGCCTCTTGGGGACAGGCAAAGGCATCAACAACCCACTAGAGCGAGAACACGATTTAGACCTGGAGCACGTCCCACAGGACTGCACAAAATTCCTAACATCATGAGACAAGGAGGGCCACCAAAAAGACCGACTCACCAGATCTCTAGTACCAAAAATACCTGGATGACCAGCCAAAGCAGAGCAATGAACTTCAGACATCACTCTCTTCTTCCACTGGTCAGGAACATACAACTTTCCACTGGGACAACGCTCAGGTTTGTCCTCCTGGAACTCTTCCAGAGCACGTCTCAAATCGGGCGAGATGGCAGAAAGAACTACCCCTTCGCCTAAGATGGTAGCAGGCTTGGTCACCACAGGAGAATCAGCAAAGAAGCTCCTAGAGAGGGCGTCAGCCTTGACATTCTTAGTTCCAGGAAGAAAAGAAACCACAAAATCGAAACGTGTAAAAAACAAGGCCCACCTAGCCTGTCTAGGGTAGGCTTCAAGCGCTTAGCCGACTCTAGGTAAATCAAATTCTTGTGGTCAGTGAGGACCACGACTTGATGCTTAGCTCCCTCCAACCAATGTCTCCACTCCTCAAATGCCCATTTCATGGCTAACAGTTCCCGATTCCCCACATCATAGTTACGTTCAGATGGAGAGAACTTTCGGGAAAAGAAAGCACAGGGATTCATTTTAGATGTTACAGGATCCTTTTGGGACAAAACAGCTCCTGCACCAATCTCAGAAGCATCCACCTCTACCTGGAACGGAAGTGAGACATCAGGTTGCCGCAAAATCGGGGCGGAGGTGAATCTTCGCTTCAGCTCCTGAAAGGAAGAAACAGCCTCCGGAGACCAATTTAACACATCAGCACCCTTCTTAGTCAAATCAGTCAATGGCTTGGCAATACTAGAAAATTTTGCTATAAACTTCCGATAAAAATTAGCAAAACCCAAAAACTTCTGGAGGGCCTTCAAAGAAGTGGGCTGAACCCAATCGTAAATGGCCTGTACCTTGGCCGGGTCCATTTCAATAGTTGATGGGGACAAAATAAATCCCAAAAAAGAAATCCTCTGTACTCCAAAAAGGCATTTAGATCCTTTGACATACAGGGAATTCTCCCTCAAGATCCGGAATATGATCCGGAACAGATCCGGAACAGTCCGAATATGTTCCACATGAGAATCCCAATCCTTGGAGAAGATCAAAATATCATCCAGATAGATAATCAAAAATTTATCGACAAAATCTCGGAAAATATCGTTCATGAAGCACTGGAAGACAGAAGGGGCATTAGTGAGCCCAAAAGGCATCACCAGGTACTCAAAATGTCCCTCCGGAGTATTAGACGCCGTCTTCCATTCATCCCCATGCTTAATGCGAATAAGATTATACGCCCCCCTGAGGTCAAGCTTGGTAAACCAGCAAGCACCTTTAACTCTGGAGAATAGATCAGAAATCAGGGGTAACGGATACTGATATTTAACAGTAATTTTGTTGAGAGCACGATAATCAATACAAGGTCTTAATGATCCATCCTTTTTGGCTACAAAAAAAAAACCCGGCACCTAAGGGTGACGAGGATGGTCTAATATGACCCTTCTCCAACGCCTCCTTAATATAGGATCGCATAGCCTCTTGCTCGGGTACAGATAAATTGAAGAGCCGACCCTTGGGAAATTTACACCCCGGGCTCAGTTCATAACTCCTATGAGGAGGCAGAGACGCAGACTCATTCTCACTAAATACATCATAAAAGTCTGCCAAATAATCAGGAACATCATGCGACTGAGGAGAGGTGGAAAACACCGGAGCCTCACTAAAGGCACACTGACAACCCCAACTCACCACAGACACAGATTTCCAATCCAAAACTGGATTATGAATTTGTAACCAGGGAAACCCCAGAACAATAGTATCATGCAGATTATGTAACACCAAAAACCTGCAATTTTCTTGATGGTCTGGGGCGACCCGCATTACCACCTGGGTCCAAAACTGAGGTTTATTTTCTAGCCAAAGGAGTAGCATCAATCCCCCTCAAAGGGATAGGCGTCTGCAGAGGTGTCATCGGAAATCCACAACGTTTAGCAAAATCCAAGTCCATTAGGTTTAGAGCTGCTCCTGAATCCACAAAAGCCTTGGCGGAAAATGTGGACAGGGAGCAGATCACAGTAATAGCCAGAAGAAACTTAGGTTGAACACCACCAACAGAAAACGTGTGTGCAAGGCGTTTCTCGCGTTTAGGACAGACAATATGCGAGGCATCTCCACAGAAAAAACACAACTTACTACGCCTTCTGAACTCCTGACGCTGCTCTCTGGAAAAAACTCTATCACATTGCATAGGTTCAGACATCTGTTCAACAGGTGGCAACACCTCTCGTGCAGCTCTGCGTTCGTGCAAACGCCGATCAACCTGAATGGCTAAAGACATAGAATCGTCAAGACCAGAGGGAACAGGAAATCCCACCATAGTATCTTTTACGGCTTCTGACAACCCCTTCCGAAAGAGAGCAGCCAAGGCATTATCATTCCAGGTAGTAAGTACTGCCCACTTTCGGAATTTTTGACAGTACAATTCTGCAGAATCACGACCCTGGTTCAATGCCAGCAGGGTCTTTTCAGCCTGATCAATTGCATTAGGTTCGTCATACAACAACCCCAAGGCCTGAAAAAATGCGTTCACATTAGTCAGAATAGGATCATCTGGTTTCAAAGAAAACGCCCGATCCTGGGGATCGCCACGCAGCAAAGAGATGACAATTTTAACCGGCTGCGCGGAGCTCCCTGACGAGTTAGGCTTCAAGGCAAAAAATAATTTTTTGAATGAGCAAGGTAAGCGGAAATTCCCCGCACTTCCGCAGCGAGCTGCTCCACACGATCAGACAATTGCTTTATCTCCATTGAGAGAAAAAAAAAATTCCCCCTACGGCCTCAGAGATATAGAGGAAAAAATATACACACTTTTTTTTTTTTTTTTATACAATTCTTTCCTGCAATTGAGTACCCTAGGATCTGCGGTATGGCGGGTGATTCTGTTATGATTGAGTCACCGTAGGAGGCAAAAATAGTAATGCTAGCTAAGTCCAGAAAACCAGAGAAGTTGGCAGCTATCGGACTGCAGACCCCTGAACCTATCAACACAACTAGCAGTAGCCGTGGGGGGCTCCTACGATGCCCTAGGCCCCTCGATCACAGCCGGAGGACTACATAGCCTAAAGACAGAAAGGGAAATCTAAACTGCCCCAGAGCAGACCCCAAAGCAAAAGGCAGCCCCCCACAAATAATGACGGTGAAGCAAGAAGAAAGAACAAAACACAGACAGAAAGATAGACTGAGCAAAGATGGGGCCCAAGCTAGCTTAGATAGGAAAGGACAGGAAGGCTGCTGTCTGCAATCCGTGAAAAACCCTATGAAAATAAGAGCCAACAAACTGACAGTAAAAAAGGCCCTGAAAACGCTAGGCTTCAAAAAAGGCTATGTCAGTACTCAGGAATATTCTGAAGACAGAGCAACAGGCAAAAGGAGATTCAGCTCACCCCAGCAGGGAATGGCAGAATCCAGAAAAGCAAGGAAAACAAAACACAAATGCAAAAAGGCAAAGCAGAAACCTTAGCTTTGATGAGCAGGAATCAGACTGGTTTCCTAGAAGTCCACAGAGAAATCACCCGCAGGCCAGAAGGGCGTCGGCAGCCTTATATCCAGTCATTAACTCCACTCAGCCAGTCATCATCATCAGCCCCAGGTGTTTGACAATCAGGCTCACTACCTTTCTTCACCAGAAGAGGGAGTTCCTCGGGCCTGAGTAGTGAAGGGGAAAATTAACTCACAACAAGATAGCGAAAACACTGGGGGTAGTGATAAGCACGAGACAGGCAAAGACAAGGAATAAGGAAACATAGCTTCCAAGTTGCTGCTGCAAACTCCACTCAGCAGAGGATACATAATCAGGACCTCAAACAGCTGATACACACTGATGCCAGAAAGCTCCACATTCATTGGCTGGTTTCCAGAGAAACTCTTATCACCAACAGTTAACTGATGCATCAGGTGACTATTTAAAGGATGGTGGGAGTGGTCACCACCCACATCAGCTGACCTAGCAACTCAGCAGCTGCAGCAAGGTGCCAGAAAGGAAAACTGACATTAACCCCTGCTGGCCTGAAATGAAAGAAGTTACATTAAAATATGATGGAACCAGAGCTGCCACGAATCCAAAAATGGATCGTGACAGTAATTTATTCTTTCTTCACTGCTCAATGGTATAAAATTCTTTGAGGCACGTGGTGTCAATATGATGCAACACTGGATGAATTCATTGGGACATGTAGTTGGTAAAATGAGTTCACATATAAAGGGTTTCTGTTGTTCTGGCACCTCAGGGGCTCTGCCAATATGACATGGCACCCTTAAACCATCCCAACAAAATCTGGACTTCAATATGGCACCTCTTCCCTTCTGAGCCTCAAAAGTAGTTTTGTCCCACATATGGGGTATTAGTGTATTTAGGAGAAATTACACTACAAACTGTATGATGCAATTCCTCCTGTTACCCTTAGGAAAATGCAAAATTTGGAGCTAAAATAACATTTTTGTAGAGAAAATGTGATTTTATTATTTTCACGGCTCAACGTCATAAACTTCTGTGAAGCACTGGGGGTTCAAGGTGCTCACCACCCATCTAAATACATTGCTTTAGGAGTCTAGTTTCCAAAATGGGGTCAATTCTGGGGGGTTTCCACTGTTTAGGCACATCAGGGGCTCTCCAAATGCGACTTGGCGCTTGCCAATTGTTCCAGCAAATTTTGCATTCCAAACTCAAATGGCGCTCCTTCCCTTCCGAGCTCTGCCATGCACTCAAAAAGTGGTCTTCATATATATACAGTCAAAATTTGGATCTGAAGCAAATTTTTGTGAAAAAAAGTTAAATGTTCCTTTTTTTTTTTTTTTTACACAATCCAAAAATTCCTGTGAAGCACCTGAGGAGTTAATAAACTTCTTGAATGTGGGTTTGAGTACCTTGAGGGGTGCACTTTTTATAATAGGGTCGCTTTTTCTGCCATATAGACCCCTCAAAGTGAATTCAAATGTGATGTAGTGCCTAAAAAAATGGTTTTGTAAATTTTGTTGGAAAAATGAAAACTCGCTGGTCAACTTTTAACCCTTTTAATTCCAAACAAAAAAAAATGTTGGTTCCAAAATTGTGCTGATGTAAATTAGACATGTGGAAAATGTTATTTATTAATACTTCTATGTGACATATCTCTATGATTTAAGGGCATGAAAATTCAAAGTTTGAAAATTGCTAAATTTTTCAAAATTTTTGCCAAATTTCTGTTTTTTTAAAAAAATAAACACAAGTCATAGCAAAGAAATTTTATGACTATCATGAAGTACAATATGTCACAAAAAACAATCTGAGAATCACCAGGATCCATGAGTTATTACCTCATAAAGTGACAGTGGTCATTAACATGCAAACCACTTTCAGGTCTAAAGGGATTAAGCTCTGCATACGCTGCCTTACAAAAAATAAGGAAATAGTAACATAGTAACATAGTTATTAAGGTTGAAGGGAGACTTTAAGTCCATCTAGTTCAACCCATATCCTATCCTAACTTGCCCTAACATGTTGATCCAGAGGAAGGCAAAAAAAACCCATGTGGCAAACAGTAAGCTTCACATTGGGGAAAAAAATTCCTTCCCGACTCCACATACGGCAATCAGACTAGCTCCCTGGATCAATGCAATATTAAGGAAACTAGTGTATATACCCTGTAATATTATACCTTTCAAGAAAGGCCTCCAGTCCCTTCTTAAATTTTAGTAGGGAATCACTCATTACAACATCATATGGCAGAGAGTTCCACAGTCTCACTGCTCTTACAGTAAAGAATCCGCATCTGTGAGTATGCTTAAACCTTCTTTCCTCCAGACGTAGAGGATGCCCCCTTGTCCCCGTCACAGGTCTAAGAGTAAAAAGATCATTAGAAAGGTCTTGGTATTGTCCCCGCATATATTTATACATTGTAATAAGATCACCCCTAAGCCTTCGATTCTCCAAACTAAATAACCCCAAGTGTAATAACCTGTCTTGGTATTGCAGACCCCCTAGTTCCCTAATAACCTTGGTCGCTCTTCTCTGCACCCGCTCCAGTTCAGCTATGTCATTCTTATACACCGGAGACCAGAACTGTACACAGTATTCTAAGTGTGGTCGCACTAGTGACTTATATAGAGGTAAAATTATGTTCTCCTCATGAGCATCTATGCCTCTTTTAATGCATCCCATTATTTTATTTGCCTTTGCAGCAGCTGCCTGACACTGGCCGCTAAATGTGAGTTTGTCGTCCACCCATACACCCAGGTCTTTTTCAGTGACTGTTTTGCCCAGTGTTTTACAATTAAGCACATAATTATACATCTTGTTCGTTCTACCAAAGTGCATGACCTTACATTTATCCCCATTAAAGCTCATTTGCCATTTATCAGCCCAAGCTTCTAGTTTACATAAATCCTCCTGTAATATAAAATTGTCCTCCTCTGTATTGATTACCCTGCAGAGTTTATTTTCAAATAATTTTATTGTTTTTTTTAAATAAACAGGGTAGGGAAAGGAAGGTAGGAAGGGAGGGAAGGGAGTGGGGAATAAACAACCTTGTAGAGGTACGGAAAAAAAATTTAAAAACTAGAGAACCCACAAACAGGCATAGAATAACATATATCGAATAACAACATAAAAGAAAAAAAAAATCGACAATCCTTATTATGGGGTAACATTCTTGGAAGGAGATACAGCATCCCAGTACTAAAGTGCCCAGGTTTAAACTTCAAAATATAGTGCCTCTTGTTAAGTCTAGTTGATATGAAATTTGTTGTTCCAGGTCTTCCATTTTTTTGAGTATTTATGAATGTGATTGTTGTTAATCGCAAATCTGCGTTCTAAATCGCTGTGTTGGCCTATCTTGTCAAGTGTGTCTGAAAACTTGGGAACCTCTGCTTTCTTCCACCATTGTGCTAACATGGTCTTGGTCACTAAGAGGATGTGTATGATAATGTGTCTTACCGAATCATCAAATTGTTCCATGTCTAAAGAAAGAAGTGCTCTTTCGGGTGTAATTGTGAAGTCCTTAGCAATGAGGTTAATGTGCTGTGTGACTTGAAGCCAGAGGTTTTTGATTTTTGAACAACCCCAGAAAATATGGTAGAGGTTCCCTTGGTTTCCACAATCTCTCCAGCACAAGGAAGATAGCTCTGTGCTAAAATGCGATAACCTCGTCGGGGTATAGTACCATCTATTTAACAATTTGAAATAACTCTCATGAAGACCCATTGATATGTTGGAATTGTAAGTGTTTTTGATGGCATCGTTCCAGTTCTCGAGACGGATATCAGCACCAAAATCGGACTCCCATCTCTTCATGTATATGTTTTTGAGGCTCGTTAGGTCTTTGACAACAGATCTATACAAATTACGCAGACACCAGAGGTTTTTATTTTTAGGGTTGCACAGTAGTGAAGATAGCATTTCATAATTCAAAGTCTTCCCTTTTATGAATTTCCAAATTCTGTCTTTCAACATGGTGTAAAAGACTAGCTCAGATGACGGTGAATTATATTTAACCCTGATCTCACCGAATTTCAGGAACTCCACTCCACTAAAAACATCCCCCACCCTTTTAATTCCAGATTTCCCCCAAACCTCCGGTATCGGGAGATCATCCATCAGTGCCAATGAAGATAAAGGCAACTTTAAGATTTGCTCTGCTTTTTTGATATTTTTAGTCGGCTTAATGAGATCCCTCCAGGCTGAGATTATCGGCCGGAATATAGGATGAGATGAGTTCGCACTGGGCTTTTGCAGAAGGAAGTGAAAGAAAAGCTTTTGAATAAAACCTCTATCACTAGCATCTCTCTCCAAGCCATACCAAGCTGGATGTGTCATGTTTTCAGTAAACCAGTGCCAGCTCTGTTTGATGAGCGAGGCCTGATAATAAGCGTATATGTTGGGCAGTCCTGCGCCCCCATGTTTTTTATTTTTGTACATCAAGTCTGCAGATATTCTTGCTTTTTTACCTTTCCAAATAAATAGTCGGATGAGCTCTTGAGCTCTATCAATGGTTTGGCGCGGAAAGCTAACTGGTAAAGTCCTAAATATGTATAAAATTTTGGGAAGGATAAAAGTTTTGACTGCCAGAATCTTCCCAAAGATGGAAGTCTCTAGCTGAGCCAAAAAGGATAGATCGCCTGTAATAGTCTTTATAATGCTGTCTAAATTGCCCCTAACTGTGGCTTGGATTGATCCAGCTATTCTAATCCCTAGATAGACAATCTCTTTCTCCTCCCAAATGAACTGGGTTTGGGCCTTTATTTCGCTAATTTCAGATTGTTTCATGTTTAGAGTTATAAATTTTGATTTGTTTGGGTTTATCTTAAAATAAGATGCTCTAGAGAATTTTTCTAGTTCAACTGAAAGGGCTTTAATGGAGTTTGCAGGATCCAGTGGCGTGAGGAATAGATCATCTGCGAATAATCCAATTTTAAAATTTCGTGATGGCAGTTCAAAGCCTTTAATATCATTGTTTATTCTTATTTTTTCAGCTAGGGGCTCTATGGCAAGCACAAATAGAAGGGGGGACAGGGGGCACCCCTGTCTCGTGCCATTGGTAATGTCGAACGGGTCAGAGAGGAAATTGTTTGCATAAATCCTGGCACTCGAACCCGAGTACAAGGCGAAGACTGTTGATAGAAACTTCTCATCAAAGCCAAATCTAGTGAGAGTTGCTTTTAAGTAAAGCCAGTTTAGCCTATCAAACGCCTTCTCGGCGTCCAGTGCCAGAAAAGCAGTTTGGGTTCTCAGGTTGGTCGCTAAATTTATCAGATTCAACACCCTTCTAGTTCCGTCTGAGGCCTGGCGGCCCTCTGTAAAGCCTATTTGATCATCCACCAACAGACGTGGAAGGATGTTTTTTAATCGGTTTACAATGATCTTTGAGTAGATTTTAATATCGCTATTTATGAGCGATATTGGCCTATAGCTCTGTATCCTCTCGGGGTCCCCCCTCCTTTGGAATCATGATAATTGTTGCCTCTAACATCTCCTTTGGGAAGGAACCCCGAGAGGACGCCAGATCAAAGACGGAAGCCAGCTGTGGAGCCAGAACTTTTGAAAAATGATTTATAGTAGTCTCCAGAGAAGCCATCCGGCCCTGGTGATTTTTGGGACTGCAGTTTCTTGATAACGTCAGCAATTTCTCTCTCTGTAAAGGGGCTATTGACATAACTCAAGTCCAGCTCATCGACTCTTGGTAGATCAATACTATGTAGAAAAGAATCTACAAAATTCGAGTTAACCACCGGTGTTTGGGGGTCATCTTTCAGGTTATAGAGATTTTTAAAGAATTCTGCAAACGAGTTGACAATGTCCCTAGGGTGAGTTTTGGGGTCACCCGAGGGAGATACTATCTTGTTTATTCTCCTTTTAATTCTTTCTCTTTTTAATTTCCTCATCATAAACCTGGTAGGCTTGTTAAGAGATGCATACGATTTGTACCTAGATGCTTTGATGACTGCATCATATTCCTGGTAGATTTCAGATCTCAAACTCTGTCTAAGTCTCAGAATCTCAGCCTGGACGGTCTGGGAAGGAACTTTTAAGTTTGTTTGTTTTTTCTCTAGATCATTAATTTGGGCCTGTAGGTTTGAAATATTTTCCCTATTTCTCTTCTTATGTTTAGAAAGAATTTGCATAAGACACCCCCTCAGGACCGCTTTATGGGCGTTCCAGACTGTGAACTGATCTACTTCACCAGGTACGTTTTCCTTGAAGTAGTTTAAGAGAGCGTTTTCTATCTCTTGTTTGTAATCTGGTATATATAGCAAAGCTGAGTTAAGCTTCCAGCGGAATGGTTTGTCAGGGGGAGGACCCACAAGGAAGTCAATGAGAACCGGGGTATGATCCGAGATGGACTTCTGCATGAAGCGAATGTCCTTAATATTGGACAGAGTGAATATGTTAGTAAGTAGAAGATCTATCCTGGAAGCTGTCTTATGTACATCTGAAAAGTGGGAATACTCACGTGACGATGTATTCAAGCAGCGGAAAGCATCATAAAGCTCATTTTGAATTAACCAGTCTTTTAAAGCTGGGACCTTGTGGCGAACTAAAGAGGATGAGTCAATGCTGCTATCTGGGACAATATTAAAGTCGCCCAATAAGATGAGTTCGCCTGTTTTAACTTTGTCAATTTTTTTGATAAGCTTGTTCAAGAAGCGAATGTGTCCCTTGTTGGGTGCGTATACATTCACTATTGTGCATGGCCTTTCATGGAGTAAACATATGAGTATATGAAACCTGCCCAAGGAGTCTGGTATCTCTTTGATGAGCTGAAAAGGAACGGTGCCACCTACCAATGTGATGACCCCAGCCTTTTTCTTTGTAGAAAGTGACTTGTACATGTGTGGGAAGTTCTTGTGCTGGAAGACAGGGTGTCGATCGGAGGCCAGTTTAACCTCCTGAAGGCATACCAATTCTGCCCGGGTTTGGTTGATCTCCTTCCATACCGCATACCTCTTATTCAGACTGTTGAGCCCCCTAACATTGTACGATAACATTTTCATCGTTAGAATGCAATATCAAAACAAGAAAGGGAAACAAATAGAACAATGAAATACAGAAAAAAAAAAATTAAGAACTTGAGAGTTCTCCTGGAGGACTCCAAACTGGTTGGTGTCTCACCTTTGATCGGGGGAAAAACGAGAAAAAAATTAAGTGGCAAGTTCCCACAGTGACAACGATAAACTGTAATTACGGGTACTAATATTCATGTTCAGGAAAAGGAAATAATAGTGACCCCCTAATAAATTCAAACATAAGACAAAGGTCAATCCTAATCCCTATCTCTAAAGGATGGCTCATCCATCAGGAATTTAAGAAACCTCTCACCCTCGTGTGGAGTATAGATGGGGTAGTGTTTATCTTTATACCAGACTAAAAGCTTGGTAGGGAAACCCCATCTATATGACACTCTAAGTTCCCTAAGTTTAGAGGTCAGATCTCTGAAGGAGCTTCTTGCGTCCATAGTCTCCTTGGAAAAGTCTTGGAAAATCTTAAGATCCTTATAAGGCTCAGGGGGTGAACCTCTCTCTCGCAAAGATTTTAAAACCTTCTACTTGGTTTCAAAGAAATGGACCCTGAGGATAGTGTCCCTGGGCTTTTCCTGTGGGACCCCTTTGGGACGTGGGAGGCGGTGTATACGATCGATATTGACTTCTAATTCTGTCAATTTTGGCGATAATTTTTTAAACAAATTTTTGGTGTAATCCGAGAGATCTGCCTGGGAGACCGACTCAGGGATACCTCGTATCTTTAAGTTATTTCTCCTGCTTCGGTCTTCCAGATCCGTCAATTTGTTTTTAAGGGAAATAGCCTCCTTTTTGAGGAGTGAATTCTCCTTTGAGAGGTAAACTATATCCCTCTCCGCCTGTACCATCTTTACCTCATATTTCTCAACCTTTTGGCTAAGATTTCTGGAAGTTTCCTGTAGGGCCTTGGCCTGAGTCTCAAACCCTATTTTTAGGGCATCACTGAAGGACTGGAAGAGATCCGCCATGAATCCTTCAGTGGCTTGTTTGTGGGACCCCTTGTATTCCCCCAGGTTAATGGATGGAGGAGGAACCCCAAACGAAGGGAATGGACCTCCGTTATCCCTCCTAGGCTTCTGCTTTTCAGGGCTTGTGTTTGGAGTATAGTCAGCTGAGACACTGTCGGAGTCCTCAGATGAGAGACTCCCAGTCTTTCCCTGATCGCCTGGTCCCTTCCTTTTGTTTGATTTGGAAGTGTCCATTTCCTCCGTAAGAGTCTCAATTGGAGGGGGGGGTTTAATGTTGCCACCTAAATTTTTATTATTTTGAGGCGTTTCAGGTTGTGTTTTAGATAGGGTTTTGGTCAATGAGCTATTAGTACCTGATCCCCTTTTGCAACTTTGACAGATGCAGGGTTCTGAGATTTTTTTAGATAAGGCATTTTTGGCTCGTCTCCTTTCAGGGTTGACCTAGATTTTATTGGGCTTAACAAATTAGAGATATCGTTGTATGATTTAGAGTGTGCCCCAAAATTGTGCCTCGTGACCCTGTGTGGGCTATTGGAAGCTCTGCCCCTACCTGACTGCATCTTGCTTTGCCACAAACCCTTCCCAGACATCAGATCTATGACCCCTTTAAATTATTCAAACAAGTTAAGAAAATGGTCATAAAGCAAGTTTCCCAAAGGAGTTAACTGAGAGACCCTTAGTGAGCGCGAGTAAAGTCACACAATTCTGCAGTATCAATATCAGCAGCCCACTGTATCTCTGATCCTCAGTTGAAATAAAGGTAATCTTCTGTTATAATTCACTGGTCAGATGGATACCAGGCACCGGGACCACCAGCTATGAACTGCAGACTCTGTTATATTGTATGTCTTTGCCGCTCATATGCTGAAAGCAGCCAGTGAACAATCCCTTGGGATGCTATATGGGGATAAAGAGTGCCTCCAGATGCTTGTGTCCTTTCCCCGGTACCCATGTTGTTAGGTCTTTGCTGTGTTGTACAGTTCGTGGGAGTATCTGTGCCTGTCACAGGGGAGACCGCTGACTGAACGCTGCAGGGCCTGTGATGTCAGGTCTGCTCAGTGCTGACAGGCTGGAAGCTGGGAGCGGTTGGATCTACTTCCCATTGAAGTCTATTGTGGCTGTGAGCACTAATCAGCAGCCGGATCTAGTGGCCCAAACTCGGATGTGCCTCACCTCTGCTGTCTTCAGAGGCTCCCCCTGTGCTTGTCGCCCCCTGTCCGGTCCTCAATGTGGCTGTGGAACGCTGTTCTTAGCCGTTCTGATGTCTGTTCAATGGGTCCAGTGGTATCCCTCCGCCTCTCTGCTCTGTGACAAGAAAGTAATCCCCGCTGGTGTCCTCTGCTTATATCCTCGGTGTGTCAGTCCAGAAAGGGTCCAGATCAGCTCCTCTGCCCCCGCTCTCCTCACCCTGGCCATGAAACTTCCTGATTTCGGCGGCACTCAGTCAGAAATCCAGAGGGGAGATTGTGCATAGTTCCGTATCCCTCCGCCGCAGCAGTGGCATTATCCTCTACACCCCACAAGCAAAAACATTGCAGGCAGTTAGAATCAAGTTGTGCCTTACCGGGAGGATTCCAAATAAAGTCCTTATTGTCCTTATTACTGGCGATGAGCCTCCAGATCAGTCCTGGCTTATATACAGCCCACAGTAGCACTCCAGTCACTTCTAGGAAGGCAAATGGTGGGAGGGTGATGTCCCTCTGTTTCTCCTACACCACTACTGTCCCAAACTTTTAAAAGTTCATATCTTCGGTCTCCTTTGGACCAGGGTCCTCGTTTTAGGCTCAGAATGTGCACCAGAGTTTCAGAAATAGAATAGGGTCCAGTATGGGTTGTTTTTGTTAACCCTTTGCATGCTTTTTTGTTGCTTTAGTGTGTGACTGTGGGAGCTTAGAGCTCTTGCCTCCTACATGCTCAGAGTCCAGGCCACGCCCCCACCCTGCAGAGTTTAGTGTCATCTGCAAATATTGAAATTCTACTCTCTATGCCCCCTACAAGGTCATTAATAAATATGTTAAAAAGAAGCGGGCCCAAAACTGACCCCTGTGGTACCCCACTGCTAACCGTGACCAAGTCCGAGTGTGCTCCATTAATAACCACCCTTTGTTTCCTATCCCTGAGCCAGCTCTTAACCCACCTACACATATTTTCCCCTATCCCCATTGTTCTCATTTTATGTATCAACCTTTTGTGTGGCACCGTATCAAAAGCTTTTGAAAAATCCATGTACACCACGTCCACTGCATTCCCTTGGTCCAGTCCGGAACTTACCTCTTCATAAAAGCTTATCAGATTAGTCTGACAGGAACGGTCCCTTGCAAACCCATGTTGATATTGGGTCATAAGGTTATTCTTCTCCAGATACTCCAGTATAGTATCTCTTAGAAAACCCTCCAGGATTTTACCCACAGTTGAGGTTAAACTTACTGGCCTATAATTTCCAAGTTCAGTTTTTGTCCCCTTTTTGAATATTGGCACCACATTTGCTATACGCCAGTCCTGTGGTACAGACCCTGTTATTATGGAATCTTTAAAGATTAAAAATAATGGTCTATCTATGACTGTGCTTAATTCCTGCAGTACAGTACAGTAGAAAGAGAGACAGTGGAACTCACCAGTATAAGAATATTGGCTCCTCTTTATTTTCGTTACGGCAAAAATGAGTAACAGTAGCAAGTGAGTGGGAGTAGTGCGCTGCGCTAATGTGTATGAAAGGTGACATAGGCAGCTTCCTCTAAAAGTGAAGTTCATAAAAGTGCAGGAGCGCAAGAAACATCCTTCGCCTTTTCACACCGCTCCCCCTCCCCGCTACTGTTATTTGTTTTTGCTGCAGTGAAAATAAGCAGAAGCATACAGTATATCTTCACACTAGGGAGTGCCACTGTCAGCATTTCAACTATTGAATTATTTTTATATATATATCAGAAAATATTGAGCACCATCATAGAAGAGTTTTTTCATTTTGTTACTCCAGCTTGGCGTATGGTCATTTAATTGTTCATGTGTGCAACCTAGCAATGCTGGTAGCGGAGTTCTCTTCCTATGGACATTGCTGTTAGTAGTTATTATTGTTGCACCTGAGCACATTTTACTGAAATGAGCGAGACCGAAACAGGGACCGATTCAACATTTGCGATTTCTTGATTCACTTTTCCTTGTTTTCTTTTTTTTGTTGTATTCGATGATGTTTTTGTGCCAAATTCTTCAAACTGATGCATGAAGTTCAGGAATTTGGAGCAAAATCAGAAATGCTCTTTATATTTACTTTTAACCATTTTATTCAAATTTTTATTAAAAAAAATTGAAAACTTTGCTAGAAACCTTACTCCAGGCAAGGATTGAAGTTAGATGTCTTTTTTTCTGCCAATGACCATTTGGATATTTAGACCATCATTTGGGCTCTGCACAAAATTATCCACTTGAAAATTACCCCGCTATATTTGGCCTAACAATTAATTACCTCACCCTTAATGTGATGGCTGGAGCTGATATTAGGTGATATTGAAGATCTTGCTATTCACAACTGCTTTTCCAAGTTTGTGTTAGGCCTCTTTCACACATCCCTTGCTTCCAAGAAGATGATTGGTCTCTTGGTGGTGAAGCGGGTCTTGTGGTGGCACCATAAAACTCGGTCTGGCATACTTAAACATCTTGGAACTGCTTCATGGCTGGTTGGCGACACATGGCAGGAATCAACTCAACGTTCAACATGTGAATGTATTGTGCACGAGAACTATGGTTGCACCCATTTTAATTTAAAAATTGGTATTCCAGGCAATGCCCATAAGTAGAGTTGAGCGAAACGGGTCGGTCAAATTCATAAGTCGCCGACTTTCGCTAAACCATAGTGTGAGGTCGGCCATGAGGTAGGTGACCAGAGCACCAAAGTCGCGTTTCAAATGATGCTTCCAGCGCCTTTTTTCAGCCAATGATGGAGGACGCACACTGTGGGCAACGCGATGACATGGGCAGCGGTCACGACCATCTTTGAGAAGGGCATGCAAGTGATTGGCTTGCTTTGTGTGACGTCACAGGGGCTATAAAAGGGCGTGAACGCCGACCGCCATCTTACTTCTGCCGATCTTAGCATAGGGAGGGAGAGGTTGCTGCTGCTGATTCTGAATAAGGGAGAGTGTTAGGCAGGGAAGAACAAAAAAACTGCTTCTACTGTTAGCGATTTTCACCGTACAACACAACACTTTGTGTGCAGTGACGGGGGGCTATATTTTTGTGCATCAGCTCTGTTGGTTATTAGGCTGCCTTATAAGGCTCCCTGATAGCTGCATTGCTGTTTGCACACTGCTGTGCAAACTGCTTTTTTAAAAGCAAAAATACTTTTCTTCCTCTTTTCTGCACAGTTACCAAGCATTCATTTTTCCACACTTTTGTGTGCAGCAGTCCTGCTTATTAGGCTGCCTGCGTCCATACTTGGACTGAGAGCATCATTGTCAGCATCCTAAAATCTCTAGGGAGATTCAAATTCTCCCCAATACTATATACACCTTGTACTTTGTCATACACCAGCCAATTTCAGCCTGTTAAATTGAGGTGTATTCTATAGTGGGCCTGAGATAATAGTTCAGCCTCCTAAAATCTCTTGGGAGATTCAAATTCTCTACAATACTATATACACCTTGTACCTTGTTTTACAGTACCATATAGCTGGTGGTATTTTGGGTACGTTTTCCCAAAAATGAGGAAGTATGATGGAAGAGGCCGTGATCGTGGGCGGGGGTTGCCAGCTGGTACTGATGGTGGTGGTGGTGCATCTGCTGGTAGTGGCAAATGCACAATAGCACCTAAGGCAGGAGGTGTTGAGCCTGCGTCATCGTCTGGCTACACAAGGCCTCGAAGGCTCCCTTTTCTGGGAGTAGGTAAACCGCTTTTAAAGCCGGAGCTTCAGGAACAAGTTTTGGCTTAGATTGCTGACACAGCCTCCAGCTCTATCGCCTCCTCTTCTGAAGTTTCAAAAATTAAAAGCACTGAGTCGTCAGTGGAGGCTCCTGGTCAGGATCAACACCTTTCCTTGTGTCCTTCACCCCCTACCAAAAGTGAAGGATGCGGCAGGCCACACTACAGGTTACTCCATGGAGCTCTTTTCACATACCATGCCTGGGTTATCAAGTCAAATTGTGAATTCCCCAGTCCAAGATGAATCTGACATGGAGTGCACTAATGCACAGCCACTGCTAGATTTTACAGCTTGTACATTCACTCAGAGCACTACATTGTCCTCGCAGTGTACTGAGCCAGAATCTGACCCTGATGAAGCTCAGGTGCCCCTTCCCGCATACTATACCACCTTACACAGTGACACAGAGGAAGGTGCACATGAAATTGAAGAGGAGGTGATGGATGACCCAGTTGTTGACTCAGATTGTCATCCATTGGGGGAAGAGGGTGCCGCTGCCAATAGCTCAGAAGAGGAGGAGGAGGATCCGCAGCAGGCATCGACATCGCAACAGCTGTTATCTGGCAGGCCCGTAGCAATCCAAAAACGGGTTACAAAAACCAAAAGAGTTGCAGGACAGCTTGGTCAGACGGTCAAATTAGCACAGCGTGCAAGGCCTCAAAATGTCTTCCATAGTAGGAAGAGTGCAGTGTGGCACTTTTATGAACAAAATCCTAATGATCAGGCAAAGGTTATCTGTAAGAAGTGTGCAAAGACCTTTAGCCGAGGGAAAAATCTGAGAAATTTGAATACCAGTTGCATGCTTAGACATGTAACCACCGTGCACTTGCAAGCATGGACGGACTACCAAACCTCACGAACCACATGTGCACCTGCTCCGAATGAAGGTAGTCAGCAATACATCACTTCCCCCACTGTAAGCCCACTGGTAAGCACACCACCAGCAGCAAATGTTGAGGTGTCATCGCAAGGCCAAAGCAGTCAGGGAATCACAATGTTCTTGCTACGAAAGACTGAATCTAGGCCATCAGCAAGACCACCAACACCATCACCATCACCAACCCTCTCTGTCGGCCATGTCCACCGCTAGTTCCACCATATGCACCCTAGCAGAGACTCTGAGTAGGACAAGAAAGTACTCATCCTCTCATCTGCGTACACTGTGTTTAAATGCCCACATTGACAAACTAATCTCGTTAGAGATGATGCCCTACTGGTTGGTTGAAAGCGAAGCTTTCCGCAAGCTCATGGCCTACGCAGTACCACGCTATGACCTACCCAGTCGGCACTTCTTTTCTCGAAAAGCCATCACAACCCTCCACCTGCATGTGAAAGACCGCATTGTCCATGCACTCGAGCAATCAGTAAGTGGGAAGGTGCACCTCATAACAGATGCATGGTCCAGTAGGCATGGCCAGGGCCATTACGTGTCCATCACTGTGCACTGGGTTAATGTGGTGGATGCAGGGTCCACAGGGGACAGCGGTGGTGGGACAGTGCTGCCTAACCCACGGTATAGGAAACAGTTGGCTGTAGTCGTTCCTCCTCTTCCAGAAGTGAAAGCTCATCCACAGAGCACAGTCGCATGAGCACTCCATCCGCAGCTGCCAGTTTTGCACTGGAGGTGTCCCACTATCGAACAGGTAGTGGTAAGCGTCAGCAGGCTGTGTTGAAGATTATGTATTTGGGCGACAACAGACACACCGTGGAGGTACTGGCCGACTACTTGCAGCGACAAACTGAGTCATGGCTGGGCAGTCTACATCTTGAGGAAGGCAAGGTAGTTAGTGATAACGGCCGGAATTTTGTGGCAGCCATAGCCCTTTCAAAACTCAGACACATACCTTGCCTGGTTCACACTTTGAACCTGGTGGTGCAGTGCTTCCTCAATAATTATCCGGAGTTAACAGCCCTGCTCCATAAGGTGCGAAGACTGTGTTCGCACATCCGCCGGTCGCCCGTACACTCCAGTCGTATGCAGAAGCTGCAGCGATTGCTGCACCTTCCCAAGCTCCACCTAATTATCGACGTTGCAACAAGGTTGAAATCCACCCTGCACATGGTTGAGAGGCTGTGCGAATAGAGGCAGGCTGTAATGCATTTGTGAGAGGATACACGGGCAGGCAGTTTGAGGGCAGATATGGAGTAGTCTGGTGTGCAGTGCTCAAAGCTGAAAGACCTCTGTAAAGTCCTTCAGTGTTTTGAGGAATGCACACGGCTGGTAAGCGCAGACGACGCCATCATAAGCATGAGCATCTCACTTATGCGTCTGCTCATGCAAACTTTTACGCACATTAAGGTGCAGGCGTCTGCAGCTGAGGAGGAAGAGGAGGAGGGAAGCCTTGATGACAGTCAGCCATTGTCTGCTCAGGGAACTCTCCTGGACGAGGTGGAGGAAGAAGTGGAAGAGGAGGAGGAGGATGATGGGGATGATTATTTAGGGGAGGAGGATGCTTCTCAGGGGGCAAGTGAAAATGTTGGCGTGGCAAGGTCTGGTACAGGGTTTGTGCGTGACTGGAGGGATGTGGATTTGCCAGAAAGTGCTCCTCCACCCAGCACTTGCAGTGCATCATTGACACCTGGAACATTGGCCCACATGTGTGATTATGCCTTGCACATCCTAAAAAGGGACCCCCGCATTGCCAAAATGATGAACGATGGCGACTACTGGTTGGCCAGCATCCTGGATCCACGCTATAAAGGCAAATTCCAAAATATCATGCCACAGGAGAACCTAGAGCTAATATTGGCTAACAAACAAGCAACTCTGGTAAACAGTTTGTTTGAGGCATTCCCAGCACACAACAGCGGTGATGGTTCTCCCATGAGCCGTAGGGGCAACATGGAAGAGGTGTTCGTGGTGCACACATCAGAAGTGGCATTGGCGACAGGGGTTTCATGACCATGTTGTGGACTGATTTTTCAAGTACCGCTCACACAACTGGTAATACTGCATCGATTGAAAGTGACAGGAGACAGCAGTTGTTAACTATGGTTACAAACTACTTCTCCTCCCATATCGATGTTCTTTCTCACAGGTCATTCCCCTTTGACTATTGGGCCTGTAAACTGGACAACTAGCCTGAATTGGCACAATATGCCTTACAGAAGCTCGCTTGCCCTGCTGCTAGTGTGCTATCCGAAAGAGTCTTCAGTGCTGCTGGATCAATCCTGACAGAAAAAAGGACCCATCTGTCGACCCAAAATGGTGATGATCTAACCTTCATTAAAATAAACCATGCATGGGTTTCAAAGGATTTTGTCCCACCTTCCCCTGCTGACACATAGGTTGCCAGAAAAATGGCTCGCTTTTGTCCTCCTCTTCCTCGGACTTCTCCAATTCCTCCATTTGCAGCTGCTGAATGTCCAACATCAACATATGCCATTTTTTCAACCTCCCTAACTGGGCTGCCTCCCCCCCAGGGCTGGGGTCACCACCTGTCGCGCGCACCCGTGTGAGTGCCGTTGCCCTGGACAGGTGGGTGGGCCTACTCTTGGGCAACGGCACTGGCACAGGGTCTCTCATAGTACAATCAAGTGTTTCTGATGGTGGAGGTGCACACCCGCCATCAGACACACCGGTGTACTATGAGGGGCCCTGTGCCAGTACCGCCGCCCACGAGTGGGCCCCCCTGCTTGCTTAGGGCCCCAGCACTTGCAATACTTACCTCTCCCTGCTCCACCGCTGTGTAGTCTGGGCTGTTAAATCCTTCACTGGAACTGCCACTACATATTTGGTGAACTGATAGATGATGGTTAAGACGTAGCTATGCCCTGTCCTGCTGGGCTCTATCTTCAGATGATCAATGGCTTCCATTTGCTATGGACGTCGACTCACAATGAGATGCAGTGGTGGTTTATCATCAGCTTTCACAGTTTTCCTACTCACAGACGTGTGAGATTCCTGCTCATATTTTTAAATGTGTCCTCACATGCCAATCCAATAGAATCGCCTACGGCCTGTGGCTTCTGTCTTTTGCACTCCAAAGTTACCTGACAGATCATGATAGGCAGTTAGGACCATGTCTACATCTCTCCCTGCGATCACAATTTGATGGAGATGAGTAATGGTTATGGGATCCACAGTACTGCGATGCAGCAACCCTTTCTTCACAAAGAACTGTTTTCGCTGTCTCCACAGACAAAGTAATTGAGGGTCAACATCGCCTCTGAGAATTCTCCCGGGAGTTTTTCCCGTGATTAGTAATTCCAAAATTTCTGCAATCACTCGACTTTCCGTCTGTACTTGTATCCATCTTGTTTCCTCTTGCGGAGAGTCTGGACTGTCTTACTGAGACTGAAATATATACGAAGATTTAAAAATACCCCAACAGTGTATACTGGTGTACGCTTCGAATACATTACCCTTTTTCTACTTTTTAGATTCTTGTCTAATCCATACTGAGGCTGTGAGTATCTTTGTCGGACTCCGGAAATATACACAGAGATTTTTAATGTTTAAACTATGCTATATGTAACTGTTATCCGGTGATACTGTACCCTTTCTCAACTTTCTACAATCTTGTCGAATCCATACTGGGCCTGAGACGTCTGAGTCTGCCTCCTGATATATACACATAGATTTTTAATGTGTAAACTATGCTATATGTACCTGGTATCTGGTGATACTGTACCCTTTCTCAACCTTCTACAATCTTGTTGAATCCATACTGGGCCTGAGACCATCTGAGTCTGCCTCCTGATTAGAGATGAGCGGTGTTCGAGTCGAACTGTTCGCCAAGTTCAAATTCGAGCTGTTTTGGGCAGTGTTAGAGCCGTTCGTCGAACTCGAACACTTTGCTTTAAATTCAGCTGTTCGAGGTTCCGTTCGAGAACGGTTCGTTCATCAAAAGCGTAACTTTATTTTCACATTAATAATGGTTTTCAATGTTAATAGACAGTTTCATGGCATGGTAGCGGTGTCTGGTAGCCAGCGGTGTAGTACACCTGTCAAGGAGCTACACCGTGTGTGTGTTTCTAATAATTTTTTACCGCATCTCATCCAGAAAATCCTTTTGGGCCTTGTAGCACTGTCTGCTACTCAGCAGAGGAGCCCACCCGTGAACCTAGCTATGCCACCTGTTTATGATAGAACCAGTTTTTGACTGCATTTAGCCCAGTTAACACTTTGGGCCTAGTAACTGTGTCTGCTACTCAGCAGAGGAGCCCACCCGTGAACCAAGCTGTGCTGCCTGTTTATGTAAGAACCATTTTTTAACTCTATTTAGCCCAGTCAATACTTTGGGCTTAGTACCTGTGTCTACTGCTCAGCAGAGGAGCCCACAAGTGAACCTAGCTATGCCGCCTGTTTATGTAAGCACTGTCTGCTACTCAGCAGAGTTGCCCACCCGTGAACCAAGCTATGCCGCCTGTTTATGTAAGAACTTTGTGCTACTCAGCAGAGGAGCCCAGCTGTTAAGCAAGCTACAGCACCTGTGGTTTGGACACTTAATTTTTGCACATTCTTTCTGGAATGCCAGTTAGACCTAATTCCGGAATTCCGGTTGACCTGCACTTACTGGGAAATCCTTGTTCACGGGGAAGAATTGGAATCCCAGATCCCCATCACTAATGGGGTTCAGCGGGTTATCTGCACCTGTAAACGACGCACACTGGTCCTTTCAGTGTAGCGCGCATGCAGCCCCGGACATGTAATGGCATGACAGACCTGATATTGCTCGATCTAGTGTGCCAGAGCCTCGCGTGTCCCTCTAGTAAGCTGGACGCGGACCGCGGGGGCATGCCGGAGTCTCGTTCTTTATCGGAATTAAACTGATAAATCGCTAGCACAACTAAAACGGCCATGCACCACCACCCACATAATCGAGAAAGCTTGCAATCTGTCCATCCTTTCCGTGGCTGGCATGGTTGAGGTTGCCCGTGTGGAGTCCAATTAAGCTGCAGGCTCCACTCCTTGTGGTGGTGCCTTTCTGGACATTTTGGTTCAGCTTTGCAACCATACTGCTCCCGTAAACCAAACACTTTGCCTTCATGGACGCTGTTCGGAGGGTCGTGGGAATAACGCTGCCCGAACGGCAGTTGGCATAATTTATGGTGGGAAGTCCGACGGTATATGATCGTCTTCGATTTTAGAATTTTAGGATTTTTTTGTATTTTAGATTTTTATTCCAGCCTTTCTTGACTTTATAAGGGCATGACAAGCCTATATTTGTGTCTCCTCCTCCTCCTTTTACTCCTCCATCTCTTTTCTATATGTAGTTGCCCTTTTCCATATATTATTTGTGTCTTCTGAGCATTTTGTCTGCTTTGCGATACCTTTTAAGATGTTTTGTATGTGTTTTCTATGTGTTTGTATGTGTTTGTGTTTGCCTGCCATTGTTTTCAATGGGGTTCGACGAACATTCGACGAACTTGCCTCCTATTCGACGAACCAAACTGAACTCGAACGCTAGCGGGGTGGCTCAACACTACTCCTGATATATAGACATACACTTTTAATGTTTAAACTATGCTATATGTACCTGGTATCTGGTGATACTGTACCCTTTCTGCCAGAAAGTCCTCCACCCACCACTCTAAGTGTATCATTGACACATGGAACATTGGCCCACATGTGTGTATTTCTTCCGGATCTTCTTTTTACATTGTGGTGTGATCCATCCTGTGCGTGTGAGAGTCTGTGGGTTACTCCTGCAATTTATATGTAGATTTAAAAATTACCCCAACACTGTATACAGCTCTATGCTTGTGATACATTACCCATTTACTGTTTTTTATATTCTGGTCTAATCCAAACTGACCAAGTGAGAGTCTGTTTCTGACTGGAAATAAATACTGAGATTGACAATGACACCTACACTGTATACAGCTGTACGCTTCAGATCCATTACCATTTAACAGCTTTTTATATTGTGTTGTAATCCATACTGAGCCTGAGAGCGTCTGTGTCTGCCTCCTGAAATATATACGGAGATTTAGAATGTTTAAACTATACTATATATACCTACTATCTGATGATACTGTACCCTTTTTCTACATTTTATATTCTTGTCTAATCCATACTGAGCCTGTGAGCGTCTGTGTGACTCATGACATATATACGGAGATTTACAATTATCCTTTGACTGTATACAGCTGTACGCTTCTGATACAGTACCATATATCTGATGATATTTTGGGTACATTTTCTCCAAAATTTGGAAGTATGGTGGAAGAGGCCGCGGACGTGGGCGTGGGGGGGCCAGCTGGTACTGATGGTGGTGGTGCATCTGCTGGTAGTGGCAAAAGCACAATAGCAGCTAAGGCAGGAGGTGTTGAGCCTGTGTCATGGTCTGGAAGGCTACCTTTTCTGGGAGTAGGTTAACCGCTTTTAAAGCTGGAGCATCAGGAACTGGTTTTGGCTTACATTGCCAAAACAGACTCCAGCTAATATGCTCTCCTCTTCTGAAATTTCAAAAAATGCAAGCACTGAGTCGTCAAGTGCTGGCTCCTGGTCAGGAAGAACCCCTTTCCTTGTGTCCTTCACCCTCACGAAAAGTGAATGATGCAGCAGGCCACACTTCACATTAGTCCATGTAGCTCTTTCTCACCATGCCTGGGTTATCAAGTCAAATTGTGAATTTCCCAGTCCAAGATGAATCTGACATGGAGTGTGGGTCGCCAGCCAGGGCAGTGGGGTTAATCAGTACCGGGCCGGTGTCTCAGAGAGATGTGTCACGGTGGTGGTGACCTGGTCCGTGGCCCTGGGCGTCCTTGCAAAGAGGTGAATAACGTTTATAGGTGAATGATACGTGATGCCACCTGTGGTTTCTGATCAGATTGACGAGCACTGCAGTGTCGCTTCTCTGGGACAGATGTTGTGGTGCAGCTAAGATGTAGAAGCCCTGCACAGGTAGGGCCGTAGTCGCAGGGCAGATGAAAGAGTTGGTAGATGGTGCGCAGTGCAGGATGTAGCAGGGCCGTGCGCCAGGCGCAGGAGAAAGATGACAGACACAGTCGTGCAGTTCCTTTACCTGTACTTGGTAAGTGCCGTCCAGGACCCAGAGTATAGATGGAGAAGGAGTTGGTCAGCCTGGAAGCAAATTAGGAATTCTCTCTCTGCAGATAGGTAGTGTGGCCTCTGTTCTAGCGCTTATCTGAGGTACTCGCAGTACTGAGTTCACTGAAGTTCCCCCTGTTGACTCTCTTTTGGAACTTTCTCGTATGGCAGGTAGCCGTAGCCTTTTCCTTCTGGCTCACACACGTCGCTGCTGGGGCCTCCAAGCCTTAGTTGGGGGCAGAGCATTTACAGCTGCTACTTCCTCCGGTTTCTGCTGCAGGACCGTCAGTGTCCCTACAAACTTGGAGACTGGAATCCGGACCATGCGCTCCAGCTAGGAGTGAGCCTTAACTCTGCTCATCCTCCAGCTCCCCTTCTCATGTCCAAACACTTCCCCTTCCCTTCACAGACTGCCCTAACTTCCCTCCTCCCGACCACAGAGAGCAGCTCCTCAGCAGTCAGGTTCAGAGGTCTCCCTGTTGGCCTGGAGTGGGAACGGTGTTGTGTGTTGGTTTAACTGCTAGAGAGATCCTTCGTTGCTCCCAAGCATGGCATCACACTCAATAGGAGGAAGGTAATGCCACTGTGGCGACTGTACTCCTGGGGGCGCCACAAGTGCACTGATACCCAGCCACTGCTAGTTGATTCTGCTGGTACATTGACCCAGACCACTACATTCCCCTCGCACTCTACACAGCCAGAATCTGAACCTGATCAAACTCAGGTTCCCCTTCCCGTATACTATACCACCTTACACGGTGACAAAGAGGAAGGTGCAGATGAAAGTGCAGGTTCCTTGAGCAGGTGGGGGGGCATACTCATGGGCGACGGCACGGGCACAGGGCCCCTCATAGTACTCAAAAGTGTCTCAGCCGGTGGGAGGCACCCGCCGTCAGACACACCGCCGTACTATGAGGGGCCCTGTGCCAGTGCCGTCGCCAACGAGTGGGCCCCCCTGCTTGCTCAGGATCACAGCACTTGCAAAGTTGAAATACTTACCTCTCTCTGCTCCACCGCCGTGACGTCTTCCGCATTTTCTGACAGTGACATTCTGGTCAGAGAGCGAGATGACATCACGTCTGTACGCCCTCTGCCTAAACAGTCCAAGTGCAGAGAGCTGGAAGATGGGGACGACGAGGAGTCCAGAGTACAGGGATTCCCTAGCGAGGAGACTTATTTAATTGTTTTAAAGGTTGGGAGCAATTTTTTGGGGAGCACTATACTCTGGAGAATGATATATGGGGCCCACCATACACTGGAGCATTCCAAAGGTGGACATCAGACACTGGAGCGGCATTTACAGGACCCATTATACACTGGAGCATTAGAAATGAGGCCCATTATACGAGACAGTGGAGCTTCATCCATAGGGACTAACATATACTGTAGCATTATGTGGAGCTCATCATATACTGTATGGAACATTATATGGGACCAATGATTCTGTATGGAGAAATATATGGGCCTCATTACTCTGTATGGCGCACTATGCGGTGGCCATAGTACTGTATGGAGTAATATACTGTCCGTTTTTGGAGCTATTGGAGAATTTAAAATGGTTATCAGTCATGAGATGTAAGAAGTGAAGTATTTTTCATTGTACTATACCGCTATTTCTCTGCCGTATCAGAAGATCATGAATTGTGGCATGTGTTAAAGGCACCCATTGACACTATTTGGCCTGGGCCCACGAAAATCTGGAGCCAGCCCTACCCCCCCACAACTTTAGCCAAATAACCCCCAGTTTTCAATGCCTAACTATTATTATAAAGTAAATTAAGGTTGACAATCTTAAGAAATAAGAATTGATGTTTTTGGCATTAAAATGGGCACTGTAGGTGTGTTTCCTGTCTTCCACTCACTGCTGACTTTTCTTCCCCATTGACTTGCATTGGGTTTCGTGTTTCAGTCGGCCTTCGACTTTTCACGATAATCGGCCGATTGCGTTCGACCCGACTTTTGCGAAACCCGAAAAAAGGCAAAGTCGCTCATCTCTACCCATAAGTATTAGATGAATCAGAACTGAAACTTGCAGGCGGTGAGGGGCCTGGCCTTTGTGCGCTGCTTGACTCCGAATATTGTGGATACATGCTGGGTTGTCTGGAGTATCTGTACTCGGGTTCTTGTGCAGGTGGTTGTGGTTTCGGGCGTATACTGCTAATGACCCCCACCAAAATGTCATTCATAAGGGCAGTCGGAGCAGGGTCCTCAAAACATCCTAGTGTTGTATGGACAGTGCTCCTAAAGATTTACTGCCTATCCGGTGGCAGTGAGACTTGTTTGCTATTGTCAAGGCAAAAAAATCAAAATGATCCTCTTTAGTTCATCTTTTAATCAACTCCAGAGTATCATTTGTCATTTGTGTTGTAGCATCATTTTTTTTTTAACTTTTTTTTTGGTGGGCTCCACTGCCACCGGATAGGCAGTTCTTTCTCTGCTCGCTGTTACATCTGCTTCTGCTGAAACTGATGCAACGGCAGCTGCAGAAGCAGATGTGCCAACAGCAACAGAGGATGTTCCAGCAGCTGCAGAACATGTGGCACCAGCTGCAGAAGAGATGTTCCTGCTGCCTCTTCGTCTTCTTCAGTCCCCGGAGGACAAATGTTCCCTTCAGTGCTGTGTAAATAAAATAAAACAAGTCTTCATTATTAGGGTATGTTTCCACGCTGCGTAGGTGCAGTGCTTTGGACACAGCGGATAGCCCGCTCTGTCCAAAGCACTGCCCCTATTTTATGCGCGGTGATAATGTGTGTGTTCATTGAACACATGCTGAATCACCGCATCCTATCCATAGACTGGGTTATTTATCTTGCGGAGACGAAGCATCTACGCAAGATAAATTGTCATGCTGCGGTCTTTTAGCCAGGAGACACTTCTCCCAGCGGGACCTTCCACACTGGAGCAACCAGGTCCCTGCATTCACCCCATGTGACCTACCCTGGCCACCTTATATGGTCCGTAGCCACGCCCAATGGGTCACATGGTTATGAGGTACCTCATCACAGGTCCTTCACACACTCATACACACTCTACCATAGTGTACTAAACACACCCCCTGGGTAGGTTTGTAGGTAACTAGGTTCACCCATCTCCCTAATTACCTGGAGACTTCTCCCTGACACATTGAACCAGCACCTCAGCAGTTTCACTGCTGATCAATACATGCATAAGTCTCCATCTCAAGGCCACCCACCTTGAGATACATAACGGTCCTTCTGTACTCTGCCACTTATTCTCTCTCTCTGGACATCCACACAGCGCCCCCTAGTGGACACAGTGGTCATTACACCACACTATCTATCTATCTATCTATCTAATCTATCTATCTATCACAGAGATATGTCACACAAAATACTAAATAAGTTACATTTCCCACTTTTTTTTGTTAGGAAGTTATAAGGGTTAACATTGACTAGAGATTTCTCATTTTTACATCAACATTTTTTTTTAGGGACCACATCACATTTGAAGTGACTTTGAGGGGCTATTTGACAGAGAATACCCAAAAGTGACATCATTCTAAAAGCTGCACCCCTCAAGGTGCTTCAAAACCACATTCAAGAAGTTTTCTTAACCCTTCAGGTGCTTCACAAGAAATTTTGGAATGTTTAAAAAAAAATTAACATTTAACTTTAATGGAACACACCGATAATTGTATAGATTAGGCTACATATAGATCAAGAAGTGTGATATAAACACAAATTATCTAAAATGCAAATTTTATTTCAAAAACATATAAGACATTTAATACAAGAAGGTGCCTCAAACCATCAAACAACAACCAAACAGAGTTTAGCATGTGCAGCATGCATGGAACACAGAATTATCTGCTGCAAATGGGGTGACAAAATTGAAATATAAATCTTTCAGAGTTCTAAATATAGATACCAAATATACTAAAGACCATTCTAAAAAATCTCAAAACAATCTCGATATGTCAAAATCAAAAATTATTCTTATGTAATAGCAATATCAGGAAAATTCCTATAGATCATACTAGCGCTCAATAAAGAATCATTATATTGCAAAATATCACATTGCCTTATATGGTGTATCTGCATAACATGACATGTTCCTAATAGCGCTCACTAAAGAATCATTATATTGCAAAATATCACATGTCCTTATAGAGTGCATTTGCATAGCTTGACAGGTGAACACATGGGCGCACTATTAAGCTCCAATTGGGGCCATGTGCTTTATCTTTTAGAACTTCACATAATCATAGTCCAGATTGCATATCCCCAATAGATACATAAAGAATTTCATATTAGGTACGTATTACCTTTTTCCCAACTCTTTGCACGGACAAACGTCAAGTGGCCCGCTAAGACTCCTGACCCCGACGCGCGTTTAGCTAATGATGCTTCTTCCAGGGGGTGTGTCTATGCGATGGACGTCACTATACTTGTATAATACCGCAACCAACAGAGATAGAGGAGGAGGGTCTGGCCATAATGACTCATTCATTCATGCAGCCCAATGGTTGTAACTGAGTGACGTTTACTTAGCCAGACCAGTTCATGGACTTGCAGCCAATGAAGAAAAATGAAGAGAGGTCAAAACAGATGGAACATTACCTTCCGCTTCCCAAAACCTGATCACTATAGCATATGTGATGCTGAAATGCTACAAAAAGCCTCCAGTCAGCACAAATCGGAGATTTGATACAAATGTATCCTCTATTGCTGGCTTGGAACAAGCCCCAAGAACTTGATAAGGTATAAAAGACCTGAAGTGAAAGATGCGGTGATCCCGACCAGCTAATGAGAGGGTAAAGGCTGACTGACCCCCGTGCAGGTAGAGGCCAGATCTAACCATTCCACAGTCAAACCACCGGTCGAGCACCACAATCCCTGACAAGTGTTTAATTATAATCTCCTGAAATTGATGCCATTTATTATGGTACCCAGTGATAAAACGTACTTGATTCTCTTCAGAGTTTTTGATCTTTTGCATTTAGGGAGATTATTATTAAACGCTGGCCAATTTTACATACTGATCCAGTATTAAAACTGGTGTTGCCTACAACTCCATCTATTGTGGCCAAAAGACCGAGGAATCTTCAGGATTATTTGGTGCACAGCCAATACTTGCCTGTGAAAAATACAAGTAAACTAGATGACACACTGGCAGGATTTTATCCGTGGGGCAAATGTAAAGCCTGCTCCAATTGCATTAAGGCTAAAAACTTTTCTAATGATGATGGATCTAGGAACGATCAGATTAGAAAGTTCATCACATGCGCGTCCAAAGGCGTTCTCTATCACTCAACCTGCCCTTGTGGTAAAGTATATATAGGGCTTACCACAAGAGAGTTAAGGATCCGCGTACGTGAACACCATCTGGACATAGCCAAAGTCAAGGATGTGGATGATGTTGCAGGTTTGAAGACTATCCCCAGACACTATAAAAAGTTTCATGACTGCAACCCTCATTGTATGAAAGTAACGGGGATAGATATGGTCACTGTGAGACCTAGAGGGGGTGATCTGGGCAAATTGTTGGCCCAGATCGAAAGCTGCGAGATTTATATGCTGGGCACTTTAACCCCCAGGGTCTCAATGAGAATCTTGGGTTTGAGGCTTTCTTGTGAGACCTTTTGTGGATTTTAAATATGTGTTCAATAATTACATAACTATCCAGTTAGTTTCAATAGTATCAGTTATTTTAATTTTTTTTTGTTTCTCTATGACAGTGTTGATGTCAGCTGCTTGGTTTTAATCTTTTGTGTACATATTTTAATATTTGTTTGTTTCTATAGGTATTCATGTCTATAGTTGTATATCCGTGATTTGAAGTTTGTGGAATTGGGGGTTCGTTGGAGCAGTGTCTTTGGAGCTCCTGATATGATCAGCACCAATAAGGCAGTTGAAAGTGAACCAGAAAGAATTCTTTCTAATCCCGTTAAAAAGAAGAAAAACAACAAAATTGAAGAAACATGAGAAATGTGTGAAAGATGGAAATTACCTAGCAAGTGCTGGACAATTTTGGACATTTGTGCTAAATATATGTTGTCCTTATGCTGAATTTTGATAAATGCAATATGGACAATGGGTACATAACAGGAATATTTAAGTAGTTTGGATTCAGGCTGTTTGATTTTTTTATGGATCATGCTTTCAAGATGAGGGAGTTGAGTATATTGATATTTATGGTATCTAATATATAAAGCTCAATGTGGATGTGTGTGTGTGTATGTCCGGGATTGGCATCCGCACCGTCGCAGCTACAGCCACAAAATTTGGCACAGTCACACGTCTGGACCCCGAGAGCGTCATAGGCTATGTTGTGAGGCAAAATTTTAACCCTGCGCATTCCAATTCACCAAACAATTTTGCCCCTATCTACATAATGGGGGAAAAGTGAAAGGAAAAGTGTTGGAGGCAAAGTGACAGCTGCCAGATTTGAACAAGGGGGACTTAAAGAATGAGAGCGATGGCGCCAAACAATATATACCGTACAGTTGGTAAGGTGGGGCCCTGACATGAGATACTCACCACACACGGGGATATGAACACACACACACAATGCGCCACACACTACCACGTGCTTCAACACATATACCACCCTCAGCACACATTTCATCACACATACACCAACCTCGCCACATAAAAGTCGAAACACAAGAGTCATAGAATCATAGAATCATAGAATCATAGAATCGTAGAGTTGGAAGGGACCTCCTGGGCCATCTGGTCCAACCCCCTGCTCTAAGCAGGATTCGCTAAATCATCCCAGTCAGATGTCTGTCCAGCCTCTGTTTGAAGACTTCCATTGAAGGAGAACTCACCACTTCTCGTGGCAGCCTGTTCCACTCATTGATCACTCTAACTGTCAAAAAGTTTTTTCTAATATCTAATCTGTGTCTCCTCCCATTCAGTTTCATCCCATTGCTTCTAGTCTTTCCTTGTGCAAATGAGAATAAAGTTGATCCTTCTACAATGTGACAGCCCTTTAGATATTTGTAGACAGCTATTAAGTCTCCTCTCAGTCTTCTCTTTTTCAAACTAAACATTCCCAAATCCTGCAACCTTTCCTCATAAGACAGGGTTTGCAGACCGGTCACCATTCTGGTCGCTCTTTTCTGAACTTGCTCCAGTTTGTTGATGTCTTTTTTAAAATGTGGTGCCCAAAACTGGACACAATATTCCAGATGAGGTCTGACCAAAGAGGAGTAGAGGGAAATAATGACTTCACGTGATCTAGACTGTATGCTTCTGTTAATACATCCTAGAATTGCATTTGCCTTTTTTGCTGCTGCATCACACTGTTGACTCATATTCAGTCTGTGATCTATTAGTATACCCAAGTCTCTTTCACATGTGCTGTCACTTAGCCCTATTCCTCCCATTCTATATATGCTTTTTCCATTTTTATTGCCCAGATGTAGTACTTTGCATTTCTCCCTGTTAAAAACTATTCTGTTAGTTGCTGCCCACTTCTCCAGTTTATTTAAATCTTTTTGAATCCTCTCTCTCTCTTCTCTAGTATTAGCTATCCCTCCTAGCTTTGTGTCATCAGCAAATTTAATCAGTTTACCCTCAATTCCTTCATCTAAATCGTTGATAAAGATGTTGAACAATACAGGGCCCAGGACAGAGCCCTGTGGTACCCCACTTGAGACATTCTTCCAACTGTATGTGCAGCCATTTACGACCACTCTTTGGGTCCGATCACTAAGCCAGTTATGAATCCACCTAACAGTTGCCTTGTCCATTCCATACTTAATCATTTTTTCAATAAGGATTGTATGAGAGACTTTGTCAAATGCTTTGCTGAAGTCAAGATATACTATATCTACAGCATTTCCTTGATCCACCCAATCAGTGATACCGTCATAGAAGGAAATTAAGTTAGTCTGACATGACTTATTAGTTACAAACCCATGCTGACTCTGTTTAATCACTTCATTCTTATCCAGGTATTGACATACATGTTGTTTAATAATTTGTTCAAAGATCTTTCCTGGTATAGAAGTCAGACTCACCGGCCTATCGTTACCTGGGTCCACCTTCTTCCCCTTTTTGAAGATAGGAACAACATTTGCTCTTCTCCAGTCTTCTGGCACTTCTCCTGTTCTCCAAGAATTTTCAAAGATTATAGAGAGGGGTTCAAAAATTTCTTCTGCTATCTCCTTCAGTACTCTGGGGTGTAATTCATCTGGACCTGGAGACTTGAATTCATTTAGGCTAGCTAAGTGTTTCCTCACTATCTTTCTGTTTATAGATATCCTGGATTCTTCTATTCCCTTAATAGGACAGTGAATAACAGTTAATGTTACATTTCCTTTCTGAGAGAAAACAGATGCAAAATAGGAATTTAAAAGTTCAGCCTTCTCAACATCCTGTCTTACCATTTCATCATTTTCATCCTGTAAAAATCCTATAGCATCTTTGACTTTTCTTTTACTTTTGACATATCCCCAAAATCCTTTATTATTGCTTTTGACATCTCTTGCAAGCCTCAATTCATTTTCAGCTTTAGCTAATCTTATTTGTGCCCTGCAGGTTCTGCAGACAGCATTATATTCTTCTTTAGATATGCCTCCCTCTTTCCATTTTATAAACATTTTTTTCTTCCTTTTTAGCATGTGCTTAAGTTCTGTGTTCATCCATCCTGGTTTCCTTAACTGCTTCCTATTCTTCCCTCTTTTCGGAATTGTTAACAACTGTGCTTTGAGAATTTCATTTTTCAAGATTTCCCATCCTTCCTGGACATTTTTGTCTTTAAGGATATCCAGCCATTGGATCCCTCCAATTCTCTTTCTGAATCCCTTAAAATCTGCCTTTCTGAAATCTAACCTTGACGTCTGAGTCTTCACAGGTCTTCCGCCTCTAGTTATCCAAAATTCTAAAATAGCATGGTCGCTACCTCCTAGGGTCCCAGACACTTTTACCTCCTCAACCATTTCCTCCCTGTTTATAAGGATTAGATCCAAGGTAGCAGTTCCCCTTGTTTTCTCCCTTACCTTTTGGAAGATAAAGTTGTCAGCAAGAGAGGATAAGAATTTCCTTGACCTGTTAGTTTTGCCTGAGAGAGATTCCCAACAAATGTCTGGATAGTTGAAATCTCCCATGACAACTATGTCATATTTTTTGGAGAACTTGGCCATTTGATGCATAAAGAGTTCATCCATAGCTTCAGCTTGCACAGGCGGCCTGTAGTAAATGCCTACAATGGTGTTCTTTCCATTGTTCTGTCCTTGTATTCTTACCCAAACAGTTTCCACAGAACTCCCAGTCTCTGAAGCTTCAATCTCTGTGCAGATATACGCGTTTCTAACATACAATGCGACACCCCCTCCTCGTTTATCAAGTCTGTTTCTTGCAAATAAGTTGTATCCTTCTAGTCTTGTATTCCAATCATGTGTATTGTCCCACCAAGTTTCAGTGATTCCAATGACATCATATTTCTTTTCCTGTGTTAGTAGTTCCAATTCTCCTTGTTTGTTGCCCATGCTTTGTGCATTAGTATAGAAACATTTTAGTTTGTGATTGGTTTCTCTTTCTCCAATATTTTTATTAATTAGATTCTTTCGTCTTTGTTCTTCCTTTCCACTTCTAATAGCAGAGTTCTCAATAGCATTTGTCAGGTGTATGGCTTTTTCTGGTCTTTTGCTTCCCTTCCCACTCAAAAGTCGCCACGCTGTCCCAGAGCTGTTTAAAAGATGAAAAATGAGCTGTGATTGGTTGCTATCAGCGACAGTTTTCTTTGTAGACAGTTGTGATAACTGAGGCCTATTATTCTTATAATTTCTATGGTGCTATCGTCCTTCTGTAAAGCTGGAAATAACACAATTTATTACCGTGCCAACACAGACCACCCTCTGACACAGACTGCAGGGGGAGCCCAGTATCACACAGGATAGGATTAGATAAACGGCTCAGCAGTCAGTATCACACAGGATAGGATTAGATACACGCCTCAGCAGACAGTATCACACAGGATAGGATTAGATACACAGCTCAGCAGTCAGTATCACACAGGATAGGATTAGATACACAGCTCAGCACACAGTATCACACAGGATAGGATTAGATACATGGCTCAGCACACAGTATCACACAGAATAGGCTTAGATACAGAGCTCAGCAGTCAGTATCACACAGGATAGGATTAGATACACGGTTGAGCAGTCAGTATCACACAGGAGAGGATTAGATATATGGCTGAGTAGTCAGTAACACACATGATAGGATTAGATACACGGCTCAGCAGTCAGTATCACACAGGATAGGGTTAGATACACAGCTCAGTAGTCAGTATCACACAGGATAGGATTAGATATATGGCTCAGCAGTCAGTATCACGCAGGATAGGATTAGATACACGGCTCAGCACACAGTATCACACAGGATAGGATTAGATACACGACTCAGCACACTGTATCACACAGAATAGGATTAGATACAGAGCTCAGCAGTCAGTATCACACAGGATAGGATTAGATACACGGTTGAGCAGTCAGTATCACACAGGAGAGGATTAGATATATGGCTGAGTAGTCAGTAACACACATGATAGGATTAGATAAACGGCTCAGCAGTCAGTATCACACAGGATAGGGTTAGATACACAGCTCAGCAGTCAGTATCACACAGGATAGGATTAGATATACGGCTCAGCAGTCAGTATCACGCAGGATAGGATTAGATACACGGCTGAGCAGTCAGTAACACATGATAGGATTAGATACACGGCTCAGCAGTCAGTATCACACAGGAGAGGATACTTGGGTAATCGTTTAGTAAATTTGTGTTGCAAATCTGTAGTGTTGAATATATGATGTGAAATGTTTTTATGTGCAATATAATCATTATAATTTGTTATAACTAACCACAGTTGGTTACTATGACCAGGCAACGCCGGGCTCTTCAGCTGGTATGATGATATAATTGGAGGGATATTCTCTAAAAGGCATGCTATGTAATCTTAATATATCATAATGAAAAAGGAGTTGAGCATGCTGATATTTATCTTTCAAGACAAAATAATTATTTATCTTTCTTTAGAATATGCAATAATGATAATTATGTATTTATGTATTTGCATGTGAAGAACAATTTTTCTTATATGAGATCACTATAGTTACTTATTATTTTTATATTGATTTTATATTTTGTATATATTTGGGGATACTTAGATATTCACCTTCACATTATCACTATGGATGATATCATTTATTATTATTTTTCACTTTTCACTGTAAAGTATTGGCACTTTATTATATATCAGCTTTTTCTAAATAAAACAAAAAAAATATATATTTTTTTCACTTTAAGATGATTATGCCTGTCACTTGTATATATTTTATCATTATTCTTCACTGGTCACTTGCAAATTTTTCATTATTTTATTCCCCCAATTTTTTGTTTTCATTTCACCTATCATTTGCTCTTGTCAGGGATTGTGGTGCTCGACCGATGTTTTGACTGTGGAATGGATAGATCTGGCGTCTATCTGCAGGGGGGTCAGTCAACCTTTAGGGCCGTGTCACACACAGCGAGATCGCTAGTGAGATCGCTGATTTTGTGACGCATCAGCGATATCGCTGTGTGTGACGGAGATCAGCAACCGGCCCCCCTGCCGGGTATCGCTGATCGTGCAGGATCGTCCTGGGCCATTTTTTGATCGTTGGTCTCCCGCTGGCCAGCACGCATCACTGCGTGTGGCAGCGAGAGACCAGCGATCAGCGACGCTGGATACTGGTTTGCAACGTAAACATCGGGTAACTAAGAGCCGCGCGGCTCGTGGATACCCGCTGTTTTCCCTAGCTACCAGCGCACGCTGGTGTCTAGGGTAAACAGCGGGTATCCAAGAGCCGCGCTGCTTTTAGAAACGCGCTGCTTACCTTAGATACCAGCTGGCTCGCTGGTCCTGATTGCTGGAGGGGCTGTCTATGTGACAGTTCACCAGCGATCAGCCTAACGATGTCCCAGCGATCCCATCCATGTCGGATCGTTGGTGGGATCGCTGGGACATCGTTTTGTGTAACGGGGCCTTTACACTCTCATGAGCTGGTCGGGATCACCGCATCTTTCACTTCAGGTCTTTTATACCTTATCAAGTTCTTCTTGGGGCTTGTTCCATGAGATCACTTTAATTGACTTTAATTCATTATTATTTTTTTCTACATCAGTAATTTATATGCTTTGAAGCTACATATTTTAATATTGGCATATTCTTGAGGCTGTCCCATTTGTCAACATATTTTTTCCATTAAGTAAAATTGATTAGGATTAGGTGAATTTAGGTTGGTTTGATTATTTATTGAATATACACCTTATACTGTTTTCATTAATCCCTCGGAGTAGAATATAGCATGTGTTAAACCTTGCTGAAAAAGCTCTTGAAGAGTTATATTTATTAAATCCTACCGTATTGTTGAATGTAAGCTCTCAAAAAACATTTTTGCATGTGTCATCTAGCTGGAATCATCAGGCTCAGCAGGAAGGGTTGTAATTGTTATGGACGGCGGAACACGCTAAATAAAAATATAAATAAAGCGTGTTCGCCGCCCAGGGTCCACTGTGCGGCAGGTGTAGAAACCGCTGCTGAGAGAGGCAGAACACTAAAGCGGTAAAGCGGTAGTGTGCACAGGGTTCTAAATCACCCAAGTGCAATCTAAGCAGTCTCTGTTTAGGGACACAGAGCTGCGCAGAAAATAATAGAAAAATGGTACGCTGAGCCTGTTAACAGCACAGGATCACAGCGGCACACGTACGGTAGCCAGGGACCGGAGTAGTTAGATAACATCACTACAGCCGAACGGACTTACTGAAACTGGACGTGTGCACGGCGTCGCAACTGCGAACGCCAAAACGGACTGCAAGCGCAATATCGCAGGCGCAAAGCAGGACGCTGGCTGCTGCAACAGATGGAGCTTGAGCGCGCTGGCGCTGCTACTGGCTGACCCAATCACTCACACAATCGTAATAACCAAGGAGGGGGATATTTAATGAGTCAGTCACCAGTCCAAGCGTCCATCATCAAACACACAGCAGCAAGTATAGAAAATACTAGCGCATGGCGGAACAGCCATGCGCACTTTTTATAGCGTACGGGACCTTCTGGAAATCTCCAGAGCACAGAGCAGAACCAATGAAATCAGGAGCAGGACCTGAGCACCTGACTCCTGAACTCCAATGAGAGCTCGTCCCGTGAGCATGCTGAGAAGCTGGGAAAAAGGACAGCCTCTGGAGATAAATGTGAGAATCTGGGTTCCTGCATAGGCATAGAAGGACCCAGATTCCTAACAGTAATGAAGTATCAACCTTAGATTAGCCCTCTTGTTTGCATATAGTGAACCTGTTGGTTGCACTATTATCATTAAGATGCATAAATTAGCTGTGCATCTGCTTTTGGAAGAAATGAGTATAGTGCACTGCTCTTATTAAAGGTTTTGAATAGCACGCAATAGATGTCCAATTTGTAAAAAGTCGGTGAGCATACATTTGTATCAAATCTCCGATTTGTGCTGACTGGAGGCTTTTTGTAGCATTTCAGCGTCACATATGCTATAGTGATCAGGTTTTGGGAAGCGGAAGGTAATATGCCATCTGTTTTGATCTCTCTTCACTTTTCTTCATTGACTGCAAGTCCGTGAACTGGTCTGGCTGAGTTAATGTCACTCAGTTACAACCATTGGGCTGCATGAATGAATTAGTCATTACAGCCAGACCCTCCCCCTCTATCTCTATTGGTTGCAGTATTATACAAGTATGGTGATGTCCATCGCATAGACACGCCCCCTGGAAGAAGCATCATCAGCGAAACGCGCGTCGGGGTCGCGAGTCTTAGCGGGCCACTTTATCCGTACAAAAAGTCAGGGAAAAGGTAATATGTACCTAATGTACAATCTGGACTATGATTATGTGAAGTTATAAAAGATAAAGCACATGGCACCAATTTGAGCTTAATAGTGCGCCCATGTGTTCATCTGTCAAGCTACAGTGGGGAAAAAAAGTATTTAGTCAGTCAGCAATAGTGCAAGTTCCACCACTTAAAAAGATGAGAGGTGTCTGTAATTTACATCATAGGTAGACCTCAACTATGGGAGACAAACTGAGAAAAAAAAATCCAGAAAATCACATTGTCTGTTTTTTTTTCATTTTATTTGCATATTATGGTGGAAAATAAGTATTTGGTCAGAAACAAGCAATCAAGATTTCTGGCTCTCACAGACCTGTAACTTCTTCTTTAAGAGTCTCCTATTTCCTCCACTCATTACCTGTAGTAATGGCACCTGTTTAAACTTGTTATCAGTATAAAAAGACACCTGTGCACACCCTCAAACAGTCTAACTACAAACTCCACTATGGTGAAGACCAAAGAGCTGTCAAAGGACAACAGAAACAAAATTGTAGCCCTGCACCAGGCTGGGAAGACTGAATCTGCAATAGCCAACCAGCTTGGAGTGAAGAAATCAACTGTGGGAGCAATAATTAGAAAATGGAAGACATACAAGACCACTGATAATCTCCCTCGATCTGGTGCTCCATGCAAAATCCCACCCCGTGGGGTCAGAATGATCACAAGAACGGTGAGCAAAAATCCCAGAACCACGCGGGGGGACCTAGTGAATGAACTGCAGAGAGCTGGGACCAATGTAACAAGGCCTACCATAAGTAACACACTACGCCACCATGGACTCAGATCCTGCAGTGCCAGACGTGTCCCACTGCTTAAGCCTGTACATTTCCGGGCCCGTCTGAAGTTTGCTAGAGAGCATTTGGATGATCCAGAGGAGTTTTGGGAGAATGTCCTATGGTCTGATGAAACCAAACTGGAACTGTTTGGTAGAAACACAACTTGTCGTGTTTGGAGGAAAAAGAATACTGAGTTGCATCCATCAAACACCATACCTACTGTAAAGCATGGTGGTGGAAACATCATGCTTTGGGGCTGTTTCTCTGCAAAGGGGCCAGGACGACTGATCCGGGTACATGAAAGAATGAATGGGGCCATGTATCGTGAGATTTTGAGTGCAAACCTCCTTCCATCAGCAAGGGCATTGAAGATGAAACGTGGCTGGGTCTTTCAACATGACAATGATCCAAAGCACACCGCCAGGGCAACGAAGGAGTGGCTTCGTAAGAAGCATTTCAAGGTCCTGGAGTGGCCTAGCCAGTCTCCAGATCTCAACCCTATAGAAAACCTTTGGAGGGAGTTGAAAGTCCGTGTTGCCAAGCGAAAAGCCAAAAACATCACTGCTCTAGAGGAGATCTGCATGGAGGAATGGGCCAACATACCAACAACAGTGTGTGGCAACCTTGTGAAGACTTACAGAAAACGTTTGACCTCTGTCATTGCCAACAAAGGATATATCACAAAGTATTGAGATGAAATTTTGTTTCTGACCAAATACTTATTTTCCACCATAATATGCAAATAAAATGAAAAAAAAACAGACAATGTGATTTTCTGGATTTTTTTTTCTCAGTTTGTCTCCCATAGTTGAGGTCTACCTATGATGTAAATTACAGACGCCTCTCATCTTTTTAAGTGGTGGAACTTGCACTATTGCTGACTGACTAAATACTTTTTTTCCCCACTGTATGCAAATGCACTCTATAAGGCCATGTGATTCTTTATTGAGCGCTAGTATAGTCTATAGGAATTTTCCTGATATTATTATTACATATGAATCGCTTTGATTTTGACATATGGAGATTGATTTGAGATTTTTTAGAATGCTCTTTAGTATATTTGGTATCTATATTTAGAACTCTGATAGATTTATATTTCAATATTGTCACCCCATTTGAAGCAGATAATTCTGTGTTCCCTGCATATTGCACATGCTAAACTCTGTTTGGTTGTTGTGTGATGGTTTGAGGCACCTTGTTTCATTAAATGTCTTTTTATGTTTTTGAAATAAAATTTGCATTTTAGATAATTTGTGTTTGTATCATACTTTTTGATCTATATGTAGCCTAATCCCTACAATGATCAATGTGTTCTATTGGTATTTGAATTGTGGCTCACTCCTTTTTTGAGGAAAATGGGCTTGGGTAGTGTGCTTAACATTTAAAGGCAATCTGTCACCTATTTTTAGCCCTATCAGCTGCCAGCACCGCCATCAGGGGCTTATCTACAGCATTCTGTAATGCTGTAGATAAGCCCCAGATGTAACCTGAAAGATAAGAAAAACAAGTTAGATTATACTCCCCGGGGGCGCGGTCTGGTGCGGTGGGTGTCGCGGTCCGATCCGGCACCTCCCATCTTCATGCAATGATGTCGTCCTTCTTACTTCTGCCACGGCTCCTGCGCAAGCGTACTTTCTCTGCCCTGTTGAGGGCAGAGTAAAGTACTGCAGTGCGCAGGCGCCGGGAAAGGTCAGAGAGCTCCGGAGCCTGCGCACTGCAGTACTTTACTCTGCCCTCAACAGGGCAGATAAAGTACGCCTGCACCGGAGCTGCGGCAGAAGTAAGAAGGAGGACGGCATCGCTAGAAGATGGGAGGCACCGGACCGTGACAGGACCGAACGCCCTGGTGAGTATAATCTAACTTGTTTTTCTTATCTTTCAGGTTACATCGGGGGTGGTGCCGGCAGCTTATAGGGCTAAAAATAGGTGACAGATTCCCTTTAACTTTAAACCAAAAAATTCACATCAGATCCAATTTTTTTATATTTTAGTTGTTTAACAATTTGTACCAAGTACACCAATACCCCATATGTGGGTGTGATGCACTGTTTGCAGAGCTCAATAAGACACCTATCCATTATTAATCCAATAATATTCAAGGGTTAAAAAAACACAGACATTAATTAAAAATAATTTTAATGAAATAATTACACACAGTTTTTGACCATCTTTTACTTCACGCCCAATCCAATTGAAGCCATCGTTCTCCTGTAAAAAATAAAAAACGAATAGTATACTCCCTGGTCCGACGCAGTCCAATAATAACGAGTGTCCCATGGCAATTTCCCCTATAGGACAGTGACATCATGAGATGTCACTGCTCTATAGGGCCTCCTGTGACACACTGACAAGAGCTAAGGCTCCTGCAGTGTATCACTGCACATGAGCAAGAGTTTACCAGAGTTCATTCATTCCGGTACTCCCACTTTTCGGCACAGCTACGTGGGAATATTCTCACGCAGTTCTAGTTCTGTAAAGTGACAGCACGGAGCTGCAAAACTCCAGCGAACTCAGCTATACACTTACAGGAGCATAGCTCCCGGTAGTGCATCACTGGCAGACGTGACAGATTGGCTGGGAGCACCGTTTTATTGGATTACGGTGAACCAGGGAGTATATTATTGTTTTTTGGGGGGGATTTTTTTTTTACAGGGGAACGAGGGCTTCAGGGAATTAGGTGTGGTATATGGTGAGTATGTACTCTATGTTGTTTGCTGTATGTACTGTCTGTAATGTATTTTATATGTACTGTATGTGTATTGTATATCATTGTGTTTTGTGTTTAACTAGCAATTGTACTCAGTCGCCGGACAATGGGACTACTCTCCCATCATAATAGCCGGATGGGAGTAGTCCCATACGACGACAGAGCACAATCCCTGTCGCACTATCGTTGCATGGGGACAGACAGACGCACACAGACAGACAGATTAACACACAAAGACAGATAGACAGACACACACACATACCAGATCAACCAGACGCCTGACATCAATCCCCATGCGATGATAGGCCTCCATTTTGGCTCATTCCAAGATGGTGACTTCCTTCTCTTCCTGCACACACACACTCCACCCACACACTGGACATCACTTCCCTTTGCAGCGTTTTTGACACCCTAATTCGCAGCAAAACCGCAGATCTTTTTTACATCTGTAGTTTTGCTGCGGATTTTCCAGGCTCAGTGCAAGTCAATGGGTGCAGAAATGCTGCAGATCCTCACAAAGAATTGACATGCAGCTCTGTGGCCAGGGGCCACTTATAAGATCTGGGCTGGAGGAAACAGACCGGCCCCACAACCTTCCTGCAGTCTGTTTCAAAAATAAAGCCCATACCTGGTTTTCCTGAACAATTCCTTAGTTACATAACTTGACCAAGTTGACACTCACTTTTATTCTGTCTTGTGATTCACAGGCAACTTGCTGTGACCACAAGGCACTCCAACTGATCTAATATGCTTCTGGGCGCATCCTGGGGGACACATAGCAACCCTTACATATGACATCGGTCACTGCCTCACAATATACATCACAGGAGACATTGGGGCTTGAGCATATACATTACAGGAGATATTGGGTCTGAAGCAGGTGCTTCAAAAGGAGACATTGGGATCGTGACTTAACTCTGCCCATAAAGTAGATCCAGACGCTAGCACTTGCCAGTGTCAGGACATAATCCTTCAATTTATGAACTGCAGTTTTCAGCAGTGAATGCTACGTGCATTTGCTCGCAGTGCAAGAAGGGATTAAAGGGCTTGTAAACTGCCAGCCAGAACACTATGGTCCCTGGGAATCTGCCCTGGGGCAGGAGGTTCCCCAATCCTGACCTAAAACATCTGGATAAGCACAGTTCTTAAGGGACAAAATAAATAAAAAATATAATAAAAACAACTTAAAAAGGGTTCAAAATAAATTGACAATAAGGTGTGTTTAAAAAAAAGGATGAAATTACTCCATAAAACTGGATAAAAATCAATGATGAATAATGGTCTGAATGTCATGGGCAGGGAGGATGAATTCACAGGAGGTATTATGCATGATTCAGCTTTGAAAGCAGAGAAGGAGGATGCTGGTGGTTTCTTCACACAAGTGAAGGAATTACAAAGTGACAAGAACCAGACAATTGGAACTAAGAGTAACACATTTAGCTGAAGATGGTCATCTATTTTGTGCTATTAATTCATTAAGATTTTACAGTGAAATGAATAGAATACTAAGGACTACAGGTTTTATAAAGAAGCCTCACAATACCAAGAAGATCTAAGAAAGAGTGGAAACAATTACATACATCTGAATCATTTTTCAAACCCAATGAGAAGGCAAAATGAGAAGGAATACAAAGAAATCACAAAAATTGAGCTGAAGACTAGATTAACAGAAAATCAGACCCAGAATCGTGTCACTCATTTTCTAACTGAATTATAGAAAAAAAAAAAAATTATTGAGGCTAATATTAATGAGAAAAATATTAATAAATTGTTCAAAGGTAATCAGGACTTTGAAATGAATAAAGCATTTCACTGGAGCAGACTCAAAGAACAATAAGGTTGAAAAAAATGCTAGTGTTCCACTTATTGGAAGTAGCAAATCTAAAATGTCGACCCTTAACTTGCAGACACATATTACGGGATATACAGTTGTGCTTGAAAGTTTACGTACCCCGGCTGTTACTTCAAGCTGTTACTGATGTTAGAGGGGGCAATACACGGTATTAAGAAATTGGGTATGTGAACTTTTGATCAGGGTCATTTGGATGTTTTGGGTTGTGATTATGATTTAAAAAGAGAAGACACAGTAGTTTGACAATAAATGGCTTCACCCAACCACTATCCATGAGTGGAGATAAAGTTTTGGTGTTATCATTCATATTCTCTGAAAAAAGGCCAAGAAAGCAAAAATTCTGCAGCGGTATGTAAAATTTTGAGCACTACTGTACATATTAGTCCATAAAAAAACCTTTACAGCACTAAGGTCACATTCCATAACTTGATATGCAAGCAGAACCCAGATTAAGAAAATCGGAAAAAATAAGGAGTGCATATATCAAAAATAGAATAGACAATATTTTATATATAAATCATAACAAAAATTAGTCAGTAAAATTTAAAAACAGATGCCTCGTTTCAAAAATAAAGAGATGCAGCGGAAAAGATATAATTCAGAAATACAGTTATTTCTTGTCAACTATATAATTGTCTAATTCTGTCTGTCTGTCTAATGGAAATCCCACCTCGTTGATTGGTCGCGGCAGTTATGTCGCGACCAATCAGCGACAGTTGCTTTGTCGTGGTGGCAACACGGCCGCATTGCTTATTGTACAGGCACATCACAGCCGTTAAAGGCATCACTGCTGCGTTGCTCATTATACAGGAACAGTCCTGTACATATTCTGGAGTACAATATATTAGGTAACAGCAGAACAGTGACTGCAGCTCTGGATGTAACTTGAGTAAAATACATTTGGTAAGATCTGAGCAGTGACTGCAGCTCTGGCTGTAACAGGAGTATAATACATTAGGTAAGAGCAGAACGGTGACTGCAGCTCTGGGTGTAACTGGACTACAATACATTAGGTAAAAGCAGAACAGTGACTGCAGCTCTGGGATTAACTGGAGTACAATACAGTAGATAACAGCAGAACAGTGACAGCAGCTCTGGGTGTAACTGGAGTACAATACATTAGGTAACAGCAAATCAGTGACTGCAGCTCTGGCTGTAACTGGAGTACAATACATTAGGTAACAGCAGAACAGTGACAGCAGCTCCGGGTGTAACAGGAGTATAATACACTAGATGGTGGCCCGATTCTATCGCATCGGGTATTCTAGAGTCTCTGTTAAAATAAACAATAGTTATATACTCACCTTCCGACGACCCCTGGACTCTGTCCCTCCTCTGACCACGCTCCCGTCATCTTCCGGTCCCAGTAATGCTTAGTGAGAAGGGCCGGAGATGAGAGCGCGACGTCATCAGCAGTGTTTCGCGCTAAGCATTACTGGGACCAGAAGATGCTGGGAGCGTGATGAGAGGAGAGAAAGAGTCCGGGGGCCGTCGGGAGGTGAGTATATCACTATTTTTTTATTTTAACAGAGACTCTAGAATACCCGATGCGATAGAATCGGGCCACCATCTAGTGGCAGTATAATCAGGGTAATTATATACATAAAAGCTAGATTGGGCCTGTGGAGGCTTTGTTCCAAAATTGCAGAGGAAAATGTATTTAATCAGGGAATTTTGAAATATATAGACCTACTTGGCTAAGTGCCTTTCACTGCAAAAACTAGGAGTGTGTTAATACACAGGACTATAAGCAGCTGATCCTACATGTACATATGAATCCGGGTAAAGTTCAGAACCACATTACAATACATACTGGCAGTGAAAGGCACTTAGCCAAGCAGGTCTGTAGATTTCAAAATTCCCTGATTAAATACATTTTTCCCTGCAATTTTGGAAGATCGCCTCCAAAGTGCCAATCTAGCTTTTATGTATATGATTACCCTGATTATACTGCCATAAGAAATAGCTGTATTTCTGAATTACCGTATATCTTTTCCGCTGCCTCTCTTTATTTTTGACATGAGGCATCGGTTTTTAATTTTTACCGATTCATTTTTATGTTATGATTTATTAATGAAGTGTTGTCTATTCTATTCTTGATATATGCACTCCCTGTTTTTTTCCTGATTTTCTTAATGTGGGTTCTGCTTTGCACGTGTTTCGGAGTGTTGCCCCTCCTTAGTGCAAAGTATGAGATCAGATTTGGATGTATGAGAGGTCTCTGACTGGGGTCTAAGGGATAACGTTTTTCCTTGTGGGAAGTGAAGTGCCTGACATGTCACTTTCCATAAGGAGAAACATTACCCTTTAGGCCCGGGAGACAGCAGGCAAAACATCCAAAACCCTGGTCGACAAAAAGACAGATAAGAAGAAGACAAAAACAAGAGCTGAGATTCAGCAAAAAATGACAAAAGGTGTCTTGGAGACAATAGAAGAAAATTCCATGATCAATATGATAAGTATTACTAATTAACTGTATACTTCTATAGATGAGGACTGTTGGTCACTGTTTTCGAAGGGATTGTCTTTTTGTATCTCAGAGCCATTTGATTATATGGATTTTGAAGTTGTCATTTACAAGGGAATCCACAACTTGACCAACCTATTTTTCCTGGTATCAGTTCCATTACCGAACCGTTATCGTAATATCTTGAGTGTTTACTACGCCCATCTCTGAACAGGAAACCATCTTACTTCTTGCTTAAAGGACACTAACATTTTTCTCAATGTCATGAATAACTTAAATTAGCAAGACAATTATAATTTTATATCTATTTATTTTGAGAACCTTCAAACTAGAATCTCTAAAAAATTAGGGGTAGAAGTGATCCAAAAGTTTTAACCAACACACCAAAAAGTGAGGACTGGGTTGCATTTATAAGTGATGCTTTGTATTTCATCTTATCCCACAATGCATTTCAATTCAATGACAAGTGGTACCGCCATAGAGAGGGTACTGCAATGGGCACAGCCATTGTATGTACATTTGCTAACACTTCTTAGAAACATGTTAATTGTAGTACTAGTTCCCTGAGGAAGCCAGGGCGAAACGTATATCAGGACATGTAAATGTCTGTTTAATTGTGTGAGTGTACAAAGAGAAGAAATCCAATCCTGAAGACCTTGGCGTGCTGTTATGTGTTACATTGCTGCATTTGCTATATGATGATGTTTGAGGCAATTGTTTAATGTACATTTAGCACTTGTGTTGGGATAGTTACAGTGTAGATGTAGGGTACAGAAAAGTTACATTTATTATTATTATTATTATGCATTTATATAGCGCCATTTATTCCATGGCGCTTTACATGTGAAAAGGGGAAATATAGACAAGTATAATAAACATGTGTAAGACAAGGGACACACAAGTACATAAGGAGAGGGGACCCTGCCCGCGAAGGCTCACAGTCTACAGGGATGGGTGAGGATACAGTAGGAGAGGGTAGAGCAGGTCGTGCGGTGGTTCAGTAGACCGAGGATCATTGCAGGCTGTAGGCTTGTCGGAACAAGGGGGTCTTCAGGTTCATTTAGCCAGCACTGCATAGAAAGGGAGGTTTTAAATGAACATGATTGACAATAATGAAGTCATTCTTCACTTGTTTACTGGCCTGTTTACACAGGCTGATGAAGAATGATGGGCACATAATCATTAATAGATCACTCTGTCCCCATACAGTATCATGTTATCAGCAGCACATCTACAGTTTACATCGGAGATGTGCTGCTGAGAACAATAACTTTTGCGCTACCATAAACAATCCAATCACCTGATGAATGAGCAGCATTTTGCATGTTCATTGACCGCGATTGTCAACATGTTTACACCTATGAACTCTCGTCTGTGCTGCTGGTGTTTATAAATGTGGATGCTACATAGTATGTGGCACATTTTATACACACACATTGCACACACATACACATATACACAGAGCACACACATACATATGTATGTATACACAGAGCACAGACACACATGTATACAGAGCATGTACAAAACATATAACAATAATTTAAAACACAAAAAATGGGAGGGAAAAATAGAAAAACCTAAAGCTAAAGCCTAAAGCTGTGACACTGGTATTGGCACCCTTTTCATTAAATTAGCATGGAAACATATTTTGACTTGCCTGTCATAAATAATAAAAGAGAATCACCTGTGAATAATTGTCGGTGCCCATGTGACATGGATTAGCCAATGAATGATGACTTCAGTGTTTTAAAAAGCCATATGGTAGGCCCTGTTCCTTTGTCACAATGGTGAAGACAAGAACCTCCCTGGATGTTTCGGGAAGTAGGAAAATTGACAAGAGATGTCTTCAAAGGTTGGTGCGAATGGTGGAAAAGCACCACGTCAAACATCCAAAGACCTGAAGGCCAACTTGGAACAGTCCGGGGTCAAGGTTTCAACAAGTACCATATGCCGCTCACTAAACCAAGCACAGCTTTTATGGGTGAAGGCCAAGGAAGAAACCTTGGCTGAAGAAAGACGTAAAAAGGAATGGCTGATCTTTGCCAAAGAGTACCTTGACAAACCACAATCCTTCTGGGAAAATATTCCGTGGATAGAGCTTTTTGACAATGCAAAGTAACAGTTTGTTTACAGACGGCGCAATAAACATTCTGTTTCTTCTTTTTCTTCTCTGAAATTGCAACATGTAAGTTGAAAAACAAGGTTTTATTGTTGTCCACTAATTAAAAAATCCTGAGGCTATAACTATGGTACATTTCCATTTATTTCTGAAGATATTGTACAGTGTATGAAAAAATGAAGGTTGCCAATAACAATGAGCAGGACTGTAAATCTATATACCACCAAGACTTCAGACATGACACACATACACTTACGGTACTTGTCTACTCACATAATTGGGCTGTCTGTGTCATACAGGATGGGTTCTCCAGGAAAACATACTCTTCGTAACTACTTATACCAAGAGATGAGGATTCTGAACACAGGACTGATATTAATTAAGAATTACCTACAAATGCTTAATAAAATAGGTTTTAGAAACTGGAGTGTCACTAAGAACATTTTCATAGGCTCATACACATTTTATAGACATGATTTTTTTTTTAGTTTGCTAGTAAACCCATAATGAACATCCAAAGAATGAAGCCTGCAGGGAGCGCTCATGCTGGTTTTATATGGCTATTACAAGGATTGTAAACCGTTCACCCTCGGGTGATTTTCCTTTTTTTTATTTTCAATTTGTTTTATTCTCTCCTTCTTCCAAGAAGAACTTTTTTTTTCATTTTCGGTCCACATAACCATTTGAGAGCTTGTTTTTTCGTGGGACTATTTGTGCTATCGAAAGACACGACACTAGAAGATAGTACAAAAATTCCAAGTGCGTTGAAAGTGCAATTACACATTTTTTTTAGTTTTTTACTTAGAATGTTCACTATATAGTCAAAATGAATGTCCAGGTGAGCACAAGTACACAGATAGAAAATATGTAGTTTTTTTTATTTAACCCCTTCACCCCCAAGGGTGATTTGCACGTTAATGACCAGGCCAATTTTTACAATTCTGACCACTGTCCCTTTTTGAGGTAATAACTCTGGAACGCTTCCATGGATCCCGGTGATTCTGACATTGTTTTCTCGTGACATATTGTACTTTATGTTAGTGGTAAAATTTCATTGATATAACTTGCGTTTATTTGTGAAAGAAACGGAAATTTTGCAATTTTCCAACTTTGAATTTTTATGCTCTTAAATCACAGAGATACGGCACACAAAACTTAATAAATAACATTTCACATATGTTTACTTTACACCAGCACAATTTTGGAACCAAAATTTTTTTGTTAGGAAGTTATGAGGGTTAAAAAATTGACCAGCGATTTCTCATTTTTACAACACCATTTTTTTTTAGGGACCACATAGTAGTAATAATCTTTATTTATATAGCACCAATATATTCCTCAGTGCTTTACAGTTTAACAGTTTCAAAACACAAGTCATAAGTAACGTTAACAATACAATAAAGCAAAATAAGACGACCCTGCTCGTGAGAGCTTACAATCTACAATGAGGTGGGGGAGATACAAAGTACAGGTGTGTATTTACAATGGTGTATTTACAATGATAGTCCAGCCATCTTGAGGGAGTGAGGGATGGATGGAGATAGTGAATGGGCTACACATACACACTTACACATAGAATGACATTGATTAGGGAACGTGATAGGCCGCTCTGAAAAAATGTGTTTTGAGGGAGCGCCTGAAACTATGCAAATTGTGGATAGTATTAATTTCTTGGGGTAGAACATTCCAGAGGATAGGTGCAGCGTGGGGGAAGTCTTGGAGTCGGGAGTGGGAGGTACGGATTAGTGAAGCGGTTAGTCGAAAGTCGTTTGCAGAGCGCAGCGGTCGGTTAGGCCGATTGACAGAAATGAGGGAGGAGATGTAGTTGGGTGCTGCACTGTGGAGAGCTTTCTGGGTGAGAATAAGTACTTTGAATTGGATCCTATAATGAATGGCCAGCCAATGTAATGATTGGTGAATAGCGGACTTCACATTTGAAGTCACTTTGAGGGGTCTATATGATAGAAAATACCCAAAAGTGACACCATTCTAAAAACTGCACCCCTCAAGGTGCTCAAAACCAGATTCAAGAAGTTTATTAACCCTTCAGGTGCTTCACAGAAATTTTTTGAATGTTTAAAAAAGTGAACATTTAACTTTTTTCACAAAAAAATTACTTCAGGTCCAATTTTTTTTATTTTATCAAAGGTAACAGGAGAATTTGGACTGCAAAAGTTATTGTGCAATTTGTCCTGAGTACGCTGATAGCTGATATGTGGGGGAAACCTCTGTTTGGGTGCATGACAGAGATCGGAAGGGAAGGAGCGTCATTTGACTTTTTCAACGCAAAATTGGCTGGAATTGAGATCGGACGCCATGATGCATTTGGAGAGCCCCTGATGTGCCTAAACAGTGGAAATCCCCCACAAGTGACCCCATTTTGGAAACTAGACCTCCCAAGCAACTTATCTAGATGTGTGGTGAGCACTTTGAACCCCCAAGTGCTTCACAGAAGTTTATAACGTAGAGCCATAAAAATAAAAAAAATCATTTTTTTCCACAAAAATGATTTTTTTGCCCTCAATTTTTATTTTCCCAAGGGTAACAGGAGAAATTGGACCCCAAAAGTTGTGCAATTTGTCCTGAGTATGCTGATACCCGATATGTGGGGGTAAACCACTGTGTGGGCGCATGGCAGATCTTGGAAGGGAAGGAGCACCATTTGACTTTTTCAACGCAGAATTGGCTGGAATTGAGATCAGATGCCATGTTGCATTTGGAGAGCCCCTGATGTGCCTGAAGAGTGGAAACCCCCCAATTCTATCTCCAACCCTAACCCCTACACACCCCTAACCCTAATATCAACCCTAGACCTAACCCTAGCCCTAACCCTAATGGGAAAATGGAAATAAATACTTTTTTTAATTTTATTATTTTTCCCTAACTAAGGGGGTGATAAAGGTGGGTTTGATTTACTATTTATGGTGGGTTTTTATATTTGGCAGCTGTCATACGCTAAAAGACGCTTTTTATTGCAAAAAATAGTTTTTGCATCACCACATTTTGAGAGCTATAATTTTTCCATATTTTGACCCACAGAGTCATGTGAGGTCTTATTTTTTGCAGGACGAGTTGACGCTTTTATTGGTACCATTTTTGGGCACATGATATTTTTGATCGCTTTTTATTCCGATTTTTGGAACGCAGAATGAACAAAAACCAGCATTTCATGAATTTCTTTTTAGGGGTGGCGCTTACACCGTTCTGAGTCCAGTAAAATTGATAAAGGGGTTTTATTCTTCGGGTCAGTACGATTACAGCGATACCTCATTTATATCTTTTCTTATGTTTTGGCGCTTTTATACAATAAAAAACAATTTTACATAAAAAATAATTATTTTTGCATTGCTTTATCCTGCGAGCTATAACTTTTTTATTTTTTGCTGATGATGCTGTATGGTGGCTCATTTTTTTGTGGGACAAGATGACGTTTTCAGCGGTACCATGTTTATTTATATCCGTCTTTTTGATCGGCGGTATGATGATAAAGCATTGTTTTTTGCCTATTTTTTGAAGGGTTTCACTTAGGGGGTTAACTAGTGGGACAGTTTTATAGGGCAGGTCGTTACGGATGCGGCGATACTAAATATGTGTACTTTTATTGTTTTTTTTATTTACAAAAAAAGAATTTATTAGGGCATATTTTTTTTTAATTTATTTAGGAATTTTAAAAAAATTACTTTTACACTTGTCTTTTTTTTTTTAACTTTATTACTTTGTCCCGGGGGGACATTACTATATTGTATCAGATCGCTTATCTGACAATTTGCATAGCACTGTGTCAGATCAGGCACTGAGAGCACATCATGTTGTTCCGAGAGACTCAGGGAAGCACTCAGGGAGCTCCCTCCCTGCGTGATTCTTCCCTATGCCCCGGTACACTGCGATCATGTTTGATCACAGTGTGCCAGGGGTTAATGTGCCGGGAGTGGTCCGTGACCGCTCTTGGCACATAGTGTCGGGTGTCAGCTGTGATAATCAGCAGACACCTGGCCGTGATCAGCTGCGCTCCCCCGTTAGCGCAGCTGATTGCTATGACGTACTATCCCATCCAGGGGCATATAGGCCCAGGGCACCTGGACGGGATAATACGTCAGATGTCAGAAAGGGGCTGAAAGGTCAAAAAAGACATTTGTAAAAAAATATATTTTGATTTTGTCACCAATTTTCGGACCTCTAATGTTTTAATTTTTTGGGATACAGGGCTGTATGATAGCTTATTTTTTGCACCCTGAACTGATGTTTTTAATGATACCAATTTCGGACAGATACAATATTTTGATTTGTCCTATTGCAGTTTATTGCAATGTTATGGTGCCCAAAAAAACATAATTCTGTTTTGGTGACTTTGTTTTCTCACTACGCCATATACCAATTGGTTTAATTTATTTTATATTTTTCTAGATCAAATTTTTACGAATGCAGCAATGCCAAATATATGAAGGCAGTATATGTCTTATCTATGACTGACACATACAAATGTCCTTTGACATTCCATTCATGAATCAGTAAAACGATACGCACTAGGCACATTTGATGCAGTACTGCTAGGGCCAGCATTAGGGTACAGAAAACTGGCCAATTGCCCAGGACCCCCACACTATTGGGTGCTCGCAGCCTCTACAGCAGGAGCTACACTGATAATCACATTAAGTCAATAAAGATATACATATATCTTTATTGTCTTAATGCGATTATCAGAGTAGCTCCTGCTGTAGAGGCTGTGGGACCCAAGAGTGTGGGTGTCCTGGACAATTGGCCAGTTTTCTGTCCCCTAATGCCACCCTAGCAGTACTGCAACCTCTGGGGCTAGTGCCTATCGTGCGGTTCATCCTGGTTATAACAAAACACTGTAAAGTGCCCTGGATGAAGTTGAACGTCTGTGGAGAAAATCCCATCTGCCCAAAGATTTCATCCATTATAAGTTTATGCTTAAAACAGACAACACTGCCCTTCACCTCTGCAAACAAACCTATTTCAACATCCTCATCACCTCACTATTCAATAACCCTAAATGGATCTTTGACACTTTTCATTCCCTACTTAACTCAAGAGTGCAGGCCCCAACCACGGATCTTTGTGCTGACGATCTTGCCAATTGTTTCAAAGAAAAAAATGACCATATCAGACAGGAAATTTTCTCCCAATCCCATCATACCATGCACTGTCCTCCCTCACCCACTGCATCTAGCTCACTCTCTGATTTTGAACCAGTCTCAGAAGAAGAAGGGATCAGGCTCCTTGCATCTTCTCACCCTTTCCCCTACTGTCACCATTCACCTAACAAAAATATTCAACCTCTCTCTCTTCCAGTATCTTTCCCTCCTCATTTAAGCATGCCATCATACAGCCATTACTTAAAAAACCATCCCTCGACCAAAACTGTGTTGCTAACTATAGACCTGTCTCTAATCTTCCCTTCATCTCTAAACTCCTGGAATGCCTGGTCCACTCCTGCCTTATCCACTATCTCTCAGATAACTCTCTTCTCGACCCTCTTCAATCAGGTTTCCGCTCTTTACACTCTACTGAAACTGCCCTCACTAAAGTCTCTAATGATCTACTAACAGCTTAATCTAATGGTCACTACTCCATGCTAATTCTCCTGGATCTCTCTGCAACATTCAACACTGTGGATCATCAGCTCCTCCTCACTATGCTCCGCTCTATTGGCCTCATTTGCCTCAAGGACACCATTCTCTCCTGGCTCTCCTCCTACCTCTCTGACCTCTCCTTCACTGTATCTTTTGCTGGCTCCTCCTCCTATCATTTTCCCCTTACTGTCAGAGTTCCTCAAGGATCAGTCCTAGGCCCCCTCCTCTACTCTTTATATACTGCCCCTATTGGACAAACAATCAGTAGATTTGATTTCAAGTACCATCTCTAGGCTGATGACGCACAATTATACACCTCTACTCCTGACATCATAACTGCATTATTAGAAACACCAGTAATTTTCTTACCAATGTCCTCCCTCTATCTGAAACTGAATCTGTCAAAAACTGAACACCTTGTGTTTCCTCCCTCTACTAACCTACCTGTGGCCGACATTGCCATTTCTGTGTGTGGTTCTACGATTACTCCCCAGAAACATGCCCGCTGTCTTGGGGTCATACTTGATTTAGAGCTTTCATTCACCCAGTTGAGCCATTCGCTGCCTAGTCAATACCGGAACGCAGGTAACCACCATATCGGAAACGTATTTTAGACGTTACTTTCTGTTAGGAATGTCGGAACACACTAAATAAATAAATAATAAAGTGCGTTCGCTGCTCGGGGTCCACCGTGCAGAAGGTGATATCACTGCTGCTGAGTAATGGCAGACGTGCTATATGACGGTATAATGCGCACAGGTTAAACACCACCCGATGTGCGCTGAGCAGACTCTGTTAGATCACAGAGGTGCTGTAACATAAGCATAAACATAAACGCCGAGCCTGATAGCCTCACAGGTCTCAGCTAAATTGCATGCGCGGTATACGGTCACAGGACACAGACCCAAGGCTGAGGTCGGTGTCCATCTAGACCTACCGTGCGTGCGGCATCGCAACCGCTGACAACGGTAAGTGCTGCTGACTGCAGCGCAGCGGTAACCACAGCCGCTATATGATAGTGCCGTGAGACGTGACACAATCGGACGCTAGTGTAGAGGTGCGGTGTGCACAGTGACCTATGGCTTGCCACTGACTGGCGCTGACTATCTCTCTAGTTTCCTATCACATGCGTAATATCAGAGGGAGGGGAATCATAATAAGTCAGTCACCAGAATCATACATCCATCACCATTCACACATCTAGCAAGTAAAGTCTATACTAGCGCATGGCCGAGCGGCCATGCGGGCCTTTTATAGTCGTGCGCTTCCGGGAACTTCCAGATCTCTGAGATGGGCCAATCAGATCAGGAGAAGGACCCGAGCATGTAACTTCCGATCTCCACTGGGAGATCATCTCGTGAGCCAAATAGCACGGCGAGAGGACTTAGCCTCTGGAGTCGTTGCCTGCAGAGCAGGCTGCGCTACCATTGCTGGTCCAGAGGTGGTAGCAACAACCAGACCCAGAGAGCTGGTCTGAGCAGGGCATCTGGATCGTCGAGATTGCTGTGCAGGTGCCTGAGAGGTCAGAGGGGAATGGGAGACCACTGGCTGCATGGCTCTGGATTCCTGCTGTGCAGCTGCAGGAACCCGACGCCTAACACTTTCCTGAGGTGATGCGGCCAGAGTGGGGCCCAGTAATCAAGCTGACGGCCGCCAGTCAGTTGCACATCCCAGTCACAGGGGTGGTCTGGATGCAGATTAGGGTGTGCAGCAAAGATGTGGGCCAGAAAGGAGTCATGTTAGTCACCGGAGTCGCTGGCAATGGTTCTGTGGTGACTCTGGGAATGAATGTGCTGAAGGAACTTGGAACCCTCTTGATCAGTGAGCCACAAGATGCTTTTCTGTACCAATGAAGCCCACAAACCCCTCAGAGGAAGGTGTTTCAATAATTGATATGAGTTGCCTAGGCCCAGTAAGTAAATGTCAAGCAAAGGGAAGGCTCTAGGAAAGGTGATAGTCCCTGCAGATGCAAAACTCATTCTATCGCCTTGTCAGACAGTGCTCACGTTGCCAGTACGAGCTTGTACACCTCTCAAAGGGGTGAATGTGCAGATAGAGCCAACCATAATAGATCAAATACCCTCAGGGCTACTTGTCGCTTGGATATTAGCCACAGTCCATGATGGTAACATGGTGGTGCAGTGCGTCAACCTGGGAGAAGAAGACCTCACCCTCTTGCCTAAGAGTGAAGTGGCTCAGGTGCTTGGAATGCTGGAAGAGCTGATACTACCGTAGGTCGTACAGCTGGAAGCCATGCAAGGGTACCCCTGGACCATAGCCGTCACAATAACACCAGAGCATCAGCCTGGAGGCAAGAAGGAGGGTCGTCGAATTTTGGAACAGATGCGGGCTGAACTCACAGGACTCTCCCCGCAACAAGTGCGACAGGAGGAAGCGGTGCTGGAACGTTTCCAGGAGGTATTCGCCATGAAGATGACTTTGGGTGCACAGCGGCTATAACCCATGAAATTCCGATAGGAAGTGCTGCCACAGTTCGGGAGAGATATCGACAGATACTGCTTCAAATGTACAAAGAAGTAAAAGAGATGCTGGCCCACATGCTGCTGAGTGGAGTCATACGAGAGAGTCAGAACCTGTGGGCGGCTCCCATTGTTTTAGTCTGGGAAAAGGATGGGACACTGTGCTTTTGTGATGATTACAGACGACTGAATGCTTGTACGGTGCGAGACTCCTATCCATTGACCCGATTCGAGGAGTCATTATCTGCCTTAGGAAAGGCGAGGTATTTTTCGTCCCTGGATCTGGCCAGCAGATACTGGCAAGTGCCCATGGCAGAACACAATCGGCCAAAGACAGCATTCATACTGCCCATGTGATTGTTTGAATTTAATTGGATGCCCTTCAGCCTGACTACCGTTCCTGGGATGTTTTAGCAATTGATGGAAAGATGCTTGGGGGATCTGAACTTCAAAGCAACACTAATCTATCTGAACAATATCATTATCTATGCAGCCACCTTTGAAGAACACCTCTGGAGGCTGGAGCAAGTGTTGAGTCAACTACAGAAACACGGCCTGAAAGTGAAGCCCCAAAAATGTCACCTTTTCCGTAAACAAATCGAGTACCTGGGGCACATCATATCTACTGAATTAGTGAGACCTGCAGATGAGAAGATAGTGGCGGTAAAGGACTGGCCCACCCTGAAGACAGTGAAAGATGTTCGGACCTTTCTGGGGATTACTGGGTAATAATGAAGGTTCGTGAAGAATTTCACACACATCGCTAATCTGCTGCTGGAACTACAGTCTGGTTCAAAAAAATAGGACTATCCAATAGGGAGTTAGCCACGAGGAAGCCTTCAGAGCATTAAAGATGGCCTTGACTGAGGTCCCGATACTCGCCTCTGTGGATTTATCACAGCCCTTTATTCTTCACACCGATGGAAGTCTACATGGTCTGGGGGCCATGCTACTGCAAATGCAGGAAGGTAAGGAACGAGTGATAGCCTATGCGAGATGGTTTCTTCACAACTCGGAACTGAACCCGGACAATTACAGCTCCTTCAAGTACAACAGCTCTCTCAAGTGAGAATTGCTGGCGCTAGTGTGGGCGATGACTGAAAAGTTTGCAGAATATTTTTCGGGGTCCGAAGTCTTGGTGCACACAGATAACAATCCCTTAGCCCACCTGGTAAATGCAAAATTGCGGGCCTTGCAACAATGATGGGTGGCCCGCATGGCGAAGTATCAGTACAGTATCGTGTATTGGACTGGAGACAAGAACACGCATGCTGATGCTCTGTCAAGAGTGACCCAGTAGTGGCCTGGACACGACAGAGATGAAGAATTAATGGCAAAGGAGATTCCTGGTTTTCGGGACCTTGCTAGGTGGTGACACAGGGACAGATCGGAGAGGCGTCTGGAGAACAGGTCCTGGGACGATCTCGGGATGACTGGGTGCAACTCCAGCATGAAGTTAAGGAACTTGCCCAGTTGAGATAGTGGGTGGCTCTGAAGCAACTTCCCAGCCGGCGCGAGAGAGACGCTCTGTCCCTGAAGGCTCTGCAGATTCTGAGACAGTGGGAGAGACTCCAGTTGGAGGACGGCTTATTGTATAGAAGAGTGCAGTTGGTGCGGGAGTTGGGGGTCACCTGGAAAGTGGTGCTCCCAGAGAAGTTGATCCGTGGCTATGGAGGCCCATGAGAGAGGGGCTCACTTTGGTCCAGAGAAGACATTCCAGTGGTTACAGAAGCTGGCATATCACTCCCGACTGAAGACTGCAGTAGAGGAGGCCTGTCAACGATGTCGGAGCTGTGAGCTAGCCAAACCTCCATAGCAAACCCCGATGCAGACCATCGAGACTTCTGCTCCCTAAGAGTTATTGATGATTGATTACTTAACCATGGGCCCAGCTCATCGCGAGTATGAACATTGTCTGGTGATGACTGACCACTTTACCAAGTTGGCTGTGGTGACACCAACTTGGGATCAGACTGATGAGTCAGCTGTGCAGGCCATTTGCCAAGACTTCTTCTGGGTGTATGGTTGCCCGAAGAGGATCAATTCTCACTAAGGCGCTTGCTTTCAAGGTCGAGTGATGGAGGAGTTACATCGTCTTTGCCGGATTGAGAAGTCAAGGACGATACATTATCTTCCTCAGGGGAATGGAGCATGTGAACTCTTCAATTGGATGCCAATTCAGATGCTCTGAACATTTGAGGAAGATCGGAAAATACGGTGGCCTGAGTACATGGCTGAATTGGTTTGGGTGTACAACAATCGAGTGCACAGTACAACAGGATACACTCTGTATACCCAGCTGTTCGGGCGAAAGGGACAGGAAATTACAGGGCTGGAGTTTGATCCAAAAGAAGATTACCTGCGGACAAGTGAGTCTTCCTGCGTCTGAGAACATCGACATCGGCTACAGAGAGTGCCAGACATCACTGAAGCGCCCACTCCAACGGTTCTAGACTGTGATGAGGAAGAGACACTTGCCTCATTCTCAGACTTGGATAGTCCGCCGCCCGCCAATACCAGGGAAGTGTGTAGGCCTGAAACCCCAGAGATGGCTGATTCATCGAATCAAGCTTTGCTTCCATCTGCTACTACTCAACCTGAACTACGTCGTATGGAGCGGACAACAGCTGGAATACCTGCCACTCGTTACAAACAAGACCTGTTTATTTGACAACAAATTATTCATAAAATGGAAGAGTGTGAACGTCTGATGAAGGAACTCTCGCCCATGGAATGGTGAGTTAAAGGAGGGTGGGAGTGTAAGGAGGAAGACCGGGCTGCAGGTACCTGCATCATGCTGCGCCCTGCGTTGCTGGGGAGAAAGAATGAGGAACCGGACAGGTCCCATGACCCAGGGAGATGGGGCATGGCTAAGCCGGGCAGTGAGCAGAAAGCACGGGAAAGAACTCTAAGTTTCCCGCCGGCGGCGTGCTCTGCAGTGACAGAGGCAGCGCCGAGACTTGCCCTGGCAGAACTTAGGCGAATGCTCGAGTGAACCAGTGAGTGTTCAGAGCGCCGCACTCCCGGCTAAGCATAGTGCAGTGCTCACGCGTAGGAGTGGGTGCCAGTGGCAGGACCTTGAAGTGCATTCCCCATTGCTAATAGTCACACAGCAGCACACATGTAAGACAGAGACTCCTGCAGTGCTCCCCACTTCGGCTACACAGATATATGATCTAGGGCCTGAGCGGGCAAAACCGGTGACCGCTCGTTGCCGCCAGAAGCTGGACCATGATTTGTTGGAATTCATCTGAGGACACCACGCTGGCCATTGCCGGTGCTCCAACTCGCATCAGACTGTATGTAGATGAGGACAGGAAAGACTACCATAAGTGCTGATTCAATACCAGACTGTTGTGTTAACCCTTTACTTTCCTTATTTACTGTTTATTAACGCCCTGTGAGGAGACCATGGCCATCCTTCTTGTTAAAAAATTAAATATTATTATTATACAGCTTTGCTCTGCAATCCCTTCATACTGCATTCCCGCACCTGCTTACAGTTACACTGATGCCTCTACCTTGTACCAGTTATTGCACTGGTTACCCATCCACTCCAGAATTCAAAATAAACTTATTAGTCTCATCCACAAAGCACTCCATGGTTGAGCACCACCCTACATCGCCTCCCTCGTCTCAGCCTACCACCCTACCCATGCTCTCTGTTCTGCTAATGACCTGATGTTACCATCCTCAATAATCAGAACCTCCCACTCCCATCGCCAAGACTTCTCACATGCTGCGCCACTTTTTTGAAATGCACTACCCAGAATAATTCGATTAATCCCCAATACCAACAGTTTTAAGTGTGCCCTAATACGCATTTCTTCAGACTGGCCTACAGCCTCAACACATCAATCTGACTATCCCTGTGTTGCCCATTCAAACTTTTTAGCATAACCAGGTTCCTTGTATCATGTTCTCACACTCTTCTTTATGCATTTAATAGCCCTCTATGTCTATACTTTTACATATTCTGGCTGATAACCGGTTCATGCAGCATTACATGAACACCCGATTTCTTACATTATGGTTGGTCCGAACAATGAAAGCAATTGTTACCATCTACCTTTCATGATGCCCCTATTTCCCCATAGATTGTAAGCTTGCGAGTAGGGCCCTCATTCCTCTTGGTATCTGTTGATTTATGTAATTATGGTTATGGTGTTATGTCTTTTGTCTATAGAAGTCCCCTCTAAAATGTAAAGTGATGCGGAATATGTTGGAGCTATAGAAATAAAATTATTATTATTATTATTATTATTATTATTATTATCCTGGTCCTCCTGATTTATGAATGGAATGTCAAAGAAGAATTTTACTTGTCAGTCACAGATAAAAGAACATAAATACACGGTTTAATGTATTTTTCTGCAAAAAAGACTTGAACTTTAGAACAACTATGTTATATTTCATTAGTATGTCTCATGCTTTCTTGGGTCCGCCGTGATCTATAAAAGAGGAATATACAGCTGGAGGTCTGCACTGTAAGTTGAGAATTCATAGTCACATACAATTTTATGTATGTCTGCAGAGTGTCAGGATAGAGAAAGGGTAGAGGTCTGTGGGTTGGCAATGCCTTCTGTCTGGAGGGTTCAACCCTACAAGTAATGATAAATCAATACCTTTCCAGGGCAGCAGCAACAGTGTCATATTAAAAGCTGCTTTCTGACCTGCAAATGCAATGACTCACATACTGTATATATTTTATATGCTTAGTTTGAGTATATATTATATATGTGCATGTATATACTGCATCTCTATATGTATCCATACACCATTTCTGAATCTGCTGCTGCTTGTGGTGCCAGGTGTATTAGCTGCGGCGATGAAACCTGTGACCCAGCACACACAGTGAGAAACCAGATGAGTCTGGGCACAGGCAGCACCTCACTGTCTGCCCTCCCATCATTACATCTAATCATTGTGTCCTATGCCCCATCATGAATCTATATCATCAGGAGTCTATTCACACAGGTTATGACTTTGCATTCATATCGCCTTGCACTTACCGTGAACGGATCTGGGGCTAAACACAACATATAAATTCAGTACGACCACCAGAAAATTAACGATCTTCTTGTTAATTATTGCACAGCTGCAGATGAATATACACTGTACCAGAATCTGCATGATTAATAGACATAATTACATTATACAGTATATAGCTAGGAGCTGTGTTCTTAAATGTCCATCATCGGCACACAGAAAAAAAAACACTTTATATATAGAATTAATCTACATAAAAAGGAACACATAAAACACTATTTAAATACATTAACTTGTACAGACCTTGAGTTACATCCTCCTGTATTATATTCCAGCGATGCACTCACTATTCTGTTTTGGTGGAGTCACTATCTACATAAATTATTTATCCTGTACTGACCTTCAGTTATATCTTGTATTAGGTTGTGTTCACTTGTTGCATTCGTGCTCCATTTTTTGGCCACAACAAAAAAAAATGGAAACTAAATGTATTGTGAAAACATGGCCTTGCACTCCGGAGCTGCACTCGCATATAACACCTGTCGCTGCCTCGCTACACACATTACATTACTTATCCTGTACTAATCCTGAGTTACATCCAGTATTATACTCCAGAGCTGCACTCACTATTCTGCTGGTGCCGTCACTGTGTACATACATTGCATTACTTATCCTGTACTGATCCTGAGTTACATCCTGTATTATACTGCAGAGCTGCACTCACTATTCTGCTGGTGCAGTCTCTGTGTACATACATTATATTACTTATCCTGTACGGATCTTGAGTTACATCCTGTATTATACTCCAGAGCTGCACTCACTATTCTGCTGGTGCAGTCACTGTGTACATACATTACATTACTTATCCTGTACTGATCCTGAGTTACATCCTGTATTATACCCCAGAGCTGCACTCACTATTCTGCTGGTGGAGTCACTGTGTACATACATTACATTACTGATCCTGTACTGATCCTGAGTTACATCCTGTATTATACCCCAGAGCTGCACTCACTATTCTGCTGGTGGAGTCACTGTGTACATTACATTACTTATCATGTACTGATCCTGAGTTACATCCTGTATTATACTCCAGAGCTGCACTCACTATTCTGCTGGTGGAGTCACTGTGTACATACATTACATTACTGATCCTGTACTGATCCTGAGTTACATCCTCTATTATACTCCAGAGCTGCACTCACTATTCTGCTGGTGGAGTCACTGTGTACATACATTACATTACTTATCCTGTACTGATCCTGAGTTACATCCTGTAGATCTTTTATTATATGAAAATGAAAAATATAACAATAATAATAACAGAAATATAATAAGAATATCAGCCAGAACATAATCAGTATAATGAACACTGGTCCAGCAGCTCATTCTCTCCTGTCACACATATAATACATATATACAGAATAATAACTAATATTAAGTACTTACACCTTCTGGTCCGGTCACCAAACAAACTAATAACAAACAAATAAATTAAACAATTGCAAACAAAAACTATATACATACACATTTTTTTTTTAGTTTTTTAATATTTTTTTAAAAATAAAATAACCATAAATTATAAAAATATATACAATACTAAGCTAGTCACCACCCCACACTCTAGCCCACCATTCCCAACCCCCGCACTGACCTGAGAGCTGGTCCTGCGTCTCATGCCTCAATCCATATCCAACGTCCATAGGCCAGATCAGGCAGTGCCAGTTTTCCCCTAAACACCCCAGTGTCCCATAGTCGCACAAGATAAACCCACCTTCCGCCCTTTTCCCACCACTCAAAATAACACATACCCCGAAATCTATATCCCTATATACAATATATACAGCAGCACACACTACACTCACTGTATACCAATCAAACAAAACAAAAATCTACCTTGTTAGCTACAGCCCACCACCAGGAAAGGAGATGAAAAGACTAGGGTGCACTAAAAGAAAAGCCCCTCCAGAGGAGAGCGGCCCTATGTATGCCCAGTCTCTCATACTTTAGAGAGCACACCTTCACCAGGTCACTGAGTATGGTCCTAAACACATCATCCACTGGGAGGATTTTCCATTGCATTGATACTAAGCACCGTGCGTTCCACATGTGATACCTAACCACTGCGCTAACTAGAAATGAGGTGCAGTGGTCCCGACCACCAAGGTCTCCAAATGCTCCATATGTCCATTCCTTATAAGAGAGACCAACCAGCCGAGACCAGCCAATGGAAGCGCCCACCCTGTTGTACACATCTGTGTTGAAGGGACAACGAAGCAGGAAGTGGTCTATGGTTTCCAGCACGGTACCACAATGCTCCCGAGGACAGTTCCTGTCCTCAGAGCTCCTACACTTCAGATTGTCACTCACACACAGTTTCCCATGGAAGCAGCGCCAAGCCAAGTCCCAATACCTTGAGGGGATCCTGATAGATTTCAGAAGATGCAAACCCAGCCCAAGATCCCGACTTGCGCAATCCCTAAGCACCAGGGGCTTCTGGAAATGGGTCAACAAAACCCTATTGTCAAGGAGTTTCCTTGGCAGAGTTCAGATCTCCTACATTCCCAGACCCCACCAGCGAATTACCTTCGAACCAAGGTAGCGTAAGCCAGAAGATGTCCATGTGGTGTGCGAAGATTCTTCACTTGCCCTCCTGTCTCCCATTTCTGGAAGAAAGGCTGAAACCATCCCCTGCCGGAGAATACCCATGTAGGAGACCTCTCTTTCCAGAGGTTTGCAATATTAATCTTAATGAAGGTATCCACAAGGAACACCACAGTGTTGACCATACCCAACCATCCTAGTCTCCTCGTACGGTATGTAACCTCCTTCTTGACCAGGTTCAATCTATTCCCCCATAAGAGTTGGAAGAACAAACTGTATACCCGAGTACAGAGAGACTACAGCAAGATGCACACACTGCCCAGATAAATCAGTAAAGGGAGCAGGTAAGTTTTGATCAGGTTTACCCTTTCTCTTAGGGTCAAAGACCAACCCTTCCATTGATTCATCTTCTGAGTGGCGATCTCTAGCCTGCTGTCCCAATTTTGTTTGGGGTAGTCCCCCTGGCCAAATTCGATGCCAAGGACTTTTGCAGAGACTTTGGGTCCTGGAAGGGTGTCTGGGAGATCAAAACCAGGATCTCCTCGTCACAGCCAGAGACTCTCACACTTATTCTGGTTGATCTTGGACCCGGATGCCTCTGAGTAGCGATCTACCTCTGACATCAGCCACCCTGCCTCCTCATGAGAGGAAGCAAAAATAGTGACATCATCAGCATCCATTGCTGCCTGGTCCATCCCGATCCCAGCCAACGGTCCACGCTCCACCCTCCTAAGAAGTGAGTCAATCGCAAACAGGTACAGCAGCGGGCTCAAGGGACAACCCTGGCAAACACTGGATCCAACCTCAAAAGAGTTACCAATCCAACCATTCACAAGCGGGAAACTCTCTGCCCCATCGTACAAGGTCTTAAGCCAATCAACAAATTCCCCCAGCAGGCCATATCTCAGAAGGACAGACAGGAGGTAGTCATGATTAACCCGATCAAATGCTTTTACCTGGACCAGTGACAGCATGTACCCCTTCCAGTAACCAGCCCTACCCTACTCCACTGCCTCTCGGACATAGAGCACAGCACTAAATGCACTGCGGCCTGGAATAGAGCAATGCTGGGCTTCCGAAAGGAGTCGGGGTGCAAATTTCACCAGCCGATTAAACAGCACCTTTGCCAGAACCTTCCTGTCTGCATTGAGAAGCACTATGGGATGCCAATTTTCAATGCAAGATGGGTCCTTACCCTTTGACAAGATGATCAGGGCAGACCTCCTCATTGACTTTGGCAGAGTGCCTGAGGAAAGACACTCATTGAATACCTCAGTCAAGAGGGTAACCAAAGCATCCTTAAAGGTCTTCTAGAAATCAGATGTTAAGCCATCTGGACCGGGCAATTTTTTTTTTGGGCAAGCCCTTCAATTGCCAACTTAACTTCCTCTTCCCTGATCATCTCTGTCAAAATGTCAACAGAGGGGTTTACCCCTGGTTCGGGGACGATTTTAGCCAGGAAAGCTGACATCTCATCCAAATTAAGACCCTTCTTCCCCAAGAGGTGCGAGTAGAAGAATCTGACAACCTCCAGGATTCCTCTTCTGGATCGCTTCAGGGAACCTGCAATGTCGACCAGTCCTGTAACCATTTTAGTATTCACTGACATCTTGCAGTTTCTGTAAGGGTCGGGCAAGCGGTAATTCCCGTAATCCTTCTTAAAAATCAAAGATGCGTGTCTATTGTACTGACACCTCATGAGCAAAGATTTCACTCTGGAGATCGCCTCGCAGCTACCTCCAGTTGAGGCAAGATGCTCAAGTTTCCTTTTCAGACTCTGATATAGACAGTACCTGCTCAGACTCCTCAGGTTCCAGAGCTGGGGGAGGAATCTCGCCACCCTTTTCTTGAACATCTCCCACCACTCTGACTTACTACTACAAAGATCCAGTGAGGGTACCTGGCTCTGAAGAAAATCTTAAAAGGACTATCTTATCTCCGCTTCTTCCAAGAGAGACGAATTGAGCCTCCAAAAGCCTCTTTCCATTCGCAGGGTCTCTATAACATTCAGAGAAAACAAAATTAAACAGTGGTCAGAGAACTTCACCTCAACAACAGACACTGCTGAAGAGAAAGCCTCCTCCTTTAAATAAAACCTATCTATTCTGGACCTACAGTTACCTCTATGATAGGTTAACCCCTCATGGCCTTGGGGTGTGCCGAATGTGGACATCCACCAGGTGAGCCTCACTAGCTATACCATTAATGGCAACACTATCATAAGTCAGCTTGTCTCTGCAACCTCCTGTATCGGGGCCTTGTGACAGTATTGAAGTCCCCTCCAAAGACAACCTGCCGACTTGTAAAAAGCTAGTGCTTGATCCTCATAAAGAGACAATTCCGGTCCCACTTAGATTGGGGACCATAGATGTTAATGAGCCTGAGCTCTTGTCCGTTCATGAGGACATCTAAGATCAGGCACCTCCCCATTTCTAACTCAATAACCCATCAGCATTCCACCTGTGCTGTAAAAAGGACTGCCACTCTGCTATACAGCTCGGCCACAAGAGACCAATAGGAGGGCCCAAGTCTCCACTCCCTCCTAGCTTTAAACACGTCTACCATGTTTGGCAGCCTGGTCTCCTGCAAAAAGAAAATGTCAGCTTCAACACGGCTGAGAAAATCAAAGGCCGCAAATCTGGCTGTATTTGACTCTATGCTGGTGATATTAATAGATGCCAGCGTCAACAGAGTGGGTACCCCCATAATTGATTGAGTTAGATGGCTTTCTTCTTCCCACTCCTCTTATCATCTGTCTCAGAGGAGGAATACTTCCCCCTTTTTAATGACACAGAGGTGTCCATTCCCACAAGCTTTATCTTTTTATCGTCCTCCCCTCCGGACCCTGGGCCAGTTCCTCCCTCCAAAGACCGTACATTCCCAGAAGAAGAAGACTCGGTACCCCCTTTATGCCCCGCCGAAGCTGGAACTTCACCCTCAGCTTCCTCATAGGAAGAGATGTTCTCAAGGGCTTGGAACTGGTTAGAAAGACCAACCAGAGGAGAGTCAGTTTTTTCTTCCTTAGGTACCTTGGTCAGAGCAGGAGAAGATGTTTTATCTCCTATCTTTCTCTTCTTTTTGGTGCCGAGCTTACGCTTGTCCTCTAGCCACTGCCTATTATCCTCATCCATCCTTTCACAATGGGAGTATTTGGAGGAAGTGGCACTTTCCTCCCCGTGGATCCCCCTGACCTCCTCATCCAACTCATCATCCATCGGGGCTTCACCAGCAAGACTGGCATCCAGGACAGGGGCCTCCTCAGTAGCCCGGGGTTTGCCCAGCTCCCTCTCCTGCTGCGCCTGTCTAGATGCCTCAGCTGGGCAGGCATCTTTTTATTGCTTTTCCCCCTTGGCTCCTCAGCTCCCTCACCCCTGCTAGTCCCTTCCCCAGCAGATTCAGCCTCATGGCTTTCTCCCACTGGGGTCACAACTGCATTAGCAAAGGAGCGAGGACAACGGCTGAATGGGTGACCTAAGTCACCACACAGGTGGCACCTAATATCCACACGAGATGCAGCAAGATGGCCGACATCACCACACAATGCACATTTCTGCACAGTGCAGTTTGCACTGAAGTGTGTGGGGTCGCCGCACCTGTGACAGAGCTTTGGTTGCCCCTATTAGAAGACCTGGATACGATCCATACCCAGGAAGGCAGATGATGGAATGTGGGCAACTGTACCACCTGAAAGCTTAAGTTTTACCATAAATGTCCAGGCCCCTGACCAGATACCTAACTCGTCACGGTTCTTCTTAGGCATCTCCACCACCTCTCCATGTTGGCCAAGCCATGTCATGATGTCATAAGAAGAAAGCGACTCGTTACAAGTTATCATGGTCACTTTCTTGACTTGGTTTTGGCGAGACACCACCTGAATGGCAAAGTCTTGCCAGCCGGGCTCATTTTTTGCCAACTCATTATTCGACCAGAATTGCTCAAGCCCCTCTGGCCAAACAAAGCTGACATCAAACTCAGGTGTGGAATAGGGATGTATCAAGGTGTAGATGTCAATCACCTTGAGGCCCATTCTCATCAGGAGCTCCTCAACCTTAGACCTTGGAGGACATGCATCACTGTCCCTCCACTGAAGACAGACAACATTCCTACGCACACTACCCAGCCCGGCTATTGGGATGGACCACACTGTATCCAGAAGGATAGATCAATCTCTCGACCCTCTACCATTAGTGATCTCTCCCCTTTCTTTAGCGCCTCCAGGAGACGCTGCTGCAACATGCTTTCCCCAGAGCCCAGAGACGAGGAAGATGCCCTATTGCCCCCGGAGGTGACAGCGGCATAACTACTAACTGGTGTTGCCACGACCGGGGGGCAACAGGACCACTGACCACATCAACACTAACAGTACCATTATTACCCACCTCTATAACCCCCTCACCCTCCACCAAACCAGCAACCACCCCACTAGAGAAAGAACCAGTGACAACAGGGGGTGACATTTTGACCTCCGCATCATCAGGCACAAGGGGCTCAGTCTCCTCCACAGAACTGGAGGCGATCTCACCCCTGGTCTTACGTGTGCCCTCCACATCATCAGATGGTAATTTCTGCTGTGACAGTTGACATCAGACGCCGCTGATCTTTTGCTGCTGTGAGGAGCCGCTGATCCTTTATATCAGTATCTTTTTGACCAGCGGCGCCAACACAGAGTAGGACTTTGGGAGGATTGGAACACCCAGCCCCCACAACCCCCTCGCACTTCCGCATCTTCTCAACTAAGTGATCAGCGGCAACAGTATTCAGGGGCGCTGAGGCTACCGGAGCTGCCCCCACTGAGGAGCATACATCAGTATCGTGTCCTGACTATTTGCCTGCCGCCGGGCCGCCCTCACTGTCCAGCCTCTCGGCTGATGCACCCCCTGCTATGTCTCTGCTACTACAAGCAGAGACAGAGCTCCGCTCCTCACTATGATGCTTGCAATCTCCCTGCGCCTTTGCACCAGATCCACAGCAGAACCCGGGCTGGGCTGAGCTGAGTAACAGGGCTTATACAGCGAGCTGACCCTGCAGCCGATTCAGGGGGTACGGGGAAGGGGGCATACACGTAACTTACCGCTTCCTGCAGCTTTGCTTTGATCTTCTTTGCCTTTTTCTTCTGGCCCCCAGGTGCCTCCTCTGGTAAATCATCACCAAGATGGAAGTTCTGAAGGTACACTGGGGACTCCAGGAGCTTAATCTCTGCCATTAGAGCCCCTCCCTGGCTGCTGTTGTCACTGTCATCCCCAGAGCCAGCAGAATTGCAACCAGCTGCCAATGTTGCCTTTGGAGGTTTGGAGGAACCTGCAGCTTTAGAGATTATGCAGCGCAGCTTCTCCCAGAACCTCCTGATGGTCTTGCTCACCTCTTCATACTCACCGAGGTGGCTCATGACCTGGGAGCCATAGGTGGACACAGACTCCTTGGGTCTCTGCAGCAACCAACCTTCTTCACTGAGGTCAGCCTCACCTCCGTGAGCACTCAGTTTTCCTCCAGAAGGACCGCCATCTTGCATGCTGCTGCGGCTTCTCTGGGTCTCTGCAGATCAGAGAGGAGTAGGAGCCACATTGCTGTGACTCCTGGTGGAGCGTTTCACCCCCGAGTCCTCTGATGTGCAGGATGGTTGCTGGTTTCTCCTTCTCCCCAGCCTGTTCTGGGAAACAGAAGCCTGGGACTTGGCTCCATTGCTCATCCCAGGAAACCCACTCCCTCACTGGGTAGGAGAGAGAACAGGTCCCTGGGTGGAGAGGTGTTGGTTTTCTGGAGCTCAGGAGCACACAGCAGGATCAGTAATGACCAGACCCACAGTTACCAGAATGAACAACAGCTGAACAGAGCTGCACTTACTAGAGTTGAGCGACTTTTGTTTTTTTAGGGTCGCGTTTCGTTTCGTGAAACCCGACTTTTCCAAAAGTCGGGTCGAGCAAGATCGTCCGATTATAGGGAAAAGTCGGGGTCGTCCCGAAACACGAAACCCAATGTAAGTCAATGGGGAATAAAAGTCGGCAGTGAGAGGAGGACAGGAAACACACCAACAGTGCCCATTTGAATGCCAAAAGCATCAATTCTTCTTACTTAAGCTTGTCAACCTTAATTAACTTCATAATACAAGTTACGCACTGAAAAATGGGGGTTATTTGGCTACAGTTGTGGGGGGGGAGGGCTGGCTCCAGGTTTTCATGTGCCCTGGGCGAAAGAGCGCCCCTTTAACACATACCACAACTCATCATGCTCCGATACGGCAGAGAAATAGCGGTATAGTACAATGAAAAATACTTCACTTTTTACATCTCATGACGAGGCCCATCTATTTCTCCATACAGAATCATTGGTCCCATATAATGTTTGAAACAGTATATGATGAGCTCCACATAATGCTACAGTATATGTTGGTCCCCATGGATGAAGCTCCACTGTCTTATGGGCCCAAATAATGCTCCAAACATAATGGGCCCCATTTCTAATGCTCTAGTGTATAATGGGCCCTGTAAATGCTGCTCCAGTGTCTGATGTCCACCTTTGGAATGTTCCAGTGTATGGTGGGCCCCATCTATCATTCTCCAGAGTATAGTGCTCCCCAAAAATTGCTGTCCCAACAATGAAAACAATCAAATAAGTCTCCTCGCTAGGGAATCCCTGAACTTGTCTGGACTCCTCGTCGTCCCCATCTTCCATCTCACTGCACAGTATTTCAACTTTGCAAGTGCTGTGATCCTGAGCAAGCAGGGGGGCCCACTCGTTGGCGACGGCACTGGCACAGGGCCCCTGATAGTACGGTGGTGTGTCTGATGGAGGGTGGGCCGAACCTGCACTTTCATCTGCAGCTTCCTCTTTGTCACCGTGTAAGATGGAACTGTATATGGGAAGGGTAACCTGAGTTTCATCAGGGTCAGATTCAGGCCATGTAGCGTGCGAGGGGAATGTAGTGGTCTGGGTCAATGTACCAGCAGATTCATTGAGCAGTGGCTGGGCATCAGTGCACTTGTGTCGCCCCCAGGAGTACGGTCGCCACAGTGGCATTACCTTCTTCCTAGGGAGTGTGATGTCATGCTTGGGAGCAACGAACGATCTCTCTAGCAGGTTAACTGATTGGGCGGCGTTATTCCCACGAGTCATGACCCTCCAAACAGCGTTCATGAAGGCAAAGTGTTTGTTTTACGTGGGCAGTATGGTTGCAAAGCTGAACCTTAAAGGAATGTCCAGAAGGGCACCACCAGGAGTGGAGCCTACGGTTAAATTTGACTCCACCTGGGAAACCTCAACCATGCCAGCTACAGAACAGATGCACACATTGCAAGCTTAATTCCGTTAACGAACGAGACTCCGTCATGCCCCGCGGTCCGAGTCCGGCTTACTAGAGGGACACGTTAGGCTCTGGCACATGAGATTGGCCAATAACTGGTGTGTCATGCCCTTACATGTCCGTGGCTGCATGTGCACTACACTGAAAAGGCCAGCGTTTGTCGCTTACAGGTGCAGATAACCCGCTGAACAACGTTAGTGATGGGGATCACTGATTACAATTATGACCCGCGAACAATGATTTCCCAGTAAGTGCAGGTCAACCGCAGTTCCGGAATTAGGCCTAACCGTCATTCCTGAAAAAATGAAAAACTTACGTATGCAAACCACAGGTGCTGTAGCTTGCTTAACAGCTCGCCAGCCGTTCTCACGCCCAGTATGGATTACACTTGATTGCACTATGAGGGACCCTGTGCCAGTGCCCGCGCCCAAGAGTCGGCCTACCCACCTGTCCAGGGCAACGGCACTCGCACGGTGTCGTGCGCTAGGTGGTGACCCCGGCCATGGGGGGGAGGCAGCACAGTTAGGGAGTTTTAGAAAGTGGCATATGTTGATGTTGGACATTCAGCTGATGCAAAAGGTGAAATAGGTCAAGTCCCAGGAAGAGGTGGACCAAAGCAAGCCATTTTTCTGTCACCCTATGTGTCATCAGGGGAAGGTGGGACAAAATCCTTGGAAACCCATGCGTGGTTCATTTTAATGAAGGTTAGATCATCCACATTTTGGGTTGACAGACGGGTCCTTTTTTCTGTCAGGATTGATCCAGCTGCACTGAAGACTCTTTCCGATAGCACACTTGCAGCTGGGCAAGCGAGCTCCTGTAAGGCATATTGTGCCAATTCAGGCCAGGTGTCCAGTTTAGCGGCCCAATAGTCAAAGGGGAATGACCTGTGTGGGAGAACATCGATATGGGAGGAAAAGTAGTTTGTAACCATAGTTGACAACTGCTGTCTCCTGTCACTTTCCATCGATGCAGTATTACCAGTTGTGTGAGCGGTACTTGAAAAATCAGTCCACAACATTGTCATGAAACCCCTGTCTCCAACGCCACTTCTGCTGTGTGCACCACGAACACCTCTGCCAAGCTGACCCCGGCCCGTACGGCTCGTGTGAGAACCATCACCGCTGCTGTGTGCTGGGAATGCCTCAAGCAACCGATTTACCAGAGTTGCTTGTTTATTAGCCAATATTAGGTCAAGGTTCTCCTGTGGCATGATGTTTTGTAATTTGCCTTTATAGCGTGGATCCAGGATGCTGGCCAACCAGTAGTCGTCATCGTTCATCATTTTGGCAATGCGGGGGTCCCTTTTTAGGATCTGCAATGCATAATCTGACATGTGGGCCAATGTTCCCGGTGTCAATGATGCACTGCGAGTGCTGGTTGGAGGAGCACTTTCTGGCAAATCCACATCCCTCCAGTCACGCACAAACCCTGTACCAGACCTTGCCACGCCAACATTTTCACTTGCCCCACGAGATGCATCCTCCTCCCCTAAGTAATCATCCCCATCATCCTCCTCCTCCTCCTCCTCTTCTTCCTCCACCTCGTCCAGGAGAGGTCCCTGAGCAGACAATGGCTGAATGTCATCAAGGATTCCCTCCTCCTCTTCCTCCTCATCAACATTGGCTGCAGAAGCCTGCTCCTTAAGGTGCGTCAAAGTTTGCATGAGCAGACGCATAAGTGGGATGCTCATGCTTAGGATGGCGTCGTCTGCGCTTACCAGCCATGTGCATTCCTCAAAACACTGAAGGACTTTACAGAGGTCTTTCAGCTTTGACCACTGCACACCTGTCAACTCCATGTCTGCTCTCAAAGTGCCTGGCCGTGTATCCTCCCACAAATGCATTATGGCCTGCCTCTGCTCGCACAGCCGCTCCACCATGTGCAGGGTGGAGTTCCACCTTGTTGCAATGTCGATAATGAGGCGGTGGTTGGGAAGGTGGAGCAATCGCTGCAGCTTCTGCATAGGAACGGAGTGTACAGTCGACCGGCGGATGTGCGCGCACAGTCTTCGCACCTTCTGGAGCAGGGCTGTTAACTCCGTATAATTTTTGAGGAAGCACTGCACCACCAGGTTCAAGGTGTGAGCCAAGCAAGGTATGTGGCTGAGTTTTGAAAGGGCTATGGCTGCCACAAAATTACGGCCGTTATCACTAACTACCTTGCCTGCCTCAAGATGTACACTGCCCAGCCATGACTCAGTTTGTCGCTTCAAGTACTTGGCCAGCACCTCGGCGGTGTGTCTGTCGCCCAAACACATCATCTGCAACACAGCCTGCTGACGCTTTCCACTAGCTGCTCGATAGGGGGACACCTCGTGTGCAACAGTGGCAGCTGCAGATGGAGTTCTCGTACGACTGCGCTCTGTGGACGAGCTTTCGCTTCTGGAGGAGGAGGAGGAGGGTCGAACGCCTACAGCCAACTGTTTCCTATACCGTGGGCTAGGCAGCACTGTCCCACCACCGCTGTCCCCTGTGGAACCTGCATCCACCACATTAACCCAGTGCGCAGTGATGGACACGTAACGGCCCTGGCCATGCCGACTGGACCATGCATCAGTTGTGAGGTGCACCTTTCCGCTCACTGACTGCTTGAGTGCATGGACAATGCGGTCTTTCACATGATGGTGGAGGGCTGGGATGGCTTTGCGAGAGAAGAAGTGGCGACTGGGTAGGTCATAGCGTGGTACTGCATAGGCCATGAGTTCGCGGAAAGCTGCGCTTTCCACCAACCGAAAGGGCATCATCTCAAACGAGATTAGTTGGCAATGTGGGCGTTCAAACCCAGTGTACGCGGATGAGAGACTGAGTACTTTCTTGACCTACTCATAGTGTCTGGGAGGGTGAGCTGGACTTGAGAGCAGCATATGGTGGAAGTAGCGGTGGACAGGGCGGACTGAGAGAGGGTTGATGATGGTGATGGAGTTGGTGTTCTTTCTGATGGCCTAGAATCAGTCTTTCGTTGATATAACAGTGGGATTCCCTGACTGCTGTGGCCTTGCAACGACACCTCAACATTTGCTGCTGTGCTAACCGGTGGGCTTACAGTGGGGGAAACAATGTAGCGTTGCTGACTACCTTCGTTGTGATCAGTTGCACATGTGGCACTTGAGGTTTGGTGTTGTGTCCACGCTTGCAAGTGCATGCTGGTTAAATGTCTAAGCATGCAACTGGTATTCAAATTTTTCAGATTTTTCCCTCGGCTAAAGGTCTTTGCGCACTTCTTACAGATAACATTGGCCTGATCAGGAGGATTTTGTTCAAAAAAGTGCCACACTGCACTCTTCCTACTTTGGCAGACATTTTGCGGCCTAGCACGCTGTGATCTTTTGACCCTCTGGACAAGCTGTCCAGCAACTCTTTTGATTTTTGGAACCTGTCTTTGGAGTGCTCCGGGCCTGCCAGATAACAGCTGTTGCAATGTCAATGTCTGCTGTGGATGCTCCTCATCTGAGCTATTGGAAGCAGCACCCTCTTCCCCCAATGGATGCCAATCTGGGTCAACAACTGGGTCATCCATCACCTCCTCTTCATTGTCATGTGCACCTTCCTCTGTGTCACCGTGTATGGTGGTATAGTGTGCGGGAAGGGGCACCTGAGTCTCATCAGGGTCAGAATCTGGCTCTGTACACTGCGAGGACAATGTAGTGCTCTGAGTGAATGTACCAGCAGAATCATCCATCAGCGGCTGTGCATCAGTGCACTCCATGTCAGATTCATCTTGGCCTGGGTAATTCACCATTTCACTTGATAATCCAGGCATGGTATGTGAAAACAGCTCCATGGAGTAATCAGTAGTATGGCCTGCGTCATCCTTCAATCTTGGTAGGGGTGAAGGACACAAGGAAAGGTGTGGTTCATGAACATGAGCCTCCAATGACGACTCAGTGCTTTTACTTTTTACAACTGAAGAAGAGGAGGCGATAGAGCTGGAGGCTGAGTCAGCAATGTAAGACAAAACTTTTTCCTGATGCTCTGGCTTTAAAAGCGGTTTGCCAACTCCTAGAAAACTAAGCCTTCGAAGCCTTATGGAGCCAGACGATGATGCAGGCTCAACACCTCCTGCATTCGGTCCTATTTTGCTCTTGCCACTACCATCAGATCCACCACCAACACCTTCATTACCAGCTGCCAACCCCCGCCCAATTCCACGGCCTCTTCCACCAGCCTTCCTCATTTTTGGTAGAAATGTAGACAAAATCCAACAAACTATATAGTAATGTAAAACAAGGTACAAGGTGTCTATAGGACAGGGGAGATTTTGAATTTCTGCTCACACTAGTGGACACTGGACACTTTTGGATTGTGTGAGGCCCACTGAATATCTGAGCGCTATGTCACAGGCTCAATGGCACAGCTGTGACCAAAGTGACTAGAGGATAAGTGAGATTTTGAATTTCTGCTCACACTAGTGGACACTGGACACTTTTGGATTGTGTGAGGCCCACTGAATATCTGAGCGCTATGTCACAGGCTCGATGGCACAGCTGTGACCAAAGTGACTAGAGGATAAGTGAGATTTTGAATTTCTGCAGACACTTGTGGACACTGGACACTTTTGGATTGTGTGAGGCCCACTGAATATCTGAGCGCTATGTCACAGGCTCAATGGCACAGCTGTGACCAAAGTGACTAGAGGATAAGTGAGATTTTGAATTTCTGCAGACACTTGTGGACACTGGACACTTTTGGATTGTGTGAGGCCCACTGAATATCTGAGCGCTATGTGACAGGCTCGATGGCACAGCTGTGACCAAAGTGACTAGAGGATAAGTGAGATTTTGAATTTCTGCAGACACTTGTGGACACTGGACACTTTTGGATTGTGTGAGGCCCACTGAATATCTGAGCGCTATGTCACAGGCTCGATGGCACAGCTGTGACCAAAGTGACTAGAGGATAAGTGAGATTTTGAATTTCTGCTCACACTAGTGGACACTGGACACTTTTGGATTGTGTGAGGCCCACTGAACATCTGAGCGCTATGTCACAGGCTCGATGGCACAGCTGTGACCAAAGTGACTAGAGGATAAGTGAGATTTTGAATTTCTGCAGACACTTGTGGACACTGGACACTTTTGGATTGTGTGAGGCCCACTGAATATCTGAGCAGTATGTCACAGGCTCGATGGCACAGCTGTGACCAAAGTGACTAGAGGATAAGTGAGATTTTGAATTTCTGCTCACACTAGTGGACACTGGACACTTTTGGATTGTGTGAGGCCCACTGAATATCTGAGCGCTATGTCACAGGCTCGATGGCACAGCTGTGACCAAAGTGACTAGAGGATAAGTGAGATTTTGAATTTCTGCAGACACTTGTGGACACTGGACACTTTTGGATTGTGTGAGGCCCACTGAATATCTGAGCGCTATGTCACAGGCTCGATGGCACAGCTGTGACCAAAGTGACTAGAGGATAAGTGAGATTTTGAATTTCTGCAGACACTTGTGGACACTGGACACTTTTGGATTGTGTGAGGCCCACTGAATATCTGAGCGCTATGTCACAGGCTCGATGGCACAGCTGTGACCAAAGTGACTAGAGGATAAGTGAGATTTTGAATTTCTGCAGACACTTGTGGACACTGGACACTTTTGGATTGTGTGAGGCCCACTGAATATCTGAGCGCTATGTCACAGGCTCAATGGCACAGCTGTGACCAAAGTGACTAGAGGATAAGTGAGGTTTTGAATTTCTGCAGACACTGGACACTTTTGGATTGTGTGAGGCCCACTGAATATCTGAGCGCTATGTCACAGGCTCGATGGCACAGCTGTGACCAGAGTGACTAGAGGATAAGGGAGATTTTGAATTTCTGCAGACACTTGTGGACACTGGACACTTTTGGATTGTGTGAGGCCCACTGAATATCACAGCGCTATGTCACAGGCAGAAATTGGCTAGTGTATCACAAACTACAAGGTGTATGTAGAATTGGGCAGAGTAGGAATCTCCCTAGAGTGCAGGTCTGTAAGAACGGAACATGTCCTCGACTTATTCTCACAGAGTGACACAGATAGCTTCACTGTGGCTGTGATAACAGCCGTTACACGGTACTGTGTAACATGCACGCTCATTACCTCAGCAGGACAAAAAAAAAAAATTGGGATTGCTTTTAAAAAAGCAGTTTGCAGCTCAGTACCTCAGCAGGACAAAAAAAAAATTGGGATTGCTTTTAAAAAAGCAGTTTGCAGAGCAGTGGGTAAACAGCAATGCAGCTGTCAGGAAGCCTTAGAAGGCAGCCCAACAACCAACACCACTGATACACCACAATATAGCCTCCCCTTGCACTGCACACACAGTGACTGGTGTGTTGTACAGGCACAATCGCTAGCAGCAGCAGTTTTTTTTTCTTCTTCCCTGCCTAACACTCTCCCTACAGAATCAGCAGCAACCTCTCCCTATGCTAAGATCGGCAGAAGTAAGATGGCGGTCGGCGTGCACGCCCTTTTATACCCCCTGTGACGCCCACCAAAGCAAGCCAATCACTTGCATGCCCTTCTGAAAGATGTTGGTGACCCGTGCCTATGTCATCACGTTGCCCACAGTGTCCGTGGATCCTGATTGGCTGAAAAAGAGCGCAAAACAAACTTTTGAAACGCGACTTTGGCGCGTAAGTCGCCGACCTCGTGGCCGACCTCATCCTAGGGTCGGGTTTCGTTTCATGAAACCCAACTTTGCCAAAAGTCGGTGACTTTTGAAATTTTTCGACCCGTTTCGCTCAACTCTAGCACTTACTATTCTGCTGGTGCAGTCACTGTGTACATACATTGCATTACTTATCCTGTACTGATCCTGAGTTACATCCAGTAGCTTTTTTTTTACTATAAAAGTACATAACAAAACTTACAGGCAAACTTACATACAAAACTTACAGGCAAACTCAATAAAAAAACCCATTATTCATAAACCCCAAAAGTCCAATGTCCAGCAGATTTATGCAAACAAAATGTTCCTCCATTTCATTAATACCCCCCAGCAAGGAAAGAGACCTCAACCTACATCTTTTTTTCCCTTACTATGTACCCACGCATTCACCCCTAGAAAAAAAAAATTCGGCCAACTGGCCTAAAGAAAGTAAATAGGCCACCTGGCCAAAACTTAATTATATATTTTTATATATATATTTTTTTTTATTTTTTTATTATTTTTTGTTTTATTTTTTTTCCCCCTAAACTAAACCACCACCATTCCCCCAAAGGTTGTGACCTATCACACCAGGTCCCATGAGAGTTTGTGGCTTTTCCTACACAGCAAGGTCCATAAAAGTATATGGCCTTTTTTTCCCATCTTCTTGGCATCCCGCCGAACGTCCATTCTCCAAAACTCATCCCCCCTCCCACCAAGAAACTAAATCCCCCCTACACGCATCATAGTACACATACAACATATATATATATAGATATATATATATATACAACCTTATAATAACATATATGAATAATACAGGCCCATGTTCAATGCTTGCAAGCCCTATACTCAATTGCAAAACAAAAATCTATAAGTGAGGGTTACAGCCCACCACCAGGAACTGGATTCCATAGAGGATCTCACCCTAATCTACCACACATTACCCTGACCCTTCCTTACAACACAAAAGAGAAAATCCTGTCCCTATAGTCCTACCAATCTCTCCCTACCTGCCCCTACCTGTCCCTCACTTACCCTCACTACCAATCTAATACTAACTACCTGTCCCTGAAAAAAACTGTCCCTATCTGTCCCTCCCTGTCCCTATACCTCTATCTGACCCTAAGCAAATTAAAAGAAAGAAAGACACTCACCCTATCACAAGCACACAAACCCTAACTCCCCCTAGGGCACATTAAAGGAGAACCCTCTCCATAGCAGAGAGGCTCTCCCATGCACCCAGCCTCTCAAACTCCAGCAAGCACACCTTCACCAGATCACCCAGGATGTTCCTAACCACCTCTTCCCTGGGGAGGACTTTCCGCTGAGTAGACACTAGACAACCGTACATTTCACATGTAGAACCTAGTTACTAAGCTAACTAAGAAAACAGTGCCCGATCCCGGCCACCAAGGGACCTGAATGCCCCATAGGCCCACTCTGCATAGGAAAGGCCTGCCAGCATGGGCCAGCCAATGGAAGCACCCACCCTGCTGTAGACCTCTACATTAAAGTGACACCGAAGCAGGAAGTGCTCCATGCTTTCAAGCATACTGCCATACTCCTCGCGTGGACAATCCCGGTCATCAGAGCTCCTGCTCTTCAGGTTGTCCCTCACATTCAGCTTCCCATGGAAACAGCGCCAAGTCCCAAAACTTTAAGGGGATCCGCTTAGAGTTCAATAACCCAAGCCCCACCTGCAGATCCCAGCTTGGGCAGTCCCTGAGCGCCAGGGTCTTCTGAAAGTTGGTCAACAGGACCCTATTGTTAAGAAACCTTCTCGACATGGTCCTGATCTCCCACCCTCCCAGACCCCACCGATGGATCACCTTCAGAACCAGGGTAATATAAGCTGGAAGATGCCCATGAAGTGTACTAAGGTCCTTCACCTGCTCTCCTGTCTCCCATTCCTGGAAGAAAGGCTGGCACAACCCCCTACAGGAGAATACCCATAGATGAGCCCTCTCTAACCAGAGGTTGGCGATGTTTGCCTTAAGAAAGGTGTTTACTAGAAACACCACTGGGTTGACCATACCCAACCCTCCTAGTCTCCTCATGCAGTATGTGACCTCCCTCTTGATTAGGTTCAGCCTATTTCCCCATAATAATTGGAAAAACAGGCTGTAGACCCATGTCCAAAGAGGCTCTGGCAAGATGCAGACGCTGCCGAGATATATTAGCAAAGGAAGCAAATAGCCCTTGGCAAGACTAACCCATTCCCTTAGGGTCAAAGACCAACCCTTTCACTGATCCACCTTCTGGGCGGCAATCTTAAGTCTGCTCTCCCAGTTTTGCTGGGGATAGTCCCCCTTGCAGAATCTGATGCCTAATATTTTTGCTGTGGCCTGAGGCCCTGGAAGGGTGTCCGGGAGATCAAAACTTGGATCTCCCCCTCCCAGCCAGAGACTCTCACACTTGTCCCGGTTGATCATGGACCCGAATGCCACCGAGTAGCATTGAATCTCAGACATTACCCAATCTGCCTCCTCTCTCGAAGATGCAAAAAGGGAAACATAGTCAGCATACGTCACTACCCTCAAGGTGGCCTCTAGCTCTGCCTGGTCCATCCCGACTCCCATCAGCGGTCCGCACTCCACCCTCCTTAAAAGGGTGTCGATTGTGAACACGTATAACAGTGGGCTCAGAGGACAGCCCTGACGGACACTAGACCTCACCTCAAAAGGGTGTTCAACCCAATCGTTCACGAGCGGAAAAGTCTCTGCCCCATTGTATAAAACTCAACCAATCAACAAACATCCCAGGCAGTCCATACCTCAGAAGGACGGACCAGAGGTACTCATGGTTAACCCGGTCAGAGGCCTTCGCCTGGCCTAAGGACAGCAAATACCCCTTCCAGTGACCTGTCCTGCCCTGCACTACTGCGTCTCGGACACTGAGCACAGCACCAGCACTAAATGTACTGTGGCCTGGAACAGAGCAGTGCTGGACCCCCAAAAGGAGCTCAGGCGCAAACTTCACCAACCAATTAAAAAACACCTTTGCCAGAACCTTTCGGTCTATATTGAGAAGCGCTATGGGATGCCAATTCTCAATTTGGGATGAGTCTTTACCCTTTGACAGGATAAGCAGGGCTGACTTCCTCATTGAACTGGGGAAATGTCCATGGAGAGGCACTCATTAAACATCTCAGTCAAGTGGGGGACCAAAGAGTCCCTAAAAGTCTTATAGAACTCGGATGTTAAGCCATCCAGACTGGGTGACTTTTTGGGCCGGAGCCCATCAATTGCCCATCTCACTTCCTTTTCCCTGATTGCTTCTGTCAAAACATGAAGAGAGGGGTCATCCCCTGGCTCAGGGATGGTTTCAGCCAGTAAAGCCGACATCTCATTCCGATCAGGATCCCTCCTCCCCAAAAGGTGCAAGTAAAAGGATCTGACCACCTCCAGGATCCCTGATTTGGATCTGTTCACGGACCCCGTACTGTCGATCAGTCCTGTCACCATCTTACAATTCACTGACAGCCTGTAGTTTCTGTAAGGGTTGAGCGAGCGGTACCTCCCGAAATCCCTCTCAAAAACCAAGGATGTGTGCCTATCATACTGGCACCACTTGAGCAAGCTCTTCACCCTGGAGATTTCATAGAATCATAGAATCGTAGAGTTGGAAGGGACCTCCTGGGCCATCTGGTCCAACCCCCTGCTCAAAGCAGGATTCGCTAAATCATCCCAGTCAGATGTCTGTCCAGCCTCTGTTTGAAGACTTTCCTCTCAGTCCCCTCCAGTCGAGATGAGCTGCTTGAGTTTCCTCCCCAGATTCTAATACAGGCAGTACCTGTTGAGGCCCATGAGGCTCGAGAGCTGATGGAAGAACCTTGCGACCCTTCTTTTGAAGATCTCCCACCACTCAGACTTACTGCTACAAAGACCCAAGAGAGGTACCTGGCTCTGAAGAAATTCCTCAAAGGACTGTCTTACTTCCTCTTCTTCCAGATGGGACAAATTCAGCTTCCATAGGCCTCTCCCCATCCGGGGAGTCTCTGTAACATTCAAAGTAAAGAAAATTAAACAGTGATCGGAGAACTCCACATCAACAGCGGACACTGCAGAAGAGATGGCTTCCTCCTTTAAAAAAACTACTGCTTCCCCTATAAAAGGTGAAACCCCCGTGACCTGGGGTGTGCCGGATGTGGACATCCACCAGGCGAGCTTCGCTTACTATGCTATTTAAGGCTGTCATAAGCCAGCTGGTCTCCGGGGCCTCCCCTATCATGGAGTCTGGTTATAGTATTAAAATCCCCACCGAAGACCACCAGTCTTATTCAGAGCGCAGGTATCTGACTTTGTCTGCCCTACAGTACAGCATCTTTGACCACTCCCAGCACTTATATGGGGCAGCAATAAACACATCTGCAAGGTTGTTCTGTCCAGCCATATTGTCATGATCCAGGTTGGATATGACAGGTTTTGAATAAGTAAAACTTTTGTTTCCTTTGAGCTGGTTACTTGTAGTTTGTTTTGCCCCTGGTGGCCATTAGGGTTATTACACAGTGGTGTCTTTTGTTCTAGTTTGCCCCTGGTGGTGGTGAGCATTATTGCACAGGAATCTCTAACAGGTGTGAGACTCTGGCTCCTAACTATAAAGGTGTGTCAGGTGTTCTCACTCACTGTTGGTGATATTGGTCTTTTCCTACCATCCTTGGTGAAGGAAGGAGCTAGAGAGAGTTCCTGGCAGCTCAGTCAGAATCCTGAAGTGGCAGGAACTGAATCCTGAATCCTGAAGTGGCAGCTATGGTGTCAGCGAGGAGGTCTGGCAAAGCTTGGAGGAGTGGCAGCTATGGTGTCAGCGAGGATCTCTTGTAAAGCATGGTGGAGTGGCAGTTTTTTGGTTAGTAGCTTTTTTCTCTCTTATTACAAGTGACCGTGGCAAAATGGCTTACCCCGTTACGCAAGGCACACTTTTGCACCTTACAGCCTGTGCTGAAGTGGCGCACCTGTGGCAGACCTTTGGTTGCCTTTGGTACAAGATCTGGATTCTGTCCCTCTCCAGAAATGCTGAGGAGGGGATGTGGGTAACCGTAGCTCCTGAAACCTGCAACTTTACCATGAAGGTCCAGCCCCCTGACCAAATGCCAAACTTGTCCCTATTTTTCTTAGGGACCTCCGTGACTTCCCCATAACAGGAAAGCCACGTAATGATGTTGACCCCAGAGAGTGACTCGTTACATGTCAGAACGGTCACCCTCTCTACACTATTTTGGCAAGACACTGCCTGTATGGCAAAGTCTCGCCAGCCGGGGTCTCAATTTGACAGGTCGAAATCCAACCAGAAAAGCTCTAAGCCCTCTGGCCGAACAAAACTGACATCGAAGAAGGAAGTGCCAAATGGACGAATCAGGGCAAAAATGTCCGTCGCCCTGAAGTCCATCTTCAGAAGGAGCTCCACAACCCTCACCCTTCGTGGGCACGCTTCACTGTCCCTCCACCGAAGATGGACCACATTCCGCCTGGCCACCCCCTGCCCGGCTGTCGGGAGGGACCAAACTGGTTTCCCATCCTTTTTATCTTGGAAGGCAGCCAGGCCGTGTCTATCCAGCCAAAAGTCAAGTCCACCTCTCTTCCCTCTACTTTGATCGTCCGTTCTCCCTTTTTGAGGGCCTCTAGGAAACAGCACCACAACACGCTATCCCTGAGGTCCAGAGGCGAGGAAACCCACTGACTAGACCACAAAGCTCCAGCCACCACCCCCAAATAACTCAGAGGACCGGTGGCTGGGGGGGCAGATGGAGCAGCCCCCTCCCCCTCTTTCCACTACCATCAGACACCCTATTCACACTTGCCACCTTAGACACACTGCCACAGACACCTCCATACCTGCATCCTCCTCATTCACTCCATCAGTCACCCCACTTTCACATGCACACTGGGGTCAATATTTTGCCTCACTTTTTGAGTAGTTCAAGTTTTTACTGTTTCCACACTGCTACCGCCACCTTCTGATGACATCTTCACTGCACACAGTGCTGCTGTCCCTTTAATAATCATGCTGCCATAGGCTTTAAGCAGCACCATGTGACCTGCTAGAGGCTCTGCACAGCATGCACAGAGCTTCCTCCCTCACTGGCAGGCAGGAAGCCAGGAGCAGTCCAGCCTCCAGCTTTATCCTGCCTTGTCACTGGAGCCCCCACCGCAGGTAAGCCCCCAGACTCAGGGGACCCTGCCAGGCAAGCACCCTTGCTTCTGTCTGCTGCGGCTGCAGTCCCTGCTCCATTGCTGACCACAGCTAGATCATCATTTTTTTCCTTTTCTTGGGAAGCCACACAGCACATCTATCCAAAGCTGCATCCACATGGGCAGCGGATGCTGAGGAGGCCACACACCCTGAGACCATCCGCATCCCCCCACAGCTGACCCTCAGGGCCCCCCGGCGGTACCAGTCCCCTGAGGCACAGCGCCCCCACCAACACACCCTCTCCCACAAACAGCCTGGCCACACCAACTCTGGCAGCCGGCTCCAGGCTAGGCCACTCCCTCTCAGCGTCCACCGGCAATGGGGCCCCCAGCGCCAACCCATCACTGGATCCTTGGGAAGGGGGCCCTGACTTCACCTCAGACCCCGCAGAGAAATGGAGGACTCAGCTGATCGCAATACTAACCACGTGCTAAGACATTTAACACCCATACTAGTGTCACCTCCGTTCTCCCACACGGGCGCCCCACAAGACAAGAGATGCCACCACCTACCACTGACAAGATAACTTCCAGCACTAACGCACAATTTAGGCTGCACCCAGCAGATCCTATAGAGATTAAACCACAGCTTACCCTCATGCCGCATCATTTCATCCTGATTCGTTGCAGTCATATAAGCCAGAGAACTTACAGTATATTCCCCATGGATACCACAAGTTAATCCTGCAACTATGACCAGGAGATCGAACATGTCTGACTTACCAGATACATGATTCACAGGGAGTTAATAAACATCAGTCTCTCCAAATTTGATGATCGTGACAAAAATTATAGAGCCTGGAAGTTGACCTTTCAAGCAGTAATTGAAGATCTTAACCTCACTGGCAAGGAACAACTGGATTTGCTTGTTAACTGGTTATGCCCTGAATCAGCGGAGCGCATCAAGACAATAAGGTTCACGTGGACCAGTCAGATGCAGGTCTTATAGCTGCATGGGAAAGACTGGAGCAAACCTACGGCAGCACAAAAGCCATAGAGTGTGCCTTACTTAAGAGACTGCAAACCTTCCCAAAGATAACTAGCAAGGACAATCAAAAACTTCAAGGGATGGGGGCAGTGCTCTAGAATCACTGCGTTGAGAAACACGTGATGGTGTCTCCGCAGTGTCGGATGTTGATCTCCATGAGTTCATTCATCCTCCCAGTGGCGTAGCAACTGTTTGTGGTGCCCGGGGCGGTCGAAAAATTTGCCGCCCCTTTGGTCGTTGATAATTCGGAAGCATCCGAAGAGCCCACACTACACTCAAAGATCTAATTTTTAGTCTGCTACTAACTCTGCTATTATTTCTAAATTTCTAGACTTTCAACTTCTTGCAGTTCTCTATATATATGTATGTATTAGCTTGATGATGCTGGATGAAGACCTAATGGCTTTTTTTAATAATAATTTTTAATAATGTGACAGAAAAAAAACAGAAAGTACAAATTATTTTGGCGGACAGGGGGCGGACACTGACAGCTTGGGGTCCCTGTGCAAGAAATGTGTCCGGGCCCCCCTCCTTTTATGGCGTCAAAGCTACGTGTGTGTGTATATATATATATATAGATAGATAGATTATTGATATTATATAGCCACACACACACATACAGGTATATATTACATAGCCTCCTTTATTATGTATATTGCTGTCCCATACACAGTGCCTTCTCTTGTTATGTACAGTTCCGTCCCTTACATATTGGATTATATAGAGCCCTGTTTTTTATTACATACCGTCCTGTCTTGTTAGCTGTATAATGCAATGATGGCTGATGGAGCATGGGAAAGCTTCCTTTCTAAAATGGAGGAGCTGATGGACTGGTCGTCTGGTCACCGGCTCCTCGATCAGCAGTCATTTTATATCTAACAAGAGAGGGGACCATGTAATAAAAGAGGGCGCTGTGAATAACAAAAATAACAAAAATACACTATGTAAGAGACAGCACTATACATAACAGCAGATGAAGCTATATAATAAGGGACGGCACCATATATAACTAGAGAGGATGGTAGGTAATAAGGGGCGGTGTTATACATAATAAAAGAGGAAACTATGTAACTAAGGATGGTGTTATACAGAATTAGTGAGTACACTATATACTAAGGGACTGTGTTAGACATAATAAACGATAATGTCTTCCTCCACCTCCCCCTGTTCCTAAGGCCATTATAAGTCCCCCTTCCTCCCATCCCAATCCCCCACACCCCTCATTGTCCTCCTCCCCTCGCATCCCATTATTGTCCTCTCCCCCACCTCCATCATTTTCTTCTCCACCACTATCTTTGCTTTCTCCCCCACCACTCCCATCATTGCCCATTCCACCACCTCCATCATTTCCTCCTCCTCCACCACCCCCATTTATTGCCCTTTCCACCACCACCATCATTGCATTCTCACCCACCACCCCATCATTGCCCTCTCGACCATCACCCCATCATTGTCTTCTCCCCATCACTGCCTTCTCCATCACCCCATCACTGTGCCTTCTCCCCATCACTCCCATCATTGCCTGCTCCATCACCCCATCACTCCCATCATTGTCTGCTCCATCACCCCATCATTGCCTGCTCCATCACCCCCATCATTGCCTGCTCCATCACCCCATCACTGCCTTCTCCATCACCCCATCACTGCCTGCTCCATCACCCCATCACTCCCATCATTGTCTGCTCCATCACCCCATCACTGCCTGCTCCATCACTCCCATAATTGTCTGCTCCATCACCCCCATCATTGCCTGCTCCATCACCCCCATCACTCCCCTCATTGCCTGCTCCATCACCCCATCATTGCCTGCTCCATCACCCCCATCATTGCCTGCTCCATCACCCTATCACTGCCTTCTCCATCACCCCATCACTGCCTGCTCCATCACCCCCATCACTCCCCTCATTGCCTGCTCCATCACCCCATCATTGCCTGCTCCATCACCCCCATCATTGCCTGCTCCATCACCCCCATCACTCCCCTCATTGCCTGCTTCATCACCCCATCATTGCCTGCTCCATCACCCTATCACTGCCTTCTCCATCACCCCATCACTGCCTGCTCCATCACCCCCATCACTCCCCTCATTGCCTGCTCCATCACCCCATCACTGCCTGCTCCATCACCCCATCATTGTCTGCTCCATCACCCCATAATTGCCTGCTCCATCACCCCATCATTGTCTGCTCCATCACTCCCCTCATTGCCTGCTCCATCACCCCATCATTGCCTGCTCCATCACCCCATCATTGCCTGCTCCATCACCCCATCATTGCCTGCTCCATCACCCCCATCATTGCCTGCTCCATCACCCTATCATTGCCTGCTCCATCACTGCCTGCTCCATCACCCCATCATTGCCTGCTCCATCACCCCATCATTGCCTGCTCCATCACCCCATCATTGTCTGCTCCATCACCCCATCATTGCCTTCTAGACCATCACTCCCATCATTGCCTGCTCCATCATACACACAGACATACACACACACAGACATACATACATACATACACACAAGACACCACCTCTCTCCTCTCACCTGTCCGCAGCATCGCCCGCGCTTCCTCCCTCACACAGCAGCGGCCGCTGAATGATGACGTCATTCAGCGGCAGTCCTCTGTGTGAAACAGGAAGCGCGGCCTCGGGCAGGAAGCAGGACGGACCCTTGCCGCTCCGCTCCTGCTATTCACTCTTGCAGGCAGCGGAGCTGCCGTGATCGCATCGCTCCCTGCCCGCCGCTGCACTGCACTGCAGGGTGGAATTGCTGCTGCTGCGCCGCCCCCACACACATGCCGCCTGGGGCGGACCGCCCCCCCGCCCCCCCCACGCTACGCCAGTGCATCCTCCTCTTCATAATCAAAAACTTCAAGACCTGAGCAACTTGCTGAAGGAATTAGAATTGGCAAAAATAGACCCACGCCTATCAGGCCTGAGTTACCTTGATACTGCTAATGGTGTGAATCCAGCAGTGTCCAAGTTGCCATACTGCATGCAGGATAAATGGGCAGACTACGGCTAATGATAAAAAAGATAGCATAATGTGTATTTTCCTCCTTTTTCACATTTTTCCAGATTTGTCAGTGATAAAGCTCAGAGAAAGAATGATCCCAGCTTTGATTACACTGAATCTACTCCACCAGTTTCATCGCCATCATCTACAAGGTATGATACCATTACCACCAAATGTAAGGCGCACAGTATCCATGAAAAAGACTGATGTTCCACTTACAGCACCCGCCTTCACTAAAACAAATGCTGTTGCTCCTAAGGTTATGGACACTAACTGTATGTGCCCTATCCACAAAAGACCTCACCCACTTAATGAATGTTGTGGACTCAGGACAAAGACTTTGCAGGATCAGTACAGGATAAGTAATGTAATGCATGTACACAGTGACTGCACCAGCAGAATAGTGAGTGCAGCTCTGCAGTATAATACAGGATGTAACTCAGGATCAGTACAGGATAAGTAATGTAATGCATGTACACAGTGACTGCACCAGCAGAATAGTGAGTGCAGCTCTGGAGTATAATACTGGGTGTAACTCAGGATCAGTACAGGATAAGTAATGTAATGTATGTACACAGTGACTCCACCAGCAGAATAGTGAGTGCAGCTCTGGGGTATAATACAGGATGTAACTCAGGATCAGTACAGGATAAGTAATGTAATGTATGTACACAGTGACTGCAGCAGCAGAATAGTGAGTGCAGCTCTGGAGTATAATACAGGATGTAACTCAGGATCAGTACAGGATAAGTAATGTAATGTATGTACACAGTGACTGCAGCAGCAGAATAGTGAGTGCAGCTCTGGAGTATAATACAGGATGTAACTCAGGATCAGTACAAGATAAGTAATGTAATGTATGTACACAGTGACTGTATAATACAGGATCTAACTCAGGATCAGTGATGTAATATATGCACATAGGGACTCCACCAGCAGGATAGAGAGTTCAGCACTGGAATATGATACAAGATACAAAACATAAATTGTTTTGGAGTTAATCTTGTGCCCTTGTTTGTAGTGTTACTTCATGAGGCCGCAAGTTGAATTTTCTTGTATAGTGTAAGGTAAAAGCATATGTTAACTCAGCTGTAAAGACGGAGGAGTTTTGTGGCACAGACGGTGAAGGAATAGCTATACGTGCTGCCAAGCACCGAAGATGACATTGAACAGATAATAACAGTAGTCTATATTGCTCTCTGTCTGGGCACGGTGCCCGTCTCAGGCTCTAATGAAAGCGACATGTGCAATGTTTTTACAGCTCGGCTCCATCTGTGAATACTGTGGCTTCTCGACAAGTATAAATCACATTGTGGTATCACCTGGTGCAGCAGCGCGGTGCAGCCATTCTGCTCATTACTGCGTGGTTTAGTTTGCGGTTCAGTACTTAATTACAGCCGCTTTCATTTTTTATGTTGATAATAACTAATTAGGCTGATAAAGCGCAGCTCGTTCCTTTTACTTGGGCCCACGATGTCATTTCAGCGCCGTGTGAAGTGGATGTTACGCAAACCTAATGGTTGAGCACATTAGTAATCTTCGTAACATGCAAATTCAAGTACGTGTTTGTTTATTTTAAATATGTTAGTGCAACAGAAAAATAATAAAATTAAATTTAGGAAAAAGAAAAGTAGGGCTAGGATGACTTGACATTCATCCTTTTTTAGCAGGAGGGTCCCCTTTAATTCTGAGAGCACTATAGGAGCAGGCATTACTTTTCCTCACTTCCCAATATGAAAATTTCTTGTGAGAGTAAGGCTGGAGTCACACTAACCTGCGCAAAATACGCTCCGTATTTTACATACGTAATACGGATGGATGACCCCTAAATAGTGCTCCGTAGGTCATCCGTAAGCAAGGTGAGGTCGCGTATTTTGTGCATGTCTGCATCCGTATGTACTCCGTGTGGCATCCGTATGCAATCCGTATGGCGAGATTTTCTCGCAGCCTTGCAAAATGGACATTTAACGGTTTTGAGGCCTGCAAACAATTTAAATCATTAGCCTGCACTCTATTTATTGGCTCAGGAACAGGTGGATGCCTACATTCTGTCCATTTCTCACCTTGCTTTCACGAGGTGTGTTGGTGTTCTTTGTGCAGCATGGCAGAGGGTCTGAGATTCAATACAACTGAGCAGGTTCTCTTTACCTGGCTTTTGTCACGGCGCTTTGGGCAACCATACCCAGTGATAGTGGATCCGCGGAGGAGGAGACGCATGTGGGTCCATCCACTTTTGAGGCAACGACTCACAAGAGGTCATTTTCACCGCCTCTATTCTTCTCTGCGGGAGCATCCGGAGAAATTTTACCAGTACTGTCGCATGAGCATTTCCACATTTGATCGACTCTTGGAGACAGTGCGCTCTAGGATCACCTTTCAGGACACAAGGATGCGCAAAGCTATATCTGCAGAGGAGCGACTTCTCACAATACGGTATGTACTACACAACCACAATCTCTATGTTCATAATGTGTGTGCAAAATGATGTTTTTTGCCCTTCTTGGACAAAGTTTAATGCCCTCATCTTACTCCAAATATGTTTCAACTTACACACCAGAATGTTAGATCTAATATGTCCTGCATATCACTTAGTCATTGTGCCACCAAATATGTGTGTGTTATTCTCTCTCAATTCCTCCCAAGTTTGGTCGGCATGTAATTGATTTTTTTTTACTTTAGGCATTCTAAACTTAACAATTTCTGCTGTTCTTCAGCTTCCTGTCCACTGGCCTGTCTTATGCTGCCCTCCACCATGAGTTTCTCATTGGAAAGTCAACCATTTCAGGCATAGTGAGGTCTACATGTACAGAAATCTAGACAAGACTCCATCAAGTGGTCATGCCCGAGCCCAGGATGGAAGACTGGTTAAGGATATCAAGGGACTTTGAGGAGGACTGCCAGTTTCCAAATTGTATTGGGGCCCTGGATGGCAAACATATCAGGGTGCGTAAGCCGCCGAACTCTGGCTCCCAATTCTTCAATTATAAACAATACTTTTCTGTTGTATTGTTGGCTCTGGCAGACCCTCAATACAAGTTTATAATTGTTGACATTGGGGCCTATGGAAGGACGGGAGACTCTAGAGTCTTCAATACTTCCATAATGGCTCGGCGGCTACACACCAACCAGTTGGATCTACCACCACCACGCCAGCTACCAGGCTCCCCCGAAGAATCAGTCCCTTATGTCCTTGTGGCAGATGAGGCCTTTCAGTTATCGCGCAATGTCATGAGGCCATATCCCCGGCGCAACCTTGACCACAGGCGCAGAATTTTTAACTTGCGCCTATCATGTGCTAGGCGACTGGTGGAGTGTTCCTTTGGGATTCTTTGTGCCAAATGGCAGGTACTCCGGTCTGCCATTCAGTTGAGTGAGCAAAATGTGAATGAAGTTGTGAAAGCCTGTGTTGTTCTGCATAACTTCACCAGGATACATGATTGCTCCTCCTCTGATGGTGTTGTGCGTAGGCCGGACAATGTGCGCAGGGTGAGACCACCTATGAACCCTCAACGTAGACCGCTCTCTGGCCTAAAAGTGCGTGATATTTTCACTAATTACTTTATCTCACCTGAGGGGGCAACTTCTTGGCAAGAGCATGCTGTGTCTATGTTATAATTTGTTTCTTTAAGTGTGTCTAAATATATATTACTCAAGCCTTTATGATTCTATGAGTGTTTCATTGCATTGGTTTGTGTCTGTTAGTATGTTGTGAGGGATTGTGAAAAATCACACAGAGACGTTAACTAGAGTAGACAAATTTTTAGTTTTGCCTTTTTTTTTTTGGTTTGCTTAAAGGCAAACATAATATTGCCATAAGAACATTTTGGCAATGGGCAAAATGACCCTTTGTGCCTTCTTTAACTTTTATTAAAATTAACATTACATAAAAAAAATAAAAAAGATTAGACAATAACAACATTGCTGCATGACAAGATTAAACTAGATTTGCCAAAAAAAGGTGAGCTCCATCACCAAAATAAATGCTAAAAGATAACACTCACATTTCCTCATAATGTTTTCCAATCATAGAAAGATTCCACCATGACAGGCAAGGCTACCTCACAGCTTTCACACAGATATTACCTGTCTGTAGAACAGAGAATATTTAACCATGCTATACTGGAAAGGATCAAAATACAAAACTCACTTGTTAAGACATAGAGAGAGCGTGATATTCTGAATGCTGGTCGCCTTGAATTTTTTTTCTAGAGATTGCTAGCAAAAAAGGTGACTACTTCACTAAGGCCAGCACCGCCTTTCCTATGCGTTAGCAAGTGAGTAGTGTATTTTCATCCTTCCATTTTACAGTATAGCGCGTTTAAATATTCTCTTTTGTACATACATGTAATATCTGTGTGAAAGGCGTGAGGTAGCGTTGCCTGTCATGATGGATTGTTTCATATGTTTGGAAAACATTGTTTAAAAATGTGAATGTTAAATTATGTTCAAAATGTTGGTGATGGAGAACACCTGTTTTTTCCTTTCTATTTGGAGCACCAGTTAAAACGCACTGGACAACTCCGGCCATCAGACTCAAAAATCCTCATATGTTGGCGAAGGGGAACGTGGAAGAGCAGCCTGTGGGTGCTGCTGGACACTGTGGCCAACATCGCCCTGTGTGGGGCCATACTGTTGCCCATGATGCTGGAATTGTCCTGCCTCCTGGGACTGTTGTGGATACCGGCCAGAGTAATGATGATGGTGAGGGGCTTCTTGTTGGCTGTGGTAGGCACGTGGCTCATACCCACCAAGATAGCCAGATCGTCCCCAACCAGGTTGGGACCAGCCTCCAACACTGGGTGGGTACAAGTGGCCATATTGGTGGGGTTGGCTTGAGGCTGACATTTGGGGCTGCGGAATAGAAAGTTGGGTAGGGGGAGGAAGGGGTTGAGGTGTTGGCCCACGTATTAGGGGCTGTTCGGACCCTGCTCGAGCAAGCATCTGTGTGGATGGTCTCATGCGCATTAGATTTCGTGGTGAGAGCTGCCACCTCTCCAGAAATTCAAAAACCTCATATGGGGTATTGGGGGGGGTGCTTGCATCAAGCAGGATCTGAATACATCCCCTAATACGGAGCCGGACCTCACGGGTAAGGGCACGGAGATAAAGGGTGAGGCTACGTGCATAGGCCTCCTCCCCATCATCTGTAGTTACTCTAGACAAATAATTGAGCACCCCTGTGTCCACATTGGTCCTGCTCTCTTGAATAGTGACCTGGCGCCTTCTTCTTGTTCGCCGTGATGTAAGAGCAGCCTGTGGGGAGGACCTGATCTGGGCAGTTGGGCTGCTGCTCAAGTTGCCCGGCTCTTCCAGGATGGGTGATGTGGCAGCAGCAGACCGTCCTGGTGGTGTTGTGTGTAGGCCAGCCATTGTGTTGTCCTGTGATGCCTCATCTTCAGCCATCCTTCTTGTAGGGGGAGAAGATGGGCCAGCCACCTCATCCCCTACAGGATCTATAATGGGCTCTGCCTCTGAGGCCGTTCCTCGATCCGTAAGGTTGGATTGAGTTCTGTTATGAAATAGAACAGAGGCAAAAATACATCAATATTTTTGTCCCTGTAAAGTATTTGTGTAATGTATTTGTGTAATGTGGTGTGAGGTATGTACTTACGGTCTCAGATCCAGAATTGGGGCGAGGAAGGACAGCCGGTCATAGTATATGTACTTCCTTTTTACATATCCAGCATCCCCACTCCTGGACCGCTGCTGGCGTTCCCGGCGGAACTGGTCCCGGATGATTCGCCAGCGTTTCATCACATCTTCCACTGCAATGTGACAGGAAATATTGTCAAATTTACATATTTGAGAGGTCACATTTTCTAACAGTAGTCTAGGCATGGGGCCTTCTGGGGTGTGCTTTCTACCCATGGTGGCATATGTAATTGGGCAGATACACAGGGTCTCATTAGCTACACTTAAAATAATTTGTTTGGCTAGGAGGATGAGGAGCTTGTGACCTAACCCCAAATTATGGCTGTGTGAAGCCACGTGTCACATCCAAATGTAACGGCCTCATGAGGCTAAAAGTAAATGCACAGGAAGGGGGGTGCTGATTCTAGATTCTATTCTTTTTGCGCGCTAAGGTTAATGATGTTTAGCGTTGCACTTACGAATTTTATGCTGCTCATCACGTGGTCGGTCACCAAAGTCATGGTACATCTGGCGACAGATGCGCCTCCATGACGCCTCCTTTCTTGTCCGGTTAGCATAATTTGCATCATGTGGGTCCCATATTTCGGGACGCTCCTGCACCAGCACAATTAGCATCTCCACATTTATGTATGTGGACGCCATGACGCTGCTGTACTCCGTGGAGGCGTACTTCCTGGATGTCTGGAGCGCTTTTTGAGCTCATTTGCATGTCTAGGCTTCCTGATGATGGATTGGCCCATTTCCTGTCACCAGCCAAAAGACCTGCGTATTTCTCGCAGGTCACACGTGTGGTCCGTGTGTAATCCGTATTTTTTGCGCACCCATAGACTTGCATTGGCATACTACGGCCGTAGCACGCTGACAAAGATTGGCACGGAGCGTAGGATACGGATGAGAAATATACGCCTGGTGCGAGTGACCCCATAGAGAATCATTTGCCCGTGTCTAATGCGTGCTTTTAGCGCCTCTCACTCACCCGTATTCCTCGCCAGTGTGACTCCGGCCTAAGGGTTCGCTAGTGCATATATCATTCAATGATTGTCTCATGCGAGAGAATTGAATGTAATATGCAAATGACCTTCAACTCAAACTCTGCTGCGAGCGTGATCCTAGTGTCATTTTACTGTGATCTGATTGTCTCACCTGCGATAATCGGATCACATGTGCGGAGATGATAAATTTTTCCACCTTTTCTATTTTGTGAGATGGCGTATATCGGACTGCTCTCAGATGGCATACGAGTGCAGTCCGATGTTTTGCACGCACCCATAGACTTGTATGGCTGTGCGCCGTCCGATATACGCTGCCAATCACTGCATGCAGTGATTTTTTTCTCATTGCAACTAGCCTGATGTAACCTAGTAAGTAAATAATTTAAAAAAAAAATGATGTACCCCCCCTCCTATTTTTGATGAGCAGCAAAGGTAAATCAGACTGTTGTGAGCTTATATTATCAGGCTGAGAAAGAACATGGTTATTGGGCCCTTCCCAGCCTAAAAAGACTAGCCCGCAGCTGCCCCAGAAGTGGTTCATCACATTAGATGTGCCAATTCTGACACTTTGCCCAGCTCTTCCTCATTGCTCTATTGCATTGGTAATCAGGGTAGTGAAATTTGGGGTTGATGTCAGCTGGGATTTGTCCAAAATCACAGCTGTCATCAAACCCTTGTGTTAGTAATGGAAAGGTGTCAATCTTTAATCCAAAAAATTACACACAAAGAAAAATAACTTTTATTTGATAAAACACTCCCCCACACTTTTCTTGGTTCACAAATGTATTTTCAAATTGAAAAAAGCCATAAAGGTCCACCGTAGTGCACCAAATCCAACGTACAGCTGGATTTGGGGAACACTGGACTATGTCCGGTGTGGGAACGTTTGCAAATAAATTGGTGAACGAGGGACAGTGTATTGTTTGTTTCTTTTTTTTGTGTTTTTCAGGTATCCATTGGTGTACTACGTCGGATTCGATGGACAACGGCGGATTCCCTGAGTGGCTTTTCTTTTCTTGCACTAATTGACGTACACTGGAGAGTCTCGTCCGATATACACGGCCACTCGCAACATGCTGCGATTTATTTTGCCTCAGCCTGATTACAGCTGAGGTAAAACTCACAGATCAGAGTAGAGTAGACTCACTGAGTATACAGTGACCAGCACAAGTATTCAACCCCCTTGGCTTTTTCTTATATTTTGTTACATTACAGCCTGTGTTTAAATATTTTTGCAATCTGATTTGTGTGTAATGCATCACCCCCTTTCCCCTAAAAATTTCTGGTGCAAGCAATTACCTTCATAAGTCACATGCTTAGTGAAAGGGAGTCTGACTGTGTCACATGGTCTGTCAGTATATACACACCTTTTCTGAAAGGCCACAGAGGCTGAAACACCATTAAGCACGAGGCTTCACTAACCAAACACCATGAAGACCAAGGAGATCTCCAAACAAGTCAGGGATAAAGTTGTTGTGAAATACAAGTCAGGGTTGGGTTATAAAAAAATATTCCAATCTCTGATGATCCCTTGGAGCACCGTCAAATCTATTATCATTGTATCACACTTCCCTCCTCCCCCAGTGCAGACTTACTCACCACCATGGCCCCATCCCACACCTCCTCCCAGGACCCATTTTAGGCAAAGTGGGGCCCTAGGCAAAGTTTAAAATAAGGCCCCAAATGCTAACATAAGATTGATGGGGACAGAATGATCACTAATACAGTAACATGTTATCAGCAGCACATCTACAGTTTACACCCCATAGTCTTCCATATAATATAATGTGCCCCATAGTCCTCTATATAGTATACTGCACTCCTCAGTCCTCCATATAGTATAATACACTCCCCATAGTCCTCCATATAGTATAATACACTCCTCATTGTCCTCCATATAGTATAATACACTCCTCATAGTGCTCCATATAGTACAGTATAATACACCGCCAGTCATCCATGTAGTACAATTCATTTCCCATAATATAATGCACCCCATAGTTCTTCACATAGCATAATGTATTCCCTATATTCCTCGATACAGTATAATGCAGCCCACATATAGTATAATGCAGCCACCCCACAGAGCATAATGTAACCCCCCCATAGAATATAATGCAGCCCCTTATATAGTATAATGTAGCCCCTCCATGGAATACAATGTAGCCCTCCATCATTGCTTTGAACTGCCCCAGTGTCTATGACGCTGGTATAGTTCAATGCGGCAGCGGAGGGAGTCGGCGCTGGGGGAAGGCAGGCCCCCCTGCATCACAGGCCCCATAGCGGCTGCATGATGTGCCACTTGCTGGGGGCCCCTGGGGAGCAGGGGCCCTAGGCAGCTGCCTGGGCTGCCTTCTGCTGCCCAGTGTCTGTGCACAGCTCACAGGGCACTGTGATTAGGGTGCATGCTGTTAGGAACTGGAATTCTCCCTCTGAACAGGATGGATCCCAAGCCTTACCTTCTCCTGCGGTCTCCCATTCAGTCTCAACCACAGTAGATGCTGCTCAGCAAAGACATCGGTCTCAGCGTCTTTCTCAGACTAGGGCTGTGCGCTTTGCTACTGCTGTCTCTCCAGGTTCAGCTATGGTAACTTGCAATAGACAGTGGCGAGCAGTTGTTCCTGAGGCTAAGTCCAGGATTCGCTCTACTGAGCATGCTCGTGAGGTGAACCTCTCATTGGTGGTCTCCCGTCAGCTGCTCAGGTACTTTGCCGTCTCCGGATTGGTCCACTAGCAAGGTCCTGTCTGATTGGCACTGTCTATAAAAGGATCTCCTCACTTTTTAGGCCCCTTTAAAGTCCTTGAGCAGGTGAACCCTGTAGTGTATCGCCTGTCTTTTCCGCCGTGCCTAAACATCACCAACACTTTTCATGTCCTCGGACGATTTTGAGGTGAATGCGAATGTTGGCTTCAAGGTGGGGCTCTGTAAAAAAACTATTTTGGTCAACTGGAAGGGTCATGGACCGGAGAATAGGACTCAGGAGCCGCTTGAGCACATCCGTGCCCCTCAGCCTATTACAGCCTTTGAGCGTAGCGAGACTCACTGGGGGGGCGATGTTAGGTGCCAGGATTCTCCCATGGCACAGGATGGATCCCAAGCCTTATCTTCTCTTGCAGTCTCCATTGCAGTAGATGCTGCTCAGCAAAGACATCGATCTCAGCATCTTGCTCAGACTCAGGCTGTGCGCTTTGTTACTGCTGCCTCTCCCGGTCCAGCTATGGTAAATTGCAATAGACAGAGGTGAGCAGTCATTCCTGAGGCTAAGTCCAGGATTCGCTCTACTGCGCATGCTCATGAGGTGGCAATCTCTCATTGGTGGTTGGCCGTCAGCTGCTCAGGTCCTGTGCCGCCTCCGGATTGGTCCGCTAGCAAGGTCCTGTCTGATTTTCACTGTCTATAAAAGGATCTTTGGTGGGCCCGGCGGTGCGCTAAGATCATTCATGTTTACTGTGTGTGTGTTGTTGGGTCAATTACCACCCTGTATGCACGTGTGCCGCTTATAGCACTACGAGTGTGTTTCTAGACAGGCAGTGTAGGGTGGGAACTTCCGCTTGAACTTAGCATCTGCACCGGACGTCCTCAGGCGCGGGCTCAAAAGCCACCTTGTGTCAGAGCAAGTTCAATCACCAGCATAGTGGGGGCTGAGTTATAGGGACCCCACTAGTGTCAATTCCTCTATGCTCCTGTGTCATCTAACAGGGCATAGCTTAGAGTGCTCTCAGTCTTGGTACTGCTCTGTGGAGTAACAGAGTCAGGGACGTTGCACTCTGTTCACACCGAGTGACGTTTAACTCGGTGTGCTTATGGTGCTTGCTTGCAGCTACGCTCCGCCATTGTCCTCTAACTGTGGTTTTTCCATTGCCGCATGGTGGACCCTGGGTTGCGATCACATCTTATCGTAATTTACATTTGATGCCATCCGCAAACCCTAACACGCATTCTCGCCCTAAAGTGTTCCCAGCCAGTAGCTGGGAGACACTTATTTAAGGCACATCCACCTGTTGTGAGATGTCTGAGCTGCCTGTGCCTACCTGTATACAAGCCGTACTTGCCATACCTACCTGCACTTGCTGTGCTCACCTGTATACCAGCTGTACCAGCCTGTACATGCCATATTCACCTGTATATCATTCTTACCTGTCTCCACCTGCCAGTGCCTGTTTGTAAATTACCTGTAAGAGTCTACATCTGTCATGCCCATCTATTAACCAGCTGTTCCTGTCTGCATTTGCCACTTGCCACCTGTGGATCAGCTGTTCCTGTATCCCTGCCGTGCCTGCCTGTACCAGCTGAGCTTTCCCTTTTTTGGCCGTTCCAGCTTCACTTGAATTTAGTTTTCCTCCCATATTAAAGCATCATTCCGATGTCCATTTTTCTTGCGTATGAGAAAAACAGACTCAATATTCTAATCAAAGCTTGATCAGAGCACTGTCCAAGTGTCATCCGTTTTCTCGTACGTGGAGAAATAAAAAAACAATTCTACACCATCTCCATCCTGGTAGTCTGTGAAAATCAGACCCCACTCGGATGTTATCAGAGTGCTGTATGATTTTTTTCACATACCCATTGACTTGCATGATTGAGCTTAATCTGACCCTCTGATCAAAATTGGCCATGTCTCCTCAAAAAAATCACGGACAAATGAACAGCCCCATAGACTATCACAGGTACGAGTGCTATCCATGAAAAACATAGATCCTGCTCATACGTGAAAATCCTACATCTGAGTGAGCCCTTTTATAAATACTACTTTCTCCTTATACTATTTTTTCGAGACTTTTCCTACAAAATTCACTTTTTATATTCAGTTCTTCCTCCCTCCTATTTTTGTATCGCCCTCCCTTTTTTTCGCTTTCTTTTTCATTATATTTTATTAGTAATGAACAAGAGCAATTTTGAAAGAAAATTTCCAAAGGTCGGGTCCCCAGTTCCCTTTGGAGCCCATCTTGGAAACTTTTAAAATATGTATTACATCTGTGTGTGCTGGCATTGTAGTTCTCCTGAGGAAGAGGTCAGTACGACATCGAAACTCATAGGCTGGGATCACACACGCAAGGAATAGGGCCGAGTCTCACATGTTAATACCCGGCACTGCCTCTTGCACTCAGGAGCGGAGCGTGAGGCTCCATGTATTGCTATGCGGCCGCATGCTCCGATCCGAGTGCCGATGGCAGTGCCGGGTATTAACATGTGAGACTCGGCTTTATTCCTCGCATGTGTGATCCCGACCGTAGAGAATTAAACCACAAGATTTACCATATCACACTTTTAGAATATTTATTTACCAGCAGCACAGCAGTTAATCTACCTTTCCTTCTTTCTTTCGTTACTTCAGATGAGCCTAGAAACTTTTTGCACTGATGAGGGGCAGTAGCCTAATTTATGTTTTAGTCAAAACATAAAATGAAGTGAAATAGTGGAGTTCATGCCCTTGGAGGAATCTGTAATGGCGAAACTCTAAGTTGGTCAGCTGACCTCACTACAATTTTATATGCGCATTGTAATGAGTTTTTATCCTGTGAGTATATTTTGTGTTTTTTTATGGTAGATGAGATTTGAGGCACCAAAATCTAGATGGTAGATGCGGTGTGGATTAATGGATAACTAAACAATAGAGATGGGCGAATTTAAGTGGAATTGAATTCTACTAAAATTTTACAAAAATCTACATTTTGGAAAATACAGACTTATTGTAATTCACTCCATGAAAATTCAGGATAATAGTGGCCAGCTGCAGCTAACATCTTGATAAATAGCAGAGAGCTGCAAAAGGTTAAGAAGACAAAAAAAGCAATTTTCACCTCAACGTTCTCCTTTCCATCCAACCCCCATGCTCCATTAGCACTGTCTGGTCCTCCGTACCTCCATCGTACCGCATCTCCAGCTCAGTGTTCCCTCTTGGCCAGCTGAAAGTAGGCCCCAGAGTTCAATTCACTGCATATGTTCTCGAACATACTCGTGGCTGGAAGTTCTGGCCTATAGTGAATACCGGGCCGTAGGTTTGGTGCGACAGAAGCTCGGAGATATGGAGAAGCAGAGGCAGCATGAAGGGTATGGCAACTATGTATTTTTCTCTTTTGAATATTTTGCTGGCCAATTATCTGTCAGGATGTCCGCACTGCTCGCCGTCCACTGTCCAGTACTCCATCATACCGCATCTCCAAACTAGCGTTCTTTCTAGGCCGGGGCTTCCTACTGCCATCAGGCCCTGCCATTCACTGCACATGTTCTGACTTGCAGTATGAAGTCTTAAGGGGCCTTTACACATAGCGATATCGCTAAAGCGTCATCGATTTTGTGACGTGGCAGCGATATTGCTAGCGATATCGCTATGTGTGATACTTACCTCCGACCGGCTCCCCCGCTGTCTGTCGCTGATCGCACGAGATCGTGCAGCTCCATTTCTCGTCGGGCGCTTCCTGCTGGGCTTCCTGCTGGCGCCGACGAGCGACGTGTGGACGCGGGCGGGAGGACGTCATCATCGCCGCGTCTGAAAGGTAAGTAACGACTGCTGCTGCGTCGCTACGTCGCTGTGAGATCTGCCTGTGTGGCAGCTCACTAGCGACCATTTAGCGATGCACCAGCGATCCTGACCGGGTTGCATCACTGTCGGGATCGCTGGTGCATCGCTAAATGTAAAGGGGCCTTTAGCCTAGAGTGAGGCTAAGTGTACACGTACCGGAACTCTCGCGGAAATTACCGCGAGAATTCCGGAATTCCAGTCCGCGGGAAAATCGCATTTTAAATTCCCGCGATTTTCCCGCGGAAAAACTAGCATTTTGCAAGCGTATTTAGCTTGCAAAATGCTAGCGTTTTCCAAGCGATCTGTAGCATCGCTTGGAGAACTGATTGACTGGTTGGTCACACTCGTCAAACATAGTGTTTGACAAGTGTGACCAACTTTTTACTACTGAGGCCGCCTATGCAGCATCAATAGTAAAAGATATAATGTAAAAAAAAATAAAAAATACTGTTATTCTTACCTTCCGATGTCCCGCGCATCCGTTCCCAGTAATCCTTTGCGAAAATGCCCGCGATGACGTCCGTTCTCGTGGGATCGCGACGTCTCGCGGTAATTCGCGATGACGTCGCGCGAATGACCGCGAGACTTCGCGATCCCGCGAGATCGGACGCCATCGCGGGCATTTTCGCAAAGGATTACTGGGACCGGAGCGTGGAGAGAAGCGAGAATGCTGCGCAGGACGTCGGAGGGTGAGAATAACAATATTTTTTATTTTATAATTCTTTTTTTTACAGGGATATGGTACCCAAAGCCCGGAGGACAGTCTCCTCTCCTCCGGACCGTGGGTACCATCCGCAATTGTTCTGCTTACTTTCCGCATGGTGTGCACAGCCACATGCGGGAAGTAAGCGGAACAATGCATTCCTATGGGTGCGGGATCGCCGCGATTCCGCAAAATAATGAGCATGCTGCGGTTTTTACCGCGAAGCGATTCCGCCGCGGTAAAAACCGCTGCATTAGCACAGCATTGCGGAATCCCATAGGAATGCATGGGATGCTTATTTTTCGCGTTTTCGCGGCAAAATCGCGCGGTTAAAACCGCCGCGGAAACGTGAAAAAAACGCCACGTGTGAACTCAGCCTGAATGCAATTTTGAAAATCCTGTCTGTATAATTCAGAGATTAGTTCACATGCACAGTAAACTTTGGGTCCTGCTCGTGGTAGGAAGATGCTGTCTACAGTGAACAATAGGCCGGAGTTGCTACACGACGAAGGTGTGGAACACCTGACAGTGGGCAGTGAGCAACGGAAACATACGTGGTAAGCAATAGTATTTATTTTTATGTTTTATTACAGATCGTAATAAGGGACTTTAAATTTGTGGAGAATAACTTTTCTATGAATCGAATTTTCTGGTAAAATCCAAGTTTTGGCTACTATTGAATGAAGGTGTGAATGAGATCACAGGAGTTATTTATTATGCTTACTTATATAGCAAAATATTAAAATTTTAGAGTCCTCAATGGTTGATAGCTTTTAATGGCTAACTGCAAAGATGGTAACAAATAGCAAGCTTTTGAGACTTCTCAAGTCTCTTTAACCACTGAGGACTGTCAAATTTTAATATTTGTCTATCTACTGGCTAACATGGCACAAATGTATATTTTTTTAGGACAATCATAATCCATACCACTTTACAGACAGTGTCATCACTATCCCCTTTGGGACTCACAATCTAAATTTTCTTACAGTACAGTCATGGCCAAAAGTATTGACACCCCTGCAATTCTGTCAGATTATACTCAGTTTCTTCCTGAAAATGATTGCAAACACAAATTCTTTGGTATTATTATCTTCATTTAATTTGTCTTAAATGAAAAAACACAAAAAGAATTGTCCTAAAGCCAAATTGGATATAATTCCACACCAAACGTAACAAAGAGGGTGGACAAAAGTATTGGCACTGTTTGAAAAATCATGTGATGCTTCTCTAATTTGTGTAATTAACAGCACCTATAACTTACCTGTGGCACCTAACAGGTGTTGGCAATAACTAAATCACACTTGCAGCCAGTTGACATGGATTAAAGTTGACTCAACCTCTGTCCTGTGTCCTTGTGTGTACCACATTGAGCATGGAGAAAAGAAAGAAGACCAAAGAACTGTCTGAGGACTTGAGAAACCAAATTGTGAGGAAGCATGAGCATTCTCAAGGCTACAAGTCCATCTCCAAAGATCTGAATGTTCCTGTGTCTACCGTGCGCAGTGTCATCAAGAAGTTTAAAGCCCATGGCACTGTGGCTAACCTCCCTAGATGTGGCCGGAAAAGAAAAATTGACAAGAGATTTCAATGCAAGATTGTGCGGATGTTGGATAAAGAACCTCCACTAACATCCAAACAAGTTCAAGCTGCCCTGCAGTCCGAGGATACAACGGTGTCAACCCGTACTATCCGTCGGCATCTGAATGAAAAGGGACTGTATGGTAGGAGACCCAGGAAGACTCCACTTCTTACCCCGAGACATAAAAAAGCCAGGCTGGAGTTTGCCAAAACTTACCTTAAAAAGCCTAAAACGTTTTGGAAGAATGTTCTCTGGTCAGATGAGACAAAAGTAGAGCTTTTAGGGCAAAAGCATCAACATAGAATTTACAGGAGAAAAAAGAGGCATTCAAAGAAAAGTACACGGTCCCTACAGTCAAACATGGCGGAGGTTCCCTGATGTTTTGGGGTTGCTTTGCTGCCTCTGGCACTGGACTGCTTGACCGTGTGCATGGCATTATGAAGTCAGAAGACTACCAACAAATTTTGCAGCATAATTTAGGGCCCAGTGTGAGAAAGCTGGGTCTACCTCAGAGGTCATGGGTCTTCCAGCAGGACAATAACCCAAAACACACTTCAAAAAGCACTAGAAAATGGTTTGAGAGAAAGCACTGGAGACTTCTAAGGTGGCCAGCAATGAGTCCAGACCTGAATCCCATAGAACACCTGTGGAGAGATCTAAAAATGGCAGTTTGGAGAAGGCACCCTTCAAATATCAGGGACCTGGAGTAGTTTGCCAAAGAAGAATGGTCTAAAATTCCAGCAGAGCATTGTAAGAAACTCATTGATGGTTACCGGAAGCGGTTGGTCGCAGTTATTTTGGCTAAAGGTTGTGCAACCAAGTATTAGGCTGAGGGTGCCAATACTTTTGTCCGGCCCATTTTTGGAGTTTTGTGTGAAATTATCAATGTTTTGCTTTTTGCTTCATTCTCTTTTGTGTTTTTTCATTTAAGACAAATTAAATGAAGATAATAATACCAAAGAATTTGTGTTTGCAATCATTTTCAGGAAGAAACTGAATATTATCTGACAGAATTGCAGGGGTGTCAATACTTTTGGCCATGACTGTATGTCTTTGCATTGTGGGAGAAAATCAGAGTACCCCGAGAAAACCCATGCAATCACAGGGAGAACATATATACATAATTTCTCAGATGTTGTCCCTGCTGGGACTTGAACCCAGGATCCCAGCGCTGCAAAACAATAGTGCTAACCACTGAGCCAGGAGTTCCATCTACTCAAAACTAGAGTCACCCTCTTACAGAGGTAAGCACTGAAACATGCGTCGGGGTGAGTGCCACACTCTCGGTATGTTTCTACCAATTTCTCTAACAATGATAAATCAATGCTATATATACATAAGCATTGGTGATGGACTGTGCATTGTTAGAGATGGGGATGTGCAATATATAATGAACACTATCGTCACTTTCTACTAGGCTAAGGGTTTGTGCAAACAAATATAATCGGCTTAAGCAATACTTAGAATACAGACATTGGTTACTTTGATTCATTTGTTATAAACTAACCCTACATGTACTACATGCTCTTCTCCAAATACCTTCAGCACTTTATGTTCCATCTGACCAATATGTAGGCCTTAAGGTTTAAACCAACAACCACAATACTGTAAACAATTAATTGGCTTTGGTGATGGTCCTGCCATGTCTCTGATTTAACCCCTTTTTGTGACTGTTGTCGTTCATGTTTTAATGCCTGTGTGTACTCTCTTCTTCCTGCCACCACGTACCCACTAGCATTTCCAATAATGGTATTTTATTCACAATTATTTATGCTTGGACCACTTATTCAGGCTGTTCATATTGGTTTGGTGAAAAATGGAAGACTGTGAATATTCAGTTAAATTTTAACTTGGTAACATTGTATGCTTTTTTTTGTAGATTCTTTATTTAAGAATGTTGCCATAATCAAAATAACAACAAAAATACAAAAAAAAAATCAACATTCTTTTTCTTTAAGGGGTACAAAGTTTAAGGGAGCAGAGAGTAGGAAAGAGAGGAGGGGGGGAGGAAGGGGGAACAAACGAGGGCAAGGGGATTAGAGGGAAAGGTGGAGGTGTTAGTCCTGTTGAGAAATAGCCTCTATATCCTTTTCTTTAATGTAGAAACTAATACATGTAGTTATATATAACATAAACTTACTTGGTAGAACATTTGCAAACTTAAAACTTTTTTTAATCACCTAAATTTGACAGATTCTGAACATTGCATTCTTTTGTTTTTCTTCCCATTATATATAATCTATGACAAAAGTTCTTCATGCAAATGTGATCAATGCCAACTTACTGATCTGCATAAATGCATATCCTCAGAACAATCAGTCTTTCAATATTTGGGGGATAATGTTACTAATGGAGATATAACATAGACCTCATACATCATATGGATGTTACTAAGGAAACAAGGTACGAATCTATCATAACTTCATTATATGGAGTAATATCATCACAGACACTGTTGACATTCAGCTAAAAATATATACATGGTCTCTATGCAGCCTTTATTGTCTGAATATGTTTTGTTTCCAGCAATCTGGGAGAAAAAAAATCCAAGAACACATTGTGTTAAACAATTAGAGTTTTATAACTGTTTATTATTTTGTTTTTTTGGCTGCACTTTTCAGGATGAAGATGTACTGTGTGTTTGCATAACAAGTGATTCATCTCATTCATTGCAAATCTTGCAAGAGGAAAATATTTTTTAAAAACGGATATTTTTTGTAATATAATTTTTGTAAACTCAATTATTATATTGCGACCCGGGGGAAACCTTCAATAGTCTACAAAAGATAGGATTTATGTAGATAGTAGAGTTGAGCGAAACGGGTCGAAAAAATTCAAAAGTCCCCGACTTTTGGCAAAGTCGGGTTTCATGAAACGAAACCCGACCCTAGGATGAGGTCGGCCACGAGGTCGGCGACTTACGCGCCAAAGTCGCGTTTCAAAAGTTTGTTTTGCGCTCTTTTTCAGCCAATCAGGATCCACGGACACTGTGGGCAACGTGATGACATAGGCAGGGGTCACCACCATCTTTCAGAAGGGCATGCAAGTGATTGGCTTGCTTTGGTGGGCGTCACAGGGGGTATAAAAGGGCGTGCACGCCGACTGCCATCTTACTTCTGCCGATCTCAGTATAGGGAGAGGTTGCTGCTGATTCTGTAGGGAGAGCGTTAGGCAGGGAAGAAGACAAAAAAACTGCTTCTGCTGCTAGCGATTTGGCCTGCACAACACACCAGTCACTGTGTGTGCAGTGCAAGGGGAGGCTATATAGTGGTGTATCAGTGGTGTTGGTTGTTGGGCTGCCTTCTAAGGCTTCCTGACATTCCTGCATTGCTGTTTACCCACTGCTCCGCAAACTGCTTTTTTAAAAGCAATCCCAATTTTTTTTTTTTGTCCTGAGAAGAAGAAAAAAAAACTGCTTCTGCTGCTAGCAATTTGGCCTGCACAACACACCAGTCACTGTGTGTGCAGTGCAAGGGGAGGCTATATTGTGGTGTATCAGTGGTGTTGGTTGTTGGGCTGCCTTTTAAGGCTTCCTGACAGGCTGGCATTGCTGTTTACCCACTGTTCTGCAAACTGCTTTTTTAAAAGCAATCCAATCTCCCTTATCCTCTAGTCACTTTGGTCACAGCTGTGCCATCGAGCCTGTCACATAGCGCTCAGATATTCATTGGGCCTCACACAATCCAAAAGTGTCCAGTGTCCAAAAGTGTCTGCAGAAATTCAAAATCTCCCTTATCCTCTAGTCACTTTGGTCACAGCTGTGCCATCGAGCCTGTCACATAGCGCTCAGATATTCATTGGGCCTCACACAATCCAAAAGTGTCCAGTGTCCAAAAGTGTGTGCAGAGATTCAAAATCTCTCTTATCCTCTAGTCACTTTGGTCACAGCTGTGCCATCGAGCCTGTGACATAGCGCTCAGATATTCATTGGGCCTCACACAATCCAAAAGTGTCCAGTGTCCAAAAGTGTGTGCAGAGATTCAAAATCTCCCTTATCCTCTAGTCACTTTTGTCACAGCTGTGCCATCGAGCCTGTGACATAGCGCTCAGATATCAGTGGGCCTCACACAATCCAAAAGTGTCCAGTGTCCAAAAGTGTGTGCAGAGATTCAAAATCTCCCTTATCCTCTAGTAACTTTGGTCACAGCTGTGCCATCGAGCCTGTGACATAGCGCTCAGATATTCATTGGGCCTCACACAATCCAAAAGTGTCCAGTGTCCAAAAGTGTGTGCAGAGATTCAAAATCTCCCTTATCCTCTAGTCACTTTTGTCACAGCTGTGCCATCGAGCCTGTGACATAGCGCTCAGATATCAGTGGGCCTCACACAATCCAAAAGTGTCCAGTGTCCAAAAGTGTGTGCAGAGATTCAAAATCTCCCTTATCCTTTGGTCACAGCTGTGCCATCGAGCCTGTGACATAGCGCTCAGATATCAGTGGGCCTCACACAATCCAAAAGTGTCCAGTGTCCAAAAGTGTGTGCAGAGATTCAAAATCTCCCTTATCCTCTAGTCACTTTGGTCACAGCTGTGCCATCGAGCCTGTGACATAGCGCTCAGATATTCATTGGGCCTCACACAATCCAAAAGTGTCCAGTGTCCAAAAGTGTGTGCAGAGATTCAAAATCTCCCTTATCCTCTAGTCACTTTGGTCACAGCTGTGCCATCGAGCCTGTCACATAGCGCTCAGATATTCATTGGGCCTCACACAATCCAAAAGTGTCCAGTGTCCAAAAGTGTGTGCAGAGATTCAAAATCTCCCTTATCCTCTAGTCACTTTGGTCACAGCTGTGCCATCGAGCCTGTGATATAGCGCTCAGATATTCATTGGGCCTCACACAATCCAAAAGTGTCCAGTGTCCAAAAGTGTGTGCAGAGATTCAAAATCTCCCTTATCCTCTAGTCACTTTGGTCACAGCTGTGCCATCGAGCCTGTGACATAGCGCTCAGATATCAGTGGGCCTCACACAATCCAAAAGTGTCCAGTGTCCAAAAGTGTGTGCAGAGATTCAAAATCTCCCTTATCCTCTAGTCACTTTTGTCACAGCTGTGCCATCGAGCCTGTCACATAGCGCTCAGATATCAGTGGGCCTCACACAATCCAAAAGTGTCCAGTGTCCACAAGTGTCTGCAGAAATTCAAAATCTCCCCTGTCCTATAGACACCTTGTACCTTGTTTTACATTACTATATAGTTTGTTGGATTTTGTCTACATTTCTACCAAAAATGAGGAAGGCTGGTGGAAGAGGCCGTGGAATTGGGCGGGGGTTGGCAGCTGGTAATGATGGTGTTGGTGGTGGATCTGATGGTAGTGGCAAGAGCAAAATAGGACCGAATGCAGGAGGTGTTGAGCCTGCGTCATCGTCTGGCTACATAAGGCCTCGAACGCTTAGTTTTCTAGGAGTTGGCAAACCGCTTTTAAAGCCAGAGCATCAGGAAAAAGTTTTGTCTTACATTGCTGACTCAGCCTCCAGCTCTATCGCCTCCTCTTCTTCAGTTGTAAAAAGTAAAAGCACTGAGTCGTCATTGGAGGCTCATGTTCATGAACCACACCTTTCCTTGTGTCCTTCACCCCAACCAAGATTGAAGGATGACGCAGGCCATACTACTGATTACTCCATGGAGCTGTTTTCACATACCATGCCTGGATTATCAAGTCAAATGGTGAATTACCCAGGCCAAGATGAATCTGACATGGAGTGCACTGATGCACAGCCGCTGATGGATGATTCTGCTGGTACATTCACTCAGAGCACTACATTGTCCTCGCAGTGTACAGTGCCAGATTCTGACCCTGATGAGACTCAGGTGCCCCTTCCCGCACACTATACCACCATACACGGTGACACAGAGGAAGGTGCACATGACATAGAAGAGGAGGTGATGGATGACCCAGTTGTTGACCCAGATTGGCATCCATTGGGGGAAGAGGGTGCTGCTTCCAATAGCTCAGATGAGGAGCATCCACAGCAGACATCGACATCGCAACAGCTGTTATCTGGCAGGCCCGTAGCACTCCAAAGACAGGTTCCAAACATCAAAAGAGTTGCTGGACAGCTTGTCCAGAGGGTCAAAAGATCACAGCGTGCTAGGCCGCAAAATGTCTGCCAAAGTAGGAAGAGTGCAGTGTGGCACTTTTTTGAACAAAATCCTCATGATCAGGCCAAGGTTATCTGTAAGAAGTGCGCAAAGACCTTTAGCCGAGGGAAAAATCTGAAAAATTTGAATACCAGTTGCATGCTTAGACATTTAACCAGCATGCACTTGCAAGCGTGGACACAACACCAAACCTCAAGTGCCACATGTGCAACTGATCAAAACGAAGGTAGTCAGCAACGCTACATTGTTTCCCCCACTGTAAGCCCACCGGTTAGCACAGCAGCAAATGTTGAGGTGTCGTTGCAAGGCCACAGCAGTCAGGGAATCCCACTGTTATATCAACGAAAGACTGATTCTAGGCCATCAGAAAGAACACCAACTCCATCACCATCATCAACCCTCTCTCAGTCCGCCCTGTCGACCGCTACTTCCACCATATGCAGCTCTCAAGTCCAGCTCACCCTCCCAGACACTATGAGTAGGTCAAGAAAGTACTCAGTCTCTCATCCGCGTACACTGGGTTTGAACGCCCACATTGCCAAACTAATCTCGTTTGAGATGATGCCCTTTCGGTTGGTGGAAAGCACAGCTTTCCGCGAACTCATGGCCTATGCAGTATCACGCTATGACCTACCCAGTCGCCACTTCTTCTCTCGCAAAGCCACCCCAGCCCTCCACCATCATGTGAAAGACCGCATTGTCCATGCACTCAAGCAGTCAGTGAGCGGAAAGGTGCACCTCACAACTGATGCATGGTCCAGTCGGCATGGCCAGGGCCGTTACGTGTCCATCACTGCGCACTGGGTTAATGTGGTGGATGCAGGGTCCACAGGGGACAGCGGTGGTGGGACAGTGCTGCCTAGCCCACGGTATAGGAAACAGTTGACTGTAGGCGTTCGACCCTCCTCCTCCTCCTCCTCTTCCAGAAGCGAAAGCTCGTCCACAGAGCGCAGTCGTACGAGCACTCCATCTGCAGCTGCCACTGTTGCACACGATGTGTCCCCCTATCGAGCAGCTAGTGGAAAGCGTCAGCAGGCTGTGTTGCAGATGATGTATTTGGGCAACAGACACACCGCCGAGGTGCTGGCCGAGTACTTGAAGCGACAAACTGAGTCATGGCTGGGCAGTGTACATCTTGAGGCAGGCAAGGTAGTTAGTGATAACGGACGTAATTTTGTGGCAGCCATAGCCCTTTCAAAACTCAGCCACATACCTTGCTTGGCTCACACCTTGAACCTGGTGGTGCAGTGCTTCCTCAAAAATTATCCGGAGTTAACAGCCCTGCTCCAGAAGGTGCGAAGACTGTGCGCGCACATCCGCCGGTCGCCTGTACACTCCGTTCGTATGCAGAAGCTGCAGCGATTGCTCCACCTTCCCAACCACCGCCTCATTATCGACATTGCAACAAGGTGGAACTCCACCCTGCACATGGTGGAGCGGCTGTGCGAGCAGAGGCAGGCCATAATGCATTTGTGGGAGGATACACGGCCAGGCACTTTGAGAGCAGACATGGAGTTGACAGGTGTGCAGTGGTCGAAGCTGAAAGACCTCTGTAAAGTCCTTCAGTGTTTTGAGGAATGCACACGGCTGGTAAGCGCAGACGACGGCATCCTAAGCATGAGCATCCCACTTATGCGTCTGCTCATGCAAACTTTGACGCACCTTAAGGAGCAGGCGTCTGCAGCCAATGTTGATGAGGAGGAAGAGGAGGAGGGAATCCTTGATGACATTCAGCCATTGTCTGCTCAGGGACCTCTCCTGGACGAGGTGGAGGAAGAAGAGGAGGAGGAGAAATGATGATGGGGATGATTACTTAGGGGAGGAGGATGCATCTCGTGGGGCAAGTGAAAATGTTGGCGTGGCAAGGTCTGGTACAGGGTTTGTGCGTGACTGGAGGGATGTGGATTTGCCAGAAAGTGCTCCTCCACCCAGCACTCGCAGTGCATCATTGACACCGGGAACATTGGCCCACATGTCAGATTATGCCTTGCAGATCCTAAAAAGGGACCCCCGCATTGCCAAAATGATGAACGATGACGACTACTGGTTGGCCAGCATCCTGGATCCACGCTATAAAGGCAAATTACAAAACATCATGCCACAGGAGAACCTTGACCTAATATTGGCTAATAAACAAGCAACTCTGGTAAATCGGTTGCTTAAGGCATTCCCAGCACACAGCAGTGGTGATGGTTCTCACACGAGCCGTACGGGCCGGGGGCAGCTTGGCAGAGGTGTTCGTGGTGCACACAGCAGAAGTGGCGTTGGAGACAGGGGTTTCATGACAATGTTGTGGACTGATTTTTCAAATACCGCTCACACAACTGGTAATACTGCATCGATGGAAAGTGACAGGAGACAGCAGTTGTCAACTATGGTTACAAACTACTTTTTCTCCCATATCGATGTTCTCCCACACAGGTCATTCCCCTTTGACTATTGGGCCGCTAAACTGGACACCTGGCCTGAATTGGCCCAATATGCCTTACAGGAGCTCGCTTGCCCAGCTGCAAGTGTGCTATCGGAAAGAGTCTTCAGTGCAGCTGGATCAATCCTGACAGAAAAAAGGACCCGTCTGTCAACCCAAAATGTGGATGATCTAACCTTCATTAAAATGAACCATGCATGGGTTTCCAAGGATTTTGTCCCACCTTCCCCTGATGACACATAGGGTGACAGAAAAATGGCTTGCTTTGGTCCACCTCTTCCTGGGACTTGACCTATTTCGCCTTTTGCATCAGCTGAATGTCCAACATCAACATATGCCACTTTCTAAAACTCCCTAACTGTGCTGCCTCCCCCCCCATGGCCGGGGTCACCACCTAGCGCACGACACCGTGCGAGTGCCGTTGCCCTGGACAGGTGGGTAGGCCGACTCTTGGGCGCCGGCACTGGCACAGGGTCCCTCATAGTGCAATCAAGTGTCTCTGACGGTGGTGGTGCACACCCGCCGTCAGACACACCGCTGTACTATGAGGGGCCCAGTGCCAGTACCGACGCCCACGAGTGGGCCCCCCTTGCTTGGGCAGGGCCCCAGCATTTGCAATCTTTACCTCTCCCTGCTCCTCCGCTGTGTAATCTGGGCCGTCAAATCCATACTGTGCCTGACACCGTCTGAGCCTGCCTCCTGATGTATAGACATATATTTTGAATACCAGAGGGATCGGAGGGAGCTTTTACACACTGAGCCACTTATTACAGGTATTTTTGATTTGGGTTTACATTATTAATATGCACTTTTTATAGTAGTTGGTTTTTTCCAGCTTACATTATGCACTTTATTGGTATTACTACCCTTATCATTTTCTGTATGATTATGTATCTTTTGTGGTCACTGTGTTTAATATATATGTATTTTTTGTGATTACACATTATGTAATATTTTTTTATTATGTTATTTTGGTTCTGTTTATACCTGTAATTTTTCAATAAATTTATTTGAGTCTCATTCTTTTGGACTCTTTTTGGTGTATTCATTTTTGAGTAGGTTAATATATTTATTATGAATATCCATATACGTTTTGTAATTTAGTGAACTTTGTTATTTTCACTCTGTTGTTGGCTTATTTTGAATGTGTACGCTATCCATACATGTTATCCGGGGATACGGTACCCTTTCTAACCTTTGTGCAATCACGTGCAATCCATACTGGGCCTAACACCGTCTGAGCCTGCCTCCTGAGACATATATTTTGAATGTGTACGCTATCCATACATGTTATCCGGGGATACGGTACTCTTTCTAACCTTTGTGCAATCACGTGCAATCCATACTGGGCCTAACACCGTCTGAGCCTGCCTCCTGAGACATATATTTTGAATGTGTACGCTATCCATACATGTTATCCAGGGATACGGTACCCTTTCTAACCTTTGTGCAATCACGTGCAATCCATACTGGGCCTAACACCGTCTGAGCCTGCCTCCTGAGACATATTTTGAATGTGTACGCTATCCATACATGTTATCCAGGGGTACGGTACCCTTTCTAACCTTTGTGCAATCACGTGCAATCCATACTGTGCCTGACACCATCTGAGCCTGCCTCCTGAGACATATATTTTGAATGTGTATGCTATCCATACATGTTATCCGGGGATACGGTACCCTTTCTAACCTTTGTGCAATCACGTGCAATCCATACTGGGCCTAACACCGTATGAGCCTGCCTCCTGCTGTATAGACATATATTTTGAATGTGTACGCTATCCATACATGTTATCCGGGGAAACGGTACCCTTTCTAACCTTTGTGCAATCACGTGCAATCCATACTGGGCCTAACACCGTCTGAGCCTGCCTCCTGAGACATATATTTTGAATGTGTACGCTATCCATACATGTTATCCGGGGATACGGTACCCTTTCTAACCTTTGTGCAATCACGTGCAATCCATACTGGGCCTAACACCGTCTGAGCCTGCCTCCTGAGACATATATTTTGAATGTGTACGCTATCCATACATGTTATCTGGGGATACGGTACCCTTTCCAACCTTTGTGCAATCACGTGCAATCCATACTGTGCATGACACCGTCTGAGCCTGCCTCCTGATGTATAGACATATATTTTGAATGTGTACGCTATCCATACATGTTATCTGGGGATACGGTACCCTTTCTAACCTTTGTGCAATCACGTGCAATCCATACTGGTCCTAACACCGTCTGAGCCTGCCTCCTGAGACATATATTTTGAATGTGTACGCTATCCATACATGTTATCCAGGGATACGGTACCCTTTCTAACCTTTGTGCAATCATGTGCCATCCATACTGGGCCTAACACCGTCTGAGCCTGCCTCCTGAGACATATATTTTGAATGTGTACGCTATCCATACATGTTATCCAGGGATACGGTACCCTTTCTAACCTTTGTGCAATCACGTGCAATCCATACTGTGCATGACACCGTCTGAGCCTGCCTCCTGAGACATATATTTTGAATGTGTACGCTATCCATACATGTTATCCGGGGATACGGTACCCTTTCTAACCTTTGTGCAATCACGTGCAATCCATACTGGGCCTAACACCGTCTGAGCCTGCCTCCTGATGTATAGACATATATTTTGAATGTGTACGCTATCCATACATGTTATCTGGGGATACGGTACCCTTTCTAACCTTTGTGCAATCACGTGCAATCCATACTGGGCCTAACACCGTCTGAGCCTGCCTCCTGAGACATATATTTTGAATGTGTACGCTATCCATACATGTTATCCGGGGAAACGGTACCCTTTCTAACCTTTGTGCAATCACGTGCAATCCATACTGGGCCTAACACCGTCTGAGCCTGCCTCCTGCTGTATAGACATATATTTTGAATGTGTACGCTATCCATACATGTTATCCGGGGATACGGTACCCTTTCTAACCTTTTTGCAATCACGTGCAATCCATACTGGGCCTAACACCGTCTGAGCCTGCCTCCTGATGTATAGACATATATTTTGAATGTGTACGCTATCCATACATGTTATCCGGGGATACGGTACTCTTTCTAACCTTTGTGCAATCACGTGCAATCCATACTGGGCCTAACACCGTCTGAGCCTGCCTCCTGATGTATAGACATATATTTTGAATGTGTACGCTATCCATACATGTTATCTGGGGATACGGTACCCTTTCTCACCTTTGTGCAATCACGTGTAATCCATACTGGGCGTGAGAACGGCTGGCGAGCTGTTAAGCAAGCTACAGCACCTGTGGTTTGCACACGTAAGTTTTTCATTTTTTCAGGAATGACGGTTAGGCCTAATTCCGGAACTGCGGTTGACCTGCACTTACTGGGAAATCATTGTTCGCGGGTAATAATTGTAATCAGTGATCCCCATCACTAACGTTGTTCAGCGGGTTATCTGCACCTGTAAGCGACAAACGCTGGCCTTTTCAGTGTAGCGCACATGCAGCCACGGACATGTAAGGGCATGACACACCAGTTATTGGCCAATCTCATGTGCCAGAGCCTCACGTGTCCCTCTAGTAAGCCGGACTCGGACCGCGGGGCATGACGGAGTCTCGTTCGTTAACGGAATTAAGCTTGCAATGTGTGCATCTGTTCTGTAGCTGGCATGGTTGAGGTTTCCCAGGTGGAGTCGAATTTAACCGTAGGCTCCACTCCTGGTGGTGCCCTTCTGGACATTCCTTTAAGGTTCAGCTTTGCAACCATACTGCCCACGTAAAACAAACACTTTGCCTTCATGAACGCTGTTTGGAGGGTCATGACTCGTGGGAATAACGCCACCCAATCAGCTAACCTGCTAGAGAGATCCTTCGTTGCTCCCAAGCATGACATCACACTCCCTAGGAAGAAGGTAATGCCACTGTGGCGACCGTACTCCTGGGGGCGACACAAGTGCACTGATGCCCAGCCACTGCTCGATGAATCTGCTGGTACATTGACCCAGACCACTACATTCCCCTCGCACGCTACCCGGCCTGAATCTGACCCTGATGAAACTCAGGTTACCCTTCCCATATACAGTTCCATCTTACACGGTGACAAAGAGGAAGCTGCAGATGAAAGTGCAGGTTCGGCCAACCCGCCATCAGACACACCACCGTACTATCAGGGGCCCTGTGCCAGTGCCATCGCCAATGAGTGGGCCCCCCCTGCTTGCTCAGGATCACAGCACTTGCAAAGTTGAAATACTGTGCAGTGAGATGGAAGATGGGGACGACGAGGAGTCTAGACTAGTACAGGGATTCCCTAGCGAGGAGACTTATTTGATTGTTTTCAATGTTGGGACAGCAATTTTTGGGGAGCACTATACTCTGGAGAATGATAGATGGGGCCCACCATACACTGAAACATTCCAAAGGTGGACATCAGACACTGGAGCAGCATTTACAGGGCCCATTATACACTAGAGCATTAGAAATGGGGCCCATTATGTTTGGAGCATTATTTGGGCCCATAAGACAGTGGAGCTTCATCCATGGGGACCAACATATACTGTAGCATTATGTGGAGCTCATCATATACTGTTTCAAACATTATATGGGACCAATGATTCTGTATGGAGAAATAGATGGGCCTCGTCATGAGATGTAAAAAGTGAAGTATTTTTCATTGTACTATACCGCTATTTCTCTGCCGTATCGGAGCATGATGAGTTGTGGTATGTGTTAAAGGGGTGCTCTTTCGCCCAGGGCACATGAAAACCTGCAGCCAGCCCTCCCCCCCACAACTTTAGCCAAATAACCCCCATTTTTCAGTGCGTAACTTGTATTATGAAGTTAATTAAGGTTGACAAGCTTAAGTAAGAAGAATTGATGCTTTTGGCATTCAAATGGGCACTTTAGGTGTGTTTCCTGTCCTCCTCTCACTGCCGACTTTTATTCCCCATTGACTTACATTGGGTTTCGTGTTTCGGGACGACCCCGACTTTTCCCTATAATCGGACGATCTTGCTCGACCCGACTTTTGGAAAAGTCGGGTTTCACGAAACGAAACTCGACCCTAAAAAACCAAAAGTCGCTCAACTCTAGTAGATAGACTCCCTCCATTTACTACTTATACTGTTTGGAACATAACTGTCAGAACAATTCCAGAATCATATTGTTCAGCTGAACTGAACAATCTGCCACCCAATCTGAGAGTAGCATAATGTAGAGACAGAGACCCTGATTCCAGGAATGTGTCACTTACTAGGCCGCTTACTTTAGTTTTGATGAAAACACTTTTATCAGCTGGAGATTATCACCAGAGAACTAGTAAACCTCCTGCTCTGCAGTTCTTCATATTCATAAACTGAATATAACTCTGCCCTATCACTGATTGTCAACTTTCTACCTATGCACAGGTTACACACAAAGCTGGCAATCAGTGGTGTGGGCGGGGTTATGCAGGGCTCAGCATTCAGAGAACTGCTAGATCTGCAGCAGAGAAAACTGTGTTTTTATCCAAACTGCAGTAACCAGCCAAGTGACACATCGCTGGAATCAGGGTCCTTGTCCCTACATCATGCTGCTGTCAGATAGTATAGCAAAAAATTGGTGAAGATTTAAATGTTGTATTTGAAATAAAGATCCTAATATGCGTTCATAATATGAGCATGGAAACTGTTCTTAGAATTCAATATCTGAATAGAAAGGGATTTCTACATGGTGATTATAGTTCGTCCTGCCATGGAGACTGATAGGTGAAGAGTAACTATTTGTTAAACTACTACACTAAGTTTCAATATATGGCCGAGATCACCCTTGCGAGTGTGATGCAAGAAGCTCTCATCAATACCCGGCACTGCCGCCTGCACTCGGTACCGGAGTGTGCGGCTGTATAGAAATATATACAGCTGGACACTCCAGTCCGAGTACCGGCATCAGTGCCGGGTATTGATGTGAGAAATGTGCCCGAGTTTCTCGCATCACACTCGCAAGTGTGACCCCAGCCTATGGAATACTATGGCTGCTAAATACAGTGCTGTGCAAAAGTTTTAGGCAGGTGTGGAAAAAATGTTTCACAGTAAGAATGCTTTCAAAAATCAAAGTGTTAATAATTTATTTCTATCAATGAACGAAATGCAAAGTGAAAGAACAAAAGAGAAATCTAAATCACATCAATATTTGGTGTGACCGCCTTTGCATTCAAAATGGCATCAATTCTTCTAGGTACACTTGCACAAAGTCAGGGATTTTATAGGATTATAGTCAGGTGTATGACCAACAATACCAGACAGGTGATAATAATCATCATTTTCATATATAGGATGAAACAGTCATTAAAGCATCACTCCAGTGGTTTTTTTTGTCTTTACTTTACAGCTGGAGTGGGGCCACTAATTTTGGTTCCTTGCACATAGGCCGGGGTCACACTTGCGATAAATTCTCAAGAGTTTCGCGTCTCAATACCCGGCACTGCTGCCAGCACCTTGTACCGGAACGCCCAGCTGCATAGAAATACATGCTGCCGCACATTCCGGTCCTGACTGCCGGTGGCAGTGCCGGGTATAGAGATACGAGACTCCTGCGAGTTTCTTGCAAGTGTGACCCTGGCCTTAGTCTCATACTCAGCACCCGCCGCCTTCTTCTGTTATCAGTGCCGCTGCGGTCAGTCTTCTGCAGGTTATGACCTACCGGATTGCTCCAGTATTTGCTGGGCGTATTGGGAGTCACAACTGAATGTAAGTCTATGGCAGCCAGAATGAGGTCAGAATGAGCCTCTCACAGACTTACATTGAGAACGTGCGACCATTACCTCTGACTTCCGGTCAGTTAGAAGTTGCGGTCACAAGATGACAACATGGGACTGGAACGGCGCCAGGAACTGCTGAACATGGCAGCTGCTAAGTATAGTATTAGGTTTAAAGACCTTATGTTAGTGCCACCACATCAGTGCTGAAATAAGAAAAAACGCTGAAGAGGTGCTTTAACAGAAACAGCTGTGAATGAATTTTAAAACTGGGTGATGAACAGCCAAACTCTGCTACAAAGGTGAGGCTATGGAAGACACAAGGTCACCAAGGTCTGCATCATCAAGGTCTATCCCATCCCATGCAAAGCAGATTGGCTTCTGAAAATATACTGGTCAAGTTTTCCTTAGTTACGAGTTCCCAATAGGCTACATTGTTTCTATCTAGGCTACTTTGTTGCTACATAGCTTTCTATATGTTGCATTATTTCTAGGTAGTTTTCTATATGTTACACTGTTATTACGTAGCCTTGGATAAATTACGCCATTTCCATTTAACCTTAAATTGCATTGTTTTTTAATAGCCTTGTATAAGTTTTATTGTTTTTATGCAGCTTCCTAATTGTTTCCATTTCGCTTCTGTTGGCTGTATTGTTCTACATAGCTTTCTATCGCATAATGCATGTGTTTGCATAACCTTCTGTAGGACAGCCTTACTTAGCTTACACTATTACTATGTAGGCTGCTGTAGCATTCATTGCTTCTCTGTAGCATTTTGTAGGATTATTTTCACTCGGGCTTCTCTGAGTTACATTGTTTCTGTGTTTCCTTCTATATTCTTCATGGTTTCTAAATACAATTTTATTTCTACAGAGCCGTTCATAGAATAAATTGTGCCAATATATTCTTCCAAATCATTGCATATTTCCCATTCAGACTCGTACACTTTTTATTCACATCTGTTCAATGTCACATCCTCATGTTCTTCTTGGTAAAAGTAATTACTTGCTTTGTAGGTTGTGCACTTGGCAAAGTTTGTGCGATGTCTTTGATTCCTGATGAGAAGTGAATATATGTGGCACATCACGTAGACGTCTCCTTCACATTTCTTATTAGTTTCCGTAAAGTGTCTGAGTTCGATGGGAGAACTGTGGACAACACCTTTTCATATCACTGTGCGATATTATTTTCTAATGCTGTCAGCTATCTGTGTCCTCCCAATTGGTTAAGACATTGAACCATTCATTATAATAGCATGGAGTTTATCTTGAGGATACACATGAAACAGATCTTAATAGCTGTAACCTCAATCTTATATGTAACAGTAGTTTCGTTCATATAAAAAATCCTCTATCAGGAAAGCCCTGGACACTAATGCTGAATTAGGGGTCCAGTAATTAGTCTTCTTCTCCATTCATCAGTCATTCAAAAAAGCTTATTTTACATTTCTCCCCACTAATCATGCATCTAAAAAGGATGATCTATAGTTATGTTCAAATGGCTCACAGGTTTTAAACTGACATTTGAAAACTCTTGGCATTGCTGTGACTTGTCATCGTCTCATTGTGTCATGAACAATATTATTGTTTAACTATTTCTCAGCTCCACATAGACTATAAACATTCCAGCAGTCCACACTTTACTCTGCACTGATGCTCTAAAATGTCAATGCAGAGTTTGCACTTTGCACAAAATCATACAGGTACAAGGGATGAAAAGACGGCTGTCGGACGCAGCCTAACTTCTCACAGAAAAGATAAACATTGCATAATCACTATGTTTACCTTTGAACACACAACACTGAACCAACGCTTGTGTATACAGATTAGGAAGCACTCACAATGCTTGTGTTCATAACATTGCTGGGTGTAAGAAAGGAACATGAGCTGTTGAGTCCTAAGAGATTTAGTCAGCTCCACTAAGCAGGCATGAGGCTGAATTTCCCATGTAACTCGGGCTAATATACATCTCTGGTTACAGGGAAATCAGTAAAAAGAACGGGTGGTACAGTTGGTGAAATAAATGAAAAACAAATAAAAGCACAAATAGAATAATAGAAAAAAAATAATAATGTCATGACTCTGTTGTCAGATGTCCAGGGACCAGGGGCTATTTCCCTTTCCATATGCTAAGGGTGCCCTAGCTTGCCCTGTTCCCCAGATTATTTCTGATGGTGAAGACACCGGGGCCACATACCTTGCCTTAGCTCCTGAACCCGCCCTCAGTCTATACCCTTCCCCTACCCAGGGAAGAGGGGAGTAGTAGTGTACCATAATACACCAACAAGGTAATACGAACAGCGATAACGAAAAATACCAATCATACAAATATACTCACATAAACAACAGAAGAATGCACCCAAGGAGTGGAGGATGGGGTTAAACCAAAGTAGGAGAATCAGAATTATCACACAGCCTACCAACCTGCCAACAGTCACAGATAAATCCACCAAACTCCTTCTCAAATAATAACCAGCAACAACCTCCAACTGTGCAGCATAAGCTACTGACAATGAGTGCTAGCCATGACCAAGCTTATATAGGAGATGGGGGTGCACAGCTGAGAGCCTTAATGCAGGAAAGCTCCCAGGAGCTCTCAACTGAGCTGATTAATGCCTGCAATGCTAAAAGAAAACTGCACCTTTAATATGAAGGTGAAGTGCTTCTAACCAGTGTAGGAGTAGGAGAAATCAGACGCTGCGGTCTGTGGATTTCCCATTTTTCTTTACATTTTCCCCTAATATTAGCAGAAAACTAATAGGTAGAAACTATTTAAATACCAACATTTTTACAGCAGTTAAAAGCGCATGTATGATCAAATCCAAAAACGTACCTAGTTAAGAATGAAAGAAAATGCCCCAGTACTGAACTGGTGAACATTATTATGTGGCAAGTGAAGTATGATGAAAAAATATTTGGAGACTTAAAAATTGTCTACTGAATCTTCTAATTTTGGTGATTGGGACACCTCACCCAAATATCTATCCTAATACAGAACCAACCATCTAAAGTGCCTTTCAAACTTCTTTCCAAACACTCAACCAACCAGTCATCCAAGCATCCAATGCACCAATGTGTTTTTGTTTATTTTTTTGTTCCATCTTTATTAGTGGTTTATCATGTACAAATTATTATTGTGCATTTTTAAAAACAACTAATATATACAAGTATTTTATAACTCCAGACCCAAACGTCGTCAACCCTGGAGAGAATAAAGAAAAGAAATATTTCAAACCCATAGAGAATTTTTCAGAGCTGCGTAAGCGTGGATTTCCAAAATTTCCATTTGAAGAAATATTTAGTTACTTCAGTTTTCATAGTGAAGTAACATTTTTGCAAAAAGCATGATACTATTCATATCATTCTACAATGTAACGTAAGGAGGTGAAAATCAGCTATCCACTTGTAGATGATTATTGACATTTTATCTAGTGTTAAAAAGGATTTATGGGCAACTCCCTACCTACCAATGGTTCAAGCATCTGTCGGAATTGACAACTGACGCATGTTCAGTACAGCAGGAACTAGCACAAACGGAGGTCACTGATGAAGCTTCTTTCATGCCTCTGCTTCGGGACTTGATCTGGTGACGTACTGCTGCGTGGTTGGGTTCCTTTTTTGCTGAGCCACAGCCTGTTTGGTTTCTGTCTAAAAGCTAATGGTTCTTATGTCTTTTCTTTCCTTTCTTTGCTTTGCTTCTATTCAGATGTTTATCACTTCCCAATTTGGTTCTGTCCCATCAGTTCTTTGGGTGGGTTATTTATACTCATTTTGCACCTGAATCTTTGCTGGCTATATATATAGAGATCCACTTCCACAGCTAGTGATTATCTTACCTAGTTAATCTCTGTTGTTTTCCTATGGTTTGTTTTAGTCTCTTCCTCCCCAGTACTCTTTCCTTTTTTTATTTTTGGGATCAAGGAGGTTTTTGCACATTTTGCATTTGTTGTGAGGCTCTTCTTATTTTCTTCCAATTTATACTTTAGTCCTGTGTCTCACCCTCTGTCTGTGTGTACTACGTTCTGTCGTTCTTGGTTACACACTATGTATAGTGAAGAGTGCAGTTAACGACACTCAAGGGCAGCAGACATTGAGTGGGGGGTGTCATTTCATAATCTCCCCTGGTTTGGTCATCCCCAAGGTTCAATCACAACAGCTTCATTTCAGGGAGGAGGCAGAGGCTTCAGCAGTGACCGCAGTCTTTGTTCCTCGATGTTTCGTTTGATAAAGGAGTTACAGGAAGCAGAGAGGGAACAATGTTTAAATTAAAGGGAATCTACCACATTTGAGCGATCTGACCCATTAATATGGGAATACAGGTTATAGACTTCTAAAAAAAAAAGTCATACCTATATGCCTCATGAATGATGCTTTGTGGTGGAAAAATCATCTTTTATCGCTTTATGGAAATGAACCTTTCCAGGCTATGGGCAAGATAAAGCTGCTTCCTCACTTCATTGTATCTTATCCCACATCCTCACTGTGTCCCTGTAATGTCAGATGAGTGTTCTCCGATGTACAGAAAACGGGCATATGACATACTTACTATGCTGGGCCGGAGGAAGGAAGTTGGGAGTGTAACTTTTCTGTACACTGGAGAACACTGGCAGCTGAAGATACAGTCACTCTCCAGTGCCTGCGTAGAACAAAATTGAAGCCAATGCCCGTAGAAGGGTGAAACAGTGAGGAGCAGAGACGGCAGTACGAATGTGCAGGCGCGGGATTTCCAGTCGCAGACCTGATATCACAGGGACACAATGACGATGTGGGAGGAGAAAGATAGGATAGAAAGCTGTGTAACCTTCCAGGCAATGTATGCCCCATAGCCTGGAAGAACTCTCTTCCACAAAGCGATAAAAGATGATTTTTCCACAACAAGGCATCATCCAAGAGACATACACATATGACGTTTTTCAACAGTCTTTAACCTGTATGCCCATATTAATAGGTCATAATGCTCAAATGTAGTGAGAGATTCCTTCTTAATAATATTAGGAGAAAGATTGGATTGGTACATTAAATAAATTGATTTAATCCTAAATATCTGTTAGCTTTGCACCACCCCTTTAAGGCTTCAGATTTCGAATTTATGAGTCTTCATACCATATATTTAGTAGCGGATGATTAAGAATCTCACAATAGTCTTTGCAAAGGCTCAAAGGCTCTGTCCCTGGTAGAATCCTTCAAAGCCATTGTTATTTCTTCCAAGGACAGCGAAGCATTGAATAACTCTCATTGGTCTTTATCTAAATATGGAAATTCTATGGACTTGAAAAATGGACATCATCTCCCCTTGAGAATTAGTCAGTTGTGTAGAATTCAAAGCTTGACAATAGCACTAAATTTCGGCATGATATTTTCAGTGGAGGTAAGCAACTGTCCACGTTTGAGACTTTATATCCGAAATTCATTTAGGTGGCTCCTGATTTGTAATAATCCTAGCTATAAACTTACCTGCCTGAAAGAAGTAACTGCAATTCATATTAGATTGTAAAGCCTGAGCATATAATAAATTCTCATACCCCAAGTGCGCCTTCTACCAGACATTTTAGCATTCATGTGAAGGATCTGCAATAAAAGCTTCTCCAGAAGATGTAAGTTAAGATTCAGCTTTATTTAGGCGATTTACTCCCACCACTTTCACTATCTGATCTTTTAATATACTGTAAATCTCTGACAAAGGCTCTAAAAGCAATGCACACAACCAAAGGAGAGGCAGTACCCTCATTTATCTCAAGATTTTTTAAAATTCAGATTTGATATCATTATGCTCAATTCTCTGAATAACCAGAAGGGCCAATAGTAAAGGAACGGGTGCACCATAAACTTACCATAGCCACCAAAAGTGTCGAGCGATCTTACATTCCTCTGCCCTCATGTAAGACTTGTTGACTTCTACCAAAAATATCTTCTGACACAAAAGTTATAAATTTTGGACGTAGATTCACTTGTCCAGTGTTCATCCCATTATAACAAAACCGCTATTAAAAAATATAAAACTGTTACAAATGGAGCAAAAACAGATGCACACTTTAGTTTCCATTTTGCATCCATTTTGGTTCCATTTTTATTGGATTTGCTTGGCTAGAGTGTCTGAACTCCTTCAGTGTTTTGCATATGTGCAGTGCTTAAAAAAAATCATTAATGGATGACATAACAGAAGACCAATGACCATCCGTTATAATCCAGTGGTAAAAAAAACAATCCAGTTGCTATCCATTTTTTTTTTGGACGGATAGTTGAGCAGACAAAGTTTTTTTGATCTAACTGAAAAGCGGATTGTAGACGTTTTAGGACATTTCCATCTGCATAGAAATGAATGTATCCTGCACTTGATCATTTTCATTCTGTTATTATCATCCCAAAACTGATCCACAAATGGACGTCGTTGCTGGAAATGTAAACATTGCCTAAAGTGAAATTTTGTTTTTCACAATGATAATGGCACTCTATATACAGATATAGCATTCCCGTGCGGTCTGCGGACACGTCAAAGCAACGCACGCGAACGTAACCGCATACAACGCATGTCCCTGCGTACCCAATGTTAAAGACAGGTATGCAGGATACATGCGGAAGTAGGTGGGGCATAGGCAGAGCTTAAGGGAAGAAGTGCGCAGCCCTACGCAGACCAGCCAAATGCAAGTGTGAACCCGGCGTAACAGCTGAATGTGTTAGAGTAGACTTGTGCTGAGCATTATTCTTCTGGTAAGGGTTTGCTCATATCTTCATTTAAACTTGGCTGCTGCAATGTGAGAAAACCTTGCAATGTTAGTAAATTAGACAGTGCTCATCTGTGAGTTTTTCCTTAACCGCAAATTGGGGTAAGAAAAATTTTCAGCATGCTGCATGTGGCCCGGTAAAATAGCCGAAAGTCAGCAAAGAAAGTCTATGGGTGCGAGAAAAAAATTGCACTGCACACGGATCATGCATGTACCATGCTATTTTTATGCACCCATCACATAGGAAACTTGACATTTAATCAGCCGAGTATAGTAAATTCACAGTGTGAACCATCAGAATAGAATAAATATATAGATAGTGTGAGAGAAACGTGAAGGAGCTACACCTCGCCACCCAGACTGACGTTAATATTAGGTCAGCGGGAACACGTGATAAGGTCTACCCACTTTTACCAACATGACATTCCGCACTGCTTAGGGACAGATAAGGTCTGCTTGGCACAGTTTTACATAGAACCCCCCTGTCAATACAGAGTGAAAGAAGGTGGCCCATGCAGTCACTGACGTGGCAGCACACTCCCGACAGGCTGAGAGACCCCTTTCACTTGCCCCAGTGAAACAAAACCTTATGAGCCCGGTAGGACTGTCCCAGTTCCTCGCTTGATAAACGCCTGGTCTGTTAACACGATTATATCGGGCCAGAAAACCGCCCCCAGTAGCATGTGAGATAGGTCGAGAAACAGAAGTGTGGATTCATGGATCGAGATAAAGTAGCAGCCCAGTGTTAAATTATATATTTCATCGCCTTAAGGGAACACTAGACAATATACTGTATATACACAGTGGTTATACATATATAACAGTCAGATATGTATATACAATAGTGATAGGACAAAGGGTATAAACAGATCATATAGTCAGTTACCAGTTAGATGAAAGGCCCGGCATGCAGGGGAGGGCCTGCCACATGGGAAGCTTGAGTTCCCCTCGATGTGTGACTTGTCCTCACACAATGTCCTTGTGAACTCTGCGAGAAAAAGCAATAGGAAATGCTGCACACAAGCATTTAACTCTCTGAGTCACTCCCCTCCTGCCCTCTGGGCTAAACGTATCGGATCTGACCAGGCCCCTGCTACTCATAGAGACTAAACACAATTTTGCTACCTAGCTGCTAGTGGCTGTTCTATGGATCTCCCTTCCCGTGCGTGTTAGAATGACTTGAGACCCAGACAGGCGCTTGCCCTGGTCTGGGTATCTCGGAAATATATACGATGTACCGCTAGAATGTATAGTATTTTTATAACTCCTTTATGAAATCCTATCTGGCTGAACAAAGGACTCAGGCCACATGGCTTGGATTCACAGGAGGTCTTCCTGTAGAAGGTTGCTTGCCTGCTAGCTAGGGGTGTGTGAATCCTTTGGTAATTGAGCTGGACAGGAGTTATGTTACCACATCATGTGGAATGATTTTTTTATAATTCCATGCCCAATAGTATACAGATGATTGACATGGAATTATGTCTCCAATATTCTTCACAGATAGGAAAAAAAAGAAAAAAATGTCATGGGGTCCCACTTATTTTTCTTAACCAGCTGAGAGAAAACCGACAGCTAGTGGCTGATGTTCATAATCTGGGAAGAGGGTAATAAACATGGAGCTTCCCAGGATATTAATATCAGCTGTCTACTTAGCCTTTACTGTCTATTAAAAAGGGGTGATACCCCCAAAAAACGATGTAGGGTCCCCCCAATTATTAATAACATTTTAGTGTAGTCTGATTTCCACGGACTGACAGAATGGAGATGATAGAAGTTTTTTCCATCTTCTGCTCATCCGAGAAAATCAGGTCACACTATGATGACACTCTGATCAAATTTGATTAGCATAATCGACTCGATTCTCTCAGATGAGAGGAAATACGTTGGTGTGAACCTAGCCTTCCGCTGCCTTGACCTTTCTCATTTGGAGCACAGATGAAGCCAGTGAAAGGGTCAGCACTGGGAATACCTGGAGATATCCTGCTGCAGGAGATTGTACTGATAAACACAACACTCAGGTCAGCATCTGTCTCCTCAATCACTGCCATCATCGGTACTCCTAATTATTATGTTCTGACATCAATGCAGCAGAAGTCAAGGAAATATACTGGGGAAAAGGACTTGAAAGCCACTTAAATGTAAGATATTAAAAATAAAAAAATCCTTACCGCTCACTTCTCCAGCCTCTCTGCTTTTCAACATCAACTTTCCTAACTTTGCAGCATCTTCAGATCTCTGCTGTTCTTGCTGAAACCTCACACTGGACTGGGACTTCCATCTTTGATTAGTCCAGATAGCTTTTTAAACATGCGTGCATTACCTTTAAAGCCAGAAGTCCCTGCCAGCCGGAGAGGCTCAGGGTTTTCAGCACAATCGGCAGCTATCTGAAGATGCAGTGAGGACTGGATGATATGGAGGGGCCGGAGTGGTAAGTAGTAACGTGAATTTAAGGATTTTTTTATTTTATTTTTTTACATTTTAAAGGCCCATTACGGTTCAGAAAAAAATTAGCAGCCAGCGACAGAAGCAAATTGCAAAAAATCCACATTTTGGCAAAAATGGAATTTTGTAAAATTTGTATAGAATTCAGTTTCACTCAAATTTTCTCGTTCATTTACACCCCTAATGAAGAGATTTGCAAAGTTTTATAACTTTTCATGCTGGTCAATAAAAATTTGAAAGTTTTTGGTTACTTTTTAGGAGATATTTTAAATGCCTATTCAGGTCGGCGGACGTCAATGAATAAATAAAAAGCACAACAATAAAAATAAATATCCCATAAAAATAATGACTCTGGTAAAAGGAAAACGCAGCAATGTCCAGTAGAATCAATGCCTTGTGTAAAAGACACAACAGTAAATCTGCACTATCCAATAAAGTTCATGCCTCTTGTCTTATAAAACCTAACGGTGATCAATAATGTCTCAGGTAAATAGAAACCACAGCGGCACCCAAAAGAATTAATGACTCTAATGAGAAAGAAACATTCCAACAAAGTAAATAACGAAGCTATATCCTCTGGTACATATGATGCCAGTCATACCGCAGTGTCCAATAAAAAATAGTATGTATATAATATATAAGTGAAAAACTCAATACTTGAGCGTCTCTAATGAGTAGAAAACAGCAGTATCTGGAGAATTACAGCACAACAGTAGATCGCAAACTTGATTTTTAGTTGGTGACTCTTGTAGATCAAGAACAACAATAGCCCAAAAGTTATTATCTAAGATAAATATAGCAATATCCAATGCCGCACCTATAATAAAACACAACCACAGATGACAAAAGTAGCGTCTCTGATTGATAAAGAACCAAAAACACAACAATATCTGGTAAAAATAGCGCCTCTTGCAGATGAAAAACACAACATTGACTTAGTTATAGGTTATAGGGAATCTGTCAGCAGGTTTTTGCTACCTTGTCTGAGAGCAGCATGATGCAGGCAAAGAGACCCTGAATCCAATGATGTATATCTTAGGTTTTGGGTGCAGCATCTCTGACACAGATTTTAGATTTAGCAATGCAGCAGGGCTGCCCATGCCCCACCAGGCCCTGTATGTACATTGTCTATAGAAAGTGAGTTGCTTATCATAGGAGGGGCGGAGTCGAATGAGAGCCCACGCCTCAGATAGTCACAGCAATGATAATGTCCTAGTGATAAAGCTTTCCATGTAAGTAAAAACAGCACACAGCTTGACATGTGACCCATCATTGAATTCTGTGTTTTAAGCACTACGTCATGCAACAAGCTGAGGGCTGCTGCCCCTTTAAAAATGGGGAATCGTGGGTACGCACGTACTAGGCGCACACACATGAATCAGGGAGCAGTAGAACACCAGGGAACACGCCACGGGAATGGAGTGATGAGTAAGCTGGCGTCCCTGCATAGAGGGGGAAGGGGACACCATGCAGGAGTGCCAGCAGCAGCGCAGCACATTGAAGCATGTAGTTAGCCAATCGTTTATGCACAACAATAAGGACAAATAATATAAAGGGGAAAACGTCTGATCTACCTAAAGTATTTCCCACGCAGCACACGTCTTCCTTATCAACTTATTTTTAGGTCAAGAACCTAAACACGGCGGACACAATCATCCCATTCCCCTGTCCCCTAACCATGACTTTTCAATTCTTATTTTGCATGAAGGATCCTCACAAGTTGACATAAAATATCCACTGATATATTTTAGGTTTGAGGCTCCACTAAGAAGGCGTGAGGTCTAGCTGGGTCCATGTTATTGTAATAAATGTTATTTTCTATGCACCCACGCAGTATATTTAAAATCTAATGGGTTCATTTGAATTGTGGCTGAGACCTGCTAGTGCTGTCTCTCTAGAGAGCTGGAATGTAAATAATGTGAGTGTTCAGATGACATACAGAAAATGTTCGGCATAGAAATGAGATATGCACGTATATGTAATAGGTCAAATTGTGTTTACACCTTGCCGAGCGCGTGCATGAAAATCATTGTCAAACATTTACTTTCTTGAGATTGCCTTGTTGTTGACTGGTATGCCCCAAGAGAAAGGAAATACACCATTTCCACACATCTGCCTATTCTGAAAAAAGATGTACATTAAGCAGGTTGTGATCCTGTCTGGTGCATTATGGTGCGTTTTATTGATTTATTATTTATATAAAATTATAAAATTATATTGGGATTGGAGATGGGATTGGAGATGTTGACCTCTTATGGTTCTAGACTTTGGATTTGGATCAGTAGAATCAATCTAATTTGAAGTTCCAATATTTCATGGTTCATAGTTTTTAAGTTTGACAGTAGACATAATGCCATTGGATTCAACCTGTAACCTAACATGTAGATCCCCTGTAAAGTAAAAACCCCATGAAACATATGCTAATTGCCCCATATTAGGAGAAAAATTCCTCCTCGACACCACGTAAGGCAATCAGACGAGTTCCATGGAACAAGTGAAGAACATTTTGTACATTCAAGAGGAAGACTACACATCTGTCTAGCCCAAGGTTGCCATTGACCTTTAGTGGATTCTAGTCATTTCCTGTATAATTGGTTGTAATTGGTCCTGTCCTCCTCATTCTGGCTCTCCCATTAGATCGTAACTTTAGATGGTCTCCATTGCTTAAATGCAAAACCTTATCCAACATCTACTGTATGTTGTTACCGTTGTCTACATGGTGGGCCATTTATATGGATATACCTAAATAAAATAGGGGATGGTTGGTGACCCAGAATGGCGCACTGAATTTGCAGAATGGGCAAAACAAAAATTGGAACAGGACCCTCAGTTTGCACAGAACATTATGTTCAGTGATGAGGCAAACTTTCTTCGGTGGGCCATTTATATGGATACACTTAAATAAAATTGGAATGGTGACAGTTTTCTTGTGTAGGGTGTCTTGCATTGAAATCTGCTGCAATGACCCGGGTACTGCGTTCACCAGACATCAACACAATTTCTATCCACTCCTCACGTGTTAACTTCTATGACATGAGAATGGCTGTAAATAAAGAGAAACTTGTAAATAACTCATGAAAGAATAAAGTTACATTAAAACCTAGCACATCATTGTTTTTCTTGTGAAATTCTCAATAAGTTTGATGTGTCACATGACCCTCTTCCAATTGAAAAAATAAAGTTGGATCCAAAATGGCCAACTTCAAAATGGCCACCATGGTCACCACACATCTTGAAAAGTTTTCCCCCTCTCAAATATTAATGTGTCACAAACAGGAATTTGATATCACCAACCATTCCCATTTTATTTAGGTGTATCCATATAAATGGCTCACCCTGTATATTTCACTTCTTGGCTATCTCCTTGCATACCTTGTTCTTCGGTCAATACAGCTGCTACCATTTCTTAACATATGCTTCTAAGACAGGACAACCTGAGCTAAGAATAATCTAAAAGCCAATTATGCTTGTGGGGGTTAAATCAACTCACAAAAGAAGGTATTAACTTTGGTTAAGGAAAGTTTCATCGTAGTCATGAATTCTTGGCAAGTAGTATGATGTCACAAGAGTAAGATGGGCCATAGTGTTAAAACAATAAAACTTACAGAGGTTTTCTGGGATTCTAAAAACATTGAAGGCATCTGTATGAAAAACTAAAACCTACACATACTTGGTTAGGCCTGTTTCACACATCCGTTTGTCACCATCAGTCAAAATCCGCCGATTTGCAAAAAAAACGGATCTGCCATTTATCTTGGCGGATCTGTTTTTTTCCCCATTGACTTTCATTATCGGCGGATTTTGACTGAGGATCGTCCGTTGCATCCATATCTCTGCGGATCCGCCAAAATTTTGGCGTCTGCTGAGATCACCGAACGGACAATGCAACTTTTTTTGTTGTCCAGATCCGTATTTTCCTCTTTTGCTACATGTTTAACCCTAAATCCAATCTGGCTGCTGGATAAAAAAATCTCTCTCTCTCCTCACCGCCTCATCGCCCGAGATCTCACCTCATCGCCCGAGATCTCGCCTCCACTCACCGCGACATCGCCCGAGATCTCGCCTCCTCTGACCGCTACATCGCCGGTAGCCATTTTTTTTCAGCCGCGGTTCCTTTAAAATTCCGAAATCAGCGGATCCTGGCGCACCAATGGTCCGGTGGCTCCCGTTGGTGTTTCATCGCCCACGGATCCGTTATCCACCATTTTAGTGGCTGCCAACGCACAGGAAAAACGTAAGTGTGAAACAGGCCTTAATCATCCGGTGTTCTCTCTCTTGTGCTTCCTGACATTCTATCTGTCACAACTTGGTTTCAAGACTCAGTCTCGTGACCTTTTGCTGTGTGGTCTGTTTGCCTCTCTGCTGACCCATAGCCCGGTTATTCTCTGCCTAAATGCTGATGGTTCTTTTGTCATTGCTTTCCTTTTCTTGGTTTGCTTAACTTCGTTGAATCTGTTAGAAGGGACCTCCTGGGTCATATGGTCCAACGCTCTGCTCAAAGCAGGATTCACAAAATCATCCCAGACAGATATCTGTCCAGCCTCTGTTTGAAGACTTCCATGGAAGGAGAACTCACCATCTCTCGTGGCAGCCTGCTACCATAACTGCTAAAAAGTTTTTTTAATATCTAATCTGTGTCTCCATCCATTCAGTTTCATCCCATTGCTTCTAGTCTTTCCTTGTGCAAGTGAGAATATAGATGATCCTTCTAGAATATGACAGCTCTTGAGTCATTTGTAGACAGCTATTATGTCTTCTCTCTTCTTTTTTGTAAGCCAAACATTCCCAAATTCTGTAACCGTTCCTCATAGGACATGGTTTGCAGACCGGTCACCATTCTGGTTGCTCTTTTCTGAACTTGCTCCAGTTTGTTGATGTCTTTTTTAAAATGAGGTGCCCAAAACTAAACACAGTATTCCAGATGAGGTCTGACCAAAGAGGAGTAGAGGGCAATAATGACTTAATGTGATCTAGACTGTATGCCTCTGTTAATGCATACCAGAATTGCATTTGCCTTTTTTGCTGCTGCATAAAACTGCTGACTCATGTTCAGTCTGTGATCTATTAGTATACCCAAATCTTTTTCACGTGTGCTGTTGCTTAGCCCTATTCCTCCCATTCTGTATATGCTTTTAGATTTTTATTGTCCAGATTTAGTACTTTGTATTTTTCCCTATTAAAAACCATTCTGTTAGTTGCTGCCCACTGCTCCAATTTATTTATCTTTTTGAATCCTCTCTCTTCTTTAGTATTAGCAATCCCTCCTAGCTTTGTGTCTTCAGCAAATTTAATCCTCCATTCCTTCATCTATATCTCAATGATAAAGGTGTTGAACAATACAGGGGCCCTGTGGTGTCCCACTTGAGACATTTTTCCAACTGGATGTGCAGCCATTTACGACCACTCTTTGGGTCTGATCACTAAGCCAGTTATGAATCCACCTAACAGATGCCTTGTCCATTCCATACTTAGTCATTTTTTAAATTAGGATTGTGTGAGCTACTTTGTCAAATGCTTTGCCGACGTCAAGATATACTATATCTACAGCATTTCCCTGATACACCCAGTCAGTGATTCTGTCATAGAAGGAAATTAAGTTAGTCTGACATGACTTATTAGTTACAAACCCATGCTGACTCTGGTTAATCACTTTATTCTTATCCAGTTACTTAAATACATGTTGTTTAATAATTTGTTCAAAGATCTTTCCTGGTATAGAGGTCTGACTCGCCGGCCTATAGTTCTCTGGATCCATCTTCTTCCCCTTTTTAAAGATTGGAACAACATTTGCTCTTCTCCAGTATTCTGGGACTTCTCCTGCTCTTCAAGAATTTTCAAAAATTATGGAGAGTGGTTCAAAAATTTCTTCTGCTATCCCCTTCAGTACTCTGGGGTGTAATTCTTCTGGACGTGGAGACTTGAATTCATTTATGTTAGATAAGCATTCCCTCACTATCTTTCTGTTTATAAATAATCTGGATTGATTCAGTTGATGTTACATTTCCTTTTTGAGAGATAACAGATGCGAAATAGGAATTTAAAAGTTCGGCCTTCTCAACTTCCTTTCTTACCATTTCATCATTTTCATCCTGTAAAAATCTTATAGCATCTTTGACTTTTCTTTTACTTTTGACTTATCCCCCAAATCCTTTTTTATTGCTTTTGACATCTCTTGTAATCCTTAATTCATTTTCAGCTTTATTCAGCTTCAGATAATCTGATTTCTGCCCTGCATGTTCTGCAGACAGCATAATATTCTTCTTTAGATATGGCTCCCTCTTTCCATTTGATAAACATTTCTTTCTTCCTTTTTTAGCATGTGTTTAAGTTCATCCATCCTGGTTTCCTTAAATGCTTCCTATTTTTTCCTCTTTTCGGAATTGTTAACGATTGTGCTTTGAGAATCTAATTTTTCAAGATTTCCCATCCTTCCTGGACAGTTTTGTACTTAAGGATATCCAGCCATTGGATCCCTCCAATTCTCTTTCTGAGTCCCTTAAAATCTGCCTTTCTGAAATCTAACCTTGACGTCTGAGTCTTCACAGGTCTTCCTCCTCTAGTTATTCCAAAATTCTAAAATAGCATGGTCGCTACCTCCTAGGGTCCCAGCCATTCTTACCTCCTCAATCATTTCCTCGTTGTTTATAAGGATTAGATCCAAGGTAGCAGTTCCCCTTGTTTTCTCACCTACCTTTTGGAAGATAAAATTGTCAGCAAAAAAGAGGATAAGAATTTGCTTGACCTGTTAGTTTTGCCTGACAGAGATTCCCAACAAATGTCAGGATATTTGAAATCTCCCATGGCCACTATGTTATATTTTTTGGAGAACATGGCCATTTGATGCATAAAGAGTTCATCCATATCTTCAGCTTGCACAGGCGGTCTGTAGTAAATGCCTACAATGGTGTCCTTTTCGTTGTTCTCTCCTTGTATTCTTACCCAAACAGTTTCCACAGAACTTCCAGTCTCTGAAGCTTCAATCTGTGTGCAGATATACGCGTTTCTAACATACAATGCGACACCTCCTCCTCGTTTATCAAGTCTGTTTCTTGCAAATAAGTTGTATCCTTCAGTAGATCATATTTTGGGATGGGGTTTATATAATCACCTCTCACTTACGTTCTTTGCTCGCTATACTTCTATGTTAGAAGTTCCAGCTTCTCACCTAGGGATTATCCTTCTTGATTAATCCCAGTTTCTTTTCCTGCGGTCTCTCTGTGTCCTCCTCAAGCACTCTTAGCTTTTGTCATGATCCAAGGTGGATCTGACAAGTAAATGGACAAAGTGAACTTTTTTTTCCTTTGGCTTGGTGCCAAAGTGGGTTGATTGCCCCCGGTGGCCATTAGAATTATTACACGTGGTGGAATTTGTTCTAAGTTGCCCCGGTGGTGGTGAGTGGTATTACACTTTAATTTAATGTGCACGTAATTACAAATCAGGTGTGAGGCTCTATAAAAGAGTGTCAGGTGTGTTCAATCACTGTTGGTGATATTGATAGTTCGTCATTTGGGAAGCAAGCCTGGTTGATGAAGGAGCTGAATGAGAGTCCTGGGCAGCCCAGTCAGAGGGGTTGAGTCAGCTATGGAGTCTGCATGGATTGGTGGAGTTCAACGATGTGGTCTGCAAGAAGGGCTGGCATGGCGTGGTGGAGTCGCAGTTTATGGTGTCAGCAGGAAGTGCTTGCATGGCTTGGTGGAGTGGCAACTATGGTGAGAGTTGCACTCAGCATGCTGGACTTGGTTGCTGAAAGCTGGACTCAAGCATGCTTGACTTCTTGGCAGAAAAGTTGGACTCGAGCATGCTGGACTTTTTGGCAGAAGCTGGACTCATCTTTGGGACTCTGTTTACTGGGCAGCTGCAGCTGGTGGTGGACTCTGCTCCAGGGCTGCACTGGGGTTATGGATCCGGTTGTGGTGGTGGATCCGGTTGGAGGGGAGGATGAACGCAGGTGGTGGGCTCTGTTGTTGGCTTTGCTCTGTTGCATACGCTCCTAAGTGGTGTTCCCCCTGTATTGTCATTTTCCCTTATGTGTGTTTAGTGCAGTGGTGGGATTAGTTTCCGCACCAACCAATTCCCTAGTGAGGGTTTAGGTGCAGGGCGAGTCAGGGTTTGAGGTACGCATGCGTCGCCCGGTGCGGAACCGGCATAGGGAAGGTTAGGAGTGCAGGGACACTGGCTCAGGGGAGTACAGGAGGTCTCCACGTCCCTATTCCCTATCGCAGGGCCCACCATTGTTATTGTTACCCAGGTTTTCCCTTTATTATTTAAATTCGCCTTACTGGAGGCGGGGTTTCCAGACTACTGTATATATAACGTGTATTACCTAAATTCGCCAGTTGGAGGCGGTGTATCCAGCTGCACGTTTTATTATTTAAATTCGCCCCACTGGAGGCGGTGTATCCAGGGTCACGCGTGTCATGGGTTTGCCTTGCGGTACTCGCTGAGTCCAGACACACGTGACCGTGACAGCTTTATTTTATGTTTGTTGGTCTGGGAGGTTTTTCACTTAGTTTGTTTTTTTTTGTATTTATTCCTTTCTATCCTGTGTGTTCATGTTTAGTGCCTTGCCCTGGGTTCTTGTGTCTCCTTGTACCCTCTCCTTTCTCTTTGTAGGATTTGTGTTTTTGCGCATCCCCTCTGGTTCCTCAGGAGGTATGAGAAACCCCTTGACGTGTGTTTAGGGACTTTGCTAGTCTGTATAGTGACCAGTTGGGTGCAGGTATGGCAAAGCTCTTTGTAAGTTCTTCTGTCGTTACCCTATGACTGTGTGTAAACACGTTCATAATAATAATAATAATAATAATCTTTATTTTTATATAGCGCTAACATATTCCGCAGCGCTTTACAGTTTGCACACACATTATCATCACTGTCCCCGATGGGGTTCACAATCTAAATTCCCTATTAGTATGTCTTTAGAATGTGGGAGGAAACCGGAGTACCCGGAGGAAACCCATGCAAACACGGGGAGAACATACAAACTCCTTGCAGATGTTGTCCTTGGTGGGATTCGAACCCAGGACCCACTAACCACTGAGCCACCGTGCCGCCCGTTCATAACCCTTTGTTTACTTGGCTGCAGTGATGACATTTAATTGATGCTTGTAAACACTGCAGCCAATCACTGCCTTCAACAGTCTTGTGCTGTCCATGTACCTCTTAGGCTGGTTTCACACTTGCGTTTTTCTGCGCAAAAAACGCATGCGTTTTTTTTCCTATACTTAACATGGGTGCGCATAGACATGCGTTTGTACGCGTTTGTATGTGCATGCGTTTTTTTGTAGTGTGCGCCCGGGCGCACAAAATGCATCCTGTTGCATTTTTTGTGCATCCAACCTGTCTCAAAAAAACGCATGCGCACGCAATGCACACAAAATTCACCCAAAAACACATTATAGTCTATGGGAGCACTGATGTGCTCATGATAATGTGCACGTCAGCGCAATAAAAGCATGCGTTTTTTAAAAAAACATGCACAAAAACACAAAAAAACGTATAAAAACGCATGATGCACGCAGCGCAGCGCAAAAAAACGCAAGTGTGAAAGTAGCCTAAGACCAGTATTTGGATGCAGCAGACATTTGAGTAGATGGTATGTCTTTGTTTCAACTAAATAAATAAAGCCAGATGGGAAAGCAGCATCCATGCAACTGCTGCAACCAATCATTGAGGTCAGTGTAGACAGCACTGCTGCATGCTAGTATACAAAACTGATGGGGAGCATTAAATGCCAGTGGCTATTACCATTCTCATCTTGCTGAATATTTCAGGATCTCAAGCTTTTCCTGAATGGATCTACTCATATCATACACACACGTGGTCAAAATTGTTGGTACCCCTCTTTTAGTGACAGAAAAACCTACAATGGTTACAGAAATAACTTTAATCTGACAAAAGTAATAATAACTAAAAAAATCTATGAAAATGAACAAATGAAAGTCAGACGTTGCTTTTCAACCATGCTTCCACAGAATTTTTCTAAAAATAAAACTCCTGAAATAGGCCTGGACAGAAATGATGGAACCCCTGAAAATAATGTGACGAAAGGGGCATGTTAAATCACGGTGTGCCCACTAATTAGCATCACAGGTGTCTACAATCTTGGAATCAGTGAGTGGGCCTGTATAGAGAGCTACAGATACTCACTGTACTGTTTGGTGACATTCAACATGGGCCAGAGGAAGCGAAGGAAAGAGTTGTCTCAGGAGATTAGAAAGAAAATTATAGACAAACATGTTAAAGGTAAAAGTTATAAGACCATCTCCAAGCAACTTGATGTTCCTGTGATTAGTTACACATATTGTTCAGATATGTAAGATGCATGGAACTGTAGCCAACCTCCCTGGACATGGCCGCAGGAGGAAAATTGATGACAAATCAAAGAGACGGATAATATGAATGGTAACAAAAGAGCCCAGAAAAAACTTCTAAACAGATTAAAGGTGAACTTCAAGCTCAAGGATCATCAGTGTCAGATCGCACCATCTGTCGTTGTTTGAGCCAAAGTGGACTTCATGGGAGACGACCAAGGAGGACACTATTGTTGAAAAAATCATAAAAAAGCCAGACTGGAATTTGCCAAACTACATGTTGACAAGCCACAAAGCTTCTGGGAATGTCCTATGGACAGATGAGACAAAAATTGAATTTTTTTGGCAAGACACATTAACTTTATATTCACAGACGGAAAAATGAAGCATATCCATTAAATAACACTGTCCCTACTGTGAAACATGGAGGAAGCTCTGTTAAGTTCTTGCTGCATCTGGCACAGGGTGTCTAGAGTCTGTGCAGGGTACAATGAAATCTCAAGACTATCAAGGGATTCTAGATAGAAATGTGCTGCACAGTGTCAGAAAGCTTGGTCTCAATCGCAAAGCATGATGTTGCCATCCCCATGCTTTACAGTTGGTATGGTGTTCATTGGATGCAACTCAGCATTCTGTCACCTCCACAACAACGAGCTTTGTTTCTATCAAACAGTTCTACTTTGTTTTCATCCGACCGTATCACATTCTCCCAATACTCTTCTGGATAATCCAAATGCTCTCTAGTGGACATGTACAGGCTTAAGCAGGGGGACTCGTCTGGCACTGCAGGATCTGAGTCTCTGGCGGCGTAGTGTGTTACTGATGGTAGCCTTTGTTATGGTGGTCCCAGCTCTATGCAGGTCATTCAACAAGTCCCCCCGTGTAGTTTTGGGAGTTTTGCTCACTGTTTTTGTGATCATCATGAACCTACGGGGTGAGATCTTGCTTGCAGCCCCAGATCGAGGGAGATTATCAGTGGCCTTGTATGTCTTCCATTTTCTTATTATTGCTCCTACAGCTGATTTCATCACACCAAGCTGCTTGCCTATTGCAGATTCAGTCTTCCCAACCTGGTGCAGGGCTACAATTTTGTTTCTAGTGTTCTTTGACAGCTCTTAGGTCTTCACTATAGTGGAGTTTGGAGTCAGACTGTTTGAGGTTGTGGACAGGTGTCTTTTATACTGATAAGAAGTTCAAACAGGTGCCATTACTACAGGTAATGAGTGGAGGACAGAGGAGCCTCTTAAACAAGTTACTGGTCTGTGAGAGCCAGAAATGTTGCATGTTTTTAGGTGACCAAATACTTATTTTCCACCATAATTTGCAAAATAAATCTTGCCAAATCAGACAAGGTGATTTTCTGGATTTGTTTTCTCATTTTGGCTCTCATGGTTGTGGTCTACCTATGATGTAAATTACAGGCGTCTCTCAACTTTTTAAGTGGGAGAACTTGCACAATTGGTGGCTGACTAAATACTTTTTCCCCCCTGCACATATCTCAAAACTCTGTGGTGGAATAAAATCCCCACTAAACTCTTTTATAATCAGACAGAGACATACTGTATTAGCCCACGTTCACACGTCCAGTATTTGGTCAGTATTTTACATCAGTATCTGTAGCCAAAACCAGGAGTGGGTGATAAATACAGCAGTGGTGACATGTTTCTGTTATACTTTTCCTCTGATTGTTCCTCTCCTGGCTTTGGCTTAAAAATACCGATGTAAAACACTGAAGGTGTGAACGTTGCTTTAATCTCTTCTTGTCCCTTCAAGTAGAAATTGTTTACTCCTGGTGATGGAGCAAGAAACAAAAATATTCTCAATGCTTCATCATGAAACCTTGTAACTGCAAATTGGAAAGAAAAAAATACTATTTCCACATCCTAGGCACAATTTTTACTTAACATTGTATTTCTTATTTCGTCTAATATTCCCCTGTTGCCTGTAAGACACAGTTTATCTGCATCAGTCAGTGTATCCACCTCCTTCAGACGTCTTAAGGATCAGAGCAGACACCGACCCTTTAGCTTTGGAGTACTCTCAGCTCAAATGTGAAAAGATTACATGCATCAGAGGGAAAAATAATGGAATTCACATCTTTGATGAAATTCTTAACATCGCACTAAGGAAGCAGATGGATTAATATCTAACATTTATTAATAAGATGCCACATTTTATGCTTCCAATCAAATCAAAAAGATTTAATTGATCCCCAGGGGCGCATCAAAGCCTAAAAGTTATAACATTGAGGTCACCAAACAATATTTTCTGCAACTGGATTAGTAACTATTTAATAACCAACATAAATCCATGTAATAATAAAGCTATTTGAATGTGAGTAATGCAAGTGGTGTAAATCAATTCAACAGCCGCACTGCTTGTTGATGGTTTCCATGTAACACAATATTTTTTCAAACCACAAAACGTAAAAATAAGCAGAATATGGTCAATACAGATAAATCGCTAAATACTGAAGGTTCTTATTACTTTCCACAGAATCTGTCAGTAAAGCAATTTCACAATCAAAACTTGCATACAGTATGAAATAGATCTCTTAGACTTAATGAGGCTGGTGTACTTACTTTGAAAATCCATTTCACTTCTTTAACTCAATCTCTGCTCTCCTATCCTGACTGACAGCTCCTCAAGAGACTGAAAACACTTGGACTCATGAATAGAGATGGGTGAACCAGGAACAGTAAAGTTTGGCATCCATACCGAACACCTACTGTTCGGGCACAGACACCGAACACGGACAACAACAGGAAGTCCGTGTTACTGTTAGAGTTTGGCTGCCCGGACACCGGGTGTTTGACATGCTGTCATGTGCATGACAGCGCGGCAAACACCGTGTAACGAAAGGAAGCGGAGGCACAGATGGTGAAGTTCACATTTGTTTTTTATTTTTAGAGTGGAACCTCAGGACTACGGTCTGGGGGGCTCCAAAGGGGGTGTGACTAGTGAGCCACACGTATCCGTAGTAAAGTCCCTTGAACAGGACCATAATGGAATACCTGGGGGACACAGGTGCTACCACCAGTTAGACCCCGGACATATGGCAGCTGTCCCAGCAGAACAAACGGGTAACAGATGTAACAGATCTGATGGAGCTGAACGGCAGACACCGGGTATGCATTGGTGAGGAAGGTCAGGTTCCAGGTAGATGATAGGAAGCTGGCTCCAGTAACCTTGACGTAGTCCTCAGGTTCGGATGGCAATTGGCAGAATGGGATGGCACTTGAATAGATGGATACTGGTGTCGTCTGAGATAGTTGAACACTGGTCACTGATACTCTGTGGATACAAACAGTATGAGCAAGTGCAAACGGATTGCTAATGCAGCGCAGACAGAACAGAGACTGGACCGGATGTATCAAGAGTAGATACTCATTGCTCCGGCACTCTCCCTATGGAGGAGAGGCCAGAAATTGCAATCAGTGCGCTGTCATTGGATAATTGCTATTTTCAAAAAATGTGCACTGTCCCATTAAGAAACCAGAGGGAAGTGCGCTCGCATCCTATGCACTCTCCCTGAAGGCCTGCTGGCAGCATACCAGGAAGTGGGGGAGAGAGAAGCAACAGCAGGACGCCGAGAGACAGACAAAGCACGAGGATCCAGGCAGGGACCTCGCTGAGGTACAGGGGCAGCATGGAAAGCAGGAGCAGGTGAGGAACCAGAACTGGGGGCAGCACCAGAACCGGGTGCAGGGCCAGAACTGGGACCGGGTGTAACACACCGCTTCTGATCGGTGAAATCATCCCCGCCTTTCAGAGAGTTGCGATTCCTACGCTGTCAAAAGACAGCGTGAGCACTCAGCTGTGATCTGTCAGCGGATGGGACTACAGCTTACATCATCCTACACCTGCTGCCACTAATAATAGCAAGAGCAGGAGCGGCTGATGGGTGTATTCATTAGTTGGCTCCTGCGCTGCAACCCTCAGCTGTCAGATTCAGCAAGGCTAGTTATCAAGAATAGAGGGGTCCCCACACCTTATTTTTAAATTCTTTAAATAAATAATTTTAAAAAATGACGTGGGGTCAGCTTTTCTCACAGTGCTAGCGGGGATCTCACAGAGCTCACTGCAGTTCAGCCCGGCTGGGAACCGAGCCTCAGCAACCGGAGGTAACCTCGATGACATCACCGGTCAATGAAGCCGCGCTCACAGCAGCTTAGTCACCAGTGGTTCTCAGCCTGGACGGTCGCATCTTGGCACCGTGGAGGTTGAAAACTGTTTATCTCCCAGACATGGATTACGGTGTGGGGCAGAACAACAGACAAGCATGGTGTATTGTTGTTTTTTTTTATTTTAGTTTTATTACAGGAGAATGAGGGCTTCGGTGGAATAGGTGTTTGGTGAGTATAACTGTTTCTTATTTTTAAATAAAATGAAAACTGTGTTTAGTCTTATTTCTAATAAAGGACTTTATTCTGGCTGTGTCTTTATTTACCACACAACTATAGGATTAGTAATAGATAGGTGTCTTATAGGCGCCTCTATATTACTAAGCCGTGGGGTTGATGTCACCTGACAATACAAAGGTGACATCAACCCTACAAATATGAACCCCACTTGCCACCACTACAGGGCAAGTGGGAAGAGTCGGGCAAAGCGCCAGAATTGGCGCATATAATAGATGTCTTTTCTGGGCTGCTGCGGGCTGCTATTTTTAGGCTGGGGGGCCAATATCCATGGCCCCTTACCAGCCTGAGAATACCAGCCCCCAGCTGTCTGCTTTAGCAAGGCTGGTTGTTAAAAATGGGGGGACCCCACACCGTTTTTTAATTATTTATTTAGATAATAAAAAATTATGGCGTGGGGACCCCTCTATTCTTGATAACAGCTTTGTTGAAGCTGACAGCTGTGGGTTGCAGCCCCAGCTGTGAGTTTTGCCTGGTTGGTTATCAAAAATACAGGGGAACCCACACTTTTTTTTTACATTTATTTATAGCGCTGGTGCGGCTGATGAATACTCCCATCCGCCGCTCCTGCTCTCGCTGTTATTAGCGGCAGCAGGTATTGGATGATGGGAGCTATAGTCCCAGCCACTGACACCAGTGACTGGAGTTAAACTTTATACCTACGATCAAAGCTGAGCCCTCAATCTGTCTTTTGACAGCGTGGGAACCACAGCTCTCTGACCGGCAGGGAAGATTACACCGCCGATCAGAAGCAGTGTTTTAGGTATAAGAAGATAAATTTAATACATCTCCAGGGACCATTTCATATATTTGGGAATAAATTCCAGATTTGCAATTCAGTTTCATTAAAAATGTTGCACCATTTGGCTTTTACAGGTCTTTACTTCCCTGCGCATTCAACATTGATGTGGTCTGTGGTCATAAAACTAATTTGAGAAGAACTAAAGAAAAGACAAATGCAAGAGTTTGACCCTGATTGCCTTCACGCCTATTTTTTTTTCTAGTTTTGTTTGTTTTGCACCTCTTTTTGTTTCCCCTATTTCCCCTATTTTATATGAGCTCACCATTTTCTTTTTTTTCTGCTTTGTTGTCAGGGTCTCGTAATTACAGATGTTTTAGCCTGATTCATCAACTGCAACTTTTAAAAAGTTTCAAAATTTCTTGCAACTCCACTCAAATCTCTCCCTGGTGTATTTTTGAGAACACCAAACTAATGATGCAAGAAAGTCAATGTCTTACTTTGCACCAAATTAATGAATCGATTGTGCCATTTTATTTGCACCAAAAACAGTTAATACCACAACACAAAGTAAGAAAGTCACTTAAAAAATGCAAGTGATGAATTATAGCCTTAGACTTCTTTTGAAGCTCATTTACTAGTTCTCAGTTCATAGATTCTGCAGCCAGAAAGAGGCAATACAACATAGAGACTACAGAAGACAAACGGTACAGCATTTTGAATGAAACCCAATTGCAAAATTTTTAGCCAAAAATACAAGCATGTAAGAAAGAAAAAAAAGAAAGAATAAAAATGTCCCCAAAGGTGGACTATTGTATACTTTACTGACTTTGTATGGAATTTTTACAAATTCTGTCTATACTCAACTGAACTATTATTGTCACCCTTATCCCTTGCTCAGTGAAACCCTCAATGCTGAATTTGGAACCTGACTGCATCTTGGGCTGAATTTTGTGTCGTTATCCCATATTGCTGTATGTACATGGAGCATGGATATGATATAGAAAACTTCTTCCTTGCGCCTCTCAGAAACCCTTTCTGCAACATCAAAATAATGTAGATACTACAAGAATTTACCACTAACAAAGGAGGTCATTTAGAAAATCCGAGCGTGCGATTATCATAAAGGAGAATGAACGAAAAACAACAATGGGAAAATGACTTCACAATTACAGCAATTTGGATTTTGCAATTAAAAAGTGTTTTTAAATCCTTGAAGCCACAGATTCAGCATCGAGAGTGGAGAGATCTTGCTTATTACTCATTATGAGATAAACAATCTTATGTTTCAGCTGAATAAGCCTGATTGCAGTCGACACGTCGTCTTCGCTTTATTTTAAATTAAAAGGTACAGCTTCAGCTTCAATCTAAAATTTGCTTATGTGTAACTTGACCCAACAACTAGAGACCAGTGGAGTAATTTGAAGAATGAGAAGTAGATATCACCTTTAATGCACCACTTTCCAGAGCTTCTGAATCTAAACAGAACAGTTATTGCCTCTCCTCCCACCCAGTGACTTCATTGGGCAGACACCCATTTTTGCTCACTGGAGGGCACCTTCCTATGGAGGCATAAGAAGATTGCAACATTATACAGTATTTTCTTAACATGCATGGTAAAGTTAATTGCACAAAAAACATATGTCTCCGTTTCAGGGCTGAATATTAGGCACTACCGCTTTATACATGGTGGTGGCACTGATATAGATGGTGGGTAGTGCAAGCTTCACTAAGAGATCAAGAGTTAAAGTTCCAAAGGTGAATTAGGTGGTTGACCGGCAAATCACAGTAGCTGATCACTGGCCAATAGGCTGTCCTGGACTTTATTTATTTGCCTGTGCCATCACCTGTATTAGCTCTTGTATTCTCCATGGATGTTACTCTGGTGCATTTGTGTCAGCACTTTATGTTTTGATCTAGTAGTTTCTTTTTATTTCAAATAATTTTATTGGTATTTTAGAAATAAACAGGGTAGGGAAAGGAAGGTAGGAAGGGAGGGAAGGGAGTGGGGAATAAACAACCTTGTACAGGTACGGAAATTTTTTTTTAAAAACTAGAGAACCCACAAATAGGCATAGAATAACATATATCGAATAACAACATAAAAGAAAAAAAAAATCGACAATCCTTATTATGGGGTAACATTCTTGGAAGGAGATACAGCATCCCAGTACTAAAGTGCCCAGGTTTAAACTTCAAAATATAGTGCCTCTTGTTAAGTCTATTTGATATGAAATTTGTTGTTCCAGGTCTTCCATTTTTTTGAGTATTTGTGAATGTGATTGTTGTTAATCGCAAATCTGAGTTCTAAATCACTGTGTTGGCCTATCTTGTCAAGTATGTCTGAAAACTTGGGAACCTCTGCTTTCTTCCACCATTGTGCTAACATGGTCTTGGTCACTAAGAGGATGTGTATAATAATGTGTCTTACCGAATCATCAAATTGTTCCATGTCTAATGAAAGAAGTGCTCTTTCAGGTGTAATTGTGAAGTCCTTAGCAATGAGGTTAATGTGCTGTGTGACTTGAAGCCAGAGGTTTTTGATTTTTGAACAACCCCAGAAAATATGGTAGAGGTTCCCTTGGTGTCCACAATCTCTCCAGCACAAGGAAGATAGCTCTGTGTTAAAATGCGATAACCTCGTCGGGGTATAGTACCACCTATTTAACAATTTGAAATAAGTCTCATGAAGACCCATTGATATGTTGGAATTGTAAGTGTTTTTGATGGCATTGTTCCAGTTCTCGAGACGGATATCAGCACCAAAATCGGACTCCCATCTCTTCATGTATATGTTTTTGTGGCTCGTTAGGTCTTTGATGACAGATCTATACAAATTACGCAGACTCCAGAGGTTTTTATTTTTAAGGTTGCACAACAGTGAAGTTAGCATTTCATAATTCAAAGTCTTCCCTTTTATGAATTTCCAAATTCTGTCTTTTCAACATGGTGTAAAAGACTAGCTCAGATGACGGTAAATTATATTTAACCCTGATCTCACCGAATTTCAGGAACTCCACTCCACTAAAAACATCCCCCACCCTTTTAATTCCAGATTTTCCCCAAACCTCCGGTATCGGGAGATCATCCATCAGTGCCAATGAAGAAAGAGGGAACTTTAAGATTTGCTCTGCTTTTTTGATATTTTTAGTCGGCTTAATGAGATCCCTCCAGGCCGGAATATAGGATGAGATGAGTTCGCACTGGGCTTTTGCAGAAGGAAGTTAAAGAAAAGCTTTTGCAATGAACCTCTATCACTAGCATCTCTCTCCAAGCTGGATGCGTCATGTTTTCAGTAAACCAGTGCCAGCTCTGTTTAATGAGCAAGGCCTGATAATAAGCGTATATGTTGGGCAGTCCTGCGCCCCCATGTTTTTTATTTTTGTACATCAAGTCTGCAGATATTCTTGCTTTTTTACCTTTCCAAATAAATAGTCGGATGAGCTCTTGAGCTTTATCAATGGTTTGCCGCGGAAAGCTAACTGGTAATGTCCTAAATATGTATAAAATTTTGGGAAGGATAAAAGTTTTGACTGCCAGAATCTTCCCAAAGATGGAAGTCTCTAGCTGAGCCAAAAAGGATAGATCGCCTGTAATAGTCTTTATAATGCTGTCTAAATTGGCCCTATCTGTGGCTTGGATTGATCCAGCTATTCTAATCCCTAGATAGACAATCTCTTTCTCCTCCCAAATGAACTGGGTTTGGGCCTTTATTTTGTTAATTTCAGATTGTTTCATGTTTAGAGTTATAAATTTTGATTTGTTTGGGTTTATCTTAAAATAAGATGCTCTAGAGAATTTTTCTAGTTCAACTGAAAGGGCTTCAATGGAGTTTGCAGGATCCAGTAGCGTGAGGAATAGATCATCTGCGAATAATCCAATTTTAAAATTTCGTGATGGCAGTTCAAAGCCTTTAATATCATTGTTTATTCTTATTTTTTTGGCTAGGGGCTCTATGGCAAGCACAAATAGAAGGGGGGACAGGGGGCACCCCTGTCTCGTGCCATTGGTAATGTCGAACGGGTCGGAGAGGAAATTGTTTGCATAAATCCTGGCACTAGGACCCAAGTACAAGGCGAAGACTGTTGATAGAAACTTCTCGTCAAAGCCAAATCTAGCGAGAGTTGCTTTTAAGTAAAGCCAGTTTAGCCTATCAAATGCCTTCTCGGCGTCCAGTGCCAGAAAAGCAGTTTGGGTTCTCAGGTTGTTCGCTAAATTTATCAGATTCAACACCCTTCTAGTTCCATCTGAGGCCTGGCGGCCCTCTGGAAAGCCTATTTGATCATCCGCCAACAGACGTGGAAGGATGTTTTTTAATCAGTTTGCAATGATCTTTGAGTAGATTTTAATGTCGCTATTTATGAGCGATATTGGCCTATAGCTCTGTATCCTCTCGGGGTCCCCCCCCTCCTTTGGAATCATGATAATTGTTGCCTCTAACATCTCCTTTGGGAAGGAACCCCGAGAGGATGCCAGATCAAAGACGGAAGCCAGCTGTGGAGCCAGAACTTTTGAAAAGGATTTATAGTAGTCTCCAGAGAAGCCATCCGGCCCTGGTGATTTTTGGGACTGCAGTTTCTTGATAACGTCAACAATTTCTCTCTCTGTAAAGGGGCTATTGACATAATTCAAGTCCAGCTCATCGACTCTTGGTAGATCGATACTCTGTAGAAAAGAATCTACAAAATTCGCGTTAACCACCAATGTTTGGGGATCATCTTTCAGGTTATAGAGATTTTTAAAGAATTCTGCAAACGAGTTGACAATGTCCCTAGGGTGAGTTTTGGGGTCACCCGAGGGAGATACTCTCTTATTTATTCTCCTTTTAAATCTATCTCTTTTTAATTTCCTCATCATAAACCTGGTAGGCTTGTTAAGAGACGCATACGATTTGTACCTAGATGCTTTGATGACTGCATCATATTCCTGGTAGATTTCAGATCTCAAACTCTGTCTAAGTCTCAGAATCTCAGCCTGGACGGTCTGGGAAGGAACTTTTAAGTTTGTTTGTTTTTTCTCTAGATCATTAATTTGGGCCTGTAGGTTTGTAATATTTTCCCTATTTCTCTTCTTATGTTTAGAAAGAATTTGCATAAGACACCCCCTCAGGACCGCTTTATGGGCGTTCCAGACCGTGAACTGATCTACTTCACCAGGTACATTTTCCTTGAAGTAGTTTAAGAGAGCGTTTTCTATCTCTTGTTTGTACTCTGGTATATATAGCAAAGCTGAGTTAAGCTTCCAGCGGAATGGTATGTCAGGGGGAGGACCCACAAGGAAGTCAATGAGAACCGGGGTATGATCCGAGATGGACTTCTGCATGAAGCGAATGTCCTTAATTTTGGACAGAGTGAATATGTTAGTAAGTAGAAGATCTATCCTGGAAGCTGTCTTATGTACATCTGAAAAGTGGGAATACTCACGTGACGATGTATTCAAGCAGCGGAAAGCATCATAAAGCTCATTTTTAATTAACCAGTTTTTTAAAGCTGGGACCTTGTGGCGAACTAAAGAGGATGAGTCAATGCTGCTATCTGGGACAATATTAAAGTCGCCCAATAAGATGAGTTCGCCTGTTTTAACTTTGTCGATTTTTTTGATAAGCTTGTTCAAGAAACGAATGTGTCCCTTGTTGGGTGCGTATACATTCACTATTGTGCATGGCCTTTCATGGAGTAAGCATATGAGTATATGAAACCTGCCCAAGGAGTTTGGTATTTCTTTGATGAGCTGAAAAGGAACGGTGCCACCTACCAATGTGATGACCCCAGCCTTTTTCTCTGTGGCGAGTGACTTGTACATGTGTGGGAAGTTCTTGTGCTGGAAGACCGGGTGTTGATCGGCAGCCAGTTTAACCTCCTGAAGGCATACCAATTCGGCCCGGGTTTGGTTGATCTCCTTCCATACAGCATACCTCTTATTCGGACTGTTGAGCCCCCTAACATTGTATGATAAAATTTTCATCGTTAGAATGCAATATCAAAACAAGAAAGGGAAACAAATAGAACAATGAAATACAGAAAAAAAAAAAATTAAGAACTTGAGAGTTCTCCTGGAGGACTCCAAAGTGGTTGGTGTCTCACCTTAGATCGGGGGAAAACGAGAAAAAAATTAAGTGGCAAGTTCCCACAGTGACAACGATAAACTGTAATAACGGGTACTAATACTCATGTTCAGGAAAAGGAAATAATAGTGACCCCCAAATAAATTCAAACATATGACAAAGATCAATCCTAATCCCTATCTCTAAAGGATGGCTCATCCATCAGGAATTTAAGAAACCTCTGACCCTCGTGTGGAGTATAGATGGGGTAGTGTTTATCTTTATACCAGACTAAAAGCTTGGTAGGGAAACCCCACCTATATGACACTCTAAGTTTCCTAAGTTTAGAGGTCAAATCTCTGAAGGACCTTCTTGCGTCCATATAGTCTCTTTGGAAAAGTCTTGGAAAATCTTAAGATCCTTATAAGGCTCAGGGGGTGAACCTCTCTCTCGCAAAGATTTTAAAACCTTCTCCTTGGTTTCAAAGAAATGGACCCTGAGGATAGTGTCCCTGGGCTTTTCCTGTGGGACCCCTTTGGGACGTGGGAGGCGGTGTATACGATCGATATTGACTTCTAATTCTGTCAATTTTGGCGATAATTTTTTAAACAAATTTTTGGTGTAATCAGAGAGATCTGCCTGGGAGACCGACTCAGGGATACCTCGTATCTTTAAGTTATTTCTCCTGCTTCGGTCTTCCAGATCTGTCAATTTGTTTTTAAGGGAAATAACCTCCTTTTTGAGAAGTGAATTCTCCTTTGAGAGGTAAACTATATCCCTCTCCGCCTAAACCATCTTTACCTCATATTTCTCAACCTTTTGGCTAAGATTTCTGGAAGTTTCCTGTAGGGCCTTGGCCTGAGTCTCAAACCCTATTTTTAGGGCATCACTGAAGGACTGGAAGAGATCCACCATGAATCCTTCAGTGGCTTGTTTGTTGGACCCCTTGTATTTCCCCAGGTTAATGGATGGAGGAGGAACCTCAAACGAAGGGAATGGACCTCCATTATCCCTCCTAGGCTTCTGCCTTTCAGGGCTTGTGTTTGGAGTATAGTCAGCTGAGACACTGTCGGAGTCCTCAGATGAGAGACTCCCAGTGTTTTCCTGATCGCCTGGTCCCTTCCTTTTGTTTGATTTGGAATTGTCCATTTCCTCCGTAAGAGTCTCAATTGGAGGGGGGGGTTTAATGTTGCCCCCTAAATTTTTATTTTTTTGAGGCGTTTCAGGTTGTGTTTTAGATAAGGTTTTGGTCAATGAGCTATTAGTACCTGATCCCCCTTTTGCAACTTTGACAGATGCAGGGTTCTGAGATTTTTTTAGATAAGGCATTTTTGGCTCGTCTCCTTTCAGGGGTGACCTAGATTTTATTGGGCTTAACAAATTAGAGATATCATTGTATGATTTAGAGTGTGCCCCAAAATTGTGCCTCGTGACCCTGTGTGGGCTATTGGAAGCTCTGCCCCTACCTGACTGCATCTTGGTTTGCCACAAACCCTTCCCAGACATCAGATCTATGACCCCTTTAAATTATTCAAACAAGTTAAGAAAAATGGTCAAAAAGCAAGTTTCCCAAAGGAGTTAACTGAGAGACCCTTAGTGAGAGCGAGTAAAGTCACACAATTCTGCAGTATCAATATCAGCAGCCCACTGTATCTCTGATCCTCAGTTGAAATAAAGGTAATCTTCTGTTATAATTCACTGGCCAGATGGATACCAGGCACCGGGACCACCAGCCATGAACTGCAGACTCTGTTAAATTGTATGCCTGCGCCGCTCATATGCTGAAAGCAGCCAGTGAACAATCCCTTGGGACGCTATATGGGGATAAAGAGTGCCTCCCAGATGCCTGTGTCCTTTCCCCGGTACCCCTGTGGTTAAGTCTCTGCTGTGTTATACAGTTCGTGGGAGTATCTGTGCCTGTCACAGGGGAGACCGCTGACTGAACGCTGCAGGGCCTGTGACGTCAGGTCTGCTCAGTGCTGACAGGCTGGAAGCTGGGAGCGGTCGGATCTACTTCCCATTGAAGTCTATTGTGGCTGTGAGCACTAATCAGCAGCCGGATCTAGTGGCCCAAACTCGAATGTGCCTCACCTCTGCTGTCTTCAGTCGCTCCCCCTGTGCTTGTCGCCCCCTGTCCGGTCCTCAATGTGGCTGTGGAACGCTGTTCTTAGCCATTCTGATGTCTGTTCAATGGGTCCAGTGGTATCCCTCCGCCTCTCTGCTCTGTGACAAGAAAGTAGTCCCGCCGGTGTCCTCTGCTTATATCCTTGGTGTGTCAGTACAGAAAGGGTCCAGATCAGCTCCTCTGCCCCCGCTCTCCTCACCCTGGCCGTGAAACTTCCTGATTTCGGCGGCACTCAGTCACAAATCCAGAGGGGAGATTGTGCATAGTTCCGTATCCCTCCACCGCAGCAGTGCCATTATCCTCTACACCCCACAGGCAAAAAACATTGCAGGCAGTTAGAATCAAGTTGTGTCTTACCGGGAAATAAAGTCCTTATTGTCCTTATTACTGGCGATGAGCCTCCAGATCAGTCCTGGCTTATATACAGCCCACAGTAGCACACCAGTCACTTCCAGGAAGGCAAATGGTGGGAGGGTGATGTCCCTCTGTTTCTCCTACACCACCACTGTCCCAGACTTTTAAAAGTTCATATCTTCGGTCTCCTTTGGACCAGGGTCCTAGTTTTAGGCTCAGAATGTGCACCAGAGTTTCAGGAATAGAATAGGGTCCAGTATGGGGTTTTTTTGTTAACCCTTTGCACGCTTTTTTGTTGCTTTAGTGTGTGACTGTGGGATCTTAGAGCTCTTGCCTCCTACATGCTCAGAGCCCAGGCCACGCCCCCGATCTAGTAGTTTCTTGACTACTCTCATGACTAACTTTGTGATGCCCCTTGGACTGTCTGAACCACAAAGGGTTTGTCACCTTCTGTGAAGGCCTCATAGGCTTTGGCTATGATTTTCTGGTTCTATATAACAGAGACTGGGCTTCTTTATTTCCTTACCAAATGGTGGCCCACAAGTCTACCCTCTTTAGTCACAGTTTCTCATGAACTATCCTTGGTATATTCATAATTCACCATATTAGTTTATTTTATGACATGGACACAATTTCTGAGATTAAAACATTGTCCTTGTGTCAGCTTAGAAGACGGAATTCAGTACTGAGCTTTGAGAATGGGCTACAGAAACCAAGTTGTATGACTGTGCCCTTCTCTTTTATGAATTTTGTCTAAGACTGTCCAATGCCTATAAAGGCTTGATGGTTCTTTAATCTCCATCTCCACCTTATATTATAAAAAATGTTTATGAAAGTGTGAAGTGTGGAAAATAACCTTTTACAATGTTGTCTCATTTCCCGAGAGTGAATATCTGCATGGAGCTCACACAAATTGGTGTCAGTCAGTCTCTTCTACGTTAAAGAGCCAAATGTCGGAAAGTTGGTCTATGCTTTTACTATGGAGTTTCTAGTTATCTTGTTAGAGCCTGCCCAAATTGGACAGCACTGGAAAACGTCATTGACTAGAAGCAGTTGGAGAAGTCCAGTCAATGTAGGTGCACAGATATTTCCCTTTGATTCCTCAAACATTTTACTTCCTGTGCACTAAAAAAGATTATTTTTGGGTTAAGGTTCAATATATTCCCATTCACTTAGGGAGAAATAAAGTTTGTATCTGTTGCTATGCATTTTTCGATTTTAATACCAACACTCAGTCATCACAGATATTTTTAAGCTTGCTTAAAAAATCATTGTATTCGGCAGCACATCATATTGTGCAAACAGGTCATGTGCTGCCGAGAACAATGACAATCTATGCTTCACAACAATCTATTATATTGATCAGTTTATGCACATGAGAAGCACAGTCGGCCTGTGTAAGCAGGTGATTAAATGACCATTAGATGGCAATCATGTATTTAATTAATGGTCGTTTAAAGGGAATCTGTCACCCCATTTTTGCTCTATGAGCTGCGACCACCTCCATCAGGGGCTTATCTACAGTATTCTGTAATGCTGTAGATAAGCCCCTGATATAATCTGAATGATAAAAAAAAGAGTTAGATTATACTAATCCGGGGTCCGGTCCGATGGGTGTCGCGGTCCGGTCCGGCGTTTCCCATCTTCTAGCGATGACGTCCTCCTTCTTACTTCTGCTGCAGCTTCAGCGCAGGCGTACTTTATTTGCCGTTTTGAAGGCAGAGTAAAGTACTGCAGTGCGCAGGCGCCGGACCTCTCTGACCTTTCCCGGCGCCTGCGCACTGCAGTACTTTGTCTGCCCTCAATAGGGCAGACAAAGTATGCATGCGCAGGAGCCGCGGCAGAAGTAAGGAAGAGGACGTCATCGATAGAAGATGGGAGGCACTGGACCGGACCACGACACCCACCGCACCCGCCCCCGGTGAGTATAATCTAACTTGTTTTTCTTATTTTTCAGGCTACATCGGGGGCTTATCTACAGCATTACAGAATGCTATAGATAAGCCCCTGATGGCGGTAGCTGCAGCTCATAGAGCAAAAATGACAGATTCCCTTTAAAGGTCTTTTTTGATCAGTGTAAACCGACCTTTGGAGTCGGTATGTTATCGACATTGCTTATCTGTAAATGTTGTGTTAACTTCTCTTTATTTTTCTGATGTCTTCTTTGTTTCTGAATCCAAACAATTACCTCCTCACAGGGTCTATGATTGTCTTATTGATCTAAAATCTAATTACTCACCTTCTAAAGGAAGAAAACAAACTTTCAGGTCATAAATGGCAGGCCATGAATTATTACATTGCAGTCAGTCTGTGTCATTAGGCCGATTTCTTCCACTGTAGGAGGTTGGTTCCTGTTTTGTTAGAAAAAAGCAAATTGTGAACTTCGACCTTGTATTGATTGTTGTGGAATAAACAAGATTACGAAAAACCCTGCAGATAGTACTAGACAGGAGCAAACATATTACAGGTGCATCTCACAAAATTTGAACATCATCAAAAACTTAATTTATTTCAGTTCTTATATTCAATGGTCTTTTTATTAAGTTTTAGAGCATAATACCAATCAAACAAGAAAAGTGGCTCAAAGATGTATGCAGTAAATCTCAGTCAAATAGTGGAGAGAAAACATATTGTACTTTCATACTGCCTTAAGTTTCAGTAGTAATAACTATTAATACATTAGCCTTGGTATTAAAAGCAAGTAAGCTTAACAATACAATAGGGCACAAGACTGTACCTTAGCAACTGAGTAAAGACTAAAGGGATGATTAATGACTAGAGAGATAGTTAAAGAGAGTAAGGAAATGGTGGAGGAGGATAGAAAGGTAGAGGGGTGCAGGGGAATCATAGTATAGTTTTTAAACCAGGTATTAGCACTTTTGGCAGTGTGGACAGGTGCCAAATCCTGCTGGAGAATGACATTTCCATGTCCAAAAATCTTGTCGGCAGAGGGAAGCCTGAAGTGCTCTAAAATTTCTTGGTAGACGTCAGCGCTGACTTTGGTCTTAATAAAACACAATGGACCTACACCAGCAGATAACATCGCTCCCCAAACCATTACTGATTGTGGAAACTTCACACTAGACCTCAAGCAGCTTGGATTGTGTGGCCTCTCCACTCTTCCTCCAGACTCTGGGACCTTGATTTCCACAATTAATGATCATTTCGGGAGCCATGTCATCTGCTGGTGTAGGTCCACTGTGTTTCATCAAGACAAAAGTCAGCACAGTCTGCTTGAGACCTCTGGTTGTCATGCTAACCCATCAGTGCCCCTCGACCACATGACGGGGTCACTGATGGGTGGATTTTCCGGCGCGCTTCAGGTAAGCTTGAGTTAAATGCAGCTGTCAGAGACTGGCAGCGACATTTAACAGGTTAACAGCCGTGGGTGGATTGTGATTCCACCCACGGCTGTTAGGGGCACGTGTCAGCTGTTCAAAACAGCTGACGTGCCGGGAAAAATGTGGGCTCAGCGCCGGAGCCCACATCAAAGGGGGAGACACAACATGCACCGTACATGTACGGCGCATGTCGTGAAGGGGTTAATACATATCAGATAAGGGGATAAATGCAAAATATCTTTTGACACTATCAGGATTTGTTTTTTGCAGTTTGATATACTTAATGTTTCCGCTGTGTTTCAGAATGTTGTAAATTACATTTTCAGAGAGGTGATGGGACAATTCTTGGTTTGGATGTCATTTTTTCTCTCTTGATTATTCCTCTCATGTTACCTTTGTTAGCTTTTTCCTACAGACACCAAAATCATCTTTTCACCAAAGTGGAGTCTTTTGTGTGCACGAAATCATTTTTTTGGGGGTTCTATAGTGTCTGCAAAGGGTTTTCACATGAATCCACCCTACGTCCAGCCTGTTAAAGATTGGGTTAAACCTAAAGGGTATGATGAAAAATTGTCGTTTTTTTAACTTGGAATTTTCTAGCTGAAAAATACACATATAAAAAAGGTAAAAAAAAAAGCCTGCATTTTTTTAATGTCATTTTTGTGTATAGGGTATTTGACTCCACTCCACTTTTTTCTGCTTCAGTCGACTTAATTTGGTTTCATACGGTTTGTACATATGGACCTTGCATGGGTCACCACAACCCATGTAAAAGCCCATGATACAATTGACTCATGTTGGGAGACCTTTTGATTGAGTCATGTCTTCAAGTTTGTGTCATGGATGTGTGAAACCATCTGTACTAAAAGTGTATTTAAAGCAGTTTTGATGCAGATTTTGACTAGCATATGCTCCAAAATCCATACTAAAAACTTAATGTGAACATACTCCTAAGCTTTTGTTTTTGTACTGACTGTAATTTCATAAAATCCCAAACTTTTTTTTGTTTTTTTCCATCAATATATTCATATTTATGTGGAAAAGGTTGTACTTTTTACAGGCATTACATTTTCTTTAATTCTTTTCACATTTTTTTCAATTTTAGCATTTTGTAATATCCACCATACAGCATAAACACATTACATTTCCTTTGCAATACCACATTTATATATTTTTTATGCTTTATTACTTTTACACAAAGTATAAATATATACATATGTCTATAAATAGTATTAATACATATTTATATACAAATATGTATATCTTTCTCTCTCTCTCTCATATATTGTTTTTAATTTATTTTTCAGAGTTCAGAACAAATTATAATTGACATATTTACTTTATTTTGGAGGATGACAAGTAGTGATACCCAGTTTAACAGTTTACTAATTTTGCACATTAAAATGAGAAGGCGGATAGGCAGGTAGTCTATTAGACCTTACTTCTGGCATAGCCTAAAAGGCCAAGAGGCCATTTTTAGACCATTGCCCTCTTGTGGTCAGGGGGGAATCTAGAATTTGAGATTATTAGAATGATTAGCTCCTGTTTTGTTAGTGGCTGTCTCTAACAACATCAGTGTCTGTATTAGCCAGAAAAAAAGATGTTCAGTGAGTAAAATGAAAGATGAGAGACTATTAAAATCTTTATTCATCCCTGTAGCATTCCGGTTTAAGTCACGGGGATGGTGCCAGTGTGGGTTCAGTCACTGCTGTGTGTATAGACAGCAGCGGCTGTAACTGCGCCCCTGTCCTGACTGACAGACGACCCTAATGATGAGCTGCTGTCATTCAGTGCGGGAGTGCAGCTACAGCCGTCATTCTCTATACACAGAGTAGTGTCGGAACCCGCAACAGATTTTTCCCCGTAAATGAAATTGGAACGCTACTGGGATGAGTAAAGTTTTTAAAAGTCTTTCATTTTCCTTTAATTTCACTCACTGAAGATCTCTCTTCTGGCTGATACAGACGCCGCTGCCCTGCGCCGGCAGCGGGGATCTAAGTTCCGGCAACAAGCAGGTTCAGAACGCTATTAACCTGCATATTAAACCCATATCTGCAGGTTAATAACATTTTTTAACTTGACAGGTTCACTTTAGATGGGTGAAAGCTAGATAGCCTTTAGATCATGCTAAGCGAAACGAATACTGCTCAGCCTGACCATGCCAACCGACTTTAAGCTAACAGGTTGTTACTCAATGTTAATATATAATATTCTGTGCCGATTACTTTCTGAATATACTGTATGCTCATAGCCAATACAATGCTCCAGATCTTCTGCATAGAGGTATCTGATTAAATTTGGTCTGCCCGTGGCCACTTCTAGAGAATATTTAACTTCTTCGCCCCAAGATTGTTTTCACCTTCCAGCAGATGAAATTTTACAATTCTGAACACTGTCACTTTATGAGGTAATAACTCTGAAATGCCGGTGAATCTGAGATTGTTTTTCGGGACACATTGTACGTCATATTAGTTGTAAAATTTGGTCAATATGACTTGTGCTTATTTATGAAAATATCAATAATTTGACAAAAAAATGTGAAAAATTTGGAAATTTTAACCCCTTAATGACTGCTGATACGCCTTTTAACGGCGGCAGATAAGGGTAAACATGATTTGGGTCAGTCTTCACTGACCCCAGTGTTGCGATTGATGTTAACGGAATAGTGACGACCGCAAAAAAAGAAGTCCGATTTCCTATTTAATTTCTCTCACCTCTGATGTGATTGCACATTAGAGGAGAGAGAAATGGGGTCCCCCGATCCCCCCAGTACCTCAGGTGTCCCTGGATCCTTATACATCCCCCTGTGATGTCTCCCGACCAGTGGTGTCTTATTTCGGGAAGAAAATGGTGGGTGCATGCACAGTGCGTCCTCCGAGATTTGCCAGCAAGCAACAATAGGAAATTTTCCCTATTGGTTCATTTTTATCACTGTGATAGATCCCCTTTATCACCCCTAGTTAGGTCAAAATAATAAAATAAAAAAATGTATTTATTTCTGTATTTCTATTAGGGTTAATGTTGGGCTAAAGTTAGGGTTGGGCTAAAGTTAGGGTTAGGGTTGGGCTAGTGTTAGGGTTGGGGCTAGGGTTAGGGTTGGCTAAAGTTAGAGTTGGGCTTAACATAGGAGTGGGCTAAATTTAGGGTTGAGCTAGGGTTAGGGTTGTGGTTATGGTTGAGATTATGTTTAGGGTTGGGTATGTTAGAGTTGGGTTTGTGGTTAGGGTTATGGTTAGGATTAGGGTTAGGAGTGTGTTGGGGTTAGGGTTATGGTTAGGGTTGAGATTAAGGTTAGTGGTGTGTTGGGGTTAGGGTTGGAGTTAGAATTGGGGAGTTCCACTGTTTAGGTACATCAGGGGGTCTCCAAACGCAATATGGCACCACCTTTGATTCCAGTCAATTTTGCGTTCAAAAAGTCAAACTGGCCCCCTTACTTCTGAGCCCTGCCATGCGCCCAAACAGTGGCTTTCCCCCACATACAGGGTATTGGTGCACTCAGGAGAAATTGTACAACAAATTTTGTGGTCCATTTTCTTCTGATCCCCTTGTGAAAATAAAAAAATTTGGTTCCAAAGTAAGTTTTTTTGTGAAAAAAGTAAAATGTTCATTTTATCGTTCCACATTGCTTTAGTTCTCATGAAGCACCTGAAGGGTTAATAAACTCCTTGAATATGGTTATGCGCACCTTGAGGGGTGCATTTTTTAGAATGGTGTCACTTTTGGGTATTTTCTGTTATATTGACCCCCCAAACTGACTTCAAATGTGGTCCCTAAAAAAATGGTTTTGTAAATTTTGTTGCAAAAATGAGAAATCGCTGGTCAACTTTTAACCCTTACAACCTCCTAACAAAAAAATTATGTTTCCAAAATTGTGGTGATTGTTAAGTAGACATGTGGGAAATGTTATTTATTAACTATTTTGTGTGACAGCACTCTCTGATTTAAGGGTACAAAAATTAAAAGTTTGAAAATTGCAATGTTTTCAAAATTTTTGCCAAATTTCTGTTTTTTTCATAAATAAGCGCAAGTTATATTGATGAAATTTTACCACTAACATGAAGTACAATATGTCAATAAAAAATAATCTTAGAACCAGTGGGATATGTTGAAGCATTCTAGAGCTGTAACCTCATAAAGTGACCGTGGTCAGAATTGTCTTGGTCATTAAGTACCAAATTGGCTCTGTCAGTAAGGGGTTAAACTTTGAAATTTTATGCCCTGAAATCAGTTATACTACACATAGTTAATAAATAACATTTTCCACATGATTACTTTACATCTGCATCATTTTTCAAGCATAACTTTTTTGGTAGGATGTTAAAAGGGTAACTGTATTTTTCATAGCAATTTTTGCAGATGCACATTTCATATATACATCATATAGCGCTTTTTCCCATTTTCTATGGCAGTAATGTAGCTTCACTGTTCTAGAGTTATCATTCTTGGTAAATCATGGTGCAACCTTTATCATTTTTCAACTTATATGCTTTTTTTGGTTGGGCTTGATGGGAAGGAACGCTATTTGCATTTGACTTTTGGAGCTAAAATTGGCTGGATAGCAGACGTCATGTTACGTTTGGAGAGCCCCTGATGTGCCTAAACAGTAGAGACGCTCCCTCCTAATTGACCCCATTTTTTAAACTAAATCCCTCAATGCATGTAAAAGTACGGTGAGCACCATGAACCTCCCGGTGTTTCACAGAATTTTATAACGTTGAGCAGTGAAAATGAAATAATACATTTTTTCCACAAAAAATATTACTTTAGCCCCAAATTGTTCTTTTTCACAAGGGTAACAGGAGAAAATGGACCACATAACTTCTCCTGAGTATGACCAATATGTGGTGGAAAACTATTGTTTGGGCACACAGCAGTGCAGGAATGGAAATAGTGCCAATTGAATTCATGAGCGCAATTTTGGCTTTAATAGATTGCAAATGCCATGTCACATTTGAAGAGCCCTTGACATACCAAAACAGCAGAAACCTCCACAAGCGACTCCATTTAGAACACTACACCTTCCGAGAAATTCATCTGGGGTTGTATTGAGCATTTTTAAGCCTCGGGCGTTTAGCAGAATTGTACACATATGGGTACACCAATATATATGGTCGAAAACTATTTTGAGGCACAGTTCATAGCTTAGATAGGAAGAGGCGCCATATTGGAGTTCAGATTTTTCTGGAATGGTTTGAGGGTGCCATGTCACGTTGGCCGAGCCTCTGAGGTGCCAGAACAGCGGAATATATTACAAACTACACCACTAAATGAATTCATCTAGGGGTGCAGTGATCATGTTGACAAAACATGTGTCTCACAGAATTTAATACCATTGGGTAGTGAAGAAAAAAATTACATTTTTACCACTAAAATGTTGTTTTAGCCCCAAGTTTTTTATTTTTATTAGGGCTAATAGGAAAAAATGAACATAAGGTTTGTTGTTAAATTTCTCCTGAGTGGGACAATACCTTATATGTAATCTGGAAATACACTTCAGGCACAGTGAAAGCTCAGAAGGGAAGGAGTGCCATATTATAATGCAGATTTTGCTGTTATAGTTTGCTGGTGCCATGAACCACTGGAAGAGCCCCTGAGGTGTCTGAAAGCAAACCCCCAATAACTTACCCTATTTTACAAACTACAACTCAGTCAATTCATCCAGGGGTGCAGTGATCATATTGTCACCACGGGTGTGTCACTGAATTTTATACCATTGGGCAGTGAAGAAAAAATAATTACATTTTTACCACAAAAAATGTTTTAACCTCAAATTTTACATTTTCAAATTGCTAATCTGTCATTGTAGTGCCTGTACATCTTAGCTCCCAATACGTTGTAGTGCCCAGTACGTTGTAGTGCAGGACATTATGTCCATCTCGTGCTTCTGGAGACATGTATCCCATAAATTAAGTGGGATCTCTTACTTTTTATAACATAATGCAGCAAATATTCTCTATTGGTGAAAGGTCTGGAATGCATGCTCCCCACAGTATGATGTCCAGCATCCCTGCTCTTCTTCTACTGATTTGGTCTCTACTGCCCAGTCATGTGAGCTAATAATGTTACGTGACCTAATGGTTTTTTCCAAGTCCTTTAGTCTCTACCCAGACTGAATGGTGGAGCAGAGAGCTGACTGTTCCCTTCTCCACCATTGTATTCAGCAGTATCCAAGTCCTCCTGATGACACAGATAGGCCGGGGTCACGCTTGTGAGAAACTCGCACGAGTCTCGCATCTCAAAGCCCGGCACTGCTGCCAGCACTCGGACCGGAGTGTACAGCTGCATAGAAATACATGCAGCCGCACACTCCAGTCCCAAGTTCCGGCGGCAGTGCCGGGTATTGAGACGTGAGACTCGTGCGAGTTTTTCACAAGTGTGACCCCGGCCTTACAGCTGAAGTTGCAACATGCCCTCGACCTTCTGGATCAGGAGGCCATTTTCCTCAATTTAAGACTATGCCATAGGACAGGGTTCCCCAACTCCAGTCCTCATGGCCCACCAACAGATCATGTTTTCAGGATTTCTTTAGTATTGCTCAGGTGATAATTGCATCACCTGAGCAATACAAAGGAAATCCTGAAAACATGATCTGTTGGTGGGCCATGAGGACTGGAGTTGGGGAACCCTACCGTGGGATATGAGACAGTTGTGTGCTTTGCATTTCATAAAATATATAGGTATAATTCATAATTGGGAAAACAACATACCCCATTAACCTCTTCTTTCCCAAAGTTGTATTGAAATCAGATGCAGACAAAGTTAGCTGTAGTTTACCCTATGTCTGCTGCCAGCATATAAGACTGTTTTCTGCCCATTACAATAATCTGCAAATGTTTCGGGGTTATATCATAGAATCATAGAATCGTAGAGTTGGAAGGGACCTCCTGGGCCATCTGGTCCAACCCCCTGCTCAAAGCAGGATTCGCTAAATCATCCCAGTCAGATGTCTGTCCAGCCTCTGTTTGAAGACTTCCATTGAAGGAGAACTCACCACTTCTCGTGGCAGCCTGTTAAACTCATTGATCACTCTAACTGTCAAAAAGTTTTTTCTAATATCTAATCTGTGTCTCCTCCCATTCAGTTTCATCCCATTGCTTCTAGTCTTTCCTTGTGCAAATGAGAATAAAGTTGATCCTTCTACAATGTGACAGCCCTTTAGATATTTGTAGACAGCAATTAAGTCTCCTCTCAGTCTTCTCTTTTGCAAACTAAACATTCCCAAATCTTGCAACCTTTCCTCATAAGACAGGGTTTGCAGACCGGTCACCATTCTGGTCGCTCTTTTCTGAACTTGCTCCAGTTTGTTGATGTCTTTTTTAAAATGTGGTGCCCAAAACTGGGCACAATATTCCAGATGAGGTCTGACCAAAGAGGAGTAGAGGGAAATAATGACTTCACGTGATCTAGACTGTATGCTTCTGTTAATACATCCTAGAACTGCATTTGCCTTTTTTGCTGCTGCATCACACTGTTGACTCATATTCAGTCTGTGATCTATTAGTATACCCAAGTCTTTTTCACATGTGCTGTCACTTAGCCCTATTCCTCCCATTCTATATATGCTTTTTTCATTTTTATTGCCCAGATGTAGTACTTTGCATTTCTCCCTGTTAAAAACCATTCTGTTAGTTACTGCCCACTTCTCCAGTTTATTTAAATCTTTTTGAATCCTCTCTCTCTCTTCTCTAGTATTAGCTATCCCTCCTAGCTTTGTGTCATCAGCAAATTTAATCAGTTTACCCTCAATTCCTTCATCTAAATCGTTGATAAAGATGTTGAACAATACAGGGCCCAGGACAGAGCCCTGTGGTACCCCACTTGAGACATTCTTCCAACTGGATGTGCAGCCATTTACGACCACTCTTTGGGTCCGATCACTAAGCCAGCTATGAATCCACCTAACAGTTGCCTTGTCCATTCCATACTTAGTCATTTTTTCAATAAGGATTGTATGAGAGACTTTGTCAAATGCTTTGCTGAAGTCAAGATATACTATATCTACAGCATTTCCTTGATCCACCCAATCAGTGATACCGTCATAGAAGGAAATTAAGTTAGTCTGACATGACTTATTAGTTACAAACCCATGCTGACTCTGTTTGATCACTTCATTCTTATCCAGGTATTGACTTACATGTTGTTTAATAATTTGTTCAAAGATCTTTCCTGGTATAGAAGTCAGACTCACCGGCCTATAGTTGCCTGGGTCCACCTTCTTCCCCTTTTTGAAGATAGGAACAACATTTGCTCTTCTCCAGTCTTCTGGCACTTCTCCTGTTCTCCAAGAATTTTCAAAGATTATGGAGAGTGGTTCAGAAATTTCTTCTGCTATCTCCTTCAGTACTCTGGGGTGTAATTCATCTGGACCTGGAGACTTGAATTCATTTAGGTTAGCTAAGTGTTTCCTCACTATCTTTCTGTTTATAGATATCCTGGATTCTTCTATTCCCTTAATAGGACAGTGAATAACAGTTGGTGTTACATTTCCTTTCTGAGAGAAAACAGATGCAAAATAGGAATTTAAAAGTTCAGCCTTCTCAACATCCTGACTTACCATTTCATCATTTTCATCCTGTAAAAATCCTATAGCATCTTTGACTTTTCTTTTACTTTTGACATATCCCCAAAATCCTTTATTATTGCTTTTGACATCTCTTGCAAGCCTCAATTCATTTTCAGCTTTAGCTAATCTGATTTGTGCCCTGCAGATTCTGCAGACAGCATTATATTCTTCTTTAGATATGCCTCCCTCTTTCCATTTTATAAACATTTTTTTCTTCCTTTTTAGCATGTGCTTAAGTTCTGTGTTCACCCATCCTGGTTTCCTTAAATGCTTCCTATTCTTCCCTCTTTTCGGAATTGTTAACAACTGTGCTTTGAGAATTTCATTTTTCAAGATTTCCCATCCTTCCTGGACATTTTTGTCTTTAAGGATATCCAGCCATTGGATCCCTCCAATTATCTTTCTGAATCCCTTAAAATCTGCCTTTCTGAAATCTAACCTTGACGTCTGAGTCTTCACAGGTCTTCCGCCTCTAGTTATCCAAAATTCTAAAATAGCATGGTCGCTACCTCCTAGGGTTCCAGCCACTTTTACCTCCTCAACCATTTCCTCCCTGTTTATAAGGATTAGATCCAAGGTAGCAGTTCCCCTTGTTTTCTCCCCTACCTTTTGGAAGATAAAGTTGTCAGCAAGAGAGGATAAGAATTTCCTTGACCTGTTAGTTTTGCCTGAGAGAGATTCCCAACAAATGTCTGGATAGTTGAAATCTCCCATGACAACTATGTCATATTTTTTGGAGAACTTGGCCATTTGATGCATAAAGAGTTCATCCATATCTTCAGCTTGCACAGGCGGCCTGTAGTAAATGCCTACAATGGTGTCCTTTCCATTGTTCTGTCCTTGTATTCTTACCCAAACAGTTTCCACAGAACTCCCAGTCTCTGAAGCTTCAATCTCTGTGCAGATATACGCGTTTCTAACATACAATGCAACACCCCCTCCTCGTTTATCAAGTCTGTTTCTTGCAAATAAGTTGTATCCTTCTAGTCTTGTATTCCAATCATGTGTATCGTCCCACCAAGTTTCAGTGATTCCAATGACATCATATTTCTTTTCCTGTGTTAGTAGTTCCAATTCTCCTTGTTTGTTGCCCATGCTTTGTGCATTAGTATAGAAACATTTTAGTTTGTGATTGGTTTCTCTTTCTCCAATATTTTTATTAATTAGATTCTTTCGTCTTTGTTCTTCCTTTCCACTTCTATTAGCAGAGTTCTCAATAGCATTTGTCAGGTGTATGGCTTTTTCTGGTCTTTTGCTTCCCTTCCCATGTTGTTCTAGTTTAAAGCTCTCCTTACAAGTGTAGCAAGGCGACTTCCAAATACATGCTTTCCAGTCTTCGTAAGGTGCACCCCATCTCTAGCAAGTAGTCCATCGTATAAGTAGTTCACTCCGTGATCCAGAAATCCAAATCGTTGCTGACGGCACCATCGACGTAGCCAGTTGTTCACCTGCAGAATCTTATTCCACCTCCTTGTTCCATGGCCATCCACTGGGAGGATGGAAGAGAAGACCACCTGCGCTCCCAGTTCTTTCACTTTCTTGCCTAAGTCTTCAAAGTCTCTGCAGATGGTTTCCAGGTCGTTTCTTGCGGTGTCATTTGTCCCCACATGTAGTAGCAGGAATGGGTAGTCATCTGTAGGTCTGAAGAGTCCTGATATCCTGTCAGACACATCTTTAATTTTTGCACCTGGAAGACAGCACATTTCTCTTGAAGTTATATCCGGTCTGCAGATAGCGGCCTCTGTTCCTCTCAACAGGGAATCCCCCATGACCACCACTCTCCGTTTCTTCTTCACCACATTTTTCTTTCTCCATCCAGGAGGACTCTGAAGGCGTACAAGGTTGCTGTTTGTTGGCAAAGTCTTATCCTGATGTATTTCTTCATCATTTTCCTGCGTGAGAGCCTGGTACTGGTTTCTGAGCAGTATGGGTGCTGACTGCCTCCTGATCCTTCTGCTTCTCTGGGTCACATGTCTCCATTCCTCTGTTTCTTCAGGTGCACTTCGAATTTCTTCTCTTTCTGTAACATGAAGAGATAATTCTGCTCTGTCCAAGAACTCTTCACCTTCCTTAATGATCTTCAACGTAGCTAACCTCTCTTCGAGATTTTGCAACTTTTCCTCCAACAGGGACACAAGCTTGCATTTGTGGCATGTGAAGTTTGTCTTTTCCACTGGTAAATCTGTGAACATGTAGCAAGAAATGCAGCTCACCAAATGGCTCCTGGCCTCTTCCATCTTGAGATTTCTGTATGTATACAGATTTCTGTATGTAAGTATATGTCTGTGAATATAAATTAATACAATCTCTATACTTTTAGCCAAGAGAGCTTAAAAAACAAAACGATAAATAGTCAGAAATCCGCGACTCAGGTCACAAAATTAAAATTCATTGTCACGTTATTCTGTAAACGAGACAAAAAAGATCCAAAATGAATTATTTATGCTGAATAAAAAGATAAAAAGTATGAAATAAAAAAATACCCCACACAATATATGCAAAATAAATTTAAATACTTTTGTATTCGCTTTTGGCAAGAAAAAAGATCAATAAAAGGACTTTTGTAAGGAGCTTATTATGCAGAGGAAAATGAAGATAATCCTGGGTTTTAGGCATACAACAATAGCGGCCAAAATTTTTTGAGACCGATGCAAATTTTATTTTTTGTAAAGATTATTGCTTCGGTTTTAATAGTGGCAATTTGCATTAATTCTAGATTATTATGGAGATTAATAATATAATAATAATAATCTTTATTTTTATATAGCGCTAACATATTCCGCAGCGCTTTACAGTTTGCACACATTATCATCACTGTCCCCAATGGGGCTCACAATCTAAATTCCCTATCAGTATGTCTTTGGAATGTGGGAGGAAACCGGAGTGCCCGGAGGAAACCCACGCAAACACGGGGAGAACATACAAACTCCTTGCAGATGTTGTCCTTGATGGGATTCGAACCCAGGACCCCAGCGCTGCAAGGCTGCAGTGCTATCGATTAAGCAGATGAATTGTAAAAAATTGTCAAGTCATTTCTTACCATGAAAAGACACAGTTATTGAAGAGGTTGTCCGGTCTTGTGATAAACGTCTGAATCCTTACAGTACAGTTCATGCTGTCAGGTTTCTCCAGTGTTGAGGCTGAGAGCAGGCGGTCATGTGACATCAAGCATGCGATTTGCATGCATGCAGTGATCTGCCAACTAGACGTGTTGTATTCAGTGTGGCAGAGCACGTCTAGTCGTAATGTGGCCGGAAGTATGCAACACTGGAGAATCCTGACAGCATGCAGTGAATGAGCTGTAAAAATCAGATGTCTGTCATCACATAATGACTGCAGACTTTTATCACAACACTGGACACCCCCTTTAAAAATGACTGGTTGTGGGTGGTAGGGAAATTACAGATTTTATTCGCGTGCAGCAGTTTCAAGTTATGGCTCTGAGACTTATCATATCCAGACAAGACATAATGTGATTTATAGAAAATAGAGCAATTGCCTGCAGACAGAGCATAGGTATAAAAGGTTACATGGAAAAAATAGTCAAAGACTGATATAATGTAGATGGGGTTAGAAAATGAATGATGTTATTCGGTTCATCTTCCTTCTGTGGGAAAAAGTTGCAACTTTTTGGAAACTTCCTGCTAAAACTGTGGAATGTGTTTTGTTATTGGTTTCCAATCTGTTGCTTTCCACCTGCTGTGAAACTACTGGAACTGCAAAACTGACATTATCCAGCAGAGGGCGACAACACACCAAGGAGAGAGCTCCTCCCAGGTAAAAAAAATAATATGAATCCATATATTTTCCAAGGTACAGCGGGAAGGAATTTTCTAAGGAAAAAAAGGCCTCAGCTAAACTTTTTTTTTTCAGAAACACCTTGATTATGTGACTTTATAAGGACATGGTGATATCAATGAGGAATGATGTTTCCCTTTAAATACTGTTTCCTTCCCAGACGTTCTTCATTCTTTTTTTCTGTTTCTTACATTAATATAATATAAGGATATTTTACTTTGACATTCTTCTTTATTACTATTATTGGTACATTGCGATTCTGACGAGACCCTTTAAATATTTATAATTTCTTCAATATTCACGTTATTAAAACTTCACGGCTGGCGAGAATAATAGATGATTGAAGCCACTGGAATTACTGAAGAAGAGAATATATAATCTTCATTAAAAACTTTTGCTCTCAGGCACTGATAAAAGTGACACATTGAGGGGAGAAGGGAACAATCAGAAATAGACACCAATAACCTGAAGTAGAAAGAAGGAGATATGGTATATGAGAATAACGTTGTGTGGTATTAGAGCGGCTATGTTAGCCACCACTAGGGGGAGCTCAGTGCATACATGCTGTGAGAATCATGTGGGAATAGTGGATGAGGGCAGGTATATCTCGCCCAGGTTCCTTTCCTATGTGGCCTAGTCTTGTCAGTATCTCACCTGGTTACTAATGAATAATGGGAGGGCAGATATAAAAGGATGCCATGTGGCTGTGTGAGTGTCTCAGCCTGGGAACACAGAGAGCTTGTCTGTGTGAGAGACACACGTGAGTGAAAGCAGTGCCCACTGCAACTGTGGTTTGGCTGGACAGGAGAAGCCCGCCAGTTGGTAGTTAGGTTGTACTTTGTTTAGTTAGTGCCCGACAGGCAAGGATTTGTTTTATGGGTTTTTTTTCTTTATGCATTGCTTTCACCTTTAATAAACCTGACCCAGTGTCAGTTATACCCGGACCCCGGCTGTGCGCCTGAGTTGCATGCTGAACGCACGTGACCTTTGACCCCAGCAAAGGCGATCCCGGAGTGTTTTATTACATTGTGGTGGAGAACGCGGGCATCACGTGGGAAGCATGAGCATGGAGGACGTGGTGAAAGCGCTTGTACAGTCCACCGCCGTCCAGCAAGAAGCTAATCGGGTGATGATGGCCCAGCTGAAGGAGTTGGTGGACATGACAGCTACCGATCATTCGCTTCTCCAGCAGGTGGCGCAGCGCCTGGCAAGCTTACCTGAGGTTAACCTGGAAGCCAAGTCCAAAGTGATTCATGTGAGTCGGTACTGGCAGAAGATGACGACCGAACATGACGTCGAGGCATACCTGACCACGTTTGAACGGACGGCAGTGTGAGAAAAATAGCCGAAGGCACGATGGGCCGGCTTGATTGCCCCGTTTCTTTCCGGTGAAGCCCAAAAGGCTTATTATGACTTAGAACCTGAAGCCGCGCAGGACTTTGCCAAACTGAAAGCCGAGATCTTGGCCCGGCTAGGAGTGACGACCGCTGTCCGTGCACAGAGAGTGCATCAATGGACTTATCAGCCGGATAAACCACCGTGGTCACACATGTTCGACCTGATCCACGTGACGAAGAAGTGGCTACAACCCGAGGTGTTGACAGCGCCAGAGATAATCCAGAGAGTCGTCATGGACAAATACCTGAGAGCCCTACCGCCAGCCCTGAGGAAGTGGGTAAGCCATGGAAATCCTACGACGGCAGATCAACTGGTGGATCTGGTTGAACGTTACTCTGTGGCGAAAGTACTCCGAGACGACGCTACCCCACCTCGTTCTTCATCATCTCCACGTGCAACCGGTAAGACTGTTCCAGGGAGTAGGGGAGAAGGAAAAATCCCTAAGACAGTGGGGGAGGAAAACGGGACTGCCCGCACTGCGAGGCCGAGAGTAACGAACTATGGTCTAAGCAAGGGGCCCGTTAGATGTTTCCGCTGCCAAGAGATGGGAAACATTGCTGCAAACTGTCCGGTCACTACTGAACCCATGCAGTGCGGCGTCACAGACTCTAAAAACCGCATGTCTATGGTTGCACGGGTAGTGAGAGTGAATGCTGGTCAGAAGGATGTGGAAAAACACTTGTGTGATTTAACTGTTGATCGAAAAAATGTGGTGGCATTGTTAGACTCGGGAAGTGTGGTGACTCTGGTGAGGCCAGTCTGGTGTCAGCCCCGACTGGACCATCAGACAAATTTTCTGTAACGTGTGTGCATGGAGACACCTGCTCGTACCTCACCACGGTCATATGCATTACTACTTCCTATGGGTCTGTGCAACATAAAGTGGGACTCGTCCCTGCGTTATTGCATGATGTTAACTTGGGCCTGGATTTTCCCCACTTCTGGCAATTGTGGGAGAATCAGTTGATACCCCAGGGTAATAGTGTACATGATTCTTCTCCCAGGGCGCATGTGGGTCCCGAACCCCTGGAAGAGGTCTCCCCGGAAGACTCGGGGGAAGAGTCTGCTGGAAATGACCTGCAGTTCCCGTTTTCAGTCATGGCGGGTGATACGGAGGAGACCGGGGAAGAGGAGGAGGCCGACAGCCGTCCACCTCCCCGTTTGTCGGATTTGGAAGTTCAGAAAGATGACTTCCAAAGCGAGCAAATAAAGGATCCCACCCTTTCTCAGGCTAGGACAAATGTAAAAGTGATAAATGGGGTACCCGTAGAACCTGGCTCTAGGCTGGCATATCCTTACATGGTCCTGGAGAATGATTTACTCTATCAGATAGAGAAAAAGGGGGAAGACACGGTGCAACTATTAGTCGTGCCAAAACCCTACCGGCGGCAGGTGCTGGACCTGGCCCACGGACATGTTATGGGAGGTCACCTGGGAGTTCAGAAAACCACCGAAAGGATATTACACTGTTTTGTTTGGCCAGGCATGCATCACGATATTCGTGTATATTGTGAGTCTTGTCGTGACTGCCAAGCCTCTGCGCCTAAACCCCGGTTCTGTAGCCCTTTGGTACCCCTACCTATTATTGAGGTCCCATTTGATAGGATTGGGATGGATTTAGTTGGGCCCCTTCCACGGTCTGCACGTGGACACCAACATATCCTGGTCCTCTTGGATTATGCCACTCTTTACCCGGAGGCCATCCCTTTGTGTAACACGGCCACCAAGACAATTGCCAAGGAACTGGTGCATGTGTTTAGTCGGGTCAGTATACCAAAACAGATACTCACTGACCAAGGGACTCCCTTTATGTCCAGGGTAATGAAGGAGCTCTGCCGGTTGTTACAAATCGAACCGTTACGCACATTCGTGTATCACCCTCAAACAGACGGGTTGGTCGAACGGTTCAATAAAACTCTGAAGCAGATGCTGAGAAAGGCGATAGACAAGGATGGGAAGAACTGGGACTATTTACTTCCGTATTTACTTTTTGCCATCAGGGAAGTGCCCCAGTCTTCCACGGGATTCTCGCCTTTCGAGTTATTGTACGCCCGACGTCCTCGCGGACTGTTAGACGTCGCCAAAGAAACCTGGGAGGGTCAGGTCACACCGATTAAAACGGTGATAGATCACATATCACAAATGCAGGACCGTATTGCGGCTGTTATGCCTATCGTCAAAAAACACATGATGCAGGCTCAAGGAGCCCAAAAAAGAATATGATAGGGGTGTCGTACGTTTGCACCCGGAGATAGGGTGTTGATCCTGGTTCCCACGGTGGACAGTAAGTTCCTAGCAAAGTGGCAGGGCCCCTTTGAGATTAAGGAAAGAATTGGTGAAGTAAACTACAAAGTATACCAGGCAGGTAAACGGAAACCTGAACAGGTTTATCATGTAAATCTGATAAAACCCTGGAAAGATCAGACTGCATTGTCAGCGGAGCTGGCCCGTTCTGTCTGTTCGCATACCGTACCGGAGGTACGGGTTGCAGAGACTCTCTCGGAGTGGCAAAAGACTGAGGTCATACAGTTTCTACTTCACAACCAAACGTTTTTCTCAGAAAAACCCGGGCAGACTACGCTAATGAAACATGACATCGTAACGGAACCTGGTGTCACAGTTCACGTGAAACCCTACAGAATTCCGGAAGCGTGCCGTGAAGCCATTTCCCGAGAAGTGAAGGCAATGTTAGAGTTAGGTGTCATTGAGGAATCGCACAGTGCTTGGTCCAGCCCGATTGTGTTAATTCCTAAACTGAACGGCACCATCTGGTTCTGCAATGACTTCAGGAAACTGAATTCGGTCTCAAAATTTGATGCCTACCCTATGCCCCGGGTCGACGAGTTAATAGATCGGTTAGGAAAAGCCCGGTATATTATTACCCTAGATCTAACAAAGGGGTATTGGCAGATCCCTCTGGCGGAGGCTGCCAGAGAAAAGACGGCATTTGCTACGCCGGAAGGTTTATTTCAGTATGTGTACATGCCGTTTGGACTGCACGGGGCACCGGCGAACTTCCAGAGACTGATGGATCGAGTCCTGAGGCCACATAGGCAGTACGCTTCGGCCTATTTGGATGACATTGTCATTTACAGCTTGGACTGGGAGACTCATCTCCAGAAAGTACAAGCTGTGATTGACGACCTGTGGGAGGCAGGTCTAACCGCGAACCCCAAGAAATGTCATATCGGGCTAGAAGAAGCCTGGTATTTGGGATATGTAATTGGGAGGGGTATTGTTAAAACGCAGCTCGATAATTTTCAGGCGGTTCAGGACTGGCCGCAACCTGTCAACAAGAAGCAGGTGCAAGCCTTCCTGGGGATCGCCGGCTATTATCGCTGGTTCATACCCAATTTTGCAGCCATCGCTACCCCCCTGATGGATCTTACAAAAGGGAAAGACTCCGTCATGATTAAATGGAGTTTAGCGGCTGAAGAAGCCTTCCATAGCCTAAAACGGGCACTTTGCTCTCAACCAGTACTGGTGACTCCGGACTTCTGCAGCGAGTTTGTGGTCCAAACGGATGCCTCTTGTTAGGGTTTCTAGGTAGAAAACCCGAGAGTGGACCCTCTGGGTCGTGGCTCCAGAGCCCCCGAGGGCGAGCGGACCAGGTGATGACCACCCCCTATACCGGGAGTGTTAGGGGCAGGCCCAAGGGAGATGGAACCACGACAGCCAGAACCAAAGGGACGACCCAGGGTAAATACAGGAGAGCAGATCAGAGTGTGGAAAGGTATACGAGGGGTAGAGTAGATCCAAAGTAACAGGAGGCAGGCTGTGGAAGCCCGAAGGGTCAGGATGGAACCGGGACCAGAAGCTGAAAGGAAGATGAGGGAAAGGGGGTTAGGAAAGGCTGGGCCTGGGAAATGAGACAAGGAATGAGACAGGGGAAGGAGCGTAAAATACAGGAGGCAGGCAACAATAGGGCAGAGGTACAGGAGAGGGACCGGCACGGGGAACACAGGAAGAGGAAGCAGAGTAACCAAGGAGGATGGTAGGCAGAGACAGGGAGACACGGGAGCAGGCTACAGACGGGGACAAAGGCAGAGATACAGGAGAGCGCAGCACAGAGGGTGGCGGGGACCTGATGGCCAAGGGTGACGCTGCGCAAGGATAGCGGGCACCACGGGCTAAGACAAACAGGCGTCTTACCTGTCCAGACGCCCAGCTGAAATACCCGGTGGGCGCCGCCATGATGGGGCGGAGCCACTGGGTCATGTGCCCCCAGGATGCACAGAGGCTGAGGAAGGGCGAGCGCGCATGCGCGGACCTCCGACTCGCCGAACCCCTGCAAAGCCAGACAGGGGACGGCGCGAGAGCGGAGATGGGGGGCGCCGGCAGGAGGAGGACCCCAGGTGAGTGCCGGCGGGCGCAACAGTACCCCCTCTCTTACTCCCCTCCCTCTTAAGGCGGGACAAGAATTGCCTCATGATATGAGGGGCATTGATGTTTTCTCGGGGTTCCCATGACCTCTCCTCAGGACCGAACCCTTTCCAATCAATAAGAAAAAAGGTCCTACCCCTGACGGTCTTCTTTGCCAAGATGTCCTTGACATCAAAGATGTCTTCTGCGGTGCGGGGGCGCGGGAGGAGGCTGGGTGAAAGCAATTAAATACTGTGGGTTTGAGGAGCGAGACGTGGAAGGTATTGGGAATTCGCAGAGAGGCAGGCAGCTTTAGTTTATAGGCCACGTCGTTGATGCAACTCAAAATCTCAAAAGGCCCAATATAACGTGGACCCAATTTATAAGAGGGGATCTTAAGGCGAACGAAACGTGAGTATAGCCAGACCTTATCGCCCGCCTGATAAGGGGGAGCATCAAGGCGTTTCTTGTCAGCGTACCTCTTCATCCGATCGCTAGCTCTCTCAAGGGCCCCTTTTGTCTCCTCCAAAATTTTAGAGAATTCTGAGGACAAGGAGTCTGCCGCCAGCACGCCCGAGGCGGGGGAAACGGGAAGGGGAATGCCCGGGTGCTGTTTGAAAACCACAAAAAAGGGGGACTTAGAAGAGGATTCATTGGGGTGATTGTTGTGGGCGAATTCAGCCCAAGGAAGCAGCGAGACCCAGTTGCTCTGGTGTGCATTAGAAAAATGCCAAAGATAAGAGGTTAACACCTGGTTAATTCGCTCCACTTGGCTGTTGTACTGCGGGTGGTAGGCAGAAGAGAAATCCATGGCTACCTTCATTGAGCCGCAGAGGGCTCTCCAGAAAGGGGAGGTGAATTGAACACCACGGTCAGACACGATGTGCTGGGGATAACCATGAAGTCGGAAAATATGTTGCAAGAAGATCTTCGCCAACTCGGGTGCCGAAGGCAGGCCAGGCAGAGGGATAAAATGGGCCATCTTGGAAAAACGGTCCACCACCACCAAAATGACAGTGCAGCCGGAGGATGGAGGTAGATCCGTGATAAAATCCATGGCGATATGGCTCCAAGGGACCGAAGGTATAGGCAACGGATGTAAGAGACCAGAGGGTAACTGTCTTGGAACTTTATTTTGGGCGCAGGAGGGACACGAAGCGGTGAACTCCAAGACGTCCTGGCGGAGCGATGACCACCAATAGTGGCGGGAGATGAGGGACAGAGTCCTTTTGGCTCCAGCATGCCTGGCGACTTTAGAGGAGTGCCCCCAACGCAGAATCCTTACTTTGTCATGGTCCAATACCAAGGTCTTGCCTGGTGGTGGATTAACCAAACTTAGAGGAGCTAAAGTGACGACCTTCGCTGGATCGATGATGTGAGCACGACCCTCCTCTTCATCCGTAGGGAAGAATGACCTCGATAGCGCATCTGCTTTGGTATTTTTATTACCCGGCCGAAAGTGGAGCTCGAAATCAAAGCGTCCAAAGAATAAGGACCATCTGGCTTGCCGGGGGTTGAGCCTTTGAGCAGACTGGACGTAGGCCAGATTCTTGTGGTCGGTAAATATGGTGAAGGGATGGACAGCTCCTTCGAGAAGGTAACGCCATTCCTCTAAAGCCAGTTTTATCGCAAGTAGTTCCTTGTCCCCAATGGAATAATTGCGCTCGGGCGGGGAAAAGGCTTTAGAGAAAAATCCACATGTGATAGTCCGACCAGTGGAGGTTTTTTGCAGGAGAACTGCTCCAGTTCCAACAGATGATGCGTCGACCTCAAGAATAAAGGGTCTATCGGCATCCAGACGGTGGAAAACAGGCGATGTAGAGAATTCCTTCTTCAAAGCTTGAAAGGCGTCCTCTGCTTCAGGAGGCCAGAGGTGGGGTTTTGCCCCTTTGCGTACGAGGGCAGAGATAGGCTTGGTTAAGGTGGAGAAGTGCGGAATAAATTGCCTATAATAATTAGCAAAGCTGAGGAAGCGTTGGATGGCTTTGAGTCCAAGGGGACGAGGCCAGTTCAGGACAGCGGACACTTTCTCAGGATCCATCTTCAGACCAGACCTCGAAATGATGTATCCTAGAAACGGCAGGGACGGTTGCTCGAAGACGCATTTCTCCAACTTGGCAAACAGGTGGTTCTCCCTAAGACATAGCAACACTTGCCGAACGTCCCGCCGATGGGTAGAGAGATCCGGGGAGAAGACAAGGATGTCGTCAAGGTAAACCACGACACAGGAATAGAGGAGGTCTCGAAAAATATCGTTGACGAGTTCCTGGAATACTGCAGGTGCATTGCAGAGGCCAAAAGGCATAACAAGGTACTCGTAGTGACCGTCACATGTATTGAACGCGGTCTTCCACTCATCCCCAGCGCGAATTCGGACCAAGTTATAGGCTCCTCAGAGATCAAGTTTGGTAAATATCTGGGCTCCTCTAAGGCGATCAAAGAGTTCGGGAATGAGGGGCAACGGGTACTTGTTCTTTATCGTGATGCTGTTTAAACCTCTGTAGTCGATGCACGGGCGGAGCGACCCGTCCTTCTTCTTGACAAAGAAGAAGCCTGCGCCCGCAGGAGAGGAAGACTTCCGTATGAAACCCCTGGCCAAGTTCTCCTGAACGTACTCAGACATGGCTTGCGTCTCTGCCGGCGAGAGCGGATAAATCCTACCCCTCGGAGGGATAGCTCCAGGGACGAGGTCGATAGGGCAATCGTAGGGTCGGTGCGGCGGGAGGTTCTCGGCCTCCTTCTTGCTAAAGACGTCCGAAAAAGAGCTGTAAGTGATGGGCAACCCGGGGACCAGGGGAAGGGAACGGGAACCACCCACGGGACGCACCGGCAGCAGACACCCCGCCCCACAGGATTCTCCCCAGCGCAGGATATGGCCCTTATGCCAGTCTAAGGTAGGCTCGTGGGCCCGTAACCAGGGAAGACCAAGAAGAATAGGGTGCAAGATGCCCACCAGGACATAAAAGGCGATCTGTAGTTCTACCTCCTGGGTGATATGGGTAACTGCCTCTTGAAGAGGTTTACCGTCCATGGAAGCGAGGATCCGTGGAGTTTCTAGGGTCTTAACCGGAACCGAGAATTTAAGAACCTCCTTAAGTCTAATAAAATTTCCTGCTGCGCCGGAATCTACATAGGCCGCCAAAGAAAAACGTTTACCACCAACGTGCAACAAAACGGACAGAGTGAGGGGTGGAGAGGTATCACATACACCTAGGGAGGCCTCTCTTACCTGACCTAGGCGGAGGAGTTTTCCGGACGCTCCGGGCAGGCACGGACCAGATGGGAGTCGCTGCCACAATAGAAACAGAGACCATTGGTACGCCTCTCCTCTCGGCGTTGTCCCGATAGTTTAAGCCAGTCTACCTGCAAGGGTTCTGGCATAGAAGCTGAAGCGGATATCCCGGACCGAGGGCAGGGTGGTCCATGGATGGCTGGGGAAGAACGCGGGAGCCTCCTCTCACGAGCACGTTCCTGGAATCGTAGATCGATACGTGTGGCCAGTGAAATCAGTTCCTCTAAGGCGGTGGGTGTATCACGACCAGCCAGCTCGTCCTTAATACGACCCGCGAGACCTCGCCAGAAGGCCCCTACCAATGCCTCGTTGTTCCACCCCAAATCCGAGGATAGGGTCCGAAACCGGATGGCATATTGACCCACGGTTTGGGACCCTTGGTGGAGGTTGAATAAGGATTCCGTGGTAGAGGCCAGACGGCCCGGTTCGTCGAATACTCGACGAAACGTCTCAAAAAAGGTACATAACTGGGAGACCACAGGGTCATCCTGCTCGCAGAGAGGGTTAACCCATGCCAAAGCGTCTCCCTCAAGGTGGGAGACAATAAAAGCCACCTTGGCCCGCTCAGTGGGATACTGCTGGGGCAGGAGTTCGAAGTGGAGACTGCACTGGTTCAGGAAACCCCGACACAGCTTGGGGTCCCCGTTGTAACGAGGTGGCCTAGCTAGGCGCGGCGGTGGGTGAGGAGCCAAAGCTGAGAAGGGAGACGCGGCGGCCGCCTGCAGGGAGTGTAAGTGGTCGTCTATAGAGGCCATGTAACTAAGAATATGGGCCTGGGAATCTCTCTGCTGTGCCAGCTCTTGTTGCAGTCCAGCCAATTGGGAAGCGTTCCCCGGGTCGGAGGCCTGGAGCGCAGAGAGACGGGAATCCATGGACTTCATGAACGCCATGATACGGGTTTGGTTCTCCCGTAAAAAGAGCAGCTCCTTTTGAACCGCAGCGGCTCCGGCGGGGTCCATGGCCTGTTTGTTCTGTTAGGGTTTCTAGGTAGAAAACCCGAGAGTGGACCCTCTGGGTCGTGGCTCCAGAGCCCCCGAGGGCGAGGTGATGACCACCCCCTATACAGGGAGTGTTAGGCGCAGGCCCAAGGGAGATGGAACCACGACAGCCGGAACCAAAGGGACAACCCAGGGTAAATATAGGAGAGCAGATCAGAGTGTGGAAAGGTATACGAGGGGTAGAGTAGATCCAAAGTAACAGGAGGCAGGCTGTGGAAACCCGAAGGGTCAGGACGGAACCGGGACCAGAAGCTGAAAGGAAGATGAGGGAAAGGGGGTTAGGAAAGGCTGGGCCTGGGAAATGAGACAAGGAACGAGACAGGGGAAGGAGCGTAAAATACAGGAGGCAGGCAACAATAGGGCAGAGGTACAGGAGAGGGACCGGCACGGGGAACACAGGAGGAGGAAGCAGAGGAACCAAGGAGGACGGTAGGCAGAGACAGGGAGACACGGGAGCAGGCTATAGATGGGGACAAAGGCAGAGATACAGGAGAGCGCAGCACAGAGGGTGCGCGGGGACCTGATGGCCAAGGGTGACGTTGCGCAAGGATAGTGGGCGCCACGGGCTAAGACAAACAGGTGTCTTACCTGTCCAGACGCCCAGCTGAAATACCGGTGGGCGCCGCCATGATGGGGGCGGAGCCACCGGGTCACGTGCCCCCAGGATGCACAGAGGCCGAGGAAGGGCGAGCGCGCATGCGTGGACCTCCGACGCGCCGAACCCCTGCAAAACCAGACAGGGGACGGCGCGAGAGCGGAGAAGGGGGGCGCCGGCAGGAGGAGGACCCCAGGTGAGCGCCGGCAGGCGCAACACCTCTGATACCGGTATCGGGGCCTTACTGTCACAAGTGAGGGACGGAGTGGAACACCCGGTCCTCTATCTCAGCAGGAAGCTGAATAAACATGAGCAAAAGTATGCAGTCGTAGAAAAAGAGTGCCTAGCCATTAAGTGGGCTCTAGAGGCCCTCAAATATTACCTGGTGGGCCGAAAGTTCAGGCTGATCACTGACCATGCCCATCTCAAGTGGATGCACTTGCACAAGGAACGGAATAGCCGGGTGACCAAGTGGTTCCTTGCCCTGCAGGCCTACACTTTTACGGTGGAGCACGGCCCAGGGGTACAGATGGGGAATGCAGATGCCCTGTCCAGAGTGCACTGTTTGGCGGGTGTCATTGCTCGACCGGAGTGGTCAGAGCAGAGGGGGGGGATATGTGAGAATCATGTGGGAATAGTGGATGAGGGCAGGTATATCTCGCCCAGATACCTTTCCTATGTGGCCTAGTCTGGTCAGTATCTCACCTGGTTACTAATGAATAATGGGAGGGCGGATATAAAAGGATGCCATGTGGTTGTGTGAGTGTCTCAGCCTGGGAACACAGAGAGCTTGTCTGTGTGAGAGACACACGTGAGTGAAAGCAGTGCCCACTGCAACTGTGGTTTGGCTGGACAGGAGAAGCCCGCCAGTTGGTAGTTAGGTTGTACTTTGTTTAGTTAGTGCCAGACAGGCAAGGATTTGTTTTATGTTTTTATGTTTTATGTTTTTTTTTTCTGGGCAATAAAAATGAAAAAAGCATATATAGAATGGGAGGAATAGGGCTAAGTGACAGCACATGTGAAAAAGACTTGGGTATACTAATAGATCACAGACTGAATATGAGTCAACAGTGTGATGCAGCAGCAAAAAAGGCAAATGCAATTCTAGGATGTATTAACAGAAGCATACAGTCTAGATCATGTGAAGTCATTATTTCCCTCTACTCCTCTTTGGTCAGACCTCATCTGGAATATTGTGTCCAGTTTTGGGCACCACATTTTAAAAAAGACATCAACAAACTGGAGCAAGTTCAGAAAAGAGCGACCAGAATGGTGACCGGACTGCAAACCCTGTCTTATGAGGAAAGGTTGCAGGATTTGGGAATGTTTAGTTTGCAAAAGAGAAGACTGAGAGGAGACTTAATAGCTGTCTACAAATATCTAAAGGGCTGTCACATTGTAGAAGGATCAACTTTATTCTCATTTGCACAAAGAAAGACTAGAAGCAATGGGATGAAACTGAATGGGAGGAGACACAGATTAGATATTAGAAAAAACTTTTTGACAGTTAGAGTGATCAATGAGTGGAACAGGCTCCCATGAGAAGTGGTGAGTTCTCCTTCAATGGAAGTCTTCAAACAGAGCCTGGACAGACATCTGACTGGGATGATTTAGCGAATCCTGCTTTGAGCAGGGGGTTGGACCAGATGGCCCAGGAGGTCCCTTCCAACTCTACGATTCTATGATTCTTTATGCATTGCTTTCACCTTTAATAAACCTGACCCAGTGTCAGTTATACCCGGACCCCGGCTGTGCGCCTGAGTTTCATGCTGAACGCACGTGACCTTTGACCCCAGCAAACACCTATTGAACCCAATAGAGAATGCGTATGCAGTGAGCTCCTAAGCTCCTTCTAGTGGTGACTGCAGACTAATTTACCATGTTACTTATGATTACGCCAAGGAGTTGGGAATTCTTTATCTGAAACATGGAGCGGCAAACCCGATAAAGACATTTTAAGAAATTCATCAGCACAGACTTTGTTTACACAGATATTAAGGGTCTCAAAAAACATGAGGGTCCTAATTTACAACACCATCCCTCTTTTTTATATATATTTTTTTTAATTACACAGCCGTATGAAGGCTTGTTTTATATATGACGAGTTGTAATTTTGAAATATACCGTATTTTTCAGATTATAAGATGCACTTTTTTCTCCCCAAATTTGGTGGGGAAAATGGTGGTGCGTCTTATAATACAGATATACCTTACCAGCCGCAGTGGCGCAGGGTCCCAGGGTCGCTGCTGGAGGAGGCAAGGGTGGAAGGTTGCTGCAGGCTGGGATGAAGGGATGTTCCGATGTGCGTCGTTGCGGGTGAAAATGGCTCCGGTGTTCTGTGGTGTGGGGGGGCTCTGCCGGCATTTTGTGAAAGCCTGGAGCCCCATGCACATCCATTACTGCGATGCAGTGGCCTCCGATGCAGTGGCCTCCGAGAAAATGGCAGCTGGGGGTGACGCATGCTCAGATTGAGATCTCGGCATCTGAGATCTCGTTGCTGAGATCTCAATATGTGCATGCGCCGCCCCTGGCAGCCATTTTCCCGGAGGCCACCGCATCGCAGTAATGGATGTGCACGGGGCTCCGGGCTTTCACAAAATGCCGGCAAAGCCCCCCGCACCACAGCCATTTTTACCCCCAGCGGCGCATATCGCAGCACCCCCTCATCCCAGCCTGCAGTAACGCACCACTCTTGCCTCAACCAGCAGCAACCCTGGGATGCTGCTTCACCGCAACCACCACCCCCGGTAAGCAATAAGACGCATAGATTATAAGAGGCACCACCATTTTATTAAAAAAAAGGTTTTTTTTACTATTTTTCTCCTCAAAATTTGGGTTGTGTTTTATAATCTGGTGCATCTTATAATCCACAAAATATGGTACCATTCCCAGTTTGCAGTGCATTATTTGGTAAAGGAAAAAAAAAAGGAAAATAAAATTTCAAGTGAGGAGAAATTGTGTTTTTTTTCTGCAGTAAATATGACCTGGCAAAAATAATTCTCCAAGTTGGTACAATTATGGCCATACTAAACTTAAGGTTTTTTGTAAGGATATATTTTCTTTGCTAAAAAAAAGATAACTTTGTAGAAACTGGATTTAAACAAGCCATTTTTTTCATAATGATTCTCTTTAAAGAGAACCTATCTTTTACCTTAAACTATTTTAATTTCTTACCTGGTGTCTACATCACTGTTCTCCAGCATCTGGCGTTTTTCATTTGTTAATGCACCTCTCCACTCCTGAGCCTCCTCTGCTCCCTATCTAAAATCGGACTTGTTAGTGCAATCTGGGACGATCCTCGTGAGAGGAGTTTTGAACCACACCGACTTGCATAATATGACTATTTATTTATAGACACAGAAGAGAGGACCACATCTCATGAATGGAGAACGTGAACAAAAGAAAAAAAAAATCTGCTTTTGCACCATAAAAGCTATTTTTGGCTATCTTTAGCTAGTCCTTCTCACCTTTTATTCCAGAATGCTCCTTCCTGCCCTCCAATACAACATGGTCTGGTGGGCAACTGCTGATTGTTGCGATGACATCTTGTCAGTCCTACGCGCTGACGTTACCTAATGTAATAGGATGCTACATCATTGCTTCCAACAGAAATGCATGAAAGACCCTAGAACATTGTCCAGGCCTAAGATTTCAGCCAGTAATATACACTGATAAAAAAATAAAGTGAACACAATAGAATATAACTCCAAGTAAATCAAACTTCTGTGAAATCAAACTGTCCACTTAGGAAGCAACACTGTTTGACAATCAATTTCACATGCTGTTGTGCAAATGGAATAGACAACAAATGGAAATTATTGGCAATTATCAAGACACCCTCAATAAAGGAGTGGTTCTGCAGGTGGGGACCACAGACCACATCTCAGTACCAATGCTTTCTGGTTGATGATTTAGTCTCTTTTGAATGTTGGTTGTGCTTTCACACTCGTGGTAGCATGAGACGGACTCTACAACCCACACAAGTGGCTCAGGTAGTGCAGCTCATCCAGGATGGCACATCAATGCGAGCTGTGGCAGGAATGTTTGCTGTGTCTGTCAGCGTAGTGTCCAGAGGTTGGAGGCTCTACCAGGAGACAGGCCAGTACACCAGGAGACATGGAGGGGGCCGTAGGAGGGCAACAACCCAGCAGCAGGACCGCTACCTCAACCTTTGTGAAAGGAGGAACAGAAGGAGCACTGACAGAGCCATGCAAAATGAACTTCAAAAGGCCACAAATGTGCATGTGTCTGCACAAACAGATAGAAACCGACTCCATGAGGATGGTCTGAGTGCCCAACATCCACAGATGGGGGTTGTACTCACAGTTAGTCACCATGCGGCCCTCCAAAGAAATGCCACCCCACACCATTACTGACCCACTGCCAAACCGGTCATGCTGAAGGATGTTGCAGGCAGCAGATCGCTCTCCACGGCGTCTCCAGACTCTGTTATGTCTGTCACGTGCTCAGTGTGAACCTGCTTTCATCTGTGAAGAGCACAGTGCGCCAGGGTCAAATTTGCCAATCCTGGTGTTCTGTTGCGAATGCCAACAGCATCCTGCATGGTGTTGAGCTGTGAGCACAACCCCATCCGTGGATGTCAGGCACTCAGACTATCCTCATGGAGTTGGTTTCTAACCGTTTGTGCAGACACATGCACATTTGTGGCCTGCTGGTTGTAATTTTACAGGGCTCTTGCAGTGCTCCTCCTGTTCCTCCTTGCACAAAGGCGGAGGTAGCAGTTCTGCAGTTGGGTTGTTGCCCTCTTATGGCCCCTCCACTTCTCCTGGTGTATTGACCTGTCTCCTGGTAGCGTCTCCAGCCTCTGAACACTATGCTGACAGACACAGCAAACCTTCTTGCCACAGCTCGCATTGATGTGCCATCCTGGATGAGCTGCACTACCTGAGACACTTGTGTGGGTTGTAGAGTCCGTCTCATGCTACCACGAGTGTGAAAGCACAACCAACATTCAAACGTGACCAAAACAACAGCCAGAAAGCATTGGTACTGAGATGTGGTCTGTGGTCCCCACCTGCAGAACCACTCCTTTATTGAGGGTGTCTTGATAATTGCCAATATTTTCCATCTGTTGTCTATTCCATTTGCACAACAGCATGTAAAATTGATTGCAATCAGTGTTGCTTCCTAAGAGGACAGTTTGATTTCACAGAAGTTTGATTTACTTGGAGTTATATTCTGTTGTTTGTGTTCCCTTTATTTTTTTGAGCAGTGTATATACACACCTATACACTCCTATACACACTTATACACTCATATACACACCTATAAACATATATACACAAATATACACACATACACACCTATACACTCATATTCACACATAAACACATCTATACACTCATATACACACCTATACATATCTGTACACACATACACTCCTATACACATCTATACAGTCTTATACACTCATATACACACATATACACTCATACAGCTTTTTCTGGCTCCTGATTGTCTATGTAATTGCATTTACTTTCTCTGGTATGCTCTGCTTACCCATCATTTGGTATCCATAATGTATTCCATTCCTCTTGTCTTTTCCATGCATATCTCCAAGTGGTCAGTGAAACCCCTCCCCCCCTTTTTATGACCTTGCTTATCTCTGAACATGTGGTCTGGCGACACACTCCCACTTTCCCTCACAGCTGTGAGCCCTTAGGTGCACATATATTCAAAGGCATGAGTCTGACCAGACGTAGTCTGGCCATCTTTCAAATTACAGATTTCTAATTACACTACTCTGAATTAGACTAGCATTGGCTGGAATTGAGATCGGATGCCATGTCGTGTTTGGAAAGCCCCTAATGTGCCTAAACAGTGGAAACTGTTGTGAACTCATTTTCTGGTCTGCCTCTGGTTTCTGGTGAGGGAACTGTTTGTGCTGACAGAGGAGTTGTGAGTTCTCTTTCTGGGCTCCATCTGGTGGTGGCAGGAGGTAATGAAGCTGATCTAATTAACAGAGACCTGCCACCTGATAATAAGGATGAGGAGTGGACATCTGGAGTCTCAGACTGGATTTAAGACAGCCGTCTCCCTATTCCCATGCTCGTGATTTCTTCCTGCTTTCTGAGGTCTTAGTTTCCAGCTCAGTTCCTGCCATCTCAAGCTAAGTTGTCTCTGCTATTGTTCACATTTGATTTGGTTTGGTCTATTCAGTTTTTTGTGTGGTCAGCCAGCCCCGGCTGGGGCTATGCTTAATTTCCACTCTTATGTTACAGTATGTGCCAGTTTGCTTTTCGTCCCTTATTAGATTGGCCTCTTTTTGCTCTGTTCTCAGAATATGCCAGAGTGCTGATATAGTGGGTGAAGTCTAGTGACTTCAGGGTTTTTTTGCTATCAGAAGTGTTGGACATTTTTGCAGGGTTTTTTGGCGTGATTGCAGACAGTATCTTTCCTTTCCTGTCCTTTTTAGTTAGTGTGGGCTCCATCGTTTGCTCAGCCTATTTTTCTACCTGTGTTTGTGCTTTCATCTTGTTTCACCGTCAACACATATGTGGGGGCTGTCTATTCCTTTGGGGTCTGCTCGGGGGCAGTTTAGATTTCCCCTTTTCTTGCTTTAGGCTTATTTAGTCCTCCAGCTGTGACGAGGCATCTAGAATCATCGTAGGTAAGTTCCACGGCTGCTGTTAGTTGTGTGGTTAGGATCAGGGGTCTGCAATCCACGTAGTTACCAACCTCTCTGGTTTTCTGTGACTTAGCTTGGTTTTGTTTTCCTCCTCAGTGACCCAATCATAACAGGAAACCCCCCAATTCTAACTCCAACCCTAACCCTAATCTGAGCCCTAACCATAACCCTAAACACAAACCTAACCCTAACACACCACTAACCCTAATCCCTAACCCTAATCCCAACCCTAACTCTAATCCCAACCCTAACCCTAATCCTATCCCTAATCCAAACCCTAACCCCAACTCTAGCCCCAACCCTCACCCTAACTTTAGCCCAACCCTAACCCTAATGGGAAAAAGCAAATAAGTACTTTTTTCTTATTTTATTATTTTTCCCTAACTAAAGGGGTGCTATTTATAGCGGGATTTTATGTTTGGCAGCTATCACATGCTAAAAGATGCTTTTTATTGGAAAAAATAGTTTTTGCATTACCATATTTTGAGAGCTATAATTTTTCCATATTTTGGCCCACAGAGTCATGTGAGGTCTTGTTTTTTGCAGGATGAGTTGACGTTTTTATTGGTACCATTTTCAGGCACATGACATTTATTGATCGCTTTTTATTCCGATTTTAGGGAGACAGAATGAACAAAAACCAGCAGCTCATGAATTTCTTGAAGGGGGGGCATTTATGCCATTACACGTGTGGTAAAATTGATAAAGCATTTTTATTCTTCAGGTCGGTACAAATACAGCAATACCTCATTTATATCATTTTTTATGTTTTGGCGCTTTTATGCAATAAAAACTATTTTCTATAAAAAATAATTATTTTTGCATCTCTTTATTCTGACAGCTATAACTTTTTTATTTTTCCGGTGATGGAGCTGTGTGGTGGCTTGTTTTTTTACGAGACAAGATGACTTTTTTTAGCGGTACCATGTTTATTTATATCCGTCTTTTTGATCACGTATTATTCCACATTTTGTTCGGCGGTATGATGATAAAGCATTGTTTTTTGTCTTATATTTTTATGGGGTTCACTAAAGGGGTTAACTAGTGGGACAGTTTTGTAGGGCAGGTCATTATGGATGCGGGGATACCAAATATGTGTACTTTTAATGTTTAGTTTTGTTTTACTTAGTATTTTTAAATATTTTTACAATTATTTAAAAAATATTTTTTTTTATTTATTTCTTACTTTTACACCCTGCACCACTATGGGACAATCATTTTCTGCAGCTGCTTGCTTCTATAGTCTCTCAGGTCTGGAGACCTGAATGTCATCATGATGACATCGGGTCTCCATGACAGCGATCGGGACCCCGCGTCATGCCGCAGGGTCTCTGATCCAAAGGCAGAGGGGCTGTCAGCTTTGACAGACCTTCTGCTTGCTCCCAGAATGCTGCAATCATGTTTGATCGCAGTGTTCCAGGGGTTAAAGAGCCGGGAGTTGTCCGTGAAGGCTCCTGACATTTAGAGCCGGGTGTCAGCTTTGAGAATCAGCTGACACCCAGCCGTGATCACCCGGCCACGTGAGCGTGGCTGATCGGTATGATGTACTATCCCATCCATGGTCATACGGGCCCAAGTCACCTGGACAGGATAGTACGTCCGATGTCAGAAAGAGGTTAAAAGATGAAAGCTGAGCTGTGATTGGTTCCTATGAGCAACAGTTTTCCCACTCCACAACACCTCAGCAGACACTGACCGGGTGGGAGAAATCTAGCATCCCCGGAAACATAAGCTCCCGGCCATTGTCTGCCCCCCAGAAAGGAGCAAAGAGCATATGATAGAAATGAATCACCTCCTTCTCTATTACTGCCATGCTCTATTGTTACGGACATAGAAAATCGCAACATCAGCGGCCACACACAGAGCCGCACTGCCAGGTTGCATAGCAGCACATCTCCAGGAACTCCCTACTCAGTGCCAGTAGTCTATACATTATACAGGTGATACTGCAAATACTGTATACATGTTAAATAGGTGTTACTGCTGTGTATATATGTAAGAAGATGAGCCACAACAGAGTCGGCCATTTTATATGCGCTTTAGGGCCAGAACTAACGGGACTGTCACCACTGTTGCCGGGGGGCGATTGGTCTGGGTGGAATGGACCTGAGTGCCTGACAGAAGGGAGCATGGGGAGATAAAAAGGACTGAGCACGGGGGAGGAGAGATTTGGCGGGAAGGCGACAAGGGAGAAAGGTGAAGGTTGACTCCCTCCCCACTACTCTGATGACGAACCCCACATACTCCAATATCTTGCAGACAGACTCAGTCTCTCAGGACGTACTTACTTCACTGCCCCCAGGTGTTCCCGCACCTGTCCGATATACATCGTGCATTGGAAAAGACAATCTTAATCCCTCCGATTGTAGCTGGCCCGTGAGAAGTTCGCACACCCCCGCAGCCTGTCAGCCTGTGTGCTCCCCGTGTACTGCGACATTCCAGAGGAACCAACAAAAGGGACTGTTCCCACACACCAATGTACTCAAGGCAATCAAGCCCGTATACTTCGGCAAGGTCAGGAGACAGTGCATTCCGTTCCAGCGCAGCAGAGCCAGAGACGGATTGCGACGCCGGCAGGAGCTGTTCCAACCTCTCCCCAACAAGAACTTCAGCTGATAAGTTACCTCTCTCATACACCCCTTTTTTGTGTTTTTGTGCAAATTCTGTTGTGTTCCGTGTTTCTGTGCATTACATCGTTGTTTTCATCTCCCTGCGCGGAGTATTCCTTGTACGCAATTAACCTGTTTAAAGTAAACACTGTTAACCCCTTCTCTGCTTGCTGCTCTTTACTGCATTTATCGAACCTCAATTCAAGTTCCTTTACATATACATGCATATATACACAGCAGTATCACCTATATACAACCAGTATACATCTGTAGCAGTATTGTCTATATAATGTATATAGACTGCTGGCTGCTACTGCTGTGTATAATCACAGTATCACCTATATAATGTATATTCAGCAGTCTATAAACTGAACATTATATAGCCGATACTGCTACTGATGTGTATATATGTTATATATAAGTGACACTGCAGGATGTGTGTGTGTGTGTATATATATATTATACACACATATATACACACAGCAGTATCACCTATATACAGCGATCTATATACATTATATAGGTGCAACCTCTCTATATACATCAAAAAAGTTTTCATCTTGGGACTCACCCAAGTCCCTGAGATGGCGTGAGGATGACAAGATGAGGCGTGTCCTGTCCAGCGTCAGCGGTGAAGAGGAGAGGATCTTGCTGGAAATGGTGTGTTCTCTGATGCTGGTCCAAGCAGGTCAGCATCAGACACAGATGGGGGCGCCCTCTGCGCACCGCGGCAGCTGCCTTTCAAAATCTCTAACTTGGCCCTGTTTGCGCGCGTGGTCTCCTGCTTGCCTGCGCTGACAAGGGCAGAAGCTGCACGCACACACACACGAACGAGGGCCGTGGCCATGCTCGCGCACTGATATTTCTCCACCACAAAGTGGGCTGCCGGCCCTTTAAATGTTCTGTGTGAAGGACCTATGTGCGCGCTGTCTAGCTGCACGCACTGACAAGGGCACAGAGGCCCGTGTTTGTGCTTGAGCACTGCTGCGGCCATTGTCAGCGCGTGCAGCTAAACAGCGAGCACACATAGGTCCTTCATACAGAAGATTTAAAGGGCCGGAGGTCCAATTTGTGGTGGAGACCTGCCAGCCCACCGGGCATCTAGCTGCCTGGGCAGATGCTCAATCCGGGCCTGATCACATTTGACTGCTATTATTTTGAAAAATAAAGTAAATAATATCAGTCTAAACCAGGGGTGCACAACCTGCAGCCCAAATAAGTTTACTAAAGTTGGAACAAAAAGGAACTATTTTTAAAAATTATGTTCAATCTTTGAAAGTTTGAAAACTATTTATTCTATAACTGGTATACATAACTGCGTTTAGAGTGGTGACCATACAGCTTGCGTAGATCTTGTGCTCAGGCTTTATAGCTGCTTTTTGATGGGCCTGTGAGCAGTCCTCCACAATATCCAGGAAGTTCAGTCTCTTGGCTTAGCTGGTCAGGTAATGGAGGGGCAGCAGGTGAATCATCTGGGTGCATTGGAGCAGTGTGGTAGTGTGCTCTCCAAGCAGGACAAACAAATGAGATGTTCTGAAAGAACTGCTGGTGTTCCAAAAGGAATGGATCCTCCTTCTCCTTACTGTGTGGTACAGGTATCTCACTTGTCACATGCTCATCAGTAGCATCGTGAGTACTGATTTTTAGTGGTGATGCCATTTTCCCTGATTCTACTTCTTCCCAATTAATTGAAGTGAAAAAGTCATGCTCACGTATGTTTCCCTTTATTCCTAACCTCAGAGACTTGTCCTTACAAAGGAGACCCCGTACCAAGTCTACAATTGTAGGGTTAAAGTATTCAGATGTTTCTCGGTCATCGATCATGTCAATGATTGTTGTGAACATCCCTAGAGGTCCTGGGATGGCGACCAAACCATTGATAATTATGCCTAAACTAAACCAGTCTTCTGCAGCAAGATATGGTTCGCCAATAATTTTTTCCAGTGCAGTGGCCCCATCAAAGTCTCCTTCTTTTGTTATTCTGATTGACAATCCAAAATCTGTGATTTTAATGTGGCCTTGGCTGGTTAACAGGATGTTTTCGCATTTCAGATCTCTGTGAATGATGCCGTTGGAGTGGAGGAATTGTATTCCACACACTATCTCTGCCACTAGAAATTGTACGATGCAGAGGCTTAGCGGTGCTCTCTCTTCAACCACGTCAACGAGAGTCCCGCCGGTGACTAGCTCCATGACATAGTAGAGGTCGGTCTTAGTATGAAAAGCTCCATAGCCGTGAACTAAAAAGATGCTCTTGTGAGTCATCTGCAGAATTTTGCTTTCTGCTATTACTTCTTTCCATTCCATAGCTTTTTTTTTAACAACTGCTTTTACGGCAACACGCTCTTTTTGAATGGACTCTGTTGCCAGCATCACCACCCCACTGCATCCTGATCCAAGAACATGATGAAAAGTGAATTTGTCCACTGTTAATGGCACTGTGGTTATTTCTCCTTCTTCTGAGGTCTTTGTAGGAGAATGTTCAGTATCTAGTTTTGCTTTTTTCATTGACTCTAGATAGTGTTCATCAGATGTAATGCTGGATCCGCTCTCTATGTAGGGCCTTTTTATGCCACCTTGGTGCGTCACTGTTGTTTTTTCTTCATTACGCGCAACAGGTTCTTCAATTGATTTTTCCTCCGTTGCATTTTCTATTGTTGGGTTTTCAGCAGGGGCACTATTGTCTTCTACTTTCCATTCGCGAGATCCACTCTGATTTTCGGGGGTGTCTCTTGAATTCTGGCATCTCAATAGTTGCCTTCCTCTTTTTACTGTGTAGGCTTTCATCTTCCATCTGTATCCTACTAACCTTCTCCACTGGTTCTGCAGTCCTTGAAGAAGGGAGTGTCTTTTTGGCAGAGGAGTAGCAGTTTCAGGTTCGCTCACCTGATGGCTGCATCCTTCTTCTGGATCTTCTATGTTAGGACCTGTTGGTGTTTCCTCCTCTCCACTATTACTCTCTCCTTTTGAAGATGTTGCTTGTTTTTTTCTTCTAAAACACCACATGTTGAGTCATAGACATCAACAAGGCGCAAGTAGAAAAGAGTAAAAAAAAAATCGCAAGTAGCAAGCTAGCCGCAACGAAATCTTTCCTCACCAAGCTGCTGAGGAAAAACACTAATGGTTCTAATGGTCACTGTGCTGCTACTGGAATCATCATCATCATTGTGATGTCATCATCGCTGTGATGTCATCCGTGCAGCCATGGGCAGGTCACATTTGTCATTCGCCAAGTTTCAACCCGTTTGATCCGGTTTAATCTGGCATTTTGTATGCTGACAAAGACAAGTTATTAACACTAAAATAAAATGGCCACAATCTGTTATCTGATATTAATGTAAGGGTGAAACGTATCGGACATGCTGCCAATAGAATACGAACAGCGATTTCTTGAAGCATTGAATCTACTCATCTTTTATTGAGAATATTTTAAATGGTGCTCATACACAAAGCAGTTTTTGTCTCCAGTCATAATCCATTTTTAACTCATCGATTCCCAAGCCTAGAAATAGACTAAACTTTGTCCCTGAATTCTTCAGATTACGGTATATTCTAAACTACCATCGTTCAGGATCTCTACTTACTGTAACTTTTATTAGAGTCAAAACCCGTGACCTAATCTTGCTCTCACTTCTTTTGGGCTTGTGACAGATTTTTCCCCAGAAGTTGACAACACACAAAGTTTGGTTACTAATCTCTGTGATGGGGCTAGTAATCCGCAAGTGGATATCTTTGGTGCATGCTGGATTAGCAGGGTTTCCAGATTATTGGGTGACAGATTACTGGATTGTTACTGCATTTGGTAAATATTGTGATACAGGAGCAGTCATCTCCTCCCCCCTCGGCTCTTCGGGATGTGTTCTCCGTGGTTATCTGTGGTAGAAATGAGTTTCCAATTGCTCCAACCTCCTGGCGATATTTCATATCATACATACAGAGGAGTAGAGACGATTATTCATCACTTATCTCTGCACCTGCCTTGTGCGATAAAGCAGCATCCGCTTTCAGTAGGTCACATGACTCCATATGAGTGTTAGAACGCCAAAACACAGAATATTAGTATTCCATCTCCTGGACAAGTTGTTAGTCTACTCGGTTACTTCATAGTTATGCCTCATCTCTGGGAAAGCTGGGTGACAACCAATTTGTCCATGATTAACCCCTTAACCCCCGGAGGTATTTTTGTTTTTGTGTTTTCGCTTTTCGCTCCCCTCCTTCCCAGAGCCATAACTTTTTTTTTATTTTTCTGTCAATATGGCCATGTGAGGGCTTGTTTTTTGCGAGATGAGTTGTACTTTTGAACGACACCATTGGTTTTACCATGTCATGTACAAGAAAGCAGGAAAAAAATTCCAAGTGCGGTGAAATTGCAAAAAAAGTGCAATCCCACTCTTGTTTTTTATTTTGCTTTTTTACTAGGTTCAGTAAATGCTAAAACTGACCTGCCATTATGATTCTCCAGGTCATTCCGAGTTCATAGACACCAAATATGTCTAGGTTCTTTTTTATCTAAGGGATGAAAAAAAAATCCAAACTTTGCTAAAAAAAAAAAATTGCGCCATTTTCCGATACCCGTAGCATCTCCATTTTTCGTGATCTTGGGTTGGGTAAGGACATATTTTTTGCATGCCGAGCTGACTTTTTAATTTTTTTTGGTGCAGATACGTTCTTTTGATCGCCCATTATTACATTTTAATGCATTGTCACGGCGACCAAAAAAAGGTATTCTGGTGTTTTGATTTTTTTTCTCACTACGCTGTTTAGGGACCAGGTTTAATCCTTTTTTTCATTGATAGATCAGGTGATTTTGAACATGGTAATACCAAATATGTGTATGTTTGATTTTTTTTTTTATTTGTTTTATTTTGAATGAGGCGATAGGGGGGTAATTTGAACTTTTATATTTTTTATTTTTTTTATATTTGTAAAAACTTTTTCTTTTTACTTTTGGCATGCTTCAATAGCTTCCATGGGAGACTAGAAGCTGCCACAACCCAATCGGCTCTGCTACATACAGGCGCTGATCAGATCTCCGCTATATGGCAGAATTACTCACTTGCTATGAGTGTCGACCACTGAGTGGCACTCACAGCAAGCCGGCACTGACAACCATAGCGGTCTCCAGGAGACCTCCGGTTGTCATGCCAACACACCAGTGACCGATGACCACGTGACAGGGGTCATGACGGATTTTCGGCGTGATTGCCGGAAGTGTTTGTTAAATGCAGCTGTCAAAACAGCTGACATGTCCTGGGAAAGGTGTGGGCTCACCGCCAGAGCCCACTTCAAAGGGATGGAGTCTGACATCGGTGTACTATTAAGCCCGATGACGCAAAGGGGTTAAAGGAAATCTGTCACCAGGTGTTGCTACCTCGTCTGAGAGCAGCATAATATAGTTACAGAGACCCTGATTCCAGTGATGCACCACTTAGTTTATGAGGTGCTGCAGTTCTTAGAAGCAGCAGAGCTCAGAAAACTTCCCCTGTCTACACCATAGCTTTCTGTATACCTTGTCTATAGACCGTAAGCTGCTAATCAGTGCTGTGGGGTGGGGTTGGACCAGGAGGCACAAGTGCAGCTAGTCCAGTGGTGATAATCTCCTGTTGATAAAACGCTCATTGTATCGATACAGCAGCACACAACCTAATAAGTGACACATTGTTGAAATCAGGGTTTCAGCACCTACCTCCTGTTGTCCTCAGATTACATAGAATATACCGCCTGACAGATTCCCTTTAAAGATCCTGGAAGAGTGTCACGAGCTTTACAGGAGTCCTGAATGGGGATCCTGCCTAATCTCAGGGTAACTGGACAAAGGGCTTAAAACTTAAGATGGAAAGACTCTCTCCTTTAGGAATATTAGTAGTCTTCAAGTGCCTTTCATATAATGATGTTAGAAATTACACAGAAATACTCTTTTAAAAATATTGAATGTTACCAAGGACCACCCCTTAATAATAGAAGTTAGCAAAGAGTTAGCAAAGATCTCCCCTGCAATATTATAGATCACAAAGAAGCTCTTTAAGAATATTGGATGTTACTAGTGAGTATCTTTACTAAAAGAAGGTAGTAAGAAGTAGCCTTTTAAAGGGGTTGTCCGGTTTAAAATAATAAGTCTGTATTTACTCTGTGTCACTGTAGACTTATGAATCCCCCATCACACACACTGTTCGCTATGAGGATTTGCCTGTTTCTGAGCTGGGACCACAGGGTATATACACGTTATACATACTCCAGGCCAGTGGGCGTCCAGTGTGTGCGTCCTCGCTCCATACACTTGTATAGAGCGAGGCCGTGCCCACTGGACAGCTGTGTCACTAGACGAGGCAAGGACTTCCTCACTACAAGTGTATGGAGCGAGTCCGCGCCTACTAGACGGGCCCTGGCCTGGAGTATGTGTAACCTATACGTACCCGCCGTTTACGGCTCAGAAACTGGCAAATCCTCGTAGCACACAGTACGTGCACTGGAGGGATTCATAAGTCTACAGTCACACAGAGCGACTGCAGACTTTTCTAATATCATTAAAGGGATTGTAGGGCTCAATCTACGCTGGCATCACTGTCTCCATTTTCGAACATTTTGAGCCTGAAGAGGACGTCAGAGATCAACTTCAGCCCAGACTTCCTCTTCATGTTCAAAACGTCCAAAGGCGGAGACAGTGACGCCAGTGCTGATTGAGCATTAGCGTCACATGTTACAACACCGCACTAGAGTCCCAGGAAGAGTGAGTGCCGACACTGCGGTAACGGCGGCGGTATGGGAGGGGAGTAGAGTTGAGCGAAACGGGTCAGTCAAATTGATAAGTCGCCGACTTTCGCTAAAGTCGGGTTTCGCCGATCGAAACCCGACCATAGTGTGAGGTCGGCCATGAGGTCGCCGACCCACGCGCCTAAGTCGCGTTTCCCATGATGCTTCCAGCGCCTTTTCTCAGCCAATCATCAAGGACGCACACTGTGGGCAACGCGATGACATCGGCAGCGGCCACCGCCATCTTAGAGAAGGGCATTCGTGTGATTGGGCTTGCTTTCTGTGGCGTCACAGTGGCTATAGAAGCCCTGACCGTCGACCACCATTTTACTTCTGCCGATTTTAGCATAGGGAGAGGTTGCTGCTGCTGATCTCAATAGGGAGAGTGTTAGGCAGAAAAGAAAAAAAAAAACTGTGCTTCTTCTGATAGCAATTTCAACTGTACAGTTAGTGTGCAGTGACAGGGGAGGATTTTTGTGTGTGCAGCAGCGCTGGTGGTTATTAGGCTGCCTTATAAGGCTACCTGATAGCTGCATTGCTGTGTGCACACTGCTGAGCAGACTGCTTTTTTAAAAGCAAAAAAACTTTTATTCTGATTTTCTGCACAGTTACAGAGCGTTCATTTTATCACACACCGTATAGAGGTGTACGCTCCTCACATGCTACCGTGTACCAGCTGGTATCATGGACATATACTTGCTATCTGTGTGTGACTCCGTAAAAAATAGACGGAGAATTAAAATTTTCCATACATACACCGTATAGAGCTGTCCACTTGTCAATCAGTATCGTATGTCTGCTGTTTGATTACGGTCCAATCTATACAGAGACAGTGTGTGTGACTCCGTAAAAAAATAGATGGAGATTTAAAAATTTCCATACATACACCGTATAGAGCTGTACGCTCCTCACACACTACCGTGTACTGGCTAGTATCACGGACAAATACATGCTATCTGTGTGTGACTCCGTAAAAAAATAGACGGAGATTTAAAATTTTCCATACATACACGTATAGAGCTGTCCGCTTGTCAAACAGTATCGTATATCTGCTGTGTGATTACGGTCAAATCTATATAGAGACAGCGTGTGTATTACTCCATACAAAAACAGACAGAGATTTAAAATTTTCCATACATACACCATATACAGCTGTCCGCTTCTCAAACAGTATTGTATATCTGCTGTTTGGATTACGGTCCAATCTATACAGAGACAGCGCATGTGTGTGAGTGCGTAAATACATAGATGGACATTTCCATTTTTCCATAAACCATATAGAGCTGTCCGCTTCTCTAACAGTATTGTATATCTGCTGTTGACTCCGTCAAAAAATAGACGGCGATTTAAAATTTTCCATACATACATCGTATAGAGTTGTCTGCTTCTCAAACAGTATCGTATATCTGGCATTTGTCTTACGGTCAAATTTATACAGAGACAGCGTGTGTGTGTGACTCCGTAAAAAAATAGACGGAGATTTAAAATTTTCCATACATACACGGTATAGATCTGTACTCTCCTCACACACTACCATGTACAGGCTGGTATCATGGACAAATACATGCTATCTGGGTGTGACTCCGTAAAAAATAGACGGAGATTTTCATTTTTCCATACATACACCGTATAGAGCTGTCCGCTTCTGATACAGTACCGTATATCTGCTGGTTGAATTACGGTCAAATACATACTGGGAGAGCATCTGTGACTAAGGAAATATATACGGAGATTTAAATTTTACCTACACCTTATACAGCTGTACGCTCCTCATACAGTACCATATATCTGCTGGTATTTTTGTTACATTTTTACAAACATGAGGAAGTATGGTGGAAGAGGCCGCGAATGTGGGCGGGGGGGCATCTGGTACTGATGGTGGTGGTGCATCTGCTGGTTATGCCAAAAGCACAATAGCAACTAAGGCAGGAGGTGTTGAGCCTGTGTCATCATCTGGCACAGAAGGCCTGTACGGTTCCCTTTTCTGGGAGTAGGTAAACCGCTTTTGAAGCCGGAGCATCAGGAACAGGTTTTGGCTTACATTGCTGAAACAGCCTCCAGCTCTATCGCCTCCTCTTCTGAAGTTTCAAAAATGGCAAGTACTGAGTCGTCAGTGCAGGCTCCTGGTAAGGAACACCTTTCCTTGTGTCCTTCACCCCCACAAAAGTGAAGGATGCGGCAGCCCACACTTCAGATTACTCCATGGAGCTCTTTTCACATACCATGCCTGGGTTATCCAGTCAAATCCTGAATTTCCCAGTCCAAGATGAATCTGACAGGGAGTGCACTGATGCACAGCCACTGCTAGATGATTCTGCTGGTACATTGACCCACAGCGCTACATTGCCCTCGCAGTCTACCCAACTTTGAGTCTCCACATTTTATAAAATTGTAACATTAGTAACAGTAGCAACAGCAGGAACAGAAGCCATGACAAAGGTGTCACAGATTGCAATAACGTGAGGTCAATGTAGCACAGTAAAAGCAACACCATCCCCTAGTCTGCCCAGTTTGTGACTGTGTTGCAAAAGTCATTGGAGATCCATGACTTGTTCATTTTGATGAAAGTTAGGCGGTCTACACTATCAGGGGACAGCTGGATGCGCTTCTCCGTCAGGACACCACTAGCAGGGCTGAAGACACATTCTGAGAGAACGCTGGCAGCCTGGCATGACAAAACTTCCAAGACGTGTGATGGGAGCTCAGGCCACTATTCCATTTTTGAAGACTTAATTGGAAAGGGTCCAAACCCTCCCGATGGCATTGAAATTGAGCTCAGATTACTCCTGCATCATCTTCTCCAGTCGTTCATTACGTGTCAGACTTGTACTCTGCTCTGCTGGTGCACTGGCTGGTCTAAAAAATGTGTGAAATGACTCATAGAAATAGCTTATTTTAATTTTTAGTTATTTTACTTATATAGCGCAATTAGTTACACGGCGCTTCAAAGAAATTTTTGGTACTATTCCCATTGGAGCTCACAATCTAAATTTCCTATCAGTATATCTTTGTAGTGTAGGAGAAATCCAGAGTAACTGGAGGAAGCCCACCAAACACAGGGAGAACATACAAACTTTTTGCAGATGTTGTCCTTGGTGGGGTTTTAACCCAGGATCCCAGTACTGCAAGGCTACAGTGCAAACCAATGAGCTACCATGCTGCCTCTGCCACTTATGTAAGGGGGAAAGATATAATGTCTTTCATGCTTCCCTTCCCTCTGATTGTCTTCCTGTTCTTCATGTTTACAGATGTGTTTTATAATGATTGTCTGCGGTACTGCTACATGTATAACTATGTATTACCGCTCATTACTTATGGTATTGCCACTTGAATGTATTACCATTATATAGAAAACTGTGATTTATTTCTTTGTATTCCTGTATTATAATATTGCATGTATATTATGTGTTCTTTGTATAGGTACAGTCAGGGAAAGTTAGTGCATCCTTCTTGGGACATTAGAGGAGGGCACTCTTAGTACATAGTTCCCTGATAGACCAGGTAGTTGTAATTATGTTGTTGGCCACTAGATGGGGGCATGCTAGTGAGGCCTGATAGGAGGTTCACAGAGGGTTAATTGTAGGAGGGGCTGCTGAGAGTTAAGGTTAGTGATGAAAAGTGGTTTAGTCAGATGGGGCCAGGGCGCCCAAGTGTCCACATGGACTATATGCCCGGACAGCTTGGCAGTCACGTAATATTAAGTCGTTATAGCCCACGTTACCCACAACCACTGCATGTCTTAGCAGTGGGTCTGAGAAGGAAAAGTAAGATGTGACGTCTCATGCCTGAGCCAATGCTTTTAGGGGAGAAGTTGGCTGGACTAAGGAGATGAAAGGAGTTGGAGCTTCGACGAGAACTGTACAGACAGGCCGGATGCTTCACCAGGGGTGACCAAACGTAATGATTGATGAATTCATGTCTGGGGCAAAACAGGCTGAAGGAAATGTCATTATAGTGAGGTCAGACCTGGAAGGAACTTTCATGTCTGGGGCAAAACAAGCTGAAGGAAATGTCATTATAGTGAGGTCAGGCCTGGAAGGAAATGGGAAGCAGTCTAGTACGGTCTGGTCCGGGCATGTACTGCACAGAAGTGACAACAAGCAAAGGAGAGATCAGGAAGCAAGCCGTTGTTATAATGTACCAACTGTGGATGTAACGTGCCAAATCCTAAGTAAAGAAAGTGTTAAAGTTGTCTCAGACTGTGTCTCCATTGATGGGGGTCGCCTAGAAGAGGCACCGTTATGGTCAGGAAGTGTCCGGGTGAAGATGTATCTGGAGATGGAGGTATGCCGAGGAAAATAGTACTGTTTCATGTAGGGGAAGGACTGGACACAGCTGTCACCGGAATGCAGGTCACGACTACAGTCCTGTCACTCACTTACACTGCTGCTGCTGCTAATGATTTTGTGTTGACTACTCGACGTTACCAGGATTGAAAGTCTATATCTGCGATGCACACTGTGTGCCTCACTGTTTTCTTTTGAAAAATCACTCTTAAGTTTGTCTACAAGCATCTTTCGATATTCCAGAATGTGTGCGTCCCTTTCGAGGGGGTGAAGCATCTGGCAAAATTTACTCTTGTATTGTGGATCTAACAGAGTAGCACGCGTGTGTCCATAGATTCAATGCGCACGCTCCGTCATGAGCAGAAGTCGGGAAGAGTTTATCAGAGGTATCCAAGGATGCAATGCGCGACACCCAAAGATCGGTTTGTGCATACATCATGGCCACATTGGCCAGAAGCCAACGGTACATGCGATCGTGTGTTCCCTGCATTCACCGGAAACAGGCGACACATGCTGCTGAGGACGAATAGCCCACTCCGGAACAGAGCAAGGCGGAACCAAAATTCATAGCATTAAAACAGCTAATCTAACCACAGATAGAGAGGTCGATAGGCGCATGCGCCATGCACAGCAAGAAAGGTAGTAAGAACGCTCTATCAATGCAAAGGTATGATATATATGTATGGATTAAAGAGGATATGTGTGCATTCAGGTCATGATAATGGCAAAAGCCCAGGCTTTTCACAAATAAACAAAGCATCAGTGATGCAGTGGGACCATCAATACCCACCAAACCACCGCAAATCAATAAGCATTCTTTATTATATTCCTGCTTCTTTACAAATATATTCATAAGTATCAAATGGCGCAAAGGGACCATCAATACCCAACAGAGTACAGCAAATCAGTATGCGTTCCCCATTATATTCCTGTGACTGAAGATATTCATTTATGTGCTTGCACATCACAGAAACCACCACATCAGTAAAGAACCGTTCTATGTAAAGAAGTATCAGTAAAGTGCACACAAGTTGTGTTGCAGGCAGGTCCCCAGGCTCATAACAAATATGCACACGTGTCATTATTATAGTAAGTTTGTTATTACTCAGCAAGAGTTCGCAAAGCAATACACCAATAATAGCCATTTACTATTACGGTATATTATTGCAGTGGGACAAGTTGTACACACGTACAGTATATCCCAAACGCAGACATATAGGGTTGTCCGGAGAAAAGTCGTGGTTATTTATTATGAGATATGTAAATCGTATAGAGCCAAAGTAAGATGTAAAGATAAGAAGCGGTGTTAAAACCAAAAAGGGAAGGGATTATACTAAAGGTTGTATCACTGTACTGGATAATATAGTGAAAAGAATGTGATAAATAAATATGTATAACTCAAAATAAACGAACATGAATGATGATTTAATGCCCAAAAGAAAAAAGGTCCTGATAGAGCATAGCATGCTCTAGATATAAATTAAGCCCAAACCATGAAAATAGGCCCATCCTGCCATATAAATATATATATAGTATGTTTATTGATGGAAAAACATAAGTGGAAATATAGAAATGCCAAAGATCATTGCATAATCAACACAGTAAACCATACAAGGAGATAAGTAAAAACGGTGTATGATAGTGTGGAAAATGAGCTTAAGTAGATGATCCAAAAGTGACATCAGATGGTGCTACAATATAGTGGTATCCAAGAACCCCAAAGAAATAGAGATATGTGAGAATCTATGCAAAAGGATAACAAGAAACTAACTGATGACCATGACAGTTAGACCCAATTAAATTTCCTTGTAAAAAACAGTGTACAAAAGCTCCTCATTTAGCCCAAAGAGGACCAAACTATTAAAGCGATAGATAGAGTTAAGAATATTTAGAATTGAGAGTCCTCAGTGGTTGATACCTTTTAATGGCTAACTGAAAAGATGGTAACACATTGCAAGCTTTCGAGACTACTCAGGTCTCTTCATCAGGCTAGACTAATACAAAATCTGAAGTCACATATTTATACACAAGACAGCACAGAAATAACTCAATAGATAAGACAAGTGATGTGAAGCGGAATTGTCATTATGAGAGAGAGATAAGCATAAATATTGGAGCCGTTCATAGATAAGCAGTGTGAAGGTTTTATTGCCCACTGATTGCCTGTCTGGTTCTGTGTTGTGATGACCCCAGAAGGTCTGAGGAGCAAATTCCTTAATTGATGTAAAAAGACATAAATCCATGCGACACATTAATACCTGCTCTGAATATGTTGAAAGTTTTCATAAATTTGTACTCAGAGATTCTTCTCTCTCTCTGAGACTTGAAGTTAGCTTTTAATACAAGTAATTTAATATCCATCATGCTATGACCAGGGAGTGACAGTTGAAATGTGCCACTGATCGTACCTATGCAGGAGGATTTGGAATAAGGACACTAGAATTGGCAATCATGAAGGGACAAACTGTACATCCACCACAAACCCTTACTGACTTCCGCTCATGACAGCGCATGTGCATTGAAACTACGGATATTTATGCGCCACATGTAAAATGCCATACAGCCCTCCACCAGCTGGTAACTATTTGTTCTTTGATTATTTAGGATATACAGTATAAGCATATGGGAGACAGCCCCCTCTATCAAAAACTATACCTGAGGAAGACACTTGGTGTTGACTGTTGATACGTGTGGCATTCCACTCCCACTATGGATGGCATCCTGTGTGCATAGGGGCGCTCACCTAATATGTGCTAAGTATTGTTTACAGCTGTCCTTTGAATTGCTTATTTTGCCAATATGCTTATTTACTTTTCATCTCCTGCATTCTCTGTGGCTTTTATCTTGGCATTCTGCAGGATATAGATTGTTGAGGACCTTGCATATTCAGCACAGTGCACCTACTGGGCCCAGCTAATTATGTATGTTACTGTCTGTACCCATGCACGCAGTATATGTATTTTTGAGGACCTGTTAAAACATATATGTATGTTTTGTGCTTATTAGATACTTGGCATTGTTACACTTTATCGTCCATGTTTACATGCTTTGCCCCTATTCTTATATATGCCTTACCATCCATTTTTGGGACCTCCAATGGCCATATCATAGCCATTATCATAATATAATTGGTTTCTCTTTTAGATGTTTTTAATTTGTTTCTTTTCCCATATGTTGTCCATGACTTAATAAAATTTTGTATATATATTTTTTGGTGATTGCATACTTCTTTTTCTCTTTCCCTTCTATATGATTACTCATATATGCATGAGGTTGATCCCATCATTGAGAATTTTCTGGGTGGTGCCCACTCTCTTCTATTTTAAGAAGGCGCTCATGTGTCGGCCGCTTCCATGAGGTCCAAGTGCTTGGTGTTTTGATGGTTGGGAAACACTTAAGCTTGCTTCCTCCATACTCCACCCTTTTGAAATTTCTGAAAACAGGTGAGTTCCAGCAGGATCCACAGGAATTGTTGTTCACTTAAAAAATAACTTTTATTGATTATCTTAAAAATATGAACAAATATGATGTTCAATGCAAAAATAGCACTAGCAGCAAAACACATGTAGCAGCATAATCCTACGTGTTTCGACTCCATGATTAAGACCTAGAGTCAAAACGCGTAGGATTATGCTGCTACATGTGTTGTGCTGCTAGTGCTATTTTTGCATTGAACATCATATTTGTTCATATTTTTATGATAATCAATAAAAGTTATTTTTTAAGTGAACAAGATTTCCTGTGGATCCTGCTGGAACTCACCTGTTTTCTGATTACGGTATCTCTTCTGAGGCTGCTCAGCCCAGTCCGTGCAGGATCAAGCACTTGGAACTACAGCAAATATGGGTGAGCTGATGAACTTTTTCTTTTTTCTACGCTTTTGAAATTTTTGGGTGATGCCCACCCCCTTTTATTTTGTGCACTTCCTTCAAGGCCCAATGTTTCTGTGGAAGCACGCCCTGTCCAACTTTTAGGAATTGTATTGCTTTATCTATTTTATTTCTTTTTGCAATATGGATCTAGATGCCAGGGAGGTGGCTTGGCGTGATCAGGTAGTGGATGTTTTTGGTTGAGGGCCTATTGCCGTTTCAGATAAGTCACCACAGGATGCTGATTTTCGGAGACTAAGGCTACTTTCACACTTGCGTTTTTTTGCGCTGCGTGTGCAGTGCAAACACACATAAAAAACGCATCATGCGTTTTTATGCGTTTTCTTGTTTTTTGTGCATGCATTTTTTTGCGCTGACATGCGCAAGACCATGCGCACGTCAGTGCTCCCATAGACTTTAATGGGTTTTTGGGTGAATTTTTTGCGCATTGCGTTTTTTGAGACAGGTCAGACACACAAAAAATGCAACAGGATGCATTTTGTGCACCTGAGCGCACACTACAAAAAACCGCATGCGCATACAAACGCGTACAAACGCATGACAATGCTCACCCATGTTAAGTATAGGAAAAAAAAAAACGCATGTGCATTTATGTGCTAAAGCGCAGCGCAAAAAAACGCAAGTGTGAAACCAGCCTAAGTTTGGAAATCACGAATTTGCATAAATCTCTTACAAAAACGTAGTGGAATAGTAAAAGTCTTGAAAAATATGAGAGGTTGGGCCTGGTGCCTCGTGGGCTTAGAGTCCAGATCTTTCCAACATGAGAGACTGATGATAAATTTAAATCAATTTGGGAGTCGGGCTTAGGGGGCCATTACAGTTAGTGACGCACCAGCGATCCTGACAACGATACGACCTGGTACGGATCTCTGGTGCGTCACTAAATGGTCGCTAGTAAGCTGCCAAACAGTCAGATTTACCCAACGATGCAGGAATGATCCAGCGAACCGAATAACGACCTCGGCGGTCGTTGGGACCTTGTCACACAGCAGCGATTCTGACGACTCCCATCAGCGTCCATGATATCTGAGTCGCTAACGAGGTCGCTAGTCAGTGTCAAACACAGCAATGTACGCTGGCCAGTGGGACACCAGCGATCAAAAAATGGCTCAGGACATTCGAGTACGATCAGCGACATCGCAGCGTGGGCCTGGCCGCTGCCAAGTGTCACACGTAACGAGATCGCTGGCGAGTTGGCTGTTGCGTCACAAAATCGGTGACGCTTCAGCGATCTCACTATGAGAGACGGGGCCTTTAAACCATTGTGCTGGTATCCTCATTCATATGTTAATTGAACACAACCGATTCTTGATGTCTTCACTAAAGGATGACATTAAAGTTAAGGTACTGTCATACTTAGCGATGTACCAGCGATCCCGACCAGCGATATGACGCGGTCAGGATCGCTGGTGCATCCCTAAGTGGTCGCTAGTGAGCTGCCACACAGGCAGATCTCACCAGCGACATCGCTGGGGACGGGGGTCGCTACTTACCTGTCACACCAGGCGATCCTGCGTCCTCCCGCCCAGCTCCACGCGTCGCTTGTCGTTACAGCAGGAAGCGCCGCAGGAAGCTGACGATGAGAAACAGTCCAGGACGATCTCGCGCGATCAGCGATAACCAGCGGGGGAGCGGGTTGTAGGTGAGTATCACACACAGCGATATCGCTAGCAATATCTCTTAGTGTGACAGGCCCTTTAGTGAGGGGAACCTTTGACCAACAAGGAAAAATTTCACCATTCAGAGAACAGCTGAAAACAACATAAGATATTTTTGAAAAAGAAATTATTAAAAGGAAAAAAGGTAAATTTCAATGTGAAAAAATGGACTTTGATGGCCAAAAGGCTTACAAATGGTCCCATCAGGGGAGCAAGAAGAAACTAAAGCTCAATATGAACAAAAAGTATGTTCCCATACTGGACCACACATCAGTATTAAGCGATTTTCTTATCGACAGACACAAGCGAAGCAGAAAGGGCACCAGGAGGGGGAGACGTAAACCCTCCCAACAGAAAACGTGACAGGAGGTTCCAGGATTGGTCTCTAACACCCAAGAGTGATACAAGACAAGCCGCCAACAGGAGACGTTAATAATGGATCAGACCAATGTCTCAAGCCCTAGCAACATGCTACCTGAGTTACAGATAATCTTTCATCATACACTCTCACAATTGTGGAAAAATCTTTACTTATGAAGGGGCTTTCTTTCTCCCCAATGAATCAGCTGGACAAATTTGAATTCTCTACATTGTACCTCTTCTGTAGGCAATTGACATTTAAATTGCTACATCAATATGAACCCCACTTGCCACCGCTACATGGCAAGTGGGAAGAGCAGGGCAAGGCGCCAAAATTGGCACATCTAATAGACTTTCTGGGTGGCTGCGGACTGCTATTTTTAGGCTGGGGGGTTAATATCCATGGCCCCTTACCAGCCTGAGAATACCAGCCCCCAGCTGTGAGCTTTAGCAAGGCTGGTTGTCAAAAATCGGGGGGACCCCACATCATTTTTAAAAATTGCTTATTTATTTAAATAATTTTAAAAACAGTGTGGGGACCTCTCTATTCTTGATAACCAACGTTGCTGAAGCGGGCAGTTGAAGCCCATTTACATTTTCATTTCAGCCATTTGGTAAATTCAAAAAAAGTTCATTTTTTCTCATTATTGTACACTCTGCACCCCATCTTGACTGAAAAAAACAGAAATGTAGAAATCTTTGCAAATTTATTAAAAAAGAAAAACTGAAATATCACATGGTCATAAGTATTCAGACCCTTTGCTCAGTACTGAGTAGAAGCACCCTTTTGAGCTAATACAGCCATGAGTCTTCTTGGGAATGATGCAACAAGCTTTTCACACCTGGATTTGGGGATCCTCTGCCATTCTTCGTTGCAGATCCTCTCCAGTTCCGTCAGGCTGGATGGTGAGCATTGGTGGACAGCCATTATCAGGTCTCCCCAGAGATGCTCAATAGCATTTATGTCAGGACTCTGGCTGGGCCACTCAAGAATGGTCACAGAGTTGCTCTGAAGCCACTCCTTTATTATTTTAGCTGTGTGCTTAGGGTCATTATCTTGTTGGAAGGTGAGTCTTCGGCCAAGTCTGAGGTCCAGAGCTCTCTGGAAAAGGTATTCATCCAGGATATCTCTGTACTTGGCCACATTCATGTTTTCTTCAATTGCAACCAGTCATCCTGTCCCTGCAGCTGAAAAACACCCTCATAGCATGATGCTGCCACCACCATGTTTCACTGTTGGGATTGTATTGGGCAGGTGATGAGCAGTGACTGGTTTTCGACACACATACCTCTTAGAATCATCACGAAAAAGTTCTATCTTCATCTCATCAAAGAAGAGAATCTTATTTCTCATAGTCTGGGAGTCCTTCATGTGTTTTTTAGCAAACTCTATGCAGGCTCTCATTTGTCTTGCACTGAGGAGAGGCTTCCGTCAAGCCACTCTGCCATAAAGGACAGACTGGTGGAGTGCTGCAGTGATAATTGACTTTGTGGAACTTTCTCCCATCTCCCTACTGCATCTGAGGAGCTCAGCCACAGTGATATTGAGGTTTTTCTTTACCTCTCTAACCAAGGCTCTTCTCCCACTATTGCTCAGTTTGGCTTGGCTGGAAGGTCAGGTCTAGGAAGACTTCCGATGGTCCCAAACTTCTTCCATTTAAGGATTATGGATGCCACTGCGCTCTTAGGAACCTTGAGTACTGCAGAAATTCTTTTGTAACCTTGGCCAGATGTGTGACTTGCCACAATTCTGTCTCTGAGCTCCTTGGCTAGTTCCTTTGACCTCATGATTCTCGTTTGGTCTGACATGCACTGTGAGCTGTGAGGTCTTATATAGACATGTGTGTGCCTTTACAAATCAAGTCCTATTACTGTAATTTAATTAAACACAGCTGGACTCCAATGAAGGAGTAGAACCATCTCAAGGAGGATCACAAGTAAATGGACTGCATGTGACTTAAATATGAGTGTCTGAGCAAAGGGTCTGAATACTTATGACCATGTGATAATTCAATTTTTCTTTTTTAATAAATTTGCAAAAATTTCTGTTTATTTCAGTCAATATGGGGTGCAGAGTGTGCATTAATCTATTCTATTATTTCTAAGCACTGTTTTTCGGTGATTACTTTGTATCTCCGTTCATGCTGCAACCACAAACAAAAATGATACACCATTTGAAAGGTAAACCTTCCCCCTTCAGCAAGAAACCAGCTAAACATACCACACATCCACGATTTGATCACAAAATACAGTTTAAATGTTAATTTTCATAAACCTGCAGTAAGGAAAAATGACCTGCTGTGGCACCACAGTACCCCAAAGCATACTACCACAAAGCTGCTTACAGACATCACAAACAAATCCAAACATTTGCCTTGAGGGCTTTACAGGTTGCCGAACTGCTTGCCCAGCCTATTTTAGCCAAATTGTAGGATTGCACACTTCAATGCAGGTGAGGCACATATGCAAACACATTTATAAACATGCACTGCGTATTGAATTGCACACTTGCTCCATTCATAATGCACCCACACAAACAAATGATACACCATCTGAAAGGTCAAATTACCTGCAGGTGGCAGCATACTACCCCAAAGCACACTACCACAAAGCTGCTTACAGACATCACAAACAAATCCAAACATTTGCCTTGGGGTCTTTCAAGCTTGCTCAAGTGCTTGCCCAGCATATTTTAGGCACATTGGAGGATTGCACACTTCACTGCAGGTGAGTCACATATGCAAACACATTTGTATACATGCACTGCTTTTGCGGTGATTACTTTGCCCCACACACACAGATGATACACCATTTGAAAGGTAAACTTGCTCCCTTCAGCAAGAAAAGAGCCAAACAAACCACACATTCAAAATTTTATCACTAAAAACAGTTTAAACATTCATTTTCATAACCCTGCAGAAAGACACAATGACCTGCAGGTGGCACCTCAACCGGAAGACATTTTTTGGCCTCTACTTATCAAACCAATTTATTACATTACCAATCTACTTGTATAAATACATGTCTGTGTTCATCATCTCATGAAATACATTTACATTTGAGCAGCTTGCTTTTTCTGAAATTGCCTGCGCCCCGACGAACAATGTGCGAACATTTCGTACGGGCCAAGCTAGTGAGAAAATAAATTAACTTTTTTGAATTTACCAAATGGTTGCAATTAGTGTTGAGCATTCCGATACCGCAAGTATCGGGTATCGGCCGATACTTGCTGTATCGGAATTCCGATACCGACTTCCGATATTTTTTCAATATCGGAATTCGGCATCGGAATCGGAAGTTCAGTTGATTGAGAGCCTGACGTCATCATGATGCGCGGTGTGTGCGCATCATGATGCGCCGTCATTTCGGGCCTTCCGGGGGTCTCTGCCGGCCTGCCGGGGGGCTGTGCCGGCCTGCCGGGGGGCTGTGTGGACTGCCCGGTGTCTGTACCGGCCTGCCGGGGGGCTGTGCCGGCCTGCCGGTGGTCTGTGCACCCTGTGGGGGTCTGTACCGGCCTGCCGGGGGGCTGTGCCGGCCTGCCGGTGGTCTGTGCACCCTGTGGGGGTCTGTACCGGCCTGCCGGGGGGCTGTGCCGGCCTGCCGGTGGTCTGTGCACCCTGTGGGGGTCTGTACCGGCCTGCCGGGGGGCTGTGCCGGCCTGCCGAGGGGCTGTGCTGATGTCCGGGGGTCTGTGCAAGCATCGTCCGATGGGACTACAAGTCCCATCTGGCGATGCCTGCTACCATGACAGTGATTGACACATTAGCCAATGATGGGACAGTAGTAGTCCCATCATCCGGCTAATGTGTTAAATGTTAAAAAAAAAAAAAAAAAAAAAAATACTACATACATACTACATGCATGCTACATACATACTACATGCTACATATATACTACATACATACTACATACATGCTACATACATGCTGCATGCTACATACATACTACATACATACTACATGCATGCTACATGCATGCTACATGCATGCTACATACATACTACATGCTACATACATACCACATACATACTACATACTACATATATACTACATGCATGCTACATACATACTACATGCTACATACATACCACATACATACTACATACATGCTACATGCTACATACATACTACATATATACTACATACATACTACATGCATGCTACATACATACTACATACATACTACATGCATGCTACATACATACTACATGCATGCTACATACATACTACATGCATGCTACATACATACTACATGCTACATACATACTACATGCTACATACATACCACATACATACTACATACATACATACTACATGCTACATACATACTACATATATACTACATGCATGCTACATACATACTACATGCTACATACATACCACATACATACTACATACATGCTACATATATACTACATGCATGCTACATACATACTACATATATACTACATGCATGCTACATACATACTGCATGCTACATGCATGCTACATACATACTACATACATACTACATGCTACATACATACCACATATATACTACATACATACAATACATTCATACAATACATACATAGACATACAGTACATATAACATAGAGTAACATACTTACCAATACTTGTCACATTGTTCCCCGAAGCCATTGTCTTTTCCGGAATAAATATTAACATAACAAACCACAAAAATACTCACCCACGATCCGAAGCAGTCCACGAGTGTGTCCCACGACGATCTTGGGTAGAGAACTGCAGCATCAGATGATGCTGCCGTTCTCTACGGGCTGCAGGAATCCAATGACGGAAGGTAGGTATCCTTCCGCACTGTATTCCTCCGCCACTTAAAAAAAAAAAAGTCCCTAGTCTCACTTTATGCCATTGCTGTGTGGGAATTTCCCATACAGCAATGGCATAAAGTGAGACTAGGGACTTTTTTTTTTTTTAAGTGGCGGAGGAATACAGTGCGGAAGGATACCTACCTTCCGTCATTGGATTCCTGCAGCCCGTAGAGAACGGCAGCATCAGCTGATGCTGCAGTTCTCTACCCAAGATCGTCGTGGGACACACTCGTGGACTGCTTCGGATCGTGGGTGAGTATTTTTGTGGTTTGTTATGTTAATATTTATTCCGGAAAAGACAATGGCTTCGGGGAACAATGTGACAAGTATTGGTAAGTATGTTACTCTATGTTATATGTACTGTATGTCTATGTATGTATTGTATGAATGTATTGTATGTATGTAGTATATATGTGGTATGTATGTAGCATGTAGTATGTATGTAGCATGCATGTAGCATGCAGTATGTATGTAGCATGCATGTAGTATATATGTAGTATGTATGTAGCATGCATGTAGTATATATGTATGAATGTATGTAGCATGTAGTATGTATGTAGTATGTATGTGATATGTATGTAGCATGTAGTATGTATGTGGTATGTATGTAGCATGCATGTAGTATGTATGTAGTATGTATGTAGTATATATGTAGTATGTATGTAGCATGTAGTATGTATGTAGCATGCATGTAGTATATATGTAGTATATATGTAGCATGTAGCATGTATGTAGTATGTATGTGGTATGTATGTAGCATGTAGTATGTATGTAGCATGCATGTAGTATATATGTAGTATGTATGTAGCATGTAGTATGTATGTAGCATGCATGTAGTATATATGTAGTATATATGTAGCATGTAGCATGTATGTAGTATGTATGTGGTATGTATGTAGCATGTAGTATGTATGTAGCATGCATGTAGTATATATGTAGTATGTATGTAGCATGTAGTATGTATGTAGCATGCATGTAGTATATATGTAGTATGTATGTAGCATGTAGTATGTATGTAGCATGCATGTAGTATATATGTAGTATGTATGTAGCATGTAGTATGTATGTAGCATGCATGTAGTATATATGTAGTATGTATGTAGCATGTAGTATGTATGTAGCATGCATGTAGTATATATGTAGTATGTATGTAGCATGTAGTATGTATGTAGCATGCATGTAGTATATATGTAGTATGTATGTAGCATGTAGTATGTATGTAGCATGCATGTAGTATATATGTAGTATGTAGCATGTAGTATGTATGTAGCATGCATGTAGTATATATGTAGTATGTAGCATGTAGTATGTATGTAGCATGCATGTAGTATGTATGTGGTATGTATGTAGCATGTACTATGTATGTAGCATGCATGTAGTATGTATGTGGTATGTATGTAGCATGTACTATGTATGTAGCATGCATGTAGTATATATGTGTTATGTATGTAGCATGTAGCATGCATGTAGTATGTATGTAGTATGTATGTAGTATATATGTGGTATGTATGTAGCATGTAGTATGTATGTAGCATGCATGTAGTATATATGTAGTATGTATGTAGCATGCATGTAGTATATATGTAGTATGTATGTAGTATATATGTAGTATGTATGTTGCATGTAGTATTTATGTAGTATGAATGTAGCATGTATGTAGTATGTAGTATGAATGTAGCATGTATGTAGTATGCATGTTGTATGTATGTAGCATGTAATTTTTTTTTTTTTTTTTACATTCAACACATTAGCCGGATGATAGGACTACTACTGTCCCATCATTGGCTAATGTGTCAATCACTGTCATGGTAGCAGGCATCGCCCGATGGGACTTGTAGTCCCATCGGACGATGCCTGCACAGACCACCGGCAGGCCGGCACAGCCCCCCGGCAGGCCGGCACAGCCCCCCGGCAGGCCGGCACAGCCCCCCGGAGCCTGCACAGCCCCCCGGCAGGCCGGCACAGCCCACCGGAGCCTGCACAGCCCCCCGGCAGGCCGGCACAGCCCCCCGGCAGGCCGGCACAGACCACCGGAGCCTGCACAGACCCCCTGGCAGGCCGGCACAGCCCCCCGAAAGGCCCGTACAGACCCCAGAGAGGCTGTACAAGGGCAGGAAAGGGTTTTTCTTATTCCGATACCGGAAGTCCCATAGACTTGAATGGGACTTCCGGTATCGGAATCGGCGATACCGATACTTTTTTTAAAGATCGGCCGATACCATCCGATGCGATACTTTGAAGTATCGGACGGTATCGCTCAACTCTAGTTGCAATGAAACAAAGAGTAAAAAATTTAAAGGGGCCTGAATATTTTCCATACCCACTGTATCTTTTTTCTTTGGGGGTCTTGGACACCGCTATATTGTAGCACCATCTGATGTCACTTTTGGATCATCCACTTAAGCACTTTACAAATGAAGCTCTTTATTCTTCCTTTTCTCCCCTTTTTTTATTATATACCACTTTGTTATTTATACTTACCTGGGTCTTGGCCCTCATTGTCCACACTATCATAAACCGGTTTAGCTTATCTCCTTGTATGGTTTACTGTGTTGATTATGCAACGATCTTTGGCACTTCTATATTTCCACTTATGTTTTTTCATCAATAAACATATATATGGTTATGGTAGGATGGGCGTATTTTCATGGTTTGGGCTTAATTTATACCTAGAGCATGCTATGCTCTATCAGGACCTTTTTTTCTTTTGGGCATTAAATCATCATTCATGTTCGTGTATTTTGAGTTATACATATATTATTTATTTATCACATATTCTTTTCACTATATTATCCAGTATAGTGATATAACCTTTAGTATAATCCCTTCCCTTTTTGGTTTTAACATCGCTTCTTATCTTTGTATCTTACGTTGGTTCTACGTGATTTGCATATCTTGTAAAAAATAGCCACGACTTTTCTCCAGACAACCTTATATGTCTGCGTTTGGGATATACCGTACGTGTGTACAACTTGTCCTTCTGTAATAATATACTGTAATAGTAAATGGCTATTATTGGTGTATTGCTTTGCAAACTCTTGCTGAATAATAACAATCTTATTATAATAATGACATGTGCATATTTGCTATGAGCCTGGGGACCTGACTGCAACACAACTTGTGTGCACTTTTTCCCTTTACCGATACTTCTTTACATAGAACGGTTCTTTACTGATGTGGTGGTTTCTGTGATGTGCAAGCACATAAATAAATATCTTCAGTCACAGGAATATAATGGGGAATGCATACTGATTTGCTGTGCTCTGTTGGGTATTGATGGCCCTTTTGCGCCATTTGATACTCATTAATATATTTGTAAAAAAGCAGGAATATAATAAAGAATGCTTATTGATTTGCGGTGGTTTGGTGGGTATTGATGGTCCCACTGCATCACTGATGCTTTGTTTATTTGTGAAAAGCCTGTGCTCTTGCCTTTATCATGACCTGAATGCACACATATCCTCTTTAATCCATACATATATATCATACCTTTGCATTGATAGAGCGTTCTTACTACCTTTCCTTGCTGTGCATGGCGCATGCGCCTATCGACCTCTCTATCTGTGGTTAGATTAGCTGTTTTAACGCTATGAATTTTTGGTTCCGCCTTGCTCTGTTGAGTGGACTGTTCATCCTTGGCAGTATGCGCTGCCTGTTTCCGGTGAATACAGGGAACACACGGCCATGCATACTGATGACTTTCGACCAATATGACTGTGGCACATGCACACCCCAAAATTTGGGTGTCGCGCATTGTATTTTAGATACCTCTGAAAACAAACCCTTCCTGACTTCCACTCATGACGGCATATAAGCATTGAAACTACAGACACACTCTCCCCGCACGTGAAACGCCGTGCAGGCCTCCACCAGCTGGTAACTACACTGCTCAAAAAAATGAAGGGAACATGAAAATACCACATCCTAGATATCTCTGAATGAAATATTCCAGTTGCAAATTTTTATTCATTGCATAGTGGAATGTGTTCAGAACAATAAAACATAACAATTATCAATGTAAATCAAAATGAATATCCCATGGAGGTCTGGATTTGGAAGGATACTCAAAATCAAAGTGGAAAATAAAATTACAGGCTGATCCAACTTCAGTGGAAATGCATCATGACAAGGAAAAGATACTCAGTAGTGTGTGTGGCCTCCACGTGCCTGTATGGCCTCCCTACAATGCCTGGGGATGCTCCTGATGAGGCGGCAGATGGTCTCCTGAGGGATCTCCTCCAAGACCTGGACTAAAGCATCCGCCAACTCCTGGACAGTTTGTAGTGCAACGTGACATTGGTGGATGGAGCGAGACATGATGTCCCAGATGTGCTCAATCAGATTCTGGTCTGGGGAATGGGTGGGCCAGTCCATAGCTTCAGTGCCTTCATCTTTCAGGAACTGCTGACACACTCCAGCCACATGAGGTCTGGCATTGTCCTGCATTAAGAGGAACCCAGGGCCAACTGCACCAGCATATGGTCTCACAAGGGGTCTGAGGATCTCATCTCAGTACCTAATGGTACATGTAGAAGCAGCCAACAGCACACAGACTTTTCAGTAGGATGCACACTCCAAAAGTCCAAGGACCCATTTGGACCAAAAGCTTAAGCAGACACATGAAAAAGGGCAGCATCCAAACGGGGTGAAAAAAACTCCAAAATTCTTTATTCTGCCTTCATTACATTAGTACAACGTTTCGACCATAGCATGGTCTTTTTCAAGTAGAACAAATGACACATGAAGTGGCCTTATACAGTTGTGGCCAAAAGTATTGACACCCCTGCAATTCTGTCAGATAATACTCAGTTTCTTCCTGAAAATGATTGCAAACACAAATTCTTTGGTATTATTATCTTCATTTAATTTGTCTTAAATGAAAAAACACAAAAGAGAATGAAGTAAAAAGCAAAACATTGATCATTTCACACAAAACTCCAAAAATGGGCCAGACAAAAGTATTGGCACCCTCAGCCTAATACTTGGTTTCACAACCTTTAGCCAAAATAACGGCGACCAACCGCTTCCGGTAACCATCAATGAGTTTCTTACAATGCTCTGCTGGAATTTTAGACCATTCTTCTTTGGCAAACTGCTCCAGGTCCCTGATATTTGAAGGGTGCCTTCTCCAAACTGCCATTTTTAGATCTCTCCACAGGTGTTCTATGGGATTCAGGTCTGGACTCATTGCTGGCCACCTTAGAAGTCTCCAGTGCTTTCTCTCAAACCATTTGCTAGTGCTTTTTGAAGTGTGTTTTGGGTCATTGTCCCGCTGTAAGAGCCATAACCTCTGAGGGAGACCCAGCTTTCTCACACTGGGCCCTACATTATGCTGCAAAATTTGTTGGTAGTCTTTAGACTTCATAATGCCATGTACACGGTCAAGCAGTCCAGTGCCAGAGGCAGCAAAGCAACCCCAAAACATCAGGGAACCTCCACCATGTTTGACTGTAGGGTCCGTGTTCTTTTCTTTGAATGCCTCTTTTTTTCTCCTGTTAACTCTATGTTGATGCCTTTGCCCAAAAAGCTCTACTTTTGTCTCATCTGACCAGAGAACATTCTTCCAAAATGTTTTAGGCTTTTTCAGGTAAGTTTTGGCACACTCCAGCCTGGCTTTTTTATGTCTCGGGGTAAGAAGTGGGGTCTTCCTGGGTCTGCTACCATACAGTCCCTTTTCATTCAGATGCCGACGGATAGTACGGGTTGACATTGTTGTACCCTCGGACTGCAGGGCAGCTTGAACTTGTTTGGATGTTAGTCGAGATTCTTCATCCAACATCCGCACAATCTTGCATTGAAATCTCTTGTCAATTTTTCTTTTCCGTCCACATCTAGGGAGATTAGCCACAGTGCCATTGACTTTAAACTTCTTGATGACACTGCGCACGGTAGACACAGGAACATTCAGGTCTTTGGAGATGGACTTGTAGCCTTGAGATTGCTCATGCTTCCTCACAATTTGGTTTCTCAAGTCCTCAGACAGTTCTTTGGTCTTCTTTCTTTTCTCCATGCTCAATGCGGTACACACAAGGACACAGGACAGAGGTTGAGTCAACTTTAATCCATGTCAAATGGCTGCAAGTGTAATTTAGTTATTGCCATCACCTGTTAGGTGCCACAGGTAAGTTACAGGTGCTGTTAATTACACAAATTAGAGAAGCATCACATGATTTTTTGAACAGTGCCAATACTTTTGTCCACCCTCTTTTTTATGTTTGGTGTGGAATTATATCCAATTTGGCTTTAGGACAATCCTTTTTTTGTTTTTTCATTTAAGACAAATTAAATGAGGATAACAATACCAAAGAATTTGTGTTTGCAATCATTTTCAGGAAGAAACTGAGTATTATCTGACAGAATTGCAGGGGTGTCAATACTTTTGGCCACAACTGTATGGTGTGGACAGACCAATCACCATTAAGAAACCGCCCCTAATTGATACATACATATAATAGATAATTTAATAACTAGTGGTAGTCAGGCTACCTCTGCCGATCACATGGAGGGCTGTGCGGCCCTCCAAAGAAATGCCACCCCACACCATTACTGACCCACTGCCAAACTGGTAATGCTGAAGGATGTTGCAGGCAGCAGATCGCTCTCCACTGCGTCTCCAGACTCTGTCACGTCTGTCACATATGCTCAGTGTGAACCTGCTTTCATCTGTGAAGAGCACAGGGCGCCTGTGGCGAATTTGCCAATCCTGGTGTTCTGTGGAAAATTCCAAGCATCCTGCTGGACTGTGAGCACAACCCCCATATGTGGACATAGGGCACTCAAACCATCCTCATGGAGTCAGTTTCTAACTGTTTGTGCAGACACATGCATATTTGTGGCCTGCTGGAGGTCATTTTGCAGGGCTCTGGGAGTGCTCCTTCTGTTCCGCCTTTGTGCAAGGAGGAGGTAGCGTTCCTGCTGCTGGATTGTTGCCCTCCTACAGCCCCCTCCACATCTCCTGGTGTACTGGCCTGTTTCCTAGTAGCACTTCCAGCCTCTGGACACTATGCTGACAGACACAGCAAACCTTGTTGCCTCAGTTAGCACTGAAGTGCCGTCCTGGATTAGCTGCACTACCTGAGCCACTTGTGTTGGTTGTAGAGTCCGTCTCATACTACCCCGAATGTGAAAGCACAACCAACATTCAAAAGTGACCAAAACATCAGCCAGAAAGCATTGGAACTGAGATGTGGTCTGTGGTTCCCACCTGCAGAACTACTCATTTATTGAGTGTGTCTTGATAATTGCCAATAATTTCCATCTGATGTCTATTCCATTTGCACAACAGCATGTGAAATTGATTGTCAATCAGTGTTACTTCCTAAGTGGACAGTTTGATTTCACAGAAGTTTGATTTACTTTGAGTTATATTCTGTTGTTTAAGTGTTTTATTTTTTGAGCAGAGTATTTGTTCTTTGATTATTTTGGACATATAAGCATTTTGGGGACAGCCCCCTCCATGACAAATACCCTGAGGAAGACACTTGGTGTCAATACGCATGAGGATCCACTCCCACTATGGATGGCATCCTGTGCACATAGGGGCACTCACCTTATATACAGTAAGTGCTAAGTATTGTTTACAGCTGTCCTTTGAATTGCTTATTTTGCCAATATGCTTATTTACTTTTCATCTCCTGCATTTTCTGTGGCATTTATCATGGCATTCTGGAGGATATAGATTGTTGAGGACCCTGCATATTCAACACAGTGCATGTATTCAACCTGGCTAATTATGTATTTTACTGTCTGTACCCATGCACACATGTATATGTATTTTTGAGGACCTGTTAAAACATATATGTGTTTTTAGTGCTTATTGGATTCTTGTTGCACTTTATCGTCCTTGTTTACATGCTTTGTCCCATTTTCTGATATAAGCCCTACCATCCTTTTTGGGGGCCTCCAATGGTCATATCATAGACTGTTGCTGGTGTGTGGTTCATGGAAGCCATAATTGGTTTCTCTTTTAGATGTTTTTAATTTGCTTGTTTTCCTGTAACAGGTGGCACGGGGTGGTAGTCTTGGGCAAGTTCACTAAGCAACAGTCTGTGAGTACCCCGGCACCTTGTACATGAAAAGATAAATAAAGTCCTGGTAATGTTATACAAATGGTTATCTCTATTCCACATTCATTTCTCCTTCCCAGGGCGGTGAAGAGATAGACAATGACCCGTCCAATGCTTTTTATAACGAAAACATTTATTTGCAGAATAGATGTCTTCAGACACAGGTTATAAGCAGCAGGCAGTCATTCACATTCAACACACACTCTGTCCCTGTTGGTAGCAGATTATTCAGGATACTCTCCAAGCATGTGACAACAGAGCTTCTTTATTCAGGAACAAACAGGAACAATATATGATAAGCGTAATAGATCAGGAATAAATCATTTGTGTGTCTCTATCTGTGCAGCATCTACAGCAGGCTACTTCTCCCATACACAGACACAGGAAAACAGGAAATAGTCACATGCTCTCCCTGTGTGAGCCTCTGGGAGTTTTTTTTGTCCTAACTTTATAAACAGCATACAAATCTAGTAACTAAACACTCATGACAGGAATGGAGTAGTTGCACCAAACATATTCCAACACACCCACTCAACAACTACTTATCCTGTTAGTCCCATTGCATTTCTGAAGTCCACCAACTTGGCTCTTGACAATGGCTTAGTCATACCATCAGCTATCATCTTGTCAGACTCACAATAAACAAACTCGAGTACACCACGTTCCAGTAAGTCACGCAAGGCCTCTTTCACACTTCAGTTTTTTACAATCAGTCACAATCCGCCAGGTTTTGAAAATAACGGATCCGCAATTTTCTTTTGAGGATCCGTTTTTTTCCCCCATTGACTTCCATTATTAGCGGATTGTGACGGATTGCCGTCCGTTGCATCCATTTTTTTTGCGGATCCGCCAAAAATTCCTGTCCGTCACCATCCTCAAAGATTTCAAAACGGAGCTTGCAACGTTTTTTTCTGTGGCGGATCCTCCAGACACTCTTTTAACCCGAAATTCTTTCTGGGTGCCGGACAAAAAAAAATAATTCTCTCTCTCTCTCTCTCCTTTTCCAGGCTGCGATTCCTTTAAAATTCTTCATTTGTAGGATCCGTCAAAAAAACGGACAGGTGCCATCCGTCCTTTTGGCGGATCTTAACTGATGCAAAAAACTGAAGTGTGAAAGAGGCCTAAGTGGTGATGTTTTACATCAATGTGCTTAGTTCTTGCACTAATCTCACTGCTGGCAAGTTAAATGCATCCTTGGTTATCCTCATCGATAACTGTTGGTTGAGCTAATGGCTTGCTGAAATCTTCCAATATATGTTTCAACCAAATTTCTTCTTGACTTGCATAAGCAGCAGACATATATTTTGCTTCTGTAGTAGATAATGCGACTGACACTTATTTTCTGCTGGACCAAGAAATTAAATTTTCTTCTAATTTGAACATGTAACCACTTGCTGATTTCTCATCACTTGTATCTCCAACTCAATCTGCATCCACATAACCTCTGAGAGTGAGATCTCCTGATGCAGATATCTTAAGATTTAGCCTTTGAGTTTTTTTAAGATATTGAAGAATTCTCTTAATTGCATTTCAGCCTCTTTGGCGTGGCTTGCTTACACGTCGGCAGAGAATACCAACTGTGGCTGTGATATCCGGACGAGTTGTGGTTGCTATGTACAGAAGTGCTCCCACTGCTTGTCTGTAACTCTCATTGCTCGGTAGCAGATCTTCTTCTCCTTCCAACTTTAAGTAGGATGGATCCATTGGTGTTGACACACCTTTGGCTTCTGACATTTCAAACTGGTTTAGGATTGCGGAAATTTTAGAACTTTGGTTGAGAAGAAAACTCCCATCTTCCTCTCTCTGGATTTGGATTCCCAAATAACATGTCACATTTCCAAGGTCCTTAGACACAAAGTGCTGGTTGAGAATTTCACCTAGCTTTGCAATTTATTTTTCATTTTGGTAGCTTAGTAAGCTCTCATGTTTGGAGTTGGTGAAGGGACTCCATCTCTTTATTAGCGTCACTTATCCACTTCTGCTTCTCGTGAACAAGCAGTTTTTGCATCTCTTGCCATGACCGTGGCTCTGGTTCAGGAAGTGTTCAACTTCTGACCATATAAGAAAGATGTCTAGCTGGGATACCTTTATTTGGCCTTTCTAATCTCCTGCCTGGAGGTTGACTTGGTTCTTCTGTGTATTCCTTGGTGGCTTCAGAGCTTATCCACACTTAAGTATTTTCCTTTTTGGCATCTGGGTTTGGTGATTGAGATTCTTGTTCTTGCTTCTTAGGTTGAATAACTGGGGAACCTTCTTAGAATTTGAGTGATACAGAGTTTTCATCAATCACTACGTATCTGCTGATTGCTACTGTGTTGGTCTCTGGGTGCAGGATTCTGCATCCTTTTTGAGTTTCACTATAGCCCACCAGGACCCCTTGCTTTGCATGTGATTCCCACTTGGAACGTTTTTATTTGGGAACTGTAGGGATTGTACTCACTCAGGTGCAACGGGTGGCAATCAGGAGGCACGTTCCTTTTAAAGTTCACGGGGTTTATTGCTTCACAAACCCACAAAACAGAACAAAAAATAGCCTTTAGCTTTGGCAAAACAAAGTACAAGTGTCCAGTATTTCAGGCTCGGTCCTGGAGCCTCAACACACACAGGAGGCTTCCCCCTCCCCATATACAGCCCTGTGTTAAGCAGTAGCCCACATTATATAGGTATAACCACACCCAGGAACCCATCACCTGACTAGTTACTTGACTGTGATATCACCGCAGGTCCTGAAACACAAATAGAGGTACGGTGACATCCCTTAGTGCTTTCGTGCACTAAAGAAAACACTCCAGGCTACATCACAGATACAAGCCATCTCTGTGACACAAACCTCCCATCTACTATACGACCCTTAGCCATGCCACAGAATATACATAAACGTTTTGCTTCCAAATATCCTGAGGTGCTTCAGGTTAGGCTTCTCGCAGTTCCATAGCTCATATGGAGTTTTATTTGTGGCGTTACCTGGCACTCAGCCTTCTCCATCACCCTCATCATTGCCCTCTCCCCCACCACCCCATTATTGCCTTCTCCATCACTCCCATCATTGCCTTCTCCATCACTCCCATCATCCCCATCATTGCCTTCTCCATCACTCTCATCATCCCCATCATTACCTTCTCCATCACTCCCAACATCCCCATCATTGCCTTCTCCTTCTCTCCCACCATCCCCATCATTACCTTCTCCATCACACCCATAATCCCCATCATTTCCTTCTCCATCCCACCCATCATTGCCTTCTCCATCACTCCCATCATCCCCATCATTGCCTTTTCCATCACTCCCATCATCCCCATCATTGCCAGCAGAAAGGACTTTGCATGCCCTCTCTGGCACGTGTGCCATAGGTTCGCCTATGGGACCACATACATCTGTATGTATCACATCCAGAGGCTGTGCTAATCTAGTGGTGCTTATATTAGGAAAGGATTTTCTGGACATTTTCCCTTTAAGACAGCTAGTGCACTCCATTATTTGACTACACTGGTTGATTTCAATACTATTTGCAAGTTGAGGTAGCTTCCTTACTGCTTTTGGGTCTCTATGCCCAAGATGTCTCTGCCATACATGGATACAATTCTTATGCAGATCTTATCTAGCACTGCACACTCTTTCTTTGCATTTTATCTGATAAAATTCATATTGGATTTTTCCTTCTGCAAGAGTGTAGCTCTTCTTTGATATGGTGCAGCTGTTATCTTTAACTACATTCTCCTTTTACGTGAGCGTCTTTACTGACAGAAGATTGCTTTCAAGGCTGGGAACATAGAGAACATCCTTTACTGGGATCTTTCTGCTTTGTGCTGAGGAAACTGGACAGTGGAGGTAGTTGTCTCCTACTCCTTCTGAAGTCATACAATGACCGTTAGCCTACTTTCACACATCAGGTTTTCGGCGTCAGGCGCGATCCGGCGTCGTGCCGGAACGCTGGATCCGGCAAATGTTTTGTAAAACCGGATGTGACGGATCCGGTTTTCTGCCGGATCCATCTTGTTCTTGACAGACAAAACCGGATCCGTCTCATCCGGTTCATCCGTTTTTCTATCCGTTTTTCGACGGATTACGCCGGATCCGGTTTTTAAAAACACCCCTTGTGGCCTTCTGAACGGGATTGGCTACTGGAAAACTATATATAGCGTGTTCCTACAGCCCTTCTTTGACAGGTTGTAGAGGAGAAAGTGCAGGTTGGAGAGAAGAGCAAGTTACTGGCGAAGATGGATGTTGTCATTGGAAATATTTTGAAGAATTTGGCGGATTTTACAGCGGAAGCGAATCGTTTGAGGGTGATTGTTCTGGAGAAGGAGAGAGCGAGACAGCAGCGCATCAGGCATCGTAGACGACGTTTGTGGATCACAGCCAAGAGAATGACGCGTGGGGTCTATTCTACACTCTGCATGGACCTTCGACGAAACCCGGATAAATTTTTTGGATATGTTCGGATGAAAATGGAGAATTTTGATTACTTGGTGGAGCGCATTGCACACCTCATAAGAAAAGCGGACACCTATTGCCGCTTCTCTGTTTCACCCGCAGAGCGTCTGATGGTGACTTTAAGGTAAGCCACATTTATTGGATGTGCTCGCATCAGAGCACACTTTCACTGCAATCTTGTTGGTGGTAGTTTGTATCTCCAAGTGTTATAGCTGAGTTTTGGTATGTAATGCTGTGATTTAAAACTAATTGATTGTTTTTTAATTCCCCACAGATTTCTTGCAACTGGAGAATCCCTTTCGTCACTGCATTTCCAGTACAGACTCGGGATTTCCACCATATCTGGAATAGTGAAGTACACATGCCGTGCACTGTGGGACTCCTTAGCTGAAGAGTTTTTACCAGAGCCCACAACAGAGAGGTGGATTGAAATTTCAGAAAAGTTTCAACAGATATGTCAGTTTCCCAACTGCTTGGGCGCTGTGGACGGGAAACATATCCGCATTGTAAAGCCAGCCGGATCGGGATCGGAATATTTCAATTACAAGAAATATTTTTCAATTGTCCTCATGGCCATCGCTGACGCGGAATACAAATTTATTGCTGTTGATATTGGGGCCTATGGCCACTCCAATGACTCGCAAGTTTTCAAACTGTCTGCTATGGGGCGTAAACTGTATGGAAACACCTTCCAGTTCCCACCCCCTAGACCGCTGCCGCAAACATCTGGTCCACCTATGCCATTTGTCTGTGTAGGGGATGAAGCCTTCCAGCTGTCAGAACACCTTTTGAAACCGTACTCTAGCAGAGGATTGACAAGAACAAAACGCATTTTTAATTACCGCCTCACAAGAGCAAGAAGAATGGTTGAATGTACCTTTGGTATTCTGACAGCCAAATGGCGGGTCCTATTGACTGCGATCAACCTCAAGACAGAAACTGTGGACGAGGTGATCAAAGCTTGCGTGGTACTCCACAATTTTGTTATCTGCAAGGAACCCATTTCCATTGAGGACACCTCTGAAGAAACCACCTTGCAAGATTACCATGACATTACCACTAGAAGTTCTGTGACGGTTTCAGTAATGAGGGACAATTTTGCACTATACTTTATGTCACCTCAAGGCAGAGTACACTGGCAGGATGACAGAGTGTGAAAGATTTGTGCCCAACCAAACTTGTGTACCTTCTGTACCAACAGTATATACCTTTGCCAACCAAAGTTGGCTATCTTGTCATGGTCTCTATTTTTAGCTTTAGGCCACAGGTGTGTACCTGGTTGTGTTTTATGCAAAGTATTTCACCTTTTAACAAAAGTTGTGTACATTGTTAGGAAATCACCAACAATAAACACAACTTTTTAGGTGAAATACTTTGCTTCAAACACAAACAGGAACACAACTGTGGCAAAAAGCTAAAATTTACCCACAGTTATATACCTGGTTTTGAATACCTTTTTACCTTTTAAATACCCTGTATTTAACCTTTTTTTTAAACATATTTTGCCGCAGAAAGAAATGACAGACAACCAGTGTAAACAATAATTTAACTTTTATTTAAAATATTTTTTTTTTGTAAACTGTTTTTAAAGTTAAAAAAACTTTTTTAATAAAGGTTTGAAACCAACTGGGCATTTTTATTACAAAACACATCATAAATCTGTGTAGTGTGGGGTGGAAATACTGCTGGAGGGGCTGCGGGACACTTCGACACTGGGAGTGTGGAGAGAGGATTGTGATCGTGGTGGGGAAGGAACAGTTAGAGGTGATGGTGTGGAAAAAGCTACAGAATGGGTGGACATGTGGGAGGCAGAAGAGGTGGTGGGCGGTGGAGTGGAGGGTTGGGCAGGGACTGTAGGAGCAGATGATGTTGATGGCAAGTTGTATGGGGAAGGAGTTTGGTACGGGGACGGAGTTTGGTACGGGGCAGGTTGCTGGAAGTGGGGAGGTTGCTGGTACTGGGGAGGTTGCTGGTACTGGGGAGGTTGCTGGTACTGGGGAGGTGGATGGTATGTAATAGGAGGGGGAGGATGGAAAGTGGCTGGAGGGGGTGCAGATGTAATAGGAGGGGGAGGATGGAAAGTGGCTGGAGGGGGTGCAGGTGGAGGAACTACTGTGGTGGGAGGAGGAGGTTGGGAGGTAACTTGCTGGAGAGCACCGTGGCATGAATGCATTACATGCATCTGCTGGGTAGGAGATAGCGTTTCCATGCGCTCCACAACAGACCTGAAAAAGGTGTGGTTTGGCGAAGATCTTGCTTCTGAATGCATGGTTTGCAGAAGTGTCTTCACCTCCAGAATGCTGGAGTTGATCTGCTGAAAGCCTGCGGAGATTTGCTCTGACAAGACTTTTAGACAGTTCTGGAAAGTTGCATTCAGATGCAAGAACTCTGGCACATAAGTCTTTTCCTGACCCCTCTGCCGCTGCCGCCCAGTACCCGCAGGTGTACTAGAGGTGGCAGGGGCAGAAGGGTGGGGTAAAGGGAAATCGATCTCCTCACCAGCAGCTTCATGTAATGTAGGCGGCCACGATGCTCCTGTGCTGGTGGATGGGACAGATGGGTCGAATGTGTGGGAAGGCTGGGAAGGTGCAGATGTACCGGGGCGGTCGAAGTGTCCCTCGGTGCCGGTCTCCTCAGGAATCGCCTCAGAAGGGTCCAATCGTGCAGGCTCCCGAGTGCTGCTCACCGTGCTGTGGAATAAAGAGAAAAAAAACCAATTAAAATAGTGACATGGTATGGCCCTGGCTGAAAAAAAAAAGTTACATCTAACATTTTTTTTTCACATGTGGTGTGTAATATTTACCTTCTAGTGACCATTGTTTCCCAGAGGAACGACAGGGCTTGTGCGTACTTGTACTTGCTCCTGCGTCCTCCAGATCCACTCGGGGCCCGCATCTCTTTATTGAACTCCTTCTTGAAACGATCCCTCACAGACCTCCACCGCTTCACAATTCTGTTCCCTGAAACGAGAAAGGAGTGGTTAGTATACAACATCAGTGTTTCCCAAACTCCAGTCCTCATGGTCCCCAGGGGTCATGTTTTCAGGATTTCCATAGTAAACAGAAATCCTGAACACATGATCCATGGGGACCACGAGGACTGTTGTTCGGGAAACACTGGTTTACATCAAGCAACCGGTACTGTATATACTTACGCTCTTTAATCTGGGCCCGAGCATCGAGGTCCTCCCAGCGGTCCACAAGGAGCGAACAGATTTCCTCCCAGAGTCGCCGGGTAACAATCAGGTCAGCGTGGCGGCGGTCAGCCATATTCCAGAGCGGCTCCCTTTCTCTGACGAGATCGATGAGGTGGTCCACATCGATTCCTCCATCCTCACCGTCAGAGTCCGGAGCACGCTGTGAAGGCTGTTAAAGAAAAAGACAAAAATAACATAATTAGCCTCCACAAAAGAAATGAAATAAAAAGTGCAAAAAAACAAAGCAAAGATATTTATACTTACACGCTGGTGACCGCCGCGTTGCTGTTGCCGACGACCCTGGGAGGCACTACGAGGACCTCTTGGCCGAGCACCAGATTGGGAAGACTAGAGAAGAAAACAAAAAATGTTAGGTCTTTGGATGTTGGCATTTGTTTGCTGTGTGTGGTCTGCAGAACATTGTTTTCTATATGTTGTGTGTAGTGTGATGTTGTGTTTCTGCGTTTGATGCCAAAAATTTACCAATTGTGAGCCCACTCCAGATGTCTGTCCACCCCTTCCTTCTTCTTCTGGGAGCTCCTCTTCATCTTGTGATTCCTGTTTTGAAATAAAAGGCAATGAATAGACATATATTACAGAGATGATGGATTTTGGAAATAAAAACTTACCGTCAAACGCTGACGATGCGAGGGAGGGCTCCCAGAAGAAGATGTGCTGTCCTGTTGATGGCCAGACTCCATGGCTGTGGGTATTGCTGCTGCTGTTGCTGCTGCCAGTGATGCCATTTCTGCTGCTGCTGCATCTCTTGGGCGGCTGTTGAATAAAGAGAAACAAAGGGCCAATGAATATCTTGATATTCCATGGCCCTAGTTTGGAGGAATGGGGGATTTGATAATTACCGTCTCTCATCTGCTGCTGGACTCCCCTCCTCAGCATGTTCCATTTGCTGCTCCATTTGGCGTGGTGGTGGTGCTGATGGTGCTGCAGTGGTCTCCTGCCTTCTCCTGCGCCTGGTTGCTGTCTTGGGTGGCATGTTGGGTGTGACTGAGGGTCCCACTGTCTTGCTTTTATATATGTGTCTTGTGGGCAGAGCTACTGAGCATGCTCAGACCAAAAATACCGGATCCGGACGCCGGATCCGGCGCATTGCGGCGCTCATAGGCTTTCATTGTGTGAAAAAGCACACAATGAGACACAATGCCGGATCCGGCGAAAACCGGATGAAACGCATGGCCATCCGGCGCGATCCGGCGCAAATGCAAGTCAATGGGGGGGAACCGGATCCGGCATTGCATTTCGCCGGATCCGGTTTTTGTCAAAAGCGCCGGATCGCGCCTGACGGCGAAAACCTGATGTGTGAAAGAGGCCTTAGCTAAGATGACCTTTTCTGACTTGCTTTCATTAAGGTCAGTGAAGAAATCCTTGTTATTTGTCATATGACTGCTTGCACAAGAATCTATACACCATATATGCTTTGCAGATGTGCCTCTACTGGCATTAAATGCAGCTTCAACACATGCAGAATCTTTATTTACAGCTGTTTTAACCCTTTGATGGTTGTTCTGCTTTTTAAGCTGACTCATTCTTGCTTTCCGAATTCTGCAGTCTGCTTTAACGTAGCCGGGCTTTTTACAGACAAAACATTCATGAGTTTCTCTTAGATTGCTCTTATATTTAGTGAAATCCTGTGTCTTTAATGCTGTTTCTGCTCTGGATTTATTACTGCTGCTTACATGCTGCATTTTTCTCTTGATTTCATCCACAAGTTTGCCTTTAACATACTTTAGTGTCAGCTCATCATCTGGCCGTGCATCTAATGCAATCATGAGTGTGTCATAACTTTCTGGGAGACCACTTAATAGAAGTGCAGCAACATGAAAATCTTTTAATTTCTTCTCCAATTTCTTCTCCAATACCTCTGAGATGCTGCACTATCTCTAGGGTGTTTCTTATATAGTCCTGCATATTCTTTCCATCACTTAGCTTAGACTGATGCTGCTTTCTCATGAGATAAAGCTTGTTGCTGAGATTTGATCTTTCATACACTTTCTGTAACTCATCCCACATCTCATTTGCAGTTTGCACACTTGCATATATGCACAATCTGATTATCATCTACACTGAGGGAGATTGTGCTTTGTGCTTTCTGATCCTTCTCTAGCCAATCATCTGATAATGGATGAGGCTTGGCACTGAGAACTTGACAGGATTACTGCTAGTGGACATCTTCTCTATTGCGGTGTGCTGCTTTTGCTTTGGGCTTCTGTTGCTGTGTTACTCTGGGGTTCTGTGTCACTCTGGGCCCATAACCTGTTGGCAGCGGATTTTTCAGAATACTCTCCAAGCGTGTGACAACAGAGCTTCTTTATTCAGGAACAAACAGGAACAATATATGATAAGCTTAAAGGGAACCTGTCACCTGTTTTGGTTGCTATAAGAAACAGCCACTGCCATTCAGGGCTTACCTGCAGCATTCTATAATGCTGTAGATAAGCCTCTGGTCTGACCTCTGGTCTGTCGCAGGTCCAGGTCCAACGCCTCCCATCGTCTTGCGCCGCCGCCCTCCTGCTTGCTTCATCGCTACCCGGCATCACGCTCCTGTGTAGAAGTACTTCTCTGCCCTGTTGAGGGCAGAGCAAAGTACTGCAGTATGCAGGCGCTGGGCCTCTCTGACCTTTCCCGGCTGCTGGTCTCAGGCTGCTGGAGTGCACCAGCCCGCGCACCATCTTGACCCTGTCTTGGTCTCAGTCTGCCGGACTGTTGTACTCACATGGCCCCTTGACTTAACATGTACTGGCCTCTTGTCTGAGCGTGCTTACAGCATCACTGGTCCACAGTGTTCCGTAGTGTTGCTTTGCCTCTACGGGGCGATCTCAGAAAGATACTCTGAAACACTGTCTCTAGTCCCAGAGGTCTGGAATCTTCCTACTCTTTCCCCAACTCTGCAACACAGCTTCTATTTATTCCTTGCTCTGGGCATGGCCACCCAGACACTGCACTCTATTCACTTCCTGCCCTGGGCATGGCTGCCTGGGCTTTGCTGCCTAACTTCCTGCTGCATTTCCCTTATCTCCTTGCCTCCTCCCTCCAAGTTAACCCATGCCTGCTTGTAGTCTACCACTGCTCCCCTTCAAGTGCCTTCTGCTACTGCCACCTAGTGACCATCTTGTCACAACATTCACTCATGTGCACAACACATTTGCAGTATATTAGCACACACGTGGGGATGAGTAACAGGGGAAGAGGAGGTACCATACCCCCTACATTCCCATATGTTGTCCATACTTAATAAAAATTTATATATGTATTTTTTGACGATCGTTGGTTTTGCATACTTCTTTTTCTCTTACCTTTCTTTATGATTACACATGTACAGTATGCATGAGGCTGATCCCATCCTTTTGAATTTTCTGAGTGATGCCATTGCCCACTACTTTCTCTTTTGAGAACATTGTGTGTTGGTGGTGGGAAAAAACTTAAGCTTGCCCGCCAACTATGGACAACAGAGAGGAAATTATTATCCTCTTCCTCTCCTGACTGTTGCGTGCCCAACACCTCTTCCTCGTCCATTTGTTCCTTGGCTTCTGCACCCTTACTAATGGTTTGTCTGGTAACTTGAGCCCCCCTCGATTGCGATAAACCACCTTTCCATGGCACCCGCCTGTGTGATGACAGTTTTGTTATCACTTCCACATCCTCCTCTTCCTCTATGACCACTAACTCCTCCTGCAGACTATTCAAAGTGCGTTCCAGCATGTAGATGACTGGAATAGTGATGCTGATGATGGCAACAACAGTGCTTAGTAGCCATTTCGAAATTGTGCAAAATGGTGCATAGGTCCTTCATCTATGCCCACTACACAAACATGATTTGTTACACGTTCGTACTGCGTTGAGCCAGACTTTGCAAAATATCATGCCATTACCAGGGGTCATCGCTGCTGCCATAGTCGCTGCAACATGTGCACAGTGCAATTCCATGGTGTCAACCGGTTAACCGGTAGCACGAAAGACCTTTGTAGCAATGTAAGTTGATGACCACGAGTAGTATAGACGCCATAAATGAGCACCCATCGGCTGGGCTTTCTGCAGCAGCGCATCCAGGCTGGGATAGAGGTGTAGAAATTGCTGTACCACCAGGTTGAGGACATGAGCCATTCAAGGCATGTGTGTGAGGTTACCTGGCATAGCTCCCCCACCAGGCTCTCATTGTTATCGCACCCGACCTTCACTTACTCCAGGCTCAGTGGAGACAGCTATTGCTCAAAGTCCGCCTTTATAGCTGTCCAAAATGCTTGAGCTATGTAACTGTGTTCTCCAAGACATATGAATTTAAACACTGCCTGATTGCGGTTTTCCCTGTCTGTATCCACAAGGTGGAAAGGCTGCATTTCCGCCGTCAACAGATTGAATTGGCCATCCAATAATCACAGAGATCACAAGCCATGAGTCACGCAGAACAACTTGCTATTATCTTTGGAGCCAAGGGCTTTCAGCTGGCCCCTATCCTCCAGACAATTACCCGATTTGGCAACAATCAATCGAGGATGCGGCAGGCAGTTCCCAATATTTAGTTATCGGAAAACTAACAGAGTATGAAATATACACTTCTGGATTACAATGCATGGAATATGTGTATTATTATTATTATACATTTATATAGCGCCATTTATTCCATGGCGCTTTACATGTGAAAATGGGAAATATAGACAAGTACAATAAACATGTGCAAGTCAAGGGACACACAAGTACAGAAGGAGAGAGGACCCTGCCCGCAAGGGCTCACAGTCTACAGGGATGAAGGTTTCTGTTGTTGGTGAGAGTCTTATGTGTTGCGTCAGAGAGTTCCAGAGTAAGGGGGAAGCACAGGAGAAGTCTTGTGTCACGGCACAGTAGGGAAAAAACAGGAGACGTGGAACCTGGGCCCCTGAACTGCCCCACAGGCTAAGGAGGTGCCCTGACTTTCCTTAACTTGGGGGTACACTTGATGGTAGTGAGGCACAAGTCCCCGACCTGTCCCTATCTCCTGTTCAGCAATGAGCTAAACCCTCAACCCCCTCCCCAGGAGGTGAGACAGGGAATAAAGTGTCCTGCACCAATAACAAGAAAGGAAAATATAAAATGGACACCACAGGGTTAAAGCAACTAAAAACCAAAACTTATCTTTACAGTGCCTTGCGAAAGTATTCGGTCCCCTGGAACTTTTCAACCTTTTCCCACATATCATGCTTCAAACATAAAGATACCAAATGTACATTTTTTGTGAAGCATCAATAACAAGTGGGACACAATTCTGAAGGTGAACGAAATTTATTGGTTATTTTAAATTTTTGTGGAAATTCAAAAACTGAAACTGGGGAGTGCAATATTATTCGGCCCCTTTATCTTAATACTTGGTTGCGCCACCTTTTGCTGCGATTACAGCTGCAAGTCGCTTGGGGTATGTCTCTATCAGTTTTGTACATCGAGAGACTGAAATTCTTGCCCATTCTTCCTTGGCAAACAGCTCGAGCTCAGTGAGGTTTCATGGAGATTGTTTGTGAACAGCAGTTTTCAGCTCTTTCTACAGATTCTCGATTGGATTCAGGTCAGGACTTTGACTTGGCCATTCTATCACCTGGATATGTTTATTTGTGAACCATTCCATTGTAGATTTTCCTTTATGTTTGGGATCATTGTCTTATTGGAAGACAAATCTCTGTCCCAGGTTCAGGTCTTTTGCAGACTCAAATAGGCTTTCTTCAAGAATGGTCCTGTATTTGGCTCCATCCATCTTCCCATCAATTTTAACCATCTTTCCTGTCCCTGCTGAAGAAAGGCAGGCCCAAACCATGATGCTGCCAACACCATGTTTGACAGTGGGCATGGTGTGTTCAGGGTGATGAGCTGTGTTGCCTTTACGCCAAATATATCGTTTGGCATTGTTGCCAAAAAGTTTGATTTTGGTTTCATCTGACCAGAGCACGTTCTTCCACATGTTTAGTGTGTCTCCCAGGTGGCTTGTTGCAAACTTTAAGCAACACTTTTTATGGATATCTTTGAGAAATGGCTTTCTTCTTGCCACTCTTCCATAAAGGCCAGATTTGTGCAGTGTACGATTGATTGTTGTCCTATAGACAGACTGTCCCACCTCAGTTGTACATCTCTGCAATTCATCCAGAGTGATCATGGGCCTCTTGGCTGCATCTCTGATCAGTCTTCTCCTTGTTTGAGAGGAAAGTTTAGAGGGACGGCCGGATCTTGGTAGATTTGCAGTGGTATGATACTCCTTCCATTTCAATATGATCGCTTGCACAGTGCTCCTTGGGATGTTTAAAGTTTTGGAAATCAGTTTATATTCAAATCTGGTTTTAAACTTCTCCACAAGAGTATCACAGACCTGCCTGTTGTGTTCCTTGGTCTTCATGATGCTCTCTGTGCTTCAAACAGAACCCTGAGACTATCACAGAGCAGGTGCATTTATACGGAGACTTGATTACACACAGGTGGATTATATTTATCATCATTAGTCATTTAGCACAACATTGGATCATTCAGAGATCCACAATTAACTTCTGGAGTGAGTTTGCTGCACTGAAAGAAAAGGGGCCGAATAATATTGCACGCCCCACTTTTCAGTTTTTGACTTTCCACAAAAATTTTAAATAACCAATAAATTTCATTCAACTTCACAATTGTGTTCCACTTGTTGTTGATTCTTCACAAAAAATTTACATTTGGTATCTTTATGTTTGAAGCATGATATGTGGGAAAAGGTTGAAAAGTTCCAGGGGGCCGAATACGTTTGCAAGGCACTGTATCTGCTGCCAATGCTCCAAGCAGCAGAGTAATGCCCCGATCAGCATTCAGCAGCATCTCCACTGCTCCAGAAAAGCTGAACCTCCTCTGCACCAGGTAGGTCGAGTCTTCACCAAGGTTGGTTAGCAAATGACCAGTATTACCAACAGTGAATTGCAGCACCAGGTGGCCTTATAAAGGGAAATGGGAGTAGTCACCACCTGCTGACTAACTAAACATGTAGTAACAAAAGCGGCCACCGGGGAAGGGAAAACCTAGCAGCCGAGCAACTACAGTTGTAGTAACACCAGTGGCCGCCAGGGGCAAAAACCCATATTAACCCCCGATGGCCAGAAAGGAAAAAGGTTTATATAAGAGAGTCCAGACGCTGACACAGATCCAAAAATGGATCGTGACAGTACCCCTCCTTCAATGAGGGGCCTCTGGACCCTCAACACTGCACCTAACCAGAAAAACGCCTACGGTGAAGACGCCTAGATCCACCAGAGTTCACCTCAGCAACCACCTGACTTGCAGGTTTATGGCAAACATGGGTAGATGGAAGTGGTAACGTATGCTCCGGAGGCACCACAAATCTCCAGTGCGCCGACCTTGGGAATGAGTTGTGTATGGGCGTTATTGGAGGTAGCTCCAGCTGGTAAGTCCCTGGGCTGAGGGTGGCCGACACCCGATATGGCCCGATCATCCGAGAGCTCCAAACCCCAACAGCACATCTCCACCAGATGTTTTTGATGGACAGCCATACGTAGTCATTCACACACAGGTCCGGACCTGAACGTTTATTGCCACACACACGTCTGCCACAAGATGGTGAAATCTTCACAGTACTGACAACAGAGGCGTCCCCCTGTGTCATCGCACTCAAACCCCCACAATGCTCAGAAGGAGTCACCACCCTCCTCCTAAGAGAACTCCGACACCCAGGGTTAGCAAGTCGCGAGGGTAGAGACTTGCCTCTACTCCCTGGCAACACCTCTGCTGCCCCCACTGGAGAAGAAGGGGACGGTTGTAGAAAGACGGCAGAGACAGTAGCCCCCAGGCAGCAGCCCTCACACGACTGATCCCAGCTGACTACTTCCCTAGACCGCCAATCTATGACCTGGTTGTGTTTTTCCAACCAAGGGAGGCCTAAAACGATAGGTGATGGCATTCCCCCAAGACGTAGCATGACAGGGACTCTACATGATGAGTCCCTATATGCAGATGTATATTTTCCATGACTTGGGTCAACCTCCCCTGGCTCAGTGGGACAGAGTCAATGGCCTGGACGCTTAAGGGTTTGGCCAGCGTCCTATACCTCAGGCCATGGGTCTGGACAAAGTGAGCATCCACCAGATTGACTCCCGCTCCACTGCCCACAAACACCGGTATGTCCTCAGGTACCCCGCCAACCACCACTTCTGCAGACAAAGTACACTGAGAGGGCAAAATGGAAGAAATATACACTCCCTGGTCGCCTCCCTCCACACGACCAGGGGGACGCGGCTTCTTAACTGGTACCAAAGATTTGGTGCCAGCCAGGCAGACCCTGAAAAAATGGCCAGTCTGCCCACAGCAAAAACATGCCCCCACACCACGATGAACCGCAGGCAACACCGCTGGGGAACCACCTCCTCCCACCTGCCTGGGTTCATCCGCCTGCACCAGTGAGACCTCCTCCCTAGCAAGGACTACAGGGGGCATATTCACCAAAGCTGCAAAAAACTCATCCACCGACGGAAGAGATGGTGAATCGGTCGGCAGGGAGAAGGCCCAGGATTGGGGATCACCCTAAAGGAGGGCTATAATGAATCCCACCCGCTGTTCCTCACTCCCTAATGAGTGAGGGTGGAGCCTGAAGTGTAGCTTGCAGGCCTCCTGAAAAAACAAAAAATCTCTCTCCTCCAGAAAATCTATCTGGGAGAGATAACGTGGGCTCTGGTTGAGCCTGCATCTGAGCTGAGGCCCCGTATCCCTCCAACTGCTGCAGCTGCTGCTCCACCACACCAAGCAGCACCCCACACTCCTCAGTGAGGGTCTGCAGCAATTGGAGACAGGTCTGCATTAGGGTCATGGCTCACCAGAAAGAAAATGGGATGGTTGGTAATAATGTCACGAGGCAGTAGGGAAAAACAGGAGACGTGGAACCTGGGCCCCTGAACTGCCCCTAAGGCTAAGGAGGTGCCCTGACCTTCCTTAACTTGGGGGTACACTTGATGGTAGTGAGGCCCAAGTCCCCGACCTGTCCCTATCTCCTGTTCAGCCCTGAGCTAAACCCTCAAACCCCTCCCCAGGAGGTGAGACAGGGAATAAAGTGACCTGCATCAATAACAGCAAACGAAAAGATAAAACAGACACCACGGGGTTAAAGCAACTAAAACCCAAAACTTAGCTTTATCTGCTGCCAATGCTCCAAGCAGCAGAGTAATGCACCCGATCAGCATTCAGCAGCATCTCCACTGTTCCAGATAAGCTGAACCCCCTCTGCACCAGGTAGGTCCAGTCTTCACCAAGGTTGGTTAGCAAATGACCAGTATTACCAACAGTAAATTGCAGCACCAGGTGGCCTTATAAAGGGAAGTGGGAGCAGTCACTACCTGCTGGCTAACTAAACATGCAGTAACACCAGCGGCCATCGGGGGCAAAAACCCATGTTGACCCCCGAGGGCCAGAAAGGAAAAAGGTTTATATAAGAGAGTCCAGACTCTGACACAGATCCAAAATTGGATCGTGACATCTTGTATGTGGTTGCGGGAAGAAGAGATGAGGGGGGAGTAGAGAAGGAGATCTTGAGAGGATCGAAGGTTGCGTGCGGGTAGATACCGGGAGACCATCTCACAGATGTATGGAGGAGACAGGTTGTGGATGGCTTTGTTTGTCATGGTTAGGGTTTTGAACTGGAGCCTCTGGACAATAGGAAGCCAGTGAAGGGCCTGGCATAGAGGGGAGGCTGGGGAATAGTGGGGACTCAGGTGGATTAGTCAGGCAGCAGAGTGTAGGATGGACTGGAGTGCTGCCAGAGTGCTGGAGGGGAGGCCAGAGAGTAGGAGGTCGCAGTAGTCAAGGCGGGAGATGATAAGACGTGCACTAGTGTTTTTGTGGTTTCATGGTTGAGGAATGCATGGATCTGGGAAATATTTGAGTTTGAGGCGGCAGGAGGAGGCAAGGGCTTGTATATGTGTTTTGAAAGAGAAGGCAGAGTCGAGGATCACCCCAAGGCACCGATCGTGCGGGACTGGGGAAAGCGAGCAGCCATTGACATTGATGGATAGGTCTGATGGAGGGGTAGAGTGAGATGGGGGAAAGATGATGAACTCTGTTTTGTCCATGTTCAGTTTGAGAAAGCGAGCAGAAAAGAAGGCTGAAATAGCAGACAGACATTGTGGGATTTTGATCAGTAAGGAGGTGAGGTCAGGTCCAGATAGGTAGATCTGCATGTCATCGGCGTAGAGGTGATACCGCAAACCGTGGGATTCTATGAGCTGTCCCAGGCCGAAGGTGTAGATGGAGAAGAGAAGGGGTCCTGTGTATATATGTGTAAACTCCTCGCTGCCACCACCAATCATGTTTTTTAAAAATAAATAAATACAGGACGATTGGACGCCATTCTTCTTTTGAGGTTCACACCTTCAGGGTCTTCCATCCCCTCTCCCTCAGTAGCGGTAATATACCGTCCCCCAGGTTCAAACACCCACTTCCTTGACAACTTTTCTGCCTTGCTGAAACACTTCATGTCCTCAGAATTGCCAACTCTTATCCTGGGACACAGCTCCACCTCCCCAACTGCATCCAAGTTTCTATATGTAGCCTTCTTCTCTACCCACCACGATTGCTGATAGTTGATATTGTGCAGGGGCCGGCAGTGCCATCCTGGAGGAGAACATTTTTTTCCCCTAACAACATGGCGCTGCCAGTGCAATAACAGCTATCGGATCATCTCTATATACACCGATAGCTGCTACTGCTCAGGCACCATTTTGAAATGGATTTTGTTTTATTTTAATATCAGGATTAGAGTTGAGCGAAACGGGTCGGTCAAATTAAAAAATAGCCAACTTTAGCTAAAGTTGGGTTTCGCCGATCGTGAGGTCGGCCATGAGGTCGCCGATCAGAGCGCCAAAGTCACGTTTCAAATACCACTTCCAGAGCCTTTTCTCAGCCAATGAAGGTGGACGCACACTGTGGGCAATGCGATGACATGGGCAGTGGCCACCACCATCTTAGAGAAGGGCATTGAAGTGATTGGCTGGCTTTGTGTGGCGTCACAGTGGGTATAAAAGGCTGTGACCACCATCTTACTTCTGCCGATCTTAGAATAGGGAGAGGTGCTGCTGCTGATTCTGAACAGGGAGAGCGTTAGGCAGAGAAGAAGAAAAAAAACGGCTTCTGCTGATAGCGCTTTTCACTGTACAGTTAGTGTGCAGTGAAAGGTGAGGATTTTTTTTCTGTGCAGCAGCACTGGTGGTGATTAGGCTTCCTTTTAAGGCTACCTGCTAGCTGCATTGCTGTGTGCACACTGCTGTTCAATCTGCTTTTTACAAAGCACTCCAACTTTTATTATTTTGTCCTGGTGAGTTACTGAGTGTTCATTTTTTCACACACCGTATAGCGGTGTACGCTCCTCACACACTACCGTGTACCGGCTGGTATCAAGGACAAATAGAAGCTATCTGTGTGTGACTCTGGAAAAAACAGCCGAGGAGTTTTTCCGCTTTTCCAGACCTACACCTTAGAGTGCTGTCCGCTTTTCAAACAGTCTCGTTTATCTGCTGTTTGAATACGGTCAAAACTAGACAGAGACAGCGTGTGTCAGTCCCTATACAAATTGATGGAGATTGACAATTTTCCATACAGACACCATATAGAGCTGTCCGATTCTCAAACAGTATTGTATATCTGCCGTTCGCATTACAGTCACATCTATACAGAGTCAGCGTGTGTGTGTGACACTCCGTAAATATATATTCAGAGATTGTTAGTTACACAAAAAACATATACAGCTGTACACTTCTGATACAGTTCCGTATTTCTGCTTGTTGGATTTCGGTCTCATACATACTGTGAGAGCGTCTGTGACTAACAAAATATATACGTAGATTTAATTTTTTTAATACACCTTACACAGCTGGACACTCCTCATACAGTACCATCTCTCTGCTGGTATTTTTGGTACATTTTCCCAAACATGAGGAAGTATGGTGGAAGAGTCCGCGGACATGGGCAGAGGGCGCAGCAGGTACTGATGGTGGTGGTGCATTGGCTGGTTCTGGCAAAAGCACAATAGCAGCTAAGGCAGGAGGTGTTGAGCCTGCGTCATCGTCTGGCCCAAGAAGGCCTGTAAGGTTGCCTTTGCTTGGAGCAGGAAAACCACTTTTAAAGCCGGAGCATCAGGAACAGGTTTTGGCGTACATTGCCGAAACAGCCACCAGCTCTATTGCCTCCTCTTCTGAACGTTCGAAACCTGCAAGCACGGAGTCGTCAGTGCAGGGTTCTGGTCAGGAAAAACACCTTTACTTGTGTCCTTCACCCCCACCAAAAATTAAAGGGGTTGTCCGGACTTTTCACATAATCTCAGTACATATCTGGGCTGCAGAATTATGACAATAAGTAATTTACTTTCTGTCACTAGTTTGCACGGTTTTCTAGATATTCTGAACAGAACGTCCAAGGGGGGGTGTTATGGCATTGAAATGAGAACTAGTCGTAACCTCCTACTCTACTCCAAGCATGCCCTCTATAGCAACAACCCCACCCTCCATAGCTACAGGCCCTCCCCGTCCACATGAAGCAGCCCTCATCACACAGTAACGAATTCATCCCCTCCAGCAGCCTCAGTGCAGAGAGCTGAGAGCTACTCTTCCCCCAGACACACACTGAACAGTTATCTATGGAAAGTGAATCTAGTGAGGAGTGAAAATCGTCCTGTATTCTGGGCCACTCCATGATTACAATACATAACTCATTATCAGTAATTTCTTCCCTCACTGTCCCAGGCTGCTGGCAGCAGTGAGAACAGACTGTGTGATGGCTAGTGATGGGGGTCTGCAGCTTCTAATCTGCACAGGGGATGGCAGTCACTTATGTAATCTGTTGTGTGACAAAGTCTCTGCTGTGTGAATGAGACAGCTCTGTGTCACTGATGTCTTCACACAGCAGCAGATTTGGTGCAGTGTATGTGTGAGCACTGTGTCTCTAATGACACAAATACTGATGGGAGCAGCCTGTCCAATCAGCAGCTGTAACAGTGTGAAGTGTTGGGGGGTGTATGTATGTATGTATTGTGCTGCTTTCACAAATACAGGATCACTGCTGTGTTCTTTCCAATGCTGAAATGATGATAAAGATGAGTGCTGGTGCAGTTTACTGCCAGCCAATGAGTGGGCAGTGGGTGGTGCTGGTCACTGGAGCTTGCTGGGAGTTTGGTGGAGCTTCGCACATACACTGCACCAAATCTGCTGCTGTGTGAAGACATCAGTGACACAGAGCTGTCTCATTCACACAGCAGAGGCTTTGTCACACAACAGATTACATCAGTGACTGCCATCCCTTGTGCAGATTAGAAGCTGCAGACCCCCATCACTGGCCATCACACAGTCTGTTCTCACTGCTGCCAGCAGCCTGGGACAGTGAGGGAAGGAATTACTGATAATGAGTTATGTATTGTAAACATGGATTGGCCCAGAATACAGGACGATTTTCACTCCTCACTAGATTCACTTTCCATAGATAACTGTTCAGTGTGTGTCTGGGGGAGATGCAGCTCTCTGCTCTCTGCACTGAGGCTGCTGGAGGGCAAGAATTCGTTACTGTGTGATGAGGGCTGCTTCATGTGAACGGGGAGGGCCTGTAGCTATGGAGGGTGGGGTTATTGCTATAGGGGGCATGTTTGGAGTAGAGTAGGAGGTTACGACTAGTTCTCATTTCAATGCCATAACACACCCCCCCTTGGACGTTCTGTTCAGAATATCTAGAAAACCGTGCAAACTAGTGACAGAAAGTAAATTACTTATTGTCATAATTCTGCAGCCCAGATATGTACTGTGATTATGTGAAAAGCCCGGACAACTCCTTTAAGGATGCGGCAGCCCACACTTCAGATTACTTTATGGAGCTCTTTTCACATACCATGCCTGGGTTATCCAGTCAAATCCAGAATTCCCCAGTCCAAGATGAATCTGACATGGAGTGCACTGATGCACAGCCACTGCTAGATCATTCTGCTGGTACATCGACTCAGAGCACTACATTGCCCTCGCAGTCTATTGAGCCAGAATCTGACCCTGATGAAACTCAGGTGCCCCTTCCCGCATACTATACCACCTTACACGGTGACACAGAGGAAGGTAAAGAGGAAGGTGCAGATGACTTTGAAGAGGAGGTGATGGATGACCCAGTTATTGACCCAGATTGGCATCCATTGGGGGAGGAGGGTGGTGCTGGCAATAGTTCAGATAAGGAGAAGGATTGGCAGCAGGCATTGACATCGCAGCAGCGGTTATCTGCCAGGCCCGTAGCTGTCCAAAAACGTGGAAGAAAAACTAAAAGAGTTGCAGGACAGCTTGGCCAGATGGTCAACTTAGCACAGCGTGCAAGGCCAGAAAATGTATACCATAGTAGGAAGAGTGCAGTGTGGCACTTCTTTGTCCAAAATCTTACTGATGAAGAAAAGGTTACCTGTAAGAAGTGCGGAAAGACCTTTAGCCGAGGGAAAAATCTGAGAAATTTGAATACCAGTTGCATGCTTAGACATTTAATCAACATGCACTTGCAAACGTGGACGGACTACAAAACCTCAGGTACCACATGTGCACCTGCTCCGACTGAAGGTAGCCAGCAACGCTCCATCGCTTCCCCCACTGTAAGACCACCAACACCGGTAAGCACACCACCAGCACTAAATGTGGAGGTGTCGTCGCAAGGCCAAAGCACTCAGGGAATCACAACGGTTTTGCAACACAACACTGAATCTAGGCCATCACCACCAATACCATCACCAACCCCCTCTCACTCCGTCCGGTCCACCGCTACTTCCCCCATATGCAGCTCTCCAGTCCAGCTCACCCTACCAGACACTCTAAGTAGGACAATAAAGTACTCATTCTCTCATCTGCGTACACTTTGTTTGAACGCCTACATTGCCAAACTAATCTCATTAGAGATGATGCCCTACCGTTTGGTTGAAAGCGAAGCTTTCCGCGATCTCATGGCCTACGCTGTCCCACGCTATGACTTACCCAGTCGGCACTTCTTTTCTCTAAAAGCCATCCCTGCCCTCCACCGGCATGTGAAAGACCGCATTGTCCATGCACTAAAACAGTCAGTGAGTAGAAAGGTGCACCTTACAACAGATGCATTAGGCATGGCCAGGGCCATTACGTGACCATCACTGCACACTGGGTTAATGTGGTGGATGCAGGCTCCACTGGGGACAAAGGCAGAGGAACAGTGCTGCCTAGACCACGGTATAGGAAACAGTTGGCTGTAGGCTTTCGATCCTCCTCTATCAGCGAAAGCTCCTCCACAGAGCGCAGTCACACTAGCACTCCATCCGCAGCTGGCAGTGTTGTACACGAGGTGTCCCACTATCGAACAGCTAGTGGTAAGCATCAGCAGGCTGTGTTAAAGATGATGTCTTTGGGCGACAACAGACACACCGTGGAGGTACTGGCTGACTACTTGCAGCGACAAACTGAGTCATGGCTGGGCAGTCTAAATCTTAAGGCAGGCGAGGTAGTCAGTGATAACAGCCGTAATTTTGTGGCAACCATAGCCCGTGCAAAACTCACACACATACCTTGCCTGGCTCACACTTTGAACCTGGTGGTGCAGTGCTTCCTTAATAATTATACGGAGCTAACATCCCTGCTCCATAAGGTGCGAAGACTGTGTCTGCACATCCGTCGCTCAAACGTCCACTCCATTCTTTTGCAGAAGCTGCAGCGATTGCTCCACCTCCCCAAGCACCGCCTATTCATAGACGTTGCAACAAGGTGGTACTCCACCCTGCACATGGTTGAGAGGCTGTGCGAACAGAGGCAGGCTTTAATGCATTTGTGAGAGGATACACGGGAAGGCAGTTTGAGGGAAGACATGGAATTGTCGGGTGTGCAGTGGTCAAAGCTGAAAGACCTCTGTAAAGTCCTTCAGTGTTTTGAGGAATGCACACAGCTGGTAAGCACAGACGACGCCATCATAAGCATGAGCATCCCATTTATGTGTCTGCTCATGCAAAGTTTGATGCACATTAAGGATCAGGCATCTGCAGCGGAGGAGGAGGGAAGCCTTGATGACAGTCAGCCATTGTCTGGTCAGGGAACTGTCCTGGACGAGGTGGAGGAAGAAGAGGAAGAGGAGGAGGAGGACAATGAGGGGGATGATTATTTTGGGCAGGAACATGCTTCTCAGGGGGCAAGAGAAAATGTTGGCGTTCCAAGTGTTTGTGAGTGACTGTAGGGATGTTGATTTGCCAGAAAGTGCTCCTCCATCCACCACTGGCAGTGCATCATTGACACCTGGAACATTGGCCCACATGTGCGATTATGCCTTGCGGATCCTAAAACGGGACCCTTTTATGAATGGGTCACCGAGGAGAAAAAACAAAAGCTAAGTCACAGAAATCCAGAGAGGTTGGTAATTATGCAGATTGCAGATCCCTGATCCTAACCACACAACTAGCAGCAGCCGTGGAGCGTACCTACGATGATCCTAGATGCTTCGTCACATGCGGACAACTACATAAGCCTGAAGCAAGAAAAGGGGAAAACTAACTGCCCCAGAGCAGACCCCAAAGGAAAGACAGCCCCCACAAATGTATTGATGGTGAAACAAGATGAAAGCACAAACACAGGCAGGAAAATAGGCTAAGCAAACGATGGGGCCCAAACTAACTAGAAAGGATAGGAAAGGAAAGACACTGTCTGCCATCTGCAAAAAACCCTACAAAAATAATGTCCAACACTTCTGATAGCAAAATTAACCCTGAAGTCACTAGACTTCTCCTACTATATCAGCACTCTGAAATATTCTGAGACAGAGCAAAAAAAGGCCAATCTAATAAGGGACAAAAAGCAAATTGGCAAATACAGGTAAATAAGAGTGGAAATTCAGCACAGCCCGAGCCAGGGCTGGCTGACCACACAAAAAACTGAATAGACCAACAAAATCAAGTGTGAACATTAGCAGAAAACTTAGCTTTAGATGACTGGAACAGAGCTTATAACCAAGACCTGACAAGCCAGAAGGAATCACCAGCACCAGAATAGGCAGTCGGCTGTCTTAAATCCAGTCTGAGATTCCGGAGGTCCAATCGTCATCCTCATTATCAGGTGGCAGATCTCTACTGATTAAATCAGCCTCACTACCTCCTGTTACCACCAGAGGGAGCCTGGCAGGAGAACTCACAACTGGTGGACCAGAAAATGAACTCACAACAGTACCCCCCCTTGAGGAGGGGTCACCAAACCCTCATCCATGCCACCAGGCCGATCAGGATGAGCCCGGTGAAAAGCACAAACCAATCTATTGGCATGAATATCAGAGGCAGAGACCCAACAATTATCCTCCTGGCCATAACCCTTCCATTTGACCAAATACTGGAATCTCTGTCTAACCAAACGAGAATCCAATATTTTCTCTACCTTGTAGTCCACATTGCCTTCAACCAACACAGGGTCAGGAGGTGCTGCCATAGGCACCACTGGCTCACCAAACCTCTTCAACAGAGATTTGTGAAATACGTCATGGATCTTGAACGTAACTGGAAGAGCCAATCGAAAAGAAACAGGATTAAGAATCTCCAAAATCTTATAAGGTCCAATAAATCTTGGCTTAAATTTTGGAGATGCAACCTTCATAGGAATATTCTTAGACGACAACTATACCATATCACCCACTTTAAACCGGGGACCAATGGTCCTATGCCGGTTGGAAAAACGCTGGGCCTTTTCCTGAGAGAGTGACAACTTATCCACCACTTGGACCCATATCTGCTGCATTCTCTCAACCATAGTGTCCACATCTGGCAGGACGAAGATTCCACTTGCCCTGAAGAGATTCGAGGATGAAACCCCAAAATTACAGAAAAAGGGTGACATCAAAGTGGCAGAACTAGCTCTATTGTTCAGTGCGAATTCGGCCAAGGGCAAAAATGAGACCCAATCATCCTGATCAGCAGATATAAAACATCTCAAATAAGACTCCAAGGTCTGGTTTGTTCTCTCAGTCTGTCCATTGGTCTGGGGATGAAACGCGGAGGAGAAGGATAACTGAATTCCCAGATTGGAACAAAAGGCTTTCCAGAATCTGGAAACAAACTGGACTCCTCTGTCGGACACAATGTTCTCAGGAATCCCATGCAACCGAACCACCTGTTGTAAAAACAAGGGCACCAACTCAGCGGAAGATGGCAACTTTGGGAGTGGTACAAGATGGACCATCTTCGAAAATCTATCACAAATCACCCAGATAACAGTCATCCTCTGAGAGACAGGAAGATCAGAAATAAAATCCATTGAGATATGGGTCCATGACCTCTTGGGCATCGGCAGGGACATCAGCAACCCACTAGAACGAGAACAGGGTTTAGACCAAGAACAAGTCCCACAGGACTGTACAAAATTCCTGACATCACGAGATAAGGCAGGCCACCAAAAAGACCGACTCACCAAATCTCTGGTACCAAAAATACCTGGATGACCAGCCAATGTGGAGCAATGAATTTCGGACATCACTCTCTTTCTCCACTGGTCAGGAACATTGTCACGTCGCCGTCAGACTCGGGGCCGGCTGTTCCGCCCTCAGCCACTAGGAGGCGACGGACTGTCACGCCGCCCTCGGGCTCGGGGCCTGTTGTCCAGGCCTCGGCCACCAGGAGACGCTGGACTGACATGTTGTCGTCGATCTCGGGGCCTGCTGTTCCGCCCTCAACCACTAGGAGGCGCCGTGGCTCGCGCCTGAGTGAGGGCGGCAACAATGAAAGAGCTTCTGCGCAGGCGTCTACTGGACGCAGACGCCGCTCCTCTGTCAGTCATGAAGGGGCTGGTGCATCATCATCAGGTCTGGTCCTGGGGGTGGTCCTGATGACATCACCAGCCCGGGAGCCTATGAGGGACAACCTGATCCCTCAAATACCTTGGGACTGGGCTTGCAAGCCGCCGGATATATTCTTGGTTCCCCTACGTGTTACTTGTGATTGCCTATCGTTAACTCCGACCTCAGCCTGAACTTCTGACTACTCTGTTGCCTGCCGTTTTTGTACCTTGCATTTCTCCCGATTACTGATGCTGACCTTGGCCTGGATTCCTGACCCCCTCTACTGCCTGACGATTTTGTACCTCCACCACTCTCCCGGTTTTTGACCTCTGTCTGGACTCTCGACTCTGCCTCTGCCTGCCGTTTCTGTACCTCCACTGCTCGCCTGGCTTCCGACTCCATTTTTGGCTCCCTTCCTGCTTTTCTATTGCGACCGTTCTGCTCTGGTACTCTGCTCCTGTTCAGACAGCGCTTCCTGGGCTCTGCAGTAAATCCAGATCCCTGTATAGGGGTAAAGGGTGTCGGTGCTACTCGGGGCGCTGCCTGTCTGCAGCCCAGACTTGCAGACGGACGCGACATTATATCTGGCCCAAATAAAACTGTCTCTTGTGTGTATATATATATCACACCTATATAAAGACAGTTTCTCTGAATTTTTTTTTCTTTCCTTGTCATTTTAAAAGGCAATTTTAAATCACAGACACATCGGAGAGTGTGGGAGCACAAACTCATTACAATCTTTGATTCTATTCCCACAGGACTCAATTTGTCAGAAGGTTTTATGACCCATTACCATATCTGAGCTATCTCCTCCAAGTAGCCCTTTGATCTCACAGAACTTTTCACACTACCTATCTAATCTTACCTAATTAAGGATTCTCTCTTCAAGCTCATTGTTTGTTTATTGAAATGTTGTGCTTTAAACTGTATATAAATAAGGATAAGGTTTCTTTAAATATTTTGTCATATCAGCCTGATGAAGGGAAGTAAGCAATCCCGAAAGCTTGCTTTGTAACAACATTCACTATTATTTGTTAGCCATTAAAAGGTATCATACCCACAAGATTCCTATTTTGTTTCTCTCACTGAGAGCACTTTATATATTTTTTTCTACTGGCTACACGGTACCAAACCACTTTTTTTGTTTTTCTTCGGAAGTATAGACGGAAATTTAAAATTACCCCTAGACTGGATACACCTGGTATGTGCTGATACAGTACCTTTGTTCAAAATTTTGTATTACGGTATCATCCATTGTGAGTGAGCGTGTGTGGTTTACGCCTTCTATATATACGGTGAATCGGAGATACCAATTTTTACCCTATACTTGATACAGCTTGTATCTTGTTATACAGTACCTTTGTTCGACATTTAGTATTACGGTCAAATCCATACTGAGTAAGCATCTGAGACTGACTACGGGACTATGTATACTGAGATATCAATTGTACCCTATAATATATATACTTGCTATCTTGTTATCCAGTACCATTTTTACAACATTTTTTATTATGGTCAAACCCAGACTGAGTGAGCGTCTGAGGGTGACTCCGGAAATATATACCGAGATTTCATATTTGGCCAACACTGTATACAGCTGTACGCTTGTGTTACCCATTTACAGCTTTTCATATTCTTGTGTAATCCATACTGGGCCTGAGAGCATTTGTGTCTGCCTCCTGAAATGTATATGGAGATTCAGAATGTTTACACTATACTATATATACCTTGTATCTGGTGATACTGTACCCTTTTTCACCTTTTTATTTTATTGGGTAATCCATACTGAACCTGTGAGCGTCTGTGTATGACTCATGAAACATATACGGAGATTTACTGTTATTCCTAGACTGTATAGAGCTGTATGCTTCTGATACAGTACTATATATCTGCTGGTATTTTGGGTCAATTTTCTAAAACATGAGTAAGTATGGTGGAAGAGGACGCGGACGTGGGCATGGGGGGCCACCTGGTACTGATGGTGGTGGTGGTGCATCTGCTGGTAGTGCCAAAAGCACAATAGCAGCTAAGGCAGGAGGTGTTGAGCATGCATCATGGTGTAGCTCTGGAAGGCCTGTAAGGCTCTGTTTTCTGGGAGTAGGTAAACTGCTTTTGAAGCCGGAGCATCAGGAACTGTTTTTGGCTTACATTGCTGAAACAGCCTCCAGCTCTAACACCTCCTCTTCTGAAGTTTAAAAAAATGCAAGCACTGAGTCATAAGTGTGGGCTTCTGGTCAGGAGCAACCACTCTCCTTGTGTCCTTAACCCACACCAAAAGTGAAGGATGCGGCAGCACACACTTCAGATTATTCCATGGATCTCTTTTCACATACCATGCCTGGGTCAATTAAAAATGGGGCCCATCATATACTGGAGCATTCAAAATGGGGGACATCTGACACTGGAGCATCATCCATGAGGCCCATCATATACTGGAGCATTCTAAATGGGGCAGATCAGACGCTGGAGCAGCATCTATGGGGTGTCATGATCCATGCGGGATCTGGAAAGATAAAAAGCACAGGTAACCTTTTTTTTCCTAAGCTGTGCTTAGAGATGTTTTTGCCCCTGTGGCCATTTGGATTATTGCACTGTGGTGTTGTTTGTTCTAAGTTTGCCCCCGGTGGTGGTGAGTGTCATTGCACTCTGTTTCTTTAGTTAAGTGCACATGTTTATAATGCAGGTCTGATTGCTGGCTCTGCTATAAAAGAGTCACAGGTGTTGCAATCAGCGTTGGTGATAGTATTCATTTCAACCATCCTTGGTGGAGGAAGGAGCTGGAGAACGTTCCTTGCAGCACTGTCTTAGCCCTGGTGTGGAAAGAGTTATAGGGGATTTCCTTGTAGCTCTGACAGAGCTTGGTGACAGCATTTCAGGAGGAGAGCTGCATTCTGGTGGTGGACTCTGTTGCCAGGAGCAAGTGCACAGAGTAAAGCTAAGTGGTGTTGCCCTGTTTGTGTTTTCCCTTCGTGTGTATTAGTACAGCGGTGGGGCCAGTGCCTGCGCCACCCAGCTCCCTAGCAAGGGATAGGTGTAGGGTGTGCTAGGGCGACAGGTATCCTGAGCGGCACCCGGTGCAGAACCGGCATAGGGAATGTTAGGAGCGTTAGGGACACTGACTCAGGGGAGTGCAGGAGGTCTCCACGTCCCCTTTCCCTATTGCAGGACCCACCATTGTAACTGTTTTCCCTCCCCCTTGTCTTGTTGTTTACAGTTACTGGCCTGCGGGCCGTGTCACACAGGACTGTATCACGTGCCGCGTATTGTTGTTTACAGCTACCGGCCTGCGGGTCGCGTCACAGAGGACGGGTCTACATGACATGGGGCACATGATACACTGGAGCATCAGAAATGGGGCCCATTATATATGGAGCATTATTAGGGCCCATAAGACACTGGAGCCTCATCCATGAGGCCCATCATATACTGGAGCATTCTAAATGGGGGACATCAGACAATGGAGCAGCATTTATGAGGCCCTTTATACACTGGAGCATTAGAAATGGAGCCCATTATATGTGGAGCATTATTTGGGCCCTTAACACACTGGAGCATCGTCAATGGGGACCACCATATACTGCAGCATTATGTGGAGCTCATCATATACTGTATGGAACATTATATGTGGCCAATTATTCTGTATGGAGAAATATATGGGGCTCATTATTCTGTATGGCACACAATGTGGTGGCCATAATACTGTATGGAGTAATATACTCTCCTTTTTTTGAGCTATTGTACAATTTAAAATAGATCAGTCATGTCATGTAAGCAGTGAAGTATTTGTCATTGTACTATACCTATATTTCTGTGCTGTATCGGAGCATTATGAGTTGTGGTATGTGTTAACGGTGCACACTGACACTCTTTGGCCCAGGGCACCCGAAAACCTGGAGCCCTACCGCCTCACAACTTTAGTCAAATAACCCCCAGTTTTCAATTCGTAACTATTATTATGAAGTAAATTAAGGTTGACAAGCTTCAGTAATAAGAATTGATGTTTTGGCATTGAAATGGGCACTGTAGGTGTGTTTACTGTGCTCCACTCCCTGCTGACTTTGGTTCCCCATTGACTTGCATTGGGTTTCGTGTTTCAGTCGGCCTCCTACTTTTCCCTATGGTCGGCTGATTTCATTTGACCCGACTTTTGAGAAAGTCGTGTTTCATGAAACCCGACTCGACCCTAAAAAAGGAAAAGTCGATCATCTCTAATCAGGATAACCTCAACTACATTAATTATAAACACAGTACATATGCCATTATGCTGCAGCGCAGGTGCCAGTTTTTTTTTCAGTATGCACACATATTATTCATTATGTAAACTAAGGGGCAGGTCGCTGAGGGATCAGTGACCTGTCAGTAGTCTTCATTTTGAATAGTTAAGCAGAGCACCACATGAAGACCCCCCCCCCCACAGGCCGCCCGGAAGCAAAAGCATATAATTAACCAAAAACTGAAAATAAAGATGAAACTCTACAAGATGTATTTCATTAACCAGGTATCATTTTAATCAGTATAATGGCTCCAACCTGACACTGTGTGTAGGTTACTGTGCACAATCTTGCTGACAGGTTCCCTTTAAGGTGGAGGCAGAGGAGGAGAGGTCAATTGATGCAGAGCTTGCCATCCACTGGAGCATATTCTTTCCCTCATTTACAAGGCATACCCCGGTGCGACAGCCAAAAGAAGTTGAGTAGCCCATCTAGTAACAGAAGTTGTCAACATGCTGTGCAATTTCTCTCTGCAGTAAAACAAACCTACTTCTCATATCTCATATCATGCCTGTCTCACAACACTAAACAGCTATTCAGTACTTTTAATTCTATCCTCGTCCCCAGCTCCCCCTCTCTTTGAAAACAGGTTGCGGGACGCAGTGACAGCCAGGAGACAGAGCAAGGGTTAATGCTTTTAATTAACAAAGGTATACTCCAAGCAGGGAGTTTAAAAGGTGAAAGGGGGAAAAACAGGCAGTTTAGATGAGAGGAATATACTAATTTGGGGGAAAACAACATTGGTGATAACAGTATGGTTCTGGAGGGTTTAACTTATCCAGTCAGATGATCTCCTCAGGCAGTAAAGTCCATGAGGTCAATGATGGCGCCAGCAACGGCCGGTGCATGGTTGGCCCGATGTAGTCCTGTAGATAACAACGATACGTGTCTTGGCAGCAGCAGTTAGTCTCTGATACCTTCCGCGATGTCCTCAGTCCATCTGTTGGTGTGGCAGGTGGGGTACGAGTCACAGCACTGTCTGAGCTCAATGTGGCTTGGCAAATATACACCAGGGAAGCAGGAAACAGTTCATGGTCACATGCCCGATCTCTCTTAGGCAGCACGCACGCAGCACTAATGGGCCTGGAGTGTTTGGCACCTCGTTCTGGGGGACTAACTGATATGCATCACAGTTATGCTTACAGTCTAATCGGATAGCAGTGGGGAAGTTCAGGCGTGGGCCTGTGCTTCTACGATGCCCAAGGGACGGAGCACTCCCTTGTCCCTGCTGCGCGCTGTCTGTTCCCGCCAAGTTCTCCTGCTTCTGTGCGCACTGAGGCTTTTTTAGCTCAGCCACACACCATGATGCCAGATGTAAGGATTGTTCCGGTCCCGTCAGCTTTCCCCCGGACAACGGAGGAGACAGCCCCGACAGTTCCGGACCTAGCGCAGAGCATGTACCCCCTGTCCGGTCCGTCTTCTTACACCTATCCACTCATCTCAGCTGAAGACTTTACCTCATTCTTTAAGCAGAAGATTGACAACATAAGGCAAAGCTTTTGCCTAAAGTCCCCACAGCCTCTCCTCATAACTACATACTCAACTCTCCTCCTCTAAAACCAACTTCACCATCACGGAAGATTAACTTTCCTCTTTACTCTCCAAATCACGTCACACCACCTATGAATTTGACACAATCCCGTCCCACCTCATTCCAAACCTTACAACGGTCTTCATTTCAAAACTAACCCACCTGTCAATAACAAATGTTGTCTTCCCCTCATGCTTCAGACATACCTTGTTCATGGCCATCTTCAAAAAGTCCTACCTTGATCCATCCTTTGTGTATATCTAGCGCCCCATATCACTTCTCCTCTATGACTCAAAACTAGTGGAACACGTCCATTTTAAACCGTTCTCAAATCTATCCTCCTGCTCACTCTTTGAGTGCTTACCATTCCGCTGAAAATGCCCTGACTAAAGTCAACAACGACCTATTGACCTACTAAATGCCAAATCCAAGCAACACTACTTTGTCCTCCTCCTCTTGGACCTGTCATCTGCCTTCGACACAGTGGACCATTCCTTCTTACTACAGACTCTCTCATCTCTTGGCATCACGGACTTGGCTCTATCTTGGATCTCCTCATATCTAATAGACAGGACATTCAGTGTCTCCCACTCACACACCACCTCCTCATCTCAACCCACCATCTGTCAGTGCCCCCCAAGTTTCAGTTTTAGGACCTCTGCTCTACTCCATCTACACCTTCTGCCTGGGACAGCTCATTGAGTATCACGGCTTTCAGTATCCCATCTTTGCTGATGACACACAGATCTATATCTCTGGACCTGATATCATCTCCTTACTTTCCAGAATCCCACAATGTCAGTCCTCTATTTAATCTTTCTTCTCCGCCAGGTTTCTAAAATGTAACATGGATAAAACAGAATTCATCATCTTTACACCATCTCTTTCAACCCTCCAACTGACCTATCCATCAAAATCAATGGCTTGACTCTGATATCTCCTTCAAATCTGAGATACAAGCCCTTTCCCCTTCCTGCCGATTCCAGCTCAAAAATATCTCCCGAAACCACAGATTCCTCAACCATGAATCGGCAAAAACACTAGTGCATCATCGTCTCCCACCTCGACTACTATAACCAGGGCTGCCACTAGGAATTTCGGGCCCCACACTGGCCAAATTTTCGGGGTCCCCGTGAGACGCCGCCCAGGCTCCATCCCTTGAACTGTCCACAATCAAAACATTTTTTAAGCCGCCACCACAACAAGGTAGACTCTTTTGGCCAGGCCATACTGTAACCTATTAAACATTTGTTAAAATATCCAATACAGTTTAGGTAAATTTTTATTTATTTTTCAATTTTTAAAATGGCCAATAATATCGCATACAGTGGACAAATACCAGCGCACCATGATCAGACACCATATTACCACCACATGGTGACCTATAATACCACATACAAGGAACAAATGTCGCCACACCATGTCCAGACCACATAGTGACCAAATAATAGCACATACAAGGAACAAATACTACCACACCATGTCCAGACCATAAATTACCACCATATGATAACCAATAATACCACATACAAGGAACAAATACCACCACACCATGACCAGATCACATATTACCACTACATAGTGACCAAATAATAGCACATACAAGGAACAAATACCACCACACAATATATTACCACCATATGATAACCAATAATACCACATACAAGGAACAAATACCACCACACCATGACCAGACCACATATTACCACCACATAGTGACCAAATAATAACACATACAAGGAACAAATACTGCCACACCATGGCCAGACAATATATTACCACTACATAGTGACAATACGATAATGCTGATCAGTAATAAAAAAACAATACTAATTTCACCATAAGTGCCATTATGCACAGGAGATCTGTACTTAGTATGCAGTGTCTGTGTACAGGTAATACAGTGATCACAGTGACATTATACACAGGAACTCTGTATATAGTGTATAATGTAAAGGTAATACAGTGATCACTGGTGACATTGTACACAGGACCGCTGTATATAGTATACTGTTAGGAACGGCGGAACACGCTAAATAAAAATAATATTAAAGCACGTTCGCCGCTTGGGGTCCACCATGCAGTAGGTGATATAACTGCTGCTAAGTGGTGGCAGGAGCAATATGGCGGAAATGCGCACAGGGTTATACTTAACCCAGGTGCGCAGAGCAATCTCAGCTAATTCACGGAGATGCCAATTAAGTACAAACACAAAAGACTGAGCCTGTTGAGGTCACAGTACTCAGTAAAAACGCACACACGGTATCAGGTCACAGGAGTAGCCCAAGATGACGGCACTACGTCCGTCTAGAACTACCGTGTGCGGAACGTCGCAACTGCGGACGCAAAGGTGGCTGCTACTGCAGCGCGGCATGGACACTGCCGCTAAACGAGAAGGCTAAGGCACAAGCGCAATGTCGGACGCTAGCAGCTGTAGATGTTGCAGTAGAGGAGCGCTGGCGCTGATTCTAACTCAGTCCCTAACCACATACGCAATATCAAAGGGAAGGGGTTTTGTAATGAGTCATTCACCAGAATCATACATCCGTCCTCATACACACAGCAGCAAGTAAGTCTATACTAGCGCATGACGGAACAGCCATGCGCACCTTTTATAGCAGGCGGGACCTTCCGCAAGCTTTCCAGATCTCTGAGATCTGGAGCAGGACCTGAGCACATGACTCCAATGGGAGATCGTCCCATGAGCATGCTCAGTAGGAGGACAGAAGGACTTAGCCTCAGGAGAGTCTCCTGGTACTTATAAAGTATAATGCAGCGTCAGGTTGCCATAGACACTGTAAGTCATGTGAGCGGTGTGGCGATGACGCTGTGCCGCTAAGACCGGACGTGACGTGAATGGCCCGAAGCCAAGCCCAGGAAGTGGGGCACGCAGATAGAGAGGGTCCATTGCATATGGAGGGACCGGAAATGATGTACCCGGCGTCTGGAAACCGACAGGATACTGCACTGTGCTCAGTTATATATAAGGCAAGAGAAGGTGAAACCTGCGCGCTATGTCTTTAATTGAACTCCATAAACTCCCCTGATGAGTCCTGAATAGATGAAACGCGTTGGGAGATACTATGTGGGAATAAGGCCATCCAGATGAATTTAGGCATGAGAATATGCTGAGACTGGGGGCCCCGTTTTCAGGAGCGCATGCACAGGCATCGGTGTATAGGACTAATACACCTGAGATGAGTATAATGACATATGTTGTCTCACCGTGAGAGTATTTATTATGCAGTAATATTGCGGAGTACAAGGCATTATAATTTACTGGACTCCATGGGTGCTATGTATGGTTCATATTGAACTGTGAGAAATGCTTGTATAGTATGAATTTCTTTGATGTGGAGCAATAGATATTCATTTTTTGATTCGCCTTGTCTTGAAGAGTATTGAAAATATTTGAGATGGAAACAGGAATAATAAGGTTTGCGTTCCCAAAGAGGATACTGCAATAATTTCAATAAGTGTCGCCATATATGCTGATACAGTATTTTGGTTAACATACCTGGAATACATCCAGATACACTGGTCATTCAGCTATAATTTGGCACAAAAAGGGAAAAAAAATGTATTCTGTCCATTATTATGACAATATAAGGTGTCTCAGCATAGGTTGCTGTTTTTATTGGCACGATTGCATGGGCACTTTTTTCTGGCACTATTTTGGCACTTTACAGTTTTTAATTTATGATTAAAAGTAAAGTTTTAATTAATTTATATCCATACTAATTTGCTACATATACTTTTGATCGGTATTGGTAAAAACAGACCCCTGCTTATGTACTTACTATTTTCGGGCACATGACATTTTTTAGTCACTTTTTATTCTGATTTTTGGGAGGCAGAATGAACAAAAACCAGCAATTCAGGAATTTCTTTTGGGGATGTTTATACCTTTCCGTATGTGGTAAAATTGATGAAGCAGTTTTATTCTTCAGATTAGTATGATTACAGCAATACCTCATTTATATTTTTTTATGTTTTGGCACTTTTATACAATAAAAACTATTTTATATAAAAAATAATTATTTTAGCATCGCTTTATTCTGAGAGCTGTAACTTTTTTACTTTTCTGGTGATGGTATGGGGGCTTGTTTATTTTTGGGACAAGATGACATTTTCAGTGTATCATGTTTATTTATATCCGTCTTTTTGATCTCGTGTTATTCCAATTTTTGTTCGGCAGTTTGACGGTAATTGGTAAAGCATTGTTTTTTGCCTTGTTTTTTTTGTTCTGGTGTTCACTAAAGAGGTTAACAAGTGGGACAGTTTTATAGGACGGGTCATTATGGATGTGGCAATGCCAAATATGTGTACTTTTATTGTTTATATTTTTTTCCATTCAAATATTTATTTAGTGATAGAATAAATATAGATTTTGTTATTATTATTTTAAAAAAAATATTTTTACAATTATTTTAATTTTTTTTAACTTTATTCTAACTTTTACACTTTGTCCCACTATGGGACAATCATTTTTTGCAGGCTGATCGCTTATATAGCATGCAGATGAAGCAACATCTGCATGCTATAGAAGCTGCCAGAGCTGCACTTACTGCACACTGACTGAGAGACTTCCTGATCATGCACTGCGACATTGGGTTACCATGGCAGTGATGGGGACCCCCGCGTCACGCCGCGAGGTCTCCGATCCAAAGACAGAGGGACTGTCAGCCCTCTGACTACTCCCGGAATGCTGCAATCGTGTTCGATTGCAGCATTTCTGGGGTTAAAGTGCCGGGAACGGTTCGTGACTCCTGGCACTTAGTGCTGGTTGTCAGCTGTAAGAATCAGCTGACACCCGGCCACAATCGGCCGCACACCACCCATGTACACGGCCGATCGCTATGACGTATTACCTTCCATGGTCAAATTGTGTCGAGTCACATGGACTGTATAATATGTCAGATGGCACAAAGGGGTTAAAGATGTGCAAAGATAGATAATTAGTGGTTTGCATGTGTAGTTTACTGTACATGTATTAACCTAATAAATAAATAAATTATATAAATAAATGGAAAAAAAATTACTTAGTGGTTCACTCCCCAGCTATTTTTTTGGTAACCAGCAAAGGCAAAACAGACAGTTGAGAGCTGGTATAATCAGGCTTGAAAGATCCATGGGTATTGGGTCCTTCCCAGCCTAAAAATACCATTCCGCAGTCACCCCAGAATTAACACATGAAACAAATGAATCACATGAAATGCTCCAAATCTGGCACTTTTCCTTCACTCTTACCGATTGCCCTTGTATGGTGGCAATGGTGGTAATGATCTTGGGGTTGATGTCAGTTGTGAAGTTTCCAAAAAGAGAGCTGACATGAATACCTGATGTTTGTAATAGAAAGGTGTCTATCAGACCTAAAAACTTGCTGGGTCTAGCAGAACACAGTGTGAGCAGGGAGTGGCTGTTGCTAAAGTCTAAGGAGCCTCAGAATGAGGCTCCATAGGCTTTAGACGATGGATTCGGGGCACATTGTAGGAAGTGCTGGACTACATCGGAGCTGCATGGAACCTTTTTCTATAATAAATTGTTTTTATTTCTCTCTTTGAATGTCTTTCAGGCTTCCATTTGAGGACTACATCGAAGCTCCGTGTAATCTTTTTTTGCTTTTTCATAAATCTGTGAACCCAGGAAAGAGTTGGAGAGTATTTTTGTAAATAAACTTTTTTTTGTGCGTGTTATTTACATTTTATTACTGAGTTAGTAATGGGGATGTCTGATACACACTTTTCCATTACTAACACCAGGGCTTGATGGCCCCTGTGTTTTTGGACAATTCACAGCTGATATCAACCCCAACTACCATTGCCAATGCACTAGGGCAATCAGGAACAGTGAAGACAAAGCAACAAAATTGGAGCATCTCATGTGATGCTCCAGTTCTGGGGTGGCTACTGGCTGGTATTTTTATGCTGGTAAGGGCCCAATAACCATAGACGTTTGGAGCCTGATAATATCAGCCCACAGCTTTTTACTTTACCTTTGCTGGTTATAAAAAAATGCGGGGAAGCCACATAATTTTTTTTTCAGTTAGTAGCTGCTGCATTAGTTCAACAAACATGGCACTAAAGGCACTATTTTATATAATGTGTCCTGGTGTTGTGGAATTAGATATATATCTCTCTGTCTATAAAGGGTCTTTGCAAAGTTTGCAAACTTTTAACATGTAAAATCATTATTTTTTGCAAAGTATTTTATTCCGGTACATGTCATGCGGATGGAACATGGATAACGCAGACGTACACACAGATGGCACATTTACACACAACATTGATAACATTGGTACTGGTGTTTCCACTACTGGTATCATCAGAATGTGTGAAGGAGGCCTGAGTGTGTGCATAGTGATAGCTGCCAATCACTGATAGGATCGCCCAGAAAAAGCAGAAGATTAAATGATTAAAACCCAGGTTATACCAAATCTTTTATCACAAAACTATATATATATATATAAATCTCCTCAGCTCCTTCTCCTCTATAGCATGGTGTCTGCAGACAGGGTCGGTTTTAGACAAAGTGATGTCTTGGGCAAAAGTTTAAAGTGTGGCCCCAAATGCTCACTTAATGCTACATCACATAAACATTTCAGTTGTATTGACATGTGCTGCGTTCAGGATGCTAAATGAGCATGAGCAATATTGAAATTGTTTGACGCTTGTTTCTCGGCCTCTTTAAAGCAACTGAGTAAGAATGATGGGGACAGAATGATTACTTATAGTATAATGTTACCAGTAGTAAGTCTGCAGTTTTCGCTGGGTGATTTGCTGCTGAGAACAATGATTTCTGTTGTGGCATAAACAATCCAAGCACTAGATGAATAAGCAGCATTTTGCTTGTTTAGTATAATACACCCCATAGTCCTCTATATAGTATAATACACACCCCATAGTTCTCCATACAGTATAATACACACCCCATGGTCCTCCACATAGTATAATATACACCCCATAGACCTCCCCATAGTATAATACACACCCTATAGTCCTCCATACAGTATTTTACACGCCCCATAGTCCTCCATAGAGTATAATACACACCCCATAGTCCTCCATACAGTATAATATATACCCCATAGTCCTCCATACAGTATAATATATACCCCATAGTCCTCCACACAGTATAATACACACACCATAGTCCTCCACATAGTATAATACATCCCATAGACCTCCCCATAGTATAATACACACTTCATAGTGCTCCATGCAGTATATACACCTCATAGTCCTCCACATAGTAAAATGCACCTTATAGTGCTCTACATAGTATAATACGCACCCTATAGTCTTCCATACAGTATAATACACTCCCTATAGTTCTCCACATAGTATAATAAACACCCCAAAGTCCTCCACACAGTAGAATACACACCCATAGTGCTTCATACAGTACAATACACTCCACATAGTTATCCATACAGTATAATACACATCCCATAATGCTCCATACATTATAATACACACCCCATAGTGCTCCACATAGTATAATGCACCCCATAGTGCTCCATACAGTATAATACACTTCCTATAGTGCTTCACATAGTATAATACACACTCCATAGTCTTCCATACAGTACAATGCACACCCCACGGTGCTACATACAGTATAATACTCCCCCATAGTCATTCATACAGTATAATACACCCTATAGTGCGCCATACTGTATAATACACACCCCATAGTGTTACAATGCACACCATAGTCCTCTTTATAGTACTATGCTGCCCTATACAAGAGTATAATGCAACCCCATACAATATAATGTAGCCAGCCCCCATACAATGAAATGCAGCCAGCCCCTATACCATGTAATGCAGCCAGCCCCAATACCATGTAATGCAGCCAGCCCCAATACCACGTAATGCAGCCAGCCCAAATAGAATGTAATGCTGCACCCATACACTGTAAAGAAGCCCCCATATAATGAAATGTAGCCTGCCCCCATAGAATGTGATGCAGCCAGCCCCCATACAATGTTATGTAGCCAGCCCACATACAATGGTATGTAGCCAGCCTCCATACAATGTAATGTGGACAGCTCCCATACAATGTAATGCAGCAAGTCCCCATACAATGTAATGTAGGCAGGCCCCATACAATGTAATGTAACCATACCATATAAGAAAATGCAGCCAGCCCCTGTATAATGTTATGTAGCTAGCCCCCATGCAATGTAATGCAGTCAGCCCCATACAATGTAATGCAGCCACCATACAATGTAATGCAGCCCCCATACAATGTAATGCAGCCATCCCCCATGAAATGTAATGTGGCTCCCATAAATAAAATACTCACCTCTCCTTATTCCTCGCTGTAGCGCGTCTCCTCTCACCTCTTCAGCATGTCCACTGCCAAGCACAGACTGGTGCACGATGATGTCATTCCACCCGCTGCATCAGAGGTGGAGGGGGATGATGCAAGAGGGAGCATCACGTGACACTTTCTCCTCTCTCATTTCTTTCAACTGGATCGGCATCTATGTCTGATGTGGGAGGCATTGGCACCAGGCCCCCTTGACTCATGGGCCCCATATCGCTCAGATGATCTGCCGCTATTAGTAGCACACCAATGGCTGGGATCCCCTGGGGTAGTGGGAGCCCTAGGCAGTTGCCTAGTGTGCCTGCCCCTAATGCTGGCCCTGCCTGCAGATTGTACTGCATTTTCATGGTGACAGGTTTCCTATAATTAAATTATAAGTTACCAAGGAGTTTCCCTTTAAGATTATTCTTGCGCACTCGAGAGCCCACTTTATGAGAGAATGAGCAGTCACTGAAGGCTGTAAGACGCTGAATCTTGAAAGGCATCTGTGGGATTTCCCTGTATATTGTGCACATATCATCAGTATACAGGCAATATATCAGATTTATGGCCTCTGTCACAATTACAGAGCGTTATCTTCACAGCTCATTTATCTGCATTACATTCAACACAGCCGTTTATATAGACTTACACGTAAGGCACGTAATAGTATTACTGGTCCTAATATGATATATATTGATACACCGAACTATTCTGTGTTTAGCTGGAGGTGAATGCACGGCTGATGAGTTTAAGCTCAGAGACTGGATATTAAAGTAACAAACCCTCAGCTGTGATGAAGTATATCTGGGCAGTTTTTAAGCCTCAGGATATTGTCAGCAATGTTACTATTCTCTTACAGTAAGATGAGATCCTGTTAATGCTTTGGACAAATTCTGTACATGTAGCTTAGAGTTAATGGAGAGCAGTCCACAAGTTTAGAGACGCAATTAATAGTTCAGAACCAGAGGAACACTACTACTAAGGATACCACCTGAGGTGTGTACACATGCAGCGAAAATGCTGCATTTTTTTGACTATAAAAACTGCTTTTATGTGCTATTAAAAAAACACATTAAAAATGCTTCTTCACATCTGTGCATAAATTAGGGTTGAAAAGGCAGAAAAAATGCAGCAGAAATGCAATAACCAGAGACGATTGTTGTATAGTTTAGAGACAGACACCTGCAGAAAAAACACAGTACTTATGTAACATGTGAACGTGGCTTTACAGACCCAAAAAGCCAGATGTATAGTGAAACTTTCATAAAAATGAGAAAGTTCTGATTGTTATGACTGTGGATGAATGAACAAAAAATAAATCCGTAAGTCCAACCTAGAGATGAGCATGATGTACAGATGACGTCTTGCCAGCACTGGGTAATCAAAAGCCACACTGGGGACACTGTAATATAATGTAAGTAATTTGTAGATGTCTTGTCCAGTCACCAAGTACCACTGACTTGGATGCTGGACCGGAGTCCCATGAATCGATCTGCTCATCTCTAACCCCAACCGTCCTCGATTCAGCAGGACAATTCCCAGATATGGGTCTATGCCCTGAAGTCTCAGGCGTCTGCTAAAAGTCCCTCTTTGCCACTGCACCCTCTGACATCTCCTTCTGTCAGAGTAAAAAGAAATGGTAAATGGCTGTGACTAAATTTGGCTGCATGAGTTGTCGCTCTTTCTCTTCTGTAAAACTTTGAATATATGTATAAGATATCCCAAAAGTTAAGTTAATCTTTAAATGTTTAATAGTATTAATGTATTGATGATGATTCTAGAAGTATATTCATGTACTGATTGTGGTTTTGGTGCTGTATTCATGTCCTGATGGTAGTAATGATACTGTATTATATCAAAATGTAATAATTAGAGTTGAGAGACTATTGGTTTTTTAGGGTCGAGTTTCGTTTCGTGAAACCCGACTTTTCCAAAAGTCGGGTCGAGCAAGATCGGCCGATTATAGGGAAAAGTCGGGGTCGTCCCGAAACACGAAACCCAATGTAAGTCAATGGGGAATAAAAGTCGGCAGTGAGAGGAGGACAGGAAACACACCTACAGTGCTCATTTGAATGCAAAAAGCATCAATTCTTCTTACTTAAGCTTGTCAACCTTAATTAACTTCATAATACAAGTTACGCACTGAAAAATGGGGGTTATTTGGCTAAAGTTGTGGGGGGGTAGGGCTGGCTCCAGGTTTTCATGTGCCCTGGGCGAAAGAGCGCCCCTTTAACACATACCACAACTCATCATGCTCCGATACGGCAGAGAAATAGCGGTATAGTACAATGAAAAATACTTCACTTTTTACATCTCATGACGAGGCCCATGTATTTCTCCATACAGAATCATTGGTCCCATATAATGTTTGAAACAGTATATGATGAGCTCCACATAATGCTACAGTATATGTTGGTCCCCATGGATGAAGCTCCACTGTCTTATGGGCTCAAATAATGCTCCAAACATAATGGGCCCCATTTCTAATGCTCTAGTGTATAATGGGCCCTGTAAATGCTGCTCCAGTGTCTGATGTCCACCTTTGGAATGTTCCAGTGTATGGTGGGCCCCATCTATCATTCTCCAGAGTATAGTGCTCCCCAAAAATTGCTGTCCCAACATTGAAAACAATCAAATAAGTCTCCTCGCTAGGGAATCCCTGTACTAGTCTGGACTCCTCGTCGTCCCCATCTTCCATCTCACTGCACAGTATTTCAACCTTGCAAGTGCTGTGATCATGAGCAAGCAGGGGGGGCCCACTCGTTGGCGACGGCACTGGCACAGGGCCCCTGATAGTACGGTGGTGTGTCTGATGGCGGGTGGGCCGAACCTGCACTTTCATCTGCAGCTTCCTCTTTGTCACCGTGTAAGATGGAACTGTATATGGGAAGGGTAACCTGAGTTTCATCAGGGTCAGATTCAGGCCGTTTAGCGTGCGAGGGGAATGTAGTGGTCTGGGTCAATGTACCAGCAGATTCATCGAGCAGTGGCTGGGTATCAGTGCACTTGTGTCGCCCCCAGGAGTACGGTCGCCACAGTGGCATTACCTTCCTCCTAGGGAGTGTGATGTCATGCTTGGGAGCAACGAAGGATCTCTCTAGCAGGTTAACTGATTGGGCGGCGTTATTCCCACGAGTCATGACCCTCCAAACAGCGTTCATGAAGGCAAAGTGTTTGTTTTACGTGGGCAGTATGGTTGCAAAGCTGAACCTTAAAGGAATGTCCAGAAGGGCACCAACAGGAGTGGAGCCTACGGTTAAATTCGACTCCACCTGGGAAACCTCAACCATGCCAGCTACAGAACAGATGCACACATTGCAAGCTTAATTCCGTTAACGAACGAGACTCCGTCATGCCCCGCGGTCCGAGTCCGGCTTACTAGAGGGACACGTGAGGCTCTGGCACATGAGATTGGCCAATAACTGGTGTGTCATGCCCTTACATGTCCGTGGCTGCATGTGCGCTACACTGAAAAGGCCAGCGTTTGTCGCTTATAGGTGCAGATAACCCGCTGAACAACGTTAGTGATGGGGATCACTGATTACAATTATTACCCGCGAACGATGATTTCCCAGTAAGTGCAGGTCAACCGCAGTTCCGGAATTAGGCCTAACCGTCATTCCTGAAAAAATGAAAAACTTACGTGTGCAAACCACAGGTGCTGTAGCTTGCTTAACAGCTCGCCAGCCGTTCTCACGCCCAGTATGGATTACACGTGATTGCACAAAGGTGAGAAAGGGTACCGTATCCCCAGATAACATGTATGGATAACGTACACATTCAAAAGATATGTCTATACATCAGGAGGCAGGCTCAGACGGTGTCAGGCCCAGTATGGATTGCACGTGATTGCACAAAGGTGAGAAAGGGTACCGTATCCCCAGATAACATGTATGGATAGCGTACACATTCAAAATATATGTCTATACATCAGGAGGCAGGCTCAGATGGTGTCAGGCCCAGTATGGATTGCACGTGATTGCACAAAGGTGAGAAAGGGTACCGTATCCCCGGATAACATGTATGGATAGCGTACACATTCAAAAGATATGTCTATACATCAGGAGGCAGGCTCAGACGGTGTCAGGCCCAGTATGGCTTGCACATGATTGCACAAAGGTGAGAAAGGGTACCATATCCCCGGATAACATGTATGGATAGTGTACACATTCAAAATATATGTCTATACATCAGGAGGCAGGCTCAGACGGTGTCAGGCCCAGTATGGCTTGCACGTGATTGCACAAAGGTGAGAAAGGGTACCTTATCCCCGGATAACATGTATGGATAGCGTACACATTCAAAAGATATGTCTATACATCAGGAGGCAGGCTCAGACGGTGTTAGGCCCAGTATGGCTTGCACGTGATTGCACAAAGGTGAGAAAGGGTACCGTATCCCCGGATAACATGTATGGATAGCGTACACATTCAAAAGATATGTCTATACATCAGGAGGCAGGCTCAGACGGTGTCAGGCACAGTATGGATCTGACGGCCCAGACTACACAGCGGAGGAGCAGGGAGAGGTAAAGATTGCAAATGCTGGGGCCCTGCCCAAGCAAGGGGGGCCCACTCGTGGGCGTCGGTACTGGCACTGGGCCCCTCATAGTACGGCGGTGTGTCTGATGGTGGGTGTGCACCACCACCGTCATAGACACTTGATTGCACTATGAGGGACCCTGTGCCAGTGCCCGCGTCCAAGAGTCGGCCTACCCACCTGTCCAGGGCAACGGCACTCGCACGGTGTCGTGCGCTTGGTGGTGACCCCGGCCATGGGGGGGGAGGCAGCACAGTTAAGGAGTTTTAGAAAGTGGCATATGTTGATGTTGGACATTCAGCTGATGCAAAAGGCGAAATAGGTCAAGTCCCAGGAAGAGGTGGACCAAAGCAAGCCATTTTTCTGTCACCCTATGTGTCATCAGGGGAAGGTGGGACAAAATCCTTGGAAACCCATGCATGGTTCATTTTAATGAAGGTTAGATCATCCACATTTTGGGTTGACAGACGGGTCCTTTTTTCTGTCAGGATTGATCCAGCTGCACTGAAGACTCTTTCCGATAGCACACTTGCAGCTGGGCAAGCGAGCTCCTGTACGGCATATTGTGCCAATTCAGGCCAGGTGTCCAGTTTAGCGGCCCAATAGTCAAAGGGGAATGACCTGTGTGGGAGAACATCGATATGGGAGGAAAAGTAGTTTGTAACCATAGTTGACAACTGCTGTCTCCTGTCACTTTCCATCGATGCTGTATTACCAGTTGTGTGAGCGGTACTTGAAAAATCAGCCCACAACATTGTCATGAAACCCCTGTCTCCAACGCCACTTCTGCTGTGTGCACCATGAACACCTCTGCCAAGCTGCCCCAGGCCCGTACGGCTCGTGTGAGAACCATCACCGCTGCTGTGTGCTGGGAATGCCTCAAGCAACCGATTTACCAGAGTTGCTTGTTTATTAGCCAATATTAGGTCAAGGTTCTCCTGTGGCATGATGTTTTGTAATTTGCCTTTATAGCGTGGATCCAGGATGCTGGCCAACCAGTAGTCGTCATCGTTCATCATTTTGGCAATGCGGGGGTCCCTTTTTAGGATCCGCAAGGCATAATCTGACATGTGGGCCAATGTTCCCGGTGTCAATGATGCACTGTGAGTGCTGGTTGGAGGAGCACTTTCTGGCAAATCCACATCCCTCCAGTCACGCACAAACCCTGTACCAGACCTTGCCACGCCAACATTTTCACTTGCCCCACGAGATGCATCCTCCTCCCCTAAGTAATCATCCCCATCATCATCCTCCTCCTCCTCTTCTTCCTCCAACTCGTCCAGGAGAGGTCCCTGAGCAGACAATGGCTGAATGTCATCAAGGATTCCCTCCACCTCTTCCTCCTCGTCAACATTGGCTGCAGAAACCTGCTCCTTAAGGTGCGTCAAAGTTTGCATGAGCAGACGCATAAGTGGGATGCTCATGCTTAGGATGGCGTCGTCTGCGCTTACCAGCCGTGTGCATTCCTCAAAACACTGAAGGACTTTACAGAGGTCTTTCAGCTTCGACCACTGCACACCTGTCAACTCCATGTCTGCTCTCAAAGTGCCTGGCCGTGTATCCTCCCACAAATGCATTATGGCCTGCCTCTGCTCGCACAGCCGCTCCACCATGTGCAGGGTGGAGTTCCACCTTGATGCAATGTCGATAATGAGGCGGTGGTTGGGAAGGTGGAGCAATCGCTGCAGCTTCTGCATACGAACGGAGTGTACAGGCGACCGGCGGATGTGCGCGCACAGTCTTCACACCTTCTGGAGCAGGGCTGTTAACTCCGGATAATTTTTGAGGAAGCACTGCACCACCAGGTTCAAGGTGTGAGCCAAGCAAGGTATGCGGCTGAGTTTTGAAAGGGCTATGGCTGCCACAAAATTACGGCCGTTATCACTAACTACCTTGCCTGCCTCAAGATGTACACTGCCCAGCCATGACTCAGTTTGTCGCTTCAAGTACTCGGCCAGCACCTCGGCGGTGTGTCTGTCGCCCAAACACATCATCTGCAACACAGCCTGCTGACGCTTTCCACTAGCTGCTCGATAGGGGGACACCTCGTGTGCAACAGTGGCAGCTGCAGATGGAGTGCTCGTACGACTGCGCTCTGTGGACGAGCTTTCGCTTCTGGAGGAGGAGGAGGAGGGTCGAAGGCCTACAGCCAACTGTTTCCTATACCGTGGGCTAGGCAGCACTGTCCAACCACCGCTGTCCCCTGTGGACCCTGCATCCACCACATTAACCCAGTGCGCAGTGATGGACACGTAACGGCCCTGGCCATGCCGACTGGACCATGTATCAGATGTGAGGTGCACCTTTCCACTCACTGACTGCTTGAGTGCATGGACAATGCGGTCTTTTACATGATGGTGGAGGGCTGGGATGGCTTTGCGAGAGAAGAAGTGGCGACTGGGTAGGTCATATCGTGGTACTGCATAGGCCATGAGTTCGCGGAAAGCTGCGCTTTCCAACAACCGATAGGGCATCATCTCAAACGAGAATAGTTTGGCAATGTGGGCGTTCAAACCCAGTGTACGCGGATGAGAGACTGAGTACTTTCTTGACCTACTCATAGTGTCTGGGAGGGTGAGCTGGACTTGAGAGCTGCATATGGTGGAAGTAGCGGTGGACAGGGCGGACTGAGAGAGGGTTGATGATGGTGATGGAGTTGGTGTTCTTTCTGATGGCCTAGATTCAGTCTTTCGTTGATATAACAGTGGGATTCCCTGACTGCTGTGGCCTTGCAACGACACCTCAACATTTGCTGCTGTGCTAACCGGTTGGCTTACAGTGGGGGAAACAATGTAGCGTTGCTGACTACCTTCTTTGTGATCAGTTGCACATGTGGCACTTGAGGTTTGGTGTTGTGTCCACGCTTGCAAGTGCATGCTGGTTAAATGTCTAAGCATGCAACTGGTATTCAAATTTTTCAGATTTTTCCCTCGGCTAAAGGTCTTTGCGCACTTCTTACAGATAACCTTGGCCTGATCATTAGGATTTTGTTCAAAAAAGTGCCACACTGCACTCTTCCTACTTTGGCAGACATTTTGCGGCCTAGCACGCTGTGATCTTTTGACCCTCTGGACAAGCTGTCCAGCAACTCTTTTGATTTTTGGAACCTGTCTTTGGAGTGCTCCGGGCCTGCCAGATAACAGCTGTTGCGATGTCGATGTCTGCTGTGGATGCTCCTCATCTGAGCTATTGGAAGCAGCACCCTCTTCCCCCAATGGATGCCAATCTGGGTCAACAACTGGGTCATCCATCACCTCCTCTTCAATGTCATGTGCACATTCCTCTGTGTCACCGTGTATGGTGGTATAGTGTGCAGGAAGGGGCACCTGAGTCTCATCAGGGTGAGAATCTGGCTCTGTACACTGCGAGGACAATGTAGTGCTCTGAGTGAATGTACCAGCAGAATCATCTATCAGCGGCTGTGCATCAGTGCACTCCATGTCAGATTCATCTTGGCCTGGGTAATTCACCATTTCACTTGATAATCCAGGCATGGTATGTGAAAACAGCTCCATGGAGTAATCAGTAGTATGGCCTGCGTCATCCTTCAATCTTGGTTGGGGTGAAGGACACAAGGAAAGGTGTGGTTCATGAACATGAGCCTCCAATGACGACTCAGTGCTTTTACTTTTTACAACTTCAGAAGAGGAGGCGATAGAGCTGGAGGCTGAGTCAGCAATGTAAGACAAAACTTTTTCCTGATGCTCTGGCTTTAAAAGCGGTTTTGCCAACTCCTAGAAAACTAAGCCTTCGAAGCCTTATGGAGCCAGACGATGACGCAGGCTCAACACCTCCTGCATTCGGTCCTATTTTGCTTTTACCAATACCATCAGATGCACCACCAACACCATCATTACCAGCTGCCAACCCCCGCCCAATTCCACGGCCTCTTCCACCAGCCTTCCTCATTTTTGGTAGAAATGTAGACAAAATCCAACAAACTATATAGTAATGTAAAACAAGGTACAAGGTGTCTATAGGACAGGGGAGATTTAGATTTTCTGCACACACTAGTGGACACTGGACACTTTTGGATTGTGTGAGGCCCACTGAATATCAGAGCGCTATGTCACAGGCTCGATGGCACAGGTGTGAAAAAAGTGACTACAGGATAAGGGAGATTTTGAATATCTGCAGACACTTGTGGACACTGGACACTTTTGGATTGTGTGAGGCCCACTGAATATCAGAGCACTATGTCACAGGCTCGATGGCACAGGTGTGAAAAAAGTGACTACAGGATTAGGGAGATTTTGAATTTCTGCAGACACTTGTGGACACTGGACACTTTTGGATTGTGTGAGGCCCACTGAATATCAGAGCACTATGTCACAGGCTCGATGGCACAGGTGTGAAAAAAGTGACTACAGGATAAGGGAGATTTTGAATTTCTGCAGACACTTGTGGACACTTTTGGATTGTGTGAGGCCCACTGAATATCAGAGCGCTATGTCACAGGCTCGATGGCACAGGTGTGAAAAAAGTGACTACAGGATAAGGGAGATTTTGAATTTCTGCAGACACTTGTGGACACTGGACACTTTTGGATTGTGTGAGGCCCACTGAATATCAGAACGCTATGTCACAGGCTCGATGGCACAGGTGTGAAAAAAGTGACTACAGGATAAGGGAGATTTTGAATTTCTGCAGACACTTGTGGACACTGGACACTTTTGGATTGTGTGAGGCCCACTGAATATCATAGCGCTATGTCACAGGCTCGATGGCACAGGTGTGAAAAAAGTGACTACAGGATAAGGGAGATTTTGAATTTCTGCAGACACTTGTGGACACTGGACACTTTTGGATTGTGTGAGGCCCACTGAATATCAGAGCGCTATGTCACAGGCTCGATGGCACAGGTGTGAAAAAAGTGACTACAGGATAAGGGAGATTTTGAATTTCTGCAGACACTTGTGGACACTGGACACTTTTGGATTGTGTGAGGCCCACTGAATATCAGAGCGCTATGTCACAGGCTCGATGGCACAGGTGTGAAAAAAGTGACAACAGGATAAGGGAGATTTTGAATTTCTGCAGACAGTTGTGGACACTTTTGGATTGTGTGAGGCCCACTGAATATCAGAGCGCTATGTCACAGGCTCGATGGCACAGGTGTGAAAAAAGTGACTACAGGATAAGGGAGATTTTGAATTTCTGCAGACACTTGTGGACACTGGACACTTTTGGATTGTGTGAGGCCCACTGAATATCAGAGCGCTATGTCACAGGCTCGATGGCACAGGTGTGAAAAAAGTGACTACAGGATAAGGGAGATTTTGAATTTCTGCAGACACTTGTGGACACTGGACACTTTTGGATTGTGTGAGGCCCACTGAATATCAGAGCGCTATGTCACAGGCTCGATGGCACAGGTGTGAAAAAAGTGACTACAGGATAAGGGAGATTTTGAATTTCTGCAGACACTTGTGGACACTGGACACTTTTGGATTGTGTGAGGCCCACTGAATATCAGAGCGCTATGTCACAGGCTCGATGGCACAGGTGTGAAAAAAGTGACTACAGGATAAGGGAGATTTTGAATTTCTGCAGACACTTGTGGACACTGGACACTTTTGGATTGTGTGAGGCCCACTGAATATCAGAGCGCTATGTCACAGGCTCGATGGCACAGGTGTGAAAAAAGTGACTACAGGATAAGGGAGATTTTGAATTTCTGCAGACACTTGTGGACACTGGACACTTTTGGATTGTGTGAGGCCCACTGAATATAAGAGCGCTATGTCACAGGCTCGATGGCACAGGTGTGAAAAAGTGACTACAGGATTAGGGAGATTTTGAATTTCTGCAGACACTTGTGGACACTGGACACTTTTGGATTGTGTGAGGCCCACTGAATATCAGAGCGCTATGTCACAGGCTCAATGGCACAGGTGTGAAAAAAGTGACTACAGGATAAGGGAGATTTTGAATTTCTGCAGACACTTGTGGACACTCGACACTTGGATTGTGTGAGGCCCACTGAATATCAGAGCGCTATGTCACAGGCTCGATGGCACAGGTGTGAAAAAAGTGACTACAGGATAAGGGAGATTTTGAATTTCTGCAGACACTTGTGGACACTGGACACTTGGATTGTGTGAGGCCCACTGAATATCAGAGCGCTATATCACAGGCTCGATGCAACAGGTGTGAAAAAAGTGACGACAGGATAAGGGAGATTTTGAATTTCTGCAGACACTTGTGGACACTGGACACTTTTGGATTGTGTGAGGACCACTGAATATCAGAGCGCTATGTCACAGGCTCGATGGCACAGGTGTGAAAAAAGTGACTACAGGATAAGGGAGATTTTGAATTTCTGCAGACACTTGTGGGCACTGGACACTTTTGGATTGTGTGAGGCCCACTGAATATCAGAGCGCTATGTCACAGGCTCGATGGCACAGGTGTGAAAAAAGTGACTACAGGATAAGGGAGATTTTGAATTTCTGCAGACACTTGTGGACACTGGACACTTTTGGATTGTGTGAGGCGCACTGAATATCAGAGCGCTATGTCACAGGCTCGATGGCACAGGTGTGAAAAAAGTGACTACAGGATAAGGGAGATTTTAAATTTCTGCAGACACTTGTGGACACTGGACACTTTTGGATTGTGTGAGGCCCACTGAATATCAGAGCGCTATGTCACAGGCTCGATGGCACAGGTGTGAAAAAAGTGACTACAGGATAAGGGAGATTTTGAATTTCTGCAGACACTTGTGGACACTGGACACTTTTGGATTGTGTGAGGCCCACTGAATATCAGAGCGCTATGTCACAGGCAGAAATTGGCTAGTGTATCACAAACTACAAGATGTATGTAGAATTGGGCAGAATAGGAATCTCCCTAGAGTGTAGGTCTGTAAGAACGGAACAAGTCCTCCACTTATCCTTCCACAGTGACACACAGATAGCTTCACTGTGGCTGTGATAACAGCCGTTACACGGTACTGTGTGAGGAGCGTACACCGCTGTATGGTGTGAAAAAATGCACGCTCAGTACCTCAGCAGGACAAAAAAAAAAATTGGGATTGCTTTTAAAAAAGCAGTTTGCAGAGCAGTGGGGAAACAGCAATGCAGCTGTCAGGAAGCCTTAGAAGGCAGCCTAACAACCAACACCGCTGATCCACCACAATATAGCCTCCCCTTGCACTGCACATACAGTGACTGGTGTGTTGCACAGGCAAAATCGCTAGCAGCAGAAGCAGTTTTTTTTTCTTCTTCCCTGCCTAACGCTCTCCCTACAGAATCAGCAACCTCTCCCTATGCTAAGATCGGCAGAAGTAAGATGGCGGTCGGCGTGCACGCCCTTTTATAACCCCTGTGACGCCCACCAAAGCAAGCCAATCACTTGCATGCCCTTCTGAAAGATGGTGGTGACCCCTGCCTATGTCATCACGTTGCCCACAGTGTCCGTGGATCCTGATTGGCTGAAAAAGAGCGCAAAACAAACTTTTGAAACGCGACTTTGGCGCGTAAGTTGCCGACCTCGTGGCCGACCTCATTTCATGAAACGAAACCCGACTTTGCCAAAAGTCGGCGACTATTGAAATTTTTTGACCCATTTCACTCAACTCTAGTAATAATCCTTAATTTGTCGTACTTGACATTAGATCATTACAGGGTCACTTTGCTGTCTGTTGCACACATGGACCACATAAAAACTGAAAATACACATAGCTTCATTCAGACAAGCGTATCAGCTGAACAAGTGTATGACTAAAGACTCCATACAATTTAGCTAGCTTTTAAAGATCATTTGACTGGCAGCTATATTCACGGGCTCTCCCATAGGGCAGAGTCAGACGTCATATAGCTCATGCGAATGTAGGGTCGGTGGGCCGAGCTGGGGGGTGGTCCCTCTTCTTACCGCGCAGAGATGAAACAGAGACAAGATGGAGGCAAGTTCAGGGTGCAACAGGTCCAAGTTTATTCACGCTTGCCGTCCGCCTGACGGCCTCAAAAGCACACTGTACTTTCTTCACCTCACGGCCCTCCGTTTCCAGAGCCGCTTCTCACACCATACTTTACACTGGGGACGTGTATGCACACACCGTCCCCTCCTCACTCGTCGACGCTCCTGACAGGTCCATCACTGTGGCCGCCTTAGGCCTGTAAACCAACAGCACTTCCACTGATCAGTCGTCGTGTCAAATACGGTGTCTCACACCCAGTGCCTCGTCCCTTCTGTGGTTCTTCCTGTCAGGACCACCCCCCTGACATTCTCTCTCCTCAGTCCCCCTGGTTTAGATTCTCCTCACAGCGCACAGACTGTCGCAGTCCTCCTGTCACTGGAGCTCCCCCTGGGGACTGGAACTTTCTGGAACCCTCCCTCAGTATTTATAGCTCTCCCGGTCCTCTGTCACTGTAACCCCGCCCCCCATGACCAACGGTTTCTAAAGCCCTAAGCTGATGTCAAGTCCTTTGCTCACACTCCTCCCTGCCATCTAATGGTCAACCCAAGGTACTGCACGTCCACTACACTTTCCTAGCTGTTTCCCCACTGTAATAACTGACACCTACCTACACCGTGCAAACCTTTCCTTCTTCACTCTGACTAGTCCGTCTGTCAGGTCACCTTCCCTACACTCACCCTTCCTTTGTCCATTGTCGTCCTCGACAATCGTCATCCCTGCCTTCGTCGTTCTGAAGCTACACCTACATTCTGTTGTCGGACCAGCTGTTGATCCAAACCCACTATCTGCGGGGGCCGAATCATACTGGGAGCACTATGCTCTGAGCAGCCTACTGCTACTCACCAGCGCGCACGCCACATGACAACGTCTTTCAAATTGGGCTAGGTACACCCATATTCTCTCTATGGCGTGTACCTTCCCCTACTCCCCCCTACTGTCACCTTCCACTATTCGGTACGCCATGATCGAGGTCTCTTACCTTCCAGATCATTACCAGTGCCCGCCTTCCTCCTTCAGGGGTGTCCGTGGTGTTGGGGACCTGACCTAGGACGGCTGTCTCTCTTACATCTTCCAACTCATTTTCCCTTCTTTCAATTACATGTCATGGTTGGCGTCCCGGTCTCCCAGACCTCCTCAACTCTTAGATCCCTACCGGATCTCACACTTTCCTTTGGTCCCGCAGACCTTCCCCTACCCGGACCTGTTGCATTTTACTTTGGCATATTATACATTAAACAACTTTATAATAGCACAAGTACCCATTTTTATATTTTTTTTTTTCATTTTCTTTTGCTCATTTTAAAACCAACATATAACAACATAACATTGCAGATCCCCTTTCGTCCTCCCCCCTTCCTTGGACCAGGACACTCCTCCGCTTTTCCGTATCCCCGTTCTGTCAGGCAAACATATTTACGTATACTTTCTATACAAGGAACATAGAAAGAAGAAAGAAAGAGAGAAAAATAGTTGCATCAGATAAACAACAACAAAACATTTTTTTTTTTTAAACGCAACTGTCCTTATAACCTGCACAACGCTGCTGCAAACTCCTGACAGTTCAATCCGCCTTCTAGCGGTCAGTAGTGAGGGACCCCACAGCCGTGGAGTTTTGGGAATACTGAGGGTGTCCATTCAAGTCCTCTTTATGGGGGTTCGCTTCCTTCGGGCTCCGCTAGCACTGCCACCGCATAATACCCGCGGGGGCAGTATTCTTTATAGTAGGAAACCAAGTCCCCTTCCTTAAGCGCCCGACCATGCCGTATGGAGGCCACATTCACATATACCTTCTAGCCGGTCGTGTCACGGATGAAGCCGTACCCCCTGTCGACGTTGGTGTATACCAGCCGTCCCCGTGATCTCTGCACCGCCATGCCAGCCTCCCCCTTTGAGTGGAGCAGGCTCCATACCTCCTGCTCCCGAACTTTCTTCTGTTTGATCACCTCCGCAACCCAAACGGAGGGTGCCGTGCCAGTCCCAGAGTCCGGTGGGCGGGACTTCGCTGAAAAAGCGCGTGGGGCAGAGGCGGCCGATGATATCTGCGGCCCAGCAGCCGCTGGGGCCAGGTGGCAAATGGGGACAGCCGGGTCCTTGAGGGCTGGAGTCACAGGGCCTGTCAAACAGGCCGCAGCCGGTTCTAACGCTGGCATAACCGCGGTCGCAGGGTAGGCCGCATCTAAAACTTCCAGCAGAGCCGGAGTGACGGCCGGTTCTGGTGATGGAGCTTTTTCCGGCCGAGGGAGCACAGCCGTGTCTTCTGCAAACGAGCTCCGCCCTGATGACTCCGGGCGGGATGGCTCAGGGACGGGGGCAGGGGCCTCGCTCAACTCGCATATACCATAGGGCCCTCTGCAGCCAGACCTTCCGGTACGCTGGAGACTGCTTGCTGTGGCAGAATGATAGGGGCCGCTTGTGAAGCCGCCGGCAGAGCCGGGGGAATTCTCACCTTCCCAGGCGCCGCGGTCTCCATCACGTCACCATGCGGCTCCTCCCGCAGTCTCCGCTCTCCAACTCGGTGTTCAGCGGGCCTAGCCTCCAGGTTCAAGAGCTCCATGGGGAAGTTGTCCGCCGGTATCAATGGCGGCCGCTCCTTCTGGCTCCGCACGGGCTCCGCACCAGCTCCGCTTCTTGTCCAGGGACCCTAGGATGACGTGTTCTGGCGCAGTCCATTCTCTCGCCGCCATCGCCACTCCAGGCGGCCGATGCCCCGACACCCGCAGCATCTCATACCGACCGGTGGGCAGCAATCAAATGGCGCCAAGCAGCCGCACCCCAGCTTTCCCTTGGGGTCACTCCCTCTGTGGGGTGGGGCGTCGGCAGGCCTTTCCACCCATCTGCCAGGGTCCAGTACATGGGAGCGTCGGCCTCCGGGCACATACTGCTGTCCACGGGGGTCAGGGGTACGTTGGAGGGGGTCCCAGTCCATTCAACACGACTGCAAACATCCGGACCTCTCCCCTGCGCTGTAGTAATGCCGCCATCTTGCGCAGCACCTGATACCGCCCCGAATCTTCTGTCAGCACCACTGAGTCACCACAGCGCTCCCAATTTGTAATCCACAGGTAAGCCAGTTGTAATCCACAGGTATTTATAATCCAAGCAGCACAGTCCAAGTCCTTCTCCATCCTTTAAGGCAGGCCTGCTGCAGAAGATGATGTATTAGCGGCGGTGATCCTGCCGACTACGCCAAATGTAGGGTCGGTGGGCCGAGCTGGGGGGTGGTCCCTCTTCTTACCGCGCAGAGATGAAACAGAGACAAGATGGAGGCAAGTTCAGGGTGCAACAGGTCCAAGTTTATTCACGCTCTCCGTCCACCTGACGGCCTCAAAAGCACACTGTACTTTCTTCACCTCACGGCCCTCCGTTTCCAGAGCCGCTTCTCACACCGTACTTTACACTGGGGACGTGTATGCACACACCATCCCCTCCTCACTCGTCGACGCTCCTGACAGGTCCGTCACTGTGGCCGCCTTAGGCCCGTAAACCAACAGCGCTTCCACTGATCAGTCGTCGTGTCAAATACGGTGTCTCACACCCAGTGCCTCGTCCCTTCTGCGGTCCTTCCTGTCAGGACCACCCCCCTGATGTTCTCTCTCCTCAGTCCCCCTGGTTTAGATTCTCCTCACAGCGCACAGACTGTCGCAGTCCTCCTGTCACTGGAGCTCCCCCTGGGGACTGGAACTTTCTGGAACCCTCCCTCAGTATTTATAGCTCTCCCGGTCCCCTGTCACTGTAACCCCGCCCCCCATGACCAACGGTTTCTAAAGCCCTAAGCTGATGTCAAGTCCTTTGCTCACACTCCTCCCTGCCATCTAATGGTACCCAAGGTACTGCACGTCCACTACTCTTTCCTAGCTGTTTCCCCACTGTAATAACTGACACCTACCTACACCGTGCAAACCTTTCCTTCTTCACTCTGACTAGTCCGTCCGTCAGGTCACCTTCCCTACACGAGAATTGCATTGCACTTCACAGAATGGCCGGCACCTCTCCTGACCTGAGCCAGACAGCGTGCTGGATTACTATGCAGTTGTCAAGCTCAGGTCAGGAGAGCAGACAGCCAGTACGAGGTTTACGATGCAATTCTCGCACGAGAAATACGGCAGTCTGTCTCTGCCCATTCAAAGGAGCTTCTTGCTCTGCCAAACACTCCTGTGTTTTTTCTATGAGAAAGCCACAGATAGACGTTTTTGATCGTGGCTTATCCCTTAGAGAACAAAAGGATCTGCAGTCCGAAATCAGACATGCTGGAACATTAACTCATTAACTCCCCCTGACAATCATAAGTCAAAGGCACCCATACACATTAGATTGTTTGCTGAACCCATCGATATCAGCGACTTCGGCTGACGTTAGTCTAATACATATGGGGGACTTAAAGAGAACCTGTCACCTTAGAAAACTCTATAAACAAGATAGGAGGTTAATCTGGAGGTTAATAGTGTTACTAACCTGCACAACGCCCACTGGTAAAAAATGAACTTTATTCTCCTCAGCAGTGTCCCAATTTCAGTTAAGTGGGAGGTGCCGATGTGGGTTCAGTCACTGCGCTGAGTATACAGAGCGGCGGCTGTAACCATGCTCCTGGCCTTGACTGACACTGGCGCTGCATTATGGCCGGCTGTCAGTCAAGGACAGAGCCGCTGTTACAGCCGCTCCTCTGTATACGCAGCTCAGTGACTGAAACAGGGATGCTGCTGGGGAGAATAAAGTTCATTTTCTTCCCACAGCGTTTGGCTATGTGCAGGCGCCAGGCCGGTTAGTAAAGCTTATAACCTGCAGATTGACCCTATACCTGCAGGTTAAAAGCATTTTTTCTGGTGACAGGTTCTATTTAACTACCATCTAAAGGGTAAGGACACTTTAAGATTCTGTTCTACAATGCACTACGGCTTTGTAGGGCATTGTGGCAGTAACATATGCAGACACAGTCCATGAAAAGAAAGCGTGGGGCTTTATTTTCAGCTTAAAAGGTTACAAACAGTAAAGAAACCAATAATCACAATGACTTGCCGGCTAGGCGCTCATTAACACACCATACCTCTGACTCACCCTAACAGGGATGTATGCCGGGCTTGGCTTTCCAATAACTCAGCATTTAGCTCGTTTAACTGTTGTTCATTTCCTACTCAATCAAGAACACACAATGAAACTCTTCAGCCTTTTCTTCAGCCTTTTCTGTGTCAGTAAAGAGACTACTTCTTTTAGCTGAGCGGGAGTGTTGAATCCCACCACTAAATCCTCTTCAACACTCCAATAAAACCTGGCCCAGAACTATCATAAAATAAAACCACTCGGCACGTAAGCTGCTGCACCAACCAGCACTACCCGGCTTTTAATATCTCGCCCAGCTTAACTATCTGGGAGAGATATACACTCTGTTCAGTGTCTTCCCTGTCGGCATGGCTCCATATAAAGCCAAGCTCCTGTGCTATATCATATCCAGCCAAGAGAGATCGGCAGGGACCACTGATAGGACATTCATAGCAAAGTCAGTTACTTCTTTTTCAACAGTGGGAGAATTCTTATTCCTTTTGCTAGACTCCTGATGATAGCGCCTATCTGATCTGATCCCTTCATTTGCACAAACAGGAATAGGTCAGGACACGGTTTTAGATCATGTTTGCTAAGGCCTGTTTCACACATCCCATTTTTGATGTCAGTTGCAATCTGTTAAAATAATGGAAAATGGATCCGACTCCGTTATCACACCAACGTGTGCCACCGGACAGTTATTTTGACGGATCCGGTGACAGCTGAACTTTAAAGGAATCACTGCCTGGAAAAAGGAGAAAGAGAGAGAGAGAGAGAGAATTTTTTTTCCCGGCATTTGAGGGTTAAAAGTGTTCCTGGAGCAAAGCTTTCACGCAGGCGCAGTTAAAAATAGCAGTCCGTCAAGTCAAAAAAACGTTGCAGTGTCCGTCCCATCCGCCCGGGAGACGGAAAAATTTTGGCGGATCCGTCAAAAAAACGGGTGTGACGGATGACCGTCAGTCAAGATCCGCCGCTAATGTAAGTCTATGGGGGAAAAAACGGACCCGCCCCTTTTTTCATGAATTACATCCTAGGGTACTGAAGGAAATAACAAAGGAAATTATTGAACCACTCTCCATAATTCTTGGAGAACAGGATAGCCCCAGAAGACTGGAGAAGAGCAAATGTTGTCCCTATCTTCAAGGAGAAAAACGTGGACCCAGGGAACTATATGCCTGTGCACTTGACTTCTACACCAGGAAAGATCTTTTAACAAATTATTTTAAAAAAATTTATGCCAGTAACTTGATGAGAATGAAGTGATTAACCAGAGACAGCATGGGTTTGTAACTAATAAGTCATGTCAGACTAACTTAATTTCCTGCTTCTATGACAGAATCACTGACTAGGTAGATCAGAGAAATGCAGTAGATACATTAAATCTTGACTTCAGGAAAGCATTTGACAATCTGTCTCATGCCATACTTATTTAAAATATTACCAAGCATGGAATGGACATGGCAAATGTTAGTTGAATTCATAGCTGGCTTAGTGATCGGACCCAAAGAGTGGTCATAAATGGCTGCACATCCAGTTGGAAGAATTTCTCTAGTGGGCTATCACAATGCTCTGTCCTTGGCCCTGTGTTGTTCAACATCTTTATAAGTGATTTATATGAAGGAATTGAGGGTAAACTAATTAAATTTGCTGATGATGTAAGGTTCGACAAGGATGGTAGGCATGGCTGAGGACTTATGCTCCATCACACCCTAGTCTCCCCTCACATAAGCATAGTGTCCATTAGTCAGCATATCTGTAACTTCAGGTCCAACATAATCAGGATCTCCTCTGCGCCACTGAAGGCTGTTTGCAAACGGTTTCACATGAATTGAGCCGTTTCTCCCCGGCTCTGAGGGCATCAGCCCATGCAATAAGCTGCCACTTCATAGAGTCTCCTGCGTCCCTGTACTATTCTGGCCTTTCATTCTGCTTCTGCAGCACACTACTGTAGCCTACTGCAGTTTTCTCTTGCTGCTTTCCTGGCCTGTTGCTGCAGATGGCTGGGCTCCTCACTTTTCATAATGTTGCATGGTCATTGCTACGATTCTGGACACTTAAGTCCGTTCAATAATCCTGGGCACTTATGTCCGTGCAGGCGGATTGGGCAATGGGGTCCATCTGGACACTATGAGGAAATTCTCACTTTCTTAGCTGCAGCTGACCCCTCCTACATTAACTATTTCCTCTGAGAAACTCCTATGCTAATTTTTTACCATACTATGTACAATGCTAAACCTAGAATTAAAATGTACCCCATCTTGTGGCCATAAACGGGTACTACACTGTACCTACTTACTAAACACAATAGTAAATACTGTAAATACTCGTGTATAAGCCGAGTTTTTCAGCACTTTTTTGTGCTGAAAATGCCTGCTTGGCTTATACACGAGTCATTGTGCAGAAACCAGTGGGGGAGGAGGAGCAGCGGCAGAAGCCAGTGACTGGGACATCATACTCACCCTCCTGTGCCATCGCTGAACATCCCCTGCATCCTCCATTGTCTCAGGGCTGGCAGCTTCTTCCTGCATTGAGCGGTCACATGGTACCGCTCATTAAGGTCATGAATATGGATGCAACTCCACTCCCATAGGCGTGGCATCCATATTCATGACCTTAATGAGTGGTACCATGTGACTGCTCAACACAGGAAGAAGCTGCCACACCAGGACAACGGAGAATGCAGGGATGTTCAGCGATGGCACAGCAGGGTGAGCATGGACGGGGGGAGCACGGAGGAGGATGGGGGGAGCATGGAGCAGGATGGGGGCGCATGGAGCAGGATAGGGGAGCATAGAGGAGGATGGGGGAGCACAGAGGAGGATGGGGGGCACAGAGGAGGATGGGTGGAGCACAGAGGAGGATGGGGGGAGCACAGAGGAGGAAGGGGGGAACATACGGTAAGAAACAATGACATAATACATCCCCTTACAATGACACGGAGCTAGGAGAGATAGCTAATACTAGAGAAGAGACTAACAGAATGGATTTTAACAGGGAGAGATGCAAACTGGGCAAGAAAAATGAAAAAAAAAATATACAGAATGGGAGAAATAGGGCTAAGCAATAGCACGTGTGAAAAAGACATGAGTATACTAATAGATCACATACACACATGACGCACATGAGTCAACAGTGTGTTGCAGCAGCAAAAAAGGCAAACACAATTCTGGGATGCATTAACAGAAGCATAGAGTCTAGATCACCTAGATCACGTGAAGTAATTATCCCTCCTTGGTCAGGCTCAAGCCTCTTCTGGAATACTGTGTCCAGTTCTGGGCACCACATTTAAATAAAGAAAAACAAACTGAAGCAAGTTCAGAGAAGAGCGACCAGAATGGCGACCGGTCTACAAAGAATGTCCTATGAGGAATGATTAGAGGATTTGAGAATGTTTAGCTTGCAAAAAAGACTGAGATGAAATTTAATAGCTGTCTACAAATATCTCAAGGGCTGTCACAGTGTAGAGGGATCAGCTTTATTCTAATTTGCACAGGGAAAGACTAGAAGCAATGGGATGAAACTGAATGAGATGAGACACAGATTCCATCTTAGAAAAACATGTTTCACAGTAAGACTATGTGTGCACGTTGAGTATTTGCTTGTATTTGAAATTTATGCAAGGTTTGTGCATCTCTTGGCAGGAAAAATGCTGAAGAAAAAAATTTGCATTTTTGCCTTATTTTTGGTGCGTTTTTGCCGCGTTTTTGTATACGTTTTTTGTATGGGTTTTTGCATGCGTTTTTCTAAAGCAATGAATGCTTTTTTGAGCTATATAAAGATATTTAACTTACTCTCACTTACGGTACTGCTGCATGAGAACTTTCTCATGCAGCCGTGGTGCCGTAAGGGAGATCACTGGAGCTAATGAACTCCATTAAACTCACTCACAGTAGCTCAGTGATACACTGCGGGAGCGATTACCTCCTGTTAGTGTATTGCCGGCTGTCTTTGAGAACAGTCACATCAGTGACTGCTCTCAAAGTGATCAGGATCATTGTGGGACATTATGGATTATCTTCCCGGTGGACAGGTGAGAGATATTGCTTGTGGTTTATTATTTTATTTTTATTGCAGGAGACGTTGGCTTCGGTAGATTTGACATTTGGTGAATATGGTTTAATTAAGATTCATTAAAGGAGTCTGTGTCCTTATTTCAAATAAAGGACTTTATTCTGGCTGTCTGTGATTTTATACAATATCACTATGGGGTTACTATTGAATAGGTGTCTTATAGATGCCTCTCCATTACTAACTTGCGGGCTTGATGTCACCTGACAATACAAAGTTAACATGAGCCCCACAAATATGAACCCCACTTGCCACCGCTACAGGGCAAGTGGGAAGAGCGTGGCTAAGTGCCAGTTTTGGCACACCTTACAGACGTGCCTTTTCTGGGGTGGCTGAGAGATAATGTTTTTAGTCTGGGAGGGGCCACTATCCATGGCCCCTTCCTAGGTTATTAATATCAGCCAGCAGTTGTCTGCCTAGCCTTTGCTGGTTAGATTTTATAGGGGGACCCTATGTCAATTTTTTTACTGGGATCCCACTGCAAACTAGCCAGAAAAGGCTAAGCAAACAGCTGTGAGCTGATATTAATAGCCTGGGAACCTTTATAGCTATTAGCTCCTTCCCAGGATTTTAACATCTACCCACAGCTGTCGGCTTTCCTTTTGCTGGTTATTAAAATTACACGGGAACCCATGTATTTTTTTTATTTTTATATATAAAAACTCTGTTTTCTTTTGCTTTGAGCTATTTTGGAGTCAGCTATTACTTCTAACCTAAAGGTCTAGTGGCGGAGTTTGAAATTTGAATAATGTATCAAGTGGACTTATTGTGTCTATAGCAGCAGGTTTGTTAGTCCTTTTGTGATAATCTCCTGCTGATAAAACACTTATTTTAATAAATCAGTGACACATCGCTGGCATCAGGGTCTCTGACTCTAAATTACCGTATGCAGTTGTTAGATTAGGAGGAAAAACCAGATGATAGATCCCCTTTAAAGCCATTAAACAAAGCCCTGGCATCTTAATGCACTGTTATGTCTCTCCTGGTGAAGAGGATCCTTGAAGACTTTGGTGCTGATGTGAAATTCTTATGCAGCACAAACAACTGACATTTTTGCAGCAGAATAATCCAGTTGAAACAATGGAGGATGGAGATGTGGTAGAGCTGAAGCAAAAGTGACTGGAAGAGCTAACCAGGACCCATCAGTCTGGTGAAGCAGATAGGAGTCTAAGACTAGAATCACAATAGCATATGGCATCCGATACCAGAGCATTGGATGCCAGCACGGTGGCTCAGTAGATAGCACCGCAGTCTTGCAGCGCTGGAGTCCTGGGTTTGAATCCCACCAAGAACAACATCTGCAAGGAGTTTGTATGTTCTTCCTGTGTTTGCATGGGTTTCCTCCCACATACTGATAGGGAATTTAGATTGTGAGCCCCATCAGGGACAGTGATGATAATGTGTGCAAACTGTAAAGCGCTGCGGAATATGTTAGCGCTATATAAAGATTATTATTATTTATTTATATGCTAATGACATTTGGCTCCTGCTCTGCGACGAGGGTGAGCCGAGTGTCATGCTACTGTACTCCAGTTCTCTCACATGAGATAATCGCAAAAGAGGTGTGTAGGAGATGGAGAAAGTAATTTTGCCATCTCCTGCATTGCATGCCTCAGCGTATATCGCACTGCACTGGGATGACATCCGAGTACAATCCGATGTTTCACAAGCACCCATAGACTTGTATGGGTGCAAGTGAACCGAGTCTTGCTGCCAATCACAGCATGTCACAGTTGTTTTTTCATGCAGAATCGGAATGTCAAAATAATTGCTGATCTGCTCTGTCCCATAGTATAACATTGGGCCGAATGCTATCCGATAAGGCTACTTTCACACTAGCGTCAGGTGATGTACGTCGCAATACGCCGTTTTGGAGAAAAAACGCATCCTGCAAAGTTGCCCACAGGATGCGTTTTTTCTCCATAGACTTGCATTAGCGACGCATTGCGACGTATGGCCACACGTCGCATCCATCGTGCGACGGATGCGTCGTGTTTTGGTGGGCGCGACCCACAAAAAAGTTACATGTAACTTTTTTTGTGCGTCGTGTCCACCATTTTCGACCGCGCATGCATGGCCGAAACTCCGCCCCCTCCTCCCTGGACATTACAATGGGGCAGCGGATGCGTTGAAAAACTGCATCCGCTGCCCCGTTGTGCAAATCTTTCACAACGTGCGTCGGTACATTGGCCCGACGCATTGCGACAGGCCCGTACTGACGCAAGTGTGAAAGTAGCCTAAAACATCACTTAGCTCTTATCCGTATTATACGCTAGTGTGACCCCGGCCTTAGGCAACAGGTATAACAGAGTTAAAACAATGGCAGCAGAGCTGATGCCGTGATTTGGAATCAATGCAAAAGAGATTAGCTTGCCATTGAAGTTCAGTGTAGCTAAGACTACACGGCAATGTCTGATGTAGCAGTGCTCGTATCAATGAATAGCATAGCTGAAAAATGGAGACTGATATAGTAGGACTAGAGCAAAGTAGACTGATGTACCAGTGCTAGCAAAACGATGAACAGAATAGCAAATTCAGTTTTGCAGTGGCAGTGAATTGGCAGGAACACCAACTACCTGAATACTCAGGCGGCAGCGTGGGGTACTGATAAATATAATGGCACAGGTACATTTGAATAAGGTGATAGCTGAATATGAGAACTGGAGAACAGGTCAGAAAATACATGGCATTCAGTGCCAGCAATATTAATGATCTGTTATGCAGCGTAGTTGTTCTTTCCCCTGGAGACTGCTATCATTCCAACGACTCATGGAAACCTTGAATAGTGATATGATGTACAATACATTCCCCTCCAGCTGCGTCAGTGCTAAACAGTGTACTCTATTATTTCTCCTCTTCCCACTATGCTGACACGTTGTCACAAAGTCATCGCTGGTGGATTGTGTTTTATCTTGAAAATTGATTTATTTCAACAAATGCAGAAAGATAAGAGAGAATGAGGAGGAGAGTTACCAAGGAGCCAATGTGCTAGGATTCTATTCAGCAAATCCCCTTGAAAATAAATATATATATCTTTATATCTCAAATACACAAGAATCCTTGAGTTGTTCTCTGCAGTTACATTGAATCAAGTTAGGTTCAGCTGATAAACATATCTTGCTTTTATGTATCCACTGTACACTGGGGCATGGGTATTCATACTGTGATGAAGGAGCAGCTGCCATCTTAGATATGGGGCCACATGTCTGAGCTTGGCATCCATTTTGGTCTAAGTTCAGGAATTACAGGCAGTTAACGGCTTCTACTGTATACCCCCAGGTGCTGTGTACTTAGTAAATCCAAGCAGGATTTAGTGTTCCAATGCTAAATAGCCAGGGCCATTGGTGTGATAATGAGGATAGGCCCAAAACAGAGCCTCAAAGCTCAGGTACGGAGCCGTGCCAGCAGGGGGCTGGAAAAAGCCTAGGGCTTCAATTAGAATGTACCTGCTAGCAGACGCAGGAATATACGTCCTTTGTGTGTCCCAGACGCTTTGGCTCCATCCTAGGAGCATGGATTATTAGCCCACCCTCTGACACAGGGGGAGGAACCTAGCGTGTTTAAGGACTCGCAGCCCCTGGCAGACATTCAGTCTTTCATACAGAAGATCTAGACGATGACGATCTAAGAAGGACCTGGGGACAGACCTGCCGAGGGGAGCAGCGGCCCATGCTTTGGGGGTCTGTCCGGCAACTAAGATTCTTGTACCTGTGGACTGCAGAGCTCCCCAGCACCCACATGACCCTACAATCTGGTAAATTGACCTCCAGCTTAATATCTTAAGTCTTGTACCCTTATTGTTATATCTTTTCTCTGACTGCAAATTTACTGTATATTTCTGTAATTATCTAGTGCGCCCTTAAGGCAATTAAACTATAAACTTAATCTTGGGCTGATGCTTTTACTCTGATCATGAATCTTAGAACCCCCAGCGGGTAACAGGACCTCCTCCCCGGCGACCATTTGCTCTAGGTGCAGTTCCCATACTGACCTGAGAGACAAAGGGGGCGCCGGAGAGTTGTGCCTGTGTAGTTACGTCACGGTGGTGACGTGGGAGGAACGGGTCTGTGTGCGTTCCTCCACACTTGGTGGCAAGCGGTGGGATCAGAGTAATAGTGTGCGTGGGACCCCTACTCCCAGACACTAGAGACTACCAGAGGTAACTTTCACTGCTGGGGTCTTAAGGTTAGCCCAGCACTAGACGGTCAGAGTGCAAATATAATAAGTTGTGTGCGAGGCCAGGGTTGCAGCTGTGTCAGTAACCAGAGGTTCCCAAGATGGCAGAAGGCACCAGGAGTAGGACAAAGGGGGAGCTCAGCCAGGGCTCCCCAAGGAGCCAGACCCCCGTGCTCAGTCCCGCAGTGGACTGCCCACCACCTGCCCACCCCAGCCTGTCCAGATCGGAGGCCCTTTTTCAAGTGGCTATGGCACAGCTCGAGGCTGGTAACGACGCCGCCCATGACAGACTCCTAGCGGCAGCAGAGAAAGCAGCGGAGCGTGAGCCTACTGAACGCCGTGAAGCTGCGGAGCGCCGGCACCGACTGGAGGTGGCTCAAAACGGGCTCCCACTGGACGCTCCAGCCCCACCAGGGACCAAGGCTTCCAAGGTCCGGGCGGAGGACTTCCCCCTGCTTGAAAAGGATGGAGACCTGGATTCCTTTCTGCTGGCCTTTGAAAGAACCTGCCTCCAACACCATCTGGCCCTGGATCAGTGGGCAAGGTACCTGACCCCCCGTTTGAGGGGTAAGTCCCTGGAAGTTTTGGGGGACTTTCCTGCCGGGGAGGAGCAGGACTACAACAGCATCAAGCGGGCCCTGATCCAGCACTGCAACCTCACCCCGGAGTCGTACCGCAGGAAGTTCCGGAGCCTGCAGCGGGGCTCAAAGGACACCTGGACCGACCACATGCGGGCACTGCTGAGAGCTGCGGAGCACTGGACCTCGGGTCTAGAGCTCACCACCCGCCAGGAGGTCCAGGAACTGTTTGTCACGGAGCAGTTCTTGTGGAACTGCCCAGAGGACCTCCAGCAGTTCCTCCGTGATCGGAAACCAAAGGGGGCTTCTGCTACAGCCGCCCTGGCAGACAAGTATGCCAACAACAGGGCCTCTGAGCCGAAGAAGCCTGCCAGCAGCACCTGGAGAGGGGGTAAGCCCAGTCCTGCCCCTGTCCCCCCAGCCCCCAGAGTGCAAGGGGTGTACCCCCCTGCTGCCCTCTCCAGGCCAGGAGCAGAACCCAGACGTTGTCATCATTGCAACCAGCCGGGACACTTTAAGGCTGCGTGTCCCCAGTGCCATAAGGCCCCATCCCTGTCCCAGAAACCGTCCACTGTTTTGTGTGTGGGAGGGGGTGGTGGGAGGTCCCTGGACAATTACCAACCCGTCACCATTGGCCGCTCAGCGGTCATGGGACTGCGGGACACAGGCGCTGAACGAACCCTGGTACGTCCTGAGGTGGTGTCCCCTCAAGACTTGGTGCCTGGGAAAACCCTTTCCATCTCCGGAATTGGAGGTGTTGAACCAGCGCTGCCCGTCGCCAAGGTGTTTTTGGACTGGGGCGCCGGGAGGGGAATGCGGGAGGTGGGAGTAACGCCAAATATTCCTGCCAATGTGTTGCTTGGGACAGATTTGGGGTGGCTAGTGTATCAGTATGTGGCCACTGAACCCCCAAGTCCGGCTCCCCAAGAATGTCATGACTCTACTGTGAATGCTAATGTTAATGTGTTGAATGTGCCTCCAACAGTGGAGGAGAGAGTGAAACCTGATGGTAAGCCATGCACTGACACTACACACACAGGGCTCACAGTGAGGACAGGTGAGAAGCCTGCAGGGGAGAGCTCAGAGGTGGAGGGAGGGGCTGCTATGGGCAGTGTAGGGCCCCTAAGTGAATCCAGCCTGCTGAGTCGAGGGCCTCTGCAGAAAGAGGAACAGGCCATGGGGGGAGGGGGTGTCCTGGGAGAGGAGCCACCAGGTAAGACCCCAGGGCAGGAGTTCCCCACATCCAGGTTGTCAGGAGGCCAGGGAAGTCTGCCTGACCTGGCGACTTGGTCGGGGGCCGAGGGGAAGCAGGTGCTACCTGTGGTCTCAGCGGTCATGGCCGCTGTTACCAGGAGTAGGAGCGCCGGAGCCCAAGGAGCCTCGCGGAGGTCCGACGTTTCCCCTCTCTCCGACTAAGTGGCTGCCGAGTCAGACAGCGGCCAGGTGACAGATCCCGGGCAGCTGACAGAGGAGGTGGCAGTTTTGTCAATTCTTGCCACATCGAGTCAGGGATTTCAGGCAGCATTGGAAGCTGACGCTAGCCTGAAAACTCTCAAGGAGCAGGCGGCACAGCCTCCCCTGGAGTCCGACCACGAGCGAGTGGTCTGGGACCAGGGACGGCTGTTCCGGGTAATGGTCCAGCAGGGTTCACCGGAGGCGTGGCCCAGGGACCGACAGTTAGTGGTACCCTATCCGTTCAGGGCAGAATTGTTGCGGATCGCACACGAGATTCCCATGGCCGGACACCTAGGGATCGCTAAAACCAGGGACAGGCTAGCTCAGCATTTCTACTGGCCAGGAATGAGGACCGAGGTGATTGCCTACTGCCATTCGTGTGACACCTGTCAGAGGGTGGGGAAGGGGCGGCACCCCAAAGCCCCACTGGTAACTCTGCCCATCATCGAAGAGCCTTTCTCGAGGGTGGCTGTGGATCTCATTGGACCTCTGAACACTCCCAGCCGCTCTGGGAAATGCTTCATATTAACGGTAGTGGACTATGCCACCCGGTACCCGGAGGCGGTAGCTTTGTCGTCCATTCGGGCCGACAAAGTGGCCACTGCCTTACTGGAGATTTTCTCCAGAGTGGGGTTTCCCCAGGAAATGCTCACCGACCGAGGGACCCAGTTCATGTCACAGCTGATGGAGTCTCTCTGTAAGCAGGTACAGGTGCAACATCTGGTAGCCAGCCCGTACCACTCACAGACCAATGGCCTGTGTGAGCGGTTCAATGGCACCTTAAAGCAGACGCTGAAGATGTTGGTTGACTCCAATGGGAGAGACTGGGAGCGGTATCTCCCACACCTGCTGTTTGCCTACCGAGAGGTCCAACAGGCCTCAACAGGGTTCTCCCCCTTTGAGCTCCTGTACGGGCGACGTGTACGGGGGCCCCTTGCTCTGGTGAAGGAAGCATGGGAAGGGGATTTGGCTACCCCTGGAGTGTCAGTCATTGAGTATGTCGTGCGCTTCCGGGACAGAATGACGGCCTTGACACGGCTGATGCATGACAATATGGCCCAAGCCCAGGCTGACCAGAAGCGGTGGTACGACCAGAATGCTTGTGAGCGGACCTACGAGGTGGGTCAAAAGGTGTGGGTACTGGTCCCCGTACCTCAAAACAAGCTTCAGGCGGCCTGGGAGGGTCCATACCTCGTGCACCAGCGGCTCAACGCTGTCACCTATCTGGTCACCCTGGACCACGCCCGTGGAAGGAGGAAGGCCATGATGAAGGCCCATCATGAGCGGGAGGCTTGTGCTCACCCAATGTGCAACCTTCCCAAGGAAGGAGAGGTAGAAACCCTCCTGGATCTGCTCACCCAAGCCAAGGTGGATGAATCCATCGAGGATGTGGGGGTTGGCCACCAGCTCTCGGAGGAACAACGTTCCCAGCTGAGGGTCACCCTACACCCCTTTAGGGAGCTGTTCAGCAGCCTGCCCGGAAGGACTGAGACAGCCGTCCATGACGTGGACACCGGCAATCACCCCCCGATCCGGTGTTCAGCATATCGGGTCTCTCTTGAGTTGCAGCAGCATATGCGCCAAGAGATAGACGAGATGCTGAAGCTGGGGGTGATCCAAGTGTCCAATAGTGCTTGGGCTTCGCCTGTAGTCCTCGTCCCTAAAAAGGACCAAACTACACGGTTCTGCGTTGACTACCGGGGGCTCAGCGCTGTGACGGTCACCGATGCGTACCCAATGCCACGCATCGATGACCTGCTCGATCGGCTGGCCGGGGCCAAGTACCTGACCATCATGGATCTGAGCAGGGGGAATTGGCTGATTCCCCTGACCCCTAGGGCACGGGAACGCTCTGCCTTTATCACCCCATTCGGACTGTACGAGTCCACGGTGATGCCATTCGGCATGAAGAATGCCCCTGCCACTTTTCAGAGGATGGTCAACACGCTGCTCGAGGGACTGGAAGGGTATGTGACCGCGTACCTAGACGACATCGCCATCTTCAGTCCCACCTGGGAAGATCACCTAGAGCACCTGGCGCAGGTGCTCGGGCGGATCCAGCGAGCAGGCTTGACCATTAAGCCCGAAAAGTGCCAGCTGGGTATGAGTGAGGTCCACAACCTGGGGCACTGGCTAGGTGGGGGAGCTCTGAAGCCAGAGCCTGGGAAGGTGGATGCCATCGCATCCTGGCCCACCCCCAGGACCAAGAAGCAGGTGATGCCCTTCTTGGGGACAGCCGGGTATTATAGGAGGTTTGTTCCACACTATAGTGCCCTGGCCAAGCCCCTGACGGACCTCACCAAGAAGAGGCTGCCCGTCGCAGTCGACTGGACAGTCGCCTGCGAGACAGCTTTCCAGGCGCTCAAGACCGCCCTTTCTAGTTCTCCTGTACTACGGGCAGCCGACTTCATGCGGTCGTTCGTAGTGCAGACCGACGCCAGCGACTTCGGCCTCGGTGCTGTGCTCAGCCAGGTCGACACTACGGGCCATGAACACCCCGTTCTGTACCTGAGCCGGAAGCTCCTGCCAAGGGAAGTGGCCTATTCCACGATGGAGAAGGAATGTCTGGCAATTGTGTGGACCCTGCAGCGTCTGCAGCCATACTTGTACGGATGCCAATTCACCGTGGAAACAGACCACAACCCCCTCAGCTGGTTACACACAGTCTCTGGGATGAATGGGAGGTTGCTACGCTGTAGCCTCTCTCTCCAACAGTATCACTTCACCATTCGCCACAAAAGAGGCAGGGACCATGGTAACGCTGATGGGCTGTCCCGGCAAGGAGAGGGTGCTGAAGGGTGCATGGGGGATCACAGGAATGTGATACCCCTAGCGCCCTCTAAAGCAGGGAGGTGTGATGAAGGAGCAGCTGCCATCTTAGATATGGGGCCACATGTCTGAGCTTGGCATCCATTTTGGTCTAAGTTCAGGAATTACAGGCAGTTAACGGCTTCTATACCCCCAGGTGCTGTGTACTTAGTAAATACAAGCAGGATTTAGTGTTCCAATGCTAAATAGCCAGGGCCATTGGTGTGATAATGAGAATAGGCCGAAAACAGAGCTTCAAAGCTCAGGTACGGAGCCGTGCCAGCAGGGGGCCGGAAAAAGCCTAGGGCTTAAATTAGAATGTACCTGCTAGCAGACGCAGGAATATATGTCCTTTCTGTGTCCCAGACGCTTTGGCTCCATCCTAGGAGCATGGATTATTAGCCCACCCTCTGACACAGGGGAAGGAACCTAGCGTGTTTAAGGACTCGCAGCCCCTGGCAGACATTCAGTCTTTCACACAGAAGATCTAGACGATGACGATCTAAGAAGGACCTAGGGACAGACCTGCCGAGGGGAGCAGCGGCCCATGCTTTGGGGGTCTGTCCGGCAACTAAGATTCTTGTACCTGTGGACTGCAGAGCTCCCCAGCACCCACATGACCCTACAATCTGGTAAATTGACCTCCAGCTTAATATCTTAAGTCTTGTACCCTTATTGTTATATCTTTTCTCTGACTGCAAATTTACTGTATATTTCTGTAATTATCTAGTGCGCCCTTAAGGCAATTAAACTATAAACTTAATTTTGGGCTGATGCTTTTACTCTGATCACGAATCTTAGAACCCCCAGCGGGTAACAGGACCTCCTCCCCGGCGACCATTTGCTCTAGGTGCAGTTCCCTTACTGACCTGAGAGACAAAGGGGGCGCCGGAGAGCTGTGCCTGTGTAGTTACGTCACGGTGGTGACGTGGGAGGAACGGGTCTGTGTGCGTTCCTCCACACATACCATAAAGGAAGCCCCTGTGGCTAGTATGGAAGCATTGGCGGGGAAGGGGCCACGTTTAGATAATACTTGTCAACTCTTCAAGAACATCCAGAAGGCTTCTTTAAAAAAGGGGAGATGTCTTGTACTTCTGGAAAAGCTGTCCAATCTGCAATGTTACACCAAAACTCTTAAAAGAACATTTTTGTAAGGCTACCTGTTCCTATCACCTGGATACTCTCTATCATTAAAGTTATGGTGTTCAACTGCACTTTTGAGGTTATTGAGCATAACCAGGAGTGGACACAAATGAGAGGGCCAGTGTGGATGAACAATATGTATTTCTCCAAAAATAAGACCTACCCCAAGAATAAGCCCTAGTATTATTTTACAGGATTTTTGGAGCATGGTTGAATTAAAAGCCCTCCTACAAAAATAAGAATGAATTACAGTCAGGATTGATGTTGGGTGGTGTGGGAAAACTGGGCAAATGCCCAATGTCCTCACTCTCTTAGGGGGTCCCCATTATTTCTATTCCGAGGTTAAGACTGCTTGAAGAAGTTTGGTGATGTCACAGTCATGTGACCATGATGTCACCAACGAGCGCTTAAATGTGGAACTGAAGGGGTTAGTCTGGTATACAGGGATGGCATTAGGAGGAAAGGGTGGCAAACTGGGTAATATTTCAAGCCCCCCCCCCATTCTCTTACAGTGTTTTTATTCTGAGGTTAAGACTGCTTAAGGATGTTTGGTGATATCTCAGTAATGTGACCATGAAGTCACCAAAGGTCCTTTAGCTGCAAGAAGCTTGAGCAATTGAAGAGAAGGCAGGCTAGTATGTGGTATATACATGTGTATGTATGTGCAATGTATGTGTGTATGTGTATGTGAAGTGTATGCTTGTCTATACATATTTATGTGCAGTGTGTGTATATACATGTGCAGTATGTGTTTATATACAAGCGCAATGTGTGTGTATATACATTTGTAATGTGCTTATATACATGTACAGTGTGTGTTTATAAACATGTGCAGTGTGTGCATTGTGACAGAGTCACTGGTGAAGTGATGGAGGGGAGATAAGTGTCACTGCACATGATGGCGTCAGTGATGTAAAACCAGAATAGTTTCCTCCAGCACGTTGTGTTGGGATGGTTTATTGAGGGTTTTGTTATGGGCTGGTTTTAGAGGACCTCCATAGAGCGGGTGGGAGGGGGTCCACCGTATCTCCTCATGCAGAGTCCTGACAGGACCTGTGTAAAGTCAGGATCATGTGATCAATCTGTTAGGCGTCTGGTTTCTGCGTCCTCTGTGCAGTAATCCAGAGCCTCACATCCTGCGGTCTCCTGCTGTCTATCTACTGCAGAGAAGATTACTTTGCAGCAGACCGCTCCAAAGACTAAGTTCCTCTATGCTCCTACTGGGCATGCTCACGAGGCGATCTCCCATTGGAGATTGGGAGTCATGTACCCAAGTCCTGCTCCACATCTCATTGGTCCATCTCAGAGATCTGGAAGGTCCCGTACGGCTATAAAAAGTGCGCATGACCGTTCGGCCATGCGCTAGTATAGACTTTTCAAGCTAAATGTGAAAATGGTGACGGAAGTATGACTCTGGTGACTGACTCATTTGAAACCCCTTCCCTCTGATATTACGCATGGGGATAGGGAATTAGTGCAGCAGTCAGCACCAGTCAGTGGCAAGCCTTAGGCCACTGTGCACACCGCACCTCTGCTCTAGCGTCCGACATTGCGCCTGCTTCCTAGCCTTGTTGACTAGCGGCCGTGCCCTATGCCGCGCTGCAGTTGCAGCCCTCCTTGGCATCCGCAGTAGCGACGCCGCACACATGGTAGGTCTAGACGGACGCAGCTCCTCTGCCTTGGGTCCTGCTCCTGTGACCAGATACCGTGTGTGCATTTCCCTGTGGTCTGTGACACTAACAGGCTCAGCGTTTTCGTATGTTTATGTTGCGGCGCCTCTGTGTGTGAACAGAGCCCGCTTTGTGCACTTCGGGTGAAGTCTAACCCATGCGCATTATACCGCCATATTGCTTGTCTGTCATTACCTAGCAGCGGTGTAACACCTACTGCACGGTGGACCCCGAGCGGCGAACGCACTTTATTATTTATTCTTATTTAGTGCATTTCACCGTTCCTAACTTTATACTAGTGCCAGGGTCTGGCTAGTAATGGCAGATCAGCAGCAACTCCTTCAGTGCATTCGCCAGCTAGAGGGCCGGTTGGCTACTCTTGAGAGTGTTATCGCAGCGACAAAGTCTTCGGAGGCTGCTGTACAGGCGATCGCAGAGGCGCTTTCACGTATGTCCACGTCCTCCCCTGCGCCAACAGTTTCCCGCCTCCCGTTGCCCGATAAATTTTCTGGCGATTGTGCCTCCTGTAGGGGTTTCGTGAGCCAGTGCTCTATCCAGCTGGCGTTACTGGCTGCGTGATTCCCTACGGAACGGGCTAAGGTGGGGTTTATTATTTCCCTTCTGTCAGGCAGGGCGTTGGAGTGGGCCACGCCACTGTGGGGGCGTGGTGACCCTGCGGTTCGGACAGCTGCTCATTTCTTAACATCTATCTAGCAGGTTTTCCTGGGACCACTGGTCACGCACGATACCTCTCTTCAGCTCCTTGCATTAACTCAGGGATCCCTTTCGGTCAGCCATTATGCCGTTAGTTTTCGGACACTGGCTTCCGAGCTGGAGTGGTTTAATAGAGCCCTCATCCCTGTGTTTTGGAGAAGTTTAGCTGAGCATGTTAAGGATGCTCTATCTATCAGAGTGATTACTGCAAGTCTGGAGGAGCTGATTGCCATTGCCACCCGCATTGATCTCCGTTTCTCGGAGCACGGGCTGGAGAGTGCTCAATCCAGACGGAGGGTTACTCCGGCTCCCAACCTCTTTGAACCTCTGGAATCACCCGAGCCACAGTGTTCACTCCCAGAGCCCATGGAGGTGTCTCGCGCCAGTCTCGAGGCGCGTCCGGCACTAAGCTCCACTTGTGGCTACCACTGTCAGCACTCTGTTCCCCAGGATAACGGGGCCCTGCAATGGCCAAACTCTGTGCCGCCGGGCAAGACCTTTGTCCCCCCTCGCCTTCGGCCAAAGGTTCTCACGTGGGCACACGCGTCCAGGGCGGGTGGTCACTGTGGCTACATGCAGACCACAAAACTCCTGGCAGGGTCGTATTGGTGGATGCACAGGGCTCGTGACATTAAAAAATATATTCGGGCATGCGCCTCATGTGCTCGGGATAGCCTCCTTAAACAGAGAGTGGAAATGTCCGCCGACACACCCTGGCGTTCCACTTCAACCTATGCTCCAGGTGGTTTTGCCACTCCCGTTGTCTCCCACGTGTCCCTTCTTAAACCTGGCCATCTTGCTGCCTCTGATACCTTCCACGTGTCCCGGTTTTCCGTGTCATCTACCTGGACATCAGACTTGCCTTCGGACGTGTCTGATACCTACGCCTCTGATGGGCACAAGGTGGTGGATTGGAAGGCTCAGAGGGGAGGGAGCCCTAGGAGGGGGGGTAATGTTAGGCGTCTGGTTTCTGCGTCTGCTCTGCAGGAATCCAGAGCCTCACATCCTGCGGTCTCCTGCTGTCAATCTACTGCAGAGATCCGCACCTCTGCTCTAGCATCCGACATTGCGCCTGCTTCCTAGCCTTGTCGACTAGCGGCCGTGCCCTATGCTGCGTTGCAGTTGCAGCCCTCCTTGGCATCCGCAGTAGTGACGCCGCACACATGGTAGGTCTAGATGGATGCAGCTCCTCTGCCTTGGGTCCTGCTCCTTTGACCAGATACCGTGTGTGCATTTCCCTGTGGTCTGTGACACTAACAGGCTCAGCGTTTTCGTATGTTTATGTTGCGGCATCTCTGTGTGTGAGCAGAGCCCGCTTTGCGCACTTCGGGTGATGTCTAACCCGTGCGCATTAAACCGCCATATTGCTTGTCTGTCATTACCTAGCAGCGGTGTAACACCTACTGCACGGTGGACCCCGAGCGGCAAACACACTTTATTATTTATTTTTATTTAGTGCGTTCCGCCGTTCCTAACACAATCACATGATGGAGGAGTCACAAGGTCTGAGCTTAAATGGCTGATGCGCAGAGCTTTCAGTGTTCAATGTGAGTCTCGAGAGATAGCATTCCAGGAAAGTGTGTGCTAAACCTGAACCATGGGCATTGCTGCCTGTGAGCAGACAGATTTCCGCTAGGAAAAGGACTGTGTTTTTTGTTTCTTTGTTTGCTGTTTTGTCTAGAGGGCTGTGTTTCCTTTCCCAAGCTTGGGTTATGCTGTCTACAATAAACCAAGCCTTTTCTTGAAGAGACAGTGTTATGGTGATACCTCTATGTCCAGCAGAGTGATCTACCTTACCACAGTATATATATGTGCAGTGTGTGTGTGTGTATATATACATACTAGATTATGGCCCGATGCTATCGCATCGGGAGGATGCGATAGCATCACACCTCTTGCCATGTTAACCCTCAACACACACACTCCTCTCACCTTTCACCATCTCCACTCACGTCCACTCACTCTTTCACTCCACATACGACCTCTTCTCTCACTCCGTCTCTCATACTCACGCCCTCATCGCCGCTGCTCCACAATCCCCGACATCTTCTTCCGCCGGCGCCATCCTGGATCCAGACGTTGTCCACGCCGGCGACATCTTCTTGCGGCGACGTCATCTTGAGTATCGTGAAATCCCGCGATACTCAAGATGGCGTCGCCGGAAGAACATGTGGACGACGTTGGGATCCAAAATGGCGTCGGCGAAATCTCGCGAGATTTCGCCGACGCCATTTTGGATCCCGACGTCATCCTCACCGGCGACATGTTCTTGCGGCGACGCCATCTTGAGTATCGCGGGATTTCGCCGATCCAAAATAGCATCGCCGCAGGAACATGTCGCCGGCGTGGATGCCGTCGGGATCCAAAATGGCGTCGGCGAAATCTCGCGAGATTTCGCCGACGCCATTTTGGATCCCGACGGCATCCACGCCGGCGACATGTTCTTGCGGTGACGCCATCTTGACTATCGCGGGATTTCGCCTATCCAAAATGGCGTCGCCGCAAGAACATGTCGCCGGCGTGGAGGACGTCTGGATCCAGGATGGCGCCGGCGGAAGAAGATGTCGGGGATCGTGGATCAGCGGCGATGACGGCGTGAGTATGAGAGACGGAGTGAGAGAAAGGGTCGTATGTGGAGTGAAAGAGTGAGTGGACGTGAGTGGAGATGGTGAAAGGTGAGAGGAGTGTGTGTTGAGGAGTGTGTGTTGAGGAGGAGTGGTGTGTTGAGGGTTAACATGGAAAGAGGTGTGCGGTGACGTCACCGGTTACAACTGGACGGAAGCTGTTACAACCGGAAGCTGCTTAGGGCATTTATTATTATAGATGCAGTGTGTGTGATGACACGATTATATTTGAATAAATGTTGACTTTTTTGTTCAAGAATAAATGTGGATTGTTGTTCATAGAAAAAAATAAGACATCCTCTGAACATAAGCCCTAATCCATCTTTCTATGGGAACCTAATATGAATCCTCTCTTAGACTGAAGTCTATATCTCTGTGGAGGGATAAGATCCTGCTGTAATTAAAAACACCTGAGGCTAAGGGGCGGAGTGCACAGTCAGAAGGTCAATGCACACAAATACCAAAAGACTGACCGTCACATCCAAACACAAATCAGGTCTGAACAGGTGCTTACTAAGAGTAGCCAACTCATACACAATCAAAGAAATAAAGCAGCACTCTGTAGCGCTATAGCATGCAAGCATGAAATATGAAAATTGAATTGCATTACTGCACTAGAAATATGAGAAATAGAGAATGCTTAGTGCATAAATTGGCCAATTCATGTGTACCTGTCAGGTGCAATAAACTGATTCTCGTTGCCAAGACCTAATTCCAATCCTCTTTTAGACTGAAGTTTACATCTCTATGGGAACCTAATATGAATCCTCTCTTAGACTGAAGTCTATATCTTTGTGGAGGGGTAAGATCCTGCTGTAATTAAAAACGCCTGAGACTAATAAAAATGAAAAAAGCATATACTGAATGGGAGTAATAGGGCTAAGCAACAGCTCATGTGAAAAAGACTTGGGTATACTAATAGATCACAGACTGAATATGAGTCAACAGTGTGATGCTGCAGCAAAAAAGGCAAATGCAATTCTAGGATGTATTAACAGAAGCATACAGACTAGATCACGTGAAGTCATTATTGCCCTCTATTCCTCTTTGGTCAGACCTCATCTGGAATGCTGTGTCCAGTTTTGGGCACCACGTTTTAAAAAAGACTAAAAAAATGGAGCAAGTTCAGAAAAGAGCGACCGGAATGGTGACCAGACTGCCAACCCTGTCTTATGAGGAAAGGTTGCAGGATTTGGGAATGTTTAGCATGCAAAAGAGAAGACTGAGAGGAGACTTAATAACTGTCTACAAATATCTCAAGGGCCGTCACATTGTAGAAGGATCATCTTTATTCTCATTTGCACAAGGAAAGACTAGAAGCAATGGGATGAAACTGAATGGGAGGAGACACAGATTAAATATTAGAAAAAACTTTTTCACAGTTAGAGTGATCAATGAGTGGAACAGGCTGCCACGAGAGGTGGTGAGTTCTCCTTCAATAGAAGTCTTCAAACAGACGCTAAATCATCTGTCTGGGATGATTTAGCGAATCCTGCTTTGAGCAGGGGGTTGAACCAGATGGCCCAGGAGGTCCCTTCCAACTCTACGATACTATGATTCTAAGGGGCAGAGTGCTCAGTCTGAAGGTCAATGCACATAAATATCAAAAGACTGACCGTCACATCCAAACACAAATCAGGTCTGAACAGGTGCTTACAAGAGTAGCCAACTCATATACAATCAAACAAATAAAGCAGCACTCTGTAGCTCTATAGCATGCAAGCATGAAATATGAAAATTGAATTGTATTACTGCACTAGACATATGAAAAATAGAGAATGCTTAGCGCATAAATTGGTCAATTCATGTGTACCTGGCAGCCACGATAAGGCGATTCTCGTTGCCAGGACATAATGCCAATCCTCTCTGAGATTGAAGTCTACATCTCTAAGGGAACCTAATATGAATCCTCTCTTAGACTGAAGTCTATATCTCTGTGGATGGGTAAGATCTACAGAGATTCCTGTAAAATAGAAACCACAGCCTCAGACAGCTGTATAACCAGTACTGTGAATATTAGCAGAAGTTGAGAGCATTTGTTCAGAGTGGCCTATCACGTTCCTTAATCAAAGTCATTTTATGTGTAAGTGTGTGTGTGTAGCCCATTCACTATCTCTATATATCCCCCACTCCCTCAAGATGGCTGGACCATTATTGTAAATACACACTTGTACTTTGTATCCCCCCATATTCTTGTAAATTGTAAGCTCTCACGAGCACAGTTATCTTGTTTTCATCTTATTTTGCTTTAATTATTGTATTGTTAATTTTGTTACTTATGACTGTTGTGTTTGAAACTGTTAATCTGTAAAGCAGTGCGGAATACGTTGGCGCTATATAAATAAAGATTATTATTATTAAGTTGAGACTCATGAATCACTGCACCATTATTATTTCTGCATTACTATACCGGAAAGTAACTGATTGTTGTATTGGAATTGAATCTCTTTTAAAACATCATTTATCTCAATGTACCTGTGTGGCAAGTAAAGTTTATCATTAGACTCTCTGGCTTCCCTGTTTTCTGGACTATTTGGAGTGCACCACAATACATCGCACTGACAGGAAGCAGAAGTTAATTAAGTGCACCCTGAATTCACAAACTGTTAGGCGTCGGGATTCTGCCACTGCACAGCAGGAATCCAGAGCCTTGCACTCAGTGGTCTCCCATTCTTCTTCGGCCGCAGTGGAGCCTGCTCAGCAGACTCGTCGGTCCAGGCGCTCTTCCCAGACCAGCAGTGTAGGATCAGGTGCTGCCGCCACCACTGGTTCAGGTTTGACAATGCAGCCTGGCCAGCAGCAAAAGACTCCAGAACCTAAGTCCCTCCGTTGCTCTACTGAGCATGCTCATTATTATTATTATTATGCATTTATATAGCGCCATTTATTCCATGACGCTTTACATGTGAAAAGGGGAAATATAGACAAGTATAATAAACATGTGTAAGACAAGGGACACACAAGTACATAAGGAGAGGGGACCCTGCCCGCGAGGGCTCACAGTCTACAGGGACGATTCCCCATTGGGGATCGGGAGTCACATGCTCAGGTCCATCTCCAGTTCTGATTGGTCCATCCAGGGGATCTGGAAGGTTCCGGAGGGTCTCGGCTATAAAAGACTCGCATGGCCGCTCGGCCATGCGCTAGTATAGGCTTTTGTTATTATGTGTGTGAGTGAAGATGGATGCATGAGACTGGTGACTGACTTATTATGATTCCCCTCCCTTGGATATTACGAATGTGGGTAGGGAATTAGTAGTCAGAGTCTGCACCAGCAGTGGCTTAGTCTATGTGCCACTGAGCACATCGCTCTCCACACGAGTGTTAGCGTCACAGTGACACTTAGCAGAAGGCACCTGTGCACCGCACTAGCAGCCGCGTTCCTTATAGTGGCACCGTGCGCAAGTTAAGCGCTTTCCCCCGCTCTGGAGGTTAATGGCGTCCGCTGAGGCAGTGCAGTGCACACCTGGTGCAATTCTCATTCAGCATTGCTGTTGCGGTGTTGAGCACTCGTGGGTCTAGAAGGACTCTTCCCAGCATCTCAGGGGCCGAGTCCTGTGACCATACACTAGTGCTCTTATAGCCGAGCTCTGTGAGCACAAACAGGCTCCGGCGTTTATGTTCAGCGGTAGTGCGGCTCTGTGAAGCAACACACCTGGTGATGATAACCTGCATGTGTTTCTCTAGTATACCGCCATATAGCACCCGCCATTACTGAGCAGCAGTTTACCAACCCTTCACGGTGGACCCCGGGCTGCGAACGCACCTTATTACCTTCTTTATTATTTGGTGCGTTCCGCCAGCCCTAACATAAACTCTGCTTTCTTTTATTCTTTTGCCCCTGTCGTAGTGAAGTAGTAACATCAGTGCACCACATGGTGCGTGATCTATGGCATAGTAATGCATTGCAGAAGTGGGCCCCCTTATTTCTTGGGCCGTTATGGGGTTGCACAGATTGCACAAATGGTATGTCTGCCCCTGGGCATAAGCTCAAAAATTACATGTGGCCATCAATAAAACTTTCTGGCTGTATTCTGTGTGCACTGCACTAAGAATTCTCCCTGACTATGCAAATGTGATTTGGATTGATTCTATAGCATTGAGTATGAACCTGAGTAGAAATACCTCTCTGTTTAATGGGGAAATCGATCTAAGAGTTCTGATGCCTTTCTTTCCTCCAAAAATGAAGTATTTTTTTCCCATATGGGAGACAAAATGAAAAAAAAGTGCTGACCTATTTGCAAGTAAAATCTTACAACTTTGGAGAAAACATGCCCACCCCCAGAAAAAAATGTTGGTAGTTCGTTCCTCAAACTTTTCATAATTTCCCCCTTGATGTCTGCAACAATGTTCAAGTGCGGCTATGGATACTGTGACACACCATTTCTGTACCAAACCATGTATGTTGCTTTATACTGGATACTGGAATAGGCCAGGCCAGAAATTGACCAGCAGAATAGTTGTGTGTTTCTGGGACTATGTCTTTGTTAGAGATGAGCGGATCCTTTGAAATTTATATTTGCCAACTTTGCGAAAAATTTGCTCAAATTTCAATACTGGAAAGCTTGTAATTGCTTAATAGAGGATAGAGTGAGAACATCGATGACCATAAGAGCTTACACTCTATAGGAGAGAGAGCGAGAGGACCCTAGTGGCCATATGAGCTTCCAATCTACAGGAGAGAGAGCCCCGGTGGCCATAAGAGCTTACACTCTACAAGAAAGATAAAGAGAGGACCCCACTGACCACAAGAGCTTACACTCTACAGAAAAGAGAGAAGACCCTGCTGACCATAAGATATTTTAATCTACGAGAGAGAGGACCACATTGACCATAAGAACTTACAATCTACAGGATAAAGATATAAGCAATGGCTATGGAGAAGGAAATCACCTCTGCCATACAAAGGTGCTCCATTGGGAAGTGGGAACTACTCATCTGTGTTGGTCCAGGTACTGGCCACCACTGTGCAAGTTATGAAAATCCACTTGATGTCATAGATGCAGGGCATTATGAGGAGACCGCAAGTTAACGATAATTGACAATAGCCTGTTCTCTGATGCTTTTACAGTGTGGGAAATGGTGACGGGCAAGTTTTGTTTTTTGTGAACTGAGAAACGAATCTCAAAATATTAGCGTTTGTATGAAATCAAAAATTTCAAGAAAATCAACATTATCCCTATCCTCCATGGAATGATCTGCTCATCTCTAATGGGAGTACATAGGTCTGCACAATCACAGTACATCATGTAAGAGACGCTCATGCACAACACTGTCCTCCAAAGCGAACCACCCAACCAGCAGGAAGGATACAATTGACCTCAATTAATTCCGACACTGCATTAAAGGAAAGCTGAATTCTGTAAACAGAAAAGTTCTATTAATTGGTAAGAGAAAAAGCAAATTGCTGATGATGAGGGGAACAAACTGAATCTTTTCGCTGGGTGGAGAAGGTGCTTAACTAAACATCTAGGCTCGTCAATGTCTACATTCAGCCTCTCTATGCCGATGAATGTTTTTGTTATTTTGGTAATGTTTTTTACTACTGTTATTATTACTAGTATAATTATTATTATTAATCATTAAATGTCATTTTTATGAAATTTCATTTTATAAAGCAGAAAGTTCCTGACTTTGATGAATATTGAGGTGACTTCTGAATAGATTTCTCCTCATATCTATATTATTTTTAATGCTTAGGGAAGCAAAAGAACAAAAGGCTTCCCACACAGTAGACGGAGAACACGGCAAATATGGTGTGTAAATGTCAAGCCGGAGACACGCTGCAGAGTGGATTCTAAGCAAATTACCAAGGAAACGCTGCAGTCAGCCTCACAAACAAGATTTTAAATGACTATGAAGGACACTGCACAGCGATTGTGATGCTGATGGTCCTGGGTCACCGGGCGAATGCTGGTTTTCCAACTGTTTAGTTCATAGGATGGCTCATTTCTCTTTGTGTGGAGGCCATTATGTGTCAAAGCGTATGAGTTTGGTCTGTGAGCCAATATGTGAAAAGGTCCAAAGACGAAAATTGGAAAGTGTTCAATCAGTGATAAAATTGAGAGAGCAAGAATTAAAAAATCAAGCAAGTTAATGGGGCTGTAAAAGTACACTGGTGTGGACAGAGATGTAGCTACAGTATATGGGGTGCAATTGGACCTAGCTGCTGAAGGGTCCATGGTTCACTTAAAACTCCAGTCATTTTATTACATCACTTGCTATACAGGGGCTCAAAATTTGTACTGGAGCTCCAAGTTATGTCTTTGGTAATAGTCTTTTTATGATATAAGTGACAGCATAATCACATAAATATCTTCGATCATCTGTATTTTTATGCTCTGAATCACAAAAATTGCATCTTGTTGAGTAACAACAGATAACTTATTCTACAGTAGAATTTGGTTCTACTCTTATTAGACACTGTATAAAAAGAACAGGTAGTTAGCAACTGACAGCCAAATATGTTCAGATAAACATATCCAAATAGTCTGAATTTTGGAAAGCATCTGCCTGGTGACATGACATTGCAGCATATTGGGTTGTGTCCTACCAAACACGATGTACATTTGTTGCCAAAAATTTTGAGACTAAAAAAGTCTCTGAGACACAAAGTTTGCTGCTTCAGTGTTTTTAGATCTTAGTCAGATTTATCTGAAGTACAATTATCAGCATTTCATAAGTTTTTAAACTTTTATTGAATGAGAATTGAACTTTGTTATCTACCTGATCAAGTAACCCTGTGGCCTTCTTCCTTACATAGGCGAGAGCACACAACATGTCCCAGACAGAATTGCTAGCCATAAGTCCACCATACACTGCAACAAGATATGGCTACCTCTACTAAATCACCATAAAGACTCCAGATACATGGTTTGCCAACTGAGATTCCAGGTTTTTGAACAAGTATCTAGGCCAAGACACTGGGGCAACTGTGTGAGGATGCTCAAACTTAGAGAATCTTACTGGATAATTCACACCCTTCAAACACACCACGAGGTCTAAGCAGAAAATATGATTTATTGAAGGCAATCACTTGTATCTTGCACCTAATAAATCTATCCATGCCCTTTTCCACCTACGCTCACCCCACTCTCTACTCATTCTCTTACCACCATCCATTTCCCTTCTATGTCTATGCCGTTGCACACTATCTTCCTTCGTTCCTCTTATCTCACCCTCTATTCATGTGTAGGGTCATGGGCCGAACTGGGGGGGGTGGTCCCTCTGTATACTGCACAGTGACGTAACAGACACAAGATGGAGGCAACTTTCGGGTGCAACAGGTCCAAGTTTATTTCTCGCCGTCCGTCTGACGGCCCCAGCAATACACCATAATCCTTTTCACGGCCCTCCATTTCTAGGCCCCGTTACACACACCGTACTTTGCACAGGCCTGCCGCGGAGGGTGTCGTATTAGCGGCGGCGATCCTGCCGACTACGCCAAGTGTAGGGTCGTGGGCCGGACTGGGGGGTGGTCCCTTTGTATACAGCACAGTGATGTTACAGACACAAGATGGAGGCAACTTTCGGGTGCAACAGGTCCAAGTTTATTTCTCGCCGTCCGTCTGACGGCCCCAGCAATACACCGCAATCCTTTTCACGGCCCTCCGTTTCTAGGCCCGTTACACACACCGTACTTTGCACTAGAGGCGTAAATATACACACCATTCCTTTTTCAAACTTAGTGACGTTCCTGACAGCTCAGTCACTGTGGCCTCCTTAGGCCTGTACACCGACAGCAATTGATCTGTTGTCGTCCTTAATTCGGTATGTTTTCCCCCGGGGCCTCTTCTGTACTGCGGTACTTTGTGTCAGGACCACCCCCCTGACTTCCTTTCTCCTCAGTCCTCTGGTTTAGCTCTCGTCACAACACTCCAATTGTCACAGACTTCTTGTCTCTTGAGCTCCTCCCGGGGACTGGAACTTTCTGGAACCCTCCTGTCAAATTTATATCTTTCCCGCTTCCCTGTAACTCCGCCCCCATGACAAACGGTTTCTAAAGCCCTAAGCTGCTGTCAAGTCCTGAACTCACACTCCTCCCTGCCATCTTGTGGTCACCCCAAGGTACTGCACGTCATCTACACTTTCCTAGCTGTTTCCCCACTGTCATAATGGATATCTGTCTAAAGTGTGCAACCCTTCTCTTTCTAGTCTGAAAAGTCGGTACACCAGTCAGGTCACCTTCCCTACGCATGCACCTCCCTACAGTCTTTTCCATGCCTCACCTAGACGCAATGCAGCCATCTGTACATTCACATGTGAGGCTCCATTCTATCAGTATACTTCATTACTATACACCCCTGCACTCCACTGACGTGCCTCATAGATACAGACATCCATGGTAACTGCCACATCTGAGACTATATCACTCTGAATGACCAACCAATCATACAGTAGACTATAACAACAGCCATCTGCATTACTTCCGGCGATCCCACACACCCGCACTATTCCGTCCTGTTACGTCACCACGGCCGCTCCCCTCCATTCCTACACCTAAACCCCTATGGGCTTTTCCCACACCTCAGCATGCTTCATGATGCTGTGCAGTGTCTTCCAGATCTTCTCCAGTTCTCCTTCGAGGCCCAGGTATTTCTCCTGCTTCTCTTATTTTTTCTTTCTGATGTTGCTGTCACTTGGCACTGCCACATCTATTATCAATGCTGTCTTCTGATCCTTGTCTACTAACACAATGTCTGGATGGTTAGCCAACATCTGCTTATCCATCTGGATCTTGAAGTTCCACAGGATTTTAGCCCTTTCATTCTCCACCACTTTCTCTGGGGTCTCCCATCTGGACTTAGGGGGACTTAGCCCATATGCTGTGCAGATGTTCCTGTATACAATTCCAGCTACTTTGTTGTGGTGTTTGTTATACACTGTTTCTGCTTGCATTTTGCATCCTGCCACTATGTGTTGGACGGTTTCTGAGGTTTCTTTGCATAGTCTGCATCTTGGGTCTTGTCTTGTGTGGTATATTTTTGCTTCTGTGGATCTGGTACTAAGTTCTTGCTCTTGTGCTGCTATAATTAGTGCTTCTGTGCTGTCTCAGAATCCAGCTTTCTACAGCCATTGGTAGGATTTTTCCATGTCAGCCACCTCCATTATATGTCGATGGTACATCCCATGCAGTGGCTTGTCTTACCATGGTGCTTCATGATCTTCCTGATCTTTCCTCCAGATCTGTTGTTGCTGCCTTAAGGGGGTTTTACACTAAGCGATATCGCTAGCAATATCGCTAAAACGTCACTGGTTTTGTGACGTTATAGCGATATTGCTAGCGATATCGCTATGTGTGATACTTACCAGCGACCGGCTCCCCCGCTGCTCATCGCTGATCGCGCGAGAATGTCCGGCTCCATTTCTCGTCGGGCGCTTCCTGCTGAGACTTCCTGCTGTGACGTCCAGCGACGCGTGGAGGCGGGCGGGAGGACGCAGGATCGCTGTGTGTGAATGGTAAGTATCGTGCGCTGCGTCGCTGCTGCATCGCTGTGAGATCTTTCTGTATGAAAGCTCACTAGCGATCATTTAGCGATGCACCAGCGATCCTGACCGGGTCGGATCGCTGGTTGGATCGCTGGTGCATCGCTAAATGTAAAAGGGCCTTTAGACATTCTCTCAGCATCTTATCTTTTGGTGCCATTTTTCTGATGTATTCCTGGATACTCCTTGTTTAATCCGTGATGGTGGCTTGGATGCTTATCAAGACTCGACCACCCTCCTTTCTGTTAGTATACAATCTTTGGGTGCTAGACTTAGGGTGGAGACCTCCATGCAGCCAGCAGGGTATCTGATAACTGGCAGGGCATATCTATTGATGGCGCAAATATTTTTCTTCCCATTGACCTGGCTCTTCAGGAGCTGTCTTACCCTATTTGAATGTTGCTGCTTTCCTTGCCTCTTCATCATGGTTACCGTATCCCTGTGGGATGCTGATGTACTTGTAGCATGCCTGTACATCTGCTATGTGCCCTGCTGGTAATTTCACTCCATCAGTCTTGACTAGCTTGCCCCCTTTTATTACCAACTGGCCGCACTTCTTCAGTCTGAAAGACATCCCGATGTCTTTGCTGTAGATCCTTGTCAGGTCGATAAGTGAATTGACGTCTCGTTTGTTTTTCACATACAGCTTGATGTCATCCATGTAGAGGAAGTGGCTGATGGTGCTTCCACTCTTGATTTTGTATCCATAGCCAGACTATGTAATTATCTGACTGAGGGGGTTCAACCTATGCACCTATGCAGAACAGCAATGGGGACAGTGCATCACCTTGGTATATGTCGCATTTGATGGTCACTTGTGCTAGTTGCCTTGAGTTGTCTTCCAATGTTATTCTCCATGGCCCCATTGAGTTTCTGAGGAAGGTTCTAATTTCCTGTTGACATTGTAGAGAGCCAAACATTCACAGATCCATGTGTGTGGTATTGAGTCATAGGCTTTCCTGTAGACAATCCAGGCTGTGCTGAGATTGGTCTGTCTGGATCTTGAGTCTTGAGCAACTGCTCTATCTACTCGGAGCTGGTGCTTAGAGCCTCTGGTGTTGGTCCCAATGCCTTTCTGAGCTGGATTCATGTACTGTTTCATATGGTTCTGTAGTGTATTGTCAAGTTTTTAACACTAAGGTTTGGATACGGCTTTAAAGAAGGCTACTGCTTGCGATATAACGCAATTTTATTTCAAGGTACAAAATTAAAGGAATAGTATGATTGGATAGTATGATTGTGTACACTTTTGTATATTTTAAGATACAAAGGTTAAATACATATAAAGATTGAATATATATAATGATTACATATATATGAAGATTAACTATATACAGTATACTCACATCATCAATCACCAAGAGGCTTTTAAATATCATCCGTCTGGAATATCAGAGAAGCAACGCCAAGACAGAGAACCCCTGGAAGATTCACAACACTGCATGGGCATCCCCAATTATGTAGGTATCAACACTGTACATGTGTACAGATGTCCAAGTTGTGCTGTCTTAGTCATGTTTCTCTGGTCTTATATTGAAAATTACACTTATGTGTAAATACAAGTTTCATCCCACCCTTCAAGTGGCCGGCTTTCAAGATTGGATGAAACTGAGATATCATGGAATCATCAAACAATGGGTCGTAAACCCTAAGAATATAAAAGCCACAAGGTTTTAGATAAAACCACCACAGACAGAAGTTAAATAAACCTTAATGTTTTACAATGACAAACAACAAACATAGATAAACATAGAACTGTTTGTGAAGTGAAATGGTTTCAGGTAATAAACAATAGTTCTCAAGATTGTGTTACAATGAGCATTGTCTCTGTCTGCAACTGTTTGACCAGAAATGCAGCTCTGTCATGGTCTGAATGCATTCTGTATATTTCAATATGGACTCAAAATATCCGTTTTTATATTCGCAATACATGTAGCTTGGAGGCTATGATGCTTGACTGAAGTTTCCATGTTGTTGTAAGGCAGGTTATTGGGTGGTAGTTGGAATGAACTGTTCCTTTGTGAGGATCCTTCATGATCAGCACTGTTCTTCCTTCCTGTTAACCAAGCTGGGTGGTGGCTTGCTTCTAGCAGTTGGTTCATCTGCTTTGCCATGCGTTCATGTACCGCTGTTAATTTCTTTAGCCAGTAGGTGTGGATCATGTCTGGACCAGGTGCTGTCCAACTCTTCATGTTCTTGACCCGCTGTTGGATGTCTGTTTCTCTAATGATGACTGGTTCTTGCTCTAGGTGGTTGCTGTGTTTCAATGTCAGATCTTGCAGCCACATTGCACTGGTGTTGTGTGCCACCTAAGGTAGATATTATAGTGTTAGGAACCTTAGGCTAGGTTCAGTTTTGCAGATTGCAGAGCTGTGGAGGGCAGCGGACTTCCTCCATGAAGCTTCGCCCACTACAGCATCCTCTTTCATTCACCTCTGCCTATGTCTGCATGCTGCCTGCGTACCTATCTTTAACATTGGGTGCGCAGGCCATGCAGATGTATACAGATGCCTCTGCATGCGTCGTTTTGACGATGCGGCGACGGCAACAAATTGAAACATGTTGCGCTCGACGCAGGTCGCTGCATTGTCAAAACGATGCATGAGGAGGCATAGGTATGCAGGCCGCATGCAGACATAGGTGGAGTTGAACAGAGTAGTTGCAGCAGGGGGCAGAGCTTCACAGAGGATGTCCGCAGCCCTCCGCAGCTCTGCCAACCGCAAATGTGAAGCCGGCCTTAGAATGTGATTTCACATGCATGGCGAGTTTGTAAAAAAGACTTAAGAAATCAGTTATTCTTTCGACTATAATACAGAATCTACAAGTTTTTCTATTCTCTATGGAAGCACTGAATTGGAATAATACATTATTATTTGCATTCAACGAAGAGTATGTGGTGATATTATCTATTTACTTATAAATCATTCAGCAGGGCACATTGATATCAGCTATCTTCTCCTCCTTAACACTTTCTCCTGAACTAACGAGGTCAAGGAAAATTATGTAAATTGGTCGTTTTGTGGCAAGGCTTAAATGCGATGGAAAGTAAGTTTTGGGGATTAAACAGGTATTCCCATCTCCAAGATTCTATCCCAATATGTAGGAGGTTTATTAATAATAATATTAGCAAATATGTCCAATTAGAAATACAGTATGTGCAGGCATTGCAGACCTTAGATATCGATGGTTATGACCACTAATAAAGTGACATCTATTTGCTAGTGGTTGTAACCATGGATACCTAAGGTCCTGTAATGCCTGCACATGAGGAAAGAGACGTAGTGAATCTGAAAAACTATACTATATTTCTAATTGGACGTAGCTGCTAATGTTATTATTACACCAACTACATATTGGGATCGGATCCTGGAGATGGGAATACCCCTTTAAGTTAATTTTCATTGCAAGTAATGACTTTTCACAATTTATCTGATCATTCTTTAGAACATATATAACTGAAAAAAAAAGAAACTATGTGCCAGGATAAAAGAATAATGATCCAAATTACCGTAAGATTAATAAACTTTATTTAAATCTAAATGCTAAAAAACAATGAAATTACAATAGTTCCAGCAATACAGACAAAGGATAAAATTTGTCAGTGAGCCCAGTGGGAACCCCAGAGTAATCAGTATAGATAACATTGTTCAGTATTGTATATTATTAAACAGTATATGTAAGAAGTGTACTGGGACCATGTGATGCTCCACTCCCTTTCCTCATATATTGCCTTGTATATACTGTATGTATATTGTTGCCTTATAATGCTGCTAGAATGTATATGACATATTGTATTTTAGGGAGAGCTTAGTGACGTTATTAGGCCATTAGATGGGGCACGTTACTAAACTTAGGATAGGAATATTTATTTTAGGAGGAGCCAACCGTGGATAAGATAGGGGTTTTTTCCTGGTTAGGGCAGTAGGGCCTTAGAGTCTGTACAGTGCGGTTGCCTCTGCAACGTTTGAATCAAGAAGCCCAGCTGTCCAGAGCCAGTGGACCAGAAGGGTAGCAGTCACAGCAGCAGTGGGAACAGAAGCTGTGGCCAAAGCCACAGTAGGACAGGGACACAGGTCACTCATCATATGGCAGCTTACTTCATGGGCAGATGCCCCTTTGTCTGGGGTGAAACAGATGATGGAACTCTTGAACACAGTAAAGCTGAACAGGGAAGATGCTGCGGTACCGGATGGAATGGTACGACCCGGGCACCCACTGGAAGATGTAGGAATGAGTACAGGGAAAGTAAAGGTTGTGAACTGTATGAAGTCCTATACTGATGCTGTATCTGATATGGACGAGCTGTGAAAGGAAAGAAGTAAAGTTATTTGTTTACAGTTGAAATTGGACTGTGTCTCTGTTTGTGTGCAATCATATGGAAGGGGTCTCCAGAAACTCAGAGGAGTCCATGAAGGTGCAGAGAGCATAGAGGCAAGTACATCGGCAAAAGGACATTGCTTGTATGTGACGGGAGACCAGGGTACTCAAGAGCCTCATACTTGGCGTAGTCAGCTGGATTCTGCAGCCTTGTGAAGCAGAGATTCCATGAAGAAAGGAGATATTGAAATCCTGGATATGACTGTTTTGGATGTGACTGAAACCTTGGACGTGACTGACACCTTATTTGTGACTAAGATGGCATCTTGCAGATGATGGATAAAGGCGCCAATAAGGAGAATGACAACTATGATTTCACCCTTCATGGGTGTGACAAGTTAGAGATCGCGCAAAAATATGTCCAGCAATGCCCCTCATCACACCCATGGAGGGTTTGCCTTAGAAGAAGACCTCGCCCCTACAACACACTGCAAGGACATGGGTGGATTGGGCGGAAGCGACCCCACCTTGGAATGGGTGGGGCGCAGAAGAGAACCCCATGTGCAGCTGCGCGGTGCCACTATGAGACACAGCACCAGCAGCAATGCACCACTCCTGTACCTTTCACTGGACTCTATTTGAACAGATCTATGCAATTTTTTTAGATCACGTTGAATCGCCTCCTGAAATTGATCCATAAGATCTGATCTGGAATGAACAGGATAGAATGAAGGATTTTTTGTTTGAAAATTAGATGTATTTTCCAATAAAGCTTGCTCATCCCTCTCACTTCCATTCAAATCCTGCAAATTCAAAAAAGCCATTCGCTCGCTAAAAGTTAATGAGCGATATTCATTGATAGAGGGTTGGAATGTGTTCATCAAATTCATCACACTCCTCTGTGAAAAAATGTCTCTTGACTGTGAGATTGCGAACAAAACGGTTGATGTCCAACAAAGTCCCAAAAAGGTCGAAAGTTCTAGCTGGTACAAAATTGAGACCATAACTGAGTACCAGAATTTGTGTTAAAGTTAACTCCTGTTGTGACAACTTCAAAACATTGGTGTATTGACCACTATTCAAAACTTCTTCCTGCGTCGTGTTGCCATCCCCTGAACGCTTGCAGTGCTTGCGTCCTGCCCATTTTCTTTGTTTGTTAACTTGTTTGCTTTTCTGAAGTAAGAAAAATCCTGACAAAAAGTGTTAGGTTCTGGTTCAGTGTTATTACAATCAGGGAGATCCAAGTCAGACGAACTAAAGCTGACATGTGTTCTGGATAAGCTCCTATCTTATTTTCTCTTTGGAATTTTTTACTTTCATGGGCGAAAGATCTCATAATTTATGGCATCAATTATGTTTCCACAAAAGTTAATTATTTCTTTGTTTCTAATTGCATCATTGTTTTGCACCTATGTTTTGCTAGCTGAAATCCTCGCCGGTCATGGGACATTGGCATTCTGTATGCATTCTGTTCACTTGTTTACTGTGTATTCCTTGCATCCGTTGTTCTCATGAATAATTTTTTTCAGTCAATGATCTTGGGAGGAAACTTTTAGAGTTCATTGATTTAAATAGACTCTCCAATTCCAATTATAGCAAGGATTAATATTTAAAATTAAATTAGGATGTCTCACCGAGAAATGTAATGTTAATACAGAATATCATCACCTCATTGATATTAGGTTCATGCAAGCATCTGCCTGATTTCTGCTCTTTTTCATTAGTTGAGTTTACAAAAAATGTAAAAAATATTCATATATTGACTAGTACTATTCACTTGCTTTTCCTTAGCTTAGTTTTGTCTTTTAGAAATTTGATTATTAAAGTGATGGTATTTGAATTAGCTCAATTCTATTGAGACTTAGGGGACTTAAAAGTGATTGTACCTGCAAGCAGGGCCGGCCCGAACGTATAGGCGAACTAGGCGGCCGCCTAGGGCGCCGATCAAAAGGGGGTGCCAGAGAAAAAATAGAAAAAATTATAAAAAATCTTTTCAAAAGGCAAAAAGTTTTAGGGATGGAAAGAAAAGTGTACATATTTAAGGGCAAATATGATGCAAGAGAGGTTGGTTGGGTTGGCAACAATTTCGATAGAATCTGAAGTTGCTAAACAAATTAATCTCGGTGACTTAGTGTCATCCTTTTAAAAAAAAAGGCAAGGAAACAAAAATTTTAATTACCTTTGGTCGTTTTTGTTTTGTGTTATTGATTACTTTGTGTATATTTGTCCTATACAACTTCTCAGAAGATTAAAGAGTTAGGAGAGAGTTAATTAATCATTGTTGTTGTGGTTTATTTTGCTCCTAAATTTATATCCCAAGTTTTCATCTACTGCCAAGAATAGTAGGGGCGCAACAAAATAGTTTTGCCTAGGGCGCCGTAATCTCTCGGGCCGGCCCTGCCTGCAAGTTTTTGAGAAGTCTTGGAAGACAAATAAATCCTTCAGGATATTAAGTCCATCTTTCTATTAAAAAACAATAACTAAAATGTTGTCTTGTCTTGGAGAAAGATGCAACTTCTGTTTAATTGATGTTTGGCTTGGAAGAGTTATAATAATGATCATAATAATGGAAGAAAGCAACATGTTAGTGAAGATGTCCATTGAGAAATCTCATGCTCTCTCTGCACTTCTATTTACTTTCATCCAAGTAGTTTAACACCCTGTTTTCAACCGTTAGCCTTAATTTTAATTTCTAATTTTCATTTTGCAAATTATTTCTCTGTTCTCCTATTAATCCAATGTTGCATCAACACAATATAAAATGACCAGCTAAAGTCAGTACCATCTCCGCTTGCTGGGAGGACACAGGGATTATCATTCCCTCTATATATCCTCCTAAATAAACTAATAGATTATCAGTATACAGGCTAAAATGTGATCCCGTAGGTTATAACTGTGTGACAGGCACTGCACAATCATCATCACTATCTTTGTTAATCGCATATTACATGTATATAATGTAGCTGAACTTTATATAGAATGGAATGAAAAGAGGTGGCACTCACCAGAATGAGGTCCAAACTTTATTGTTCCAAAAAATGTTTAAAACATCTCAGGCAGATGGGGCTAAAGAGTGCAAAGACGACGTCTGTTTCGCGCTGTGTTGCGCTTCTACGGGTCACCCGTGAACCATAGAAGCGCAACACAGCGCAAAACGGCCATTGTCTTTGCACTCTTTAGCACCCCACCTGCCTGAGATGTTTTAAACATATTGTGGAACAATAAAGTTTGGACTTCATTCTGGTGATTGCCACTCCTTTTCATTTCATTTGGATTATGCATCTTGCTCTGGTGTGCACCTGAAGGAAAAAAGGTTTTATGCCTGCAGTATTTTTGTCCATCTGATGGTATTGGCTCCATGAATTTCCGGTTGTGCTCAGCTTTTTCTATTTTCTGTGATTAATATAGAGTGGGATGAATTAAGAAAAAAAAGTGCTATTTTAAATTTAAAACAAAAGTCAGGAGATTGTGGAGTAATATTGATTATGTGGTATAAATCACAGATATTGAATTGAGTATTAATTCTTCAACGTTTCAAGGCAACAATGTTGCCTCTCTATGGGAAACTATCAGATACTGCATCTATTATAAAATATTGGAAAGGAGTAAAACCCTATCAAAAGCAGAAGTGAAGAAAATGTCCACTAAATGTATTTCTTAGACACCCTTACACAAATAATCGCTGTAGTCTAATTACTTACCACGGGCATTACCAGTAGATGAATCACACATGGACCATCATAATTAGTTAATGTCATACTGGTCAAATGAGAGGTATTATTTATTTTGCTTGCATATATAGCACTTTTATTTGCAAAGTGCTTTAGACATCATTATTGGAGATCACAATCTAAGATCTGCATTAGTGTAGTGGAAAATTGGAGAACAGTTATGGGGAGAATATAAAAACTTCTTGCAGATGTAGTCGTTGGTGGAATTTGAACCCAAGACATCAGTGCTGACCACTGGGCCCCATGCTATATAGCCAACTTATTGCTGTTTATTAGGGATGTGCAAGTGTGCTCGGTGATACTTGAATATCACTTAAGTATCTGGGAGCTCAGATGTGCTCGGCACTCAACCAGCACTGGCTGATGCCATTGAAGCTTCAGCTGGATTTGAAGCTCGAATTCCTGCCTCACATGTTTTATGCCTGTTACAAAGCCAATAAGCCTGCGGGCATTGCCTGCCAGTCACTGTAATACTGTAGCCATTTTTGTAGTGGCATTACTGTGGTTGGCTGGTCGCATTACCTCATCAAGGGTTATAAAAGGACTGTCATCGCCACGCTAGGTTCACTGACAACATTGCACAGTTCAAGGACAGTTCTGATTGGAGGGAAAGAGCACTTATCCAGTTATCAGAGTCCTCTAGCGTTGATACTGGTGCTGATGCTGAACCATCATATTAACAATTCTTCTAAGGGCTAATGTTGTGCTCTGTTGTTTGCATCAGTTACATTCTGCACCAGGGTTTAGGGCTTTGTAGTCCATTGCTAAATATATAGCTGCTGCACATGACCACATTCTTTTTTTGTGTGGAAAACACTGACTATATTGTCATTCATAGAGTATAACATGCTTTGTGTTACATTACACTGCTATGTAACATTCCCGAAACTCAATTACATTTTTTTCTGGATTCAATTAGTCATCCATAGAGTATTATATGCTTTTTTTTTTACATCTTGGTTGTATAGAACACTCAAAAAAAACGTTCAAAAAAGTTCTGGATTTAATTGGTCATCCATAGAGCATTACATGCTTTCTGTTAAATTTCGATTATATTTGCCTCTCCAAAGAAGAGTTCAACTTTTTTTCTGGGTTCAATTAGTCAGTCATCCATATATTATGTGCTCTGTGTTAAATTCTGGTGGTGTATAACATTTAAAAAAAAGCATTGATTTTTTTTTCTGGATTGAATTATTAATCCATTGAGTGTAATGTGTTTAGTGGGTGTCAAGGTGCCAAACATGGCAGAATTCCAGACCAGAGGAATAGTAGAGCCAGACCAAGCTGGCATAACAGCGGAGTTGACAGAAGCCTGTGGTCTGGGACTGGACACTTCTCCGTAGCCAAAAAGGCCCGAACCCAGGCAGCTGCCATCACCACTGGGATTCTTGCGGACTGCAGACGGGAAAGCCAGGAACTAGTGAGAGGACTGCAAGGCCTAGGCTGGTTGGAAGACAGAAATAGGCGAGCCAGGACCAGGGCTAGAGATATGCTAGCAGGCCCGCTAGCTTCAAGGTACCAACAGTTGGCATCCCAGGGGGAGGTCATTACATACGCAGACATGGGGTCAATAGAAGAGTTTGGGACCCATCATCACATCTCTTTCAACCAGCGGGCAGTAGAGACTGAACACTAGCCTCAAATGCTGCAAGGATTGATGGCTGGAACCATGGTCATTTTTCTCAAAATGGAGGGTCAACATAGATGGTGGGTGTGATCCAAGAAGAAAGGAAGCAGGATGAACCATTCCTGAAAAATGAATGGGCCTGAGAAAGGCTCTTTGAGGTGACTTGAGATGGGGCTACCACCATCAAGAGATCAGGCTGTCCTGTAGTTCTCCACCTCCTATGCTGGAACAGGCGATGGTACATATGATATGGGGGCATTTTGACATGTCAGAGGCTATGGTACCACCTGAACCTGGGTCACTTACAGCCCAGGCACTGGGCATTGGGATCTAGGAAGCAAGTGGAGGCAGTCTCTCCAGCCTCCCGAGGAATGAGAAGAATAAGCAGACACCTGAAAAGGATTACTGTATTACCCTCCTTATAAATGTTAAATTTTTTTTTGGATTCAATTAGTCATCCATACAATGTAACATGGTTATTGTTACTGCCATATGTGCCAAGGTCCCTACAGTCATGATGACTACTCAAAACATCTCCTTGTCCTCCTCTATCTCTTCCCCCTCAGCCAAAGGACAAAGTTTGCATGGGTGCTAGCCTCTGTTGCACTCCACCTTCTCATTATTGCCCAATCCGTGCTGAGCAGATGAGATGAGGCTGGGCTAGGTAGTATCTCCCTATCTCATGTCTTCCTCCATCTCCACCTGGTCCGCATGCAAAACTTAATGTTTAATTGTCAGCAGACTGTTTAAACATTAACAGTATCAGGATCGTTGCGCTAATGTGATGTTGTCTCGGAGAACCGCACAAATTTCAGATATGCATGCTCATTCTTCCGTTGTTATGTGCCGGTGCTGACTAGAATAGCGACAGGCATGTTGAAGCTGGTATTCCACAACTGGTCTCTGCTGCTCACAATGCCTTACTAGCCTGTGCAGTTGGTGAGCTGGAATTTGCATGCACTGCTGCAGCACTGCCAGAGCGGCTGTAACTGACTTTCGGAAATGGGCACTGGTGCTGCATACCTTGACTAGAAGCTCTAGAAAATCTGGTTAGGCTTTCAGAAACTGCTGAACTCTACCAAGCTGAGCACGTGGGCCAAGCATGATCCATGTGTGAGCTTACCAAGCTTCACAGATGCCACCAGATTATGGCCATTATCACACTAGACCATGCCTGGTTGTAGGTTCAGCGAAGAGCCACAGATCTGTCTGGTCTGTTATTCCACACAAAGCAGGTTCTACAGTATATATGACAATAATAAATTTTTGAACAACCAAATCTGTACACCTATAGCATGCCAATTTTGTTTTTTATTTCAAACCAATGAAATTTCAAACAAACCAAGTTCTACCTTTTATATGACAATAGTCAATTTTTGAACAACCAAATTTGTACACCTGTAGCAGGCCAATTTTTCTTATTTCAAAGCAACAACATTTAACACAAATCAGATAATACAGTATGTATTACATTAATCAATTTTTGGAGTAAAAATATTTTGTGAACTGTAAAAGGCCGAGCGGATTTTAAAAATTTTAAGCCATTATAATTTTACACAAAGCATGGATGACTAACATGCAAATTGCCTCTTCAGAGAGGAAAAGAACTTGAACTCTGTAGTGCCACCTGTTGGAAACAGCAATCCTACAAGTCATTATCAAATGAGTTTTGCAATATCACTTAGGATAAAAGCCAAATCAGAATCTCAATTTGCAGACACTGTGTTTCGGGCTATTGGCCCTCGTCAGTGACTCATGGATGACTAACTGAATTCAGGAAAAACAATTAATGTTTTTCCTCGTTTTATATAACACCTTAATGTAACAATAACAACGTTAAACAGTACAGATGACTAATTGAATCCAGAAAAAAAATGTAACTTTTTTTTTAGCTTTTTATACCACTGTAATGTAATACAAAACACATAATACTATAGGGATGACAAATTCAATCCAGAAAATTTTTGAATGTAAATATTTTAAAAGTGATGTACTCCTACACTCATAAAGGCTTTGCACAAAGTGCAAAGCCAGGAAAAAAATTATAAGAAGGGTAACATAGTAATCCTTTTCAGGTGCCCGCTTCTCCTTCCTCGGGAGGCTGGGAGGACTGCCTCCACCTACTTCCTGGAGCCCAATTCCCAGGTGCATGGGCTGTATGTGATCAGGCTTCAGATAGTGCCGGAGCCACCGACATGTAGAAATAGGCGACATCCCCCTTTGTCATCTGCACCATCGCCTGCTCCCACATAGGATGTGGGGAACCCCAATGACAGTCTTATCTCTCAGCGTTGGTAGCCTCATCTCAAGCCGCCTCAGGAGCCTCTCCTAGGCCCATTCATTTTGCAAGAAGGGTTCATCCTGTTTCCTTCCATCTCAGATCACAGCCACCACATACCAACAATGTTGCCTCTCCATTTTAAGGAACGTGACCTTGGTTCCAGCCATCAGCTCTTGCAGCCTTTCTGGCAAGTGTTCCATCTCCACTGTCAGATGGTTAAACAAGATGTGATGACAGGTCCCAAACTTTTCTATGGACCAGCATCTTCGCTGCCAGTTGTGCGTAACAATGCCCCCTGGTATGCCAACTATTGGTACTTTGCGGCTAGTGTGTCTCCAGCCCTGGTCCTGGCTCACTTCCCTCTCTTTTCTGACCATCCTAGACACTGCAGTCCACTCACTAGTTGCTGGATCTTGGCTCTCCCATCTGCAGCCACCAAGAACCACTTCTTCCTGGGTTCGGGCCTTGGTGATTCCAGGAAAGTGGCCGGTTCCGAACCACAGGCTCCTCTCCTAGCACCTTAACTGCTGTGCCAGTTTGGTCTGTCTGATATTCCTCCAGCCGCTCCTTCGGGAGTTTTGTGGGATTTTGCCATCTTTGTCGTCTTTACTAAGTCTGTCACATTGTATGGATCACTAATTCAATCCAGAAAATTTTTGAATGCTTTTTTGAGTGTTATATACCAGTGAAATGTAAAACAGATGGCAAATTCAATTCATAAACATTTTTCAACACTCTTTTGGAATGTTGTATACCACCAAAATGTAAAACAAAACAACTAATAGTCTATGGATTACATTATAGTCAATTATTTCACCCCCCAAAAAAAAAGAATGTGGACACGTGTAGCAGCTATAGATTTAGCAACAGATGGCAAAGGCCTAAGCCCTGCATAGACTCTGTCTTTTGACACTCTCTCCGCTTCTGCAACTGTCCCTAGGCTAAATGCAGAATGTATCTGATACAAACAGAAAAGCACAAGCTTAACCCTTAGGGCCCCGTCACACATAGTGACTCACCAGCGATCCCGACAACGATATCACCTTGTCAGGATCGCTGGTAGGTCGCTACATGATCGCTGGTGAGCTGTCAAACAGGCAGCTTCACCAGCGATCAGGACCAGCGACACAAGGGTAACAAACGACACACGTCGCTTAGTTACCCACAGTGTATCTTAGTTACCAGCGCGCTGATGCAGGGAGCTGGTAACCAAGGTACACATCAGGTTTTTAAAGGGCACACGGCACTTAGAAACCAGATGTGTACCTTGGTTAACAGCTCCCTGCATCAGCGCGCTGGAAACTAAGGTACACATCGGGTTTCTAGGCGCCATGCGCCCCTTAGAAACCCGATGTTTACCTTGATTACCAGCTCCTGCTTGCTGGTCGCAGGTCTCCCGCCTGTCACACGCAGCGATGCGTGCTGGCCAGCGGGAGACCAGCGACCCCAAAAATGTCCAGATGTTTCAACTTCGATCAGCAATACCCGGCAGGGGGGTTGGTCGCTGATAGCTGTCACACACAGCGATCTCGCTGGTGAGATCGCTGTTGCGTCACAAAACTTGTGACTCAGCAGCGATCTCGCTAGCGAGATGGCTGTGTGTGACGGGGGCTTTAGAAAGACTGTTAGTATGATGGCTCAGTATCAGTACCAGTATCAACACTAGAGGCAGTGGTGTACCATCAATAGTAGCAGACCACGCAGCTGCTAAGGGGCCCGGACAGGTGAGGGGGCCCGGATGGGTGAGGGGGCCTGGGATGGCCTCTGCGGTTTGGCAGCTGTGCTGTGCTGATGTAAGTAAGGTGGGGAGCAACCGACCGGGGGGTGGTCCGTTACTGGCCGCAGACAGACTTGAGACAGAGATAGGATTGTGTCCAACAGGTCTTCTTTATTAATCAGTCAACAGCTGCGTGACAAACTTCGCAGCCTCCCTCAGCGACTGCTCGACAACTTCCGCAGCCTCCCACAGCAGCTGCTCGACAATCCCTACAGCCGCACACAGCAGCTGCTTGACAATCTCCACAGCTGCACACAGCAGCTGCTCGTCACTCTCCACAGCCGCACACAGCAGCTGCTCAACGATTCCCTCAGCTACACACAGTAGCTGCTTGACTTCGTACACAGGTCCGGGTACCTTCACTTTCTTTCATTGACCAATGGACGTCCCTCGCGGCTCTGTCACTGTGGCTGCCCTAGGCCTACCACAACAGCGTTTCACCAGTCCGAGTCCGTTCGGTTTAGTGGTACCCCAGGCTGTCTCTGTCTGCGACCTCTCTTTGCTCTCTGTCTGCGGTCTCTGCGGTCAGTGGCTAATCCTGTCAGGGCCACCCCCATAACTGGCACAACTGTCAGTCCTCTCAGGAACTTCCTTTCTCCTCAGCCGTGCTTCTTGTTTCCTGTGCTCCCTTCGCTGACTGACTCTTCCAGAACCTTCCATCTGCTTTTTATCACCTTCTGCTCTGGTAACTCCGCCCCCATGACTCAACGGTTTTTCTTAGCCAATGGGTGGTGTTCAGTCCTAACCTACAATCCTACAACTCTCCACTGCCTTCTAATAGTCAAACCCCAACACTATGCTTTGTTCTCTTTATCTACAGTTGTTTTCATCTCTCACTCCTACACTGCCTTACATCCTTTGCCTTCCTATTACAGACAGGTTCGTCCGTCAGTCCACCTTCCCTACACTGGCTCCCCCTTCCTTTATCCATTGTTGTCCTCGACAATCTGGTCTCCCTCTTTTCCATTCTCAAACTTTCTCACCTTCTTTTGTCGGACCGGTTGTTGAGCCAGGCCTGCGATACACGGGGACTGAACCAAACCGGGAGCAATCATGCTCCGAGAAGCTCACGGCTCACTCGCCAGCGCGTACGCCACCATGACAATTCCTTCAGGTTGGGTTAGGTCCATCTGGACTACTCTACGGATGTGTACCTCCCACTGCTCTCCCCTTCTGTCACCCTCTTAACGTCATGACCGAGGCCCTGACCTACCTGGTCATCGTCAACCTCCTCCTAACCTTCTGGGTTTTACGTCTGGTACTCGGGGTCTGACTTAGGGACTGTTGTCTGCTCTGATTCCATCTGCCTCTTCTATCCCGTCAATTTCAGTCATGGTTGGCGTTTTCCTCTTTACTCGCAGTACCCGGGACCTGTTGAACATTTTTTTTTAAGATAACACTTCAACATTGGCTATATATACTAAACACAGTTTTTTTTTTAACTATACACCTTATGCTTACTTCTAACCATACTAGGCTATCACTCTGTAAATTTTCCATTTAGCACTTTTCAAAGCATAACATCTTCAAAACCATCTATAGCTTTAACTATGCCATGCTTAATTCTTTCAAAGTTAATTAATTTTTTTATTAAAAGGCATAACATTTTTCCTTTTAACCAAAACATAAATATTATGAACATTGGTGCTCCCCCTTCCTTTGAAGAGAGTACTCCCCTGTATGCATCCCCACTACACCAAGAGTGGGCACTTATTACCCAACTGAGGACTTCAAACTGTCCCTAAGTCATGTAACAGCGCACAACAGTCCCGGCAGTCCATTTAGAAGGATACTCCGGGCCACCTCCTGGCGGCCGATGTTTCACCAATCAGCAGGGAACTCCACAGCCATGAAGTCCCCGGGATGCTTGAAATGTTCTGGGCCTCGAGTGTCCCTGATTCCCGAGACCCAGGAGTACTTGTTTCTTTTTATGGAGGCTCATACCCTTCAGGGTAGGTGATGACTGCTACCGCATAGCAGCCGCAGGGGCAGTATTCGTTGTAATAGGAGACCGGGTCTCCCTCCCGCAGAGCCCATCCATGTCTGAAGGGAGTCACATTGAGGTAGTGTTTGTGGCCAGTGGCGAGGTTTCGGATGAACCCATAGCCTTTTTTCGGTGTTAATATGCACAAGCCGCCCATATAATTGAGGGGTAGTCATAGCTGCCTCTTCCTTCTCGTGTAACAGTGCCCACACCTCCCGCTCTTTGGCCTCCTTCTGCTCAATAATCTCCGCATCCCAGGTGGAGGGTCCGGTGTAGGCCGCAGAGTCCAGTGGGCGGGCCGCAGTCGGGGTCAAGAATGGGGCAGAGGCGGCTGCGGACATTGAGGAGCAGGCCACAACCAGAGTCATGGATGGGACAGAGGCGGCCACAAGCCGCAATTTCTCTTCAATTTTGAATGTTTTATTGTCAGTCCTTAAAGTGGAGTAAAAGTGTGACACCATTGTTCCAGCAGCGACATGGGAGTCCGAGATGCTTCCAGGGGTTTTCCTCATGCTGTTCTTCTTCCATTCAGCACTTTTTCCATGCATTTCAACATTTTCTCTGCCCCTTAGACCCCCTTGTAGGGGCTGCCGGAAAAATGCTTGGATTTCCTATTGACTCCCATTATTCTCGGTACTTGAAATGAACACCCGAGTATTAGGAATTGCTTGTTTCCAGTAGCGAGCATCCAAGCATTTTAGTGCTCGCTCATCCCTAGTGTTTATGACCAGTGATATATATTGGTTAGGTCACTTTTTAAAAACATGGCTTAAAGCAACCTTTGTACCCATCAGGCAACAAGACTGGGTATATTTGCTGCCTTTACACCACCTATCACAATAATCTTTTGTAAGATTTGCAGATTTCTTTGCTCTACCAATTCTTATGGAGCCAGAACACCATACTGGGCATAATGAGACCATAAATGGCAGTGAGAAAGAGAGGGAGTCCATTGAAGGGATATATTAGCTATTTCTTCATAATATTATTTTGCTAATAGAAACTTATACAACATTGAGGATTAGAAAACTAAAGAATTAAAAACTTTTAAGCATCTTTACATAATGTTGTTGATCGGGATGAAAGCCTCATATGGATTAATAGACATTGATATTTTATATCATATGGTAAAGTCAAAACAGTAGAAATAAATATAATTAGGTGCTAGTTGGGTCTATAAGGGGATGGCTTTATAGTCTACTGGGTGGTTGGTTGTCTAGTGGCAACAGTAAGGCTAACGTTGTGATGACTTATATGATGATATGATGTTGGATTTATAGAGATGACTGAGGCAGTCTAGCTCTACATGGACTACTGCCTGACCGCACTAGCGTCTACACAGGGAATTATTGACAATTGTTCTCCCCCCTTTCTCCCCCTCTTCCCTCCGGGAATGTCCTGTGAGAGTCTATGGCACTCGTGCCAGTGGGGGATGTACACTGGTGACATGTAGTTATATACCCATACTTGGTATGTTCTGCACCTTACTGCCGACAATATATCTTGTGTCAGCTATGTCTGAGAGTGGTGTTAATTATATCACCTCTCCATTTTCAAGTCCTGTGCAGTACTAATATAACTTTTGGGTGTCTAACTACTCTTACAGATGTCACCTCGGTATATTAGGTACATAGAAAGGGTGAGGTCCATAGTTTTGTTCCACGTATACAAATTTACTTCTACCGTGGTTCCCTGGTGTGTCCCAGTATGCACACGTGGAGATATTAATTAATTAGACTATGGTGGCACTTTCTAATTTGATTCCATATTACTGTGTATTTACAGCTTTTTACATTGACTTTGCCTTGTGCGGGTCTTGTCAGGTTTAGGCGTGTCTTTTCAGCACTGTTGTACTTTATTGTCCCCCGCACATGCTCTCCCATTTTCCCTGTTCCGTCCATATTTTTCAATAAAACAATGTTTGCTCATAATTTGGATCTGGATGTCGTGTTTTGTGTGGTTTTCAACACCTCTCCTCTATGTTGTATAACGATGGGTCCTTCGTTGTCCACTTTTTAAACAGCATATGCAAACAGTTATTCATTTATAGGATGCTGTCTTTTACCTTTGCTGTAATATAATGGACTATTGTGAGGCTAGTTCTATAAGGCCGATGGAAGCTGAAAGTAGGGTATACTACCGTAATATACTAATACCATTGGGACTATCATAGTTACTCTACAGAGGCTATGGTGAGATTGGCATGTGGGGTCAATGAAGCTGCATCTACTTGTATATGTACTGGTGCCAATATTTTCTTGACCAGAATTGTATTACTAGATTTGAGGGTGCCACTAATTATTTGACAATGAAAAGAAGTTGGCACTCCAGTCGTTATTGTGGTGCACGTGGAGGGAATTATTCATCCAAGAAAAGAGGAAATCCTGGCACTCACGTGTTTATTTAATTTGCTTTATTCCACATCACAGCAAAACGTTTCAGCTCATCCAGAGCATCCTACAAGTCACAATCAACCCTTTAACGAGTCTTGTCTTTACAAGACTCGTTAAAGGGTTGATTGTGATTACAAGACTCGTTAAAGGGTTGATTGTGACTTGTAGGATCGCTACTACCAATAGGTGGCGCTGTAGAGTAAAAGTCCTCTTTCTCTCTGAAGAGGCAATTTGCATATTAAATTTCCCAGAGGAGCATTGCACGGCGAATAAGCCTCCTTACCTTGACAAGCCAGAGCTGGTATGTCACTCTCCACAAGGAGAAACCTTACCCCTAAGGGTGGTTTCACATTAGCGCTTTTTAAGCGCACGCACGGCCGGGGGTAGCTCCGCCCCCGAGCCGGCTCTCTGCCCGGCGTGCCCGCCCCTTGCTTGTAGCGCCGCCTCCTAGCGCACAGCGGCGCCTGCGATCGGCGCACCCTATCTTTAGCATAGGGTGCGCAGGCCGTGCGCTAGTTGCGCTTTGACCTGCGCTGCGCACTTTTGACGGTGCGCCGTGCGCGCCAAAATCAAACTTTTCGGATTTTGGCGCGCACGGCGCACCGTCAAAAGTGCGCAGCGCAGGTCAAAGCGCAACTAGTGCACAGCCTGCGCACGATCTGCGCACCCTATGCTAAAGATAGGGTGCGCCGATCGCAGGCGCCGCTGTGCGCTAGGAGGCGGCGCTACAAGCAAGGGGCGGGCACGCCGGGCAGAGAGCCGGCTCGGGGGCGGAGCTACCCCCGGCCGTGCGTGCGCTTAAAAAGCGCTAATGTGAAACCACCCTTAGACCCAAGAATAATTGTAAATTATTTCTTGCCTTGAAGTCTAATTCATCGGGGAACTGTGTGCAGCAGGTTAAAATTGTCATCTCCTTGCTGCACGGCGATCCCCAAGATTGGGCTTTTTCTCTGACACCTGAAAATCCTATTTTCACTAATGTGGATGCATTTTTTCAAGCCTTGGGGTTGTTGTATGATGAACCTAATGCTGTTGATCAAGCTGAGAGAACCCTGTTGGCATTAGACCAGGGTCAGGATCCTGCAGAGTTGTACTGTCAAAAAGTCCAAAAGTGGGCGACCCTTACTACATGGAATGATAGTGCATTGGCGGCTCTCTTTCGGAAAGGTTTGTCAGAGACGGTAAAAGATGTTATGGTGGGATTTCCTGTTCCTTCTGGTCTGGATGGCTCTATGTCATTAGCCATTCAAGTTGATCAGCGTTTACGTGAACGTAAAACTACACGGGAGGCGCAGCCACCTTTTGAACAAATGTCTGAACCTATGCAATGTGATGGGGTTTTGTCTAGGGCGCAACGTCGGGAGTTTAGAAGGCGTAATAAGCTGTGTTTTTTCTGTGGAGACGCCTCTCTTACTATTTCTGTCTGCCCTAAATGAGAGAAACGTTTTGCACACACATTTGCTGAGGGCAGTGTACAACCTAAGTTTCTTTTGGCAATTACTCTGATCTGCTCCTTGTCCACATTTTCCTCTAAGGCTTTAGTGGATTCAGGAGCAGCTCTGAATCTGATGGATTTGGACTTTGCTAAACGTTGTGGTTTGTCCATGATGCCTCTGCAGACGCCTATTCCTTTGAGGGGTATTGATGCCACTCCTTTGGCAGAGAATAAACCTCAGTTTTGGACCCAGGTGATAATGCGAGTTAACCCCAAACCACCAAGAAAACTGTAAATTTTTGGTGCTGCATAATTTGCACGATACTATTGTTCTGGGGTTCCCCTGGTTGTAAACTCATAACCCAGTTTTGGATTGGAAATCTGTCTCTGTGGTGAGTGGGGGTTGTCAGTGTGTTCTTAGGGACGCTCCTGTTTTCTCCACCTCTCCTCAGTCTCATGATGTTCCTGATTATCTGGCTGATTTCTCTGATGTATTTAGTGAGAGTAAGTCTGCGTCTTTGCCTCCTCATAGGAGTTATGACTGTGCAATTGACTTGATACCTGGGTGTAAATTTCCCAATGGTCGGCTTTTCAACTTATCTGTACCCGAACATGATGCTATGCGATCCTATATTAAGGAGTCGTTGGAGAAGGGTCATATTAGACCATCCTCGTCACCTTTAAGTGCTGTTTTTTTTTGTGGCCAAGAAAGATGGTTCATTAAGACCATGTATTGATTATCGTTCCCTTAGCAAGATGACGGTTAAATATCAGTACCCGTTACCTCTGATGTCTGATTTATTCTCCAGAGTTAAGAGTGCCTGCTGGTTTACTGAGATTGACCTCAGGGGGGTGTATAACATTATTCGCATCAAGCACGGGGATTATTATTATTATTATTTATTGTTATAGCGCCATTTATTCCATGGCGCTTTACATGTGAGGGGGATATACATAAAAACAAGTACAGGGATGAATGGAAGATGGCGTTTAATACTCCGGAGGGACATTTTGAGTACTTGGTGATGCCTTTTGTGCTCTCTAATGCCCCTTCTGTCTTCCAGTCCTTTATGAATGATATTTTCCGAGACTTTATGGATAAGTTTTTGATCATCTATCTGGATGATATTTTGATCTTTTCTAGTGATTGGGATTCCCATGTGGAACATGTCCGGACTGTGTTCCGGATTTTGAGGGAGAATTCCCTGTTTGTTAAGGGATCGAAGTGCCTCTTTGGTGTACAGAGGATTTCATTTTTGAGATTTATCTTGTCTTCATCGACTATTGAAATGGACCCGGCCAAGGTACAGGCCATTTATGATTGGGTTCAGCCTACTTCTTTGAAGGCTCTCCAGAAGTTTTTGGGTTTTTCTAATTTCTATCGTAAATTTATAGGTAATTTTTCTAGTATTGTCAAACCACTGACTGATCTGACCAAGAAGGGAGCTGATGTGCTGAATTGGTCTCCTGAGGCTGTCTCAGCATTTCAGGAGTTTAAGCGGAGATTTACTTCAGCTCCAGTTTTACGGCAACCTGATGTCTCACTTCCATTTCAAGTGGAGGTAGACGCTTCAGAGATTGGTACAGGAGCTGTTTTGTCCCAAAAAGACCCTGTGACTTCTAAGATGAATCCCTGTGCCTTCTTTTCTCGAAAGTTTTCCCCATCTGAACGCAACTATGACGTGGGGAAGCGGGAATTGTTGACCATGAAATGGGCATTTGAGGAGTGGAGACATTGGTTGGAGGGGGCTAGACATCAATTTGTGGTCCTCACCGATCACAAGAATCTGATTTATCTGGAGTCGGCCAAACGCTTGAATCCTAGACAGGCTAGATGGGCCTTGTTTTTCACGCGTTTTAATTTTGTGGTCTCTTTTCTTCCGGGCACTAAGAATGTTAAGGCAGATGCCCTTTCTAGGAGTTTCTTTGCTGATTCTCTTAATGTGACCGAGCCTACTACTATCCTAGGTAAGGGGGTAGTTCTTTCTGCCATTTCGCCCGATTTGAGATACGCCCTGGAGGAATTTCAGGAGGATAAACCTGAGCGTTGCCCTATGGGAAGATTGTATGTTCCTGACCAGTGGAGAAAGAGAGTGATGTCTGAAGTCCATTGCTCCACATTGGCTGGTCATCCGGGTATTTTTGGTACCAGAGATTTGGTGAGTCAGTCGTTTTGGTGGCCTGCCTTATCTCGTGATGTCAGGAATTTTGTACAGTCCTGTGGGACTTGTTCTCGGTCTAAACCCTGTTCTCGTTCTAGTGGGTTGCTGATGCCCCTGCCGGTGCCCAAGAGGCCATGGACCCATATCTCAATGGATTTTATTTCTGATCTTCCTGTCTCTCAGAGAATGACTGTTATCTGGGTGATTTGTGATAGATTTTCGAAGATGGTCCATCTTGTACCACTCCCAAAGTTGCCATCTTCCGCTGAGTTGGTACCCTTGTTTTTACAACAGGTGGTTCGGTTACACGGGATTCCTGAGAACATTGTGTCCGATAGAGGGGTCCAGTTTGTTTCCAGATTCTGGAAAGCCTTTTGTTCCAATCTGGGAATTCAGTTATCCCTCTCCTCCGTGTTTCATCCCCAGACCAATAGGCAGACTGAGAGAACAAACCAGACCCTGGACTCTTATTTAAGAATTTTTATATCTGCTGATCAAGAACATTGGGTCTCATTTTTGCCCTTTGCCGAATTTGCGCTGAACAATAGAGCTAGTTCTGCCACTTTGATGTCACCCTTTTTCTGTAATTTTGGGTTTCATCCTCGATTCTCTTCAGGGCAAGTGGAATCTTCGTCCTGCCCAGGTGTGGACACTGTGGTTGTGAGAATGCAGCAGATATGGGACCAAGTAGTGGACAAGTTGTCACTCTCTCAGGAAAAGGCCCAGCGTTTTTCCAACCGGCATAGGACCATTGGTCCCCGGTTTAAAGTGGGTGGTATGGTTTGGTTGTCGTCGAAGAATATTCATACGAAGGAAATTTTCCAAATTTTAAGCCCAGATTTATTGGACCTTATAACATTTTGGAGATTCTTAATTATGTTTCTTTTCAATTGGCTCATCCAGTTACGTTCAAAATCCATAACGTATTTCACAAGTCACTGTTGAAGAGGTTTGTTGAGCCAGTAGTTCCTGTGGCGGCACCTCCTGACCCTGTATTGGTTAAAGGCAATGTGGAATATAAGGTAGAGAAAATATTGGATTCTCGTTTGGTTAGACGGAGACTCCAGTATTTGGTCAAATGGAAGGGTTAAGGCCAGGAGGATAATTCTTGGGTCTCTGCCTCTGATATTCATGCCAATAAATTGGTTCGTGCTTTTCACCGGGCCCATCCTGATCGGCCTGGTGGCATGGATGAGGGTTCGGTGACCCCTCCTCAAGGGAGGGGTACTGTTATGAGCTCATTTTCTGCTCCTCCAGTTGAGAGTTCTCTTTCCGTTCTCCCTCTGGTGGTGACAGGAGGTAGAGAGGTTGGTTTAAGTGGTAGTGATCTGCCGCCTGATGAAAAGCATAACGATTGGATCTCTGGAGTATCAGACTGGATATAAGACAGCTGACGCCCTATCCTGCTGCTGGTGATTCAGTCTGCTTCTCAGGTCTTGGACTTCAGCTCTCTTCTAGTTTTCTTAAGCTAAGTTTGTTTTTTGCTAATGTTCACACTTGCGCTTGTTGGTCAATTCAGTTTCTTGTGTGGTCAGCTTGCCCCTGCTGGGGCTATGCTGAACTTCCACTCCTATTTATCTGTATTTGCCAATTTGCCTTTTTGTCCCTTATTAGATTGGCCTCTTTTTTGCTCTGTTTCAGAATGTTTCAGAGTGCTGATATAGTGGGAGAAGTCTAGTGACTTCAGGGTTAATTTTGCTATCAGACGTGTTGGACATTATTTTTGGTAGGGTTTTTTGGCAGATTGCAGACAGTGGCTTTCCTTTCCTGTGCTTTCTAGTTAGTCGGGCCCCATCGTTTGCTCAGCCTATTTTCCTGCCTGTGTATGTGTTTGCATCTTGCTTCACCATCAATACATGTGTGGGGGCTGTCTTTTCCTTTGGGGTCTGCTCTGGGGCAGTTAGTTTTCCCTTTTCTTGCTTTAGGTTTATGTAGTCCTCAAGCGGTGACGAGGCGTCTAGGAACAACGTAGGAACGCTCCACTCCACTGCTACTGTAAGTTGTCTGGTTAAGATCAGGGATCTGCAATCTGCATAGTGACCAACCTCCCTGGTTTTCTGGGACTTAGCTTTTTGTTGTTCCTCCTCGGTGACCCATTCATAACACTTTGCATGCAGAAAAAGCCGAGTCAGATGCAAAACAGACTTCTTGAAAAAGGATTCTAAGACTGAAGAGGAAAAATAATTCAGGATCTGACAAAAATGATTATTCCAAACAACTGCTTGTTATTTACTGCTGGGCTTCGACATTCATGAATTGGATTGAAACTTTCCATCTAAAAGCATTAAAAAAGCACTTAAATAATAAAAACTACCCAGACGGTAAAGGGCATGACCTGACGGGAGGAGATGTAGTTTATGTCTATAATAAGCGACATAAGAAGAGACTTTGTCATGTTCTCAGCTAGAGATGAAGATGTATCCCTTCCTTTAATACCACCTTTCAAATTTCTGTGATTTACAACATCTTATATAGTGGAAGGCTTTTTAAGACATCTATGAATGACACCATGGATAACGCCTGCCTTTATCATCGTAGCTACTGCAGATCCTCCACAGACATCTGTTTCTTAGTCCACTCTGAGTGGTTTGCTTCACTTTATATCAAATTTAATACAGAGTTTGTGTTTACTTTGTATGTCCTGTGTTTCCATGTCATTAATATACATGAGCCCTCCACATGTTAACCTCCATTTACCTTACTGGGCAAGAAATATAGTGGTTGCTAGTGATGAGCGAATTTGTTCGGAAAACGATAGCCAAACATAAATTCAGCACAAATATGGCACACTCAGATACGTGATCGGAAACACTAGCAAAATTTTATAAAATCGGTAAAAATCGATAACATTCAGTAAAAGTGCAGGAAAATATTTTCAGCACTTTAGCAACGATAATGGTGGTGTATCATGAGCATTCGGCACATGTTTAATGAGGGGAGGGGGTTTGCAGAGCTCAAAGGCGCTGCGTTCTTGTAAACAGTAATTTTTTCCCTTAACTTTATGTGTGCACAAGGTGGCTAGCCAATCAGGGCGCAGGAGACACCCACAATGTCCTGACACAACGGCTTGTGTCATTGGCTGCTGAAATCACATGTACCTCTCCATATAAATAGCGGGCATCTTGTTTTAGCACCATTTCGACACTGCCTGCCACTGTCAGCAGCAAGATTTTAGCTAGTTACTTAGGCGGTTATATATCAGTCAGGTAGTGTAGCGCTACTGTCCAGTGTGGCTGTTAAATTTTCCTTACAGCACTTTTTTCTTTTTTGGACACCACTGAGGTCCACAAAGAAAGCCAGCAGGGCACGTGTTGTGCACTGCTTCTATTGTGCTCCATGCATGAGTATAACATTTTCATAAATTTTTTTACTACAGTGGGTACGGAAAATATTCAGATCCCTTTACATTTTTCACTCTTATTTTCATTGCAGCCATTTGGTAAATTCAAAAAAGTTCATTTTTTTCTCATTAATGCACACTCTGCACCCCATCTTGACTGAAAAAAACAGAAATGTAGAAATTTTTCACATGGTCATAAGTATTCAAACCCTTTGCTCAGACACTAATATTTAAGTCACTTGCTGTACATTTCCTTGTGATCCTCCTTGAGATGGTTCTTCTCCTTCATTGGAGTCCAGCTGTGTTTAATTAAACTGATAGGACTTGATTTATAAAGGCACACACCTGTTTATACATGGTATACAGCACAGCACCATGGTATATAGCACAGCCCCACATGGTATACAGCACAGCCCCACATGGTATATAGCAGAGCCCCACATGGTATATAGCAGAGCCCCACATGGTATATAGCACAGCCCCATGGCATATAGCACAGCCCTCATCTCTCCCCTCCAAGAGAATGGCCCCACAGTCCAGTACTCACTGTTACATTAAAAAAACCCACACTCCTCACCTCTCCTCGTGCCCGCGCTAGTCCCCGCTCCTGTCTCTGCCTGCTATGCCTGGCACACAGTGAGTGCACGATGACATCATCGCGCACCCGCAGTGTCAGAGGCAAAGTGGGGAATGATGGGAGAGGGAGCGTCAGCTGATGCTCTCTCCTCCATCATTGCTTTGAACTGTACCTGCTTCTATAGTTCAATGCAGTGGCGGGGGAAGTCAACGCTGGCGGCAGGTGGGCCCCCTGCCTCATGGGCCCCATAGCGGCTGCGTGATGTGCTGCAAGGCAGCTGCCTGGGCTGCCTGCCCCTAACGCCGGCCCTGGGTACTGCAAGCACAACTGTCATACCGTCTGTTCAGCGTGGATGGCCTTAGGACAGGGAGGAGGAGGAGAGCATGGTCAGTCGTCCTCTTGGTGAGGACACAGAAGTCTTGCCTGTTAGCAGTCTGCCACGGATGGCTAACTTTATGTTGCAATGCCTTTCCCATGACCCTAGTATTGTCAAAATTTTGGTTGACAGTCATTACTGGTTGGTAACACTTCTTGACTCAAGCTACAAGGAGAGCTTTCAGTCTCTTCTTCCAGAGTCAGACAGGTGTACTAAATTGTTGCAGTACCAGAAGGCTGTTGTTGCGGAATTATTAAAAAATTCCCATCTGAAAATGCTGGCTGCAGAAGTCACAGTTCATTGGACAACCAAGGAGTACAGGCGAGAGAGTTACAACTCCAATACAGCAGAGGCAGGAGAACACTATATTAGCATTATAAGTATAGGAGACCCGCTCCTGTAAACTGGGAAAACATTTTTTGGAGATCATCCTCCTCATTTCTTCCTTGGTGGATTGGAGTGTGTGCAAATTTTAGGCAGACCTTGTATTCACTTCATGGGCAAACTTTAGGCGACTTAAAAAAATCAGAATGGGAACTTTGGTTTCATGTGGTCATCCAGTACGTGTGTTCAAAGGCTTATTGGGGTGCGTGTAACTTTGGAGCAGGGCAGACCTTGCATTCAATGCATAAGCAAACATTATGGGAGTACCAAATGAATAAAGTGAACTTGATTTTCCTGTGGCCATCCAGTACCTCAGTTCAAAGGCTTATTGGTGTCTGTGTAACTTTGCTGCAGGGCAGGCCTTGCATTCAATGCATAAGCAAACAGTATGGGAGTAGCAAATGAGTACTGGAAATTATGGTTGCATGTGGTAATCCATGACATCTGTTCAATGGGTTGCTGAGGTGTGTCCAAATATTAAGCAGCCCTGCCACTCACTGCATACACAATAACATTATAAGTGACCCAATGTTTAATAATGGGAACAACAAAGCATAGCTGGCTGATGGCTCTCTTAGAATATGCAAGCAGGTCCGCAGATGAAGTGATGGACAGGAGGCAGAGTAAGGGTTAACAAATTTATTAACGGGAATATTCCAGGGAGGTAAAGGGTTAAACAGTATAAATGGCAAAAGATATGGTGAGGTGAAGAACAACGGTTCAGATAAGGGCAGTTCGGTTGTGCTTGTGTCAGGAGTTCCTCAAACTGTAACTCCTGTTGTGAACTCAATAGCACCGGCAACAGTTGGCGCTGTGTCTTTTCCAGGAAGGTCCTGTGGGCACCTGTAAGGGGGTGAAATACAGGAAGAGTCAGGGGGGTTGCCTCCTCTGCTCTGTGCCCGGAACCATTGAGCAGCACAGCAGGTTTCCCAGGGGACAGAAAAAGGGCCTGGTACAGGAAGGACGCGGGGCAGAGAGCGGGAAAAGCGCGCGCATAGTTCTTAGAGCAGCCTGGGCAGCGGTCAGGACAAGATGCATCTGCGCACTGGGGAGAAGAGAGAACTCCTGTTCTGAGGGTGAATACCGGGGGACTGCACAGAAAGACTGAATCTCATGACTACATGGATCTGGAGTCTGCAGTGACAGTAAAGGTGTGTCCTGACCTCCGTGCAGAGACTGTGGCCCATGTTGAGACTGTGGCCTGTTGTGAGTTCATTTTCCCCTTCATCACTGAGGCCCGAGGAATTCCCTCTTCTGGTAAGGAGAGGTAGTGAGTCTGATTATCAGACACCTGAGATTAATGATGATGACTGGCTGAGTGGAGTCACAGACTGGATATAAGGCTGCATACGCCCATTCCTCCCTGCGGGTGATTTCTCTGTGGTATCCTTGGAGTCCAGTCTGAATTCCTGCTCTGCTAAAGCTAAGTTTTCCTCCTGGCTTTTTGCATTTGTGCCTTGCTTTGTTTTTTCTGGATTTCAGCCATTCCCTGCTGGGGTGAGCTGAACTCCTTAGCTCTGTCTTCTGAAAATACCAGAGTGCTGATTTAGTTTTGAAGCTTAGTTGCTTCAGGGTCTTTTTCCATTTCAGCTTGCTGGCCTATGTTTTTGATAGGGTTTTTTGCCGATTGCAGACAGCAGCTTTCCTTTCCTTTCCTGTTTAGATTAGATTGGGCCCCAACCTTTGCTCAGCCTATCTTTCTATCTGTGTCAGTGTTTTTTCATCTTGCTTCACCGTCATTATATGTTGGGGCTGCCTTTTACTTTGGGGTCTGCTCTGGGGCAGTTTAGATTTCCCTTTCTATCTTTAGGCTATATAGTCCTCCGGCTGTGTTCGAGGGGTCTAGGGCACCGTAGGTACCCCCCACGGCTACTGCTAGTTGTGTTGATAGGTTCAGGGGTCTGCAATCGGATAGTTGCCAGCTCCTCTGGTTTTCTGGACGTAGCTTCTATTTTTGTGTCTGCCTCCTACGGTCACTCAATCATAACAGTGGCCCGTGTTGAGACTGTGGCCCGTGTTGAGACTATGCCCTGTGCAGAGACAGTGCCCCGCACAGAGGCAGTGACCCCCGCGCGAATCCCTGGTACCCGAAGAGTTAGTGCAGAGCCACTGATTCTGGCGAAGGGACGCAAATGTGCACAGAGCTTTGCTTCTGCAGGAGAGACTGTAGTGTTGGAGCTAAGGACCCAGAGCAGAGGGGACCCTGTTTGCCTCGTGCCCCCTCTCACTCCCACATTAACCCCTGAGACCCCGACTGGGGATTGTTAAAGATCACAGAGTTCACAGAGACTATAGACGACAAGTGCCGCTGTTGTTCGGTACCTACGTAGGAGAGGGTTGACCCTACAAGCAAGTCCTCTTCAGACTGTTAAGTTAATTCCATGAAAATACTGTTTATTTTGTTTGCCTGTTTTATAACCTGTTTCCACTTTACCAATACTCGCACTGTTATTTTGCCAGTGTTTATCCCTGTAAATAAACCTCCCTTTAACTGTTGGTCCGTCTGTTCCGTGGTGACATACCCAACACCTGCACGCTGTTACACACCCATACCCAATCTTCTGGCAGCAGCGGTTGGTCTCCGGTACGTTCCGCTGAGCCAAGTCCATATACTGCAGTGGCTGAAAAGGGTATGGGCCACAGTCCTGTACGAGCCCAACGTGGCTCTGCAAATATACACTGGGGAAGTCAGGGCACAAGTGTCTGGGCAAACATTTGCTGGCAAAGTCATGGCGCAAGTGTCAGTCCCGTATGCAGTCCCTCTTATGTGGCACATGTGCAGCACTCACGGACACTTAGCATACGGCGCCGTTCCCTCTGGTAGTCACCGACACACTGCACCTTCTCTCCCTCTCTGGTACCCACTGTGGCAGGAGATAGTGGACACTGGCCTGCACAATGTTGGTGCTCCCTGGATGGAGCACTTCTCTCCTTGGCTGCTGCTGCACACACATGGCTCTGCACTCTCTGCAGCGGTCCTTCTCTCTGGATTGCTGCTGGCCACACTGCTCCCCTCAGCACAGCGGTCCTCTTCAGATGGTGGGGCCCTGCTGCACTGCTGGTACTCTGAGGTGGGGAGGGGAAGCAAAGCGTGTCTCTAACCGCTGTGCGCGCTGCACTCCATTGGTGCCAAAGTGATCTGCCGCGCGTGCTTCTGCCTTTTATCTCCCCGCTTTTGCGTGCGCTTTTCTCCTGTATCACTATGCCCCCCTCGGTCAGAAGGAAGGTCCGCCTCTCTAGGGCTTCCCCCAGGCAACAGGGGAAGGTCTGGCACACTCAGGCTTCCCCCCGGGAACAGGGAATACAGCCTCAACAGTTCCAGACCCAGCAGGCAGGTACCCGCGGTCCAGTCATCCCCTTTACAAATAGTGAGGGCTGATGCTAGCCCTATAAAAATATACTTTGAGACTTTCAGGGTCCCTCCTTCATAAATGAAACAGGATGTGCCTGATGATGTGTCAAACACCACATGGCCAAATAAGGTTGTAAACTGTTAAAGTGACATTTCCCAGTGAATGCATTTGTCTTGGTTGAAAGCAATGGTAAAGTTGAAAAACGCATCAAAAATGCTATGTGTGAACATAGCCCAAGTGGTGGAGGAACATTTTTGTTTTGGGTTATTCATTTTGCCTTATATAAAAATCATTACCCTGGAAAGGATGTTCCTTTACATATTTCCCTGGAAAATCCATTTTAGTTTCATTTTTGTATGTTTTAGTGTGCGCCTCTAAAAGTGGTGTCATACTCTGACAACTGTCGGGATCCCTCAGATACCTCTTTCATCTGAAGGACCGATGTTCTTGGGTGTAAGGCACCATATGTCTCTAATTGATTGCTCCGTCGAGAAGAATAACACAGAAACAAGCTGTATAATACAACTCGGGATGCCTGCTGCGCGCCTCTCTCCCAGCCAGGCTTTTCCCTTCTTTTATAGTAAAAGAATTTAGATATCTACAGACATGCGCAATAAAGAAAAGAAAAATAGTTAAACAACTTGTCCTCCCACCACACAAATCACATAAGCAGGAAATATTTAACCTTGGTTAACAAGGGAGATGTCTGAGACATCTCCGAAAGAGAAAAGATAAAGTTCAGCATAAATGAATTTAACTCATTCAGTTCTTATCATTCCCCCCTTTGACATTTTCATTTTCCACAATCTGGAACACTGGATCCTGCAACAACAGCGGATAGTGGCTCGTTCACCAGGTACTATCCCAGGCCGACGGGTTGCCCGAGGGAGACAGGTCTTCTACTTTCTCCATCCCCCAGATACTGAAGCCACGTCCATCATTGCAAGAGTACGCTCCTTCATGCCAGAAATGAGATGTCAATCTAGGACTCAAAGGAATAATAGTTAAATTCTTGTTGTTTACAGTCAAACTTCCTTATCTATTTCTACATCTTTTCTTGCATACAGAGATACACCAAAAAACAAGTTTCAGTAGCACATATATTACAAGGAGACAAACGGCAATACGTAATAAACTTAGTATAATCCCAGCTATCCAACCTCCAATACCCTTAAACCAATTAGCTGGATTAAGAAAAGAGAAGGTGTCTGACCACCAACTGTCCTTAGTACGATTATTGTCTTTATCGTACTGATCTCTAAGTCTTTGAACATCCTCTATTTTTTATCTTAACTTTAAACTACTGTTGGGATCTATATAATGACAGCAAGCGGGTCCGATGACCTGACACATACCACCTTGCGCTGCAGTTAAATAATCTAGTACTATGGTATGCTGATTAGTGACTATGATAAGCTGATTTTGGACAGCAACAGTGGTGTTCATTATATCCAATATATCCCATATTTGGTCATCTAAGTAATCTGTAGCCCTGACTAATTTATCCCACATTTGAGTAATCATAGGATAAATAAAAATAGAGCTGACAATTTTATTAGCCACACTCATCTGCACTATATGTGGTCTCCCAGAGAGGCGAGGTGTATTGTCAGCAGCTCTTTTGTACAATGTGTGTTTAGGTATACCCTGAGTATTCAACTGGTCATTCGGAATAACAAAGGTAGCTGGAGTCAAACGACCCAGAGTACAAGCACCTTTTACCCCTACTGGCAACCATTTATATGCATTGTCTCCACATACCCAGTACATGTCACTAGGTAGGTCCCATAGGGCTGAATGTTGTAGTACCAGTCTATGAACTAAATCTATGAACGCAGATGCATTCTGGAGCATGCACCAAGGTGAAAATTGTCCTAAAGGACTACAATAACCTGCATCAGGGTTTCCACAAGGGGAGGTTCCCTTCTTATATTCCGAGGACTCGTTACAAGGCATATTACCAGGAATATTAATACAAGTTTCGTTAGTGCCCTGGGGAAATAAATTGGAGTACTCCCATGACATATTATGTAACTTTCTTTCTAGCAACATTGGTTTGAAGGCATCAGTAGAATGAGAAGTTACATCAAAGCTAACTTGTAAACCATACGTTGGAACATGCCCCAAGTAGGTTAACCGAGTCCTTTTCCTGGGTACCCAAGCCCCCCCTTTATATGCCAGATATTGAAGGTGTGTATTACTTCCTGAAAGGTTACCCTGCCACCAAGGGTATCCTACCCATCCCACAATAGGTATTCCAACAGTTGTGTTACATAACTTCACATTATTTGTGGCATTATTAGCAAGTGTATCAGAACAACTGGTCCAGGCAAATAATTCCTCGGGTGGCACAGGAATAACAAGGAACGGAATACTAGTGGCCGATACTGGTGAATGTGTGCAGATCCAGCAATCTGCTGGAGACTGAGTGTCATTTGACCAATCATTCAGTAATTTTTCATGATGTTGTATAAACTTATTATTCAAGGACATTGGAGAATTTAGACTGTCCCACGCAGCTACCATTATTACAGATAATGCAACAAAACCAAACCAAAACATTATGCACTCTTATGCTTTGTTAATTCCTGTGGCTAGTTTGCAATGCGATGCGTGGATCCAGGTTGGTCGTCCTTCCAACTTAACAGAAGTAGGCGTCGTTAAGAGTACTTGGTAAGGTCCTTGCTATCGGGGTTCAAGGGTCTTTCTGGAGTGTTTCTTGACATATACGTAATCACCAGGTTGTAGGCAGTGGGTTCCTTCCACACTGTCTGGATCTGGAATGGAAGAGAAAACTAGAGAATGCATTTGAGTTAAATGCTTTTACAACTGGATTACATAACTTGTCAAATTATCCACATTAAGTGTTAAGACCTGTGGGTAGTACAACCCTGTGTTTGGTGGTCTTCCAAACAGTATCTCGAAGGGCGACAGTTTAGTTTTCCCCGTGGGTGTGTACCTTACTGAGAATAATGCTAATGGGAGACACTCTGGCCATGGTCTATGGGTCTGCTCCATGGTTTTCTGTATTTTTAATTTTAGTGTCCCGTTCATTCTTTCTATCTTCCCTGAACTCTGTGGGTGGTAGGGTGTATGAAATGCTTGTTCTACACCTATCATTTGCATTACATTTTGCATTACCTCAGCAGTAAAGTGTGTACCTCTGTCTGATTCAATTGTTTCAGGGACACCGAATCGTGGTACTAGTTCCATCACTAGTTTCTTTGCACTGGCTCGAGCTGTAGCCGTTTTCACCGGGTAGGCCTCTGGCCATCCAGAGAACATGTCAACACACACCAGAACATATTCATATGGTCCACTTCTGGGGAGTTGAATGTAGTCGATCTGTAGTCTCTGGAAGGGATATAACGGCCTAGGACTGTGTTTCCGTGGAGTTTTCACTACCTGTCCGGGATTGTGTGCTAGGCATATGGGACAGGAGGTACAGTGTTGCTGCGCCACCTTCCCAAACCCAGGAGCAATCCAAACCTTCGTGACTAGGCGTGTCATTCCATTGGCGGACATGTGAGTTGGAAGATGAACTACTTCTGCCATCCTTGGGTACAAAACCCTAGGCAAGCAGTACTTCTGATCTTTCTTCCATATTCCGTTCGTCTTCTCAGCTCCCATCTTTTCCCAAGTTTCCTTGTCCGTCTGAGCGGAGTCTTCTTGGAACTTTTGTAAGTCTGTAAACAATTCTGATGCATCCTTGTGCACTATGTTTACTTTTTCTGGAGTCCCCAAGGCAGCTTGCTTCGCCGCCTGGTCTGCTTTTTCGTTGCCTTTTGCTTCCATGTTGTCTTTTCTGGTGTGTGCTGGCACCCTCATAACGGCCACCCCCTGTGTCTGGGCCACATTCTCGAGGATTTCTCTGATCAGTGTGGCATGTTTTATGGGTGTTCCTGCTGCTGTCATGAAACCCCTTGTGCGCCACAAAACCCCAAAATCATGTACTATCCCAAAGGCATATCTTGAGTCAGTGTAGATATTTGCTGTTTTTCCTTTGGAAAGTTTTAATGCCTCATTCAGAGCTGTCAGCTCAGCCTCTTGTGCGGACATGTGGGGTGGAAGTGCCTTTGCTACAATAGTCTCATGTGGTGACACTACCGCATATCCTGTGTGGAATTTTCCACTTTCATCGGCATATCTGCTGCCATCCACAAAAAGTACAAAGTCTGGATTTGACAATGGTGTGTCTGTGACATTGGGCAAGCCAACAACTTCTTGCTGCATCAGTTCTATGCAATCATGTTCAACCTCGTGTGGGGACTCAAAAGAAAGCGATAATGTGTTCTCATCTATATCCCCCCCTTCAGAATCTGCAATTGGCAACAATGTAGCCAGATTCAGATTCTGAGTTTTGGTAAACGTAACATTAGGAGGCATAAGCAAGGCACATTGCAATCTGAGTTGTCTGGCCATAGAAATATGTTTAGAAGAAACCTGATTCAGGATACCGTATATATCATGTGTGGTACAGACAGTTAGTGGGTTATCCAGTACAATATCAGAAACTTTGTCAAGTAGCAATGCGATTGCAGAGACTGCTCTAACACAGGATGGTGTTCCCTGTGCTACAGAGTCTAATTTGGCAGAATAGTATGCAAGGGGTCTATTCTTTTTGTCATGTTTCTGTGTCAAAATGCCAGTAGCATGCCCTCTAATTTCAGCGGCCATCAGTTGAAAGGGTATATCATAGTTAGGTATACCTAATGCTGGGGCTGACACTATGGCCTTCTTCAGATACTGAAATGAGTCTCGTGCAATGTCAGTCAGTTGAAAAGGTATTGTGTTGATGCAATCATACAGTGGCTGCATGTGTTCACTAGCATGTATGACCCATTGGCGGCAAGACGAAACTAAACCCAAAAATGCTCTCAACTGCTTATGGGTTGTCGGTTCCTTCATTTGTTGTACAATTGTGATTCTGTCATTGGTTAAGTGTCGGGTACCATGTGATAGACAATGTCCTAAGAATATGACTTTTGGTTGGCAAAACTGTAATTTTTCTCTGTTGACCTTACATCCATTGTCTGATAAAAACATCAGTAGTGAAAGTGTATGGATTCTACTGTTAGCCTCATCAGGTGCACAAAGCAACAGGTCATCCACATATTGTAAGAGCACAATATCAGGTGGGTGTGGCCAGCCGGCCAACACAGACTGCAATGCTTGCGTGTACAATGTGGGTGAATGCTGCATGCCCTGTGGCAGTCTGGTCCAGGCATATTGTTTGCCCTTAAATGTAAAAGCGAACAGATGCCAACAGCTTTTGTGGAGGGGCACTGAGAAAAATGCGTTTGACAAATCAATCACTGAAAAACATTTCGATTGACTAGGGATTTTTGCCAATAGCGTGTGTGGGTTAGGTACTACTGGTGTCAAAGGAACAAGGACCTTATTTATCTCTCTCAGATCATGTACCATGCGATATTTCAGGGCATCACCTGGTCCTCCTTTCTTTTTGACAGGAAACAATGGCGTATTAGCTTGTGATTTAATTGACACCAATGCTCCATTGTTTACAAGATCAGTGACTTGTGCCTCAATAGCAGCCTCTTGTTGGGCACTGATAGGGTACTGCCGCAGCTGTGGCAACCTTGTGTCTGCGGGCACCTCCACCACAACTGGGGATACGGGAAGTAAGCCAATATCCGCATTCCCTTTTGCCCATAAGGTATCAGGTAATTTGTCTAGGGCTGGGTCCCATGGTTGTGATGTGGTGTCATCAGGATTTTGTGACTCGAGAGCTTGAATTATCATGCAAGCCTCAAGAGCATCCTCATCCTCATCTGGGATAGTAAGATGTACGGTACCATCTTCAGCAAATTTGATATCTGCCTGCAGTTTCTTTAGTACATCTACTCCTAATAGGCAAATTGGTGCTCTTTTGACAAACAAAAATTTATTCAGGAACATTTTAGGTCCTATCTTAACTGGTAAAGGTTTGCTAAAAGGAATTAGGCTAGATTGTCCACTGAATCCTGAGACAAAAGTCGAATACTCTGAAAGGAGGTCTGGAGTTATTACTTTGTCATTAACCACCGAAGAGGTTGCTCCGGTATCTAATAGAAAGGGTACCTTTTTACCATTCACCTGAATTTTAATTACTGGCTCCCTAGAATCGAGTGTCATTCTAGTGGCATTTAGTCAGTCGGTTGTGTCCTCCTTTCTAGATTGATGTTCCCTATCTGCTTTTCTCTTTCGGCAATCTCTTTGAAAGTGACCAGGTTTCTTACAGTAATGGCAAGTAAAAGTCTTTCTCCTTGGTCTCCCTACCGGGTCTTCCAAATCTAGTGTAAGAAACACTTTCCCTTTTTCTCTTTTGTTTTCCCTTAAGTCCATCTCAATTCCCATGGCTCTCTGCTTTAGACCATGGGCATTGTCTGCTGACCTCCAATCGGGAGTACAATTTTTCAACTTCAATTTCATTTCTGGCGTTAACCCATCTATGAAGGACTTAGCAAGCAGTCTCTGTACCCCCGGGTTGGTAAGGTCTAGTCCCTCATCGCTAAATCCCATCTCTAATGTCTGGTAAAAATCAGCTACTGTTTGTCCAGGTTGTTGTGAAACAGCTGTCTGTGAACCTCGCTGTCTCTGTTTGTCTCCCATGAACGTGTCAAGGACTTCTAGGAATATTCCTGCTGATGTCTGTGTGCGAGGGTTGTCTGCTGCATCCTCCGCTGGCTTTCTAATTGTCAAAGCCTGCCAGAGCTCGTGTTGGAGTGGCAGAGGTAGTTTTAATCTGAGCATATCTTCCCCGTCATTCCAGGTACCTCTGTGTACATCAACACCTGTCTTAAGTAAGCAGCAAATCGGGCTGGATTGATAATCGGGTCAGGGGCGTTAGACAACAAAGCCATACATTCAGTTGCAGTCCAAGGCTGGTAATGATTAGTAATTATATGTCTAGTGACGTAATCCCCCTGTGCTGTAATCTCCCTGAAGGGTCTGCTTTGTGATCTGACAGGGGCTAATAGGTTGGGCGCATGGTATCGGGGTGCACCACAGGCAAGACAATTCTCCCTCCAATTGGGGTTTTTTTGTTGACCACAATTACTGCAGACCCATCCAGGTTCATCACTGCCACTAGGTGGCTTAACAGCTATTTGCGTCTCTGGGTACAGCTTAGCCGGTGGTGGAGGTGAACTGGGAGTTGTGGCAGGAGCCATAGGTACTGGTGGTGGCACTGACAAAGGGGTTGGATAGGGTGGAGGCTCATGCATTTTCTCCACTGGGTCATCTGTCATTCTGACCTTCTTTGGACGTATCCATTTCCCTGTCTTCTCGTTATATGCCCACTTTTCCCTCTGAGCAACTTGTGAACATTTTAAACATGCTTCAACCTGTTCTCCCCATCCCGCATCTGCAATTTTTCCTGACTTCGTGTCTTTTATTTCTTTCCATTTATCCTCATTCAAAGCCTCTTTCCCTTCTACCTTGAATTTTTTTAATACCTTTTCTAGGTCTCTTGCTGCACTTTTTCCATATCTATCTTCAATTATATCACATAACCAATTTCCCTCCTCAGGTGTCTTTCCCTGACTGTTCCCCATTTCTTTATCCTGTTTCTCTTGTTCCTTCCTGTTAATCCTCCCTTCCTTAGGTGGTGTATTGGGTAAGCTCAAGACTAGGCTCTACTATACCTCGTTACCTTCTTCCTAAGGTGCTAACAGGCTAAATGGGGTGTCTGTTCCTCGTTGTACTACGTGTTTCGTGTACTTATATGCTATGTAACATCCGAACAGAAGCACTCCCACAACACACAGGATTGTAAACAAAGTATCCATCTATCGGGGTTCTTCAGTCATATCTTGTCACAGGCTCATTTCACGGTCCTGTGCTCATTCGATCACACTCTTATCTGTCACAAGGTTTATTCGTAAAGGGTGTTGATTTAAGCTTAGGCGGTGACCTCCCCGAAAGGACGCTGTCACATAACCCAGTTAGGCAATATCACCACTCTTTGAACGAATACCTACTGTGCAGCTTATTTTTCTACTTTCCACAACCTTTCAAATCAAAGTAGCCATTCAAAAACCTCCCTGATTCCTAACACGGAATCTTCTATTGTGGAGAACTTGTCCGTTGGGGCTTTGCAGCATGAACTGTTCACCCAGCCTTATATTCCGTAATGTCAGACCTCTCCCATTTCGATTTGCATCAGCTCTTTTTCTAAAAATAGCTGTGCACAGACAGAACCTACAGTAACCTCTCATTCGAGCAGAAATTACATATGCGTGTCACACCCGATTTCCTCAGAGTTCTTATATGGACCTGATCTTACGGCCCCCTCCTCTACTAGATTCCCCTTTATACGGACCTTAGTTATAATGATACATTATGAAGAGCAAAGAAGAGAAAAATTGATCTCTTACCTGGCCAGGTGTTTAGGTCTGCTGTTCACAATTTCATCAGTAACTGGAGTGGTCTATAGATCGGGTAGTCTTGGAGAGGTGCCTATATCAGGTCCCTGTTCGGGCGCCAGGAAACTGTTGGGATCCCTCAGATACCTCTTTCCTCTGAAGGACCGATGTTCTTGGGTGTAAGGCACCATATGTCTCTAATTGATTGCTCCGTCGAGAAGAATAACACAGACACAAGCTGTATAATACAACTCGGGATGCCTGCTGCGTGCCTCTCTCCCAGCCAGGCTTTTCCCTTCTTTTATAGTAAAAGAATTTAGATATCTACAGACATGCGCAGTAAAGAAAAGAAAAATAGTTAAACAACTTGTCCTCCCACCACACAAATCACATAAGCAGGAAATATTTAACCTTGGTTAACAAGGGAGATGTCTGAGACATCTCCGAAAGAGAAAAGATAAAGTTCAGCATAAATGAATTTAACTCATTCAGTTCTTATCACAACATTGGTCACAGCAGTGACCTGGGAGTCAGAAATGCTTCCAGGGGTCTTCACCATGATGTTCCCATGTCATGTAAGCACTGTTTCCATCATTTTCAGACGTTTTTAGACTTTAAAAGGACCCCCGGGGGGCGCGGTAAAAATACTCGGTTTTCTCACAGACTTACATTGGGCTCGTTGCTCAGGTCGAGTACCCGAGTATTCCAAGTTGCTCGACCCGAGCTACAAGCACCCGAGCACTTTAGTGCTCGCTCATCACTAGTAGTGATATTCGTGCATATGGGGGCAGTATTATAGTAGTTACATTCTTGTACATAGGGGCAATATTATAGTAGTTATATTCCTATACATAGGGAGCAGTATTATATTAGTTGTATTTAGTGATGAGCGAACGTGCTCACCACTCCTCGTTACTCTCCCTAGTATCACGGTACTCGGTGTACTCGGCGAGCACAGAGCATTTACGGGATTACTCGGCGGGAACTCGGGTCTCCCCCCAGCTTTTTTGGCGGACTTTATAGACACAATCACGATGCAGGGATTGTCTGCCAGGCAATGAAATCCTGCAGCCATCTTTGTTGTAGTCATGCAGTGATTGGCTGGCTGCACAGCATCATCAGGGGTATAAGAGACCAGACGCCACACTGCTCGGCGCATTCAGCTCCAGACTGAGATAGTGTAGGGAGAGCTGCTGGGTCAGATTTGATGATTTATTAGTTAGTGTGGGGTCTACCATCCTAAACTACACAAATTCAGCTAAACCAACAGTTCTTCTAAGGACTAACAACTATAAAGAAGAAAAAACGGCACCAAGGTAAAACTAGTCACTGATGGGGAAAAGATTCTACTGAGTCAACGACACCTCGGCAGTTCAACACCGGTTAAATGGGGTTTGCAAGAAAAAACATGCTCAAGAATCCAACACTGAGACAAAGAAAATTTGCAGCTCTCACCGGTTAATACTTAAAAACCACAGTCCTTTATTAAACAATCATGAATATGGACAAGGTTTCAATCGGTCTAGGTACATGCAGGCATGCGGTGAAGAGAGCAGGATGTCGGCCATTTAGCGTAAAAACACGCTTCCACGGGTCCAGGACTAATTCCGGAGTATATAGGTTCCAGTGATAGGTAGGCAGGGTAGTAAACATCGCTCTATACACATCAGTGCAAGGCCTTCAGGCACTGTATGTGGGTATATAAATCATTGCATACATCAAGAGTGTCCATTCCCTTCCTGCGTTCTGGTGCTGCTGCTGCTACCTGTAGGATATATTGGCCATATATACTTAGCCCAGGGGTAATTGGAATACAGGCCACACATTTCTTGGTGTGGTATCTCCGTGCCATCTAATATCTGTGCGTGCTCAAAGTTTGGCCAGTTTACGGCAGTTTTCTTTTTATGTCTTGGGTGTCACTGTACTTATAAACAGCAGTATTTACTGTTCCACAAAAAAAAAAGAAAAAACCCACACGTTTGGCGAAGTGGTACCTCCATGCCAGCTCATATCTATGCATGCTCAAAGTTTGGCCTGTTTAGGCTGGTTTTCCTTTTCTTTGTCCTGGGTGTCACAGTACTGATATACAGCTTTAGTTTTCCCAAAAATAAAAAAATACAGGGCACACATTTGTCGTAGTGGTATAGCCGTGCCTGCTGATATCTGTGCGTGCTCAAAGTTTGTCCAGTTTAGGCCAAACCATTCTATTTTTTTTTCAGTGTGTTAATGTACTTATTAAATCTGATAAGGCCAAAAACATTTTTACCTAAAGTCTTGATAGGTAAAAGTGTGGTTTTCAAGCACATGTATCACATACAAGTTGCCTCCCAAATCACCCTTTTGTAGTGAACGTATATAATATTCTAGTCCATTTACAATGGGCAAGACGCGTGGCAAGGGACGGGGAAGTGGACGTGATGGTGATGGTGCAGGCCGAGGCCGCGGGCAAGCTGAAATTGGCCCACCAAAAACTCCCACATCTTCTTGCTGAACCATAGTGTACAAAGTCCTAGGGGACTGTGGCAAGACAGCACTATTGAAGCCCGAGCAGTGTGAAAAGGTTGTTGGTTGGATAGGGGATAATACTTCCAGTTACTTATTCACCACCACCAGCACCCTGTCTTCAACATGGTCAAGTCACAGTAGCTGTGAATCTGGACCGCATATTCCTTACCCTGATCCTCCTTCCTCCCCACCATGCTGAGTGCCCTGAGACAACTGATCCCACACTTGGACACTCCGAAGATCTGTTCAATTTTCCATTTGTAGACTCGTGCCTCTCACCCGGTCCACTTGAAGCGGGGCAAGATGATATTCCATGTAGTGATACACAAATCTTTGAGCAGCCATGGTCACAAGAGGTGGACGATGATGAGACAATTGCTGGAAAGTCAGGAGGAGTACCAGGGTGGGGAAGTGGAAGATGAGGTGGTGGATGATGTAGTGACAGACCCAACCTAGGAGGAGGATATGCAGACCGAGGACAGCAGCATACAGAGGGAGGTAGATGTCGCACCACTTCAGGCAGGAAGAAGCAGTGTGGTGGCTGCAGATAGAAGGCGTGCAACCGTTCCCCGTAACACCAACCTGATGGAAGTTGCCAGTCCAACTGTTAGGTCTTCCCCAGTCTGGTTATTTTTTAAAGACTCTGCCGATAATCCCAAACAGGCCATTTGCAACACCTGTCATGCCAGCATCAGCAGTTGTAGCAAAACTACCAGCCTTACCACCACCAGCATGATCACGCACTTGGCAACAAAGCACCACGACTTTGTGGGCCGAACCCCAGGCTCCAGGAACAGTGTCTGCGGGTGACACCACTGCTTCTTCCACTGTTGTGCGTGCAAGCCAATCCCCTGTCCACGGTGCATGAGAAGATGCCTCCTGCCCTGCATTGTCATTGCCTACAGTCAAATAGCACCATCATAAAGCCCGTCCACGTCCTTGTCCCAGCGCAGCCTTCAGTTGTCCATACCCCAGTAATTGGAGCGTAAGCGGAAATACGCAGCCAACGCCCCACAGGCCACAGTACTCAATTCTCATATTTCTCATCTGCTTGTTGTCGAAGTGTTGCCTTTTAGGCTTGTGGATACGAAATCTTTCCGCAACCTGATGGCGGCAGCTGTCCCAAGGTACTCTGTCCCCAGCCGCCACTATTTCTTCTGCTGTGCCGTCCCGCATTACACAAGCAAATGTCCCTCAACATTACCCGTGCCCTCAACAATGGAGTTACTGGGAAAGTACACCTAACCATGGATATGTGGACAAGTGCTTGTGGCCAGGAATGGTACATCTCGCTGAGGCACACTGGGCTAACATCCTCCTGACGCCAAGGATTGTGGGCCCTACGTCAATCAGGGTGGCCCCCACTGTGTACAGCTCCTGCACCTCCTCTTCCTCCTCTTTAGCCTCCATGTCCGAAATGAGCACATCAGTCACACGGTGGGAGCACTGCAGCACTGCCAAAGCAAAGCGGCAACATCCTGTGCTGAAGCTAATTTGCTTAAGTGACAAACCGCACAATGCTGAAGAGTTGTTGACAGCTCTGAAAGAGCAGGCAGATGTGTGGCTGACACCTCTGAATCTCCAGCCATTCATGGTTGTGTGTGACAATGGCAGGAACCTGGTGGCTTTGAGGCTAGGAGAACTGACACACGTACCATGCCTGGCCCATGTGCTGAACCTCTGTGTTCAACGTTTTCTAAAAAGCTATCAGGAATTGCCGGATCTGCTGGTTAAAGTACGCCACCTGTGTGCACATTTTAGAAAATCAGCTACAGCTTCAGCCGCCCTTGCCGAGCTTCAGCAGCGATTGCAGATTTCGGCTCACTGACTGGTGTGTGATGTCCCCGTGCATTGGAACTCTACACTGCATATGTTAGAAAAGGATTTGTGAGCAGAAGCAGGCAGTTGTTGAATACCAGCATCAACAAGGCCATCGTTTTCCAGGTTTGACTCCACACATAAGACCTCAGGAGTGGACATGGATGTCAGACATATGTAGCATCCTCCAAAGCTTTGAGGAGTCCACCAAGATGGTGAGCGGCGATGACGCCATAATTAGCATCACCATCCCACTCATCTGCATTCTGAAAAGCTCTCTACTCACAATGAAAGGAGGCATTGCAGGCGAAGCATGAGGACATGGATCAAGGAACCATACTGGGTGATTACACACAGCCCAACCTCGTGTCATCCCAACGTGGATTTGGTTGCCAATGAGAAAGAGGAGGGGGAAGAACAGAAGCTACTTTTATGCACTATAGATGGGACTACAACCACAACTGTCATACCATCTGTTCAGCATGGATGGCCTGAGGACAGGGAAGAAGAGGAAGAGGACACCTTGGTCAGTCGTCCTTATGGTGAGGACATGGAAGGCTTGCCTGTTACCAGTCTGGCACGCATGGCTGACTTTATGTTGCACTGCCTTTCCCGTGACCCTCATATTGTCAAAATATTGGGTACCAGTCATTACTGGCTAGTGACACTTTTAGAGCCATGGTACAAGAATAACTTTCAATCTCTTGTTCCAGAGGCAGGTGTACCAAAATGATGCAGTACCATAGGGCCATTGTTGCTGAATTATTAAAAAAATTCCCATCTCAAAACGCTGGCGGCAGAGATAACAGTTCATTGTCCAACCAAGCAGGACAGGCGAGACAGACATAAGTCCACTCCAGCAGAGGCAGGGGAACAATAGCAAAGTTCTGGGACAGTTATGTAGGACCCTCTCATCGCAGATGCACTGAGGCGCGGGGTAATCTCACAAGGAATGCAATCTTCTCTAAGATGCTGAGGGAGTACTTTGCTGACCATACCAACATTCTCCATGATTCCTCTGTGCCTTTTAATTATTGGATATCCAAGCTGGACACGTGGCATGAGCTGGCTCTTTACACCTTGGAGGTCCTGGCCTGCCCTGCTGCTGGCGTTTTGTCCGAGCGGGTGTTTAGTGCTGCTGGTGGCATTATCACAGATAAGCGCATTCGCCTATCTATGGAAAATGCAGACAGGCTGACTCTTACAAAAATGAACAAGGAATGGATTGGGCCTGACTTCTCGACACCACCAAATGATGACAGCGAAGCATAAACTCCATTGTACTGTTTTTTTGGGAGATGTATTCCCATGCACCACTTCACCACAAAACATGGATATATCTTCCTGATTTTGGCTATTTGGTGTCCTCCTCCTATTTGGTGTCCTCCTACTAAGTGTATGGGCATTCCAAGTCTAGGAGACCCGCTACTTGAAATTGGGCCTATTTTTTAATCAGGCCTTCATCCACGTCTGATCATCCACCGCCACTAGATCAAAAGGGTTTAAGTGTTTCGTGCAGCTACAGCCAGTGTCGCATTATTAACAAGGGTGGGTGGTTAGGCTGTGCGTAAAATACTTGCTCTGAAAAAGGCTGAGGTTTACCCCACAGGGGAAATGTTTGTCAGCCCATACACTAAGTGTATGGACATTCCAAGTCTAGGAGACCCGTTCCTAGAAATTGAGCCTATTTTTTAATCAAGCCTTCCTCCACATCTGATCATCCACCGCCACTAGATCAAAAGGTTTGTGTTCCGTGAAGCTACAACTAGTGTTGCATTATTAACAAGGGTGAGTCGTTGGGCTGTGCTCAGAATACTTGTTCTGAAAAAGGTTGAGGTGCACCCCACAGGGTAAATGTTTGCCCGCCCATACACTAAGTGTATGGGCATTCCAAGTCTAGGAGACCCGCTCATTTTTAATGGGACATTTTTTGGTAAGAGGCCCTCCTCCCTGTTTCTTCCAAGGAGGGATTGGAGTTATTAGGGTGCATATAACTTGGTAGCAGGGCAGGCCTTGCAGTCAATGCATAAGAAAACAGAATGGGAGTACAAAATGAATAATGTGAAGTGGATTTTCCTGGGCCCATCCAGGAGAAACCTCAGCAGCAGTGTCAAGGGATCATCTGTTTGCTGTGGGTTCATAGGCTTATTGGGGTGCATATGACTTGGTAGCAGGGAAGGCCTTGCAGTCAATGCATAACAAAACAGAATGGGAGTACAAAATGAATAATGTGAAATGGATTTTTCTGTGCCCATCCAGTTTGTGGGTTCAAAGGATTATTTTGGTGCATATGACTTGGTAGCAGGGCAGGCTTTGCAGACAATGCATAAGAAAACAGAATGGAAGTACAAAATGAATAATGTGAAGTGGATTTTCCTGGGCCCATCCAGCACCTGGGTTCAAAGGCATATTGGGGTGCATATGACTTGGTAGCAGGGCAGGCCTTGCATTCAATGCAACATTTTTTATGGAAGCCCTCCTGGACATCTCGTGAAAGGGGTATTGGGGTGCGTCGTAATTCTTGGCAGCTCATCCACTCACAGCATAGGCTACAACAGTTTAGGAGACCCACTGTTTAATAATGGCCCTTTAAGCAGATTAATGCTGCCTGATACTCCTGTAAAAATAGGCTCTGTGACTTTAAGAGTCCTTCCTTCATAAATGAAACAAGATGTGTCTGCCTATATGTCACACACCACATTGCCAGCTGGGGTTGTTAAATGTTACAATGACATTTCCCAGTGAATGCATTTGTATTGGTTGAAAGCAATGTTAAAGTTGAAAAACGCACTAAAAAATGCTGCGTGTGAACATAGCAAAAGTGGTGGTGGAACATTTTGGTCTGGGGTTAATTATTTTGCCGTATATACAAGTCATTAACCATGAAAGGATGTTCCTTAACATATATCCCAGCAAAATCTGTTTTGGTTTAGTCTTGGTATGTTTTTTGGTGCACCGGTAAAAATGGCATGAAGCTCTGACAACATTGCTTAGAGCTGTGACCTAGGAGTCAGAAATGCTTCCAGGGGCATTTGCCATGATGTCCCCGTGTCATTTGAGCAGTGTTTCCATCATTTTCAGACGTTTTTAGACCTTAAAAGGACCCCTGATGGGGATCGTGGTAAAAATGCTCGGGTCTCCAATAGACTTACATTGGGCTCGTTGTTCTGTTCGAGTACCTGAGTATTCCACTTTGCTCGACCCAAGCAATGAGCACCCGAGCACTTTAGTGCTCGCCCATCACTAGTTGTAATCTTGTTAGATAGACACAGTATTATAGCAGTTATAATCTTGTACAGTTAGGTTTTACTCCTTTCTACACCACCTGTTTGCTCACACAATAACAAAGAGCCGCAATAAAGACAATTTTCTGTTAGATGGTGTAATGTGGCTACTAGAGATGAGCGACTTTGCCTTTTTTAGGGTCGAGTCGGGTTTCATGAAACCCGACTTTCGCAAAAGTTGGGTCGAACAAAATCGACCGACTATAGGGAAAAGGAGGCCGACTGAAACACGAAACCCAATGCAAGTGAATGGGGAAGCAAAGTCGGCAGGGAGTAGAGGACAGAAAACACACCTACAGTGCCCATTTCAATGCCCAAAACATCAATTCTTTTTACTGAAGCTTGTCAACCTTAATTTACTTCATAATAATAGTTACGCATTGAAAACAGGGGCTTATTTGGCTAAAGTTGTGGGGGGTTAGGGCTGGCTCCAGGTTTTCGGGTGCCCTGGGCCAAAGAGTGTCAGTGCGCCCCTTTAACAAATACCACAACTCATGATGCTCCGATACGGCACAGAAATATAGGTATAGTACAATGACAAATACTTCACTGCTTACATGACTTCACATGACTGATCTATTTTAAATTGCACAATAGCTCAAAAAAAGGACAGTATATTACTCCATAAAGTATTATAGCTACCACATTGTGCGCCATACAGAATAATGAGCCCCATATATTTCTCCATACAGAATAATTGGTCACATATAATGTTCCATACAGTATATGATGAGCTCCACATAATGCTACAGTATATGATGGTCCCCATGGATGATGCTTCAGGGTGTTATGGGCCAAAATAATGCTCCATATATAATGGGCCCCATTTCTAATGCTCCAGTGTATAATGTGCCCCATAGATGCTGCTCCAGTGTCTGATCTGCCCCATTTGGAATGCTCCAGTTTATGATGTGCCTCGTGGATGATGCTCCAGTGTATGATGGGCCCTAATAATGCTCCATATATAATGGGCCCCATTTCTAATGCTCCAGTGTATCACGTGCCCCATAGATGCTGCTCCAGTGTCTGATCTGCCCCATTTATAATGCTCAAGTATATGATGGGCCTCATGGATGATGCTCCAGTGTATGATGGGCCCTAATAATGCTCCATATATAATGGGCTCCTTTTCTAATTCTCCACTGTATAATGAGCCCCGTAAATGCTGCTCCAGTGTCTGATGTCCCCCATTTGGAATGCTCCAGTATATGATGGGTCCCATTTTTAATTAACCCAGGCATGGTATGTGAAAAGAGCTCCATGGAGTAATCTGAAGCGTGGGTGAAGGACACAAGGAAAGGGGTTGCTCATGACCATAAGCCTGCACTTAATGACTCAGTGCTTGCATTTTTTTAAACTTCAGAAACAGTTCCTGATGCTCCGGCTTTAAAAGCAGTCTACTTACTCCCAGAAAACGGAGCCTTACAGGCCTTCCAGAGCTACACCATGACGCAGGCTCAACACCTCCTGCCATAGCTGCTATTGTGTTTTTGGCACTACCAGCAGATGCACCACCACCACATCAGTACCAGGTGGCCGCCCACGCCCACGTCCGCGTCCTCTTCCACCATACTTCCTCATGTTTTGGAAAATGGACCCAAAATACCAGCAGATATATAGTACTGTATCAGAAGCATACAGCTCTATACAGTCTAGGGATAACAGTAAATCTCCGTATATATTTCATGAAAACAGCGGAGAAAGGAAGGAGCGAAACGACGATTGCAAAATTATCAAAATTTATTAAATATATTACAAAAAAGTGCACAAAATCATGATGAGGTGTCAATATAAAACAGATGAATGTACACCCAAAAAGGATCCCTCCACTGACCCAGATGGAAAAAGTGTCCACCTATATATGATATTGTCAGTATATCCACAATAGATAGTTAAATTGCAACACAATCAAGGTTAAAAAGTACCCAAGGACACCCGGTACTGATCAAAATCCTCCTATATATATACAGTCATATGTTAAAGTTTGGGCACCCCTATTAATGTTAACCTTTTTTCTTTATAACAATTTTGTTTTTTGCAACAGCTATTTCAGTTTCATATATCTAATAACTGATGGACTCAGTTATATTTCTGGATTCAAATGAGGTTTATTGTACTAACAGAAAATGTGCAATCTGCATTTAAACAAAATTTGACCGGTGCAAAAGTATGGGCACCCTTATCATTTTCTTGATTTGAACACTCCTAACTACTTTTTACTGACTTCCTGAAGCACTAAATTGGTTTTGGAACCTCATTGAGCTTTGAACTTCATAGACAGGTGTATCAAATCATGAGAAAAGGTATTTAAGGTGGCCACTTGCAAGTAGTTCTCCTATTTGATTCTCCTATGAAGAGTGGCATCATGGGCTCCTCAAAACAACTCTCAAATCATCTGAAAACAAAGATTATTCAACATAGCTTTTCAGGGGAAGGATACAAAAAGTTGTCTCAGAGATTTAACCTGTCAGTTTCCACTGTGAGGAACATAGTAAGGAAATGGAAGAACACAGGTACAGTTCTTGTTAAGCCCAGAAGTGGCAGGCCAAGAAAAATATCAGAAAGGCAGAGAAGAAGAATGGGGAGAACAGTCAAGGACAATCCACAGACCACCTCCAAAGACCTGCAGCATCATCTTGCTGCAGATGGTGTCACTGTGCATCGGTCAACAATACAGCGCACTTTGCACAAGGAGACGCTGTATGGGAGAGTTATGCGAAAGAAGCCGTTTCTGCAAGCATGCCACAAACAGAGTCGCCTAAGGTATGCAAAAGCACATTTGGACAAGCCAGTTACATTTTGGAAGAAGGTCCTGTGGACTGATGAAACAAAGATTGAGTTGTTTGGTCATACAAAAAGGTGTTATGCATGGAGGCTAAAAAACATAGCATTCCAAGAAAAACACTTGCCACCCACAGTAAAATTTGGTGGAGGTTCCATCATGCTTTGGGGCTGTGTGGCCAATGCCGGCACCGGGAATCTTGTTAAAGTTGAGGGTCGCATGGATTCATCTCAGTATCAACAGATTCTTGACAATAATGTGCAAGAATCAGTGACGAAGTTGAAGTTACGCAGGGGATGGATATTTCAGCAAGACAATGGTCCAAAACACCACTTCAAATCTACTCAGGCATTCATGCAGTGGAACAATTACAATGTTCTGGAATGGCCATCCCAGTCCCCAGACCTGAATATCATTGAACATCTGTGGGATGATTTGAAGCGGGCTGTGCATGCTCGGCGACCATCAAACTTAACTGAACTGGAATTGTTTTGTAAACAGGAATGGTCACAAATACCTTCATCCAGGATCTCAATAATAGCTACAGGAAGCGACTAGAGGCTGTTATTTTTGCAAAAGGAGGATCTATGAAATATTAATGTCACTTTTATGTTGAGGTGCCCATACTTTTGCACCGGTCAAATTTTGTTTAAATGCAGATTGCACATTTTCTGTTAGTACAATAAACCTCATTTGAATCCAGAAATATAACTGAGTCCATCAGTTATTAGATATATGAAACTGAAATAGCTGTTGCAAAAACCAAAATTGTTATAAAGAAAAAAAGGTTAACATTAAGAGGGGTGCCCAAACTTTAACATATGACTGTATATAGTGTGAACAACAAGTCCAAAAAGGCTCCACTATAATATTATACTGCATCATTGAATAATCAGAAAGTGCAGTAAAAGTAGGTATGCCCAAATAGGAGCTGAAAAAAGCAGTATGGTAAAGCTATATAATATATTGTATTACCAGAGTGTCCACAGTGAATAGAAAAAGGTTGAGATGCAATCAAAATAAATGTGTCCATACCAGTTAAGGTCCCTACATATATATATTATAGTGGCAGCATATCCACAATGGGAAGGTACCAGTAAAGTATCATGCTGCATCATTGTGCAGTCATGAGGTGCAGCAGTCAAAAAATATATATATATATGCCCAAGAGCAATTGCTGCAAAGGAAAATTGAATGTAAGGAAGCCCATACCAAGGGGAACACAAGGGGAGGGTGAGGGAGCGTCTGGTGGTGACCTCCGACGCGCGTTTCGCGGCGTTAACAGGCCGCTTTATCAAGGAGATAATAGCTGCATCTCCACAGGACCTTAAAATACCCTATAACCCCCGTCACATGATCCGAATCAGCCAATCAGAAGAGTGTAGGTGGCGCATGCGCTCTGGGATCAGCCAGCGCCATCATACAGAATAGCCGTTATGCTAAAAGTAAATACTGGCCAGCCAAAGCACAGCCCATGGTATATAGCATAGAGACACCTTTCTGTCGTCGGCCCAGCGTCTCCGCAAAGCGATGCGCACAACTCCCTGTGGTTCGATTCCCAGTGGACTCTGAATGCAGGCACATATAAATAAAGCCATACGGGGCAAAAATGAATATTTTACCTCCAATAATATATCCCATAATCAGTGGTATATAAACCGCAACTTAAGTAAACATATAATCTGTGTGATAGATGCATGTTAATGTTACTGCTATCCTATCACATATTAATTTTCAGAAAATAGTATAAAGTTGTGGCAAAAATGTGGGGACCCGATGGGTTTTCCCACATGTCACACAGATTTAATAATTTGGGAATAAATTCATGACCATTTGAAATAAACGAATATCGAGCATTATGAGAATATCCGATGCTTGCATAAATATTATCCCAAAAATAAGGTCATAAGAGAAAAAACAACATAATCCCCATACAGATATTACAATAGCTGCCATATCAGACTCTATGTGTGTAGATGGAATAATCTTCAACATTGAAGCAGTCACTAGATTTCATTCCATACGGACACAAATACAGGGCAGAGGTCCACAAGAGATGCAGGATTCTCAAGGTCACTAAGTAGAAATGAATGACAGACATATTAGTGCAAAATAAAAGAAAATTAAAATAAAAACAAATATAAAAACAACACATCACCAGACCACTTGTTTCAGGGTGATACCAACATGTGGAGAGCAAATCACAGGGGAAAACTAGCCATAATATATGAATATACTACCACGTTAAGAGAAGGAGGGAAAGGTACTCTAAGAGAGAACATTATATATATTAGCAGAAAATGCACCAAAGCACCCATTACAAATTAGAAACGTCAAAAAGGCCCATTATTTATAGGGTCCAATACAATTACAAAAATGGGGCGAAACTCAATGTCTCATTGAGTCCCTTAGGGGTCATGGTGTCCAACTGGACAATCCATTTAACTTCCATCTGTGATAAGATTTTTTTGTTATCACCACCCCTAATCCCCATATGTAAAGCATCAATCCCTCTAAACTTCAATAGGGCAGCATCACTGTTATGACACAATCTAAAATGTCGGGGAAGAGTCTTTAAATCTTCAATATCGGACACTGTCTCGGCCGTGCCAATGTCCCGCACATGTTCACGCACCCTAATCCTAAGTTCTCTAGTTGTAAGACCCACATATATCTTGGGACAAGGGCATATAGCATAGTAAATACACAGATGCTCACAGGCTCAGTATGGATTACACGAGAATATGAAAAGCTGTAAATGGGTAATGTAACACAAGCGTACAGCTGTATACAGTGTTGGGGTAATCTTAAAGCTCCTAATATATGGCCGGAGTAACAGACATACGTTAACAGGCTCATTATTGATTACACCAGAATCTAAATAGCTAAAAAGGTTACTGTATCAGAAGCGTACAGCTGTATACAGTGTTGGTCAAATTTGAAATATCGGTATATATTTCGGGAGTCACCCTCAGATGCTCACTCAGTCTGGGTTTGACCATAATAAAAAATGTTGTAAAAAAGGTACTGGATAACAAGATAGCAAGTATATATATTATAGGGTACAATTGTAATCTCTGTATACATAGTCCCATAGTCACTCTCAGACGCTTACTCTGTATGGATTTGACCGTAATACTAAATGTCGAACAAAGTTACTGTGTAACAAGATACTAGCTGTATCGAGTATAGGTTAAAAATTGGTATCTCCGATTCACCGTATATATAGAAGGCGTAAACCACACACTCTCACTCACTATGGATGATACCGTAATACAGTACCTTTGTTCACAATTTTGTATCAGCACATACCAGGTGTATCCAGTCTAGGGGTAATTGTAAATTTCCTTATATACTTCCGTAGTCAGACACAGACACTCACAGGCTCACAATGTATTACACCAGAATTTAAAAATTAGAAAAAGGGAAAGGTGGTCAAAGCGTACAACAGTCTACAGTGTTGTGGTACTTTTAAATCTTTGTATATATTTCAATCTCAGTAAGCCAGTCCAGACTCTCTGCTAATGGAAACTACATGGATATAAGTACAGACGGAAAGTTGAGTGTTAGCAGAAATTTGGGAATTACTCATTGTGGGAAAACCTCCCGGTAGATGTTGCAGAGGCTATGCAGACCCTCAATTACTGTGTCTGTGGAGACAGCGAAAATGGTTCTTTGTGAAGAAAAGATTGCTTTATCGCAGTAGCGTGGATCACATCACTGCTACTCGTCTCCATCAAATTGTGATCACAGGGAGAGACGTAGACATGGTCCTCACTGCCTATCATGATGTGTCTGGTCATTTTGGAGTGCAAAACAAAGAAGCCACAGGCCGTAGGCGATTCTATTGGATTGGCATGAGAGGAGACATTGAAAAATGGTGGCAGGAATGTCACACGTCTGTGACTATCACAACTGTGAAAGGTGATCATAAAGCACCACTGCATCCGCTTGTAAGTTGACATCCATTACAAATGGTAGCCCCTCATCCTCCTTCTCCCCCTCTTCTTCCTCCACCTTGTCCAGGACAGTTCCCTGACCAGACAATGGCTGACTGTCATCAAGGCTTCCCTCCTCCTCCTCCGCTGCAGATGCCTGATCCTTAATGTGCGTCAAACTTTGCATTATTATTATTATTATTATTATTTATTGTTATAGCGCCATTTATTCCATGGCGCTTTACATGTGAGGGGGGTATACATAAAAACAAGTACAATAATCTTAAACAGTATAAGTCATAACTGGTACAGGAGGAGAGAGGACCCTGCCCGCGAGGGCTCACAATCTTCAAGGGATGGGTGATAATACAGTAGGCGGGGGTAGAGCTGGTCGTGCAGCGGTTTGGTCGATCGGTGGTTACTGCAGGTTATAGGCTTGTCGGAAGAGGTGGGTCTTCAGGCTCTTTTTGAAGGTTTCGATGGTAGGTGAGAGTCTGATATGTTGTGGTAGAGAGTTCCAGAGTAGGGGTGATGCGCGAGAGAAATCTTGTATGCGATTGTGGGAAGAGGAGATAAAAGGGGAGTAGAGAAGGAGATCTTGTGAGGATCGGAGGTTGCGTGCAGGAAAGTACCGGGAGACGAGGTCACAGATGTATGGAGGAGACAAGTTGTGGATGGCTTTGTATGTCATGGTTAGGGTTTTGTAATGAAGTCTCTGGGCAATTGGGAGCCAGTGAAGGGATTGACAGAGGGGAGAAGCTGGGGAATAGCGGGGGGACAGGTGGATTAGTCGGGCAGCAGAGTTTAGAATAGATTGGAGGGGTGCGAGAGTGTTTGAGGGGAGGCCGCAGAGCATGAGGTTGCAGTAGTCAAGGCGAGAGATGATGAGGGCATGGACTAGGGTTTTTGCAGATTCTTGGGTAAGGAATGAACGGATGCGTGAAATATTTTTGAGTTGAAGTCGGCAGGAAGTGGAAAGGGTTTGGATATGTGGTTTGAAGGAGAGATCAGCATCAAGGATTACTCCGAGGCAGCGAGCATGTGGGACTGGGGAGAGTGGGCAGTCATTTACTGTAATTGATAGGTTCGTAGGGGGGGTCACGTGAGATGGGGGAAAGATGATGAATTCTGTTTTGTCCATGTTGAGTTTCAGATATCTAGTGGAGAAGAAGGATGAAATAGTGGACAGACATTGAGGGATTCTGGTTAGTAGGGAGGTGATATCTGGTCCAGAGATGTAGATCTGTGTGTCATCAGCATAAAGATGATACTGAAAGCCATGAGATTCTATGAGCTGTCCCAGGCCAAAGGTGTAAATAGAGAACAGCAGGGGCCCTAGGACTGAACCTTGTGGGACTCCGACAGATAGGGGGCGAGGTGAGGAGGTGGTGTGTGAGTGGGAGACGCTGAATGTCCGGTCTGTTAGGTATGATGAGATCCAGGAGAGGGCCAAGTCTGTGATGCCGAGGGATGAGAGGGTCTGTAATAATAGGGAATGGTCCACTGTGTCAAAGGCAGCCGACAGGTCCAGGAGGAGGAGGACAGAGTAGTGTCGCTTGCTCTTGGCAGTTAAGAGGTCATTGGTGACCTTAGTAAGGGCAGTTTCAGTGGAGTGGTGTGACCGGAAGCCAGATTGTAAGCGGTCGAAGAGGGAGCAAGAAGAGAGATGGGAGGACAGTTCAAGGTAGACGTGTTGTTCCAGTAGCTTGGAGGCGTATGGGAGAAGTGATATAGGGCGATAGCTAGATACAGAGGATGGGTCAAGAGAGGGCTTTTTGAGGATAGGTGTGATGGAGGCATGTTTAAAGCTTGAGGGGAAAACACCAGTTGTTAGTGATAGGTTGAAGAGATGGGTTAGGGTTGGGATGAAGACTGTGGTGAGGTTTGGGATGAAGTGGGATGGGATCGGGTTGAGTGCACAGGTGGTGAGATGTGATCTTGAGAGTAGAGTGGAGAGTCGATCTTCTGTAATGGTGGAGAAGTTGGTTTTGAAGGTGGAGGGCTGGGAAGTCGGGAGGAAGGGCTCTGGGGGTTGTTGACCAAAACTGTCCCTGATGTTATCAATTTTCTGCTTGAAAAATGAGGCAAAGTCTTCAGCTGAGATGAGTGGGGAGGGAGGAGGTGCTGGGGGGCGGAGGAGAGAATTGAAGGTGTTGAATAACTGTTTAGGGTTGTGAGACAGGGAGGATATGAGAGATGAGAAGTAGGTTTGTTTAGCTGTGGCGAGTGTGGTCTTGAAAGTAGTGAGGGACTGTTTGAATGCGATGAAATGCTCGTTGGAGTGGGATCTTTTCCATCTGCGCTCAGCAGCCCTGGAAGCTCGCCTCAGCTCTTTGGTCAGGCTGGTGTGCCAGGGCTGTCTGTTGATTTTGCGAGTTTTGGTATGTGTAAGTGGGGCAGCGGATTCCAAAGCTACAGCTATTGTGGTGTTATATAGAGCGGCAGCGTCATCCGCATTGTGTAAGGAACTTATATCTGTAAGAGGGAGGAGGGATTCGGAGAATGAGTGTAGGTCAAGGTGTTTAAGATTCCTGCGAGGGTGTGAAAGTTTGTGGGGTGGGGATTGTAGACATGGAGTGAAGAGGGAAGAGAATGTGAGCAGGTTGTGGTCAGAGAGAGGAAGAGGTGAGTTAGAGAGGTTAGATAGGGAGCAGAGGCGGGTGAAGATGAGGTCCAGTGTGTGGCCATCTTTGTGGGTGGCTGTAGAAGACCATTGAGTGAGGCCGAAGGAGGAAGTGAGAGATAGAAGTTTAGTGGCAGCTGAGAGGGAAGTGTCAATGGGGATGTTGAAGTCGCCCATGATGATAGTAGGGATGTCCGCGGAAAGGAAATGAAGTAACCAGGTGGTGAAGTGGTCAAAGAAGGTGGTGGCTGGCCCTGGGGGGCGGTAGATGATAGCCAGTTGGAGGTTGGAGGGGGAGTAGATGCGCACAGAGTGCACCTCAAAGGAAGGGAGGGTAACAGAGGGTGGCAGTGGGATTGGGGTGAAGGAGCAGGTATCTGACAGGAGAAAACCAACTCCTCCACCATGTTTGCTGCTGGGGCGGGGGGTGTGAGAAAGGTGGAAGCCGCCATACGAAAGTGCAGCAGGAGAGGCTGTGTCAGAAGGGGTGAGCCAGGTTTCGGTGATGGCGAGGAAGGAGAGTTTGGTAGTGACAAAAAGATCATGGATGTAGGAAAGCTTGTTGCAGACAGAGCGAGCGTTCCACAGAGCTCCTGTTAGTGGGACTGGGGAAGCGGGGGCTGGGTGAATGGGTATAAGGTTGGAGAGGTTACGGAAGGTTGTGATAGAGCGTGGATGGGAGGTAGAAATGACTGTGGGAATGTGGTGAGGAGGACCAGGATTTGGAGAGATATCACCAGCAGTGAGAAGGAGCAGAGAAAGTGTTACCAGGTGGGAGCAGGAGAGGGCATGAGGGGGCTGTCTGTGTTTGGAGACAGAGGATTGTATGTTAAGGAACAGTTTTGAGGCGGAGGTGAGGTGGATGGGGAGGATTGAAGAAGAGATGAACAGTTCCTTACTAGGAGTAGGGATTAGGGAAATTAGCAGAAAGTGAAGGATTATTGGGGTGAAAGTGAAAACAAACAGAAACATTGTTTACAGTGACTGTGTCCATTTACCTTCAGTTCCCTTCTGGTTCAATTCTGGTTTTAATTCTTAAATTAATCTTCACACTTCTAGCACACACTTATAGCAATCACAATGCAGACTGAAGTCTATGCAGACTTGTACTCTGCAATATATGTACAACTAAGTGCAGTCAGGTGTGAAGCAGAGAGGAGTGGTCTCTGCTCATCTTGGCCAGACAATTAAGAGTGGACCAGATGTATATGATCAAGCCAGAGTAAACAAGGTCATAAATAACACTGGGGTAAGCTGGGGTTAGCTGAAAGGCATACCATGTGAATGCTAGGTGCAGAGGCAAGTCTATGTGCAAAGCTGGGTGACGCACTGTGTGTCCTTCATAGACAGACAGCAGGAGAGCAGGAGAGCTGGGTGGATGGACATACCATGTGAATGCTAGGTGCAGAGGCAAGTCTATGTGCAAAGCTGGGTGACGCACTGTGTGTCCTTCATAGACAGACAGCAGGAGAGCAGGAGAGCTGGGTGGATGGACATACCATGTGAATGCTAGGTGCAGAGGCAAGTCTATGTGCAAAGCTGGGTGACGCACTGTGTGTCCTTCATAGACAGACAGCAGGAGAGCAGGAGAGCTGGGTGGATGGACATACCATGTGAATGCTAGGTGCAGAGGCAAGTCTATGTGCAAAGCTGGGTGACGCACTGTGTGTCCTTCATAGACAGACAGCATTAGCAGACACGTGTGCATGAGCAGACACGTGTGCATTCCTCAAAACACTGAAGGACTTTACAGAGGTCTCAGCTTTGACCACTGCACACCCGACAATTCCATGTCTTCCCTCAAACTGCCTGCCCGTGTATACTCCCACAAATGCAAAAGAGCCTGCCTCTGTTCGCACAGCCTCTCAACCATGTGCAGGGTGGAGTTCCACCTTGTTGCAACGTCTATGATTAGGCAGTACTTGGGGAGGTGGAGCAATCGCTGCAACTTCTGCATACGAGTGGAGTGGACATTTGAGCGACGGATGTGTGAGCACAGTCTTCGCACCTTATGTAGCAGGGATGTTAACTCCGGATAATTATTAAGAAAGCACTGCACCACCAGGTTCAAAGTGTGAGCCAGGAAAGGTATGTGTTATGAATGGGTCACCATAGAGGAAAAACCTAAATAAGCTAAGCCCCAGAAAACCAGAGAGGTTGGTAACTATGCAGATTGCAGATCCCTGATCCTAACCACACAACTAGCAGCAGCCATGGAGCGTACCTAGGATGAACCTAGACGCCTCGTCATGGCCGGAGGACTAAATAAGCCTAAAGCAAGAAAAGGGGAAAACTAACTGCCCCAGAGCAGACCCCAAAGGATTAGACAGCCCCCACACATGTATTGACAGTGAAACAAGATGAAAACACAAACATAGGCAGGAAAATAGGATGAGCAAACGATGGGGCCCAAACTAATTAGAAAGGATAGGAAAGGAAAGACACTGTCTGCAATCTGCCAAAAACCCTACAAAAATAATGTCCAACACTTCTGATAACAAAATTAACCCTGAAGTCACTAGACTACTCCCACTATATCAGCACTCTGAAATATTCTGAGGCAGAGCAAAAAGAGGCCAATCTAATAAGGGACAAAAAGCAAATTGGCAAATACAGATAAGTAAGAGTGGAAATTCAGCACAGCCCCAGCCTGGGCTGGCTGACCACACAAAAAACTGAATAGACCAACAAAATCAGGTGTGAACATTAGCAGAAAAACTTAGCTTGAGCTGACTGGAACAGAGCTGAGAACCAAGACTTGACAAGCCAGAAGGAATCACCAGCACCAGAATAGGGCGTCGGCTGTCTTAAATCCAGTCTGAGATTCCTGAGGTCCAATCGTCATCCTCCTTATCAGGTGGCAAATCTCTACTGATTAAATCAGCCTCACTACCTCCTGTTACCACCAGAGGGAGCCTGGAAGGAGAACTCACAACTGGTAGACCAGAAAATGAACTCACAACAGGTATGTGTCTGAGTTTTGCACGGGCTATGGCTGCCACAAAATTATGGCCGTTATCACAGACTACCTTGCCTGCCTCAAGATGTAGACTGCACAGCCATGACTCAGTTTGTCGCTGCAAGTAGTCGGCCAGTACCTCTGCGGTGTGTCTGTTGTCGCCCAAAGACATCATCTTTAACACAGCCTGCTGACGCTTACCACTAGCTGTTCGATAGTGGGACACCTCGTGTGCAACACTGCCAGCTGCAGATGGAGTGCTCGTGCGACTGCGGTCTGTGGATGAGCTGTCGCTCATGGAAGAGGAGGATGGTGGAAAGCTTACAGCCAACTGTTTCCTATAACGTGGGCTAGGCAGCACTGTTCCACTGCCGCTGTCCCCTGTGGAGCCTGCATCCACCACATTAACCCAGTGCACAGTGATGGACACGTAACAGCCCTGGCCAATGCCTACTGGTTCATGCATCTGTTGTGAGGTGCACCTTTCCACTCACTGACTGTTTTAGTGCATGGACAATGCGGTCTTTCACATGCCAGTGGAGGGCAGGGATGGCTTTTCGAGAAAAGAAGTGCCGACTGACTAGGTCATAGTGTGGGACAGCGTAGGCCATGAGCTTGCATAAAGCTTCGCTTTCAACCAAACGGTAGGGCATCATCTCTAATGAGATGAGTTTGGCAATGTAGGCGTTCAAACACAGTGTACGCGGATGAGAGGATGAGTACTTTCTTGTTCTACTTAGAGTGTCTGGTATGGTGAGCTGGACTGGAGAGCTGCATATGGGGGAAGTAGCGGTGAACCGGACGGAGTGAGAGGGGGTTGGTGATGGTATTGGTGGTGAAGGCCTAGATTCAGTGTTGTGTTGCAAAACCATTGTGATTCCCTGAGTGCTTTGGCCTTACGATGACACCTCAACATTTAATGCTGGTGGTGTGCTTAACGGTGGCAGTGGTCTTACAGTGAGAGAAGCGATGGAGCGTTGCTGGCTACCTGCAGTCGGAGCAGGTGCACATGTGCTACCTGGGGTTTTGTAGTCCGTCCACGCTTGCAAATGCATGTTGATTAAATATCTAAGCATGCAACTGGTATTCAAATTTCTGAGTTGTTTACCTCGGCTAAAGGTCCTTCCACACTTCTTACAGGTAACCTTTGCCTCATCAGTAGGATCTTGGACAAAGAAGTGCCACACTACACTCTTCCTACTATGGTATACATTTTCTGGCCTTGCATGCTGTGCTATGTTGACCATCTGGTCAAGCTGTCCTGCAACTCTTTTAGTTTTTGCTCCACGTTTTTGGACAGCTACGGGCCTGGCAGATAACCGCTGCTGCGATGTCAATGCCTGCTGTGGATCTTTCTCCTTATCTGAACTATTGCCAGCACCACCCTCCTCCCCCAATGGATGCCAATCCGGGTCAAGAACTGGGTCATCCATCACCTCCTCTTCAAAGTCATCTACACCTTCCCCTTTACCTTCCTCTGTGTCACCGTGTAAGGTTGTATAGTATGCGGGAAGGGGCACCTGAGTTTCATCAGGGTCAGATTCTGACTCAATAGACTGCGAGGGCAATGTAGTGCTCTGGGTCAATGTACCAGCAGAATCATCCAGCAGTGACTGTGCATCAGTGCACTCCATGTCAGATTCTTCTTGGACTGGGGAATTCAGGAATTGACTGGATAACCCAGGCATGGTGTGTGAAAAGAGCTCCATAGAGTAATCTGAAGTGTGGGCTGTCGCATCCTTAACTTTTGGTGGGGGGTGAAGGACACAAGGAAAGGTGTTTTTCCTGACCAGAACCCTGCACTGACGACTCCGTGCTTGCAGGTTTCGAACGTTCAGAAGAGGAGGCAATAGAGCTGGTGGCTGTTTCGGCAATGTATGCCAAAACCTGTTCCTGATGCTCAGGCTTTAAAAGCGGTTTTCCTACTCCAAGAAAAGGTAACCTTACAGGCCTTTTTGGCCAGATGATGATGCAGGCTCAACACCTCCTGTCTTAGCTGCTATTGTGCTTTTGCAAGAACCAGCCAATGCACCACCACCATCAGTACCAGCTGCGCCCCCCTGCCCACGTCCGCGGTCTCTTCCACCATACTTCCTCATGTTTGGTAAAATGTACCAAAAATACCAGCAGAGAGATGGTACTGTATGACTAGCGTCCACCTGTGTAAGGTGTATTAAAAAAATTAAATCTACGTATATATTTTGTTAGTCACAGACGCTCTCACAGTATGTATTTGACCGTAATCCAACAAGCAGATATACGGAACTGTATCAGAAGTGTAGACCTGTATACATTTTTTGTGTAATTAAATCTCCGTATATGTATTTACGGAGTGTCACACACACACACTGACTCTGTATAGATGTGACTGTAATGCGAACAGCAGATATACAATACTGTTTGAGAATCGGACAGCTCTATACGGTGTGTGTATGGAAAATTGTCAATCTCCGTCTATTTGTATATGGACTGACACACGCTGTCTCTGTCTAGTTTTGACCGTGATTAAACAACAGATATACTAAACTGTTTGAAAAGCGGACAGTTGTCTAAGGTGTAGGTCTGGAAAAATGGAAAAACTCCTCGCCTTGTTTTTCCAGAGTCAAACCCAGATAGCTTCTATTTGTCCGTGAGACCAGCCGGTACACGGTAGTGTGTGAGGAGCGTACACCGCTATACGGTGTGTGTATGGAAAATTGTCAATCTCCGTCTATTTGTATATGGACTGACACACGCTGTCTCTGTCTAGTTTTGACCGTTATCAAACAGCAGATATACGAAACTGTTTGAAAAGCGGACAGTTGTCTAAGGTGTAGGTTTGGAAAAATAGATAAACTCCTAGGCTTTTTTTTTTCAGAGTCCCACACAGATAGCTTCATTGTTTGAATAGCAGACAGCTCTATAAGGTGTAGGTCTGTAAAAATGGAAAAACTCCTCGGCTTTTTTTTCCAGAGTCACACCCAGATACTGTAGCTTCTATTTGTCTTTGATACCAGCCGGTACATGGTAGTGTGTGAGGAGTGTACACCGCTATACGGTGTGTGAAAAAATGAACGCTCAGTAACTCACCAGAGCAAAATAATAAAAGTTGGAGAGCTTTGAAAAAAGCAGTTTGAACAGCAGTTTGCACACACCAATGCAGCTATCAGGTAGCCTTAAAAGGCAGCCTAATCACTACCAGCGCTGCTGCACACAACAAAAATCCTCCCCCTTCACTGCACACTAACTGTACAGTGAAAAGTGCTAGCAGCAGAAGTTTTTTTTTCTTCTTCCCTGCCTAACGCTCTCCCTATTCAGAGTCAGCAGCAGCAGCACCTCTCCCTATTCTAAGATTGGCAAAAGTAAGATGGCGGTCGGCGGTCATGGCCTTTTATACCCACTGTGATGCCACACAAAGCCAGCCAATCACTTCAATGCCCTTCTTTTACATGGTGGGGGCCGCTGCCGACGTAATCGCGTTGCCCACAGTGTGCGTCTTCCATCATTGGCTGAGAAATGGTGCTGGAATCATTTTTTGAAACGCGACTTTGGCGCTCGGATCGGTGACCTCATGGCCGACCTCACGATATGGTTGGGTTTCGGCGAAACCCGACTTTAGCGAGAGTCGGCTATTTTTTAATTTGACCGACCTGTTTTGCTCAACTCTAGTGGCTACCATAAACATAGTTGATAGGAAGTACATATCACCAAGGTGGTATTCCTCTGTGATGCAAACTCGGAGTTTTGCTCTAGTGTACATAGTACTAAGAGGCTTGTTTTGTGCATCTGGGCCAGGTTTTACAGGCAGCCTGAGAGATGGGCGGGTCTGGCTATCCAAATACCAAGCCATGGGTGTGCTTCAGAAAGTGAAATGGAGTCTGGTTGTTTGACACATCGTCTGTATCTGGAGGTGAGAGTACCTCACGTGTGATGTCTCAAGGCTGAACCGGTATACTGCAATAAAGCTGTGCGCACACCTGTAATCCTAGCTACTATGGGAGGCTTGGGCTGTGGGATCACTTGAGCTTGTCAGTTCTGGTCCATCCAGTGCTAAGTGGATCAGGGGTCTTCTGTCCTCAGGATCAATATGATGACTCTGAGCCAGCTGCTGGAAGACATTAAGTTCATGGAGGAGGGGTTTCCTTGGTCAAAAAAAAAAGAGCATAAGGCATGAATTTCAGAGCAATGTAGAAAAATATAATGCTATCCAGCCTGTGTGCCCTGGACTGTCACTAAAGTGACTTTGTTAAGAACTGTTTACTTTGTTTTGCCTGCACTGAAAGGCCATTTATTTTCCTTTGCTACTGGCGTGGTTTATGAAACACAAATAAACCAGCCTGGTCATTTAAATGGAAATGGTGTGACGCTAGTCACTACTCACGGACGGGCCATCAGGCATAAGAGTTAGATGTTCCGGGGTCAATGCTAAGACAGTACGTAGATAACCAAGGGAAAAGATGAAGGTGTAAGTCAGTTCACAGTCCAGGGTCAATAACAAGAGATAGCAGATCAAAAGCCGAAGGATAAGACAAAGGGATAGTCTGAACACAGTCCAAAGGGTCAGGCAGCAAAAATCAGAACTCAGAGCAACAGAATTAGGCTAACACTCACCAAGAAGCACAAACTACATCTGGCAGGGATCAGGGGCAGACAGTTCAGTTAAGTAGCTGGGCAATCACCAGAACACAGAACACCTGCAGAATGTCCGGCACGTCCTAGTCACACATTGGACAGTAGAACTGTCAATGAAGGTTCTGACAGCCCAGCAAGTCGATGTCGAGGAGAGAGAGAGCGAGAGCGAGAGCAACATTTTTATATCCAGCAGCCAGATAGAAATGCGGGTTAATTTAGTAAATAGCAGATCCGGATAACAAAATAAAGTTACATGCTCCGTCCGGGCCGTTGAGCGGACGCCAAAATCTTGGCGGAGCCGTACAAAAGCGGATCGAACGGATGACCATCCGTCAAGATCCGCTGATAATGCAAGTCTATGAAGAAAAAAAACGGATCCGCCAAGTAAAATGGCGGATCCGTTTTTTTTTCAAATCGGCGGATGTTGACTGATGGTCACAAACAGAAGTGTGAAACAGGCCTAAGTTGTCAATCAAGACACAGACACATCAGCAAGACAGTTTCCATAGAACAGCACAGCAATCACTCACTGAGCGGAGGAATCGTGATAAATGGTTCCTGTAATACATCACCACGTACCCAAGTGAGTAGCATTTCCTACAACAGATACATAGAGTTAAAAAAGAAAGGTCTGTGATGTTCAACTTTTCTTAACCAAGGGAAAAGATGAACGTGTAAGTCAGGTCACAGTCCAGGGTCAATAACAAGAGATAGCAGATAAAAAGCCGAAGGATAAGACAAAGGGATAGTCCGAACACAGTCAAAGGGTCAGGCAGCAAAAATCAGAACTCGGAGTAACAGAATTAGGCTAACACTCACCAAGAAGCACAAACTATGTCTGGCAGGGATCAGGGGCAGACAGCTCAGTTAAGTAGCTGGGCAATCACCAGACGACAGAACACCTGCAGAAAGTCCGGCACGTCCTAGTCACAGATTGGACAGCAGAACTGTCAATGAAGGCTCTGACAGCCCAGCAAATCAATCACAGTATTGGGCAGCTAAGCTGTCAATCAAGACACAGACACATCAGCAAGACAGTTTCCATAGAACAGCACAGCAATCACTCACTGAGAGGAGGAATCGTGACAAATGGTTCCTGTAATACTTCACCACGTACCCAAGTGAGTAGCATTTCCTACAATAGATACATAGATTAAAAAAAGAAAGGTCTGTGATGTTCAACTTTTCTTAACCAATTTTAGAATATTCATTGCAAGTTTAATTATAACACTTAATACCATTTGTTATAAAAATTGTTTTTAGCCTCCCCAGTGTACAGAATTTCATAATTTAACTACTAAAACTGTAAGGAACCATTTCTAATATAGATGTCTAAATTCCTTTCTTACACAAGAAATGAATTTCTACGAGTCCATTGTTAATTGTCCAGAAGGAGCCATTCCTATTTATTCTCGTAATTGAACCTTTAAAATGTTCGGTAAGGAAAAATCTATAGTGTTTTTTCAAATTAATGTTTTTTGCCTTTCAAAATTACTGAAACTGAAACCTGCAGGCTTCCATTAATGAAAAGTATCTGCCGTGTCTTTGGCACAATCAGTTTTGCATTTTTAATTAAGTGAAGGAGCACTTGAGCATATCACAATTTAATTTAGAGCTTTTGCTCGTTAACAGACGAGCTTAAACAGCTTATCTTTCTATATGGCTACAATAAATGGATTTCTCACTTTCATCTTATGAGCGATCAACAGAACCCGTGGTCTGGAGGGTGACAACAAGAGGGTTTGAGATTCTTTGAGACTCTGGCATCTTTAAACGTTTTCTGTTTCTGCCAAAGCCTGTTTTCACCTACTTGACAGGTCCTCATTTTTCAATTCAGATCTGTGTCACTTTATGTTGTAATAACTTTAGAATGTTTCTTCCAACCCAGCGATTCTGACACTGTTTTCTCCTGACATATTGTACTTTATGTCAGAAGGAAATTTAGATTTATTTATGAAAATATCAGAAATTTGTTGAAAACTTGAAAAATTTGCAATTTTCATAATTGGATTTTTATATGCCTTTATAAGACGCAACAAACTTTCTAAATACAATTTTCCATATTTCTGCTTTACATGAACATTATTTTTGAAACACTCTTCTATTTGTTAAGATGTTAAAAGGGTTTAGCAGCAATTTTTCAACATCTATAAACTCTATTTTATTTAAAACTATTACGTTTTAAAGTGACTATGCGAATATATGTAAGAAAATCCCCCAAAGTGATACCGTTTTAAAAACTGCGCTCCTCGAAGTATTCAGGAAGTTCTTTAACACTTCAGGTGCTTCCCAAGAATTAATGCAAAGTGGAATGAAAAAATGAAAAATGTAATTTATTTTACTAAAATGTTACATTAACTTCATTTTTTTCAAAAAATTTGTCAATCCATTTCTGCTGGGTGCACTGATACCCGATATGTGGTTGTAATCTACTATTTGTGCACACAGCACAGAATGGAAGGAGCGCTATTTGACATTTAGAGCACAACGTCACATTTACAATAGCCTCTGAGTGCCGAAACAGCAGAAACCCCCCTAATTTACACCATTTTGGAAACTGCAACCTTCAACGAATTCATCTGGTGTTGGGGGAGGGGAAATAATGGCCTTTTTGGACCCATAATTTCTTCTCAAAAATTTATGACATTGGGACTGGAATTGAAAAATTGTTTTTTTTCCAATAAAATTATGCTTTAGAAACATTTTTTATTTATTTTCAGGGGTAATAGGAGGAAATGGGACCCAACATTTGTTAAACAATTTCTCTTGATCACGAGAATAACCCTTATGCGATCAAAAACTATTGCTTGGACATATGTCAGGGATTAGAGGGAAGAAAGGTATTTGGCTTTTTGAGTGCATCTCCATATTCTCAGAGCTATAACTTTATTTTTCCTGCTGAAAGAGTTATGTGGTGGCTCGTTATTTCTGGGATGAATTGAACTTTTTATTAATACCAATTTTGGATCACATAAAATAATTTTATAGCGTTTTATTTTTGCTATTTATTCAATTTTTGGGTGGCAGAGTGAACTAAAACCAGCAATTCATGAATTATCTTTGTTTTACTTTATTTTTTTTTTTTACTTCATTCACCAAGCAGCAATGTTTTTAACATTATTACCTTCATCATACTGTCACCAGTACGAGTGGGTGAGTTTTATCTGACAAATCTGAATATCCTCCCTGAAAATACACTTATGTGAACATGGTCTTTTGGTGTTTCTTATCTTAAAGGGAACCTGTCATCAGCATTTACCCTAAAAGGTATTATGAGCAATTTATCAATCTCCTAATATCCACTTTATTGATGCTTGTGTTAGATCTAAATGCTAAATTTAGGTGTTGAAAACTAAGTTTAGTTGTCCCTGCTTTCTTTTACTGTGATCATCGGACTAGCACAGCACCACTGTCAATCCAAACTAATCCGGGATCTGCCACTGCGCTGAAAAAATATGTCCACGGCAGTACAACGGGGTGTGAAGAGAGAGCAGGGAGGCAGACAAGAAGCCAGAAAAGAAGCTGGCGATCTCCTACTCCTTCCTACCTTCCATGCACAAACTACAGCTCTTCCCACAAAAAAATGAGCCCCTATTCAGCTCTGTTTCTGGAAAAATAAAAAAGTTATGGGTCTCAGAATATGACACCCCCAAAAATATGTTTTTAAAATTGATTTTTGTGTGTAAAAGAAGACATAAAAATCATACATAATTTGGGTATTGTCAGAATTGTTTTGACCTGCACAATAAAGTGAACATGTCAATTAAACTGAATAACGAAAAATATTTAAAAAAAATTCCAAAATGACTGTTTGTTTTGTTCAATCCAACTTCCAGAACATGTAATAAAAAGTGATTGAAATGTCGTAGGAACCAGAAAATACTACCCCTGAAAACTACATCTTATCAGATGTTTTTCAAACAGTTTATTTTTTGTACAAAAGCCACAAAACAAAAGTAAAACTATATAAATTTGGCATTGCCATAATCAGGATGACTAAGTGAATAACGTTAATACTTTATATTTGCAGTACGTGAATGGTGTAAAATTTAAAACTTTCAAAGCAAAATTTGTGGGGTTTTTCCATTTCTCCCCATAAAAAGTTAAGTTAGGTAATAAGTTATATGCAACTCAAAATGGTGCCATTGAAAAATAGAACTCATCCCATTAACCTGCAGATTAACCCCATATTTGCAAATTAATAACGTTTTTTCTCGTGACAGGTTCCCTTTAAGAGGTTGACCAAATAGGCAGTAACTGCATATTTATATCAGATAATTGAGTAAAAATAAAAAAGTGTTTTTTGCAATGTACGGAACAGTTTTACAGGAAACCATTATGTATCTCTCGTCCTTCAGAAATATGACTATGGGTAAATACAATTATGTGATTTTTCTTCATTGTGTTCACGCTGCACAACAGATTTAAGTACTTTGCTCACTGGACCCAATAATGAAACAGATATTTGCACACTAATTGACAACATGAGTGTAGTGGCCTTTGTCCATCTCAGAAAATTCTTTGTGACAATGTAAAAACCTCTCGGTGATTAATTCTTCGTCTTTAGTCATTTACTGCCCGGTGAGATGGTAGCTCATTTAGTTTAGCCCTCGCTTTCCTTATGTTCTAGCTAAATTCCAGGAAACATTCTGTTTGCGTAATAAAGCAAAATGAAGTACAGAAAGATACAAAAAAAAAGTGTGTCCCCTTCCCAGATGTCCTCTAGTAAAGCATATTTGTTTCAGGGAACGGCTTGGGGAATTCTAATCCGTAAATGTTGTCCTTCCTCATCCGTTCTGAATGTAGTCTGTGCTTTTGGGTTTTTGGATCACTGCCTTGCTTCAGAACAAAATTACACATTATTATGCTTGATCTTATGGATAGATGATAGGCTGTTCTTAAAGAGATCAAAAATTGTTCCTCTTCTCTTTCTCATACTTCTAAATATCAATTTTTCTGTAGCACCACAATATGGGGCACAAAGCATTACACAATGTCCATTCATATCAATAGGCTGTCGGCAGCAGTGGTACTTCTACCATAAGAACTATATGACCTCTAGGGGATCTGCAGTCTCAGGTTGGGGACAAAGGTACAGCACAGTGATCCTCCTGCATACTGACCATGAGTAGACACTAATAGCTTGGGGCTCCTGTACAAAAAAATATGTGTGGGCCCCCTCCCTGCTTATGATGAGGACAATCTGGCAATGGGATGGGACCCACATTATCACAGGGCATACATGGAAATCACAGAGCCCCATAGCAAAAGTTCTATTTACATGAATCCAGCTCAGAAAGGCATTGGGACCAACATCAGAGGGTCTAAACACCAGCTCCTATTAGTTAGAGCAGTCACTCAAGATCCAGACAGACCAATCTCAGCACAGCCTAGATTGACTACAGGAAAGCCTATGACTCAATGCCACACACATGGATCTGTGAATGTTTAGCTCTCTACAATGTCAACAGGAAATTAAGAACCTTCCTCAGAACCTCAATGGGGATATTGAGAAAAACATTGGAACTCAACTCAAGACCACTAGCACAAGTAACAATCAAATGTGGCATATACCAAGGTGATACACTGTCCCCATTGCTGTTCTGCATAGGCTTGAACCCCCTCAGTCAGATAATTAGAGTCTGGCTATGGATACAAGTTCAAGAGTGGAAGCACCATGAGCCACCTCCTCTACATGGATGACATCAAGGTGTATGTGAAAAACGAACGAGACATTAATTCACGATCCACCTGACAAGGATCTACAGTGAAGACATCGGGATGGAGAAGTGCGGCTGGTTGGTAATAAAGAGAGGCAAGGTAGTTATGACTGATGAAATGGAATGGAACATAGCAGATGTACAGATATGCTACAAACAACTCTGCATCCCACAGGGATATTGTAACCATGATGAGCTGGCAAGGAAAGCAGCAGCATCCAAATCCCATCAAAGGGTAAGACAGGTACTGAAGAGCCAGCTCAATGAGAAGAAGAAAACCTGCGCCATCAATACATATGCCCTGCCAGTTATCAGATACCCTGCTGGCATAGTGTGCTGGCCAAAAGAAGAGATGGAAGCTGCAGATGTGAAGATACAAAAGCTCCTCACAATGCATGGAGGTCTCCACCCTAAGTCTAGCACCCAAAGATTGTATACCAACTAAAAGGAGGGTGGTTGAGGCTTGATAAGCATCCAAGCCACCATCATGGATGAAACAAGGAGTATCCAGAAATACACCAGAAAAATGGCACCAAAAGATGAGATGCTGAAAGTCTAAGGCTGCAAGAACAACAGATCTGGAAGGAAGAACAGGAACATGAAGCGCCATGGCAATGTAAGGAGGTGGCGGGGAACCTCATGCGCCTTTTTCCTTCTGGGCACTGTCCACAAGATTACCTGTGGCACCTCATTGTCATTAATATGTAATGTAATGTTTGTGTACTGTGATGTAATGTATCTGCTATGTGCTGTGAAAAATCCATCCTGGACCCCGTCACATACCCCGATGCGAGTTTTGCGTTCAAATGTTGTCGCTTCCTCAGACATGGAGAAATTCTACCAATGGCTGGAGAAAATTGGACTCCGAGACAGCACAGAGACACTAATCATAGCGGCACAAGAGCAAGCAGTAAGTACCAGATCCCTAGATGCCGTAATCTACCACACAAGACAAGACGCAAGGTGCAGACTATGCAAAGAAACCTCCAACACATAGTGGCAGGATGCAAAATGCGAGCAGGAACAGCGTATACTGAATGCCACAACCAAGTAGCAGGAATTGTATACAGGAACATCTGCACAGCATAAGGGCTAAGTCCCCCTAAGTCCAGGTGGGAGACCCCAGAGAAAGTGGTGGAGAATGAAAGGCTAAAATCCTGTGGAACTTCAAGATACAGATGGATAAGCAGGTGTTGGCTAACCAACCAGACATTGTGATAGTAGACAAGGATCAGAAGACAGCAATGATAATAGATGTGGCCGTGCCAAGTGACAGCAATATCAGAAAGAAGGAATATAAGAAGATGGAGAAATACCTGGGCCTCAAAGGAGAACTGGAGAAGATGTAGAAGGTGAAGGCAATAGGGATTCCAGTGGTGATAAGAGCCTTTGGAGCAGTGACCCCCTAAGTTGGGAAAATGGCTACAACAGATCCCACGAGCAACATCTGAACCCTCTGTCCAGAAAAACACAATGATGGGAACAAAGAAGATCCTGCGCAGAACCCTCAAACTCCCAGGCTTCTGGTAGTGAACCTAAGAATGAGAAAGGACAAAAAGACCTCAACCATTGGGGGGTGAGAAGGATTTTTTTTTTTTTAATATATACACACACCCCCTTACATTCGGTTCTGGTGGCTCCAGCGCAGCCATACTTGCAGTCAGGTGACAACTAGTGTTGCGACATCAGTGAACAGAACACTGCGGACGTGGCTGACACGCTAGTTGAAACATAACAGCAAGTGTGCAAAGCACCTCCTCGTGGTTACGTGATAACTGCTGGAACCGGCAGAGCCCGACCATGTATATATTATATCACATTATATCTCTGGTGTCTGTATCATCCGTTATCTACTTTATTCATTGGCTACGGAACTGATGGAAATAGCTGAGCGCAGTGCTCAGCAGCTCTATAGATAATGAATAGTGCAGAGGTTGAGTAGGCACAACTCTGCTCCATTCAGGATAAGACTGCATTCAGGATGAGACTGCAGCCCGCTGTTTTCAGTATCTCTGGGGGGCCTTGTGGTCAAATCCCCAGTGATCACACATACACCGTACATGCATACACATATACCGTACATACATACACACATATACCGTACATACATTCACACAGATACACATACATATACCATACATACACACAGATACACATACCTTACATACATACATATACCATACATACACACATAGATACATATACCGTACATACATACACATATATACACAAACATATACCGTACATTCATAAACACATATATAGTACATACACACGCAGATGTACATACATACACACAAATACACATACATATACCATTCATACACACATATATCGTACATAAATGCACATACATGCACAGATACACACATACAGACACACACACAGATACACACACATAGATACACATATATACATTGTGACAGAGAGACTGGCAGGGGGGATATATGTGTCACTGCGCATAATGGCGTCAGTGATGTGAAACCGGGATATTTTCCTCCAGCACACTACGTGTTGGGAGGGTTAAATTAAAGTTGCAGACTTGGGCTGGTTTTAGGTGGACACTAGAGCACTGGTGGGAAGGTGTCCACCATGTCTCCACCTGCAGAGCCGACCCGGCAGGTGCACTGTCAGTACCTGTGATGATGTCACGGTCATGTGATAATCACATGGTCTGGCTTAAATAGCTTGACTTGAAAGACAGTAGGTGTTGTGGTTTGGAGGGAGCAAGTCTCCAAATGGCCGCTCCAGGTGAAGCTGAATACACATGGTAACATAAGTAACATAGTAACATCGTTTTGAAGGCTGAAGGAAGACCTTATGTCCATCTAGTTCAGCCTATTTTTTAGTGCAGGTGTTCTGCATTGTTGATCCTGGGGAAGGCAAAAATCCCACATAGTAGAAGCCAATTTTCTCCATAGGGAAACAAATTCCTTCCCCTTAGCTGGGTCAACCATCTACCTATAATATTATGTTATTTGTAACCTTCTATACTGTTAGGCTAGTTTCACATTAGCGTTTACGGCCGCAGCTAAGCCCCGCCCCCTGCCGCGCCTCCGCCGGTAGCTCTGCCTACGGACGCATGACGCTGCATGCGTCCCCTATCTTTAGCACTGGGGACACAGGCCATGCGCAGTATCCGTTTGGTGGCACATGCGCCCTTTTGACGCTGTGCTGAGCGCACCAAATTGCAACCTGTTGCATTTGGCGCTGGTCGGCGCAGCGTCAAAAGGACGCATGCGCCGCCAAACGCATACTGCACATGGCCTGCGTCCCCAGTGCTAAAGATAGGGGACGCAGGATGCATGCAGCGTCATGAGTCCGTAGGCGGAGCTACCGGTGGAGGCGCGGCAGGGGGCAGGGCTTAGCGGCGGCCGTGCGCAGCCCGACGCTGCGGCCGTAAACGCTAATGTGAATCTAGCGTTACTCACACGAAAAGCATCCATTCCTTTCTTAAATTCATTCAGTGAGTTGGCCATCACCACTTCCTCAGGAAGAGAATTCCAGAGCCTCACTGCTCTTACCGTGAAGAACCCTCTTCTATGCTGGTGCAGAAATTATCTTTCCTCCAAACGAAGAGAATGCCCCCTTGTTCTTGTCACAGTCCTTGGTACAAACAGTTCATTGGAGAGATCTCTGTATTGCCCTCTGATATACTTGTACATATATAGTATATTAAGTATCCCATAAATCTTCTCTTTTCTAGAGTAAATAGACCTAATTTTGATAACCTTTCTGAGTATTGTAGTGAACCAACTCCATTTATCATTTTAGTAGCCCGCCTTTGAACCCTTTCAAGTTTAGTAATGTCTTTCTTGAGCACCGGCATCCAAAATTGCACACAATACCCCAAGTGTGTTTGTCTGATGAGTGATTTGTACAGAGGGAGAATTATGTTTTCATCTTGTGTCCCCAGACCTCTTCTAATGCATCCCATGACCCTATTTGCTTTGGTGGCAGCTGCCTGACACTGGGCACTCCAATTTAGCTTCTTATTGACTAAGATGCCTAAGTCTTTTTCCATGTCTGATTTCCCCAGCAGTTTCCCATTTAGTAAGTAATTGTAGCATCTGTTTCTCCTTCCCATGTGCATAACCTTACACTTATCTGTGTTAAACCTCATTTGCCATTTTTCAGCCCAATTCTCCAATTTACTCAAATCTGTCTGTAGTTGCAAACTGTCCTCCTTTGAGTTAACTACCTTACATAGTTTTGTATCATCTGCAAATACTGATATTTTACTGTGTAAGCCATCCACTAGATCATTAATAAATATATTAAATAGTAGGGGGCCCAATACAGGCAAATTCCTCAGACAAGTTGACGCGCCAGGAGGACAGAGACGGCAGCCAGTGAGTGCTGTCATCAGTCTGGTGGGGAAAGGATTCATTGGCCAGCTTCTCTTCCTGCATGACACGCCCCCATTTTGAACACCTGCACTCCACACACAGCAGTCTCCCTGGCTCTGTTCACTTGATTACAGGATGGAATGAGAGGGGTCCAATGCTGCACGACACCGAGCCCCTCTCACTTTTGCCCGCAATCTTGACTCAGTGTCCCCATAGCGGCTCCATGGTCTGCCACTACGTGCAGCATGCTTCAGAATGCAGGAGCCCCCCTCTACCTCCAGACTCTGGTGCAGTTGCACTAGCTGCATTGGTGGTGGACTACACTATTTCAAGCCTGCAAGTTTGGCCACCAGAATGGACCTTTGTAGAGAATGTTCTGGAAGTCAAGCTCTGCAGTCATCAGTGACCGTAGTGGAGAGTATGCAGAGTGTCACAATGTAGGGCAGGAAGTAAATGCAAGACTTTCATTTTGTTTTGCCCCCAGGCCAACTACCCTATACTTTCCTCAACTCCCCCAACCAGGGCCGGCATTTAGGGCAGGCATACAAGGCAGTTGCCTAGGGCACCCACCCACAAAGGTGGCCCCCTGCATCTGCAGCCCCTTTATGAAGTGCTCAGAGGGTGTACAGAATTCCTTACATTGAATAATGCTGTGCATCCTCTGCAGTCCTTGATTGTGTTTCCCAAACCTCCTTCAACCCCTCCCTCTGTCTCCCTGCAGTGTCAGATTAAGTTGAGAGTGAGGGGGAGGACATACTCCTTACAAGCACAGGACATACACTATACACCTGGTTTGACAGATCACACAGGGGAAGGGGGTGTCAACTTCGCTCACCTCTGGGGAGGGGAGAGAAGGACCCAGCAGGGGGGAATATATATCAACAGTCCAGGCTGGGGATATATATATATACATACTTCCCAGCCATCACTGCCAGAGTTCCAAACTAAAACAGTATGATTTGCTGCCACCAGTTTCTCGCTCAAAATAAACCCTGCCTGTCAGCAGGCTTATATCAGGTCAGAAACCAACCCCGGGTAACATATAATAACTGTGGGGATTCGCTCTGGTAGGTAATGGCAGGGCTGCAGTAACGAGGCAACACACAGGCTCCAATTTCAGTGGTTTAAAGTCACGTTGCAAACAGCAGGTTAACAGAAAATAAGGAAAAACATAAATATACTCCAGCTTGGAGAACCACTGGTCCCAGACTCACCCTTGCAAAGGATGGTCTTAACTAAGTGGCTGCCAGGTCCTGCGGCATCTGCCAGGTGCCATTCCCAGGGTTGTTGAGAGTCTTGCTGCTATAGTCCTGCAGCACGGGGATCCTGTATACAAGTTCAGGCTAAGTCCAGCCAAGTTCCTGTAACTTCCAGACACACACTCACCATGTGCCAAATACCAACCTCCATTACATAGCCCATAACCCCTCCCACAAGTGAGGTAGACATCACATGGGCTGATCACATGACCCTGACATCATCGCAGGTCCTGTCTTTAGGGAAAAACCCGGCCAAATATTAATCTGCTGGGAGAAATTTATCTCCCATCTAGTAAAACCCCCTTTACTGTACCACATACCTCCCTCCTATGTTCAACCCTAGAGGGGTGGACACATGACATACAGTGAACTCTGGACAGGGCATCTGCATTCCCCTATAGTCTGCCTGCCCGATGTTCTACTGAAAATTTTAAATTTTGCAGGGACAGGAACCACCTGGTGACTCGGGCATTCCTCTCCTTAGCTTGACTCATCCACGTAAGAGGGGAATGATCTGTCACCAACCGAAATGTTCTCCCCAGCAAATAGTAGCGCAATAACTCCAGTGCCCACTTGATGGCCAGGCACTCTCTCTCCACAATACTGTACCTGGTTTCAGCTGGGGTAAGCTCCCGGCTTAGGATACTAATGGGATGCTCTTCCCCTTTAACCTCCTGAGACAGCACGGCACCGTGCCCTATCTCAGAGACATCAGTCTGCACAATGAACTCTCTTTTGAAATTTGGAGTGATCAGGACTGGTGTACCACACAGTACTTCTTTTAACTTTGTAAAGGCCTCCTCTAACTGATCACTCCAGTGGACCATCACAGATTTCTTTCCTTTTATGCAGTCTGTTAAAGGCGCGGACAGGGTTGCAAAGTTCGGAATGAACCGCCTGTAATATCCCACCAAACCTAAAAAGGCTTTTACCTGTTTTGTTGTGAGAGGACGGGGCCAGTTCTGAATAGCCTCCACTAGCCCGATGCCATTCCCAGAGTTGTTGAGAGTCTTGCTGCTATAGTCCTGCTGCACGGGGATCCTGTATACAAGTTCAGGCTAAGTCCAGCCAAGTTCCTGTAACTTCCAGACTCACTCACCCTGTGCCAAACACCAACCTCCATTACATAGCCCATAACCCCTCCTACAAGTGACGTTAACATCACATGGGCTGATCATGTGACCATGACATCATCACAGGTCCTGTCTTTAGGGAAAAACCCGGCCAAATATTAATCTGCTGTGAGAAATGTATCTCCCATCTGGTAAAACCCCCTTTACTGTACCACATAACTAATGGAGCGTAAGGACCTGGGGATTCGTGCATCGAGATAAAATGGGAGCCCAAGATTAATTTTATATTTAATCGCCGAAAGGCACACTAGAAATATACAGGTATATATTTACAGAATAATATACACGTATACAGTCAAGAGTGTAGTACAAGAGTAGGGTATAGATAGGTTGCAATTAACGTGTTATGTAGCATGTAACTACAGTACAGGGAGGCACTGATGGATCACAGGTCCAAATCTTAGTTACGGGATTTCCTTGGCCACATCAGGTAACGGATCCTGCTGCCAGTAGAAAACCATAGTATAGTATGTGTGTAGTATGTGTGTCTGTGGTTATTACATTTGTATACTGCATGTGTGCACTATATTGTATAAATATATGTATAAATTGTATGTATATGTGAGCGGTCTCGCTTGATGGTACGTCATTTGGGGTCATTGTCGCAAAAGCATCGCTGGGAAAGGGACTTGCCAGGAGCATCGCGAGGATCAGGAACGCTGCGGAGGATGCCGAAAGGAAAGAATATCATGATTTTTTATTATTTTTAACATTATATCTTTTTACTACTGATGCTGCATAGGCAGCCTCAATAGTAAAATGTTGGTCTCACTAGTCAAACACTATGTTTGACGAGTGTGACCAACCTGTCAATCAGTTCTCCAAGCGATGCTACAGATCGCTTGGAAAACGCTAGCATTCTGCAAGCTAATTACGCTTGCAAAACGCTAGTTTTTTGTGGGAATTACACATACGGATTTCCCGCGAATTTCCTGTGGCAGGGATTTGCGCAATTGCCGCGGAAATTTCTGTGGCAATTCTGCACGTGTGCACATAGCCTAATAGGGATCAGCAGTTTATGTCTGAAGCCTGTGTCTTACATTAGTGCCTGTTCACACTGTTTTTCTTTCCTGCGCCCATTAGGCTTTGCCTGAATCCCCTATAAAGCCATAGATTACAATGACAGGAATGGAGCTCAAATCAATTCCACATGTGATGTTGTTTTTTTCTGAATGTGTCGCTCTGTCCCAACAGCCACCGAAAAGTGGACACTTTTAGACGAAAAAACACAAACAGACTCCGAGAGTACAGTATGTGCATACAGTCAGTAAATGCTGCGGGTTGGAAGCTGTGTACTTGTGCAGCATCCAGATGTTACAGCATAGTGGTTGGGATCTCAAGAAATTCCATGCTCACTATGCACGCACAGACACCTGCGCCTCACCTGCAGAGACCGCTTCATGTCTGTTTATCTTGTGGAGATGCGATTAATCTCACCCGTACAATGTATTGGATGCAGTGAATCCGCACAGTTCAGAGATCATATGTGGAGTCACCTGTGTTCAATAGACGGCAGTGGACATGTGCTGCGTCCAAAGTGCTGCCAATTCCTGATCGTGTGCAACCTACCCAAAAGGCTCATACCCATTTGCGAGAAATATGGAGTGCAATCCGATAAAGTTACGTCTCATCTGCAATTTTTTTCTCAGCTGAAATCGAACTGAGAAAAAAATCGCAGTGTGCTGCGCTTTGCTGCGTATCTCGGACGAGACTCGCTAATGCAAGTCAATGGGTGCGAGAAAAAAATCGCACAGCACTCGCACCATGCAAATGCTGTCTGATTTTTATGCACCGGTGTCCTTTGAAAAACCGGTAATTCATGTGCGGCTACAGTAAAATCACACTGACAGCTTAGAAAACAATAGATAGAATAGATATATACACATAGAATACATATATATATCTATATATATATCTATTATATAAAGCTCAAGTGTGTGTATGTATGTATGTATGTATGTATGTGTGTGTGTGTGTCCGGGATTGGCATCCGCACCGTCGCAGCTACAGCCACAAAATTTGGCACAGTCACACGTCTGGACCCCGAGAGCGTCATAGGCTATGTTGTGAGGCAAAATTTTAACCCTGCATGTTCCAATTCACCAAACAATTTTGCCCCTATCTACATAATGGAGAAAAAGTGAAAGGAAAAGTGTTGGAGGCAAATTGACAGCTGCCAGATGTGAACAAGGGGGACTTAAAGAATGAGAGCGATGGCGCCAAACAGTATATACCGTACAGTTGCTAAGGTGGGGCCCTGACATGGGATACTCACCACACACAGGGAAATGAGCACACACACAAAATGCGCCATACACTACCACGTGCTTCAACACACATATACTACCCTCAGCACACATTTCACCACACATACACCAACCTCGCCACATAAAAGTCGAAACACAAAAGTCGCCACTCAAAACTCGCCACACTGTCCCAGAGCTGTTTAAAAGATGAAAAATGAGCTGTGATTGGTTGCTATCAGCAACAGTTTTCTTTGTAGACAGTTGTGGTAACTAAGGCCTATTATTCTTATCATGTCTATGGTGTTATCGTCCTTATGTAAAGCTGGAAACAACACAATTTATTACCGTACCAACACAGACCACCCTCTGACACAGACTGCAGTGGGAGCCCAGTATCACACAGGACAGGATTAGATACACGGCTCAGCAGTCAGTATCACACAGGATAGGATTAGATACACAGCTCAGCAGTCAGTATCACATAGGAGAGAATTAGACACATGGCTCAGCAGGCAGTATCACACATGATAGGATTAGATACACAGCTCAGCAGTCAGTATCACACAGGATAGGATTAGATACACAGCTCAGCAGTCAGTATCACACAGGATAGGATTAGATACACAGCTCAGCACACAGTATCACACAGAATAGTATTAGATACATGGCTCAGCAGACATTATCACACAGAATAGGATTAGATACACAGCTCACCAGTCAGTATCACACAGGATAGGATTGGAATCACGGTTTTTATGTGCAATATAATCATTATAATTTGTTATAACTAACCACAGTTGGTTACTATGCCCAGGCATCGCCAGGCTCTTCAGCTAGTATATATATATGTCAGTGACACAGACACATATATATATATATATTATATGTATATATATTGCAGAGAGAGATATATATAGAAGAATAGCTGGTAATTCATTTGACGGTTTCTGTAAGATCACTGGCGGAGCCAACAGGATAGGAGAGATGGATTGCATACAGTAGATCCATATAGACTAGATAGATATATACATGTCAGGGCATGGGCGGACATATCGCCGGTTCAACCGGTACGGCTGCACTGGGGCCCAGAGGCTCCAGGGGGCCCCTGCAGGGCGGCTTTTGATGAGGGCAATCTGGCCGGTTTCACTGGGCCCGAGGCTCTGGGGGGCCCCTGGCCAGATTGGCCTCATGTGTGGTGGGCAGGGAGCAATCCCAGTAGCTCCACTGCCTGCAAGAGAAAATATCAGGAGCGGAGCTGCAACAATCTGTCCTGTTTCCTGCACGGCGCCCGCACTTTCTGTCTCTGACACAGAGAGCAGTGCCGCTGGATGCCGGTGATGTGGACAGGTGAGAGGTGCTGTGTGTGTGTGTATATATGTGTGTATGTGTGTGTATGTATGTATGTGTATATGTGTGTGTATGTGTATGTGTGTAGGTGGAGAAGGCAATAATGGGGTGACAGGGTGAAGGCCATGATGGGGAGAAGGCCATATTTAATTAATAAAAGATTATTTAAAGAAAAAAATGGCATGGGGTCCCCTTATAATTAATAGCCAGTAATGGCTATGCAGACAGCTGAGGGCTGATGTTAATAGCCCAAGAAGGGACCATGGATAGTGGCCCCCCAGCTAAAACCATCAGATCTCAGCCGCCCCAGAATAGGTGCAGACTTCAGCGTGGGTCAGGTTGTGAGGGAGCACAGCATCAGTGACATCACTGCTATTCATTGAATCTGATCTTGCAGCCAGGCTGAACTGCTGTGACCTCAGGACTGTGGGAAAATGCCAGTAATGAGGTCTCGGCAGTTCATGTCCCTATTTAACTTATGGTGCTGCACTCACGTCCATATTTTCATAAGCAGCACAGATGACAAGGGCCAATACAAGTCTATGGGTCCATGTAAACATGCCGTCTGTGTGCTGTACATGTGCTGTTTGTGTGCCATCCGTGTTTAACATGGAAAGTATGTGAGAGGATTTGTAATTTCATTTCCAGTATCCATACTAGAAAAAGACGGATGGCACATGGACAGCACACTGATTGAAAACACTGGTGACACCATACCTCCCAACTTTTGAAGAAGGGAAAGAGGGATAAAGGCTATGGTGCATACAGCACTCTGCGGCAAATTATAGGCCATGCCCAGACCACACCCATTTTACAACTAGTCACACCAATGTCCACGCCCCAACCACACCCATTTACTACTGCTTATCACACTGAATGGTACTGAGGGCACAGTGGCTGTCATTATGGGCACAGTGGCTGGTACTGTGGGCACATTGACTGGTACTGAGGAAAAGAAAGAAAGAACAGAGAGAGAGAAAAAATAAAACAGAAAGAAAGAACAGAGAGAAAGAAAGAGGGGAGAGAAAGAAAGAGGGGAAAAAAGAAAGAACAGAGAGAAATAAGGAAACAGAGAGAAAGAAAGAAAGTACAGAGAGAGAAAGAAAGAGGGGACAGGAAAAAAGAACAGAGAGAGAAAAAAAGAAAGAGGGGAAAGAAAGACCGGAGAGAGAAAGAAAGAGCGGAAAGAAAGAACAGAGAGAAAGAAAGAAAGAGAAAGAAAAAAAGAAAGGAAGAACAAAGAGAGAAAGAAAGAAAGAAAGAAAGAAAGAAAGGGGAAAGAAAGAAAGAACAGAGAGAGAGAGAAAGAAAGAACAGAGAATGAAAGAAAGATAAAGAAAGAGAGGAAAGAAAGAAAGAAAGAAAGAAAGAGAAAGAAAGAGGAGAAAGAAAGAACAGAGAGAGAAAGAAAAAAAGATAGAGAAAGAAAGAGGTGAAAGAAAGAATGAACAGAGAGAGAAAGAAAGAAATAAAGAGGAAAGAAAAAAAGAACAGAAAGATAGAAAGAAAGAAACAGAGAGGGAGAAAGAAATAGGTGACAGAAAAAAAGAACAGAGAGAGAGAAAAAAAGAAAGAGGGGAAAGAAAGAAAGAGCAGAGAGAAAGAAAGATAGAAAGGAAAGGAAGAATGGACAGAGAGATAGAGAGAAAGAAAGAACAGAGAGAAAGAACAGAGAGAGAAAGTAAGAATAAAGAGAAAGAAAGGAAGACGGAGAGAGAGAGAAAGAAAGAACAGAGAGAGAAAGAACAGAGAGAGAAAGAAAGAATAAAGAGAAAGAAAGGAAGACGGAGAGAGAGAGAAAGAAAGAACAGAGAGAGAAAGAACAGAGAGAGAAAGAAAGAATAAAGAGAAAGAAAGGAAGATGGAGAGAGAGAGAAAGAAAGAACAGACTGAGAAAGAAAGAGCTGAGAGAAAGAAAAAGATTAGAGAGAGAAAGAGCGGAAAGGAAGAGAAAGAAAGAACACAGCAAAAGAAAGAACAGAGAAAGAGAAAGAGGGGAAAGAAAGAACAGAATGAGAAAAAATGAAAGAAAGAGGGTAAAGAACAGAGAGAGAAAGAAAGAGGAGAAAGAAAGAACAGAGTGAATAAAAAGAAAAAGAACAGAGAGAGAAAGAAAGAGTGGACAGAAAAAAAGAAGAGAGAGAAAAAAAGAAAGAGGGGAAGAAAAAACAGAGGGAAAGAGAAAGAAAGAGGGGAAAGAAATAAAGAACAAAGAGAGAAAAAAGAAATTAAGAAAGGAAGAAAGAAAGAAAGAGGGGAAAGAAAGAACAGAGAGAGAGAAACATAAAGAAAGAAAGAACAGAGACAGAGAGAAAGAAAAGAGAGAGAAATTAAGATTAGAGAGAGAAAGAAGGAACAGAGAGAGAAAGGAAGAGAAAGAAAGAACAGAGAGAGAGAAAGAACAGAGAGAAAGACAGAACAGAGAGAGAGAATTAGAAAACAGAGAGAGAAAAAGAAAGAGGGGAAAGAAAGAACAGAGAGAAAAAGAAAGAAAGAATGAAAGAAAGAACAGAGATAGAGAGAAAGAAAGAAACAGAGAGAGAAAGAAACAAAGAAAAGAGAGAGAGAGAAAGAGGGGACAGAAAAAAGAACAGAGAGAGAGCGAGAGAGAGAGAAAAAGAAAGAGGAGAAAGAAAGAACAGAGAAAGAAAGATAGAGGGGAAAGAAAGAATGAACAGAGGGATAGAGAGAAAGTGTCTTGATCCAGGTTGGATTATGACAAATAAATGCACAAGTAACCTTTTTTTTCCTTAAGCTGTGTGCTTAAAGGTAGTTTTGCCCCCCGGTGGCCATTAGGGTCATTGCACTGTGGTGATTTCAGTTCTAGTTTTGCCCCAATGGCCGTTAGAGTCATTGCACTCTGGTTACTTTTGTTTAGTGCACGTGATTATCACTAACAGGTGTGATTGCTCTGGTTTAACTATATAGGAGTGTCTTGTTATCTCACTCACTGTTGGTGATATTGGTCATTTCCAACCATCCTTGGTGGAGGAAGGAGCTAGAGAGAGTTCCTTGCAGCATAGTCAGAGTCCTGGTGTGGAAGGACCCACAGTGAGGAGTTCCTTGCAGCTCTGACAACGCTTGGTGATGTAGCAACTATTCAGAAAGAAAGCTGCATTCTGGTGCTGGACTCTGTTGCTGTGAGCAAGAGCAACAGAGCAAAGCTATGTGGTGTTATCCCTGTTGTACCTTTCCTTTTGTGTGTTTCAGTGCAGTGGTGGGATTAGTTTCTGCACCGTCCATTTCACTAGAAAGGGCTAGGTGCAGGGTGAGCTAGGGTTTTTAGGTATCCTGCTCGGCAACAGGTACGGAGCCTGTATAGGGACTGTTAGGTGTAGAGACACTGACTCAGGGGAGTGCAGGAGGTCTCCACGTCCCCGTTCCCTATCGCAGGGCCCTCCATTGTATCGGTTTCCCTGGTGTTTCCCTTTATTATTTAAATTTGCCCTGCTATATCCAGGGTCATGTGTGTTAGAGAAATTCACCCTGCTGGAGGCGGTGTGTCCAGTCACACGTAACCATCACAGAAAGATGGGAAAGAATCAACAGAGAGAGAGAGAAAGAAAGAACAGAGAGAGAAAGAACAGAGAGAGAGAGAAAGAATGAACAGAGAGAAAAATATTAGAGAGAAAGAAAGAGATTAGAGAGAGAAAGAACAAGGGGAAAGAAAGAGAAAGAAAGAACACAGTGAAAGAAAGAACAGAGGGAAAGAGAAAGAAAGAGGGGAAAGAATGAACAGAGAGAGAAAAAATGAAAGAAAGAGGGGAAAGAACAGAGAGAGCAAGAAAGAGGGGAAAGAAAGAACAGTGCAAATAAAAGAAAGAAGAAGAACAGAGAGAGAATGAAAGAGTGGACAGAAAAAAAGAACAGAGAGAGAAAAAAAGAAAGAGGGGAAAGAAAGAACAGAGAGGGAGAGAGAAAGAAAGGAAGAAAGAAAGAAAGAAAGAAAGAGGGGAAAGAAAGAACACAGAGAGAGAAAGAAAGATGGGAAAGAAAGAACAGAGAAAGAGAAATAAAAAGAAAGAAAGAACAGAGAGAGAAAGAAAAGAGAGAAAGAAAGAACAGAGAGAGAAAGAGGAAGGAAGGAAAGAAATAACACAGAGAGAGAAAGAAAACAGAAAAAAAGAAAGAGGGGAAAGAAAGAGAACAGAGAGAGAAAAAAAGAACAGAGAGAGAAAGGAAGAACAGAGAGAGAGAAAGAAAAAAGAAAGCTTAGAGAGAGAAAGAAAGAACAGAGAGAGAAAAGAAGAGAGAGAATGAAAGAACAGAGAGAAAGAACAGAGAGAGAAAGAGAAGAAAGAAAGAACAGAGAGAGAGAGAGAAAGAAAGAATTAAAGAACAGAGAGAAAAAAAAGAAAGAGCGGAAAGAAAGAGAACAGAGAGAAAGAAGCAACAGAGAGAGAGAAAGGAAGAACAGAGAGAGATAAAGAAAGAATAGAGAAAGAAAGAAAGAATAGAGAAAGAGGAGAAAGAAATAAAGAACAGAGCGAAAGAAAGAACAGAGAGAGAGCAAAAGGAAGAGAGGAAGAAAAAAAGAATAGAGAGAACGAAAGAAAGAATAGAGAGAGAAAGAGGAAAGAAAGAAAGAACAGAGAGAGAGCAGAGAGAAAGAAAGAACAGAGAGAGAGAGGAAAGAAAGAACAGAGAGAGAAAGAAAGAAAGAACAGAGAGAAAAATTGAAAGAGTGGAAAGAAAGAGAACAGAGAGAAAAAGAAAGAACAGAGAGAGAGAAAGGAAGAACAGAGAGAGAAAGAAAGAACAGAGAAAGAACAAAAGAACAGAGAGAGAAAGGAAGATTATAGAGAGAAAGAGGGGAAAGAAAGAAAGAACAGAGCAAAAGAAAGAACAGAGAGAGAGAGAGAAAGGAAGAGGGGAAAGAAAAAAGAACAGAGAGAAAGAAAGAAGAGAGAGAGAAAGAGGAAAGAAAGAAAGAACAGAGAGCGAAAGAAAGAAAAAGAAAGAAATAAAGAACAGAGAAAAAAAGAAAGAGGGGAAAGAAAGAGAACAGAGAGAGAGAAAGAAAGAACAGAGAGAGAGAAAGGAAGAACAGAGAGAGAGAGAAAGAAAGACAGAACAGAGAAAGAAAGAAAGATTAGAGAGAGAAAGAGGGGAAAGAAAGAACAGAGCGAAAGAAAGAACAGAGAGAGAGAAAGGAAGAGGGGAAAGAAAAAAGAACAATGAGAAAGAAATAAAGAGAGAGAGAATGAAAGAGGAAAGAAAGAACAGAGCGAGAGAAAGAAAAAAAGAAAGATTAGAGAGAGAAAGAAAGAACAGAGAGAGAGAGAAAGAAACTGAGTGAGAAAGAAAGATTCTATAAAGATACTATAGCAGCCCGGCTCCCATTGTAATGCCCACCTGAGCCTCCCGATGCAGGACATGTCATGATCCGCTCACATGGCCGACATCCCCAATTCTAAGGCGATCCCGCTGTCCGCGCTGTCGGAGGAGGACACGGTGATGGATCTGAAGCATTCCCTGAAGTACCTCCATGGTTCTGTCACAATCTCCTCCCGAAATTAGATAATTTCCGGTCAGCTTCTAGCACGTCACTTCCGGTGGAACGTCATATGCGTATTTTCAAGTGCTCCTCAGGGCTCCGCCTTGTACTCCTGTGTCCGTGGGAAAAGTAAGCTCCCGACCAGGGCAGTGAGGCAGACTCTCTCTCAAAATCGTGACTGTCCTGCTGGCTCCGGGACGGTTGGGAGGTATGAATGCTTCCCACCATACACCTTGTACACGCATGTCTCCGCATACCTCCTACAAACACGGTTCCACTTTTTGTGCCTTGTACACACATGGCTCTGCTCCGTACACCTTGCACACACACGACTCCACTCAAGTACACACATGGCTCCACTCTGTAAACCTCGCACACACGCGGCTCTGCTCCGTACACCTTATGCACACGCGGCCACGCTCTGTACACCTTGTACACACATGGCTCCACTCCATAAACCTTGCACACATGCGGCTTTGCTCCGTACACCTCGTACACACGTGGTTCTGCTCTGTACATTCCATGCACACGCGGCTCTGCTTCATACACACGCGGCTCCGCTCCATACACACGTGGCTCCACCCCGTACACACAGGGCTCCATTTCATATGCCCCGTACACATGCGGCTCCACTCCATACAACCTTTACACACGCTGCTCCGCTCTATGCACCTTGTACACACGCAGCTCAGTAGATCTCGTACACACGCGGCTCCACTCCGTACACCTTGTACACACGCGGCTCTGCTCCATACACCTCGTACACACACGGCTCCAATCCGTACATACTGTATTTTCGCTCCGTACACACATGGCTCCGCTCCGCACACCTCATGCACATGCGGCTCCGCTCCGTACACCTCGTAAACACGTGGCTCCGCTCCATACACCTCGTATACACACGGCTCTGCTCTGTACACACATGGCTCCACTCCATACACTTTGTACACACATGGCTCCGCTCCATACACCTCATTCCCACACGGCTCTGCTCCATACATGTCGTACACACAGCTCCGCTTCGTACACCTCGTACACACATGGCTCTGCTCTGTACACCTTGTACACACACAGCTCTGCTACATCCACCTTGTAAACCCCCCCTGACCCCACACATAAACTTCCCTCATAGGAGAGATGGGGCAAAGGTGTTGTGGCTACTAGCCTCTGTTGCGCTAGCAACCAGCTCCTGTTCCTCTTCTTCCTTGCACTCAGCGTCCATTTTCTCATCGTTACCCAATCCTCATTGAGCAGAAAAGATGAGGCTGTGCTGGCTACAATCTGTCTATGTTATGTCTTCCTACATCCCCACCTGGTCTGTATGCAAAGCTTCATGTTTAACTGTAAACTAAACCAAAAAAGGTGAACACAAGGCCGTAATAACATATAAAAAATACAATTTTATTAAAGATCTAATAAAACCAATCGACAGGTATGTATGGGAACGATGTAGGAAAACGCACACATAATGGTGGTACATAGGCACATACAAAGGGACGTACACATCCAGATTAATACATATCAGCCATAAGTATAGTAATCACACAATTGTGATTTAACCCACATGGGGAAAAAATACAATGTATAGTATCAAAGGGAAAATGATGGACACATAAATGCACAACTGGGATATATACCACAATTATTTCCCTTAGCCGTATCCATAAAGATCCCACCCTGCTGATAGCAAGTGACCACCATATATTAATCACTACCCCAAAAACACCATGTAATGAAGGGGTTAAATTACCAGCAGGTCACAGCAGCAGCAGGGACTATGATGTATACTGGATGAGCACGTCAGCCCCGACGCGCGTTTCGATCCTCCTTCATCAGGGGGCATAGCTACAATGATGGCTGCCTGTCATTTTATACCGCCCGGTAAGAGCGCGTTTAACCGCGCGACCGGAAATAGCGGTCCCGAACCGGAAGTGACGCGCACCGTTGTCAAGACACCGACGACGCCAGCCCGCGTCAGCGTCATGCTGGAGGAGGAACCACAGGAACCACCAATGCATAGAGACGCCGAAAGCAGGCAGGCGCAGGGGGTGATGACAAACAGGCGCGTACAGGTCGGGAGAGCTAGTCACACAGAAATCAACCTATTTAATTAAAATACATCAAGGTGACTACGGTGTAAACCTGGAGTATCGTAAATAGAGGCATATACAGAAAGTATACAAAAGATATATAAATATCATATATATACAAGAAGGAACGAGTGGATTAGGGAAATCCAAGTATATAACAGCAAGATAGACATATATATGGGTATCAATCACTTCTTCATCAGCGCTCCAACACTGATCATTAGACGTAGTTCCTCGTATGTTGTCAAAAAAGCCGCTACTCCGATATACATCCAGCACACATAAGCCATCATCACGATGATAATTTTACTAAAAAATAAAATAAATGTTAAAATATGGACCACACAAAACGCGAGCGTTCTCACAGCAACAGGGCAGTGTGATCAAAGGAATGGGGCGAAACTAATGTGTTCATTTAATCCAGATGGATGGACAGTACCCAATGTCCAAATCCACCTGGACTCTAACTGGGCCAATCTTTTAGATATATCTCCACCACGAATACCAACATTCAACATATCGATACCTCTAACCCTGAGAAGACTACCATTGCAGCCATGGAACCTCCTGAAATGACGGGGAATGGTTTTTAGCGAAGTGGGGTCCTCAGTGGACATTGCTGCCTCAATCCCCAATACGTGCTCGCGTATACGTTTTTTAAGCTGTCTAGTGGTCATGCCCACATATATCAAATTGCATGGGCAGACCGCATAGTACACCACATTTCGACTCTCACATGTGATATACTTTTTAATTTTATATTCACGTACACCATCCTGGCTAGTAAATACCTCAGTGCGATCCATATTGGGGCAGGCAACGCAATGTCCACACGAGGAACTCCCACAACGCCTGGCCATTCGATCCAAGAACGTATCCGGTATCGCACTCGTATAGTGACTACTGACTAATGTATCACGTAGATTCCTAGATCTCCTAGCCGCAATGGCAGCCCTCTCAGGAAGGAACCCAGATAATACCGGGTCGGCCTTCAAAATGTGCCAGGATTTATCGAGTATTTGTCTCATACGAGAAAAATGTGAGTGAAAATTAGTAACAAATCTAACTTTATTTGTCTCATCCCTAGACCTCTGCCCGTATAGAAGCACATCTCTCGATGAGTGTCTAGCCCTATAGAATGCTCGTTTAATCCTTCTATTACTATATCCACGTTCAGACAGTCTTACTTTTAAGTCATCACTCTGTCTAAAAAAATCCTCGTCGGTGGAACATAATCTACGTAATCTCAAAAATTGGCCCGTTGGAACAGATTGAATCATGTGGCCAGGATGGGAAGAGGTCGCATGCAGTAACATATTCGTGGAAGTTGGTTTCCTAAATATATTGGTCTGTATTTCCCCTCTAATATCTTTTTTCAAAGTGACGTCCAAAAATTCGATCGTCACAGGATCAAATTTATACGTAATGAAAATATTAATTCCATTAATGTTAAGTGACCTCATAAAAGAATGGAGATCATCACCTGAACCCTGCCAGATTATGAAAATGTCGTCGATGTACCGCGTCCAAGACAGGACGCGGCACATCGGCGACGATCCATCTGGCAGGGAGAGGTCCCTCTCCCACAGCCCCAGGAACAGGTTAGCATAAGCAGGGGCGAAGGACGCCCCCATAGCTGTCCCCTGGAGCTGTAGGAAGAAGGACCCCTTAAAAATAAAAAAATTATGAGTTAATGTAAAAGTTAATAACTCCAAAACCAGTTCTCTGACATCACCCGGAAGATTTGACATATTAAGGAAAAATGATGTGGCACGAATGCCATCTTCATGCTTAATACTGGTGTAAAGAGACTCAACGTCTCCAGTCACCATTAGCATATCATCCTCCAATTGGAGTCCATCAACCCGCCTAAGTAATTCACCTGTATCCTTCAGAAATGATGGCAACCCCTCCACAAGCGGCTGCAGTTTGGAGTCTATCCACCGATTGACATGTTCTAAATAATTACCCCTCCCTGAGATAATTGGGCGACCAGGGGGCGTCTGCGCATCCTTATGGATCTTGGGTAATAAATAGAACGTAGAGATAGTTGGTTCAGATACAATTAGAGCACTAGCCAACTCCTTAGATATTACACCAGCTTCCTTAGCTCTATTAATAATCCTAGAGAGCTGTGTGGAGTAGGCGGACAGGGGGTTAAACGTTAGTTTCTTATAACAGATTTTATTATCAAGTTGTCGAAAGGCTTCCTGCTCATAGAGCACCTTAGGCCAGACGACCACGTTACCCCCCTTGTCCGCCGGCTTGAACACAACATCATCAAGATCTTGTAGGGCGCGCAGGCGTCCCCGCTCCTCTCTAGTCAAATTATCACCATGGATATATCGTGGAATCTCAAGAAACTCCCTACTTACAATCTGTACAAAGAGGTCCACATTGGGACATATAGATAAAGGAGGGAATTTCCTAGACCTCGGACGTATTGATGGTGGTACCTTACCTCCTTCAGGGGTGTCATGTTCGGCGGATAGTTCCTCCAAAGTCTGCAGGGCTATTTGCTCTTCTTCTGTGGGAAATAATTTGGAGAGGTTGCCATCAAAAAAATGTTTCCTAAAGATAAGGGAGCGGGCAAAAAGATGTAAATCTTTCACTGCCAAAAATGCGTCAAAAGGCGCAGCGGGTGAAAACGAAAACCCCTTTTCCAAAACAGCCAAATCTATATTGGTAAAAATATGTGAACTCAAATTAATTACCTTATTATTATATTTGGTGACATCAGGAGACCGGTATTGCCGTCTATACGGATGAAAGCCACGTCCATGTTGATTACGTCTGACCATCCCTGACCTAGTGGCCATAGATGATCCAGAAATATCTGATACATCACTCATAGAGGACATGGATGTTTGGGACGAAGCACGTCCCATTCGATTTCCCTGTAGACTCGGCTTTCTCCATAAATAGACAGAGTTATTATCATAATCTCGTCGGTCACGATTAATTTTATTCAATTGGGTGGTCTGTATCCGTTTAACCACAGATTCCAAGATTTTATTAGTCTCATCCTGAAAACTAGTCCATTTTTCAGCAGTACCAGAGGACTTAAGATCTTCCTCAATAGTTTTAATAGATCCATCCAATTGTGAAATCAGACCACCATTATGCCTACTAAGAAGTTGCATTAAGGTTTTGGAACACTCATTGCAGGCCTCCTCCCACCTGGCCACAAACTCATCATCCTCCACTGGAAACGTGGGTATAACACGAACCCTTAACCCTCGTGGTATGATCTTCTTAGCCAGGTATCTATCCAAAAAAGTTCGGTTCCACCACAGTTTAGTTCTCTTAATTACTAATTTCTGTAATACTGTTCCCTGCTCATCCCATTTCATATCACCGCTCTGTTGGATGTTGATTCCATCACTCCCAAAAACCTGATCGATCTGGGATAGCCAGGATTTCTCCTTAGCTTGAAAATCCATGTTGAACCAAATGCCTGTGCAGAACACAGCAAGAATTAAATGACACCAGCAGGTCAAACATATATACATGGTATTTAGCTTGTACATCTACCATACATTTATTGCGGATTTAACTACCTATCACCAAAAACACATAAACTAAACCAAAAAAGGTGAACACAAGGCCGTAATAACATATAAAAAATACAATTTTATTAAAGATCTAATAAAACCAATCGACAGGTATGTATGGGAACGATGTAGGAAAACGCACACATAATGGTGGTACATAGGCACATACAAAGGGACGTACACATCCAGATTAATACATATCAGCCATAAGTATAGTAATCACACAATTGTGATTTAACCCACATGGGGAAAAAATACAATGTATAGTATCAAAGGGAAAATGATGGACACATAAATGCACAACTGGGATATATACCACAATTATTTCCCTTAGCCGTATCCATAAAGATCCCACCCTGCTGATAGCAAGTGACCACCATATATTAATCACTACCCCAAAAACACCATGTAATGAAGGGGTTAAATTACCAGCAGGTCACACGCAGCTCAGTAGATCTCGTACACACGCGGCTCCACTCCGTACACCTTGTACACACGCGGCTCTGCTCCATACACCTCGTACACACACGGCTCCAATCCGTACATACTGTATTTTCGCTCCGTACACACATGGCTCCGCTCCGCACACCTCATGCACATGCGGCTCCGCTCCGTACACCTCGTAAACACGTGGCTCCGCTCCATACACCTCGTATACACACGGCTCTGCTCTGTACACACATGGCTCCACTCCATACACTTTGTACACACATGGCTCCGCTCCATACACCTCATTCCCACACGGCTCTGCTCCATACATGTCGTACACACAGCTCCGCTTCGTACACCTCGTACACACATGGCTCTGCTCTGTACACCTTGTACACACACAGCTCTGCTACATCCACCTTGTAAACCCCCCCTGACCCCACACATAAACTTTCCTCATAGGAGAGATGGGGCAAAGGTGTTGTGGCTACTAGCCTCTGTTGCGCTAGCAACCAGCTCCTGTTCCTCTTCTTCCTTGCACTCAGCGTCCATTTTCTCATCGTTACCCAATCCTCATTGAGCAGAAAAGATGAGGCTGTGCTGGCTACAATCTGTCTATGTTATGTCTTCCTACATCCCCACCTGGTCTGTATGCAAAGCTTCATGTTTAACTGTAAACTAAACCAAAAAAGGTGAACACAAGGCCGTAATAACATATAAAAAATACAATTTTATTAAAGATCTAATAAAACCAATCGACAGGTATGTATGGGAACGATGTAGGAAAACGCACACATAATGGTGGTACATAGGCACATACAAAGGGACGTACACATCCAGATTAATACATATCAGCCATAAGTATAGTAATCACACAATTGTGATTTAACCCACATGGGGAAAAAATACAATGTATAGTATCAAAGGGAAAATGATGGACACATAAATGCACAACTGGGATATATACCACAATTATTTCCCTTAGCCGTATCCATAAAGATCCCACCCTGCTGATAGCAAGTGACCACCATATATTAATCACTACCCCAAAAACACCATGTAATGAAGGGGTTAAATTACCAGCAGGTCACAGCAGCAGCAGGGACTATGATGTATACTGGATGAGCACGTCAGCCCCGACGCGCGTTTCGATCCTCCTTCATCAGGGGGCATAGCTACAATGATGGCTGCCTGTCATTTTATACCGCCCGGTAAGAGCGCGTTTAACCGCGCGACCGGAAATAGCGGTCCCGAACCGGAAGTGACGCACACCGTTGTCAAGACACCGACGACGCCAGCCCGCGTCAGCGTCATGCTGGAGGAGGAACCACAGGAACCACCAATGCATAGAGACGCCGAAAGCAGGCAGGCGCAGGGGGTGATGACAAACAGGCGCGTACAGGTCGGGAGAGCTAGTCACACAGAAATCAACCTATTTAATTAAAATACATCAAGGTGACTACGGTGTAAACCTGGAGTATCGTAAATAGAGGCATATACAGAAAGTATACAAAAGATATATAAATATCATATATATACAAGAAGGAACGAGTGGATTAGGGAAATCCAAGTATATAACAGCAAGATAGACATATATATGGGTATCAATCACTTCTTCATCAGCGCTCCAACACTGATCATTAGACGTAGTTCCTCGTATGTTGTCAAAAAAGCCGCTACTCCGATATACATCCAGCACACATAAGCCATCATCACGATGATAATTTTACTAAAAAATAAAATAAATGTTAAAATATGGACCACACAAAACGCGAGCGTTCTCACAGCAACAGGGCAGTGTGATCAAAGGAATGGGGCGAAACTAATGTGTTCATTTAATCCAGATGGATGGACAGTACCCAATGTCCAAATCCACCTGGACTCTAACTGGGCCAATCTTTTAGATATATCTCCACCACGAATACCAACATTCAACATATCGATACCTCTAACCCTGAGAAGACTACCATTGCAGCCATGGAACCTCCTGAAATGACGGGGAATGGTTTTTAGCGAAGTGGGGTCCTCAGTGGACATTGCTGCCTCAATCCCCAATACGTGCTCGCGTATACGTTTTTTAAGCTGTCTAGTGGTCATGCCCACATATATCAAATTGCATGGGCAGACCGCATAGTACACCACATTTCGACTCTCACATGTGATATACTTTTTAATTTTATATTCACGTACACCATCCTGGCTAGTAAATACCTCAGTGCGATCCATATTGGGGCAGGCAACGCAATGTCCACACGAGGAACTCCCACAACGCCTGGCCATTCGATCCAAGAACGTATCCGGTATCGCACTCGTATAGTGACTGCTGACTAATGTATCACGTAGATTCCTAGATCTCCTAGCCGCAATGGCAGCCCTCTCAGGAAGGAACCCAGATAATACCGGGTCGGCCTTCAAAATGTGCCAGGATTTATCGAGTATTAATAGAGCTAAGGAAGCTGGTGTAATATCTAAGGAGTTGGCTAGTGCTCTAATTGTATCTGAACCAACTATCTCTACGTTCTATTTATTACCCAAGATCCATAAGGATGCGCAGACGCCCCCTGGTCGCCCAATTATCTCAGGGAGGGGTAATTATTTAGAACATGTCAATCGGTGGATAGACTCCAAACTGCAGCCGCTTGTGGAGGGGTTGCCATCATTTCTGAAGGATACAGGTGAATTACTTAGGCGGGTTGATGGACTCCAATTGGAGGATGATATGCTAATGGTGACTGGAGACGTTGAGTCTCCTTACACCAGTATTAAGCATGAAGATGGCATTCGTGCCACATCATTTTTCCTTAATATGTCAAATCTTCCGGGTGATGTCAGAGAACTGGTTTTGGAGTTATTAACTTTTACATTAACTCATAATTTTTTTATTTTTAAGGGGTCCTTCTTCCTACAGCTCCAGGGGACAGCTATGGGGGCGTCCTTCGCCCCTGCTTATGCTAACCTGTTCCTGGGGCTGTGGGAGAGGGACCTCTCCCTGCCAGATGGATCGTCGCCGATGTGCCGCGTCCTGTCTTGGACGCGGTACATCGACGACATTTTCATAATCTGGCAGGGTTCAGGTGATGATCTCCATTCTTTTATGAGGTCACTTAACATTAATGGAATTAATATTTTCATTACGTATAAATTTGATCCTGTGACGATCGAATTTTTGGACGTCACTTTGAAAAAAGATATTAGAGGGGAAATACAGACCAATATATTTAGGAAACCAACTTCCACGAATATGTTACTGCATGCGACCTCTTCCCATCCTGGCCACATGATTCAATCTGTTCCAACGGGCCAATTTTTGAGATTACGTAGATTATGTTCCACCGACGAGGATTTTTTTAGACAGAGTGATGACTTAAAAGTAAGACTGTCTGAACGTGGATATAGTAATAGAAGGATTAAACGAGCATTCTATAGGGCTAGACACTCATCGAGAGATGTGCTTCTATACGGGCAGAGGTCTAGGGATGAGACAAATAAAGTTAGATTTGTTACTAATTTTCACTCACATTTTTCTCGTATGAGACAAATACTCGATAAATCCTGGCACATTTTGAAGGCCGACCCGGTATTATCTGGGTTCCTTCCTGAGAGGGCTGCCATTGCGGCTAGGAGATCTAGGAATCTACGTGATACATTAGTCAGTAGTCACTATACGAGTGCGATACCGGATACGTTCTTGGATCGAATGGCCAGGCGTTGTGGGAGTTCCTCGTGTGGACATTGCGTTGCCTGCCCCAATATGGATCGCACTGAGGTATTTACTAGCCAGGATGGTGTACGTGAATATAAAATTAAAAAGTATATCACATGTGAGAGTCGAAATGTGGTGTACTATGCGGTCTGCCCATGCAATTTGATATATGTGGGCATGACCACTAGACAGCTTAAAAAACGTATACGCGAGCACGTATTGGGGATTGAGGCAGCAATGTCCACTGAGGACCCCACTTCGCTAAAAACCATTCCCCATCATTTCAGGAGGTTCCATGGCTGCAATGGTAGTCTTCTCAGGGTTAGAGGTATCGATATGTTGAATGTTGGTATTCGTGGTGGAGATATATCTAAAAGATTGGCCCAGTTAGAGTCCAGGTGGATTTGGACATTGGGTACTGTCCATCCATCTGGATTAAATGAACACATTAGTTTCGCCCCATTCCTTTGATCACACTGCCCTGTTGCTGTGAGAACGCTCGCGTTTTGTGTGGTCCATATTTTAACATTTATTTTATTTTTTAGTAAAATTATCATCGTGATGATGGCTTATGTGTGCTGGATGTATATCGGAGTAGCGGTTTTTTTGACAACATACGAGGAACTACGTCTAATGATCAGTGTTGGAGCGCTGATGAAGAAGTGATTGATACCCATATATATGTCTATCTTGCTGTTATATACTTGGATTTCCCTAATCCACTCGTTCCTTCTTGTATATATATGATATTTATATATCTTTTGTATACTTTCTGTATATGCCTCTATTTACGATACTCCAGGTTTACACCGTAGTCACCTTGATGTATTTTAATTAAATAGGTTGATTTCTGTGTGACTAGCTCTCCCGACCTGTACGCGCCTGTTTGTCATCACCCCCTGCGCCTGCCTGCTTTCGGCGTCTCTATGCATTGGTGGTTCCTGTGGTTCCTCCTCCAGCATGACGCTGACGCGGGCTGGCGTCGTCGGTGTCTTGACAACGGTGCGCGTCACTTCCGGTTCGGGACCGCTATTTCCGGTCGCGCGGTTAAACGCGCTCTTACCGGGCGGTATAAAATGACAGGCAGCCATCATTGTAGCTATGCCCCCTGATGAAGGAGGATCGAAACGCGCGTCGGGGCTGACGTGCTCATCCAGTATACATCATAGTCCCTGCTGCTGCTGTGACCTGCTGGTAATTTAACCCCTTCATTACATGGTGTTTTTGGGGTAGTGATTAATATATGGTGGTCACTTGCTATCAGCAGGGTGGGATCTTTATGGATACGGCTAAGGGAAATAATTGTGGTATATATCCCAGTTGTGCATTTATGTGTCCATCATTTTCCCTTTGATACTATACATTGTATTTTTTCCCCATGTGGGTTAAATCACAATTGTGTGATTACTATACTTATGGCTGATATGTATTAATCTGGATGTGTACGTCCCTTTGTATGTGCCTATGTACCACCATTATGTGTGCGTTTTCCTACATCGTTCCCATACATACCTGTCGATTGGTTTTATTAGATCTTTAATAAAATTGTATTTTTTATGTTATTACGGCCTTGTGTTCACCTTTTTTGGTTTAGTTTATGTGTTTTTGGTGATAGGTAGTTAAATCCGCAATAAATGTATGGTAGATGTACAAGCTAAATACCATGTATATATGTTTGACCTGCTGGTGTCGTATGTTTAACTGTAAGTAGCAACTGTTTAAGTAGGCACAGAATCATGATAGTTGCACTGCCTATGGCGTCATCACCACTCAAGATCTTTGTGGAGACCTCAAAGTCTTGGAGAAGCAAACAAATAGATATCCATGCCAACTCTTCAGTTGTGTGCTGAGACTGACAGAATATCGATGGACTAGTTGGAGCTGGTACTCAACCACTGGCTTCTTCTGCTCGCAAATCCTTGCCAGCATGTGTAGTGTGGAGTAAAAGAGGGTGGTGATGTAGCACAGTAGTTGGTGAATTGGCACTTGCATGCACTACTGCTGCACTGCCAGAGCAGTGGCAGCTATTGCTGACTTGCAGAAAAGGGTGCTGATGTGGTGTACCTTGACCAGAAGCTCTGGCAAATCTGGTATGTTTTCAGAAACCGCTGAACTACCAAATTGAGGACTTGTGCCAAGCATGGTACCTGTGTGAGCTTGCCAAGCTTCACAGCCGCCACCAGGTTACACCCAGTATCACACACGACCACTCCTGGTTGGAAGTTCAGCGGCAAAAACCACAGATCTGTCTGGTCTGTTATTCCTTTAAGCAATTCTGCTGCGATGTGTGGCTTGTCTCCTAGACAAATTATCTTCATCAGAGCCTGTTGCAGCTTCACTGGCGCAGTAATGCAGAGCTTTCAGCTTCTGGCTGATGTGGACGACGTGCTCTGAGATAGCACATCGGAGATGGAGGATAAGGAGGAGCAGAAGGGGGTGCAAGAACTGCTGTATGAAGTGGAGGAAACCCTGATAGAAGTAGGGCCAGCAATACTCTGTGTTGGGAGCACATGCACCGTGCCAATGTGTGACTCAGCCCTAGCCTCCACAGTGTTCACCCAGTGTGCCACCAGGGAAATGAAGTGTCCCTGGCCACAAGTGCTTATCCACATGTCAGTCATTAAGTGGACAAAGCCAGTTAGTGCATTGATAAGGGCACGGTTGATGTTCCTGGACACGTGCTGGTACAAGGCGGGGATGACCCACGGGAGAAAAAGTGGGGGCTGGAGACCAAGTACCAAGGGACGGCTGCTGCCATGAGTTGACAGAAATTCTCCCTGTCTACCAGCATAAATGGCAACATTTCCACTGCAAGCAGCCTGGATATGTACCCTTTTATTATTTGGGATTGTGCGTGGGTGGCTGGGAATTTCTTTTTCATTTCAAGTCCTTGGGTAAGGACAACTGAACGCTGGGCTGGGACAAGGATTTGGAAGTGATTGATGATGGTAAGTCAGAATGTGTAAGCATAGGTACAGGGCGAGAGGTATCTGCAGATGTCAGATCCACAGGCCCCCAAAAAAATTATTTTGCTACTAACATCATAGAGAAGGGGACATCTCACTTTCAAATTGTTTGTAGCATCTTGTGTGTTATAGAGGCTTGATCCAGAGATCAAAGAAAAATTCTTCTGTTACTAACATCATACAGTAGGGGACAACTCACTTAGGTTGGTTTCACATTTGCGTCCGTGTGCGCAGCGTTTCATCCGCAGGAATCCGCATGTGTACCTATCTTTAACATGGTGTACACAGTGGCATGCATTTGCATCAGTTCGCATGCGTCAGTGTACGCATGCGTCGTTTTTCGGTGTGCGGCGGGGTCCAGCGAACACAACATTTTTGCATTTTTGGACGCAGCAAAAATTCGTGAAATATGCGCAGTCATGCGAATGCGGATGAGTGCATAAAAAACGCATTACTGTCTATGGGAACACATGCGTAGGCAAGGACATGCATACTCATGCGTTCGATACGCATGCATTCTTCAAAATGTAAATAGAAACTCCATTAGACATGCCTATTTTTGTCTGGTGTCATATTGAACACTTGCGCATAAACAACACAAATGCATGCAAAAACGCATGCACACGTAGCGGGTTTTTTGCATCATGCATAAGATGATGCGGATAAAAAACACTGCATAAACATGCATTTTTGCATGCGTTTACGGATGCAGATGATACACTGTGGACTCAAATGCTAATGTGAACTAGCCTTACAAAATTTTTGTAGCATCTAGTGTGTTATTGAGGCCTGACCCAGAGGCCACATACAAATCCTCCTGTTACTAACTGTCATGGTCAATGCTGGATCATGACAGATATAGTGCACTAGTAACCCTTTTTTTTCTCAAGCTGTGCTTAGAGATGTTTTTGCCCCCGGTGGCCATTTGGATTATTGCACTGTGGTGTTCTTTGTTCTAGGTTTGCCCCTGGTGGTGGTGAGTGTCATTGCACTCTGTTTCTTTAGTTAAGTGCACATGTTTATAATGCAGGTGTGATTGCTGGCTCTGCTATAAAAGTCATAGGTGTTGCAATCAGCGTTGGTGATAGTGTTCATTTCAACCATCCTTGGTGGAGGAAGGAGCTGGAGAGCGTTCCTTGCAGGACTGTCTTAGCCCTGTTGTGGAAGGAGTCATAGGGGATTTCCTTGTAGCTCTGACAGAGCTGATTCAGGAGGACAGCTGCATTCTGGTGATGGACTCTGTTGCAAGGAGCAAGTGCAACAGAGTAAAGCTAAGTGGTTTTTCCCTGTTTGTGTTTTTCCTTCATGTGTATTAGTACAGCAGTGGGGAAGCTCCCTAGCAAGGGAGGGTGTGCTAGGGGGACAGGTATCCTGAGCGGCGCCCGGTGCAGAACCGGCATAGGGAACGTTAAGAGCGTTAGGAACACTGACTCAGGAGAGTGCAGGAGGTCTCCACGTCCCCTTTTCCCTATCGCAGGGCCCACCGTTGTGACTGTTTTCCCTTCCCCTTGTCTTGTTGTTTTAGTTACCGGCCTGCGGGCCGTGTCGCACAGGACTGTATCACGTGCCGCGCCTTGTTGTTTACAGTTACCGGCCTGCGGGTCGCGTCACACAGGACGGGTCCACGTGACATTATCACCAACCATAATTTTTTTCTGCTGAGCCATGGACCCAGTTCAGCCCTTTGCCCAAATGCTCCAGATCCTTACTAATGAGATTAGGGGGCTGCGCGGAGGGTTGGTGCAGCAGCTGCGGCTGTTGGTGGGCTCTGGGGGCTTGGTTCAGGAACAGGCTCAGCCAGAACCCAAGATATCCCTCCCTGACAGATTTTCTGGAGGGAGAGATCAATTCTTGGTATTCCAGCAAGCCTGTATATTGTATTTCAGGCTGCGCTCTCATTCATCAGGGAGTGAAGAGCAACGGGTGGGAATCATTATGTCCCTTCTTAAAGGGGATCCCCAATCCTGGGCCTTCTCCCTACCGTACGATTCTCCATCATTGGTGTCCGTGGACGAGTTTTTTGCGGCTTTGGCGCTTGTGTATGGGGATCCTGATGACGTCGCCCTGGCGGAATCTCGACTCCGTAGATGTAAACAGGGAGCCCAGGTTGTTGAGGACTACTGCTCAGAGTTTAGGAGGTGGGCCACTAACACTCAGTGGAATGACCCTGCACTTAGGAGTCAATTTGTGCAGGGTTTGTCTCCAAAGTTGCAGGATACTCTGGTGCAGTACGCCGCCCCCAGGTCACTGGAGGCCGCCATGTCCCTTGCCATCCAGGTGGATAGATGCCTTAGGGAAAGACATATACAAAATGTGCCCCCTGATGTCCTCGCTAGGGAGGAGGACCCACCAGTGCAGACTGAGGAACCCAGACAGCCCGCTGTTGTTGATGCAAAAAAGGGGGTATCTGCGGCTCGTCATGGTGGGAGTGTATGCTTTTCCTGTGGGAAGCCTGGCCATTTTATGAGAGCCGGAACCAGTTCATGCCAAGTCTCCTGACGAACCCATGCAAGTAGGAGTAGCTAGGTTGTATTCGGAGCTGCCTACGGTTTGGGGAGTGGTGTCGGCATGTTTGTACTGTGGGCAGACTGGCCATGTCTTGGAGGCTTGCCCATTGCATGCCCAATTATCTGTGTCATCTGAGAAGCCACATTCCCCTGGTCGCTTGGAGGGAGGCGACCAAGGAGTATACATTTCCTCCATTTTGCCCTCCCAAGGTACCATGTCAGCAGAGGTCTTGGCTGGCGGGGTACCGGAGATGATACCGGTGCTTGTGGACAGCGGAGCAGGAGTCAGTCTGAGGTATAGGACGCTAGCTCAGCCTATAAGCGTCCAGGCCATAAACTCTGTTCCACTGAGCCAGGGGAGCTTGACCCAAGTCATAGAGAGTATCCATCTGCGTATAGGACATCATGAGGAGTCCTTGTCATTCTACGTCTTGGAGGGAATGCCAGTACCTATTGATTTAGGCCTCCCTTGGCTGAAAAGTTTGTGATACTATCGCTTTCAAATCTTTGGTCACATCCTTTTAGTTTTAAAAAAAAAACAAAAACAAAATAAAGTTCACCAAACACTCCATTTCACAGTTGTGTAGGCCACATTAGCTCCTATTAAAGTGTAGTCCACACACACACTTCATAAAATTAGTGTTTCTTAAGGTACTGTCACACTTAGCGATGTACCAGCGATCCCGACCAGCGATATGACGCGGTCAGGATCGCTGGTGCATCGCTAAGTGGTCGCTAGTGAGCTGCCACACAGGCAGATCTCACCAGCGACATCGCTGGGGATGGGGGTCGCTACTTACCTGTCACACCAGGCAATCCAGCGTCCTCCCGCCCGGCTCCACGCGTCGCTCGTCCTCACAGCAGGAAGCGCCGCAGGAAGCAGACGACGAGAAACGGTCCTGGACGTTCTCGCGCGATCAGCGATAACCAGCGGGGGAGCGGGTCGGAGTTAAGTATCAGACACAGAGATATCGCTAGCAATATCGCTATAACGTCACAAGTTATAGCAATATTGCTAGAGATATCTCTTAGTGTGACATGCCCTTTATACCTGTTACCAGCTGTTCAGGAATAAGCACACTAAGCCCCCCCTTTGTTCTTTTCTGCCTATCTTTATCAGTCTACCAAGATGAAGAAGGCAGGGAGTAAGGCACGTGGGCGTGGGCGTGGAGTTTCAGCAGGGAGAGGATGTGGGGATTCTGCAGGGAGAGGACGTGGGGATTCTGTGCCTGCTGCGGGCACCAGTGAGTCAGCATCCCCCAGTTTTAGCAGGCAACAGTCCTTTATGCGCAGCTTTGTAGGACTTCGCCGTACCCCACTGCTGCGGGAGGAACAAATTGAAGCCGTTGTCGGATGGATGGCAGCTAACGCATTGACTTCAATGACTTCCACGTCCTCTCAGGGCCAGAGCACTGAAGAGCAACCATCTGTCTCTTCACCACCTGCCAAAGTGCCCAGGCAGTCAGAGAGCCTTGGACAGGAGCCATCACAGTCTCTACTTCTGTTCTCTGAATCTGTTGGCTTGGAAAGAGGGGGCCAACAAAGCAGCATTCAAGAATGTGAAGAAGAGGGAGTATGCAGTGATGCGCAACTTCTTTGTCCCTCTGAATCTGAAGAGGCCGGTGGGCCAGTGCCTATGGTCAGCAAACCTCAGTACGCATCAGATGATGACGAGACTCAGGTGCCACTTTCTGCTGCGTACGGTGCTGGCGAGACAACCCAGGAGAATCAAGTGTTTGAAGAGGGGAGTGAAGATGATGAGGTCCTTGACCCATCATGGTGCAGGAAGGTGGTGGTAGCAGCTCTGAGGAAGAGATTCCCCGAACGGCCAAAACAAGAGGGAGAGGGAGGGGGCAGACTTGATTGCCTGTAGCCTCCACTTCGGCACCCGTTAGCAGCATTCCTCTTTCAAAAGCCAAAACGGGTGCTCCCAAGACTTGCAGTGCGTGGTCCTTTTTTGACACAGTTGCAGATGACATTTGCTTTGTCAAATGCAAGCTGTGTCATCAGAAAGTCAAAAGAGGGAAAAATGTCAGCAACCTCAATACCACAAATATGTGGAAACATGTGCGGACCAAGCACGAGGTGGAGTTACACAGACACACTGAAGACGTAGGGCAACGTACAGCACCACCTACCACCTCTTCAGCTCGTGTTGGGGCCTCTTCCTCCAGCTCACACACAGCTGGTTTGGCTTCCTCACAGGATCGCCAAGGAAGAACCTCTAGCGCTGTTGTCCGGAGACCCAGTGACATTCCACCCACATCACCACGTTCCCAGTCATCCTCACACTCCCAGGCCACTCTACAGCCATTGGTAGCACAGGCATGGGATAAAAGGCGGCCATACTCAGCAAACCATCCCCGAGCACAGGCTCTGAATCCTGGCATTGCCAAACTACTGGCCCTTGAAATGCTCTCATTCAGGCTGCTGGAGACTGACACCTTCTGGAATTTCATGGCATTGGCAGTCCCACAATACACCGTGCCCAGCCGCTTTTATTTCAACAGGCAAGCCGTCCCTGCCCTGCAAAAACATGTGGAGGGAAAAATAAAACATGCACTACTAAACGCCGTCAGTAGCAAGGTCCACCTGACCACCGATGCGTGGACCAGTAACCATGGACAGGGACGATACCTTTCGCTCACTGCCCATTGGGTCAATGTTGTGGAGCCGGGAACTGATCTGGAGAGTGGCGCTGTATGTGTTCTGCCAACTCCACGGATTGCAGGAATCCAGTCTGTACACATTGACTCCTCCTCCTACTCAAGTTCCTCAGAAACAGCATAGCAGGAGCCTGTTACGACCAATATGAGCACATTACTAGTAGTGGGAATGTGGACAGAGCAGGCGACCTTGCCGGACACACATCAGGGGATCAACTGACGTGACTGAGCCCCAGTAACACAGGAGCAAGTGTGGATTGTGCAGACGCCATTTCAGAGCAGTAACTGGCGGGGTTGGAGGCCAGGGGAAATACTAGAGACAGTGGAGCCAGAGGCCATAGTGGAGCACGGTTACAATCAGTAGTAGTCTACAACCTATATAAAACTTGCTGCAAGTTGGCCTCTGCCTGCTGCATGACTGATCCTCGGCTTCAACACAGCCAGTTGTCGCTCAGAAGTGCTGTCCGCACAGAGAAAAACACTAGCTCCTGTGTTAGTGGGGTTCAGTAACGTCAGCTGTTCCCCTGCTGTGTGGATGACAAAGTCTCCTGCTGCCTCCACATTCAAAAACAATCAGGCCTCAGTCTGCTCCATGCTTGATCCTGGGCTCCAACAATGCCAGTTGGTGTTCAGAAGTGCCGTCTTCACAGAGAAAAGCACACTAGCTCCTGTGTTAGTGGGGTTCAGTAATGCCAGCTGCTCCCATGCTGTGTGGTCGACAAAGTCTCCTGCTGCCTCCAAAATCACACTACATCTTATTTACTGTACTACTCGCTCCAAGTAGGCCTCAGCCTGCTGCATGATTGACCCTGGGCTCCAACATCGCCAGTTGCTGCTCAGAAGTGTCTTTGGCACTGGTACTCCCTCCTGCCCAGCCTGGTTCCAGCACGCCAGCTGTTTCCGGGGATTGCCAACGTCACTTTGCCACCAATACATAGTCCTGTCGTGTTGCGGTGGGGTTTGCCGAGTCTATGGTGCCTGCAGTTTAGGTGCTTCCTATGTGGGCTGCGGGTTCTGGTAATAAAGGCTGGTTCCGTAGTGCCAATAGGACAAGCACCCCCTGTAGGACTGTGGGTTTCGGTTACTGCGGCCGGTTCGCGGCCTTGCAACGTTGTTTTTCAGGGGTAGCTTCTGCTACCCATCCGGGTTCCAGTACCGTCAGCTGGTTCTCGGCAGTGCCTTTGGCCTAGGTGCCTCCTTCTCGGTATCCAAGTTCCAGCAACGTCTGGAGCCATTGGCTCTTGTTCCTTCTGCTGCCACTCTGGGTACCAGCACCGTCAGCTGGTTCTCGGTAATTCCATTGACTCTTGTAGCTTCTGCTACCCATCCGGGTTCCAGTATCGTCAGCTGGTTCTCGGCAGTGTCTTTGGTGTTATGAATGAGTCACCGGAGGAGGAAAAAACAAAAGCACAAGCTGAGTCCAGAAAACCGGAGAGGTTGGTAGCTAGCGGATTGCAGACCCCTGATCCTATTCACCACAACTAACAGTAGCCGTGGGGGGTTCCTACAGTGCCCTAGACCCCTCGTCACAGCCGGAGAGCTAAATAAGCCTAAAGAAAGAAAGGGGAAATCTAAACTGCCCCAAAGCAGACCCCAAAGCAATAGACAGCCCCAAAATGTATTGTCATTGAAAAACAGATGAAAACACAAACACAGACAGAAAGACAGGATGATCAAATGATGGGGCCCAACTAACTAGATAGGAAAGGACAGAAAAGATGCTGGCTGCAATCACGCAAAAAACCCTGCCAAAAATAATGTCCAACACGTCTGATAGAAAAGGCCCTGAAGTCACTAGACTTCAAAATCACTATATCAGCACTCAGGTATATTCTGAAGACAGAGCAAAGAGATCAACTGATCAGAGACAAAAATGGAGTTCAGCCCGTCCCAACCAGGGCAGGCTGAACACAAACACTAAGTAAACAGACAAAATCTCATGGAAAAATAGCAGAGTAAAAACTTAGCTTTTAGTAGACAGGAACTAAACTGGATGCCAGAGCTCAGAGCAGAAAGGATTACCAGCAGCCCAGCAGGGTGTCGGCTGCCTTATATCCACTCAGAAATTCCGGATGTCCAATCACACTCCACCTGTTCAGATGACAGTTTCTTCCCATCCAGATCAATTTCACTACCTCCTTTCACCAGCAGAGGGAGTTCATCAGACATCAGAGGTGAAGGAGAAAATGAACTCATAACACTTTGGCCTAGGTGCCTCCTTCTCGGTATCCGAGTTACAGCAACATCTGCTGGTCCTTGGTAGTGCTTTGTAGAACAGGTACCTACTGCTTAGTAACCGTGTTCCAGCACCATCAGCTGGTCCACGGTTGTGCTATTGGCTCTTGTTCTTTTTGCTACCCATCCGGGTTCCAGCACCGTCAGCAGTGTCTTTGGCATGGGTACTCCCTCCTGCCCAACCAGGTTTCAGCACGCCTGCTGTTTCCGGGTTGTGTCAACATCACTTTGCCACCAAAATGTTGCCCAGTCGTGTTGCGGTCGGGTTAGCCGATTCTATGGTGCCTGCAGTTTGGGTGCTTCCTATGTGGGCTGCGGGTTCTGATAATAAAGGCTGGTTCCTTAGTGCCAATAGGACAAGCACCCCCTGTAGGACTGTGGGTTTCGGTAACTGCGGCCGGCTCGCGACCTTGCAACGTTGTTTTTCAGAGGTAGCTTCTGCTACCCATCCGCGTCCATCAGGTGGTTCTCAGCAGTGCCTTTGGCCTAGGTGCCTCCTTCTTGGTATCCGAGTTCCAGCAACGTCTGCTGGTCCTTGGTAGTGCTTTGTAGCACAGGTACCTCCTGCTTAGTAACCGTGTTCCAGCACTGTCAGCTGGTCCACGGTTGTGCCATTGGCTCTTGTTCCTTCTGCTGCCCATCCGGGTTCCAGTACCATCAGCTGGTTCTCGGCAGTTCCTCAGCCTTCTTGTACCTTCTGCTCCTTTTCAAAGTTCACGTTTGTGGAAATGGTTTTTGGTTCTCACTCTGGATCTCCCTGACGACGACCCTGAAGACGACGACCCTGAAGACCACACCGAAGAAGACCAAAAACATGACCCTGAAGATGATGACCAAGAGGACAAAGAACATGAAGACAACCACCAAGATGCAGAACAACAAGAGACAGAAGACTAAGAAGCAGAAGAACAAAAAGCAGAAGGACCAAAAGAAGAAGAACATTAAGCATAAGACTAAAAATCAGAGCAAAAGATATTATCTAAATTATAAGCAGAAGAAGACTAAGCAGTGTATGGGGGTTAGTCCGTTCCTCCTCGTGGTGCCCCTTGAACATGCCTGCTGCTGCAGGCCAAACTGAACGTGGACAAATCCTGTTGTAAATCTTTTGTGACAGGCAGAACGGAAGGTGTAATCTTCAAACTTTTATAGATAACAACTACTGGAATGCCTGTCACAAATAAGAATATGATGAAGAAGAAGAATAGGAAGAAGATGAATAAGAAGAATATGAAGAATGTACAAAAAAAGAATAATGGGAAGAAGATGAAGAATGTAAAAAAAAAGAATAATAGGAAGAAGGTGAAGAAGAAGAAGTTGAATAAGGTGAAGAAGAAGTTGATGAAAAAGATGCTCCTGCAGAGGATGATGAAGGAGAAAGTGTTGGAGAAGTAAAAAAGAAGGTGAAGAGCATGGAAGTAGTGAAACATACATATCTAACAAAATATACAAAAGGTTAACATAGTCAATATCTTTGTAACTCCGAACATCTTTAAAAAAAATTTATTCCTGCTATTCCATTTGATTGGGCTAAACCTCTATGCCTTTAATGGCTCCTCCACCTCCCCCAATACATTCTACATTATTCTTAGCTGTTTTTCTTCATGTAGAATTAAACTACAAGGAAAGAAAGGGTTTTTTTAATTCCGATATTTCTGTTCCATCGACTTGAATGGGACTTCCGGGATCGGAATCGGCGATACCCAATACTTTTTTTATAGCGGCTGATCCAATCCGATCCGATATTTTTCAATATCGGGTGGTATCGCTCAACACTAGTGGCCACCAAAAAACATCCAGTGGAAGTGTGTTGTGGAGTGTTACCAGCTCATAACAAACATACACATACACAACTCGTTCCCCAGGTCAATGCTTCGGAGATGTGTGGTGCCTCCAGAACATACTTTGCCAATACCAGTGGGCTCGTTTGTCATCAACCTGGCATGCAGGTAGATGCTGGGGTGAACTCTGGGTCTGGGCGACCCCGCTGTAGGTGGTTCCCTGATGAGGAGCGTTCTTGAGGGTCCAGAGGCCCCTCATTAAGGGGAGGGTACTGTCATGATCCATGCTGGATCATGACAGATATAGTGCACTAGTAACCTTTTTTTCTCAAGCTGTGCTTAGAGATATTTTTGCCCCCGGTGGCCATTTGGATTATTGCACTGTGGTGTCCTTTGTTCTAAGTTTGCCCCCGGTGCTGGTGAGCGTCATTGCACTCTGTTTCTTTAGTTAAGTGCACATGTTTGTAATGCAGGTGTGATTGCTGGCTCTGCTGTAAAAGAGTCACAGGTGTTGCAGTCAGCCTTGGTGATAGTGTTCATTTCAACCATCCTTGGTGGAGGAAGGAGCTGGAGCGTGTTCCTTGCAGCACTGTCTTAGCCCTGGTGTGGAAGGAGTCATAGGGGATTTCCTTGTAGCTCTGACAGAGCTTGGTGGCAGCGATTAAGGAGGAGAGTTGCATTCTGCTGTTGGACTCTGTTGCCAGGAGCAAGTGCAACAGAGTAAAGCTAAGTGGTGTTTCCCTGTTTGTGTTTTTCCTTCGTGTGTATTAGTACAGTGGTAGGGCCAGTGCCTGCGCCACCCTGCTCCTTAGCAAGGGATAGGTGTAGGGTGTGCTAGGGCGACAGGTATCCTGTGCGGCGCCCGGTGCGGAACTGGCATAGGGAATGTTAGGAGCGTTAGGGACACTGACTCAGGGGAGTGCAGGAGGTCTCCAAGTCCCCTTTCCCTATCGCAGGGCCCACCATTGTAACTGTTTTCCCTTCCTGTTATGATGAGTCACCGAAGGAGGAAAAAACAAAATACTAGCTAAGTCCAGAAAAACCAGAGAGGTTGGCAGCTATCGGATTGCAGACCCCTGAACCTATCCACAACAACTAGCAGTAGCCGTGGGGGGTTCCTATGGTGCCCTAGACCCCTCGATCACAGCCGGAGAACTGCATAGCCTAAAGACAGAAAGGGGAAAAACTAAACTGCCCCAGAGCAGACCCCAAAGCAATAGGCAGCCCCCAACATATAATGACGGTGAAGCAAGATGAAAACACTAACACAGATAGAAAGATAGGTTGAGCAAATGATGGGGCCCAAGCTAACTAAAATAGGACAGGATAGGAAAGCTGCTGTCTGCCATCCGCAAAAACCCTATCCAAAATGTGCCAACCGACTGATAGGAAAAACAGGCCCTGAAGTCGCTAGGCTTCAAAAGACTAAATCAGCACTCAGGTATATTCTGAAGACAGAGCAAAAGATCAACAGATCAGAGACAAAAATGGAATTCAGCTCACCCCCGGCCAGGGATGGCAGAACTCCCAAAAAACAAGGCAAAACAAAAACAAAACTGAAGTGTACAAAGCAGAGCAGAAAAACTTAGCTTTGAGACGCAGGAATCAGACTGGTCTCCAAGAATCCAGCAGGATCACCAGCAAGGCAGAAGGGCGTTGGCTGCCTTATATCCAGTCCTCAATTCCAGCCACCCAGTCATCATCTAGCTGCCCAGGTGTTTGGTAATCAGCCTTACTACCTTCCTTCACCAGAGGAGGGAGTTCATCAGACCTCAACGGTGAAGGGAAAAATGAACTCACAACAGTACCTCCCCCTTGAGGAGGGGTCACCGAACCCTCATCCATGCCACCAGGGCGATCCGGGTGAGCCCGATGAAAGGCACGCACCAATCTTTCGGCATGAATATCAGAGGCAGAGACCCAGGAATTATCCTCCTGACCATAACCCTTCCACTTAACCAAATACTGGAGTCTCCGTCTAGCCAGACGGGAATCCAGTATCTTCTCTACCTCATATTCCATGTTACCTTCAACCAATACAGGGTCAGGAGGTGCCACCACAGGAACTACTGGTTCAACAAACCTCTTCAACAAGGACTTATGAAACACATTATGAATTTTAAATGTGACAGGAAGAGCCAACCGAAAAGAGACCGGATTAATAATCTCCAAAATCTTGTAAGGTCCAATAAATCTAGGCTTAAACTTAGAAGAAGCCACCTTCATAGCGATATTTTTTGATGACAACCAAACCATATCACCCACCTTAAACTGAGGACCAACGGTCCTACGCCGTTTGGAAAACCGCTGGGCCTTTTCCTGGGAGAGAGACAACTTATCCACTACTTGGTCCCAGATCTGGTGCATTCTCTCCACCACAGTGTCAACACCTGGGCAGGCAGAAGGCTCCACCTGCCCTGAAGAAAATCGAGGGTGAAACCCAAAGTTACAAAAAAAAGGTGACATCAAAGTGGCAGAACTAGCTCTATTATTTAAAGCAAATTCGGCCAAGGTCAAAAATGAAACCCAATCATCCTGATCGGCAGAAATAAAACATCTCAAATACGACTCCAAAGTCTGGTTTGTTCTCTCCGTCTGCCCATTGGTCTGAGGGTGAAACGCAGAGGAGAAGGACAACTGAATTCCCAGCTTGGAACAGAAAGTCCTCCAAAATCTAGACACAAACTGAACTCCTCTGTCAGATACAATGTTCTCAGGAATCCCGTGCAAGCGAACCACCTGTTGCAAAACAAGGGCACCAACTCAGAGGAAGATGGCAACTTAGGGAGTGGTACAAGATGGACCATCTTAGAGAATCTGTCACAAATCACCCAAATAACAGTCATTCTCTGAGAGACAGGCATATCAGAGATAAAATCCATTGAAATATGGGTCCATGGCCTCCTGGGTCACCGGCAAAGGCATCATCAAGCCACTAGAGCGAGAACAAGGTTTAGACCGGGAGCAAGTCCCACAGGACTGGACAAAATTCCTGACATCATGAGACAAGGCGGGCCACCAAAAAGACCGACTCACCAGATCTCTAGTACCAAAAATACCTGGATGACCAGCCAATGCAGAGCAATGAACTTCAGACATCACTCTCTTCCTCCACTGGTCAGGAACATACAACTTTCCAATGGGACAACGCTCAGGTTTGTCCTCCTGAAACTCTTCCAGAGCACGTCTCAAATCGGGCGAGATGGCAGAAAGAACTACCCCCTCGCCTAAGATGGTAGCAGGCTTAGTCACAACAGGAGAATCAGCAAGGAAACTCCTAGAGAGGGCGTCTGCCTTGACATTCTTAGTTCCCGGAAGAAAAGAGACCACAAAATCAAAACGTGTGAAAAACAAGGCCCACCTAGCCTGTCTAGGATTCAAGTGCTTGGCCGACTCCAGGTAAATCAAATTCTTGTGGTCAGTAAGGACCACGACTTGGTGTTTGGATCCCTCCAACCAATGTCTCCACTGCTCAAATGCCCATTTCATGGCTAACAGTTCCCGATTCCCCACATCAGAGTTACGTTCGGATGGGGAGAACTTTCGGGAAAAGAAAGCACAGGGATTCATTTTAGATGTTGCAGGATCTTTTGGGACAAAACAGCTCCTGCACCAATCTCAGAAGCGTCCACCTCCACCTGAAACGGGAGTGAGACATCAGGTTGCCGCAAAACCGGAGCAGAAGTGAATCTTCGCTTCAGCTCCTGAAAGGAAGAAACAGCCTCCGGAGACCAATTGTCATGTCGGACGCTGTTCACACCACAGCGTCCGGCAGGCAGCGGTAGTTCCATCTCCGTCCACTATAGCCTCAGTGGCGCCGGCTTGATTTTACTCAGGTTATCTGGGGTTAATCTAGCTGGAAATCAGGTGGGATGTTTGGTCACGCCCACGGTCTTTAAATAGTCGTGCTGGCCTGTGGGCATCGCCGATTATAGCTTGTGTTTTGTGCCAAGTGGTTCCGGTCTGGAGTGGAGGTGTTGGAGAGAGAAATTCATAGCTGGTGTCGTATGATCCGTTGTTACCTTTAAGTCTTCCTATATTTGTGCTTTGTTTTGCCCTGTTCACATTATAGTATTGTCCTGTGTGGTTGCGGCGCGGTGTGGTTTGAGTTCTCCCTGTCTGTCATTACTGTGTGGGTTTTGGTGGTTTGACAACTCACTGGGTGGAGGGTGGAGGGTTCAGCTTAGGGCTGAGCAGGAGATAAGGAGAGGCTGGAGGCTCAGGCATTTGCACCTTTAGCAAAAACCCTGGGTTGAGGGTCAGACAGGGTTTTCCCTAGTTTGAGGGACTCCGCAGGGGCCCGGATTTTGTCAGCCTCCTTCGACCTAAGC